>NC_080031.1:97363280-98613280 GCF_030020395.1 Manis pentadactyla
AGACTGGTTACAACACTGTTGCTAGTTCTGCTGTCTTGGAGACACCAGGCTGCTGGGCTCTTAAGCTGGCTACTGCCACCATGAATTGTCACTGTCCCTGAATCTTTGTGCCACTCCCTGTTCTCATGAGCAGCAGGCAGGATAGAAACATTCCCCATCTGGGCTTTCAAAGTGGAAAGGGGACTCAGCCTCCCTCAAAGAACTACAGAAAAAAAGAAGTCCCCCCAAAAGAAAGAGGTTGAAGTGCTAGCAGCCAAAAAGGCAAAGGCATCCATCTAGGCAAACATCAGTAGAGTTCTGATTTCTTGTGTCAGGAGGAGTCTTCAGTTGTTTGAGAATCATGCCACTTCCTGCCAAGTGATGAATCAGATGCTGTCCTTGATCAGACTGTACCCTCTCTGCACTCATCCCCACCAGGCAAAGGCTGGTTCCTCTGAGCACCTGCAGCTCTCTGCCAGCTGCAGGAATGTACTTGACCTCTGTTCAGGACAGGTTGGAAGAGCCCCTCGATTTGGTTTGCAAACAACAAGGCGACATAGCCATAATGGATAAATGCCCCGCTTCCATGCCCCACAGTAGGGGTAACTCTGGGCTGTGGGCCACAGTCTTTCCCAGTGTTTCCCAGCAGGACTGAGCCCCAGCTGCCCAAAGCAGGAAATGATTTGATCACCCACCCCTTACTGCCTATCTTACTTCCACAGTCCCCTGCTTGTATCTGCTGAGATCATCTACCAAATAAACTACCTGCAGTTGAGTATTTTTCTTAGGGTCTGTCCTCCAAATTACCCAAACTGAAACAGTTGATGAAGCATTGTTGAGAATGAGGCCAAGAATATCTGGAATGAAGGGACAGGGCTGAGGAAAAACGGAGCCCTTTCCTGCTTTTCACTCAGAGTTGTTGAAGAAATATTAGTACTGCATCCTGACATCCTAACCTGTATGTGCCCTTTGACCCAGTGTTTTCACTCCTGGCTGTTTATCTTACAGAAGGACTCACACTCATGTGCAAAGATAATACAAAAAGATGTTCATTGCAGCTTTGATTGTGATGAAAACACCCATCAACTGGGTCGAACAAGGAGCAGTGCATCCCTACAATGCAGTGCAATGCAGCAGTGAACAAAAATGGCACCAGTTCCCACAAACCAATATGGAAAGATGCCCAAAATATACTGTTCAGTGAGAAGAAACAAATTGCAAAAGAGCATTATAGTTTATTTCACAAGCAGATATTTTGATAAACATTTGTTGTCTACTATGTGCCAGGCTTTCACTGTCCCATTTTTTAAATGTTCATCTATTATGTTACCTCAACTGTGTTTTACTTAAAAAATGGCTTCTTTTCCAAAAGTATTCAAAGAAGATGAGAAAAGGAGGACTCAGGGTAGCTCTTAAAAACCATATAGAGTTAATAGTTTGAATACCTTATAGAAGTATTTTCCCCCATTTTTTTCATAAAAGACCTAATTTGAATTACATACTATATATGAATATATGTGTGTGTAGATAAGTATATATATATATACATATATGGTTTTCTGACAGTTATAGAACCTGGATCACCTATTCCCTTTTGGACTATTTGAATGATTACTCTGAGGATGACTTTTTTTATAATATTAAAAAAACTAGTTTATAAAAATTTCACACACACACATGCACACACATGGGATTTTTCTTTCTGACAAGTCCCCCTCATTAGTAACTTGTACTCTTTGGAAGCCTGGCCCCTTGTTCACCGCTAGATGCTTCTGCGATCTCTGAACTGGCTGCCCTACAGGAGCGAGTTCAGGAGCCGTATTCAGCCCTCCTGGTGTGCCTTTTCTTTTCTCACCCATGAACTAACACTTGCCTCTTTTCCAAAGATATTCAAGGAAGATGAAGAAGAATGCAGGATAGCATTTTACAACCATTCAGAGTTCATGGCTTGAATACCTTGATAAAAGCTTTAAGAAATTTTTTTTTCATAAAAGACTTAAGTTGAAGAAAAATAATCTGTGCAGTATTTTCCCTGGGCCCCACCCTGGGCCTAACTGGTGTACAGGGCTGCTCATTGTAAAGCAATTGGTTATTCTGACTCCTGCAAATTAATTTACCTCAGGAAACCACATTCCTCCGTAAAGGGGAGGGCAAAACAATGGGGTCTTTTACATTCTCAGTAATGTGGTGCTCATTAGCTAAATGCTGACTTTGTTGGGCTCTAGAAGTGAACAAAATATCCTAAAGCAAGGTCATGGCTTCAGCAAACTGGATAGAAAGGGGACCCTCACACCTGTGTCTGAGCCCTGGGTGGGAAGGAGCTGGGCTAGGCTGTCTAGGGCAGGAGGCACTCCCCCAAAGTGGCCTCTTCCCCCTCTCCTGGGGTCTGGGCCCGTAGGGATTATGTAATGAAGGAGGGACGGAGGGTGGCACTTATGACAGCTGGGCTAGAGATGCCAGAACATCTTATAGATCAGTGGTCTCTAACTAATTTTTTTGCTATGCTGATTTGATCATGACTACTTTTATTGGTAAAAATGTCTAGGCATAACAAGAACAGACCCATAGATCAATGGAACAGAGTAAAGAGCCCAGATACAAACCCACACATATATGGCCAATGAATATACAATAAAGGAGCCATGGATATAAAATGGAGAACTGACAGCCTCTTCAACAAATGGTGTTGGCAAAACTGGACGGCTACATGTAAGAGAATGAAACTGGATTATTATCTAACTCCATATACAAAAGTCAACTTGAAATGGATCAAAGACCTGAATGTAAGTCATGAAACCATAAAACTCCTAGAAGAAAACATAGGCAAGCATCTCTTGAATATAGACATGAGCAACTTTTTCCTGAACACATCTCCTCAGGCAAGGGAAACAAAAGCAAAAATGAACAAATGGGACTACATCAAACTAAAAAGCTCCCATACAGCAAAAGATACCATCAGCAGAACAAAAAGGCATCCTACAATATGGGAGAAAATATTCATAAATGACATATCTGATAAGGGGTTAATATCCAAAATATATAAAGAAGTCACATGCCTCAACATCCAAAAAATGAATGACCCAATTAAAAAATGGGCAGAGGATCTGAACAGACACTTCTCCAAAGAAGAAATTCAGATGGCCAACAGGCACATGAAAAAATGCTCCATATCATTAATCATCAATGAAATGCAATTTAAAACCACAATGAGATATCCTCTCACACCAGTTAGGATGGCCAACATCCATAAGACAAGAAACAACAATGCTGGTGAGGATGCAGAGAAAGGGGAACCCTCCTACACTGCTGGTGGGAATGTAAATTAGTTCAAGCATTGTGAAAAGCAATATGGAGGTTTCTCAAAAAAGTAAAAATAGAAATACCATTTGACCCAGGAATTCCACTCCTAGGAATTTACCCAAAGAAAACAAGATCCCTGATTCAAAAAGACATATGCACCCCTATGTTTATCGCAGCACTATTTGCAGTAGCCAAGACATGGAAGCAACCTAAGTGTCCATCAGTAGATGAATGGATGAAGAAGAGGTGGCACATATACACAATGGAATATTATTCAGCCATAAGAAGAAAACAAATCCTACCATTTGCAACAACATGGATGGAGCTAGAGGATATTATGCTCACTGAAATAAGTGAGGTGGAGAAAGACAAGTACCAAATGATTTCCCTCATTTGTGGAGTATAACCACAAAGCAAAACTGAAGGAAGAAAACAGCAGCAGACTCACAGACTCCAAGAAGGGACTAGCAGTTACCAAAGGGAAGGAGTTGGGGAGGGTACGTGGGGAGGGAGGGAGAAGGGGATTAAGGGGCATTATAATTAGCACTCACAATATAGGTAGGTCACTGGGAAGGCAGTATAGCATGGAGAAGACAGGTAATGACTCTCTAGCAACTTACTATGCTGATGGACACTGACTGTAATGGGGGGGACTTGATAATATGGGTGAATGTTGAAACCATAATGTTGCTCATGTGAAAGTTTAATAAGATTGAATATCAATGACACCTTAGTTAAAAAAAAATGTCTAGGCATATGCTTCCAATATAAATTATAATGATATGTTGAATAGCTTATAAACTAAAAAAAGTCAACATTTTAAAGCACAAAATTTAAAAATAAATATAATAAGAAATTTAACTGAAGATACATGGCCACTTCAGTAGAGGAGGCAGGAGCAGACTGGACCCTGCGGTCCTGGGCTGAATCAGGAGATGACCCTTGGAGCTTGCAAGTTTAAATATAAGCAAGGAGCCTCATACCAACCCCTATTCCTGATTTACCCACCAAAATATCAGTAAAGGCACAGAAAAGACTCAAGGCTCACGGTGCCTGAAAGATAATCTGAATTTGGGAAGATTTTCCACCAAATTTGGGCTAATTGAGTAGGACAGAGGAAAACAATGGTAACAACCCTGTTTCACCCATGGAATTGAGATTCCTTCCATCCTGGAAAGAAGACAAAAAGAATCTTCACCAACCTCCACTTGTCACCCTCCTAGGGGCTCTGAAAATCAGGTGAGCCATCCATCAGGTGAGCGTTTCAGAACACCAGGAGGCTGCCCTTTGGGGGGCTCAGAGGACTGTCTTTTCCCACTCCTTGCAACCCCACATATTCTACATCCATCCAGAGACTGAAAATCACAGAAAACGGAAGAGCAGCGAGTTTGGGAGTAGGCAAGAGAGAAAGAGATGATATGCAGCATTTTAAAGGGCTGAGTTTCCTAAACTCTATGCTTTGACAATCAGAAAGAGAGAAGAAATCTTCATACAGCACCTGATGAGGGTTTGCATTTTCTCATTTATTCCATTAAGTCAGTACATCAGACAACCAGAAACTGGAAGTAGGAGAAAATTCAACTTAACAAGAAAGGCACCTGACTGGAGTGATAGTTTGGGCCCTTATCCCTTGCTTTGATCAAACTTTTATGATTTTAATGTTGGAGTTAAAGTAAGATTTTTTTTCTGAAAAAATTTCTGCAAAAATTCTGCTAAAACAGTAATTCCTACTGGACGCTGGGCAATTACCGCCATCTGTTCTACTGCTGAATTCATGAAAAGGAGAGCCGGGCAACACACCCGCACTTCTGCCTCAAGGTTAGGTCTCAATCTGCAGAACCAAGTGGGAATGGGGAGTCCAACAGGGGACAACTAAAAGCCTAGCAAAGAATACAGGAGCAGAGATCGTATCTTAAAATTTCAGAGGAAGAATGTAACAATGGACATGATTTATGGCAAAACTGAGAAGACAATTTTAGAAAACTCTTTGTCACCCTCAATAAACATAGTTTCTACTGAATACAAGTAGAAAAATCACAAGAAGAAAACAAGGTGAGATGAACAGTGATATAAGGAAGGCCAGGAAACTCATATTAATGGTAAGATTAAAATCAGCTGAATTAGAGGCCATAAAAAAACGAAATTAATGCCCAGAAAATTAAACCACTGACGTGGAGGATAAACTTTAGAGATCTTTACAAACTGCAGAGGAAATGGGCAAAGCAATAAAGATGATAAGAAAGGAAATGATCTACTTGGAGGAGAAAGAATAAAGACTAATTTCCAGAAGTGTAGGCTCTCCTAAGTAAGAATCAAAATAGGTGGGTGTAGAACCAATAAAATACAATTGAACCATTGCAGATATTTTTTTGAAAATTATGAGTATGCAAATCAAAAATAAAACCATGGAAAAGGAAGAAAATACAGGGTTTAAAAAAAAATTATGAGCATGCAAATCAAAAATAAAACCAAGAAAAAAGGAAGAAAATACAGGAGAGTATTTATCTGATGTTAGGAGGGGCAAGAACTCTCTAAACAGACAAACATCAGCAATAGCAAATATATCAAAATATTAGTAGACTTGGATATATACCTTCTTAAACTTAAAGAGCATTACAAAATTGAGACAAGTTACAAATTTAGATAAATGTCTATGATAGATATAGATATCTATGATATCTATATGATGCATAGATATAAATATAGATACAATAGAATTAAGGTATTTAATATATAAAGAGCTTTTCATAATAAGAAAACTACACCCCCTCATAAGAAACTTGCACAAAGATCATACACAAAATACTCAAATGACCAAGAAACCCTTGAAAACATTTAACCTCAATAATAATCAAGGATATACAAATATAAAACAGTACTGACATATAAATCGTTTTTTACTTTTGCAGATTTTAAAAAAGTTATAATACATAGGCACTGAAGGTGATTCTGATGTAGTTTGCTTTTGAAGTGCACATTTCAGTAATACTGGCCCATCTCCATTTGAAAGGTCCTTCTTATTCTTTGGGTTTCAGTTTTACCTTCACTTCCTGTAAGTGTCCTCTGACCACCCAAGCTAGGCTGTGTCCTCCTATTATAATTTGCACTGCACACTACCCTTTGTGACATTTATCTCAATCACACTGTGACAATTTATGTGATTTATTTCTTCAATATCTAGTACCTCTCTGAGACTATATTAATACCTTAAGCTTCCGTTGAGAACTTGCTTTGTGCTAGGCAATATTATAGTGTTTTACATGTTTTATCTCACTTAATCCTCCCAGTAACCTTCTGATATAGTCTTTAATTGAGCTTGTTTTTATAGAGGAGGAAACTGATGATACTTGGAGAGGTCTAGCCCCTTGTCTTAGGCGATGCAGCTGACACCTACTTCCACTGGCTAGAAGCGACTGCTTCTGGTAAGAGAGCTGCAGGCTTCTTTTCCACTCAGGTTGATCACACAGAAGCTAAGCTCTCTCCCTCCCCGAAGGGATTGGATTTTTCATTTTCTGAGCCTCAGGCAGCACCATAACACCTTCCTCTGAGACCATCCAGCAGATCAGGGTTAGATCTCAAAGACAGAAAGCAAGCTTCTTAATTAGAAAATACTCAAAATTTGCCTTCTTTTTTGTTTGTTTCAGTGAGCAAAACTTTTCCCCATGACAATCATCTCCGTATTTCAAGATGTCACATTCTATCATAAAGATACAAAACAATACTGGGGCCAGTGTGGAATTCTTGACTTGAGTGTCCAATCCTTCCTTGGATCTAAACATATCTTGTCGCTGTGTAAATGCCAAATGGATAACAAAATAACATTTTTTGAGGGTAGAGAACACCTTAGAATTATTACAAGTTAAGTCAAGTGAACATGGGGTTATTGCCCTTTGTTCACAAGGTAGCTGTGAGTTTCTGGGATGGGGTGAGCTGGTGCTAGGGGGAGACAGGGAGTGGGCAACTGGAAGGGAGGGATTTCTAATTAACATCTGTAGCTGGCAGGGAGCAGGGAAAGGACTGTTGAAAGCATGCTGTTTTGTAGAATACAGACACTTCTATGAACCTCTAATCTGCCACAACCCCCTTAATGCAGTATTCACACAAAAAACAAAGCAGCTCAGGGCACTGGTTTAAGAACCAGGCTTTGACATTGAATCTGAGCTCTGTAGCTTGTGCCTATGTGCGGTGTTCTTAATCTTATTGAGCCCAACTTTCCCATAAACTGGGGATAATAAAAGGGACTACTTCATAGGGTTGCAATGAGAGGTACGTGAATAAGTAAGCAAAGCGCTTAGCCTGGCATGCCATGGGCTTTCAGTATATGGAAGGCATCATTACTTCAGAGTGGCAACTCGGCCTGCCCGTGAAAACAATCTGTTCCTTTATATCTTAATTATTTTTCTTGATACCTAATTATTTTTAATGGAAACATTCTGAGCTGAAGTGCATATTTTCCAGGCTTATTAGGTAGACTGCACTAAATGTGGCGAATGCTTTTTCTTTTGTTGGGTGTTTGTTGTGCTGGAGAGACCTCACTGTACAAACATAAACAAGGCCAGAGTGTAAGTCGAAACCGGAAGTCTGCCCCATCTGTTTGCATTCTCCAGGGGATGCCCTCACAGCTGTGTGGCAGCCCTTCCCCACTTGGAATTTTCCTGGCAGTTCCATCAAATTCTGTGATGCGGGATGTCCCCATGACCTGGGCAACACAGTTTGCCCTTCCACTAAATGGCCCCAGCCAGCCAAGCCCTCAGAGCTCTGGACCTGCTTGGCCTTTCTGCCTCTCTTTCGCGGTCAGCCTGTGGCCTTCCCTACTGCTCCTCCCATGTTGGTTAGAGTTTCTAATATCCCTCATTTAGAAAACAAAACACCAAGTTGATTATAAGAGTGGGCTACTGGGATTGTGGTTCAGATATTTCAGATACATGATAATAAAAAAATCATACATTTCTAACCCTTTGATTATACCATAGAAGGAGGGTAGTTGAGATCTCAGAGTCCTATGTGATCCAGAGATCTGATTTCTGGACATGGCCTGACTGTTTAATACCTGCACGAACCTGGAGAAGTCACTGAACCTTGCTAAGCCTCAGGTGCTCCCCATAAGATGAGATTTATTAATTAATTCATCAAAGTTGTAGTTGGTGGGTGCTTCCTATGGGCCTGGAGTCTTTCTAGGTGCTGGGCACCCTCAGTGAACAAGACAGTCTCAAGTTTACATTCTAGAAGTGGGCAAGGAGGTGATGGGCAAGATGCATTCACCAGTCAAGAACAGAGAGTACTCTCAGGGTGCTGTGATGGACACCCCAACAGGGTGCTGTGATGGAACGTGACCAGCTGCCTATCTCTCAGAGTTGCCAGGCCTTCCAATAAGTTTCATCAAAGAGTTTTGTAAAACATAAAACATGATATAAAATATAATTTAATTCTTAGAACACAAGAAAGCACCCATACATCTGTAGTGCCCAGATCTCTGATTCTCAAAGGAGCAGGGGGCACCCCATGGCAAAAAAGTTGAAAAACACTGTTTTATAGTTGGAAAAAAAAACACTTATCTGTACTTAATCTGTCCTGTAAGTTTTTTAAATGCCTCCCAAACACATGGTGACAGGGTGTGACATGAGAAAAGGAAGGATGTTTTTCCTACGTACAAAGACCTGCCTTGCACATTACTTAAACTAGACCCCTACCATTAGCACTGGAATCATAGATTGGTGGGTGGCGTGGCACCAGCCTGAAGTTCCTCAGGATCCTTTTGTGTGCAACATCTCAGGTGTTTGCTGTCAGATCATTCAGTGCTTCAATGCTTTAATGGGAGAACCCCAAAGCGAAGTGCTCCAGCCACTGCCCAGGCAGGTGTGAGACGTGACAGTGCAGCAAGGTGATATGATAAAGGCACATTTGAATATCTCAGTGTAGGATTTCCAGTTTACTGGGCTGGTACCTAATCATTCTCTCAAACATCCTGTGAGGTTGGTATCACTTCCCATACTTCACAGATGAGAAAACTGAGGTTCATGGTGAAAACACCCTCCAAAACACGGTGCTAAAGGTACTTCTTGGTCTAGCAACACTTTGTTTGGAGGCTGCAGGACCTCCCGCCACCCTGGTTTGAGTCTCCAGGCCCTTCACATCCTGCCTGTCTGGGCCTTGGCTGTTGTGCTCTCTTGGCTTATCGTGCTCTTCCTCCTGGCCTCCTTCTCCATCTTGAATGCAGGTCTTTCTGTTAATTTTTGCTGTCATAGCACCTTTCTTTGCTTTTAGGCACTGAAGAAAAGATATCATTCTATTTTCAAACATTGTGCATTGTGGTTCTTGCCTATTGTGAAGTCACGGCCCACGCCTGCCTGGTGTGCTTGCCGTATCCTCTGCACCAGGCACAGGGCTCAACCGGCATTGGTTGAGTGATGAATGGAAGGAGGGATGGAAAGAAGGCCAGTTCATCACTTTTATTTGAAGTTTCAGACATAAAATAAAAATGATTTCCCCTGATACTGTATTATGAAAATGTGAAAATGTTGAAACATGTAAAAGTTGAAAGAATTGTGTAGTGTGGATTCAATCATTGTTAACATAAATTAAGAGCTATTGACCACTGAAGCTCATTTCAAGGAAAACTGAATTTAAAGTCTGGTTGGTTGGTTGTGATACAACTAGGCACTGGCCCAGCCATCACTACCAAATGCCTCGGGAGTTCTCAGTTTCAAAGAGTTGGTTTTACACAATGTGGCCCCGCAGCAGCTATTTGGACAGAAAGCGACAAGTCCCCACACCCAGGGCTCAGGCTTCACGGTCCCTCGTCCCAGAAGGTGCCAGGGGGCGAGGCAAGGACAAATCTAAGCCCGGAGGCCTAATGAGGGCCTCATGAGGCTTTGTGATGTGGGTCCAACCACTTCTTTTTTCCGAGTCTGTTTCTTCTGTGAAATGGGGATAATATTCCAGGCCTGACCCCCTCATTCCTCACCAGGCTGGGATGATGGGAATCAGATGTAGGACGTTGTCCTTTGTAAAAGAACAAAGCCCAGACTGCTGTTAAAATGGAAGGGATTATTGCAGTCAGGGGCACACACAAAGCATCCGGGAGTCTGGTTATTTTCCTTCTCGCTAATTTGCCCTGTTCGTGAAGAATTCCAGGTTAACTCCCAGCTCGTTATCTGGTAGGACTTTGGACCACAGCCGTGGGCCCCTCCTGCGAACACGTGGAGCCGAGCCAAGCGCGAACCTCTAGGGGGGCCTCTTAGATACTGCTCACTCCCCGGAAGCTGGATCGCTTTGAATATTTTGCCAAATCCTCTTCCCACTCTTGGAAGAAGATTTGAGCTGGGGGAAAAAAAAATACAGGAATGTTTGTGTTTACTTGTCCCTCCCCATTCCCCCCAGCTGCAGGATTTGAGTCTCCCATCTACCCTCCGACCCCCTTTCTTCTCTGCCCGCCCAGACCCAGACTTGTAGGGGACCTTTTGCCCTGAACTTCAGCAGGAAACACAACCAGCAACCAGATGTCTGACTTTTTCACCCCGTTGGCAAGGATTCGCCATCTTCCCTGTAAACTTCCGGCCTCCCCTCTCTGCTAGATCTTCCAGTTTCTTCACGCTCCGGCTCCCTTCGCTCATGCACAGGAACACCCTCCAGAAGACAAACAAAAGGTAGCCTCCAAACGTGCTGGGGATTTATAAGCCCTATTCAGTAGCGGAGTGGTGGCTGTGGTGGGGAGTGGGGCTGGTAGGGTGGCTGTTTAGCTCTTGGATTCACTTAGATTATCACTAAATTCGGATCCGGTGAAGAACAGATGGCCTTGATCAAAGACAGATAATTAAAGAAATTCGCAACTTAAAATAACACATAAAGGAAAGCACATATTTCTGTTACCATCAAAGTATTTGGGTGTGAACAAATAATAGATAAGGCAGCTTTCTCAGCTGCCGGAATGAGAGAGGCAGACCGTCTGTGTCACAAAGCAGAGGGCGCTGGAGCTGGGACCTCAGAGCACAAGCTCTTCCAGATCCTTTACTTTGTACTGAGTAGACGAGATGCGGCTCTGCCTAGGGGGGAAGCGCTTGCCCCAGGCCCCTTGAATGGCCGTGCAGTGGAGCATCTCAGCTCAAGGATCTGCTCCTGCTCCTGCCCTGACGTGTTTCTGAAAGAGCGTGGTGGCGACCACAGGTTTGGGCTCCACCTGCCTACTCTCCGCCTCCTGTCCTTCTGCTCTTGGGATGCTTGGCTGGGCCACCGTGATCTACAGCCTCCAGCCACACAGCAGCAGCAGTGCTCCAATAAACACCCGGAGGGAGAGCAGAAACAGAGGCCTTTTATTAAAAAAACAAAAACGAAAGCAAGGAAACATACCCAGAAAAGACTGGTTTTCAAGTCAGCTCTGTCGGACCATCGGTAGGCAATAAGGAGCAAGTATTTCCCAGAGAAATGCATGAAAAGCTGGTGGGTCATCCCAGGAAAACTTTAAAATGGGATTTTAAAGAATTATCACTCCACTACACAAAGTCCTGTGTCCCTCCCACAGCCCCTCACTTCCCCCCAACAGGTGGCTGTGTTTACTGGTATAAATCCTCATTTTGCTGTTCCTGGATGTGTGACTTTGGTCAGGTCACTGCCCCTCTCCGTTCCTTGGTTTCCTTACATATAAAAGGGAGATAGTAGTTCTTCCTTAGAGTGCCCACAGGAATTACGTGAAGTGAGGGCTACCACACTGAGCACGTAGTAGATGTTTAATAAACTTCAGTCCACTTCCAGCGTTCTTCCTTCTGTAATGGGAGACTGTAAATGTGTCCTTGGGGAGTGGGTCCCAACAGGATGGCCGGGCACCTTCTTCAGCAAGCCCTGTATCACTTTTCCTCCTCACCCACCTGCATCTTTTTCCTGCAGCCTGATGTGGGCCTTGAAGGATGTGTTTAATTTGTCTAAGTGGCCAGTGCACCTCATCCTGGCAGCATCACTGTGGGAAATGTGTGGCCCTTCTGTCCTGGGCCCACAATCGGGAGCTCTATTCCTGATGTTTCTAATTGTTCACTTCACAAAACCTAAATTTTTCTTCTAAAAAAGAAAGAAAGAAAGAAACCAGGGCCCCAACATTAATGTAAATGAATCCCAAGGGGGAGGCCTGTTAGCTTGGGCTCAGAACAATGAGTTAATTGAAAGTGGTAATGAGAAAAAGCAGCTGACACTCATAAACCCACGGGCCAAGGAGCAGTTCAATTCCTAGGCAGCGGGTGACAGCCAGACTTTCTAGCCAACCAAGATGTCAATGGCGTCTGAAAATAATTGCCTGCGGAATACCAGGCTGCGGGCAGGGACCAAGCTTGTCTACAGATCCTGTTACCTGGCTGGGAGCCGCCTGTGATGGCTCAGCGCCCGGCGCTCAAGCCTTGAGAAAACCCTGTGATTTGAGGAAAGACCAGAGGCCAAGGACAGATGTTCAACTGGGCCTCATGTGAAAAACCCCAAAGCCAAGGGCCTTGCTTTGCATTCCAGCTCCACCACTCCCACGGGGATGGGCCTTGCAACAAGGCATGTCTCTAGGCCTCAGTTTCCCCCCTGTCAGGTAGGCACATTAGTACCTGTCCTCCCAACCTCCCAGCGTTGCTTTGTTTGAACATCAAATGAGATGATATACTTGGAATGCTCCATAAAATAAAGGATGTGCAAACAGGAGAGCTCAGCAGAGTGGACTTGGGGGTCAGACTGCCTTGTTAACTCGGGCTAGATTCAGAAAATAATAATTCATACCTCAAGAGATTGATGAGAGAATTACATATATATGGAATAAACATATGTATTTAGAATGGCAGCTGATACATGGTAAGCACTGAAGAAAATGTTAACTATTATTTGATGAGTTGTTATTTTCAGGGTTGCCTTGTCTTACAGTGACTAACCCAAGCTTACAGCCAGAGGTCCAGTTCGGGCTTGTACTTTGCTTCTTTTTCCAATCATTTCTGACCACATGGATCAAACACTCAATTCTTCCCACAGCAACCATGCATCACACAAAGAGGGGCAGGCTGAGTAGACAGAGCCATGGAAAATTTTAAACATACAATTGTTCACAACACAGGTGAGATCTAACTAATTGAGATGCCATTTCATTCCAGAACCTGACAGTCACACTGCACTGCGTGCTCATGGCACGCCTGTCCACCTGCAGGGCCAAGCAGGGGTGTAATGCAATCTCCAGTGAGCCATGGACCATGTATGGGCAGTGTGTGTGTGTGTGTGTGTGTGTGTGTGTGTGTGTGTGTGTTGGAGTGGGGTATGCAAAACATGAAGTAAGAAAACTGGTATGCTCCTTGGCTAAGAGAGAGGACACAGGTGTCACCTGGCTGTCCACCTCCATTCTGCCTGTTTCTCAGGCCTCTCAGAAGTTTCCTTGGACCACCTCATTACTACTGTGCAAATTCAAGTGGGACCTTATGGCAGGGGCTGAGTGATGTCTCCCATACTGTGCTGAGCATAAAAGCAGGGACAAAGTCCATGGGGCTGGGTCTTACACAGCCTTCAATAAAGCCAAGGACAACATTAAAGTACAACTGAGTGATTCACACACTGCCAGTAGGAGTGAAAACTGGCACATCTTTTTAGAGCACAATTTGGCAATATTTTTTCAAAACTAAAGGTGCACCTGCCCTTTGACCCAGCTTTAACTTGGAGAAAGCTGTCCCACAGAATCATGCACACACATGCACAGAGGCAGAGGCACAGACCTGTTGACTGCAACATGCCAATAACAGAAAGGAACCAGAAACGACCCACGTGTCCATCCAAGTGCACAAAGATGCAAGGACACTCACCAAACCAGGTTTGTAATCGCAGAAAAAAATAATACCATGAAAAATCCATTTCTAAGAGCTGTTTAAAATATTGGAATGATTTGGTATATAGACTGCAGTGGCATGGAAAGGTTCCAAATATATATGAAGTAGAAAAGGTAGGTTGCAAAATATTAAATGTAGTGAAATCTCTTTTGTTAGTATATGCACAGAAACAAAATCTGGATGAACAGATATAGAACTATTACTAGTTACCTCGAAGCGGGGTGGGAGAATACAGGAGAATTGCCCTTCCCACATCATTTCTTTCTATAATGCCTGACTTCTTCATGCTAAGGGTGTATTAATGTTGAATTTTTAAAAACCAGTGAAGATGATTAAGGAAATGCACATGAACAAACCTGAGGGTAAGTAACTCCAAGGGGCTGAAGGTATGTTCTTGGCCTTCAGGGCATTCATCTAGGTTGGAACACAGTTTCAGGGATCCAGAGAGGTGGTTTGATTTGAACTCTTTTGTTGGGTCTTTGGCAGGCAGTGGTCAAGTTCTGCTGGACCTGGAGCACAGGCAGCTCAAGGATCTGTCCCCCATGGAGGCCAGCAAACACCAGTGGGTCTGGCTGCCTGGATGCAGGGACAGCCCTTTCCTTTTCCTCCTGTGGAGCTGGGGCACAAAGAGACATGGTCGGGGCTGGTGGCCCTTGGGAGCAGGTCTGGGTCTGGGCCAGCTGGGGAGGGAGGGCTTCCTTAGGGCCCCGATCCCCCTCTCAGGCGGGGACTCCTCAGTGCAGGTCTTCCCTCTGCTCTTCCTTCTAGAGGCCGCAGGAAACCTTTCATGTTTCCTGTTATGACACTCTAATTCTTAGAATTTTGGTTCCATGTGAGCTGGACCAGAAAAGCCTGACCACATCCTGCTGCCCCGCAGTTCTGGGAACCCGACGGCTGGGTGGGCGCTGTTTTGTCGATTCTCCTGATGCGCTGGTAGTCAGTGCAGGGAGCCCTTCTCCCCAGCAAAGCTTCACCAACAGCTCTAGAACCACAACTTCCTGAGTGTGAGGAGCAGAACTCATGCCGCTGTCCATTCAGTAAAGTCAGCTGGACCTATCAACAAGCTGGCACGGCCTGGGAAGTCTTTGATCTCATTCATTCGGCCTCATCTGTGCACTTATACCATTTTAATGTTATTTCTAAGGCAAGTCCAGGACTCTCACCTGAGGCTTTTTGACATTGAGAAGATTTAAAGCTGGTCATGGAAACTACCCCTGAATATTTAAAAAGCCACTCCACGGAAAAAGGCATTCGACTCATTCTGTGGGTTTCCAGAGCTTTTACTTCTGTCAATAATGGGTGTGAGTTACAGGTCAGCACCTCCTGCGGACCAAGCCCGGTCTGGCTTCCTGGGACGCACAGGTGAACATCAACACGCATGCCTAACTTCATAGAACTTATACTCTAATGAGGAAGATGAACTTCAATCAAATAATTGCCATTCTGTTGAGTATATAATAAATAGCACAGGGATATATGTGCTCTGAAAAATGAAACAAGTTCCATGGAAACTTAGGACAAAGGAACCACTCTAGCCCGGGAGGGTCAGGAAGGGCTCTCTTAAGGAAGTGATGCTGAGATCTGAGAGGCCGGTAGGAGTGGACAGGGTGGATGGGGTGAGGGAGTGAACACTTTATAGACATTCTAGACAGAGAGGTTAAAGCTGGGAGCTGAGGGGCGGCAGGAAAGATGGAGAGAAGAGGACAGGGATGAGAAGGGGACCGTGAGGAAGAGAAAAGAAATGTCTGAATGACTTATTTGGAAACAGATGGAGGTTGAACTTGTCAGGACCAAAGGATTCCTCACAGGGTTGGCTCTCTTTCTTTCCCAACTATTAAATCCTATATTGAGAGAGAGAGAGAAACTCAGAGTTGAATGGACTCAAGTGCCTGCTAATTAAGAAACAATGAGAAATTAAGATGAAGAGGATCTCAGATGAATGTGCTAAGCCCATGCAATTGACTGTCTAGTTTAATCTGTATCCTTTTCAGTGGACAGGATTCAAAAATGCCAGACTGTCTGATTCAATACCATACGCTCCTTGACCGGGTTCCTGGGCCTTCTTCCTTCCTCAGGAAGTGCAGGCCATTGCTCACAGGCTCAGACTCGCAGGCTCTTTCCCTCTTGGACCCAGAGAGATTCCAGCTCAAGCCTGGGGTTGTCTCTGCCAGGTAACCCGTGCTCCCTCTCCCCTCGCAGACCCCAGCTCCTTTCCGTCTGGTTGTTCAGCACATCACCTCCCTGAGACCCCCCCCCCCCAGCCTCTAGCCGCCTCCTCATCACACCGAATCCTCCTCATGCTCATCTCTTGAATCCCAAGCCTCCTCTTTCCTCCCAAGGTTCTCCTTCTTGGCCTGACACTCCACTCAGCCATTTTATTTTCTGTGTCCCAGATCAAATCCAAAGACCCCTCTGACCAGACTCCCTAAAGCTAAAGGCTGCAAGCAATGGGGAGTCTGGGGGTGGGATGAGAAGGACTCTCTCCCAACCCAGGGCCCTCTACTGACCATCCATGCCCCATTCCCTTTCTCTCTGCATCTTCCTGGGTGGCCAAGCTCCCATCAGAAATGAGATCCAAAGTGCTGCCTGGGACCAGGAAGGGTATTGCATCTGAAGATGCCCTCTTGTAACTAGAACCTTGGAGTTCTTTGGCCTGAGGGGTGCACAGGAAAGAAGGCCTGGCCTGGGGGTAGAAAGTGCCTCACGGTGAGTCCTGCTGCAAAATACCTCCCAGGGAGAGCCATCTTCCAACGCCACAGGACGCATGGATTCAGTGGGCCACTGTGTGCAGGCTGTCCTTATGGGGTACTAAGGTGATCAGACAGGCAGGAGGCCATGCTTATCTGGGCTTCTGGAAGATGAGATAAAATGTAAAGAATTCACTCTAGGAAGACAAGAGGTTCTTAGATTCTTGGAGACCACAAATGTTTGGAATGGGAGAAGGATTCTCACCAGAAAAATTTACCTGTGCAAAATGCACAGAGCTCTGTGTACAGCACCAGGGCTCTGCCCTGCAAAGATAGGGAGAGAGCCTGGGCTTCCAGGTAAGCTGGAAACCCATGGGCTGGTAGGGCACCCCAGTCCTTCTTCTGCACACCAAGGGGTGGTGTGCAAAGGAAGCCTGGCCTCATCCTGGGACCGGTCCCCAGGACCTGGCTGCAGGCAAAGAGCAAGTGAGTGGGCACTTTCCTTTTCTCTTTTGGGGACAGCCTATTAATAAGAACCTTCCTCTCTGGTCACTTAAACTAGGGTCCTCGAACAAGAATTTTTCAGGTCCGGAGATGAGTGAAGTGCTACTTCCAGCATTTTCATAAGGGAAACATCTACAGAATTCACCCTAAGGCCTTGAACCAATTGTTGACTCCTGACCGGCCAGCCAGACCCAAGGCTTTTCCTTCCTAGGTCACTCTGCAGGAGGGGACAACTGCTCATATTCCACCCACCCAACACACACACACACACACACTGAAGGTTCAAGACACACTAAAAACTTCTCTGGGCTCCAACCTTTGCTAGAATACTGACCTAGGCAAAATAAATGAAGTCTCCACAATAAAACAAACAAACAAAAGAATGAGAGCAAAGTCTACAGGAGCCCCGTTTAATCTAAGATTTCTCTACCCATTTAAAACATTTAAACTCACCCTGCTCCAACTCAGAGGACAATAAATGTTTTTTTTACCGTTAGTTTGGAGTGGTCCTCCCAAAGATTTCCCTCAAGGTAATAAGGGAAAAATTAAATTGCTTTTTGTATGTTTTGCATTAGAATTTGATTAACAAACGCTCACTGTGGGTCTGCTATGCACTGCTGCATACCAGGCACCACGGCAAAGAATTGGATGGACATGTCCCTCCCCCTTCCCTGCAGACACAGTGAGTCTGCCCACAGATGTTCCAGGATGTTTTGTCATCTAGGAGTCATGGAAGAGTGCCCTGCTCCCCACCCCAGGAGGAAGTGACATTTAACACCCTCTGGAAAGGTGAAAGCATGTGGGGCTCAGTCTCCCATGGGGCCTGTTGGCTCCAGATATCCCTTCCCAGCTCTTCCGATTTCCAGGTCACTCCTGCCCCTCCTATCATCACCTAGGTAGGTGGGTGGGACCCCAGTCCCTCCGGTTACAGGGTCACTGTGCAACAGAAAAGTGGCGCAAGGCCTCAGGAGTGCAATCTGGGGTGGGTGTGGAGTGGCCCGGTGGTCCTGGGCTGGTCTTGGGTAAAAGTCACAGGGGAGATGTGATTGTGCTCCTGAGGTGCTGAAAGAGAGCTTGTCCTTTGAGTAACCCTGCCTTCCTATCGGTACCTTCCCCTGCACACCCCATCTCTTCTCTGATACTGCCGGCCTCTCCCCTCACTGGGAAGGCAGCTGCCTGAGTCCCGGTGCTGACATGTGCTGCACAGTTAGCATGATGTCAGAATGCCAGCCGTGGCCTACCAGGCCCCGCTCGCTCAGCCCACCTCTCCGGGCCCAGCCTCGCTCTCTTTCTCTGCCCATCTCTGGTTTTCCCTCAGTTCCTCATTGTCACCACCCTGTTCCCTCTGTCCCTGGGGTCTTTGCACAGGTTATTCCCTCCTCTACCGAGAAGGCTAGCCCACTGTCAGCCCCACTCAAATGTCACCCAAGTGACTTAACTCCTGCTCACCCTCAGTTGTCAGCTCAAGCATCTCTGTCACAACAGCCATCCCTCCCCCTCTATATGCTCATTGGCCCATGTTCCTGTTCATAGACGTGTGCCTAGCTGATTCATACCTCTCTCCTACTAGATTACATAACCTGTGTGGGCAGGGACTGGCTGTTTTTGCTCACCACCGTGTCTGGCATCTGTCCCAAAGCCTGTTACACAGCAGGTTATTGCACAGGTGCGATGACTGCTCGGAGGGATGAGGGATCAATGGATGACTTGCATGGGGAAGCCGTCCATACAAGGCAGATCCCCTGGCCCTCACTCTGTGGGCTGGGCTGGCAGTGGTGGAGTCCAGGAAGCCCCAGGTTTCTGCCATACTCTCAGTAACCTTGTCAGGAAAGCCACTTGAGCCACTCCATTCGTAGAGAAGTGGATTCCTGCCATGTGGTTTGAAAGGAAGCAGCCCTATAGGTATGGCCACAATTGCCTAGATGAAGACTGGCATCCATGCCACACTGAATATGAGCTGGGCATAAGAGAAGCCAACACTTTTTGAGGAGGCTTGGCATGGACTTCTGCCCAGGGGAATTCATTTTGGGTGGTGGCAAGCTTGGGAGTTACTCTTGAGAAGCCTAACTACCAGGAATTCCTGAAAAGTGGAAAAAAAAAAAAAAAGAGCAGGGCCACTCTAGGGCTGGCTGAATCCCCCAAGCACACCCTGAACTATTGTTCTAGAAGCCTGCCGGACAACCCAAATTTGGCAGCCTTGGGACCAGAGTGATTCATGGTCACTGCCACGCCTCACTGCAACTGGGAGCTCACGTTCATCCCTTTCTTTCAATTTTTAAGGAGTAAGAACAATTCAGGTGTGAGGAGGAGGAATACAGTTCTTGGTGTGTGTTTGTCCTCATTGTGTGCTGTGCAGAGAAAAAAAGGAAAGGACCTCTTTGGTTCCTCTGTAAGGCGAAGAGTCTCTCTCTAAAGGCAGCAACTAGAAGCCACTCAGCACAAAAACCTGTGTCTCCTGCCTGTTTTCCTGATATGCTCCTGTAGGTGTGGGGCATTTGTTCATGGCATCCTAGTAGTTTTAAAACTAGGTTGGGTGTTTAAGATGAAAAAGCACAGCTAGGTCAAGACATGGCCTGTTTGTGAACCAGTGGTAGTCACCAAGCACCCCAGGCGCTGAATCCCACGGAAGTCAATGCAGGGGTAGGTGCTTGGGTGTCCAGTGCCTCTAGTTACTCCAATTTGTTTTTGGCTGTCGGTGTTACAGAAACAACAAAAGCAAGCAAGGCATGAATTCTAGGCATGTGATGATGGGATCAGTCGAGGGAGGAAAGAAACGTTTGTAGTTTAAAAAGTTTAGCTCAGCCAGTGCGAATCTAAAGAATAAAGAGGATGTCTGGGGGTCATCTCAGGCAGAGCAGAGGCGAAGCGTAACATAAACGTCTGCCTTCCTGACTTGATTGCATTCCGCGGGAGCAGGGGCCCTGCATGTTTTTGCACTCTGTAAGGCATTCCCAGTGTGTAGCCCAAGGCCTGGCTCATAGCAAGCTCTCAGTAAGGTTTGTTGATTGAATAAGTGAATCAGGAAGCCGGTTTCAGTCATGAGGCCAGAGATCAGAATAGAGAACTGACTGAAGGAAGCGATAGGGAGGGAGGTTCAAGGAGAAAGGTGTTCTTTTCAGCTGATACCTTTATCACTGAATATCCTTATTTTTAGTGACTAAACAGAGGAATGTATGGGACAGTATCCTTAGCATGAGGTGTCTGGTAAATAAGAAACTCATCCAGCAATCAGAAACAAATAAAGTAAATATCTTAACCTAAAAGAGAAATACTAGATTTCTTTCCTGTGGTCCTGAAAGCCAGAAGCAGTCCACAGATGTTTTCTGTTCTGACCTAAGAGGCATCATACCAGGACCACACTGGAGCTCAGATGTCACATAAATTTTCATTTTTGGCAGAATGACCTGGTTGAGGCCTCCTGCTTCTCCATCTATGACACATCTAGGGAAGACGACTTTGTTGACTTCTTACCTCATTTTTAAAATGTTTGAACTCTTTGTGAGTGCATAGTGCGATAGCGCTCTTACAAAAACAGGTTTGTGAAAGCAACACAGATGAGATCAACACCCCTGGACTGCTTAGCACAGCTCCTCTCTGCAATGGAAACATTATAGCGCACGACTTGGGCAGCCAAAGTTGACTGAGAGGAGCTTAACTGATCTGATTCATCAGTTCAAATCACCTTTAATGTGGCACATTAGTAATGCCATCATATCGTAAATGATACATCCACAGAGGCATTAGTCATTATACAAATAGAATTAGTAGGTTTCACGACACTTCAAGATAAACATTTTGGAACAGTAATTCCATTCACTCAGGGCCTTTTGAGCTTGCTCAGGACCCTTACCTGACTGTTAGAATAAATACGGTTTTATGGCTTCCTTGCTCTGCATGACTTCACCATCACCAAATGACACAAATATGGCTTAGAAATTGCAGTTGTGTGCATTGACACATTTATTTATTCATTCATCCATTCATTCATTCTCTTACTTAGTAACCTGTTGTTCTTCTGTCTTCAGTTCACAGAGTTTTGTGGTCCCCTGACTATTATCACTGGATTCACAAGAACCGTGTTGTTGGGGTGCAGAAGTTTAGAATGTCTCAGTGAGAGTGAGTCAGAACAGTCAGTGTGCGTAGTGGTTAGAGCAGGAGTTTGGGTGTCAGACTCAACCGGATTTGAATTCTAGCTCCATCATTGACGTACACACTCGGGAATTGACTTCACTTCTCTGAGCCTCCATTTCTTTACCTGTGAAATGGCTTTGAAACCCCTCACCTCTCTCTCCATCCCTGCACTACCTATCTCTTTTCCTTATGCTCCTCTCATAATTCTAAGCATCAAGAAAAGAAGTTTCAGTTTCAGACAGGGCTTGTGAAGGAGGAATTCAAGGAAAGGAAAGATAGGACAGGCTGCAGAAGGGGACATTTTCTACAGAGGTGACTGTGAAAGCAAAGGTGTACTGATGGAATGTGATGGCAAGTTGGGAGGGGGGAGTGTGGGGATAGCAGAGACCAGTTTGATGACAGGGTGGAGGAGGGCTGTAGAGGGGTGGTGGGAGAGGTTGGAAGGGCCTAGTCTGTGGAGAGCAGAGAACACGAGACTTTACAGAATGCACAGAGTAAGGAATGGGCCTAGCATACAAAACAGTTCAACCAAATTCTACCATATCCTTCAATGGTCAGCAAAGCGTTTTATAAACACCAGCTCTTAAAAGAAGACACCTTCCATTGCAGTTAGAAACATCTCTGGGAGTTATAAACCTAAGCAGGCTGGAGAACTGTACACATTCACAACAGTTTAGTTCCTTGAAGACTTGGGCCTCACTTGCTCCATTTAGAAAAAAGGAGGATCATAATGTTAGTAATAGTAACGCCATTGTAAAATTATTCTGGCATGTAATAAATATATGAAGTACATTGTTCTATACTTAGCATAAAGTACATGCTTAATCAATCTTAGCTATTTATACACATTTAGAAATGTCTGGCAAGATGTTACATCAACTTATTAACTGTGGTTATTTCCATTTGTGTGATTTCAAGTAATTTCTACTCTTTTTTATTTTTTGCCTTTTCTCTATAATTTGAATTTTTCCAATAAA
This sequence comes from Manis pentadactyla, assembly GCF_030020395.1. NCBI lineage: Eukaryota > Metazoa > Chordata > Mammalia > Pholidota > Manidae > Manis > Manis pentadactyla. Next base: position 97,385,685 of record NC_080031.1, read on the forward strand.
CAAACATTATTTTTATAAAACCTATAAAGCTATTTTTTAAAAAATCTATACTCAAGAGTACAACATTTCAGGAAATGTAGTCTAGAGAGATGCAGCTGTGCCTATAACAACCTTTCAAATGACCCTAATGAATAGTTTAACCCTTTAGTGCTAAAAACTCCAGTTTAGAAATTGGTCTTTGTTACATTTTCATAATTGAACGGTCTATTAAGTGTGGGTTCTTTTTACAAACCAAGGGGCTTCCCAAAGGTACAGTCTCCTCCACTGAGAATACTTGAGCTTACAGCTCTGAAATGTCAGATTTTGATCTTCTAGTTTCTGAGTCTTCCATCAAGCATTAGGGATCTTGACGACAGAAGACAAGCAAACACCCTCTAGGAGATTGTCCACGTCACCAGGGGAGAGGAAGTACCACTTGCCTTTGCAGTTTCAGTACCTGCATTATGCCAGGTGCATAGAAGGTACTGCTTCAATATTTAAGTTGAATGAATGCTAAATCTAAGGGCTGAGCTTCCGCTTGGGAGACTGGAGGAATGACACCCTATTACATATGAAAAGTTGATCAGGACCTTTAAAAAAATTAAATGGAAACAAAGTGATTTTACTAGAAGCAAACATAAAACCAAAGTTCAGGCAGAAAATTCAACAACTGTTTTGTGGGCCTGCATTACTCCAGGCCCTGATCTAAGTGCTGAGGATTCAGCTGTGAAGAGGAGCTTAATTCCAGTGTATATAGACTTTGATCAAGTCATGACACGTGAGAACAGAGTCCCAAGAGGAAGGAGCTGGCTGCTTTGGGAGTGTATAGGAGGGACCCAGTCTGGTTGGGGTAGAGGGATAGGTGGAGCGGAGGGGGCCAGGGAAGGAGGGAAGGCTTTTGTGAGCAAGTAAACTTACGCTGAGACCCAGAATTGATGAGCAGGAATGCGCCATGTGCAGAGTGGTAGGCAAAGCATTTCAGAAGTTCATGCGTGGGAAGTGAGAAGCAGTACAAAGTGCTCAGTTGGGGAAGAGCTTTGGCATGCGAGGAACGGAAAGGTTCAGCATGGGTGAGGCACATGTGCGAATGCTGGCAACGGCAGGGACCTTATCACTCACGGCAGGAGCACAGGAGTTTGGATTTTATCCTAAATGCAAATAGAAAGACCTTGACACCTTGAAGGGCCTTCATTCAAGAGTGACGGTGACCCCATTTACATGGTCAACATGTAAGAGCTGTCAGGTGATCAAGGGACTAGAGCAAAGCTGAGTGGATGCAGAAGATAGTCTAGGTGAGAAATGATAATGGACGGGCACCTGGGCCCGGCTGTCTGCGGAGAGTAGGCATGGGGGGAAGTGGATACACTTCAGGTACTGTTTGATGGGAGAGCTGGTAAAACCTGCACCTGGATTGGAAGGGGAAGAACAACTCTATTGAACCCTGACTAATTCCATCAGAACAATAGTCATTGCTCCTCCTCATCCCGGCACATTACCTATTTACTAAAGTTGGGATTTTTGTCTGTTTTATTTAATGTGTTTTCTCTAATGCCCAGAATGTGCTTGATACATAGATATGTGTTCAATAATATTTGTCGTATTATTGAACAAGGGCAGTAAGCCAATAAATAAACAAGGTAAGGGATGGGCATTAAGTGAAGAATGTTTCAGTTGGCTATTGCTGCACAGTAAACAATGCGGAATCTCAGCAATGCACAACAACAACATTAATTTTTCCCGCGTGTGAATCTGAATCAGCTTGAGTTCCTGGGCTTCAGGCTGCAGGTCTGTTGGGCTCGGCTCCAGGCTGTAGGGTGGGATCAGCTCTGTGGACCAATGGCTACCTGGGGTCTGTTCTTCAAATGGCAGATGGCAAAAGCACAAAATACCAAGTGAAGCCATGAAGCATATCTAAAGATTATGCTCACGTCATGTCTAATGGCCAAAGTCAACATCAAATGGGCAAAGAAACATACTCCACCTTCTCTAGGGAAAAGTACGGAAAAGTCACATGGCAGGGGGTGTGGGTATATAATTCCAGGAATGGAGCGAAGATTCAGGACAATAATCCAGTCTACCACAGAGGACTAACAGGTATGAGCAACTATGTGGACGGAGGTGCCATTTATTGATATAGGGAAGACTCGAGTAGGATCAGGCTGTGGATGAAGAATGGCAAATGCCAGGAGTTCAGATTGGACCCAATAAACCCACTGAGACGCCAAGGACAGATGGGACAAGCGGTAAAGCATTACTAGCTTAACCAAAAGTAAGATGTATACATTAATGAATTTGGGAAGTCTAAGGATGATTTTTAGAGCTTCAGGCACAGCTGATCAAGGGATTTTTTTTTTGTCAGGGTTTCTTCTTTGTATCTCAGCTCTGCTTCTTAATTTTGGCTTCATTTCCTTTATAAAATGTCTAGGTGGCTCCTGGCAGCCTCAAAATCACCCTTAGCTTAGCAGTTCCTGTAAGAAGGACTTCTCTCTCTCTCTCTCCACATGCATACATCAATCTAAGAGATAATACATGGTACTTTGCTTGGGTCATATGCCCATCTGTGAACCAGACATGGTGACCTGCCTAGTAGGGAACTATGGTAACCCTCCTGGGTCACGTGCCCATGTCTAGGGTGGGGTGTCTGGTACTGTGCTTAATAAGAAGACGAGAGGTACCACAGTGGAAGCAGTAGAAAGGGGACTGGGGAGTATGGGAGGCATACAAAAATGCACAACTACTGCAGTCCCATAGAAACATCAGAGGGTAGTTTAAAGGCCTAGAATTCATTAGTCAAGTCCAAGATGGAAACAGAAATTTGCAAATTGTCTGCAACAGAGAGTGCCAGGGGCTTGAGGGTGAATGAGGTTACTGAAGAGCGTCTACTGTCAGGAAAAATGAACACATTGTAAAACAAAGAGGCTTTCTAAAGCAGGGCTTGGAGTGAACAGTCATTTCTTCCTGACTTTTTGGAACAAATGGATTTGCAAGGACATTTTAGAAACTGCTGGCATATCACAGTGAAAATATGTGTTTTTAAAGCCAACATTTGTATTGCATTACTATATGCCAGGCAGGTGCCTAACAAGTTTCTTTTCATTTAAATCTCCTAATAATTCTATTAAGTTGATATTACTGTTACCATTTTATGGATGAGGGGACTGGGGCACAAATCGACTAAGGAACTTGTGCAAGGTCACACAGGTAGTAAGTGAGACACTCTGTGCTCAGACCAGGAAGTCTGGCTTCCGAATTCTCACCACTAAGGTTTTATGCAGTAAAAGGGCATCCCAGAGAATGTGGATTTGTCTCTTTCCCTCTCCCCAATTTCATAGCACTCCCAGATTTTCACCTGCTGCCCTGGATTTGTGGCAGAGCGCACATGTGATTTGGCTCATCTGAGACTATGTCTCTGAGGATGAAAACTGAGAATATGGAACTGTGGAGGTCAGTTAACTTGGAGGGTGTTTGCCATCAGGAGGGGAGGAACAGATGCTGTTTAAGTCAGGAAGAAATGAGTGTTCACTCCAAGCCCTGCTTTAGAAAGCCTCTTTGTTTTACAACTCTGGGTGCAAGCAATCCTTTTAATTTTGTGTTTTGGATTCCAGCCATAGGAGGCCTTCTTTAATGTAGCAGATGGCTGGAGACAGGCAAGCCAGGTTCCTATACTCTACATCAAGCAGCCCTCCCTAGAGAGAAATCTCCCAATTATGTTACTCTAAAAGAGAGGAGAGAAGATAAGTTAAAATGGACACATTAAATTTATACCACAAGTTAAGTAACCACTGCTTCAAACATCTGCAAACATTTGGTGGTCAGGAAACCTTTCGGAAATCTGATGAAAGCTGTGGCCTTTCTGCAGACAATGTGTGCATAGGTATATACACAAAAATGCACATATTCATTCCAGGGGGCTCATGGAGTCTCTGAAATACATCCCTGAAGCTTCAGGGGGCCTGTGGCCGCGAGATTCCTGTGCTTCCAGCAGAGGCAGCTGTCTTCTCTTCTTACTCTACTCCTTTTTGCACATCAGCGCTGTCAGCTTCTGAGTTGTGAAAATAAAGAGTCTGTGGACTATTAAGGGATCATTTCTCATCAGAACACTCAAATTTTCACCGAAAAAATCTTTTCAGATATTGGATGAAATCACATCAGTATATTCTCTGGTTGGCACAGAACCTCGGTTCATTCCGTTAAAGACTAGCACCGAGGTTCTTTGGACCACGGGAACATGAGGAAGTTTTTCTTGCTCAGATCATGAGGTCTGTCTTTGCCTGTCATTTCTTTGGGACCTCACTCTTACCAGAACTTTTCTCAGATTAGCCCTGCCTCCTACACTGTTTCCTACACAATCCAATACTAAGAATTGAGGGCAGGGCTACTCTGTCCATTAAAGAACATACACAGAATTTTCAGAACTTGGGAGGGCGGTGTTATTGTTTCCAGGACACTGTCCAGAGAAGTCACGCAAACTTAGGCATTCCTTCCTCTGATGTCCACTGGCCATGAAAGCCTGAGGAAGTGAGCAGTCTTTGAGGTGCCTACCAGGAGCCTTTCTGTACCTCTGCGGCCATTCGTGGATTCTTCTACACTGGGTAACTCCTGCAGAGAGCGCTTTCTTCCAGTTCTACTGGGTGGACACTGGTCATTTAGGGAGAATCTGATGAGCTCTAGCAAAGCAGGGGAACTGAGATTTTTATTAAGGATATTGAAACTAAAATTAATTTTCTTCAATTACCCTGTTTAAAAATAAACACTTAGAAATATGGAAAGACTGAGTTAGTTAATCCAGTTCTTCCTTCTCCATATATGGTCCCATCTTTCCTGAAAAGCACTTCCTTTTTGGATCTGGAAAATTCAAGGTGAGAGGACATGGACTAGGCATTAGGCAGGGCCTTTCCGCCAAACAAGTAATTAACCTGACTACTGGAAAATTCAAAAGAAAGGTCCTTTCTCTCCCTGAACCTCAACCCAACGAAAGGAAAACTAATGTGGGCTTAAACCAAGGTTTCTTGACCTCAGCACCATTGACATTTTGGGCTCACTAATTCTTGGTGGAAGAAGGCTGTCTTGTGTGTTGTAGAATGTTTAGCAGCATCTCTAGGTTCTACCCAGCAGATGCCACTAACACCTTCCTCCTAGATGTGACAACCAAGATTGTTTTCAAATGTTGTCAAATGTTCTCTGGGGGTCACAGTCACCCCTGCTTGAGAATGACTGGCCTAAATTATCCAGAAACAGGTTTTTCTACAAGTAAAGTAAAATTGAGTAATGAAGTCGCTTCAATCTGATCTTGATCAGTTGAGTGCTAAACTGAAAATGTCGTTTGTCTATTTTGATGCCCCACTGACTATATAGGTCTATTCAGATCCTCCTATCCTACAGTTGTTTTTAGATCCCATTTGATTGCCCAAAACAGGGACTTCTATGCTCTATTCCTATGGGTCTGATAGGCCTGCTCATTTGCTGTTTGATATCATTTCAACTTTATAGATATTTGTGGTCTGTCTCATTTCCTATGCCTTTGAGTCAGGATAATTTCTCAGACCTTTGGGAGGCATCTGCTGTGCTGTTAAAGTTCTCATTCCTCCTTGTAAGTTTTATCTTCCAATTCAACATCTAGGCTGAGCCCCATAGCAACTCAGAGAGGTTGGCACCTCTGGTTGATTTGATCAGTATGTGTACTTGTAGTTGAGGAAGCAAAACTTAGCTTTGAGATCACAAATGTGATTGTTGCAAGGGATCCTGTAATTACAAATCATTCCTTACATATGTGCAGTGACTGCAAGACAGCAAACTGTTTTGGGAAGGATTTTACTAGCTGTTTGGTGAGGAGAGGCTGTAGTGTACCAAATATTTAAACCAAATTGTTATGTCTTATAATGGTCAACAAAGCACTCTGCAAGCGTCAGCTCTGAAAAAAAAAAAAGGCATCCTCCAAAGAAGGGTTATGGGCACTTCTGGGAGCTGCAAACTCATGCAGGCTCCAGAAATACGTGCCTTCTAAGGGCTGGAAACTTCTGAATTGACAACAAATAATCAGTGAATGCGACAAAGAGAAAGTAAAGTACACAGACTTTACTTTCACAAAATTTATGATGTAGTAAAGAGGTTTAAGATGTAGACCTGAGATTGCAAAGTGATGGCCAGCAGGCTAAATCGGGACCATGGGTTTGTTTTGCTTGGCTTGTACTGGATTGGTCTCCTGAATGTCTAAGAAATAGAAAAAGTAAGGCAGAATGAAAGAAGTTGCTGGACATATAAACCAGATTTGCATTAAAATCCAGATTTCCAGCTGTTTTTGAAAAATCAGAAGATCTGCCAACATTAGCCCTTATTCCCATATTTCCTCACGGTGACAGTTGGCTGGAGTGGAGCAGGCAGCTGCCGGCTTTGATCAGAGGAGGCCTCCCCGGCTTCCCACCCTGGCCCACGACACTGCCCAGCCAGTCCTCTGTCCACACTTGAGGCAGCCACCTAGGCCCTGAGAGAGGATTCAAAAATGACTTTTTTCTTTGATTAATTTATTTGTACAGGAAGCCAATAGTGGAATATTGGAAAACCAGTATTGAACTTTAAAAATAAGAACAAAATTATTTTAAAAGTTTTTCTTCGCTAGTGCTCCCCAAACAGGGTGCCACTATCACATTCTGGGAAAAGCTGACCCTTTTGGGAATTTGGAGGGGCAAAGCATTGATTTTGAGGAGCCTGTTTAAGAAAAGACAGGCTCTTGCCCCATGAATGGAGGAGGGGAGGGATATCAGCCTATGGATGGCCTCTTAGCACCTCAGTTTCCTCACCTGTCCAGGATGGAGTGGGTATCAACTACTGGGGTCCATCTCCCAATACAGACACTCCTACTTCAGGGAACTCAAAGGTCAGGCACTGCAGGAGGGGTTGGGGATAGCAGAGGCTCCAAGACTTCCATGTGCGAGGTGTTTTAGGGCTGCATCTAGTAAGAAGCTGTGCGATATTCAGACGTTCGTCCTGCAGCTACTAAATTTTCACAGAAAGGGAACACTCTTCACTCAGATTTATATCTATATTTCAAATGAATAAACGTAGCAAAGTTGTATCTGAAGATGCTTTAATTTACACTTTACAGATGGCCGAGAAAATCTCCAATTGTCCCCATTGAGGGCAATTACTTAATTTTATTATAATGTGGGTTGATTTGGTTAGTGGAGACTAAGTGTGGCTATTGTTTTGGTGAGAGCCAGCCGACCCCCCACTGCTGGGCCGGGCCACTGCCCAGGGGAAGCCTCCGGCTGATCGGAAGCCGGGCTTCGCCGGCGGACAGCCAAGCGCGCAGGCTTCCTTCAATCGCCACAGCAAGGCGGACCTGCCTCCGTCCCCCAGCGGTCACTCGGTCTCTCGCGCGCATGCGCAGGCTCCAGCGGCGTCCTCCCCGCTCCTTCCCTCCCTCATCCGGGTCCTGGGCGAGCGGGCCCCGTGCGCGTGTCCCGCGACCGAGCTGCTAATAAAGTTGCGCCGAGGAGCAGCGCAGCGACGGCGCCGGAGAGTGCGCGCAGCCGGCGGGTGAGTGAGTGCGGGGCCGCGCGGGCGGCGGGCCCCGGGCTGCAGGCTCCGCTCGCACGCGGCCTGCTGTCCGGCCCCCGTGGCCGGCCGCGGGCCGAGGCGGGGCGTTCGGCCTCACCGGGCCTGCGGGGCGGGAGGCAGGCCGAGCACCGGCCTGCTGGGGTGCGGGCGGGAGCGCTGCGGGGCGCTCGCCTCGGCCGGGGGCGCCCCGTGGCTGGCCTTCGTCGCAGCGCCGCCGCTGCCGCCCGGCCTGGGGTGGGAGGCGTCGGGACGCCCTCAAGGGGGTCCCCGGCCTCGCTTCCGTCCCGAGGAGCGGTTTGTCCGCCCTCATCCGAGCACCGTCCTCAGCCCACACCCCCGATAGGGCGGCCGTGCGCTGCCGAGCAGCCCGGTCCGCTGCGCCGCGGAGCAGTCGGTCAGATGGCTTGTGGAATCCGTGACGCTGTCGCTGTGTGTTTCAAAGACACGGAGCCACATTTCTCGGTGGGAATCACACTCTGGGTGTTTGTGACCTGTCGCTGCACTCACCTGGTAGTTAGACTTGGTGTCTGCCACTTGCCGTGCCAGTTTCCACCATTGCAAAGATTTCTTCCTACTTCACGTACACTTCTGCGGTGCTGCAAGGAGAATGCCAAGCAGTGTATGTCTGCCTTCATCGTATCAGGCCCCGCGCGGGTCTTCCCCTTCAGCATCAGTACTCAATTTAATATTCCGGCTCCCCGCCCCCCCTTTCCTCTCTTCCCTTCAGCTGCTGTTTTTACTTGGAGTTTGGAGCCTAAGCTTTGAAAAGTCCCATGTGGCGCCTCTCTTAAGTCGGAGCATGCTCAGTAGCCAAAACAGACTGGTTGCAAAAAGAACTGGGGCGATGATAGTCGGGTGTTTGGACGATTGCCCGATCCCTAACAAAATGTTCCAATTCGGGCTTTGATGGCATTGGCAATGAAGCTGTAGGCCAGCCTGGAGGTGAGGAATGCCTGAACACCCTGGCCAGATCTCTATCTTGATTGTAGAGACATTGTTTCCTGACCAGCTGGAGGTCTGGAGAGGGGAAATAAAGCATTCCTGGCTGCTTGTGCGTTTAAATGGGTGTGGTGCTAAGTATATCTTGTTTACCTTATCTTTCTGTGGAAAAAGTTTTGAAGTCTGGTTGGGTTTGTCACATCATGCCCGTTGCCTAGCACCATCAGAAGTGTTCTTATCTAGTAACAAAGACTGGATAGGTGGAGGTGGTGTCTTGGCCTCAGAGAAGTTGAGAAGAAAGGGTACTTGAGTTGTTTTTAAAATCATTTTTTAAAACTAGAGTTCTTGAATTTCCTTACAGTGTGCGATTTGCCCAGAGTAAATTAGTTTTAAATATGAAAGCTGAAAGGTTTAAAAACTTTAAAAACAATAGATTCAGTAACATCCCAAGTCGTTTAAAATTTCTGTCAAATGTGCGTAGTGGCTGTTGTGGAGAAAACAACACCTAGACGCAGTTTGACAGTTTCATATTTATTGATCTGAATATTGTTAATGAAATTAGTGTGTTCCAATTCTAGTAAATAAGGAATTATTTATAGATCTGAACAAATTATTTTATACTTTTCCCCTTTATTCCTTCTTTGGTAGCTATTTATTTGTTTATTTTACTCTAAGGTGAGCCCAGAGATTATAAGAATACAAAGCAACTCATAAGAGACAATTTAACAAAACTTACCTTCAGAAAGATTGTACACAATATGTTTAGAATTTTGGAATTTAATTTTTGTTTGATTGCATGACTACGTAGCATCCTACTTTCCTTTTCTCTCTGCATTGCCCCATCATTGTGTCTATCCACATAGCTGTTGTTACTGCATAAACTTTTCATGTATCTTTGTTACAAAAATCCACTTGTCATTTATGCTTCATTCCTTTCCAACCATAGCTGATATAGGCAGTGAAAGTTAGATGAATGTTTTCAAATGACTTTCCTTTTTTAGATTTTAAATGCGTTTATATGGTATGGTCTAGTTAAAAGGAGGAAGAGAGCAGTGAATTGAAAAATAAAATATTTGTGTAGTTTCTATGCAGATTTGGTGGTATTATCTGCTTGTTTAGTTCACTGTGGTAGGTGCCACAAAAGGGGATAGATTGAAAAGTGTTGCATTTCTTTCCCCTCTGGCAAATTCACCTAATAATTTCAGTGGGAGACAGTGACAGAATGTTGTTCCTAATGAGGTTTGAATCAGGTTGTTGTTTACTCTTGGTTATGTAACACGTTGCTGGGAGTATTATTAAAAGTTGCCTTCTGTAGCACGGTAAAGACAAATTCTGCTTACCCTCTTCACTGGGTTTTAATTCTTGGCTGAACCTGAAGGCACATTAAACTATAACCATAATTACACCTGGGCAGCCTGTCTGTTTCCTGTTTTTATCACGAACCCAAACATTATGATTTGCAGTGAAGATCTTTTTTGTCCTTAGCCTTAAACAGAGGCAACATGTTTTCTGTCTCTACTGAAAACAGATTTGTCACTTGATCAAAGCAAAGATACTGACTTCTTAGTGTTTTGAAGACCAGATAGTAAAGTACTAGTTTTTCATTTCTTAGTAACTTAGAATACTATCTAAAATAAATCTATTTCACACATATTGTTTGATTGTTTCATGTAAATTTTAATGGTACCAGAAGTTTGTAGAGTCTCTGAATTAAGAAAGCCTTTTTGGTTTATGATTTATCAGTGTTTACTATTACCAGATGTATATGTTGGTTTAGGTAGTGAGCCACACATTTGGGTGAATTTCAGAGCTGACTTGAGTAGACTTTAGTATATAGCTGCCTTTATTCCCCTGGTTTATCAGTCTTCCCTGCTCTCTTTACTTCTGAAGGATCTATGTTCCCTGTCTCTTTTTTGTGTATATATGCTTCATACTAATCACAAAGGAGAAGCCAAATAATTTATTTCTTCAAATAATACAGGCTCCTTACATCCTGTGGATTTGCCAGTCTACTCATAAGGTCAAAAACATTGGAGATTTCCTTTTATGAGGGTCAGTAGCAGCCTGAGTAATACTCCACTAGTCTGGATATTCTGGAGAAAAGAATATCTGGGAGGTTAGGATCCAAGAAGGCTTTGGTAGGATGCTTTCCCGCCGAAGATAATGAATGACTCCAGGAAGCCTATCCGTGTCTTTTCATACCTTATTTTTCCACTTCCAAAGTTGATAGAATAATAGTAATTGAAAATTTTAATACTGGGCTATCCAGTTCATTGCCATTGTCTAGAGTTGTGAATCTGAAAGGTATGTTTACTAGCTGGAAGGTTAAAGATGTAAAATTCTTTTTGAAGAATTGTTAAAAGCTTAACTGTTACTCCCAGCTACTTTTCCAGACTCATAGATCACCTTTATATTCTAACAGCTTTTATTGTTTTACAGCTTTGAAAGTATGGGGTAAATACAGAGTCAGGTTTTTCATAAATAATCATCTAGTTCTGGGCTCTTTAGTTTTGATATTTTTTGCCTTGGGCAGCTAGGTGGAGAGATTTTTGGCCCCATTTCAGTGACTTTTTTTTTCCTGCTTTAACTCTGTTCCTAACTTGGTAATGATAATATTTTAGAAGAATTCATTATTGAACAGTTCCATATGTGCAATGCTATAATTGTAAATCACTTTTGGAAGCTAGTTATTAAAGTGCATTTTGTAAACAGGTTTTGCTCTTGAATTCTTTGATATACCAGTCTCTGCCTGTATTGTATGTATAATTTATAGACTGGTATACTTTGTGGAAATTTGAAAATGGTTTGATCTGTTATGAGGTTTTAACTGGATTTTTCCTTTTGATTTCCATGTATGTTGTTTTGTTATAACTGAAGCTAAAAGTAAGAAAAATACCTTGTGTCACCATCTCACCTTTCTCTGAGCAGAACAATTCGAGTCCTGGAAAGAGTCTTACACTTTTCATATTTAACTATGATCTCAGAATATGGCTGGTTCTTTCAAGGCAGTTTTGTTTTGTTCAGTTTTGTTTTCGTGATGTGTTAGGATCTGCCTAGCATCCTACCTGGTAGGCTGTATAACTTGAGATCTCGTTATTCTGGTTTGTGTGTTCCCAGGAAAAGGGGGTACTGCAGAAATATTTCAAAGCCAGTCTTTTGTTTTCTTTCTCCTTATTTACATCTTTTTGCCTACTTAAGTTAGGCCTCAATCACTGGCCATTTCCACTCTTTGGAGTTGTAAATTAAGTGAGTGCTGACTGGAGCTGAAAAGGGACCCAGAGCTGTTATTTCCTCCTTTTTCTTCTAAGTAGGTGGCTTGAACTCTGGGATGTGCGTGAGGTATCTGGAGAACTTCTTCATAAGGCATTGAAGTATATGTTGTGTACACAAGTGAGCACTTTCTGCTCCAGAGACTCATTTTGTAATGTAGGGATTTGGTATATGACTTTGACGACTTTATAATCAAAAGGAAAGCACTATAGAGATTGACCAGCTCTGTGTCTGTGCCTGTGCCGACAAGCCTATACATGTATACTCAGACACATCTGGTAGCATTGTAGGAAATCTTGAAGGCTCTGTGGGGGTGAGTGCTACATCTAGATCAGGCTTTGCTTAATTAGAGTACTTAGACGATCAGGTGAAGTTTAAAGAGTGATTAAAAACTGGGAAACAAAAGTCTGGATGTGGGAGAAAGAGTAGAGACTTGTGTGGGCTCAGACTAGGCAAGAAGATTATGCTGTGAGAAATGTCAGGGATCATTAATTCAGCTCCTAAATAGCTTTGAAATCCTCTCTGAGAACTTTTGATATCTTTGGAAATTGGGAGTCACAACTGGGGAAAGTGGGATGGAAATGTTCCTCTGGGAAAATGATTTTGGTGCCCATGTGATTTATCCCCTCTTCCTTGGGTATTCCCATAAAGGATAGGATTTCTGAATCTGGGAGAGCTTGTAGGCACACTTGCTCTTGGTTTCTTTCTCTTCTCTCCCTGACATCATGGATGTGGCTTACATGTTTCATAGTAATTGCATACTTGGATCTAGGATTGGTTTGACAGTGGTGGATGTCTACTCTTGCTGATACTTAGAGAATAGTATTGATATTAGAACCACAAGGGTAAGATATTTTTTTGTTAAGGTATCATTGATACACAATCTTATGAAGGTTTCACATGAGCAACATTGTGGTTACTATATTCCCCCCTATTATCAAGCCTCCACCACATACCCCATGACAGTCACTGTCCATCAACGTAGTGAGATGCTGTAGAGTCACTACTTGTCTTCTCTGTGCTATACTGCCTTCCCCGTGCCTCCTCTATATTATGGGTAAGATATTTTTAAAGCTTTATGCCCACCAACTGCAAAAGAGTTACTCTTGGATGTATATAGGCAAGTCACTTTCTTCCATTGCAGGTGATCCTTAGGACCTTGGTTTTCAAACCTGCTGCAAAACCTGGGACTCTTTAAAACAGTGAGAGGCAATGCTCTGCTCTCAAACCTAATGAATCTGAATTTTGTGGGATGATTATGAGAAATTTGTTTCTTTAAAATCCCCATTTATATTTCTTTTGCATAGGTTTGGCTGAGATAATGGTGGGTTGTGACCCCTACTGGCATTTATTTGTGTAGGTTGATGTGCTCAAGAGATTTTGTTTCAGCTTAACAGTGTTGTGTAAATTTTTTGGATTGGTTTGCTTGCCTCTTCTTAGATAGAAGCAATTAGATGTTAAAGCAGAGAGTGAAGGAGTTATTTTCTATGAATTTACCTCTGATTTCTGGGCATGAGCAGCGTGTCTACCAGTCTATCTGGGGGAGAGTGTTAAGGGTGGTGTGTGTATGTGTGTATGGAAGTTGGCCAGGAGGTCTGACTCAAGTAGCCTGAGGCAAGAACAGGACCTCTGGGTTCTTGATATTAATATGACTTCATTTGAAACAGAAGCCTGGAGAAGCTTAACATTTTATTCATACATTGTATGTATGTAGAACGTAACTCCTGACCTTCCTTTAGCCTCCCCATGAGCCTTCCCCAGATCAGGTGATGACAAACCCCATTCTTCCAGTAGCCCAGGCTGACACCTTGGAATCATTGTTCACTCCTCTGTTCTCAGATTCCCCATATCTCTTTCATCAGGGAACTTGCTCTCTCCCAAAATGTATGTGAAATTGTCTACTTCTCACCACCCCACTGCTGTCACCCTGGTTTAAGCCATCATCCTCCCTTACGTAGATTACCACAACTGAAATGGTCTCCCCGCTTTTAACTGCCCACCCCTCCCAGCCACTTATTCTCAACACATCAGCCAGAGTAATTCCTTAATAATATAAGTCAGAAAATATGTCCACCCAGATTTCTCATATGGGTCAGCGTTTCTCTTATAGTAAAAGCCAAAGCCCTTATTATAAGCTAGCATGCTGACCCCATTCCTTATTTTCCTCTCCTCCAGTTTACTCTCAGGCTACTCTGGTCTGCAGATCCTCGAGTGTGGCAGGCATGTTCCCACCTTGGGATCCTGATACTGCTTGTTGCCTTTGCCTGTAATGGTTTTTCTGCAGATACCTGCCTAGCTCACTCTTATTTCCTTAAAGTTTTGATGCAGTTGGCGCCTGCCCAGTGAGGCCCAGCCCAAAACCCTATTCAAAATAGCCCACCTCCACCCACCTTCCTCTGCATAATTTTTCTCCATGGCACTTTTCGTCTAACAAGCCATATTATATCACTTATTTGTTGTATTTTGTCTGTCTTCCTCCACTGGTATGTAAGTTACGTGAGGATAAGGGTTTTGGTCTCCCTTATTCACTTACGTATTCCTAGCTCCTAGAATGCTACCTCAATAAATATACTTTTGCATGAATAACTTGTATAAACAATTTCTCTGAATATGCTTAGTACTGTTAAAGATTACATTCTAGTGGGAGAGACAAATCAAGTAAACTGACAAATCATTACAAATTGGTTAATACACTGAAGGAAATGAACATAGTATTGGCTTAGAGAGTTGGGAAAACCTACCTATAGATAGGGGTATGGGATGATCAGGGAGGGCCTCTGGGATGATAGCTAAAGCTGAACCCTAAATACTGAGAGAGCTGAAATTAGTGGTTGGATCTTGAGGAAGGTGGTCCAGGCAGAGAATGACATTTGTGAAGTCTCTGAGGTACAAAAGATGTTATTCCTATAAGGGTGATAAATGCTATTGAAAAATGAATTCTTGCTAATATTTACTGGGAGCAGAAGATATTTACCCTGAGTTTCTGATTTATTATTTTTCTAGATTTTAACATCCAAATTTGTATAACCCTAAATATATTGGAGAGAATTCTTTTGAAATATGAGTAACTCTTGTAATATAAATCCTCTCTTCAGTAAGGATTTTAATATGACTGAGGTACAGCTGTACTTTGGTTTTAAAAATGTTTTTTCCCCTGACTATACAAGAAAAATGTTTATTTTAAGAATTGTATGAAGCAGAAAGTATAAAGTACCTCTAACCCCACCCACTCCCACAGCTTATGTCCTTTCAGAAATTCATCATGCACATTCTCTTTCATTCCAAAATTCATTATACAAGTATCTATTGAGCATGTGTGTCAGTAGGCTTACAGTGATGAGCGAGAACAGCATATGGCTCCTCTCATTTACATTCTTGCAGAACTTACATTCTTTCCTGGTTAGGCAGATAAATGTACAAATGTAGGTATGTCAAGTGCTACAAAGTAGAGGTATGTGGTGCAGTTAGTGTATAATAGAGGAATTTCACCCAGGCAGGGCAGTCTGTGAAGGCCTCCCTGAAGAAGGGATGCTTGAGCTGAAATAGAGGTAAGATAGATGTATGTGTGATGTGTATGTTTTATAATGTGATAGGTTTTTTTTTTTTGTAATGCATGATATCTCTTAACTTTATAAGATTTTCATTTATGGCTGAGGTACCACTGCATTTCTTTGCCAAGGCACTGTTCTGTGTTATTGTTTAATCAATAGTTGCAGTTTTTCTCAGAAGAATTTTAGAAAACGTAACACAGAGAGATCTCTAACTCTCATTATTATCCCGGTGTTCTTTCTGGCTTTGAGGTCATTTGTCTAAGAAATGACGAAACACATCAATGAAAAGTTCATCTACTTAGGTCTTCAGAAACGGGAGGTATAAAAGGCAAGCATTAATAGCAGATAATGGGGCCATGGTTACTTTCTTAAGTCCCTCCAAGTTATGATGTAAAAAGTAGCACACATTCCTGCCTGCTGAATTACTGGCCTTCTGTGCTTGCTGTACGTAGTTTTTACTCTTTTATTGTCCTGTCTCTGTTGGCTATCATGGAAATAAATGTAGAATAAAACTAAGTGATGTGCGAAATGGCAAATGAAGCTCTTCATAGAACCTCCTTTTTCCCCATTGCTCTTTAAGGTCTTTGAGATTACAGATTGTGTCTTTTAAGCCTAAATTCCTAGCATAGTATTCCTGGTTTATTAATTACCCAGTAAATTTTGAATAAGTGAAATATCTATTCTTATAGATTAAACTCTCACTTGTATTCTTATCAGCCACCAGATCTACATATTCATTTATTCTCTCTTGAGCTTTAATTTCACATCTGCTCAGGACATGCATCAGTGCTCCCTTCCCTACATCCCTTCACCGTCACCTTCTTGCCTCATCTTGGCGACAACTAGAATTCTCTTTTTAGGTAAATGGTGTCTTTATTCTTTCAGCTTTTAAACCTTTACCTTTCTTGCTTCTGTTCTAGGTGGTCACCAAGTCCTAAGGGTTGTTTCTTTGTAACGTCCCTCGTATCTTTTCCTTTTCTGTCTCTACTGCCGTCACCACTGTGTGTGTCTTCCTCTCATCGTGGGATTGCTTCCATGTTTTCCCTCTACCCTCTTTGCCCCTCACTCCCGCTCCCCCCCCAATTAAGTCTCTTGCTTGGTCATGTGCTGTTGCCATTTTTGCATTTTTGAAGTTCCTCTTTGAACATATCTTTCTGCTTAATAGAACTCTACACCACACATAGGATTACCTCTAGAAGCCCGGCTCCTTAGCCTGTATTCAGTCTCTCCCTGTTGGCCTTCACTCTGTGGTGGGAAGCCCTTTTGCTTCAGACTGGCTAATTGTCTCCTCCCAGTCTTTCCTGCTAAGCCTGCCTTAATGATCCTTGGTTTTCCTTGTTCTTCTTCATTACCAACTGGACTGTAAATATAGATTGTCATATTCCTATTTGGATCTTGTGATAATTGCTACCAAAATTCGTGCTAATATGAGGTTATCCACACCTCATCCTTAAGGCTTCTATTCACCTAGATGCAAATGTGTGTGTGTTTGGGGGGAATGGGGAGCCTGTCACAGCCAGGTGTTTTGTGCACTTGTTAAGTAAGTCCTTTAGTTTTTGTCTGTCACAGCCATTTGCAGCCCAGTTAATTCCTTCTTAACCAGTCTTATTCACAAGTGTATAATCTTTTCACCTCTTTCTTCCCCCATTTTCCAGTTATGTGGGATAATTTCTTGTCATTTCTGTTCTATTTATAGTCCCCCTAAATAGACTTGAAGGTGATCACTTGATTTAATTATATTCACTCAAACCGCAATATTGATTAAGAATTGACTGTTTCATCTTGCACAGATTGTCCTGTTTCCTGATGGGATTTTAGATTTTGGGGGTTCTCTGAGTTTTAAGATAGAACAAGAAATTCCTTGGAAGAATCCTTGCTCAATTCAGTTTGTTTTTTGTTTAACCTCTTGGTTGGCCCACTATGCATTATTGTAACAAGACTTGGCTTTTAAGGAAAAGGCTCAGTTTGAAATCTAGCATTGCAAAAGTTGGTTTAGTTTTTGTTTAACCTCTTGGTTGGCCCACTATGCATTATTGTAACAAAACCTGGCTTTTAAGGAAAAGGCTCAATTTGAAATCTAGCATTGCAAAAGCTGGTTTTTAGTACAGCCTCAATAAGAGGAAAAAAGAGAAAATAGCATTTGTTTTATATCCTTGATTAAGCTACTGGAATAAGGTGTTAACATTTATAAATAGTAACTGCTTTGAAATAGCTTCTTCCAGAGACTTATTGCAAAAATACTCAGTGATTCAAGTTCCTAGAAGGCTATTGAGTTTTTGGTTTTCTTGGTAACTAAATATATCACCTTTAAAAAATAATAACAAATATACATTATTCCCAATGGTGTATTTCAGAATAGCTTCAATGTGTTAGATGGCCCAGGATGAGGATGGCAGAGGCACATGTGGAATCCCCTCAGAAGTCAGGTTTTCATGCAGGGCATTGTGGCACATTATCTGGGTTGTCAAATACATCTTCCCACTCAGAGGTAAGCAAACCCTGGAGCACATGAAAGTACCAAAGATAAAAATTACATACTCTGTGCTAATTGGGATCTTTTGGAGGTAGAGGAAGACTTAATTTTCATTGGATCCATTATACATCATTTTGTAGTAGCCACATTCCTACATCAACACTGAGGAGTGTGGGAGAAGCTATGAGGACTGGAGAAAGAGGAGGCAAGAAAAAAGAGTCACAGGAAGGAGAACAAAAGAGAAGGGGGAGCTGTAGATCCCTGGCAGGAAGCGATGGGTAACATCAGAAAGGACTTTGAGAGAGGAGAAAAGAAAAAGCTGCTTTATTTCTTCTAAGATATACATTGTTTTTTCACTTCATATCATCTCTGAAATTGGGATGTGTCTTACAATTGATGGCCTGTGAGTATTGGTGTTAGCCAAGTGGCGGTTTTGATGTAATTGTCACTGCATGTGCATGAGCTCTGCTTCTGGTGTTCCTGTTGCTGTCATTTCTTCTGTTTACACTCTGGGAAGATCAAGCAAGTAGTAGTATCAGAACTTGCAGGATTGGTGTCCATGGTTTGAATGACAATTCTGGAGTAATATTGAAACACTCTTGATGGCAGAAAAATGATATTGTGAAGAAAAATTTTAAGTGATAAGAAAGTGTTGTATGATAGTTTGTAGCTTTTTCTACCTTCAAGTTTCATAAAATAATGGTATTTCTTAAGTAGATGGCTTTGTATATTTGTTGAAATAAAGTAGCCTCGCTGTATACTTAAAATTCATAGCCTGATACCAAAACTTTTCATGATTATTCTAGTAGTAGTTACAGATTCCCTTTGTTGAGTATGCAGTATGTCAGGGCACTGAGTTAAGTGTTTATCTCATTTAATTCTCAGAACTGATGTTCATAATACAAAATAGGAAACATGGAGATTTAGGTATAAATGTTAGACCCAGAATTTGAACCCAAGTTCATTAGACTTCAAATCTGGTGTTTTTATGTGTTAATTGCATATATCCCTGTGTAGATTAGCCTTTCTGTATATTTCTAGCCAGTTTTCTTGTTCTACAGTCTATGTTTGAGCAAAGTGAACTGTAATATTTTCTCATCCTGGAGGATAAAAATTCTGATTTTGTGTCTTTACTCACAGTAACTTTTATGCCTAATATATATAAAGCTACTTCATGCTTTTCTCTTATCACTCCCTTCCCCAAAAGGCTATCTCCTGAATTTCTTTTAGCACCCTATGCACCTTTACACATCTGCCATTCTCCGTTGCCATTACCCATTGGATATATCTTACTTGTTTATTAATTGTAATTCTTTAAAGTTAATATCTGGATCTGATTTATTTTTAGCTTTTTAGCACCTAGTTTAGTGGCTTGCCCTTCTTAGGTACACTCTAAAAGTATGTGTGTTTGAATAAGACTGTTAAGTATGAGATTAAGTTTATGTTAAAGTTGTGTATATTTGTGTCTCAGTAGACCCTGAAAGCATTGTAGAAAGGGAGTACAGAGGACCAAATATAACTGCTCAGCAATCTGTTGCCTCCAAAGACTGAAGCTACAGAGTATAGCCTTTTGGGACTTTCCTGTAGCAATAGGATAAGTTTAGAGATAATACAGAAAAGTATGGATGGTTATGCAGTCAGCTGATTGAATTGAGGATGGATGTTCTCTGTTTATAAATTTATCTTATTTAGTGAAAGGCAAAAGGGGCATCAAAAATTGAACCAACTGTTCAAAAAGAGATTCAAAATTACACCTTTTGGTTACTAAAAAACTCAGTCATGCTTTTATTTTCAAGAGTATTGCAAGTTCAGTTGGGGCTCATAATACATATGCTAACATATGCAAATGTAAAAGTATCCTATCTTACTCTGTTTTTTGTATACATTATGAGAAATTATTTCACAACCAAGGACTTAGTGAGGATAGTAAAATAAAGCTGTTGCTGTGTCCCAAGCACTCTGATACTTTTATTTCAACTTGTAGACCAAGGTGTTCTTTTGAATATGATACATTCTACAGAAAAGTTTACAGGAGAAAATTGATCTGTCGTATAGGTACTAAAGAACAGTTTTAATCTCAATATAACAGTTTCATTCGGAAACCTAAATGTTAAACATTAAAGTGGATGAGTGAGATGTAGGTAAATTATTGTGTTAAATGAAAAATTCAGAATACCTGGTAGCACCATGGTATACCCTCAGTCATGTCCACAGGTGGGGAGAATATATGTATGCAGAGGGAAAAACATAAGGAAGTAAGTATATCAAATATTAATGAAGTGATTGTGGGTAAACATGCTTTATAATTAGAAGTTTTATAGTTAGAAAAAAATGTTTCAAAAAAAGGGCATTGTCTCATCATTTCAGAGATAATTGTGTTCTAGTGATAAGTGTAGCAGAAATTTCCTAATGATAATTAAAAAGGCTTTGGAGTAAGGCTGCCAAACAAAAAGTGAATTTTTGTGCAATAGTAGTAAATGCTTAGACAGCCCTTTCATACCTACTGACTTATTTAGTTTAAGGGAAGAGTCGGTTAAAGTAGAGAAAGAAGTTGATAAGATATTTGATGTGGTATGAAAAATCATTTTGAAAATGCAAGCATTGAAGTGGTTACTTGTGATCTCTGAAACTATATAATTTTATTTTATTGTAACATAAAGATCTGAATATTTTGGAGAAGTCAAAGAGATATGGAGAAAAATAGAGATCTTTAAGGAAAGAAAATTTCATTAGCAGGAGGTTTTAAGATTGTGTTCAGTGGTTAGGAGTGTGGGTTCGGCAGCTGGGCTGCTCAATTCCTGGCTCTGTTTCTTCCTATCTGTGTAAATAAGCAAGTTACATTTAATTTCTCTTTGCCTGATTTCTCATCTGTAAAATGAGAATAATAAAATTTACCTCATATGGCTGTTTTGAGATTTTGATGATTTTCGGTCCTAACATCTTTAACAGTGCTTGGCTTAATGAGTGTTCAGTAAATGTTAGTGGTTTATTATTATCATTACCAATCATCATCATAACAGAATATTATTATCCTTGTTTTCATAATTGATTTTGTAGAAAGGAAATTGTTGAAATCCCTGAAATTGCTGTTCTTTTAAGAAAGTCAGAGGTCCGAAAGTCTACCTACCTCCTTAAGAAACTTAAGATCATTTGTGTGCTTTTGTCTCCTCAGTCAGTAACACTGCAGCCCATGTTCCATGCTTTCCATAGATGGTTTCCAGCACAGCACAGAAACAGAGATACATAATGATAACTAAATCCTCAAGAAAAGCACATGCTACAATTAGGCCTTCATGAACTTAACAACAGTTGGCTCAGGAAAAAACTCATTTAAAATGAAACCACTTAAAATTCAGACCAGTATTTCATACTAAACTGTAAATAAAAGGTCTGATAGGACTATCTTGAAAAATTAAAATTTTGGAAAAACTTTAGGTTATAAGTATAAGCATGTGTTTTTATCATGATCAAATGTGAATGGACAGGCTTACTTTTTCTCACAAAATAATTCAGTAGTGTGATATGACATCATGTTTGACATTTGTGGTACTAACATTAAGATTTTTGTTTTGCTAAAATATTCATTAAAACATACACGTGTGTGTGTGTATCAATATACCCTCTGTTAATCATCTGATAGTGAAGTTATTCTTTTTCCACAATCAGAACAGGCTTGCATACTGACAACTATACATGTGGATTCCCCAAGCCCAGGGTGCCTCATTAGTGCAAACCCACTGCCCGAGGACCATCCATCTGGGCCATATTGCATCACTACCATGGGCCTGAGGTAAAGGGAACTGCAGATCTGATGCTTATGATGCGTTCTGTCATGAGTAATGAAGTCTTTTTCTCTAACCCAGGAGTCTTATATCCTTTGTCAGCGTCCTTGAAATAGTAACAGACTAACATTTGCCTGTAGAGTAGTAGGATAAAATTTAATTCAGACCCTACATGGTTTACCATCATTTTAATAAACTTTGTATAATTTTATAGTTTTTGCAGAATTTGCAGTTTCCTTGTGATTTATAAGCCATTTTGGTGAGGGAGATGTTAGTGAATGGTAGCTAATTTCATAAGTCATCAATCAGTTCACTAATACATTTTTAAAAGATTTTTCCATATTGACCATTACTAGAATATATAAAATATTGAAGTATGTTTTATAAAAAGTACACAAATCTTATGTATATAGCCCCATAAGCTTTTACAGGTGTACATCTATGTCACCATCACCCAAATCAAGATAGAAAATTTCTAGCTCCGCAGAAGGTTCTCTCTTGTCCCCTCTTAGTAACATTCTTGCCTCATGCCATAGGTCACTTTTGCCTGTTTTGGATGTCA
Organism: Manis pentadactyla; assembly: GCF_030020395.1. Lineage (NCBI taxonomy): Eukaryota > Metazoa > Chordata > Mammalia > Pholidota > Manidae > Manis > Manis pentadactyla. The sequence continues at coordinate 97,407,798 of NC_080031.1, forward strand.
TGTAAATGGAGTGATAGAATGTATAATCTTTTGTATCTGACTTCCTCAGTAATAGATCCATGAGGTTGATCCATGTTTTGTGTATGTGAGTTTGTTGTCATTGCTGTGATATACCCATTGTATTAATTTATTACCATGGTATATTTACTTATTCTACTGTTGATGGATATTTGGGTTATTTCAAATTAGGACTACTACAAATGAAATTGCTATGAACATGTACTTCCCTTTTGGTGGACATAGCACTCGTTTCTCTTGGGTATGATACCTAGGATGGAATTGCTGGGTCTTAAGGATCTATGTTTAGCGTGGAATGATTATTTCCCTGTTTTCATTTAAAATTTTTTCGCTGATAACTAAAGATGTTGAGCCCATTTTACCATCTCATGGCCTTTGGTATCTTTTGTGAAGTGCTTGATCAGTTCTTTTGCTTACTCTGTAGGGAATTTTTATGATGAATTTTGCCCAATTTTTAAACTTTGTAAGTTGAGATTTAGATAAATGAGTACTTGGTTTACTTGCCCATACCACTTAGGCAGTTTGGAAAGTTATAAAATATTTTTAGAAATAATTCCATTAAGTGTGTTTAAAATTTTTAATTACTCCTTATTTAAAGAGTTGAGTACCAGGTTTGTTCCTACCCCTTTCCCAGTGCTAGTTTTCAGGAAACACGAATATTGAGTCTGAGGTTTTTGGAATCTGACGCCCATTATTCCTTCTGAAGCTAGTCTCTTAAAGTCTAATGACATCCTCATTCACCCAAGTCATTGGCCTTTTCTTTATTCACATTCTCTTTAAACTCTCCCTTGTGTTTAATCTTCTACAATTATACCATTGTATCTGTTTCTAAACTCATTTTTATAATACTTAATCAGTAACCCTTCCTCTTTCCTACCCACAAACCTCAATCTGTGTCTCCAGTCAGGCCCTTTTTCAATACAGTTAACCATCTTCTCTACTGACTAAGCCGCTTTCTGAGTGTCCTTTATTCTGTTAATGGAATTATCATTATCTTAATCATTATTTGGGTTTCAAAGTTGAAGATACCTTTAATTTCAAGGTACAGTTGGTAGAAAAGTCAGTGTCTATTCATTAAATACTCCCTTAGTATGCAGTATGGTGCATGGAATGGTGCCAGGTGCTTACTGATTTTGCATTCCATTTGGGAAGTTAAGGTATTTTTTTTTAAACCTATGTGTTTTATTATAAATTAGTTTTTGTGATAAATATACAGTGACTATAGTCTCTTTGGGAATGATGGTAAAGGAATTCTTCCCGAAATGGAATGGATTTGAGCCTGTTAAGGGTGACTGAGATTTCTCTTCTTGGAAGACACAAATGTGCAGAAGTACAGGGATTTGGGCTGGATTAGAAAGTGTGGTTGGTGGTACAGTGGTGGTCATGTTAGAGTGGGATGAGATGCAGCCAGTCTTTCAACTCTTGACTCTTTTTCCTTTGACTAATAATGATCATAATTCATGTTTGAATAGCATTTTTCAATTTGTAAAGCATCTATTTTACATATATGTATATCTGAGTGTATATACACACACACATTATTTTATTACTTCAACGTTTCAGTGACTTTAGGAAACATCATCCCTACTTTATGGGAAAGTTAATAGGATTAGAAAGAGTGATACTTGGTCATGGTCATATACCTACTAAAGGACTGAGGCTGGTCCTCTTCTGTTTTCATTATACTACTTTTTAAAAATTAAAATAGTGAATTTTTTTGAGTTATCAAATATTTGAACATAGAGAAAGTAACATTTTATTTGCCAGATTTTCTTCAAATCTAGTTTTAAAAGAAACACAACTAAATCTTTTCTGTTTTCATCTTTTCCTTGTTTTACCAGAGGCAACCAGCATTCAGTATTCTTAGGTTGGCGTGTATCATTTCTGTGCATACTTTTATTCTCTTACTATATTTGTTCATATCTATAAATAGCAATTTTGTTTAAAATTTTATACAGTTGCTCCTATAGAGATATACATATTTTTGCAAATTCCTTTTTTAAAAACTGAATCTCCTGTTCACTCTTACTGAAGCACTCTTCTGGGTCCAGGGGAATATGGTGGTGGATCAGTAAGATGAGGCTGTACTTGCCTACCAGCACATCAGTGAGGAAGACACAGTAAAAAAGTAGAATGGACAATGTATTGTCAAGCTAGGATAAATGCCATGAAAGAAAATTGAGCAGAATCAGGGCTGGAGAATGATGTAGGAGTGGGAAGCATGCTCTTTTAGATAAAGTAGTCAGGGAAGTCCTTTTTCAGGAGGTGACATATGAGTGGCTCAATTAATTGAAAGAGTAAGCCATGTTAAGATCTGGGAGACGAGAATTCTAGGGGAGGAAATGTCAAGTGCAAAAGCCTCGAGGTAGAAATGACCTTGGAGCACTTGGGAAATGGAAAGAAGTCAAGTGTGTTAAGTGCACAGTTAGCTAGAAGAACTGTAAGAACTGAGCTTGGAGGATAAGCCAAATTCCAGATCATGTAGGCCCTATGAAGTATGTTAAGGAATTTGGATACCGAGTATTAATGGCAAGCCACTAGACTGTTTTTCAGCAGAGGAATGACATGGTTTGATGCACTTTTTAGATTCTCTGTGGTAGAAAACAATGTGGACATTCTTTCCATATCGTCATGGAAATATCTTAAAGATACATTGTTCATACATTTCCCTGTATTTTTTTTTCTTTTTAGAATATCCATTTATGTAAAAAAAATACTATATATATTTTTTGTATTTGTGTAAAATATCTCTTGAAGGGCATAAAAGACAAAATATAAAGAGGATTCCCTGTGAGAAAGGAAACTGGTGAAAATGGGAAAAATGGGAAAAAACTGGTGAAAAGGGAGAAAAATGGGAAGAAAACTGACCACTTGACGCTTACTATAAGTCAAGAAAATATTTTAAAGTCATACCGAAGAGTGTACACATCTTAAGTATTCAGCTGAACTTTCACAAACTGAACTCTCACATGTAATCCCCCAGAGCAAGAAGCAGAATTTTACCAGGATGGCACCCTCAGGTTCCCTTGTGATTAATAGCACCACCTCTCCCTTCAAAGGGTAACCACCACCCTGACTTCTTAAAACGTTAGTCTCTCCTGCTTTATATACCACCACTTTTAATTCCATTCTCTTTGCTGTAATTTGCTTTAAATTATCTACTGTTTTTATTTTAGCATTATCCAAGTAATGTATTAATAGATCCCCTTTGTTAAAAGGGTAAAACAATGCAGAAGTATATAAAACAAATCACATAGAACCCCTTTCAATTGCCTCTCCCGCACTGCATGCCCCTCCCAAAGGTAACACAATGAATGATTTAGTGTGTAATTTAGACTTTGTTCTGTGTTTACTTAAACAAACAACTTCTGTTTTTTCTCCTTAGTACATAGTATGGTGAGTACTTGATAAGGATGATGGTGAGGATGATGATAGTGCTATTAGGTTAGTTAATAGTTAACATCTATTAAGCACTTTCTAGTTGTTAACTACTAATCTAGTATCTGGTCTTCAAGCTTTTCTCCTTTTGTCTCCCTTCCTCAGTGTATCTCCCCATTGTTCATACATGCCCTCTCTTACACGTGTGCACTATGCTGTGTAGTCTTCATTATTCCAGTATTACTAAGATCTTTGTCAGCCAGCCTAATTCCTCTGTGTCCTACAAAATGCTCTGTTCATGTCTGCCCACATAATTTTTTTGTCCTTTTTTGCCTTTAAAATTTCCCTTCTCATCTTAGACAACCAAACCATGCCTTTCCTTTTCTGAGCCAGATAGTTGTTATCCTATGTCCTTGATGTAGCTACAACTGAGGTTGGCTGTTCTTACGGTTGAACACATCACACTTTACATTCTGTGACCTGTTACTGAAAAATGTGTCTTCATTCTCTTGTTACATTTCTTTAGTTTAATGTAGCTAGTTTTGCTTATCAGCCAAAAATTGTCCTATATATGTAGTGTTAGGCATATCCATCCATATAAATAGAAACTGAATACCTTTACTTCTGGGTACCTTTTTTGCTGTGGTTCCAGCACAGTGGTGTGGATAGCCACTGCTAGTTGATCAGCACCTAGAAGAGTGCCTGGCACTGAGAAGGCTCCCAGCAAGTATATGTTGAATGAATGAATCAGTTGCCTTTTAAGATTAAACCTATCTGGTGTGACTTTTTAAGCACCACCATGGCTGTTTACGCTGCATGGCACATAACAAACAAATAATAATTATCTGTTGAAATTAACTTGGTTTTATTTTAGTTTATGTTTACGTGGGTTTTAACTGAGCACATGAATTTTCTTCTGGGGACATGGACCTTGATGCAGAATAATTTTGATGCTAGAATTTGCTAGAATTCATCAACGGCAGGGCTGTAGCATTATTTGGTAATTTTAGGCACAAGAAAGGAAACATCTTTTGTTACTGACATCCTTTTTCCAAACATTACTCCTGCTTTTCACTAGCTGCTCATTGTTTGTAGCTGGCTGTGTAGTGACCACAGGGGATAGTACCCACTCTTATCAGTGACATGCCACTGCACATCACTTCCTCTTGTTATCATTGCCAAGGGCACAAGGGCATAGGTGGTCTGCCTGGAGCAGGTTCATTAACTTACCATGTTTAAAATATCACAGAAGGCAATAGGAATTATAACATTACAAATTCTCCTGTTTTGGTTTAAATTGAATTTATTATCTTTAAATCTATTCAGCATTCTTAGTTTTAAAAATAGGTACTTCCCATTTGGCAATTATGTGTGTTATGATTTATTTTAGGGTTTATTACATCTTGTTTTATGACAGCCTTTAATAAAGTTTGTATCTAATAATGTGACTTGAATAGTCACAGCTTTTGTCCAAACCTGGTAAGTCTGTGAAACATTTTAAAAAGAATAATGACATTAGGGAAGAGCTAGATTTCTTTTAAGGCTTTTATTTGGACAGGGACATACCATATTCAAAATCGACATAGCATCATGTAAGATGGGTTTCACTGAAGAAGAGTACTTCAGAATCTGACCGTAGAAGGCTGCTTGGGGACTTACTGGCCTGAAAGAAATAAAAATCTAGAGGCTATTTTTTTGGATAATACGTAGGAGGTAAAACAATCTGTTTTTGCTTTTGGTTATGTCATTTGGCAATGCAATTAAGTGAGTGGTCACAGGACTTCCGAGGAAATTTCTCTTTCTAGACTTAGGTTTTTTGTTTTACTTTGTAATGCTTCTCTCTTATTTAAAATACCATACTTTTCAATTATGTTGTTTTAAATGTATGTTAATTATATTAATTTAAATTAGGGGTCTTATCCCTCTCCCTCTTTCTCTTTCAGGACTTGAACCAATGAAAACTTATGGCACTTACGAAGATAAATGTCACTACTCCCTTTTTAATTGGAACTTTGCTTAGAACCTGTATGTGACTTCTCATCTGTCCTTTCAGTAGCCACTGACTTTGAGTTGCCGGAAAGTCTCAGAAGATTTGTATCAAATGACGTCAATGGCCAGCTTGTTTTCTTTTACTAGTCCAGCAGTAAAGCGATTGTTGGGCTGGAAACAAGGTGATGAAGAGGAGAAATGGGCAGAAAAGGCAGTCGATGCTTTGGTGAAAAAGCTGAAAAAGAAAAAGGGTGCCATGGAGGAACTGGAGAAAGCCTTGAGTAGTCCAGGACAGCCAAGCAAATGTGTCACTATTCCCAGATCTTTAGACGGACGTCTTCAGGTCTCTCACAGAAAAGGGTTACCCCATGTTATATATTGTCGTGTTTGGCGCTGGCCTGATTTGCAGAGTCATCATGAGCTGAAGCCATTGGATATTTGTGAATTTCCTTTTGGATCTAAGCAAAAAGAAGTTTGTATCAACCCATACCACTATAAGAGGGTGGAGAGTCCAGGTAGGTTTTACTCCGAGAAGAATTTTAAAGACTTATTTCTTCCTGATTTGCATTTAACTGGATTTAGAATTGAAAGGTTATATTAGCCTTGTGTTTCCGTCTTAAAGACTTAGTCTTGGAAGGAGTACTGGATTTCCAGTTTAGCTTTTTATGTATAGGGGTTATAGCTCCCGAGTGGCTCATTCTCATTCATTGTCCGCTAGAAGCGGTCAGATGCCTGCTTTGCCATTCCTCTGGATGACTTGTCTCTCTTTAATCTAAGACCTAAGCTTCATTATATGTACTACATCCCACTCCTTTTTGTCTTTACAAGAATCTTATTCCTGTCACCTCTCTCCACAACGTTATATTTTCCCTCTCTACTAGACTATTTCTGGCGACATACAAGCGTGCCCATCCTAAAATAAAAGTTGAAAAATAATTCTGGTCTTGAGCTCATTCATACCCCTCACCTCTAATCTACCACACTCCTTTTCTAAGAGTCTCCATTTTTCTCTCCTCCCCTTTTTTTTCTTGACACCTCCCCAGTTAGTCTTTCTTATCTACCATTTGACTTGCCAGTATCACCAGTAATGACTTTTTTATAGATAGAGGGTCGTTCTTAGTCCTCCTCTTGGCCTCTTGGCATCATTTGATGCAGTTCAAACTTTTCTTTGTTGGCTTCTGAAACACTGTACTCTCCTGGTTCTCCTACCTCATCAACCCTTTTTGCTTGTCTTGTTGGTTTATTTTCCTGTTTTCATAGGACTCAGTCCCTGGTCCTTTTGTGTATCTGTGTTTTTCCTCTGTGTGCTATCATGCTGGCACATGTCTTAAAAACATCTAGAAGCTTATGCTCACATTTTGAACTTCAGAGCCAACTTCTCCTTTTGAGTTTTGGACTCTGTATCTGATTGCCTACTTGGCATTTCCACATGGATGTCTAACAAACATCAGATTTACAATGTCTAAATAGGACTTTGGATTTTTTTTCCTGCCAAGTCATTTTTTTTCCTCCAGTTTTTCCTATTGAAGTAAATAACACCAGCATTCATGTAATTACCTAGAACTCATCTTTTATTTCTCCTTCATAAGTCCTGATTTTGAGTATGAGCAAATGCTGTTTGCTGTACCTTCAAAATATATCTTGTTAACATCTCCCTTCACTATCTGACTCCACTGACAGTTGTATAGACTGTCATCATCTTTCACCTTAAACAATCTCCTGATTGGTTTCTCTGCCTCTTTTCTTTCCCTCAACCCATTCTGTTTTCTGCACAGCAGCCAGTGATCTTTAAAAAGTATGTATCAAATCATGAGAGTCAGTCCCTGCTCAAAACACTTTAACGGCTTTCCATCACACACACAACAGATTTTGTCAAGAACCTACATGACCTTCCTCAAACTTTCTCTGCTCCTGGACTTGCCATAGTCCTGCCTCTAGGCTTGTTTTTTTTTTCTTGCTATTTCCTCTACTTCGAGGACTCTCCCCGCAGGATCTTGTCATGGCACATTTCTCACTCCATTCAGTCTTTGCTCACAAGTAGTCCATTCACTACTTGACTCTGCATTAGATATTTTATTTTGTTTACTGACTGATGAACTTCCTCTGTCTCATTCTGTACTGCATCCCCAGTACCTAGAATAGTATTATTACCTGGAACTTAGTAGGTCGTGCACAGTAGGTTTTTTTTTTTTTTGTAATGAGTGAATTTATAAGCTGAGATACAAGCTGGTTGCATTAGTTACCTATTGCTGCGTAACAATTACTCCAAGTTAAGTGGCTTAACACACATTTGTTATCTCACAGCTTCTGCGGGTTAAGGAGTCTGGGCATGGCTTAACTGGGTCCTTTTCAAGGCTGTAATCAAGGTGTTGATGTCAGGGTGGTTCTCATATGAGGCTCAGTTGGGTAAGGATATGCTTCCAGCTTAATGTGATTGTTGACAGGATCCAGTTTTTTTTTTGTTTTTTTTTTCCTGGATAATTATTTTTTATTGAAGGGTAGTTGACACACAGTATTACATTAGTTTCAGGTGTACAACACAGTGATTCAACATTTATATACATGATAATTCTAGGTACCAGCTATCACCATACCAAGTTGTTACAATATTTTGACTATATTCCTTATGCCATACATTACATCCCGGTTACTTATTTATTTTACAATTGGAAGTGTGTTTTTATATATATATATATATATATATATTTTTTTTTTTTGTGAGGGCATCTCTCATATTTATTGATCAAATGGTTGTTAACAACAATAAAATTCTGTATAGGGGGGGTCAATGCTCAATGCACAATCATTAACCCACCCCAAGCCTAATTTTCGTCAGTCTCCAATCTTCTGATGCATAACAAACAAGTTCTTACATGGAGTACAAATTCTTACGTAGTGAATAAGTTACATGGTGAACATTACAAGGGCAGTCATTACAGAAGCTTTCGGTTTTGTTCATGCATTATGAACTATAAACAGTCAGTTCAAATATGAATATTCATTTGATTTTTATACTTGATTTATATGTGGATACCACATTTCTCTCTTTATTATTATTATTTTTAATAAAATGCTGAAGTGGTAGGTAGATACGAGATAAAGGTAGAAAACATAGTTTAGTGTTGTAAGAGAGCAAATGTAGATGATCAGGTGTGTGCCTGTAGACTATGTGTTAATCTGAGCTAGACAAGGGCAATAAAACAGACAGGATCCAGTTTTTTGCAGGCTGTTGGACTCTTGCTAGTTGTTGACTGGAGGCTGCCTTCATTTGCTTGCCCTGTGACCTTCCTCATAGGTAGCTTATATTCACGGCAGCTTACTTCTTCCAGGGCAGTAAGAGAAAGTCTTCTTGATAGAAGGGCATTATATTATTATGGAATGTCATCACATATATCCTGTCACTTTTATCATACTCTCTTGGTTAGAAGCAAGTCACAGATAATACTCGTACTCAAAGGGAGAGGATTATGCAAGGGTGAATACCCAGAGGTGAGAATCATGGTGGCCACCTTAGACTTTGCCACACTGGATTTCCCAGTATGGTAAAAAGGCTATGAAAATAACATTGGATATGGAGACTAACAAAAAGAATGACAGTGATGGTGCTATCAGGGAAAGTTCAGTTTAAGGGCTTTAGGGCTGCCCGTTGGTGTTTAAGGTGATTCTCAGTCTCTTTTTGAGTCCAGGGAGACCTGTAGCCTAAAGGAATTGATGAAGAAAGGAAGCTGTGAGGATTTAATAGAGAAGTGTAGTCTGAAAAACTGCCAACCTTAATATTTACTAGGAATTGTTGGAAAGAAAGTCTAGGAATTTAGTGCATTCCCCCATAGCAAGGACATGACTGATAATCAGCCAATAGAAATGTCTTATTTTTTTTAATCCATTTTTCTCAGGTATGATTCTATATAAAAGACTATATAATTCTATATAAAAGACTGGAGCATAACTCTGATATTCTTAAGGTAATCAAGCAGCTGATGATGGATCACTTTATGGTACCAGGATTAATAAAGCAGTAGTAACGGTAATAGTAATGAACATCTGTAGAGCATTTGAACACGTCATTATCTATCCCTGTGAAGTTATTCCTTAATAGCATTAGAACATGATTTTAACATCTTCAACCCTGTAAGTTTACTTAATAGGTTTACAGGTAAGAAAGCCAAGACTTAAAAGGGAAGTAACTTCCGGAAGATCATATAGGTAATATTTAGTGGAGCCCGATTACAAAATGATAAAAAAGAGATGGAAGATAGTTGGGAAGTGATAAAAATAGAGGGCCAGTCGACCCAGGTGGTCCAATGTTTGAGAGCCCAAACTGTCTACTGGTCCAGACTAGATCCTGTGACCAGACTCTCTGGATTTGAATACTGATTTTACTAATACGCCAGTGTGACCGCAGGCAAGTTACCTCACCTTTCTGTGAATTAGTTTCTTCATGTATAAAATGAGAATAATAATTTTTATGTCACAGGTTTGTTATGAGGATTAGATGAGTTGATGCATGAAAAGTACATAGAATAAAACATTAACTGTCTCAGAATGAGTTTCACATTTAAAATAATTCATTCTGGAAGTAGAGCATCAGGGAAAATGGCAGAGAGAAAGTTATCAAATACTAGAACAGTTCCCAGACTGAAAATTGACAGGGCCAGTGACTGAGTAACTAGAACAAGGGATAAAGAAAGGCCCAAACATGAAATTTTAGTACATTACAGATAAAAATATTCTGAAAGTTCCCAGAGAAAAGACAAGATACATAATACAAAGGACTGGAAATGACAATATTGGAATTCTCACTGTAATTCTGGATTCCATAAGGAAACAGTGTCCCCCCAAATTCAGAGAGAAAAAGTTATCTATCCTGGAATCTTTGTACAGACGGACAAAAGAGAAGATATTTCCATAGAGAAAGGATTCAAAATTTATCTTCCATATACCTTCTCTTAGGAAGGTAATAGAGGATGAGATCTAGGAAATGGGATTCAACAGGATCGAAAAGAAAAGGAGTGTTAAGGGCTTCAGATTTGTAGGACACTTTAGTGGCAACCAGTCTAGATTGTAGCAAAAGGTTGGAAGGTCTAGGGAAAAAATGGAATTAATAGATTATGTGTTTATTTTTATTTGTGGCAACTGAAAGATAGTATCCAGAGGAATTTGACAGGTCTGTTGGACTTCTGAAAGTATTAGTGGGGCATACTTAAGATTAAGCAAATGAAGGCAATAATCAGCTTTAATAGAAGTACTTTTCAAGAAAAAATATCATCATAGTACATACTTAGCTCAGCAATGAGTTTTATTGATTTAACCAAAATTTTTTATTCAAGTTTATTGTGGAAAAGAGGAATAGAAGTGGAACAGAATGATAAAAGAAAGCTATTTTATTTGCCATAACAGCAAGTCTACAGATAATGTCTTGACCAATCAGTAATAGCAATATAAGCATATTATTTAGCAATGTACAAAGTAAATGTTAGAAGAAATGGCTAAGACTTTAAATTTATTGTTTCTGGAAGCAGTAGAGCAAGAGAAATTGCTGTTTTTGTTATCTCTTATAACATCTATCTTTTAAAAATTCTCTGTGTATTATTTGGGGTGAAAATAAAACAATTTCTTTAAAAATTTTGTGTTTAGATAATAACAGAAGTAAGAGACAAGTCTGTGGTTTTTAGCTCTGCCTCTAAAAAAAATAATAGTCATAAAGAAATCCTTGCTGGATTGAATTCCTAAGTAGTTATTTCACTGTCTTTCAGATTGCTAGCCAGCTAAACATAGAAATTCTTACCGTCTAATGCCCTGTTCTCCAGTGGCAGCTGTCCCGTCATTCTGTAAGGGGAACAGCAGTTGGTAAGACACTGTGGAACAAAACAATTGTAATCCTATGTTAACTGGATTACAATTAATTAATTACAACACTAGTATTCAGTAAAATGAAGAAACGAGTACAAGTACTGACTTATAGAGCCTCTGATTTCACAGCTACATCCCTATTTGGAGGAGAAGTATGATTTGTTAACTTTAAAACATTGACTTTGATGTTGCTGAATGATGTCAGAATCAAAGTGAGATTTTCACAAGTGAAGTTACATTGACAAATATGGGAAAGTTGTAAAAGAGATGAATTGGTACAGTTGAGTTTGAAGTCACAATTAAAAAAAAATTTCTTATAGGGAAGGATAATCAGATATTTGAATGTGATTGATCCCTTGGGTCTAAAGAAAAAGTGAATGTTTGAATAAAGTCGATCTTTTAAAAAATATATCCCTTGCAATGTTTAGGCTTCTACCTACGAAATGTTACTATTTTCAGGGAAAACAATACTAACAAACATAAATGTAAGATCTCTCAAACTAATAAAGATGAAATATCTTCAAAATTGGGAACATGGAGGCTTTCAGGGCATCTACATAGCTGACCTCAACTTCACTCCTGGTTCAGTGTTGAGGCCAACTATCATTTTTTGTCTCCTTTCTGGAGAATCCCTATCTCTTCCTCTAACCCTCCCCATCCCTAGTACCACCCATTCTTTATAGTCCAAGCAGATATTGTCTTTTCCACAGTATTTTGTTTGATTCCTTGCTAACTAGAAGTGCTCACCTGTTGAACTTTCATTGCATCTTCGGTATTATAGTTGTTTTCTATATGCTTTATCTCTTGTTGTACAAGAATGTTATCTTTTTTAGATTTTCTGTCTTCCAGAGTACTCTACACAGGCTAAATGCCTGAAGAGTTTTTGGTTATTATATAAAAACAGTTTGAAGGTTCTACAAAGAAGCCCTTCCTGAAAGTAAATTGTTCTAACAGGTTTACAGTCTTACCTGAATCCTTTCTATCTACTCCTTAATGTGTATGGGATATTTGCTTTAATCATTACTGATAGATGACTTCTGATTTTTGTCTTTCAGTCTTACCTCCAGTATTAGTGCCTCGTCATAATGAATTTAATCCACAACACAGCCTTCTGGTTCAGTTTAGAAACCTGAGCCACAACGAACCACACATGCCACAAAATGCAACGTTTCCAGATTCTTTCCACCAGCCCAACAACACTCCTTTCCCCTTATCTCCAAATAGCCCCTATCCCCCTTCCCCTGCTAGTAGCACGTACCCCAACTCCCCTGCAAGTTCTGGACCGGGAAGTCCATTTCAACTCCCAGGTAAGAATTTTTTTTATTGATCCAAAAAAATAATCCCTGAGAATCAACTGTTGTTCTTATACTACCCCTCTGGGTGAACTGTTATGTACCAACAGCTAGCTATTTTTGGCTCTATATCCTTTGGTAATTGATTTGCAGAGGCATTTTGGATTTTATTTTACCAAGTACCATATATTTAAAAAGGTGGAAATGACCATATTTTTCACAGAAATAGAACAATCCTGAAACACTCTCAATAGCCGAAGTGATCTTGAAAAAGAACAAAGCTGTAGGCATCACATTTCCTGATTTCAAACTGTATAGCAAAGCTATAGTAATTAAAACTGTATGGCAATGGCATAAAAACACATAAATCATTGGGACAGAGTTCAGAAATAAACCCAGGCATATACGGCCAGTTAATTTATGACAAAGGAGCCTGTACTATACAATGGGGAATAGGCAGTCTCTTTAATAAATGGTGTTGGGGAAATTAGACAGCCACATGCAAAAGAAATGACACTGAACAACTAACTAACTTACACCATACACAAAAATAACACAAAATAGATTAAAGATTTGAATATAAGACCTGAACCCACAAAACAGAAGAAAAACATAGGCAGTAAGCTCCTTGGCATAGGTCTTAGAGATGATTTTTATAATCTTGACACCAAAAGCAAAAGCAACAAAAACAAAAATAAGGAAGCAGGATGACATCAAGCAAAAAAGCTTCTGCACAGCAAAGGAAATCATCAACAAAATGAGAAAGCAACCTACTGAGCAGGAGAAAATATAAGTTACCTATTTGGTGAGGGGCTAATAAGTGATATAAAGAACATCTATAACTCAGTAATGAAAAAACAATCTGATTTAAAAAATGGGGAGAAGATTTGAATGGACATTTTTCTGAAGAAGACATAAAAATAGCCAGCAGGTACATGAAAAGGTGCTCTACATTACTAACCATCAGGAAAATGCAAATCAAAGCCTCAGTGAGATACTACCTCACACCAGTCAGAATAGCTCGTATCAAAAAGACTAGTAATAACAAGTGTTGGTGAGAATGTGGAGACAAGGGAATCCTCATGCACTGTTGGTGGGAATGTAAACTGGTGCAGCCACTATGGAAAACAACATGGAGGATCCTCAGAAAATTAAAAATAGAACTAACATATGGTCCAGCAGTTCTATTTCTGGGTATTTACCAGAAGAAAACAAAAACACTAACTCAAAAAGATGTGTGCACCTTCATGTTCATTGCAGCATTGTTTACAATAACCAAGGCATGGGAACAACCTAAGTATCAGTGGATGAATAGGTAAAGAAATATGTGTACATATTCAGTGGAATTCTCTCTCAAATGTGAAGTCTAAAAATAAATAAATAAATAAATAAAATTATCAAGAAAGAAAGAAACAAGCAACCACTAGATTCGTGGTTGTCAGAGGCAGGTGGTGAGGGGTGGGCAAAATGGGTGAAGGCTTTTTGTGTTTTGGTTTCTGTTTAAATCTAATTTTTTGTAAAAGTAAATACTGTTTTGGGGAGATGATCCTTTAAGAATAATATGAAAAAGAAAAAGAAAATTAACCTTCCTTTCAACCCACTTTCTCACTGTTTGAGTTTTCTCTGTAGCAACATAGTGTATAGTTCTTTCTTTTGCTGTGCAGAAGCTTTTCAGCTTAATATAGTCCCACTTACTCATTTTTGCTGTTGTTTTCCTTGCCCGGGGAGATATGTTCAAGAAGAGGTCACTCATGTTTATGTCTAAGAGGTTTTTGCCTATGTTTTGTTCCAAGAGTTTAATGGTTTCATGACTTACATTCAGGTCTTTGATCCATTTTGAGTTTACTTTTGTATATGGGGTTAGACAATGGTCCAGTTTCATTCTCCTACATGTAGCTGTCCAGTTTTGCCAGCACCACCTGTTGAAGAGACTGTCATTTCGCCATTGTATGTCCATGGCTCCTTTATCAAATATTAATTGACCATATATGTCTGGGTTAATGTCTGGATTCTCTAGTCTGTTCCATTGGTCTGTGGCTCTGCTCTTGTGCCAGTACCAAATTGTCTTGATTACTATGGCTTTATAGTAGAGCTTGAAGTTGGGGAGTGAGATGCCCCCTACTTTATTCTTCTTTCTCAGGATTGCTTTGGCTATTCGGGGTCTTTGGTGTTTCCATATGAATTTTTGAATTATTTGTTCCAGTTCATTGAAGAATGTTGCTGGTAGTTTCATAGGGATTGCATCAAATCTGTATATTGCTTTGGGCAGGATGGCCATTTTGATGATATTAATTCTTCCTAGCCACGAGCATGGGATGAGTTTCCATCTGTTAGTGTCCCCTTTAATTTCTCTTAAGAGTGACTTGTAGTTTTCAGAGTATAAGTCTTTCACTTCTTTGGTTAGGTTTATTCCTAGGTATTTTATTTTTTTTGATGCAATTGTGAATGGAGTTGTTTTCCTGATTTCTCTTTCTGTTGGTTCATTGTTAGTATATAGGAAAGCCACAGATTTCTGTGTGTTGATTTTGTATCCTGCAACTTTGCTGTATTCCGATATCAGTTCTAGTAGTTTTGGGGTGGAGTCTTTAGGGTTTTTTATGTACAGTATCATGTCATCTGCAAATAGTGACAGTTTAACTTCTTCTTTACCAATCTGGATTCCTTGTATTTCTTTGTTTTGTCTGATTGCCGTGGCTAGGACCTCCAGTACTATGTTAAATAACAGTGGAGAGAGTGGGCATCCCTGTCTAGTTCCCGATCTCAGAGGAAATGCTTTCAGCTTCTCGCTGTTCAATATAATGTTGGCTGTGGGTTTATCATAGATGGCCTTTATTATGTTGAGGTACTTGCCCTCTATTCCCATTTTGCTGAGAGTTTTTATCATGAATGGATGTTGAACTTTGTCAAATGCTTTCTCAGCATCTATGGAGATGATCATGTGGTTTTTGTCTTTCTTTTTGTTGATGTGGTGGATGATGTTGATGGACTTTCGAATATTGTACCATCCTTGCATCCCTGGGATGAATCCCACTTGGTCATGGTGTACGATGGTTTTGATGTATTTTTGAATTCGGTTTGCTAAAATTTTGTTGAGTATTTTTGCATCTACGTTCATCAGGGATATTGGTCTGTAGTTTTCTTTTTTGGTGGTGTCTTTGCCTGGTTTTGGTATTAGGGTGATGTTAGCTTCATAGAATGAGTTTGGGAGTATCCCCTCCTCTTCTATTTCTTGGAAAACTTTAAGGAGAATGGGTATTATGTCTTCCCTGTATGTCTGACAAAATTCCGAGGTAAATCCATCTGGCCCGGGGGTTTTGTTCTTTGGTAGTTTTTTGATTACCGCTTCAATTTCGTTGCTGGTAATTGGTCTGTTTAGATTTTCTGTTTCTTTTTGGGTCAGTCTTGGAAGGTTGTATTTTTCTAGGAAGTTGTCCATTTCTCCTAGGTTTCCCAGCTTGTTAGCATATAGGTTTTCATAGTATTCTCCAATAATTCTTTGTATTTCTGTGGGGTCCGTCGTGATTTTTCCTTTCTCGTTTCTGATACTGTTGATTTGTGTTGACTCTCTTTCTTCTTAATAAGTCTGGCTAGAGGCTTATCTATTTTGTTTATTTTCTCGAAGAACCAGCTCTTGGTTTCATTGATTTTTGCTATTGTTTTATTCTTCTCAATTTTATTTATTTCTTCTCTGATCTTTATTATGTCCCTCCTTCTGCTGACCTTAGGCCTCATCTGTTCTTCTTTTTCCAATTTCGATAATTGTGACATTAGACCATTCATTTGTGATTGCTCTTCCTTTTTTAAATATGCTTGGATTGCTATATACTTTCCTCTTAAGACTGCTTTTGCTGCGTCCCACAGAAGTTGGGGCTTAGTGTTGTTGTTGTCATTTGTTTCCATGTATTGCTGGATCTCCATTTTGATTTGGTCATTGATCCATTGATTATTTAGGAGTGTGTTGTTAAGCCTCCATGTGTTTGTGAGCCTCTTTGCTTTCTTTGTACAGTTTATTTCTAGTTTTATGCCTTTGTGGTCTGAAAAGTTGGTTGGTAGGATTTCAATCTTTTGGAATTTTCTGAGGCTCTTTTTGTGGCCTAGTATGTGGTCTATTCTGGAGAATGTTCCATGTGCACTTGAGAAGAATGTATATCCTGTTGCTTTTGGATGTAGAGTTCTATAGATGTCTATTAGGTCCATCTGCTCTACTGTGTTGTTCAGTGCTTCCGTGTCCTTACTTATTTTCTGCCCGGTGGATCTATCCTTTGGGGTGAGTGGTGTGTTGAAGTCTCCTAGAATGAATGCATTGCAGTCCATATCTCCCTTTAGTTCTGTTAGTATTTGTTTCACATATGCTGGTGCTCCTGTGTTGGGTGCATATATATTTAGAATGGTTATATCCTCTTGTTTGACTGAGCCCTTTATCATTATGTAGTGTCCTTCTCTATCTCTTGTTACTTTCTTTGTTTTGAAGTCTATTTTGTCTGATATTAGTACTGCAACCCCTGCTTTCTTCTCACTGTTGTTTGCTTGAAATATGTTTTTCCATCCCTTGACTTTTAGTCTGTACATGTCTTTGGGTTTGAGGTGAGTTTCTTGTAAGCAGCATATAGATGGGTCTTGCTTTTTTATCCATTCTGTTACTCTGTGTCTTTTGATTGGTGCATTCAACCCATTAACATTTAGGGTGACTATTGAAAGATATGTACTTATTGCCATTGCAGGCTTTAAATTCGTGGTTACCAAAGGTTCAAGGTTAGCCTCTTTAGTATCTTACTGCCTAACTTAGCTCGCTTATTGAGCTGTTATATACACTGTCTGGAGATTCTTTTCTTCTCTCCCTTCTTGTTCCTCCTCCTCGATTCTTCATATGTTGGGTGTTTTGTGCTGTGCTCTTTCTAGGAGTGCTCCCATCTAGAGCAGTCCCTGTAAGATGTTCTGTAGAGGTGGTTTGTGGAAAGCAAATTCCCTCAGCTTTTGTTTATCTGGGAATTGTTTAATCCCACCGTCATATTTGAATGATAGTCGTGCTGGATACAGTATCCTTGGTTCAAGGCCCTTCTGTTTCATTGTATTAAATATATCATGCCATTCTCTTCTGGCCTGTAGGGTTTATGTTGAGAAATCTGATGTTAGCCTGATGGGTTTCCCTTTATAGGTGACCTTTTTCTCTCTAGCTGCCTTTAACACTCTTTCCTTGTCCTTGATCTTTGCCATTTTAATTATTATGTGTCTTGGTGGTGCCCTTCTTGGATCCTTTCTGTTGGGGGTTCTGTGTATTTCCGTGGTCTGGTCGATTACTTCCTCCCCCAGTGTGGGGAAGTTTTCAGCAATTATTTCTTCTAAGATACTTTCCATCTCTTTTCCTCTCTCTTCTTCTTCTGGGACCCCTATAATACGGATATTGTTCCTTTTGGATTGGTCACACATTTCTCTTAATATTGTTTCATTCCTGGAGATCCTTTTGTCTCTCTCTATGTCAGCTTCTATGCGTTCCTGTTCTCTGATTTCAATTCCATCAATGGCCTCTTGCATTCTATCCATTCTGCTTATAAACCCTTCCAGAGTTTGTTTCATTTCTGCGATCTCCTTTCTGGCATCTGTGATCTCCCTCCGGACTTCATCCCCTTTCTCTTGCGTATTTCTCTGCATCTCTGTCAGCATGTTTATGATTCCTATTTTGAATTCTTTTTCAGGAAGACTGGTTAGGTCTGTCTCCTTCTCTGGTGTTGCCTCTGTGATCTTTGTCTGCCTGTAGCTTTGCCTTTTCATGGTGATAGGAATAGTTTGCAGAGCTGGGACGAGTGACGGCTGGAAGGACTTCCTTTCTTGTTGGTTTGTGGCCCTCCTCTCCTGGGAGAACAGCGACCTCTAGTGGCTTGTGCTGCGCAGCTGCGTGCAGACAGGGCTTCTGCTTCCTGCCCGGCTGCTATGGAGTTTATCTCCGCTGTTGCTGTGGGCGTGGCCTGGCTCGGGCAGCTACTCCAAAGTGGTGGAGTCGCGTTGGAGCAGGAGCGGCTGGGAGGCTATTTATCTCCGTAAGGGGCCTCCCTGCTCCCTGCAGCCCAGGGGTTAGGGTGCCCAGAGATCCCCGGATTCCCTACCTCTGGATTAAGTGTCCCGCCCTGCCCCTTTAAGACTTCCAAAAAGCACCCGCCAAAACAAAACAATGACCACCAAAAAAAAAAAAAAATTTTTTTTTAATTAAAAAAAAAAAGGTGGTCACTCGTTTTTCTTTATTCTCCGGTGCCAGCCTCGGGCCTCTGCTCACCGGTCTTGCTGCCCTGTTTCCCTAGTATTGGGGTCCCTATCCCTTTAAGACTTCCAAAAAGCGCTCGCCAAAACAAAGCAGCAAAAAAGCAAAAAAAAAAAATGGTCGCGCGCTTTTCTTATGTCCTCTGTCGCCCAGCCTCCAGTGCCTGCTCACTGTTCTTGCTGCCCTGTTTTCCCAGTATCGAGGGCCCTGCACTCTGGCCCGGATGGCGGGGGCTGGGTGTTCGGCAGTCCTGGGCTCCGTCTCCCTCCCGCTCTGCCTGCTCTTCTCCCGCCGGGAGCTGGGGGGAGGGGCGCTCGGCTCCCGCGGGGCCGGGGCTTGTATCTTACCCCCTTCGTGAGGCACTGGGTTCTCTCAGGTGCGGATGTGGTCTGGATATTGTCCTGTGTCCTCTGGTCTTTATTCTAGGAAGGGTTGTCTTTGTTATATTTTCATAGATATATGCTGTTTTGGGAGGAGATTTCCCCTGCTCTACTCACGCCGCCATCTTCCCGAGAACCAGTTCTTTCTTTATTCATAGCCTGCCCCCTCCTTCCCTTGTCCTGACTGAAGTCCTTGACAAGGGGTTTTAGACTCTTGTTCACTACTACACTCCCAGTGCCTATCAGAATCTAGTATTACAGTAGACCCTCAATAAATATTTGTGAAATGAACAGATGAAATTACAGAAACACATCTATACATTTATGACTACAGCTAAGCGGTTGTTGCCTGTGTGACTTAGAGATTGAGACCAAATGTTAACTTGAAAGGTTTCATAGAGAAGAGTCCTATATACACTAAAGGCAGATTGTAAAAAAAAGTTAACAAAACCATGAAGACAGAAAAAGACTGTTTGATGAATGTGAATTAAAGTAGGTAATTGGGAAAACAAATTGTTAGAGATCAGTTGACCTTTTTTTAGCCCAAACAACTAAATTACATGCCACCAGGCATTAAAATTAAAAATTCTACCCCAAAAAAGGAAGTAGCCGTATTTGACTTAAATATTTTCATATAATTAATAATATTGAGTACCATTTACTGAGTGCCTTTTATATAAGTGATACTGTGATGAAAGATATTAACTTTAATCTTCAGAACAATCATGTGGGATAGATATTACTCCTGTTTTATAGATGGAAAGAAATCCGTATTAACCCCTAGAGTTTAAGTACCTTGCCTAGAGGTCACATAGTTGGTTAAGTGGGGGCTCAGACCCAGGTTTCTCTGACTTACAAGTCTGTGCTTTTTTAACTTTACTACACTGCTTGTCAAGTCATTTTAGACTTTGGAAGGTTAAAATGAACCCCAGTTATCTTTAAATAGATAACTGATGAACTGACTTGCCTAGAAAAAGATCATAAGTAGATTTTATAAAGTTCCTAAATTTTGCTATTGGCATGTCATGTATAGATACATCATTATGCCACTTGGTCAAGAAATACTTGGATGCCTACCTTTGCAGGTGGAGTCATATGTAAGTATATTCTTTGTGGTTTGTCTACTGCAAAATCTCAGTTGATGCGGTTTTTATTGTTACTTTTCAAAGAGGAATTCAGTACCAGCTGTTTAACTTGCTATTTGATATTTGTCAAAAACTAATTTTCATGCTTTGTCTTAGATTCAGTGCTGATTGTAGCTGTGACTCAAAATATATCTTGTACAAACCTTGGGTCAATGAAAGACATTGTATTCAGTTTATATAGTTACTGAGACAAAGTATAGCTGTAGCTTTTGTAAGTATTTTCAGTCACCAGTGTTGGACCTCAAAAGATTTTCTAATTAACATTCAACTTCTAAAGAGAATTATCTACGCTTTCAGTAGCGGACAACAGCCATTTTAGAACATTGTAAAAGAAGTAGACATTTGCTGTTAGTGTTGATGGCAAATTTTGGAGGAGCGTAGTCTGATTTTCCAGTTTTAAATAACAATATACGATGTGTGATGATCTTGGCAGTTTAATTAATAGTGTCTCTGTAGATAAATACCCACACTAGGTTAATCTGCGTCCTTCAGATTGATTTACAGTAGTATAGTTTCTTTGAGCATGTGATTCTGAGTAAATAAAGACAAAATTCTTGACCTTGAATTCTACTGTAGTGAATTTTAGCACTGATCTTACTATCCTGGATTGGACCAAATATGTGTGGACTTGCAGTAAGTTGTCAGTAGCTAATGCGTATGCTGACTTTTCTTCTTTCTCTTGCCCTAAGTTACATTCTACGTTTTGTGTGTCTGTGATGTTCAATAATGAGCCCTCCTGGTAATCTCATGAATTTTTGAATGCTTTTGGAATAACTCTGAGCAGGGTGAATATTTTAACTGTTCTTTTGGGTCTTTAACTGTCTCATTTTCTTCCTCTTAGCTGATACTCCTCCTCCTGCCTATATGCCACCAGATGATCAGATGGGTCAAGATAATTCCCAGCCCATGGATACAAGCAGTAATATGATTCCTCAGATTATGCCCAGTATATCCAGTAGAGGTAAGAGGTTATACACACCGTTTTTATTTATTATTATTATTATTATTTTTAACTTTTTGGCTATTTTTTAAAAACAGCTTTATTGAAGTATAACCTACATACCATAAAACTTACCCATTTTACGTGTATGATTCAGTGACTTTTCATAAATATAAAGTTTTTCACCATCACTACAATCTAATTTTAGAACATTTTCGTAACTCTTTAAAACTGTGCTTTGTCTGTGTTTGCAGTCTGTCCTTACTCCTATTCCTAGCTCCAGAGACCCTCTCATCCGTTTTCTGTGTCTGTAGGTTTGCCTTTTCTGAACATTTCATGTTAATAGAAACACATAATGTGTAGTTTTTTGCATCTGGCTTTTTTCACTTAACATAGTGTTTTCAAGGTTCATCTGTGTTGTAGCATGTATCAGTAGTTTATTCTTTTTTATTGCTGAACAGTATCCACATTTTCTTTGTCCATTCACCAGTTGATGGACATTTGAATTGCTTTCTTAGTGTGAATAATGTTATTATGAACATTTACATGTAATTCTTTGTGTGCATATTGTTTTTATTTTTCTTAGATAGATAATCTAACATTAGATTTTCTGAATCATATGGTCAAGATAACTAAGAAAAACTGCCAAACTTTTCCAAAGTGGCAGTACCATTTTATATTCATATTGGTGATTTGTGAAGGTTCCAGTTTCTCCAGTCCTCCTTATTGTATGTCTTTTTGATTATAGCCATTCTAGTGGGTGTGAAGTGGTATCTCATTCTGGTTTTAATTTGCATTTCTCTAATGAGGAATAATGTTAAGCATTTTTATGTACTTAATGAATCACTCATTTATCTTTTTGGTGAAATGTTTACTTGTAATTTTTGCCCATTTTTTAACTAGGTTGTTTGTTTTATTATTGAGTTGTAAGAGTTCTTTAAAAAATACTTTCTCTTAGTCTGTGGATTGTTTTTTCATTTTCTTACTGGTGTCTTTTTAAGCACAGAAGTTTGTAATTTTGATGAAATCCAGTTTATCAATTTTTTTCTTTCTTTCCTGATCCTGCTTTTGGTGTTGCATCTAAGAAATCGTTGTCTATCCCAAGTCATGAAAATGTTTTACTATTTTCTTCTAGAAGTTCTATAGTTTCAGGTCTTACATTTAGGCCTATGATTCATTTTGAGTTAAGCTTTTTGTATGATAAATAAAGGTCTAAATTCATCTTCATCTGTATGCATGTTAGATATCCAGTTGGTTCTAGCAGTGTGTTGAAAGAGAGAATCATTTCTCCATTGAATAGCCTTGGCATCTTTTTCAGAAACCAGTTGACTATAAATAGGAGAATTTATTTCAGGACTCTATTTTGTTCATCTGTCTTTATATATCTCATGGTCTTGACTACTAAGGCTTATAGTAAGTTTTGAAAACAAGAAGTATTAGTCCTCTAATTGTTCTTTTTCAAAATTGTTTGGGAAATCTGCATTCTTTGCATTTCCGTATCATTTTAGAATACATTTGTCAATTTCTGCTACCCCCCAAAAAATTCTCCTTGCATTTTGATGGCACTTACATTGAATTTCTAAGTCAGTTTGGAGACATTTGCCATTATCTTCCGATACTCAGCCATGGAATGTCTCATTTATATAGATCTTCTCAGTTATCAGTATACAAATTTTTTACTTCTGTTTCTCTTTTTAAATGTATTAAGTGAATGGAAGTTTAAAAAATTTCATGTTTGGATTCTTCTTTATTAGTATATAAAAAAACAATTGATATTTGTATATTAATCTTGTACCCTGTGGCCCTGCTGAACTCATTTGTTCATTCTAGTAGTTGGTTTTTTTGTGTGTGAATATATGGGTTCCTTAGGTCTTCTAAATGTAGGAGTATGTCATCTATGAATAAAAATCAGTGTTACTTTTTCCTATCCCTAACCTAGATACCTTTAACTTCCCTCTCTCTCTTATAATTAAAGGGCACGTATGAAAAACCTACAGCTGTCATCCTACTTAAAGGTAAAAAGACTGAATTATTTTTCTCCTGCAGTTGGGAATAAGACAAGGATGTCTGCTCCCACTATTTCTGTTCAATGTCATTTTGGAGTCTAGCCAGTAAACTACTGGTTCCCTTCTGTTCACAGT
Organism: Manis pentadactyla; assembly: GCF_030020395.1. Taxonomy (NCBI): domain Eukaryota; kingdom Metazoa; phylum Chordata; class Mammalia; order Pholidota; family Manidae; genus Manis; species Manis pentadactyla. The sequence goes on from NC_080031.1 coordinate 97,431,184, forward strand.
TTGTTGAGACTTTTTGTCATGAATAGATGATGGATTTTGTCAAAAGTTTTTTCTGTGCCTATTGAGATGACCATGTAGGTTTTGAGTTTTCTTCTAGTAATAAGGTATTATTACATGAACTGATTTTCTGATGTTACATCAGCCTTACATTCCTTGGATGAATCCCACATGGTCATAGTGTATACTTCTTTCTTAAATATTGCTAGATTAAGTTTACTAAAATTTCATTGAGTATTTTTGCTTGTATGTTCATGAGGGATATTTGTCTGTAGTTTTCTTGTGATGTCTTTGTTTGACATTAATTAGAATCAGGATAATAATGGCCTCGTGAAGTGAAGTGCTCTATCCTACTTTTGGGAGAGTTTGAAATGTATTGGTATTATTTTTTCTTTAAATATTTGATAGAATATACCTGTAAAGCTGTTTGGACTTGGACTTTCCTTTGTGGAAAGATTATTAATTACCGATTCAATTTTTTTAGTTGTAATATTGGTCTATTCAAAGTCTTTTTTTTTTTTGAGTCAGTTTTGGTAATTTGTTTCTAGCACTTTGCCCATTTCATCTGAATTTTCTAAATTGTTGGCATAAGGGTTTGCATAGTATCCTTTATAATCTCTAATTTTTGTAGAGATTGGTATTGATGTCTTCATTCCTCATTTTGGTAATTTGTGTCTTGTTCTTTTTTCTTTGGTCGGTTAAACTTTACTGAAGAATTGTCAGTTTCATTGATCTTTTGAAAGAACCAACTTTTCTCTTTTTCACTGATTCCCTTTATTTTACTTGCTTTGGGTTTAGTTTGCTTTTCTTTTTATAATTTCTTAAGGTGGAATCTTAGGTTATTAATTCTTTCTTTTTTTAAACATAGGTGTTTAAAACTGTTAATTTCCCCCTAATCACTCCCTTAATTGCATCACATAAATTGTGGTATGTTTTGTTTTCATCGTTGCTCAGTTCAATTTTAGGTTTCCCTTGTGATTTATTATTCTTTGACTCTTGAATTATTTAGCAGCATATTAGTCAATTTCCAAATAATTCAGTATTTCCCATATTTCTTTTGTTGATTCCTAATTTAATTCCACTGTGGGCATCAAGCATACTTTGTATGATTTCGGTTCTTTTACATTTATTGAGACTGGTTTTATGCATGTTTTTGTACAGCCTATGACCTAAGAATGGTGTTTAGGTGATTAAAGTGTTGTTAAAGAAGAAGATTATGTGACAAAGATAATATGTGGCCTGTAAAACCTAAAATATTTACATTCCACTTGGTCATGTTATTTAATCTTCTTATAATCACAGGATTTTGTGGGCAGAAAACGTTTGCCAACACCTGGCAGACCACATGGTTTTAGAGAACATTCCATGTGCATTTGAAAAAAATTGTATATTCTGATGTTTAGGGTGTTACAGGATTCAGGGATTTCAATTAGATTAAGTTGGTTGATAGTATTGTTCAAGTCTTCTGTTTCTTGTATCTTTTTGTAATCGTTTGATTGAGATTAGGAGATTGAAGTTCCCAACTATTACTGTTTAATCATTTATTTCTGCTCTCAATTCTGTTGGTCTTTGCTTCATGTGTTTTGGGGACTTTGTTGTTAAAGTGTATATAGTTCAGTGACTTTATGTACATTTAGAAGGTTGTGCAACCATCACCACTAGCCATTTCCAAAATTTTTCATCATCTCAAACAGAATTCTATATCCATTAAACAATAACTCCCTATTTCCCTGTAGCTCGGAGCTAAAGAGGGCTTCAGCCCTTCTAAGTTTACTCTGGATTCAGTGAGACCAAGTAACAACAACAGAACATTGTAGGTAAAATAGTTTATACCAAGCTTTATTCTCATGGTGGCGGGTCAAGTGCTAGAATCCCGTCTGCCTCTGTGCCTGCTTCTATTCCAGCCTCTGCCTCTGTCCCAGCCTCTGCTCCAGGCTCTGTTTCCACTCCAGGCTCTGCTCTCACCTCCAGCTTCTGCTTTCCTCTTCTCTTAGCACTGGGCAGAGCTCTTTTTACAGCAACACAGGCAAAAATGGCTTATAACCAACAGGTATATAAGCACGTGCCTGCACAGTACACTAAGTAGTACTCCCTTATCACATGTACACAGTGGGCGAGTAGGTTCGGATCAGGTGAGGATCCTGGCCATGGAACTTCCATTTTCCCTACCTACCCCCTTGACCTCGCCCTTGGTAAATACCATTCTACTTTCTGTCTCTGAATTTGCATATTCGAATTACCTCTAAGTGGAATCAGAATATTTGTCCTCTTGTGACTGGCTTATTTCACTTGGCATGATGCCTTCAAGGTTTATGCATGTTGTAGCATATATCAGAATTTCATTCCTTTTTAAGGCTGAATAATATTCTTTTATATATATATATATATATGAACAAATGTTCATTTGTCATTTGATGGATATTTGGGTTTCCCCATTTTGGCTATTCTGAATAACACTGCTGTGAGCATTGGTATACAAGTACCTGTTTGAGTCTCTGCTTTTCAATTCATGTGATATTAAATACTTAGGAGTAGGATTGCTGGATTTTATGGTAATTCTGTTTAACTTTTTGAGAAACTGCCGAACTTTTCCACAGTGTCTGCACCATTTATATTTCTACTCACAGTGCATTAGGGTTCTAATTTTGCTACATTCTTGTCAATACTTCTTTTCTGTTTAAATAGCCATCCTAATGGGTGTGAAATAGTTTCTCATTGTGGTTTTAAAGCCACTTTGAGACCTTAAACTCTTTACTTTGTCAGAAGTTTAGAAGTATTGCCATTTTATACATTTCTTCAGAGAATGGTGTTTTTGTGTGTTTGTATGATACCAAATGACTATATCACAGTTTTCCCAGGAGCCCCACATTGTCAAGAATAAATTTCAGTCTCCCCTAATAGTTTTGTTAATGTGTAAATAATGTCTTTGCTTTTTCAGTGTCTAGAATTTATCTAGGAATTTTGTTACACTAATTTATCTTCATTTAGAGCAAGATGTCTGAGAACATGAATTTCTGTATTTGAATTCCCGCATCTCTTACTTGCTTTTCAACTTACGGTAGCCTTTTAAAATCTCTAAGCCAATTTTTTCCCACTTGTAAAATAAATAGAGATAATATTTACATAGAAATTATAATGTGGTGATTGAATTAGACAGTATATGTTATGATCTTAGTATACAGTATCAGGTCCTACCCAATAAATAATGTTGTCATCTTCCTTCTGAATATGGACTATATTTACCCCACCTATCATTTTCCTCTTCTTCTTTCTTCTGACTCTCCAGAGATCAGAGAGTACAGTTTAATACTATTCTGTTAGATATTCCTTGGAATATAATTTTCCTCAGCCAAACAATTGAGTCCCTTTAGAGGAACTTGGCACTCATGTCTTTTCACCCTCATAGATCTCTTTTTTCACCAAGTTTCTTCTCATTTCGATCATATTTTGTATTTTTTATTTTTTCTTTGACAGAGAGGTGACAAAAGGAAAATCACAGTTAAACTGCAATGCTTCAAACCACTTATCAACATCTTTTATCTCAAGTAGAGGCAAAGCTTTTCTTTTTCTTTTCATTCTAACTAGAATTATCTTTTTTAGTTTTGCTTAGCATTTTTTTCCCTACAAGCTTCTGCTCTCTTTCTTGGCTCAAGCTTTCCCGACACTATATTCTTACAGCTTCCTGCTATTTATTTATATGTGTCTTTGCTTATGAATCTCTCCTTGTCCCATCTTTTATATAAACTTTGTTAAAATCTGTGCTCTTAAGGATGTCTCTCTATGGGTCCACATTGGTTTATTTTTCTCTGTTCCTCCTCATCTGTATTCTTTGAGGTTGAGTAATCAGAATTGAGTTTGAAAGTCAACCAATTCTTTTGTACTGCCACATGACCACTCTTCAGTTTTTCTTGTGCTTTTTTTAAAAAATCCCTGCCTTTCTTGAAAGAAAATTGAGGGTCCATGACTTCTTTGCCTGGTTTCAACTCCAAGAAAGATACCCTAATAGCACTGAATAAAGAACTTCCGTGTGTCCTTCCCACCCATTGTGAAATTATGAATTGTTGACTTTAACACTAATGAGTTTGGCTGGTATTTTATATATGTACAAATCTTTTTCCCTTGGCAGTTCTGGCATTTAATATTTAAAATGTGTATTACCTTTTATCTGAAGATAATGCTCACTTGGTTGTGTTTTTTTTTTTCTTTTTTAAAGTTTTTATATCAGTTTTAGGCTCATAGCGAATTTGAGCAGAAAGTAGAGAGTTCCCACATGTCCCTTGCCTCCACACATGGCATGGCTTCCCGCACACCAGAGTGCTGAATCTACATTGAATCATGAGCCTGTATTGACATACATTATCACCCAGAAGCCGTTGTTCACATTAGGTTCATTTTTGGTGTTGTGCAGTCTGTGTTGTAACAAATGAATAATGACATGTATCCACTATTTAGTATCATACAGAATAGTTTCATTGCCCTAAAAGTCCTCTGTGCTCTGCCTATTCATCCCTCCCTCCCATCTGACCTTTGACCATCGCTGATTCTTTGATTGTCTCTCTAGTTTTGCCTTCTCCAGAATGTCATAATTGAAATTGTACAGTGTGTAGCCTTTTCAGATTGGCTTCTTTCACTTAGTAAGATGCATTATATTTTTTCCATGTCTTTTCATGGGTTGGTAGCTCATTTCATTTTAGTGCTGTATAAAATTCCATCGTCTGGATGTACCTCGGTTTATTTATCCATTCACCTACTTAAGGACATCTTGGTTGCTTCCAAGTTTTGGCAATTATGAATAAAGCTTCTATAAACATCTGTGCACAAGTTGTTCTGTGGTCATAAGTTTTCTTCTTCTTTGGGTCAATATTAAGGAGCATGTTTACTGAATTGTATGGTAAGAGTATGTTTAGTTCTGTAAGAAACTGCCATACTGTCTTCCAAGTGGCTGTACCATTTTATATTCCTTCCAGCAGTGAATGAGAGTTCCTACTGCTCCACATCCTCATCAGCACTGACAACTGGTGTCATATTTTGGGCTTTGGGCCATTCTAATGGATGTGTAGTGGTATCGCATTGCTATTTTAATTTGCATTTCCTTGATGACATATGATGTGAAGGATTTTTAATATGCTTGTTTGCATGTGTATATCCTCTTTAGTGAGATATCTGTTAGTGTCTTTGACCCATGTTTTTAGTTGGGTTGTTCATTTTCTTGCTGACTTTTAAGAGTTCCTTGTGTATTTTGTACAACAGTCTTTTACCAGATACGTCTTCTGCAAATTTTTTCTCCCATTTTGTGGTTTGTCTTTTCATTTTCTTGACAGTGTCTTGCAGAGCAGAAGTTATACATTTTTAATGATGTCCACTTTATCAATTATTTCTTTCGTGGTGTGAGCTTTGATATTGTATATAAAAAAATCACTATATTCAAGGTCATGTAGATTTTCTTCTATGTTGTCATCTAGAATTTTATAGTTTTGTGTCTTACATTTAGACCATTATCATGTTGAGGTAATTTTTGTGAAGAGTGTAAGTTCTGTGTCTAGGTTTATCTTTTTGCACATGAATGTCATTTGTTAAAAATAACTTTCTTTTCTCCATTATTCTCTTTGCTCCTTCATCAAAAAGTCAGTTAACTGTATATATGGAGGTCTATTTCTTAACTGTCCATTCTGTTCCTTTAATCTATTTGTCTCTTCTTTTACCAATACCACACTGTCTTGATTACTGTAGCTTTATGGTTGGATAGTTTCAGTCTTTCAATATTGTGTGAGTTATTTAGGGTTTATTGCTTCACCATATAAACTTTAGGATCAGTGTGTTAATATTTATAAAATGATTTGCTGGGATTGTGGTTGGGATTGCATTGAATCTATAGATCACATTGGGAAGAGCTGACATATATTGAGGCTTCCAGTCTGTGGACATGGAATGTCTCTTCATTAATTAATTCTTCTTTGATTGCTTTCTTTAGGGTTTTATAGTTTCCTCACATAGGTCTTGTACCTATTTCCTTTGATAAATTTACCAAGTATTACATTTTTTGAGTGATAATATAAATGGATGAGTTTTTAATTTTAAATTCCACTTGTTTGTGGCTGGTATATAGGAAAGGATTGACTTTTGCATATTAACTTTGAATCCTACAACCTTGCTATAGTTGCTTGTTAGTTCCAGGAGTTTTTGTTTGTTTGTTTTGCCAATCTGTTCAAATTTTTCTACATAGATAATCATCATTTATGAACAAAGACAGTTTTATTTCTTCCTTCCCAATCTGTGTACCTTTTCATTTCCTTTTCTTGCCTTCTTGCATTAGCTAGGACTTCCAGTGCAGTGTTGAAAGGAGTGGTGAGAACATCTTTGCCTTTTTTCTGCTCTTAGCAGGAAAATTTCTAGTTTCTTATCATTAATTATGATATTAGCTGTAGGTTTTTTGTAAAAGTTCTTTATTAAATTGAAGAAGTTCCCCTCTATTCCTAGTTTTCTGAGAGTCTCAGATTTTTAGTTCAAAATACTGGTATAGTTAAATCTTACAGATTGCCAAGAGAAAAACAATCTTTCAGGTTGTCATCCCAAATTTAAAACTGGGTTAGATTTTGCTAGAAAAACAATTTAAAATGTAATGTTGCTATCCTTGTATTTGTATAATTTTTAAAATCATCATATTGAAGGCATTTCTGGTGTTTGTTTCTTAGATACAGACTCAAAGCCAGGAAAGACAGTGAGACTTAAGTCTGTGAAATATCTGAAAGTCAAAGGGAAATATTTTTTTCATATAGTGCTTTAGTTGGGTTAAGGAGGAGCACTTAAAGAATCTGGAGTTTCTGATGATCACTCATTAAATGTTTTATTGGTCTGGTTTGTTCACAGATGTTCAGCCTGTTGCCTATGAAGAGCCCAAACATTGGTGTTCAATTGTCTACTATGAATTGAACAATCGTGTTGGGGAAGCTTTTCATGCGTCTTCTACTAGTGTGTTAGTAGATGGATTCACAGACCCTTCAAATAACAAAAGTAGATTCTGCTTGGGGTTGTTGTCAAATGTTAATCGTAATTCGACAATTGAAAACACTAGGCGACATATTGGAAAAGGTAATCTTGTCATTTCCCTACATTCAGTTGAATATGTTCATTTGTTGCACTTGTGTACCAGGAATTGTGTAAGGAGCTGGAACATACAAAGAAGTTTAAGGCATAGTCTCTGCTCTCAAGTTTTGGATGTTGAAGAATGTATTAAGTAAAGGCATATCAGTCCTCTTTTCCTTACCCTGCTTAATTTCTCTACATAGTACTTAGGGTCTGAAATCATATTGCTTCCATGTTTATTTGTTGAGTTTCTTCCTGACCAGAATATGAACTTTACAGAAATTTGCCTGGTTCCAACAATATCTTCAGCAGTTAGAACAGTACATGGCTCATATGAGTAAATACACAGCAAATATTTGTGGACTATATGAATGCTGGTGAAGACTTACAATTTTTAAATTACTGAATTTATGAAGTATTTTGGGTTGCAATGACTTGTAAGAATTTCCATTATGTTGGCGGAGCAGGATTATAGGTAGGAAATCCACCACTGAAGATTTAAGTCTTCAATGGCTTCACCACCACCTGTGTCCCACCTTTTAAATTCAGGTAACAAGGTTTATTTATAATTCATCCTGCAAGACAGTTGCCACAACAAACAAGGAACTTCTCACATTGCAATGAAATGTCTGTCTTATGCATCAAGTAATCAGGAAGGAAACCTATCCCCGGTAGACCGTATTACCAGTCTCTTTAGAAGTTTTGTGTCTACCATTTGCTGCTTTTTGCTTCTTTGACTTGAGAAAGTCTTAGTCCAAATTAGGAACAAAAGGTTAATGACTATAATTGTGATGTGGTTTCTTATAGAAGAGATTCAGAAAAATACTAAGGCCAAAAATAAGTCAAAAGCAAGTTTCCATTCTCTTTTGATTTTACTGCCAACTTGGCATAATTTTTTTAGGCAGGATGCCTCACTTTTATACATTGATTTTCCCATTACAGTAAAGTAATTTAAGAGAAATCTACTTGGTGAATTCTTAAATTGTACAATCAGTTTTCCCTTTTTTCCAGTATACAGAAAAAATACATGGTTTTTAGTACCATAGCCTGATAAAAATGTTGACTCACATGTGTGCTGAGATATGTATGTACAAGGATGGTCTTTTTAAGTACTACTCATAGTAGTGAAAAGTTCGAAACAATTTCAGCTTTAGCTCTATAATTTGAATTCGTTATATATGCATTCTTTTATGTATTTTTTATGTATTTTTTAAATGCCAAGAACATTTTTTTCAAAGGAAAGTAAAATCTGCCATTTAAAGGCATTCCCATGACCTGAAATTACATGTCACTTAGGATTTTTTAAATGCTGCTGTTCTCTCCATTAGCAAAGGAGCGTACAACTCTGCCACATGATAGTTGATAGCACTAAGTGTTCTTTTGAAAGAACTCATCATAAGGCACTTTTTTTTTGCCATTGCTTTCTCTCACAGACACTGTAAATGATTGTTGAAAAAGGGAAAAAAGCCTTAGAGCTGATGACCTAACACGCTGCCAGTTTGCAGCTTAAGTCTTCGTTATTTGAGGACTATTTTAGATGTAGGTAGATTCAGGATTATCTTTGGCAGCAGGAGGCCATCTAGTGGTAGCTTCTGTCTAAAGATTGTTGGGAGTTGGCTTGCAGATGAGTGGTATTGGTTGTACCTCATGCACCCTCTCTTATTTCATTACACTGCTTTGTTAAATTCGCTCTTGTAATGCTGTCTTTTTAAGGTGTTCATCTGTACTATGTTGGCGGGGAGGTGTATGCCGAGTGTCTCAGTGACAGCAGCATATTTGTACAGAGTAGGAACTGCAACTTTCATCACGGCTTTCATCCGACCACGGTGTGTAAGATTCCCAGCAGCTGCAGCCTCAAAATTTTTAACAATCAAGAGTTCGCTCAGCTTCTGGCTCAGTCTGTCAACCACGGGTTTGAGGCAGTATATGAGCTCACCAAAATGTGTACCATTCGAATGAGTTTTGTCAAGGTGAGTGGGTAGTGACCTGTAGCTTAATTTGAGTCAATGTAAATATATATTATGTCTTATAGGTTATAATTTTAAAAAGCCTTTGTTCAATGGGAGGTGGTAATTACTTTTGACCTAATGGTTTTTTTAATGGAATTCTTGAATTTATAACTCTTAACAGCATGATAGGTCTGTTTTTATTTCATAATCCAGAGATGATAAAATGAATGATATTGATACTGATTTTGATACTGATATAAAGAATTTCAGTTAAAGACTAAAGTGCTAGAAAGCATTTAATATTAAATTTGCTTTTTAAGTTCCTTAGCTTCAGCAGTTTAAATTATAATTAGATCCCATTAGATTTAAAGAATTCTTTAGAATGCTAAAATTATTTTCCTGGTATCTTAAGTTCTGTTACTAAGGATTTGCAAAGTTGAAAGAACTTTTCAAATTTATCACTTACTGATTTTATTGGCATTCCAAAAATGGTGGTTCATGAGCAAAATCTGAAGTTTTAGTGATGTATTTAAGCAACCCAAAATATATCCACTTGGTTCTTAAGCTTTTAACTAAAGAAGAGTACCGTTAAATGCCGTGTTTTTAGTTCCAGAGTCCAGTGTTTCCTTGCTGCTTTGATGTGCATCTGTCAAATGCATGTTTATCAACAGCCCTGAAAGCACAATGTCACTCTCCCCGCCGCCTTCTAGCTTCTATAGAAACATGATTTTTGCATATTTAATCTCTACTCCCCAGTCTCTCTTCCACTTCAGCCACTGGCCTGATTTTCCTGGGCCAGGACTACCATAAGCAGTAAAGCAGAGAGCTTGATAAATTCAGGAAAATAAAAAAATTCTATTTTAATCTTGTCTGGAGTTTTAGGCTAAAGTGTTCAAGCTCAATTGATCCTAATAATTTCCCATCTTGAAGAACAGTTAGTATGTGATTGCCACTTTAGTTACACTTGCATACATTGATCAGATCTACAGTGCCTTACCTGATATTAAGAAAAAACACCCCAAACCTGAAGACCAAAACCTTTTTGGTAACAAAATCTGCTGTGAACTTACATGAGGTTATTTATGAGTTTTATTTATCTTATTAGATAAGAATGTTTCTTACTGCTGAAATATTAATGTTTTAATTATGAGATACTATACCACATAAACTTTCTAAATTTAAAAAAGAATTCCAAAGCATGTCTTGCTCCAAGGGTTTCTATTAAGGAAATTATGTGTTAGTAAAAAAATTAATGTATGTTTCAATAACAGCTATTATGGTGCATCTAAGTCCATGGTGAATGCTAAGATTGGCTTTGTGATAGTTTTTTCTTTAAGTACATTCTCTATATATGTACTGTTAAAGTATCTTTTTGTAAGTATGTTAAAATCAGTTCGGATTGGCTGACAGTTTATAGAGGGATTTGCTGTGATACCTGTTTATTTTCACAGGGCTGGGGAGCTGAGTATCATCGGCAGGATGTTACCAGCACGCCATGCTGGATTGAGATTCATCTGCATGGGCCTCTCCAGTGGCTGGATAAAGTCCTCACTCAGATGGGCTCCCCCCTGAACCCCATATCTTCTGTTTCATAGTGCAGAAATGTTCTTCTCAATTATATTCTTAGTGGACTTGTTTTAATTTTAGGGAAACTTTCAGTACAGAAACTGTGACCTTACATGGAAAACAGATATTATAGCTGATTTTTTTCTACATAATTGTGACCAATACATTTGTATTTTGTGATGAATCTACATTTGTTTGTGTTCATGTTCATGTGATTAACTCTCAAAAGTATTGTGAAAGATACAGAGTAAGTATTGTGCCCCAGTTCGGAAGTTTGGCATCGATCTTAGACTAGAACATACTTTTGCCTTATTGTCCCAACAGTTTATTTTTTAAGTTTTCTTGAAAAAATAATAATCACAAAATGAAAAATTATAATAGTATGAAGGGTATGCAGTGAAAAGTCTTCCCTTGGACTCTTGGCCCTCCAGAAGCTGTACTTTTACCAGTTTCTTTTAACCACCAACTTAAAAAAAGTAGAATTCATTGTTTTGTAAAAGCATATGGTAGGGGCTTAAAAGAAACTATAAAAGAGTATCTTTTATTTGAAAGGACACTAATTAGTGTTCAGTACAAGCGAAATGATAGTTTTCTAGATGACATCACAGAATTTACATTTAATACAGCTAAATGTCTGTCAGTGTTTTGTGATTTAACTCAGTATATCTTTTGTAAAACATTTCCTTTTTTAAGAAAAATTATTGCAAACAACAACAGATCTCCAGTATATGTCGTTTACTTAGAACCTGTCCTAAGTACTAGTTTATAGCTGGTGACAGCACACACCTGGCCTTACTCAGCTTTGTTTGCTGCTTTTGGCCCATGTTGCAAGAACTCTAATTTTAACCTGCATTAATCTTTTACTTTGCACTTTGATGGGTGACAGTTTTTAGTGTAACTTTTTGTGAAACACAACTGACTTGTACTTAGATGCTCATCCATACTTCCTTTTGTATTAACAAACACACTGCAATTTATAGATTACTGTTGTAGGAAGCTACACTTTTTCTAACTTTTATTGTATTTTCAACCTAGATTATAAGACTGTTATTCTATAGCTCCAACTTAAGGTGCCTTTTTAGTTCCCTACAATTTTATGGTTGTTATTAATGTTGGAAAATCATGTACTTAATCCCGTTGCTCATAGGAGCCTCTTCTGTCTGGCTACAGTGATGAGGCTTCTGGTTTGATACTTATATGAATCAGTGGTGGTTATTGAGATAGCTGATTTTAAAATGGTCACATATCAATGAATGTAGACTGTTCTCTCAGTTATCATGCATGCTCTTTTCTTCTCATTGTTTTTTTTTTTTAGCACCTGTGTGGATGCTAATCTCCAGAACACAACCCTCAGAGAGAAAAGACATGAAAACGCTAATAAAATATCCAGTTAATCAGTCATGCTTAAAAGGTTTTGGGTAAAGAGCTTTTAACCTCTTTTTCTAAGGAGCGGTCAAGTGGACACTTAGTTAGGGCATGAGAACAAAGACATTATTTTGAAAAAAGAAAATGACCTAATTTACCTACCAGAAGCAGCTTATTTTCTGGTGCCTTTTGGAAGTAGGTGGAACCATGTCAATCTTCTGTTTAAAATGTTAGTTTGGTTTGACTTTCTACTTTGCCCTTTCTGCTTTTATGAGGATACAGTGCATTTTTTGAGCAGAGGAGAATGTGATCCCTTTTGTTTTCTGTGGTGTTATTTATTGCCTTTACAGAGTGCAGCTGATGGATGGTTTTCATTCTTGTAGATAAAGTGCCGTATGTGTATGTGTTTCAGCTCACAACCCTTCGCTGGGTTAAAAGAATACTTTGAGAGTCATCTGAGCCTTAAACATGAGTTTTACATGCATTCTCAGTCTCCCAGAGTTGTGTTAGCCACACCTGAGAGAGGATTGTTTGCTTAGTGATGGAATTCAGCCCTTTACAAGGTTCTTTTACTTACTAGACTCAAGCTGCAATCTTTGGAACAAATTTGTTGAAATAAGACACCCAGGTTGAATGACAGATACATGAGATCAGCTCTAGTGTGCTTGAACTGGTTGGTGGTGGACACTACTGAATTGTTTTATGGATGCTTTCAATTGAATTAATCAAAAATTGTTTCTATTCATGTCACACTTTAGAAGTAGCAGGATTTTATGTGACTGGCCTTTTGTTTGTTTTCTCTAAGAGGTTGTGTCTCATAAAAGGACAGTACTAAAACTAATTATTAAGAATTTCATAAAGTGTAAGTCTGGTGTATTTCTTAAAAGTTGTCAACTCCACACCCCTAAATTTTAAATTAAAACTTTATTCACTCTGCTTCAGTAATTTCAGAGGATGCCCAGTATCCAAAGATAGGAAATAAAAATTGCCAGTAAGATTAAAAAAAAAAAAAAAAACCTAAGTAAAATTCTGATACTAATGAAAAGAAAGCACCTCTGAAAGAACCTATTTCAGAAAATTAGTTTAAAGTTTTTATTTAATCTCCAGAATAGTTTATAATCAAATGTATAAAAACATCAACACCACTGGAAAATCACATTTTATAGCATGTACTATGTATTAATACATGCCTGCTTATAAGAGTCTGGGAATAATAAAATTACAACCAGTTTGGTAAATGCCAAAAGAGGAATAGAATAAAAATTAATTTCAGTAATGAATTAGAGCAACAAAAAGATGTTGATTGGGAAAAAAAAATTTGAGAGGTGCATCTGACTAAAGTATCTATGTAATAAGAATATTATGGTCTGGTTGATATTGCTTGGCTTAAGTTACAGAGTGTAAACTAATAGGCATGTTATTGATCTACTTAGGCTAACTTTTTCTTTATAGATTAAGGAAGACATTAGTCAAAATGTCAAATACATACCTCAGAATATAAATCATTTTTCACATTTTGTTACATAAGGAAACTGTGATAATAGAATTGGCTGGGTTTCTGAGGTGAAATTCACAGTAATATTACTAAGTAGTTCAGTAAGCTATACCCAGTAGTACAGAAAGAGGCTGTAGCTGTATTATGCTTTTCCTAACATTTGAGAGTTTGACATCCTTTTAGGATGTAAAATGATCAACAGTATTCAGATCTGAAATCTCCTGTAAAGATTAGAACTGGGGCTCACACTGTCACAGCTCCAGTATTACCCGAGGGTATCCGTAGGAGACAGTTCCCCTGTAAACAGTGTTCTTTTGAAGGTGAAAGTTTATATAAAACATGAAGTCCTATCAATAGCAGAGAAACTCTACAAGGTCTGATGGCACCTGTTTAAGTGCCGTACTTCCGTCATCGAGAGCATCTGATAATACCCGTTTGGATCCATTTCTTTAAACTTTCTGGTTTGCTTAATATTACTTTGGATCATTGTCATTTTCTCACTTAAAATATATTAATATCTCTTATGTTTCCTGAAGAAGGAAGACTCTTTTGATAATTATTGAATTCAACTTCCAAAGACGAGTTAAATTTTGGATCTATTAACTTTTATTTCAGGAGGGTCAGGGCCCTTCTTTGTCTTACTAGTTAAATCCCCACTTAATCTCTCAGGTCTGAATATAAATGTGTGTCCTCATTACAGCCATCAGCTCAGTAAGCCAGAATCTTTTAAGGTGGTAGATAGCCTGGTGGTTTTCAGATGTTTTATCATTTTAATGGGAGGGAGTTTTTCTAAGCATTGGTTTATGGGTGGTCTTGGCTATTTAATAGGGAAGCAGCTTTTTTGGGGGTGTTTTCTGGTTTGATGCCTGTGTACCCTAGAGCAACAGCATTTTCCTCTTTGATACAGGTGGGATTCTGGGGTGGTTTTCTTCTCACAGAAGATGCATGAATGAAAAGTGAGATTTCAAGGCATTTCTTCTGCATAAATAATTCTACCTGCTGGACAAATTTTTGGAGTTCACCAATTGCAGTTTAGCATGTCCTAATTATAAGAGGTAACAGTATTTATCAAGCTTTTGTAATACTGGATTATTCATAATAGAAACATACCTCCTAAAATGCAACTGTTTTAATTGAAGTGTCACCCTAAAACTAGGTGGTTTACAAAAACCAGTGAGAGGGATTTTATATATAAATATTTTCAAAGTAAGAGCTTATGACGGTATTTGCTGGTAGCAGTTACTGTAAAACAAGTGATGAGTTGTGTTGAAAAGATCCAGTTTTAGAGCAGGACTCTTGTCATTCATGGCAGAGTGAAAAAGATTTGTATGGTTCTTGTCCAAATAAGTGTTTAAAATTCACAAAATCATCATAAACCATGTCCTTTAAAGATTTATTTGAAGATGCTGTGTTTAAACGTTCAGCATTTTGTGTACAGATATTTCCCTCCCATGAACAGGTAGTGCCTTCTTAATACTAGCTGGTGTTAGCTATAACAAAACTCCAGTGAGGCCAAGAATCCCAAGTTCTTTATAAAAGAAGAAATCAAGAGCCAGACTGTGTGTGTCTTCTAATACCAGTGGAGCTGATGTTGCTTTGATTTATTCACAAAGTGTTTTAACTCCAGGGACTCTTGAAGATCGGTAATAGTTGGGCAAGTGATTTTCTTCTTGGCCTGGTTGGTTAAAGTTGCATTTTGAAAAATCACTTATTTTAAAATTGGATAGGATTATAATATGAAAACTGGGTGTTTGTACGTAGCTGCCCATGTTCTCTTAAAAAGATGTTTCATATACAGATGATAAAGACCAAACCAAGGGCTGCACCATAGGTCTGCTGCTTATTTGTACTTGTTCTGCTTTTATGTTGTAGAAAATTAAACTCTAGCAACATGCTTCAATTCTGTTCTTTTTTGATACTTACAAAAATGTATTAGGTCTTACTATATTGTGCTTTTCAAAGCCATAACTTTAAGGACTTTGTTTTTGCATATTGTTTGCTAATACTTTATTTTAATAAACCTCAAAACCTGCTTAATGTGTGTGTCTGTGTGTATTTTGGTTTTTGGTTTTTCGTACTCTGTTTTGACTTAATGTGTTTCGTTGAATGGAGTTACAAAAACGATGAGGTTATCAGTTGTTATGAGTGGCTATGTTATTTGTGTTTGTGTGGAAGACAGAAAGTGGGTATCCATGCCTTTCTATGTGGTATGCGATTTGTTCAGAATTACCAGGATATTTCTATTCTATGTGTAAGAGAGTTGATGTGGATTTTTTGGTTTAGTTTAATTCTGTTTTGAAAAAGATTTTGGATTTGGACTGTGGGACTATTTCACTTAACCCTTAATTTCCCTTCCCTAAATTTATAAAGGAGGGGTCTTGACCGGATGATTGGGAGAGAGGAGCTCTTAGCAGAGCTAGCCCTGGAGTCTGCCTGCCTGCATTTGAGCCCTGGGCCTCACAGCTTTCTTAACTCTGTGCTCTTAAGCAACATACTTATTACTCTGTGCCTCAGTTCCCTGATCTGTAAAGTAAAACTCCTACTTCATAGGATTTGGGGAAAGATTAAATAAAGTAATGCAAATGAAGTATTTAAAACAGTTCCTGGTACCTAAGAACCGACATTTTTATTCTTACTATCTCTTACATTTCTTCTTTGATTCAGAGAACTTATCTCTGATGTTGCTTGACCTTAGTAAATCAACCCTGGATTATCCACTTTGTAAATTTGCTTTGTTTTTCTTTATTTTCTCCTTTTAAAAAAATATCTTAAATCATAGGTTAGGTATAGTATCCCTGTTTAGTGCATACTTCTACTACCTCAGCAGAGTTGCAGATACAAGAAACGCAAACTCAGTCTAATGAAATGGAAGGGACGGTGAGAATCCATGTGCCCCTCACTTGAAAAGTAGAAAAACCCAAACAAAATACTGTAACCCAAAAGAATAAGTATAAAAACCCTTACTATTCTCTTTAGAGAAAAAGATCCATCAAAAGAATCCATTTCTGGAAACCTTTTCCTTCTTAATGCCTTTTTATTTCATATGTAAGGCATTTAGTAAGGTATTTAGTAGTGACTTGACTGGCTCTTTTAGAAGCATTTTTTTTTTTAAGTGTATTTTAAAAGACTTATTTTTTTCTGGCAAAAGATTACGGTGAAGACTGAGAGGTGTTAGCTTTTCTCAGACTTAAGATAATTAGGTTTCAAATTGTTACAGCCAGAACAGTTCAGGTGATGAGGGGATCAGTTGTGACATCTGCTTCAATTTTCTTTTAGACTTGAGACTCAGTGGCTAATGCTATTCCATATTGCAGCAATTTTGATTCAGTTCGTATTTCTAAATATAAGAAGGCTGTCAGCAGGTTGGAGCAAGCTTATTAAGAGGTCTTATTTTGACTTCCATAGTGTATATGGTTCACAGAAGGAAGCATTTAAAAAAAAAAACTCTCCCCTCATTTAACATTTTAAATACTCTGTTTTTTGCTATTGTATTTGTAAGCCTATCTTTAATGAACACTTCTGTAAAAAAAATATATTTTTTTAACCTAAATCACTTCCTGTGCTTGTATTTTGAAAGGGGAGTGGGACTACAGGGAAAATGCAGAGTTGGTAGTTTAACCATCTCCACCTTAAAAGTATGCTGGGTGGGAGGCGGAAGGGGGATCAGGTTGGTGGTTAAGACTTGTATTACCCACAGTGTACCAAGTGGATGTCTCTATAATTCCTGTGAGAGGTGCTTCCTGAGACAGTGTTTTGATATTTGGGGATGGATTTTGAAAGCCTCCTTATACTTTGTCTTCATCTCTTTCTTCTTATCTCTCCCCATCCAATAAAGACCTTATCCATTACTTCATTTTAAGTAATACTTTTATCTGAGATAAATGCTGAGAATTTTAACAGTACAGAAAAAGTAAACTAAAAACTCAAAACCAAATAGCTAACCACTAAACATTTATGTGTGTTCCCTCGTAACCTGTTCCAGTAGTCACTCTGCATTGGTCCTTTCCTATCTCTGACAAAAATTTAGCTGATTACGGGTGGAGCAATAGCTCTTCTTTTTGAAAGGATTGTCAAAGAAATTGGTTTGGTTCCGAAGTGTTTCTTGAATTCTGTATATCCCAGAGAGCATTGTCCTCTCTTAGCTATCTCATTTTGAATGGCAAACCTTTTCAGAATATGGATAAAGCCTAGCTATGGAGATATTTTAATGAGATTGCTGAAGTGACCCCTCAAAAGGCCAGTTGAGATTAATCTGGGAGAGCTTTCAGAAAGAAGGAAAATAAGACCTCGGAAATTAAGGAGAAAAATAAGTTTTTCATTCTTACCCTCCAACGTATTATTTATTTTCTTTACCCTGTTTATAGATTGTCTAATCTCATGGGAATGTAAGCTTATGAAGCCAGACCTGTGTTCCCACTGCTTGAGCCATTCTTGATAAATTGTAAGCACTCCAGTATTTGTTAAATGAATGAAGTACTGAAGTCAGATGTGATTTTTTTTTCATTCTAGAATTTATCCTTTAAGTTATGTAATAAGACAATTCTTAGTTGAATGGATTTTAAGTAAGTACTTTATCTCTTCATTACATGCTTGTAAGAGAAGAAAGGGGTAACTCAGAACACTCGTATCTTTTTCTCTTTGAGCCTTTGAACTGTTGTCCTAAAGTTGTCAGATTACTGGAATTGTTGGTTAGAGAACCTACATTATTAACGACCAAGTTGGAGCTTTTACCTATTGACATTTAGTATTTCTCCAGGGAAAGTCGGACTAAGTTTCCTTGAAGAGAAAATAACCAAAATGTATATATTTTTTCATGGCTTATAGAGATGAAAGTGTTAGGAACCCTGGCGTTTGCTTAAGGTGCCCTGGTTTAGATCCCAGAATATCATCCCTCACTCTTGTATGGGAAAGGCCTTTAGTTGCATTCAGGTAGGGCACCACAAGTGATAAATTTCAGGTGACTTCAGAATAAAAGGTGAATTTTGCTGAAGACTGTGTGATTGTGGTGTGGGGGGGAGCATAGGGGAGTTTGAGGGGCTATGCCAACATTAGTCAAGAAATTAAT
Source organism: Manis pentadactyla (assembly GCF_030020395.1). NCBI lineage: Eukaryota > Metazoa > Chordata > Mammalia > Pholidota > Manidae > Manis > Manis pentadactyla. Next base: position 97,449,704 of record NC_080031.1, read on the forward strand.
AGTAAATACTGATGACCTTTTCTTCACATAAAGTTCTGTAAGTTCTACCATTTGTGTAAGCTAAACTGACGATAGTGAAGATGAAGACACAACTAGTTAATGGGTCAACAGTAAGACTGTAAAGATATTCATGTGAAAAGAAAGGTGCTTTCTTTTATTGTCTGTTTAGTAAACTGCTGAAAGTTAACCAATACCCATTCTCCACTTATTATAAAACACCCACATTTCAGCTGCATACCACCTTTCCCAGCCTCCCTTTCAGCTAGAGTCACGTGACTAAGTTCTGACCAGCAAGATATGAGTGGAAATTATATGTGCCATTCCAGCATAATTCTCCAAAGAGGAGGGTTCTCCTTGCTCCTTCCCACTTTCGATGGCTAGAAGGCAGACATGGCGGCAGGAAGTAGAGTAGCTACCTTGAGGTGGACCTGGCAGCCACAGGACGAGGATGGCAGGGCGTGAAAAAGAACTTGGGAGGTAGGGAGTGTAGAGCAATAGCAGGAAAGCCTCCTATCCTCATGGTAAGTGAGGCTCTACAGTAGTTTAGTGTTCATGGGCCCTGTTTGGTTTTGGGGAGTTGGAGGAGCAGGAACAGAATGGAGGAGACTTAAAAATAGACTCTGCTCCTGTGTTTTTGAATATCTGTATTTTTTCCTGGTCTTGAGCAGTATCAGGTTGTTCATTTATTCAACTAATATTTGATGGCTTGTTCAATAACCAGCTAAGGATAAACTGAATAAAATGAAAATTCTTTTCCTCAGGAATCTTCCTTCATTCTGGTTGATGATTCAAAACAAGATAAAATATATAAGGTAGTGGTAAGGTCTAAGGAGAAAAAGTAAGAAAGGGAGTTTTATAACATCAGGGGTTGGGGAGGAAGGTTGAAGTTTTAGATCAAGAAGCCAGGGAAAGTCTCACTGAGAAAGAAAGCTGATCAAAGTCCAGGAAAATGTGAGGAAGTCAGCGTGTGTGAAGCAGGGATTTATTTGATCCTTAGTCAAGGCAATTCAGAAGGCATATGAACAATACTGCAAAGATCTCAGCCTCCCAGCAGGAAAAAGAGTGACACAAGCAGAAATAACTAAATGTACAAACTTTTAAATTACATGTTCTTTAGTATCTGTGGGAGATAAAATAATACTGAGGTATTACAGAGATGGAGACAAGAAATGTCAGTTGCTAACAACTTGGTGGATCACCACCTCCAGCAGACGGCCGCTTGGAGCCTAACCAAGGAGAGTTCAACTCAATATTACATCTGACACTAGTTTGAGGCAGAAAATCAAAGGTGAATTGTTCAGGTGAAGAACCTACAGGTAAATTTACCTTAAATCTCTAGCTCTGTCTTGCCAGTGTATTTAGTGCAACAAACACCTATTCGGTGTCTACTTTGTGTTTCACACTGTCAGGTGTTGGAAAAGCAGCAGTGGACAAGGTGGATGTCCCTGACCTCATACAATTTACATGTTCATAGGGGCAGAGAGGCATTAGGCCGCACATTCTACAGTTAAATTTAAGAGTTGTGATAAGGGAGCTGCCCCGGGGGGCTGTGAATGAATATAATTGATCTTTTCTGAGAACTCAGGCACGTCCTTTTTGAGGAAGAGAGATTTAAATTGAGACCTGAAGGAGAAGGTGTTAGCCAGATGGAGGGGAGACAAAGAGCTGTGCAGAGAGACGTAGGGATTGAACAGCTTCGGTGACTGGGGCCTGGAGTACGAGAGGAAATGGGCTGGAGAGGTGAGTAGTGGCCAGATGATGGCTGGGTCTTGTAGGGCAAGGTTAGGGTTTTGTTTTAAATCCCGAGAGCAAGGAGAAGCCACTGGACTAAGCTGGGGCTGGAGGCAGATCCTGGGATCAGACATCACTTTGGTGAGAGGCAAAAGTGGATGGATGTTGGGCTTTGAATTCCTGTAGTGATAGTGGAGATAGAGGGAAGTAAAGGGGATGGAGGGGTGTCTAGGAGCCGATGGGTTGCATGTGGAGGATGAAGAAGAGCTTGGTGTCAAGAATGACCACCATTTTTTTACTTTGGGCAACCAGGTATAATTTACTGAAATGGGGAAGACTGGAGGAAGATTTAATTTATGTGTAAAGATGATGAGTTTCAGACACCTTTGAGTTTCAGGTTCCCTATGAAATATCCAAATGGACATGTTGAATGGGCCCAGGGGAGGTCTGGAGAGAGTCATCTGAAATGCACCTGAAGCTACAAGCAAGGATGAGGTAGTTTAACAGGAGAGAGCAGTGAGAGAAGACCTAGGAGAGCTGCCCTCCAACTCGGGACACATCTGCTGGGGCGTGACAGGCCTCTTTACTGTTTGGTGGAAGCACATGGCTTGTGAACAAGGACTGCAGGTCACTGAGAGCACTTGCTGGTTGTGCTGCTGCCAGCACTTCTGAAGTGTTAGTAATAATGGCAGCGCACATCCAAAATAGACACAAGCTAAAAACTTTTACCTACAATGTTTCATGCAATGTTGAAAATCCTGTGAAGCGAGTCTGATTTTTATTTCCATATTACAAATGAGGAAGTTGAGGCTTTCAGAAACCAGAAACATGATCAAGACAAACCTAGATGGTTGGCCGCAATCAGTTTCTTGGCTCCAGGACGAAGGCTCTTGGTCACTACGCTGCTGCTTCTCCCTGGTTCCTGGCATCTGCAACCACCTTCCCTACGTTCCACCCTAGTCACCATCAGGAATGTGTCCTCAACCTTCTTGCCTGCTCCCCGTGGCTGGTTATGGCAGAGTAGAAAAAAACACCTATTCCTGGGTCTTAGTCTTATTTTTCGCCTGCCATGCCCAGCTCTGCAGAGGGGCTTCAAGGCAGCACAGGGCTGATGGGAGAGCAAAGGGCAGGAGGACGTGTGTACAGCCATCTAAATGCCCAATGGCCACATTGCCTGTCAGCAGAGGGCAGACATGAACTCGCCATATCCCTGCCTTCCAGGGGAGAATGGGGCCAGGTCCAACATGGAAAGGGACCCATGACTGCTCAACTAGTCGAACTCTAGCCTAAAGAAGGGAATGAAACTATTCACAGTTGGAGTGTTGGCGGAAAGCAGAACCCCTTGTCGAGTTCCTGTTGGTGACCCTGTGCGGTTTCTAGATTTCAGCTCTACACAGGCCCGCCTACCTGGGAGTTCGTTCCAAAAGGGTCTGCTCTTGCATTTGTTTGTGGTCACAGCAGACAGTGAGCCCTCGGAGAGCACATGCTGCTTTGGGGGCCAGCTTCCCCTTCAGGCGGTACTGCCGAAGCCTGAGGCTCAGTTACAACCAGAGCCAACATTCAGGAGCTAGCATGTCACATTCGACCGTGTAGAGCCAGGTGGTAGAATACCCATCTCATAGATGAGGAAATAGGTGAAAGTAAGATTAAGTAATTTGCACAGTCACATAGCCCGTGGGCAGTGGAGTGGGATCAAAAGCCAGACAGACTCCAGAGCCTGTACTTCTGTGACCACTCTGCGCAGCGCCTTCAGATGCGTCTTTCAGAAGACGCGGAGGAGGAATGCGCTGCCTCTGCGTTAGTCTCCTTCCCCTCCCAGCCCCCACCTCAAGGCCAGACAGCCTCCCACATCAGCAGTGTCTGATTGAATTATGCCAGCCAGGGGCTGTCGTAATTTCCTTACATTTACTCCATTCAGTCTTCTCTGCTGCCAAGGGTCATGCATATTGGCTGGGTCACTATGATACAGGCTGGAGAGGTTTGGCTACATCTTCAAAGACCAAACTAAAATATTCTGTGAGGTCATCATTGAATTAGCACCATCTAGACTCAGCTGGAGTCAGCTCTCCAAGTCACGGGTAATCAAGCCCAAGGTGGAACGTCCACTGCTCATCTCTCCTGCTTCCTGGGACAGGAGCCAGGAGGGGATCCTGGGCGTGGCTGGGAAGCCGTGTAGGGAGCCCTAGCCTAAGCAAGCAGCCCCAGCCTCAACTTGCGTCCTTAGACCACTCTCAGTGCCTGACAACCCTTACAAAGGCTTTTGCAGAATTGTGTGCCTATATGCCTTTGCCAGAGACACATGTCCAGCATTTTTCAGATTCTCAAAACCTGAGTGACCCCAGGCAGTTTAAATCTACCAGATTAGATAATCTACAATCCTTTTTTAGTCAAATATTCTCTAAATTATAATGCCCTCCTGAGCCAGGTGATTCCTGAAACTATTCTGAAGCCCCATACAGAAGACTCCCTAGAATTAGATTAACTTTGAAAATGGTCAAAGTCGTCACCAATCTTTCTCGGGTTCTTTGCAATCATCTCCTAGCTGGATTTATTCATCCTCTGCTTTCCAGCTGTGTTCTGCAGAGCTAGCCTCCTGCCTCGTTCAGGAAGAAGTGCTGGGCAGCAGCCCTCAGCACCTAATCCTCAGGCTCTTTACCAGATGGTTCTGGTCCTTGGCTCTTGGAAGGGTTCGGGTCCAAGGAGGCTCTGAGAGCAAAGGAGAGGAGGTCAGGTGGAAGGAACCACCTTGGTGGGGAAGCAAGGTCTCCTGGGAGCCCCTTTCCGGGAGTGTTTTCAGCAGGTGAGGCAGCAATTTATCTTCCCACAGCAAGTAACTGACTGACCCTCTAGGGAAGCTGGAGAGAAAGAAGCATCATTAAAAATTACCTGGGCCCCAGCGAAGCAGGAGGCGAGGAGGCGGGGTGGGAGGGTGGGGAGCCGCACTTGGGGCTCACCCCGCTCGGGATTGCCCTGCCCTCAACCCCCTTTCCAAAGTGGCGCAACGAAGGACCAGAGCGTTCTCAGCGCTGAGTCTAATTCGGTGAGGTTTTATTGAAGAAATGCCGCCCCTGGGGATGCGGGACGCGGATCCCTGACCGTGAGGTGCTGCAGGCGGGACCCTCTGCCTCTAGACCTGCTTCCCCTCCGCCCGTGCGGGTAGGGGAACCTGGGTCATCGGACCGTGGTGGGACTTACTGAAACTCTGCGTCCCCTCACTTTCCCCCGGGGAAGCGACCCCCGAGGGCCTTCATTCCAAAGTCCGGCTGAGTTCACGCTCGGAGCCTGGTGGGGTCCTCGGTGCCAAAGAGTGCGAGAGGCGGTAGCGGCGCGGGAAGACGGCCCCAGGGCCAGAGGGTCCAAGCAGGCGGCTCCCGGATCCCAGCGGCCGCTGCACGCTCGCGGTGCCTGCCCCTCTGCGCGCAAAGTAAGGAAGCCAGCACGAGCCGAGGAGAGCTTCTGCGTCCCGGCGGCACCCCGGCCGGACCCGCTGTCCTGTCCAGGCACAGAAAGACTCTGCCAGGGGATCAGAACAATGGTACCCCACGGCTACTGGTATCGGGGTCCTACCCAGCCTCCTAACGCTCCCTTTACCCCCAGGTGCCGTTCGAAGTCCAGAAGGGTCTTTGGGTCAGGGCGCCGTGCTCCCCGGGGCCAGAGACCCAAGCGCGGGGTCAGGCCCACCCTGCCCGGCTCGTACCGCCTGCTCGTGGCGAGACCGGGACCCGGCCCTCGGCCGCCCAGGCCCGCTCCGCCGCTACACCGGCCGCGTCTTCCAGGGCGCGCGGGCGTCGCGCAGCGAGCGGTCGTGGGGCAGCGCCGCGAAGGCCGAGTGGCGCAGCTGGCAGCCGATGAAGAGGACGACGAGCGCCACGGAGAGCAGCAGCAGGAAGAAGAGCAGCAGGTAGGTGGGCAGGTCGGGCCTGGCGGCCGCGCCGTCCCGCACCCCGCGCGCGGTGGCCAGCTCCAGCGGCAGCGCGCCCTCTGCCTTGACCGTGGCCGCCAGGCCCAGCGCGCCGCCCGCCGCCGCCTCGGGGCCGCCCGTGGCGTTGAACACGTCGCCGTACATGGCCCGCGGGCCCGCCGGCCCCGGCCGGGCAGCCTCACTTGGCCTCGCGCGGACCAGCGGCGCGCGGGGCCTCCATGGCGCGCCCCCTCCGCCCTGCTGCGCGCGGCTGGCCGAGCGTCGGTGCCTCCGGGCCGGCGGGGGGCCACAGAGCCCGCGGCCGCCCCCTCGCCTCCGCGCTCAGGGCTCGGGGCTGGACGACCCGCGCGCTCTCGCCGCTTGTCGCCGGAGCCGCCCGCAGTGCCGAGCCGCCCGTCTCCGATGAGCCGCGGGCACGGGGCGCTTCGGAGCTGCGGCTGCGGCGACAGTGTCCGGGGAGCGCGGCCGCAGCGCTCTGCGCCCGCTCAGCGCCGGGACGCCGCGTGCACCCGGGGCGGGTGGCGGGAGCCCCCTGGCGCGGAGCAGCCCCGCAGCCTGGAGTCGCCGTCAGGACGCCCGGCGTGCGGCGAGCCCGTGTCCCTGCTTGGCCGCCGCGGTCTCGAGCAGGAGACTGAGCTCGGAGGCGGCTCTGAGCGCGGCCGGTCCCGGGCGGGGGGCGGGACTGGCGGCGGCTGCCCCCGTGGAGCGGCTGCCAACCAATGAGGGCGAGCGAGGACGCGGCTGCGGCTGCCCCGGCCCGGCCTCGCAGCGCGCACGGACAGAGGGACCCACGGGGCCACACAGACTGACGGGCCGAGAAACGGTTACAGACCTGTGAACAGAGACACACGCCGAACAGACGGTTGTGGACAGCACACCGTGTCACAGACAGGGCTCGCCGGGCATGGACACCTGCCTCCAGCTTCCCCTTGACAGGCTCTCTCCCCGGGTAGCCCGGTTGGCGCGGAGCCCCAGGCTGGCTGCTGGGTAACCCAGGCAGGGCCCAGGGGGAGGCCCGCGGCAGGCAGAGGGGGCCCCTGCGCCTCTCCAGCTGTGCCCTGAGGGCACAGGTGCGTCCCCCACCCACCGTGAGCTCGCTTGCTCAGCATCCCTTGTTCTGTCTGCCCCAGCACAGGGGGCAAGAGAAGGAGGTGGTAGTGGTCTTCCTGCCCTTGGCAGCCCTGGCAAAGGCTTGGTGGCCTCAACAGAGGGGAGCAGTCAGCAGGACTGAGGGGGCTTCTTTTCCTGGAGTCCAAACTCCTCACATCTGGTGAAAACCCTTCCCGGATCCCCAGACTAGAATGGGAGCCAGGGCCCCGGCTGCCACAGCCCCTGTACTTCTCACGAAGCGCTAACCACCCTGGACTGTCACTGGTAGGGCCAGAATCAGGGGGCGCGGCGGGGGGTGAGAAGCCCAGGGCACCAACATGAAGGAGGTGCCCTCAAGGTCCTGCGCACGCCCTGGGCCCCTCCCCTCCCCCAGCCCCAGCTCCACCGCCTCACTTGTCTGAGGCCCCCTGCGGGCTGTGTCTCTCTCCCCTTACCTCCTTCCCCCATTAGGGGTGCAGTGCGTGGGGAGAGCTGGGTGAGGCCCGGCTGAATGAGCCAGTGGAAGGGTGAGGTGGCTATTCCCTTCGTCCTCCCTACACCTCACACCCGGCCACAGGCATCACATGAACAACCAAGGTGCGCAAGGCCATTCTGGGCCGGAGCTCATTCCCACAAATCCCAGCGCAGCCCAGGAGAAACACCTCTGCACCTCTTGGTCTCACACCGAGACTGTGGTCCCAAGTCCTGCCCCTGCAGAGTGTTCGCGTGCTGCTGAGTGAGGTGCAGAGCCGCTCCGGAGGCCCTGGTCAACGCTCTCTTCTTGGTGCATTGGGCAGGCTTCTGGGGGCCTCCCTGGGCCGAGAAGGGACTGTGTGTGGGTGTGGGGTGGACAGCAGGACCTGGCGGGACTCAGCGCTGCCCCATCGGCCCACCTTGGTCCTGGGGAGCTGCCCAGTGTGCTCCAAGGGCATAGGCCCCCGAGCCCCCATGCCTTGCCACTGCTTAGGCCAGTCCTTCATTTTCCAGATGGGAGAGTTGGTTCTGAGAGGAGCGAGGCTTATGCATGTAGCACAGGAGAGTCGCCACATAACAGTGATGTAGCCGCCGTGAAAGTGGGCTGCTCTGCGAGGGACGGGAGTCCCTTTCTCTGCAGGCCTGGCAGCATTTGCCAGCAGGATCCCAGGGAACGTTATGTGAAGCCAGAACAGGCTTTCTCACCGACACAGCAACGGAGAGGGTCAGGATGTGGGCTGGGTGGAGGAGAATTTAATCTAGGTGAGGCCCCTGCTGTCAGGAACTCCCTGGGTCCTGCCTGGCTTGACTGTAGGGCTTGAGTAGCTTGGGTTGGGGTCTGCCTGGGATTTCCTCCTTGCTCTGTGTGAGGAATAACATGGTCCTGCTGTCCCCACTTCCTCTCCACTCCACCCGTGAGCTCAGGTCTCTTAGATGCCAGACACTAAGTAGTGGCAGGAAGCCTGGGAGCTCAGTTGGGAGGTCCTAAGTGGAATCTGGAACAGGACCCTGCCCTTGAAGACAAGGATTTATGGCAAGTGATTTGTGATCCTGATCTGAGCATCTAGGAAGTGGGCACAGGGTCTGCACAGGCTTTGGTGTGGTGGGAGGGCTCCTGCAGCTCCACAGCTCATGGCAGAGAGGAGCGGAAATCTCAGAACCTGGCATCTCTCGCTAGGACACTGCTTATTCCTTCCCCACAGCTGTCGCTTCGCACCATCATGTTGCATTTTGCAGAAGTAACTGCAAGGTCTTGCAGCCTGTGAAGAGAGGAGTTGAGACCTGAACTGGAGCCAGGCTCCAGAGTGCATGTGCTGAACCACTACCATGACCACCTGCGATGCTGGCTTGGGCCTCGCAGCAATCTGCAAGACAGGCACACTATTGCCTCCACTGTTCAAGGACGAAGCTGGAACCTTGAGGATGGCGTCACATCGTTGGGTCACAGCGTAAGGGAGCCGCCTCACATTCTGTAGCTGGTGCTTGTCCCCTCAGTCTTAATCTACTTTTTCTAATGAGAAACTCAACAAAGAGCATATGGTCAAACTGCCTTGCCATTTTGGTTAAGTTGGGGGTGGTATATTGCCCTTTTTGAGGGGTCTTTTGGTCCCAAAGTGGGGAGGGCAATGTTTCTTTTCTGAGAGATGTGCAGAGACCTGAGAGGGGAGTCATGTTCCCTGAATGTCCCCGGGCAGGAAATTAAACAAGGCTGGTGCTGAGTAAATGCAGAGATGAAGTTTACACAGCTTTTTACACAAGCCAGAGCAAGCTTCCATTAAGGGAGATTTGTGTACCCAAACATTTAAGTCTCAGAAAACATTCTAAAGGGGCTTGGAGTTGGCTTTGACAGGCAGAGGTCACAGGGCCAGGACCCCAGAGCAACCTCTTCCCCATTACACGGTCACTGAGTGACACACATTCCTTCCCCGCCAGCCTGTCTTCTGAGAGACTGAGAGAGGTGAGGCCAGGGTGCCTTTCCTGCCACCATAGGGCCATTTGGCAGCTGTTTAATGGAAACTTGGGAAACTGGGAGAACTAGAGCCCCAGGATTATTTCATAAATGGTGCCGTGCTGGCCTTTGGTGCTTGGTGAAGCTATTTCTGTTTCTTCTGCACACTAGGGGAATTATTATTAGGCCACTCAGCGTCCCCTAGAGCTTGGAGTGAAGGTCCAGGGCAAAGCACTGCTCTCAGGCTGGAGGCAGTGCTGGAGCAGGTTTTCCCTGAGTGGTGGGTGTATTGCTGTGGAATGGCCTCAATTTCCTTTGTGAATGTTGATGATTCCCTTGTGTGCAGGCCTTTTGATTTTAACCATCATCCCTGGCAATGGTTTTTTGTTTTTTAACAGGTGGCTTTGGCAGCCATAATGGTTGGTGACTTGAAGTTGCATTTTAGAATGACCATTTTAGAAACTAAGCAGCGAGGAGGCGGCGCCCAGGCTCTGCATGAAGTGGTCTTCGAAATGGCAGGAGGCTTGGTGAATAGTCGGGCCGGGACTTTCCAGGGGCCCCCATAGGCTTGGTGGAGTGGGATAAGTGGAGAGAGGGGCAGGAGTGAGGGGCAAGCAGGGCGCCCACCAAAGGGCTCCTCTCCCAGAAAGGACATCTCCCCTTCTGTCCTCTGACCTCAAGGGCCTGCAGGTCCACTGTAGGATCCGATGGTAGGATGAAGAAGAGTCAGTAACCCCGGGCCTGGGGCTGCCTGGGCCTGGGGCTGGGGATTCTGGACCTGTAGGCCATGCCTGTTGGCTCTGACTCTGGTGACAGGATGACTCTGGCTACGCTGTATTTTGGACAAAGTCTTGCTGGTTAGTACTTTGCCATCCTTCTCTTTGGTCCCATTGACATGTGACCACACCCACCTCTCTGGGTCCCTCGAGCTATGTGACATCTAGCTAAGTGGGCCACAGAGACACAAGCTTCCAGGCTGCTGGGGCTGAGTGCAGGCTGATTGACACCCCCTGGACCCGGTCCCCTAGCCTTTCCTGGGAAGGACCAAAGCATGATGGGGAAGCTGTATTCGTCCTGCTGCCTGGGCCTGACTGGAGGTGTTGGGGTGGAGTCCTAAGTGAAGCCACTGCATGCTAAGGAGCAGGCCAACATTCTGGCCAAGAATGGGAAGTACGCCGATGCTGGGACAGAGCCAGCATGTGCCAGAAAGTGAAGGACTTGGAACAGGACTGTTCTTTGGAATGAGTAGCCAGGCTCAGGGGCACTTGGTCATCTGGCTGGGGTCCTCTGGTCCCTGTCCCTGTGCTTCCAGGGCAGGGGATGCCTGGCCTGTGGAGTTATACCTCGGAGGAGACTGGGAGCCAGAGGGTGCACCTTGCACCCAGAAGTGGAGACAGATAACAAGGTAGGCAGGAGGTATATTCAGTCAATCAAGAGGCTTCCCACCCTATCTCATCTGTGGCATTGATGGAAGACTACTTCATGGAAAGGTCTGGGACTTGGTGGTGAGGCCGGGCAGAGCTCATTCAGGAAGAGGTAGTCTTTTCTAAGATTGCATTTCTTAAGATTTAGTATGCATACTTCAAGTGAGATGCAGTATTATTTTAGCACATGGGTACAGCAGTATTAAACATCATTGAGTCACACAATGCAAAAGTTACCATCTTTTAATCTCCTTCAATTATTCTGATTATAGTAAGAAGAAAAATCCCATTTGGTCCTGTGTCAGCTCAGATAGTCCAGGAAACACATGCAAAATATTTATTAGCAGAAATGCCTGTGGTGTATAAAAGGTGTGGGAACTGAAGGAGGCCAGGACAGCCGTCCAGTCACAATGCAGGTCTGACGCTTCTGAGAGCAGAGGGGAAGGAAGGTCTTGGTAGGAAGAGCCTCCAACTAAAACTGTCTCAGCCAGACCTGTGGGTTGCCTGTCAGGAGAGTCCCTGTCAGGCAGGATGCGTGCAGCTGGTGGCAGTGTCTGGCTCCCTAGGTAGTCAAGAGCAGAGCCATTTTTCCCTGCTGAGGATGGGGCTGGGGACCCTTTGCAGAGGGAGGGGCAGGGGGCCTGGAGGAAGGGGCAAGAGCCAGGGACTGAAGTCCCAGCAAACTCATCTCATCTCAGAAGCACCTTCCTCTAGTCCCTGGCTCCTGCTAACCCCTCCTCTCTGGCCTCTTTCGTGGGTGGTTGAGAACCAGGCAGTCTCCAGCTGTTTACAGCTGGTTTTACTCTGTGTCTCAGATTGAGAGTCTCCCACAGATGAGAGTCACATCTTGGGTTTTGACCCGTGAGTCTAGGCTGGGGTCAGAGTCCAGGGTCACAGCCACACAGCCCCACCCCCATCTCAACTGGCTAATGCCTTGTTCCTGGGTAAGGTGCACGTGTACCCTGGGCTGTGTTTCGTAGCTGGACCTTCTCTGTCTCCTTGCCTTCACCATTTCCACAGGGAATGAGGGTTAATCTTTTCCAAATTGGCCTCCTTTCAGCTGGACCACCCAATTTCCATGGTCTCTTCAGTGCTGTCCAACCTGAGGAGAAGTTACAGTGAAAGACAGTAGTTTTACCTGATACAGTGTCTTAGGTTTGCAAATTTTACAAAAACATGTGACCAGGTGAACATGAACTGGGTTACAAAGCTTAAGCCTCACAGACCTCACAGTAAATCCATCCTGATCCATCCTGGAGGCCTGCCGCAGTGAGCCCAGATGACCTTTAGGTCCCTGCCTAGTAGTGACTTACAATGGCACCCACTGACCTTTTGAAAAGAAAACTCATTTCCCCTTATTTTTATCCTGGTTATGAAAGTAGATTTGGTCATTATTGGGAAAATATACATAAGGATAAAGAAGAAAATACAAGTCATCCCGGAGTAAACTCCATACGCAAGCAGTAACCATTTAGAACCCCACTCTTGTCCCTTCCCCTGCTAGGAATTTGACATGACATCATGACAGAAAGTCCAACATCAGCACATGCGCTTGCATTATGCCTCTCCGTTCACTCTGGCTGGTTGTTCTAGAACATTCCTGACTGTGAGCCTCCATTATTGTTTCTGCCCAGAGCCCATTATGGCTCAAACAAGGGGCCTGACCAGTACCGCAGCCCAGCTGGGAAGTCTTGATAAGTGAGATGCCTGTCCTGGCTCCCGCCTGTTTGAGATGGGGGGAAAAGGTCTTTCCTTGCTGGGAGTCTGTGGGTTCCCTAGAACAGATAAGCTGAGGGCCTGGCCCTGCTTCCAACTGTATCAGGGGTGCCTGATGTCTGGGGTGTGGGCAGCAGAAGGGGCAGGGTGCCTGCCACAGAAGGACTAGGCAGGGCATCAGGATTCAGGTTTGACTGTACCTGGTGGTACAGCCGATGGCCCAGGCGACCTGTGACCCCACCCATGGCTGAAGGCAACACCAGCTGGAAAGACTGTGTCTGGGTCAGCAAGAAGCTCTGGGATTAGGGACCTACAGGAAGGGGTGCCACCAACTCCTGCCATCAGGACCTCCTTCTCTTGGCAGCCTTCAGGAAGATGCGCCAGGCTGGGACCTGCAGCAGATTGGAGCTGAGGTCCTGGGTGGGCAGCTGGAAGCCTGGCTTCCACCGCAGGGCATTAGTCCTGGCCCCGCATGGACAGGCACCCTCTTCACCTCCCTCCCCAGAGACCAGGCCAAGCCTGCAAATCCCGTCTTCTAGACAAAACTCTAGCCCTTGACTGGGCCCCTTGCAGCTGGGTCAGGCCTCCACAGACCCGGTTTCCACGGGCACAAATCCGGAAGTCACTTCTGGAGTTAACGGGAAGGTGGGGCGGGAGAGACGTCCTTCTGATAGCATTCGCTCTCATGGTCCCTCCCCCCACCCGTACTAAGGTGTTGGCAAGGGTTTCCACCCTTGATTAGAAGGAGGAAGGAAAACCCAAGTTTACAAAATAAGGGAGCGTATTCTTCCAGGGTTTGAAATTGTTTTTTTTCCTCTCCCAGGACTTTGAAAGACAAAACAGAACGACTGGATTTCTCTCCTATAAAACTCCTAGGGACCCCACTGATCTTAATTTTGGATAAATCCCTCCTTACAGTCAGTCACCTCTGCTCCCAACCTTCCCCTCGACCAGTGTCTGGGGAACAGCTCCCATTCCTTTCCTGTCCTTCCTGCACCTCTGCTACCGGCTGGTGCCATCTTCACCCCCAGGGCAGTGGGTGGGGGCAGAGCTGCTGAGGTCCTGGGCAGAGCGAATGTGGATGTGGGGTTGGGGCAGAGAAAGGCCGCCACCCAAAGCAGGGGCACACTGGTCATGAAGAAATGTGAGAGAATATCCTCTTTGCCCTGTCAGTTCCCGACAGGGAGGGAGGCACAAATATGCCCACGGTCTGATTCACGAGAATATGCGATTATTTAAAAAAAGGTTTAAGTGAGAGAACTGAAGCTGTCCTTTAAGTGGCATTTTAAAACCTAAACTGGAAACTACATTAGCACTGGCATTTGTGTGCTGAGGCAACAGAAATTTAACCTGCTCCTCCCCTCGGGTTGGGTCTCCAGGTCAGAAATTAGGGTGTCTCCCTCCTGGAAGGTCTCCTTGGGGGTGGCACGTGAGGTCCTGCACCCCATTGCTGCTGGAGAAGGGGCTTCTCCCGCCACTGCTTAAGGAGGCTGCCCGATGCTCTGTGGACGGAAGACGTGGGCTGGATAACTTGGAATCATCTGGTTCTTCTTTGAGAGAGCCTTTAAGATGACACTCCCCCAGAAATGGTATTGAGTGGATATTCTCAACATCTCAACTGGAGCCACATATGGAAAGTAAGAAGATGCTTGGGGGTGTCAAGGGCATTTCAGGTATGACCACCCATCACCCAGCCCCGCCAGGCCTGAATCTGCCCACCTAGGCAACAACAGGGAGCTGGGGGCTGTGGGGCCTCCTCTTCCCCAACCCCTTCGGAGTCGCCTGGGGTGTTTGCAAATTCAGATTCTGGCCCGAGCTCCGAAGACTGGAGTGCGTGGGTGTGGGTGTGGGTGTGTGTGACCTGGCCAGGCCTCTCCTGACATCTGTGATTCTTCTTGGCAGGCCAACGGCAGTCAGACTGCCCTACATTAACCACCTCAGGGAAGGGATGACAGGGTAGGACTCAAGGAACAGAGGAGTCAAATTGTTGGCTTTTCAGTTTCAAAAGTCTAGGTCTGGGTCTAAAGTTTGGAACCAGACATGATGAAAAGGACGGGCTGTGGCTGCCATACGTAGCATCCTTGGGTGAATTATATAAGGGTGTCTTTCACTTCGGCAGGGTCCGGGTAGACTTGAGCCTCCTGTTGTAGCCTCCCCCCTTAGCAGGGCACCTTTGTGCAGTGCACACACCACCCAAACTTACAGGGTCGCCCTGTGTAAGGGTAAATTTTGCCATTCCTCAAATGAGAAGAGATCTCCCTGGTCTCAGGCAGGGTAAATGGGCGGTGAGGAGAGGAAAGTTGGTGAAGAGACAAGGAAACCGTAGATGTTGGTGCATCTGTGAGAAGGCACAGAGGGGCTCTCTCTACCCTGGGAGGCATGGCAGACCCTGGATAGTTTTGGGGGACCAGGGTACAGAGGCAGATAATACTTTTCTTGGGTAGAGCCCCAGGGAGACAGAAGCCCTTACAGGATGGCTGGCTCCCCCAGGCTCCTCGATGTGAGGTGGTGTAGTCATTCCTGCAGGCCTACCGAAGCATGCGTGGGGTGCTGCGGTGCCACAGACGCAGCTAGCTTCCCCCAGCTTCAAACCGGTTTGGGACAGAAGGAGGGCCTCTGGGCCAGCGCCTCAAGAAGGACATGCAAGCAGTAAGGAGGGGTCTGGGGACATCTGCTGGGTGAGAATGAGGGCCCATGTAGCAGCGCCTTTCAGGACTGACCTTTAGGAAGCAGACAGGACAGCAGGAGCTTGGCTGATGCTGCGAGGATCACTGGGACGAGAGCCCACCCACCTGCAGCCCGCAGGAGTTAGCACCGTGCCAGGAGGGTGGGTGTGGGCGCTTGCAGAGACTGCAACCACGTCAGGGGGCAGTGGGGAGGGCTCCTCCCAGAGAGTAACTCGTGGAGAAATAGCGTGACATTCCTTGTCCACTTGAGTTTGAGGATTAAGGTGGATATAAATATGCAGAGGAAACCACAGATAAATAGCTTCTAATAATGATCTCTGTGCAGTGGGATTAAGGGCAATTTTCATTTTCTTCCTTTTGAGTGCTGAGGTGTTTGAAACTGTCCCCAGTGACCATGGCTTACTTTTGTAATAAGAATAATAATTTCTTAAAACAGTATAAAACAAAATAGCAGAAGTCATTTGCTGTTTTATTTTTCTCCACTCTCTGGGGCGCTGGTTGCTTCCGCGCCTCATCCATCATGCTCCCTGCAGCTCCTCCAGGGCGCCTTCCTGCCCGGGCCTGCCAGGCATCGGCTCAAGGTAGGAGTGGGCCCATCTGGAGTCCCAGAGCCACAGGCCCCCATTCCCGGTGACGCCGACAGTAATGTCACCAAGGACACATTTCCTCTCCTAGGGCACCCACCTGAGAGGACAGCCCTGGTGGAAGACTCATTCGTCATTTTTGGCTTTGGGGAGGTGGTCCCTCTGCCTGCCAGGTGGGAGAGCCTGGCTGGGCCCTGCTGAGCCAGAGGGTGAGTAGGCTGGGCCTTTCCACTGACCGAGCTCCCAAAATAGTGTCGTTTCTCAGAATCCACTCTTCTGGCCCCTCAGGGCCTCGCTCTGAATCACAAGGAGGAAAACGGCCACCCTTGGGGACTGTTAGGGACATTTGGAAGAAACCGAAACGCTGACAAATCAGCTGGGCCCCTTTAAGGAATCCCCACCTGGGAGGGGAGAGGCTGAAAAAAGAACAGAGGCAGGAGGGGAAGGCTTAGTGAGCTGGAAGGAGAAACATGCTCATCATTAAAGAGCGAGTTACCTGGGTTCAATTAGGAGCGCACTTAAACAGCACATTTCCTGCGGATACAGATCAGAAGTGGCTCGGATTCCATCACACAGAGTAGAAAAGAGTGACAGAGATTAAAGGTGGGTCCCAAATGTGAGAAGGCAGCCTGTGTCTCTTCCCCTTCTCCTTGCACCCCCTGTTAGTTGTGGTGGGAAGAGGAGAGGATGCCCCCACTCCCAACTTGCTCAGCCTGGAGGGAGTTTGCTCCCGGCCAGATGGGCTCACCTGCGCCTATGGGGGGATGAGTGGCCCCACCCCCACAGGTGCTCTAATGCCAGAATGCCCAGGAAGCATGCTGTCCCCCCAGGGGCAGGTTGTCCTCTCAGGGCTTTGCTTTCTGACTTCAGATGAGCCCCAAGATCTCAGGACGGAGCAGGCGGTGCCCCTGCTCAGGCCCCAGTGCAAGAATGACATTTCCTCACCTCTGGGAAACTGGAGACAAAATCCAAATCAGGTCAGCCCTGGAGAATGTTATCCCAAACCTTTGTTTTTGCTTTGCTGGGTTGTTCTTTTAATTAAATAAGATAAGGGATATGGAAAAGCTCTACCAGCTATAACGCTGGAAATCTTAGGGAGTATTAGCATTGTCCATTTGGCAGCGATTCACTGATTGCCTTGTGACATCCTCTATGTTGTCCACCACTCTGATTAAAATCTTTTAAATTGACCTAACTATTCCCAGTTTTGCCTCTTTTCTCTACAGTGAGCCTGTAGACTCCTCAGAACTGGGAGTCCTTAGCATCCTTTCAATCCTTTGCACACTGCAGCGGAGGAGCCGGGGGGATGGCTGTATTGACTTGCTGCATTCAGCCTGCTCACCAAAGTGTGCATCCTTCTGCCAGATGGCCAGAGCTGTTTTGGGGGTGATCTATTAGTGGTCAGAAAGAGGGTCTCTTTCTAGGTGGGGCAAAGCTGGCCTCGGTAGCTGGGAGCCCTGACTATGGCTTCAGTGATGCCAGCTGACCTGCATTCCCAGGGACTGGTGATTGACGCACTAGGAGTCCATCATTCTCTTGGGGTAAATGGGCGAGAGTCCCCTCCTGTAACTAGGCTGAGTATGGTGTGAAAAGTTCCTGGACCTTCCATCCCTAGGTCCCTTGGTTTGAGTCATCTATTGCTTGGGTAACTGGTCACCTCAACAGTTAAGTGGCTTAAAACAGCCCTTGATTATTTCATTATCTCCCAGGATTCTGTAATTGACAGACCTCAGTTGGAGGTTCGCCTCCCTGACTCACTCAGGGCTGCCCTCAGCGGGGAGCGTGGCTAGACTGGAAAGGACAAAGGACAGGAGGCCTTTGGGCTTCCAAGGTTTCCCTCCACGTGGCCTCTCCACGTCCAGGGGTCTAGCCGAGTGTCCCCGCACCACAGCGGCCGGCCTGTGATGCAGGGAACAAGCTATCCATGCCCCACTCACTCACGCGACGCAGCGTGGAGGTGGGAGAGGACCGAGCAAGGGCAGGAGGAGTCGGGCGCGTTCCCTGGGGCCCCTGAGGACAATCCACCACACCACGGCTGTATTTTCCTTCCTGTCTTGGGAAGTCATCCAAACACCCGATAGACCGGGGCTGCGACCACGCCCGGGTCTGCGTTCACCTGCTGCCCTCCCACCGGCTCCTGTGCTGCGCACCTGCCGCCTCCCGGGCGTGCAGGGGGCCTGTGGCGGCGGGACTGGGGCAGGTCCCTCGGGCCCAGGCTGCTCTGCTCCACGACAAAGCTGGCGTCTCTCTTGGGGTGACCCCGGACTGTAGGAAGGGACTCAGAGTCATGGCCGGTAAGCAGTGTAGCGCGGCTTCACACAGGGCCTGCCTCAGGGGCGCTGGTTCTGGCCCTCTCTTTCTGGGGTGGCCTCCGGCTCCTAGAAGCCGTGAACGTCGCCCTCCATACCTGCTCGGGTTGCCTCCGGTCTCTGCCGCCAGGGGGATACATGAGGAAGCCTGTGCGGGGCGCCCCCTCTCCCCTCTTGCCGGGTCTCTGGGCGCTTGGGCCCAGATGTCATTCTTACCTCTACATCTCCCCCTAGTCTCCGACCACGCTGTGGGTGCTGGGGGTGGCCAGCATGACCCTGGGGCTTGGCGGCCTTGGGTCTCTTCAGAGTTGCGCAGGCACCTGCCGCGTGACCCTGCGGGGCACACACACCTGGGCTGTGTGTGGGCTGAGTCCCTGTGGTTTCTGCACACGTCTGTGCTCGTGTCACAAAGTGCCGGCTCCCTTCCCCAGGAAAGGTCCCTTATGTTTCGCCTCAGGCTGCACCTTTCATGTCGTAGGTTTGCAGGGGGAAGACAGACTGGAAGATCTGAAAACTGTGAGTCAGTGACACAGACTCACAGGGAAGTGGTATTTCTACCCTTGGGGAGAAAAGTGGAAAACCTGTGCAAAGTACAAGAATATTGTCTGTACTCTCCCCTGGCTGCAGCCTCAGCATACTGGCGGTCCTTCCCCTCTGAGCCATTGCTGCTCAGAAGGGCCAGGACGCAGCAAATATGCCCGCATGTCTTTGCAACGCCACGAAAACCACCCTGGCCCCACCCACCTGGGGGTGCAGGAACCCAGAATACTCATTCTGTTCATGCTCTGGGTGACAGACAGCACTGATGCTGTGAGCATCTTTACCTGAAGATGTGTCTAAAAGAACAGGTCAGCTCTTGGAGAGGATGTTCCCCTTCCGTGGGGCTCTGCCAGCCTTGGGGGGCTTCTAGTTAGTCTGCAGGTCAGGAAGGCACCAGAGGCTCTGTTTGGCTGGACTGTCTGTCCTGTGATTGATTTGAATGGAGCACGAGGCCCCAGGCTCTGTTCCATTCTGTCACTGACATGATCCGAGGAGTTGCTTCCTCTCTCTCGGAGAGCGAGGCGGCTCAGGCCTGGGCAGCCGGTGTTCCTTCCCCCTGAGTCAGTGGTGCAGCTGCCGGGCTTCGTGCTGGGATTCAATCACCTATGCTCACGGAAAGCAGCAGGAGCGCCCAGACCCAATATGGAGTTGTATTTCTGTAACTTGAGTAGTTCACTTCATCAGCCTATACCTACAACATAAAGCTGTGTATTTCCTATTTATATCAGGAACCTCACCAGCCAGAAACTGGTCGTCCTCAAGGTGTCTGTGGTGGCTTCTGGAATCTCTGAGTGGTGACTCCCACAAAGCAAGGGAGCTTGCAGTTGTCGCCCTGTTGGATTCCCTGTCCCTCCTCTCTGCTTTGTCTCCCCGGGCCTCCCCATTACTTGCTGTGGGCACAGCTGTTGAGGTGTACCTCACTAGGGCCACTGCCCATCACTGAAGTGCCCAGGGTGCCAATTCTGGATCCTTCCAGAGCTGGAGCCTGGCAGAGCAGGGAGAAGGCTCTCACTGGGCCTGAGGTCCTCATCACTTGGGACCCAGGGCGGCCCTTATGCCCAGCATCTTGTAGATTCGCTCTTGAACAGATTAACCAGATTGAGGCCATTATGCATAATCCAGAAACTCACCAAGTCTTAAGAAAAACAGTCCTGGAAATGTCTGGCTTTGCTCCTATGATCCCAGAAATGCGAAGCAGCCTTGGGGAGCAGGACGCGGGTCAAAGAAGTCCTGGCATCCCTTCTGTGTTCATGAGGACTCTGCCGATGTAAACGACACCCAGAAACCCAGTGCCAACTAGCTTTGACAGCAATGGGATTTCACCAGCAGCAAAGCTGAGAAGTCGGGAAGAGACCCCCTGTAGGGAAGGGCTTCAGGAGGACAGACATCCGGTGAGACGTCAGGGCTTCCACCTCCCCTCCCCGTATTTCCTCACTCCCTTCTCCCTCTTTTCCCCTCTCCTGTCCTCCCCCTGCCTTCACTTCCCCCTCTCATTTATTTCTCATCTCCCACTTCTTGTGCAGAAGTCCCTCTCCATGTGGCAGGGAAGAGGGAGGGTCCCAGATGCACATTTCAGTGACCCTGGACAGATTCCTGTTCAGCCACCCTACTGGAGAAGGAACCTCTTTCCCAGTGTCCACGTGCATACGGATTCCAAGGCAGGAATGTGATTGCCCTGCTTGGGGTGGCACTGATTCCAGGGGCGCTGGGTGCTCCGGTCAGTTGGGCTGGGGTCAGGTGCCAGCCCATGCTCGGGGTTGGGGGGAGCTCTGTTTCCAGCCAAAGCAGGAGTCCCAGCCAGAACAAAGCCTACAAGAGCCCTGTGGCCTCTGGTAACCTGTTATTTGGATGTAAGTTGCCTTCTTTTGCCTTCCATTTCCCAGCACCCTGTTGGGGCGGGTGGGCCCGAGAGGGTGTGGGGTCAGGACTCTTGTCAGCCAGCATGTCAGTCATTTGTTTGATGCTGTGCCCCTGTCCGGACTCTGGCTCTGTTTGACCCAGTTATTTCTGACATAAAGAGTCTGAGGACCTGGAATCTGCCCTTTTTAAGGGACTGTAATGAGGGTGCGCTTCTGCCCCTGCCCCAGCCGGCGGAGCCCGCCCTCCCTCCTCCTCGGGCCTCCGTGGGGGCCCCTGGGAGGGGCAGGGAGGGGCTGCAGCCCTCCAGCTGCGATCCCCACTTCTGCATCTGAGCACTTCTCCCCCACAGCCGGGGCCAGGCTGCCTCCACCTTCCGCTCTCAGGACGCTGCCTCCTGTCCTCTTCTCTCCAGCCAGAGGGGTAAGGGAGCCCCGTGCTCCTCGGGCATCATTTCTTTCAAACTTTTGGATTCTTCCCTGAATATTCTCCCTTCTTTAAAGACCCAGACCTTGGAAACCCAGGGCCAGTGCACCTGCCTTTCCTGCGCCTGTGCCAGTCCTCCACCCAAGCAAAGGGCAAGGATAGCCCAGCGGCTGGACCGCGGCGGGAAGCGAAGGGAGAAATCCCAGGCGGAGATCAGGGGATTTCTCCCGGCAGGGCCAGCCCAGGCGGCTTCGCTCTCAAGCTCTGGGGGGAGGCTGGGTCGACCTCAGGAGCTGTGGGTGTCTGCAGGTCGGGGGTGGAAGGCTTTTTGCTGCCTGATTAACACCTGAGTTGACTTACATCCATGCGTCTCTCCCAGAATCCGTCCTGTCTAGTGCACTCGCCCTTCAAGGGGTGAGGGGAAGAGACGTGCTAAGCACAGAATGGGGGTGTCGCTTCCTGCCTTAGCGGATCACAACTCATTAATTCCTGTCAGCCTCCAGAGGTCTCAAACCCTACACTCTACTTAAGCGTTAATGAACATGAGGAGTGAGGGGCTATGAGGCTGCTTATTTTTAACCAGGCACCGAGGGCTCCTGAGCAGGGCAGGGTGTCTTGGGCTCCTGGGGACAAGCAAGCAGACGTGAAGGAGTCTTGTCAGGCCTTCCCAGGCCTGCAGCCCCTTGGAGAAGTTTTGAGAATTGCAACGGAGTGAAGGAATCTCACCCAGCCTGGGCTATGTTGACCAACTTTTTGTCTTCCTGGCCTTGTTGGGAGGGAGGGAGGGGCTCGGTGACGGGCAGAGGAGGTGTGTGCTTTCTCGTGTGTGAGCACACGGCCTTTAGGAATAGCTCTGAGACTAAGGAAGTGTCACTAGGATTTGCAGAGACCTATTAGGAGCCATCAGAAGGTGACAAGTTGCTGGAGAACTCACTGCCTAACCAATGGTTACCCGGAGACTTGGACAGGCTGCCACTCCCAGGTTCCACAAGCACCCCAGCCGGGTCTGCACTGCGCGTGTGAGGCCCCGGCACAGCGTCTGAAGGAGCTTAGTAGTCATGGAGGCTCCTGCAGCTGGGGGCTCCTTCCGTGCTGTGGCCAGCAGGGACCCAGCCGTGGTGCTGCTGAGCCTGCCCTGCGCAGCAGTAGGGGATGGCTTCTGATTCCTGTACTCGCCAGATTTTCTGAGCTCGACGATGCCATCTGAAGGAATTGTAGAAAACGGGGGCCCAGCAGGGATGCCCTGAATGACGACTCTTTGACCCTGTGCCAGTGCACAGTGGAAATAAACAGAGCCAGCTCCCTTCATGGAGCTGTCTCGCCAGCACTGGAGGCAGGTGTCCTATGCGTGCCTTCAAGTTACAGACCAAGTAGTGACAGATGTGCAGAGGGCTGTGGGGGGTGGACAGGCTGCTTTGGGTAGGATGCAAGCCTTGGCTGGTGTCTGGGAGGGCCTGGGGCCTCTCCCTTCCCCGTCTGTCCTTGAGCCCCTCCCAGACTCCCTTTCTCCTGTTTTTCTTTTCTCCAAGAACCACTTCCTCTGCCTGGCTGATTCAACAGGAGCTGAGTTGGTGGGGGAAAGGTGGGGAGGGAGGTTGTCAGAGCCCCGAAAATCACTAAGCGCTTGCCTCCTGGCTCCAGGCTGATCACTTTACCAGCCCTCAGTTCCAAGGCCGCTCCATCAGCGTTCCATGAAAGTGGGGTGCCCCTCTCCACCTCCCCATCCATCTGGCTGCCATGAATCCGTTTCTGGACTACCTTCACCTCTCAGATGTGTCATCCAGAGCCCAACGGATGGGGCTTTCCAGGTTTTAATTACTCGGTGGGACTTGTTTTCCTTTATCTCCCAAACGGGCAAATTTGAGACTTAAGTTTGATAGGAAGAGGGTGCCCAGGATTTGAAAATGGGGTTGCTAGCTGCCTCTGGTTGGAGGCAGATAGGAAATTGAGTAATGCATCATAGAAGTGTTTATTAGCATTCTGATGAAGGTAAGTGAGGAATCTGAAAGGACATCTTCCAGAAGTGCTGGTAATTTGTCCCTTACATGGATCAATTCCTCTTCCTAGAAGACATGTCATCCTCCCTTTTCAGAATCCTGGCTTAAAAAAAGGAGCCGCACTGGATGCTTACGTGTCTCATGCCCAGGACTGGACAAGGGGTCAGCAACACCTGCTGAGTGAGTGCAGTCAGCACCAGCGGGCTTGGGGGGCCACGGCTGAGCCGTTGAGGAAAGCTGCAGGTATTCTCCCCAGAACAACATGCCATCACAGAGACCCCCTCACCATCCGATGGGCACTTGAGGATTTGCAGGTTCTGTGAAATTCATCCACGTACCCTTGAATGGACCCCAGGTGAAAAACTCCTGGACAAGAGTTCACGTCTCTAAAGCTCCCTGCATATACCGTGTGCCCCCGGTACCACTGGGTACCTCTTCCCTTCTTGTTTGAGCACTGGAAGGTGGTGGCAGGAAGGCCCAGGGATGGAGCCACATTTCAGAACATCTTCTCCAGTCACCCATCTTAGCTGCCAGGGGCCCTACGAATGTGGGCTTTCCCCTCCAGAAACTGGGAAAATTTGGCAAAACTGGGCCTGTCTTCCTTACAGTGACAATTGGCTGGGCTGCGTGTGTGGCTTGCTTTAGGTAAGACACGGCTGTCTGGTTTGTCAGAGCTCCTCCCCTCCTTCCAACTGCAGTTCTGTTTATCACTCCATTTGATCTGCTCTTTTCTTAGAGCAGAATTACATTAAAAAATTTTCTCTGCAGATATACTATGTATCATGAAACAAAACCCCTGCAGACATGCACATAATATAAAACGCACACACATGCACGCAAATACTTTGCCCTTCCCGAGGGTCTGCAAGGCGTCTGAATTTGGCCCTGAGCTGCCTCCTCTTCACGGGGCTGCTGTGATGGTTCAGCGGACTGACGCAGGCAGGGGCCTCAGCGCAGTGCTGGGTGCACGGCAAGTGCTCTCAGGACGTCTGACCCGTGTAACTAGAGAGGGTTGCTTTCGGGGCTGTGAGCGCTCCTGGAATTCGGCGGTATAGTAGGCCTGCCCGGAATGGGCGTTGTTGGGGCCGGGGCGCCCTCTGGTGGTCGCTCTCCCCATTCACACCCAGGTCCCTCCGTTTCACCAGGCACCCCCGCCCTTCCCATTCTCACTGAGACGGTGGAGGTGGGTGGGCAGGAGAAAATGTTCCGCTTCCCTCACGATTTCCTTTGCCTCCTTCCTGACCTTGGCAGTGTTGGGGTCCCTGGGTCTGGGGTGGGAGGAGGTCCAGGGAGGTGGGGGTCCCTGGGGCATGACTCTCAGCCAGGGGGTGGTCTCGTCCCCGCTCACACGTGCCCCATTGTGTCCCTGGGGACGCGCTGGTCCGAGGCCCCTGCGGCCACCCCCGGACGGCGCAGGGCAGCAGGAGGGCAGCGCATCCACAGGGCCTTCCCGGGCTATGACGAGGTAATTTTATTTCCATTTTAGGTAAAAATAGTAAATACAAGATAATCTTAATAAAGGTAAAAATACATCATTTAGATTTTGTTGTTCTCTAAACAGTGTTACCTACAGTACAATTTTTGATTTAAGATTTTTAAATTTTTTTTTTTTATAAACAAATAGAACTATTTTGCTAGTAGGCTATCTGTGTTCTCAGCTGGCACTTAAGAATAGATCACAGGTCACCTCCCGGTTCTGTTGGGATGTGTGTGGGTGGCAGGGAGGGAGCGAGGAAGGGCACATGGGATGAGGTGGTTTGTGGTCTCAGGACGCAGACGGAGCTGTGGTCCGTGTGCAGCAGGAGGGCACGTGTGTGCATCCAAGAAGGCCTTTTCCTGTGCTGGCCACAGGGACACACGTCACTGTGACTGGACCAAAGGGCCCACACGTGTCTGGAGCACTTCCTCCCCTCTTCCTAAGGTCGCCGTTCTTCCCCATTGGCCTAGATTCACAACAGTTCTGTGTCCAGGAAGGCCACCAGGCTGCAGATGTCAGCAAGGCTGCTCAGGACGGAGCCAGTGGGTCCCCGCAGTGTCCTAGACGAGTGGGCCTGGGACCCCTCCCCACCAGGGCTGGCGGCCAGGGCACCCCACCTGGCCTGAGAATGCTGGTAGAAGTCACAGATGCCGGTGCAGGCTGCTAAATGTCTTTGCCCTTGTTGACCCTCAGGTGATCTTTGGTTAAATTCTTCCCGAATTTCTCACTGAGCTGTTGGATCAGGTCAGCCAGCTCGCCGGTAGCTTGAGATTTCTCTTCAAGGAGCTCATAGCGCAGGCTGGAGATATCTTGCTTGATTTCCTTCAGTTCGCCTGCAAAGACAGATGAGATTTTGGTGAGCAGGAGCGGGCAGACGGGGCTCGCCCCACGTATGTTTGGGGCCTGCGTCTTCCCAGCAGGACGTCAGGTTGCCGGCCCAGCCTTCCAGGGGTGGAGGGGAGGGAATGGGAGCTCTGTTTTGACCTGAGTACCCCCCCAGCTCCTACCACTGAAGGGCATTTGAAACTCTTCTCCCATTTCTGGTCAAGCTCTCTGTTAAGGGTCTGAGGTGGACGGAGGAGTCAAGATCAGGGTTGTGAATTGCTAGCACCTACATTCTAAAAACCATGATAGATTTTGTTGTTCTCTAAACAGTGTTACCTATCATAGTTTTTAGAATGTAGGTCTCGGAGCCAATAAAGACAGATTTCAAGACTGAGGGCAACACCCTCATTAAATGGAACATTTTTTTTCATTTGTTCTGTTGTTATTTACAGAAAGAAGAAACTCCCAAGTGTGAAGGGAACCGCTCAGCCCAGCGGACATCACCACAGAGCCACGCAGCCTCACGGAAGCCGGGTCCGGCCACACCAGGCCAGCGGCTCTGCCACCTCCTCTTCCCAGTCGGCAGGCGACCAGCAGGTGGGACGTTCTCTTACTTCCCCAATGAACCTCATCCTTAGGAATCCACATGGGCCTGGGCTGTTGGATTCTTTTTACTTGAAAGGTTCCTTTCTGATGTTATAGACAGTAGACTTAAGTGGGAGTCCGCTGCCTGGGAACATATTATTCATATCTATTTTCTAGGTATACCTTACATAAGAAAATGCAGAGATCTTAAAGGTACAGTCTGGCCAATTTGGACAAATGCGTACTATTTTATTTTCATCAGGGGCCTCAGTGAGCCTCTGTTTCCTGGTGTGAGTCTAGTGGCATGAGAGCTGGGCTGGCCCACCTTCTAGAATCAGGTACATTCCTGTCAGTCACAGTCACACACTGCTCAAGCCTGGCCGGCATGACACCTGCAGTTTTATGTTTGAAGTAGGGGTAGGTGGATGGGCTGTGCTCAGCCCCTAGAAATTGTCAGCTAAGGGGTGAGTTCAGTCCTTGTTGACCTTCAGGCTGCACTCTGGATGCCCCAGATGAGTCTGAGGGTCACTGAAGACCAGGTTCAGAGGGCCCCTGAGGCCCAAGAAAGGAGGACACTTAGTGCCTTTGTTCATGGCTGAGGCTGTTTCTAGGTAGCAAATATTTGTCCTCGGTGTCTCACGAAGATTAATTACTTGGTATCAGGTAATGTGCTTTTCATTTAAGAGTACCTGCTTAAATAGACTGGAAAATAACCTGAACAGTGAAAATAATGTAGTTGGCAAACTTCACTGTGCACGGGACTGACCTGGTGTTCTTATCAAAATGCAGACTCCCAGGCAGCACCCCAGAGATACAGATCCATTAGGTGTGGGTGGGGTCTGGGATCTGTTTTTGGTTAGAGCCAAAGCCAGCCAGGGAGCACAGACCCCAGTGCCAGGACTGCGTGGACCTGCATTCTACCGATGCCTGACGGAGCGAGGAAACCGGGCCTCCTTGGGGCCTCCAGAACGTAGCCCTGCTGACCCCACCTGGCTGGTGGCCTGGTCGGAGCGTGTCTGACTTCTGACCCTCAGGAAGCTAATCCAATCACCCACCTTCATTGACTTCATCATTTTCTCTATCCACCTGGGCCTTCAGGACATATCTTTTTATGAGCCGTTTCATGATTTTCTGAAATGTGAACACAAGGGAGGGATCAAACAAGCCTGGCTGAGCACAGAGGCAGCTGGCACAGTGTAGGCACAACTGCTCCCGCCTGCAGGGTACCTGCGCAGCTGCTGGGGATCCTCCCGCCCCTGGTGCCTCACTTCTGAGGAGTACCCTGCTTGATGGGGAACCTGGGCCAGTCTCAGTTTAACTTCTTGCCCCAAGAATTCAGTACCTCCTGGTCTCAGGATGTAAAGACAGGACACTCCGTGGCAGAAGGCGCAGCCCCAGGAGGGAGAAGCATCTAAGATCCCAGGCACTGCATCGGGGTCTTAGGCCTGACTTGACCCTGACCTTCTTGGTGAACCTTAGCCAGTCATCCTCTTCTTGGGCTTCAGCTCTGAAACCCTTTCTTCTATTTCAACAACTACTGTGAACAGGAGGGAGTCTTGCAGTCTCAGCAGGCCAGCTCAGGTGGAGCTGCGTCCCTCTGAGGTGCTGGGCTTAAGAGGGGATTCACTTAGCCCAGCCAGGACCAGGTTTAGGGCACCAGTCCACCTCACCTTGGAAAATTCCTGCCAGAGGCAGAAATAGACAGAGCCGGGCCTTGGGAGGTTTTGCCAAGATCCTGCTGCCCTGAAGTCCCACAGGCCTGGCACCGCACCGCCAGTCATGCCGGGTGGGGGCTGGGTCTGGCCTGCAGCTTCCGTTTATTACACAGACACTGGCTCTGTAAGCTAATGAGGTGTGAATAAACACCGAAGAGACGCCATGAATAGAGCCGAGTGTAAGGAGACTGCAGGAGGTGAACTTTAGGATTTTGCCAACTAGTCTTTCCAGGGTTTCTGTGAAATCACAGGATTTAAAAATATTCTGGTAGCTCAGACTCCGGACTCTTTCAAGAGCTGAGCAGCCAGCAAAGAAGGTGGGGTGGGGGGAGTCCCTGTTTCTTGGTCATCCTTCTGTGTGAGCTGTCCCTGCTCACCCTGAGGGCTGAGGGGACAGAGATTCTAGATTGGAGGGGCCTGAATTCTGTTCCCAGCTTCACTGTGTGACATCAGCAGATTGTCTCCGGCCACATGGGCTCAGGAAGAGCTGCTTACAGTGCAAGAGAAGTGAGCTGCCGGGAGGCAAAGCGCTGGACGATGGCTCATTACCACCAGCAGCCAGTGGTTCTCTCAGCGCCTCTGCTGGTGAGGACCTGGCCTAGGAGGCGTCTGCAGTCCCCAGGTTCCAAGACTTCAGGCGAACGTGGAAGGGCTCTCCAGGGTGAGTGTAGACGCCGCTCCTGTGGGCCAGGGTCCTCTTGGCCTGTGGCTGGAGTCATGATCTGATTTCAGGCTGAGCAGTTACTCAGCAAGGTGCCCTCTCGGGGAGGCCCGGGTCTGTCATGTCAGTGGTTACACCTCGGCGCTAGACTTCTCACTGACATGCTTCTAGTCAATAAGGCAGGCTGCCCGAGTCACAAGAATATATGCCTTTCCATGGGGCTCAATGATTTTCTTGACATTCCATTGGAAAAACAGGATAAAACAAAACAAAAACTGTTCTGAACCAGTTCTCACGGGGAAAAAAAGCCCCCAAACCCAAGTATCTAACGTTCTTATTGAATAAGGAGTTGAGAAGGATTCTTCTCCTACAAACCTTCAGGCTGATGGAAGTCAAGGGGATCTAGTTCAAGTTGGTTGTCTTTTTAAGGAAAACCTCCAGAATGAAGGGTTCTGCAGTTTCTGGATCCATCAGTCAGAGAGCCTTTAGATTTATGAGGTAAAATTATAAGTCAGAGGTTGGAAGGGAAGGTTCTCTCTCCTGTGACGGTGTTGGGCAGAATGTCCTCACAGCCGTGGAGGCAGGCGTCGCCCTCCCAGCCCACTGTGCACACTGGGTTTTAGTGTAACGTGATGGAGCCGGTTATTTAAAAAGATTCCACAGTATGTGTTTATTCTTCATAGAAGACATGCCCCTCCCTGTCCATTTGTCTTGAATAGGTAAGACCCCCCCTCACAAGCCCCCTTCCATGCGGAGCAGCCCTCCGGGAAGAGGGGAGAAAGGCTAAAGAGCCAGCAAAGAAACAAGTGGATTGATGGCTTCCTCCAGGCAGGAGTCGTGTTTGCCTCCTTGGCAAAATGACCTGTTGACCCCCCCATAAACAAATGAGGACCCTGAGGCCCAGAGAGTGAGGGGACTTCCCCATGGCCACACAGGACGTGCTGGATCTGCGATATTAACCAACATGGAAGCTTCACGCCAGCTTCAGAAAGAGGTCAAGTACAGGCTGCTTTAGGGCATGAGAGGCAGGAAACTGGCTCCCATTGGTCATGGAGGTTTGGGCCGCTTTGGGGTAACTGTTTGTCCTTTCAAAGAGTAGTCTTTTCTATAGCAGGATGCCTCAACTAGATTTCAAAGGATGGATGGCCTCATTCAATTGTTACCCCTGGGGTATTTCAATAAGAACAAATCGTTACCCTTGGGGAGGAGGATCGCAGGTATGTCACTGTCACGAATGCTTGTGGCCTGCTCTTGAACACGTACTTGACCTGAGCTAGGGTTGCTGCAGGCTTGCAGCTCTAAGGGGAGAGAAGCAAAGGTTTAGTTTTAAGCCTCGTGTTGTGCGTTGGGATTGTAGAGGTTTAATAAGGAAGCGGAATCTCATGAGCACTGCAGCCGAGCAGGGAGCCTGTACCCTTCCTCTTCACCCCAGTTCACTCCCAGGAGTGACAAGTACCTTGGGAGGGAACAGCGTGAACTGCCTGCCAGTTGCTGAGAGACTTGGTGTCCTGCCTGAGCCCTAGCTTCCCCCTGGCGTGTGCATGTTAGACAGCTTGGGATCTGCAGGAGCAAGACGCTAGTCTTGTCCACAGAAAGTCTGACATGGTTGGAACATGCCAAAAGTTCTCTTTAAAGTGGATGATATGAGGATATGGACATTAAAGATCTCTCATCCTTCAGTATGTGGGGGAAAGGTTTGTTTCCTTTGTGATGGGGTTGAGACATCTCTGTGCTGTCTCCATGTAGTTCTCACTCCATGATGATAATAAACTTCCCCAGTTAACATGGCCCTGCTGGCAGCAATCAACAGCTGAGCAGCCAGCAAAGAAGGGGGGAGTCCCTGTTTCTTGGTCATCCTTCTGTGTGAGCTGTACCTGCTCCCCTGAGGGCTGAGGGGACAGAGACTGAGTCCCCTCTGGGGAAGGGACTGCATCGTAAAGGCGGGGCTGGCTGTGCCCAGACTTTGTGGCCCATTCGGGCTGCGGCCTGCTTGCTTTGCCCATGAAGGAAACATGCCTCTGGAAGTGGACGTGCGGAGTCTGTGTGCACCCCAACAAACTGGGTTTTGGAAGAGGTCTCAGAATAGCTTTGGCAGGAGGCTTCGGCCATCTCACCAACATTATGGTTTTGTTCAATTGTTTAGTCTCATGCCACAGAGTCCAGATTGGAAAAAACTCTGCCCACCCAGCACTCATGTTTTTAGCAAGTGCTGGAGGTGAGTATCTTTGGTGGCATGACTCAGGCAGGAGATGGTACTTGAGGGGAAGAGAAGGAGATGCACAGTGGGTCAGGATGGTCGTGACCGTGAGACCCCCTCCAGGGACGAAGGCATGTGGGTCCCCTCCTGACTCTGAGGGCTAGATGGCTTCTGGAAACTGCTGTGATGGGGAAAATAGAATGTCTTTCTATGGGAGAGATGACTGTGCAACCAGGGCAGCTAAAGACACAAAGAAGAGAACACATATGGTGCACTGGAGATGCTAAATGCAGTAGAATAAAAAGAAAGCAATGTTGCTGCCTAGGAAAACAGGAATTGAGGAACATTTGGAAGAGAGTAGACAAAATGGATCCCAGGACAAGTCATTCGCTAGACTGAGGTTTGTCAGACATCAAAACAGAAGAAATCAGCACCAGCAAGTTGTCTATCCTATTGGCTTTGATCTCTACAGAAAAGGCCCTCCCGGAGGTGAAAAAGAGGACCCCCAGGGCCTTTGGGGAAGGGACTGCATCATAAAGGCGGGGCTGGCTATGCCCAGACTCTGTGGCCCATTCGGGCTGCGGCCTGCTTGCTTTGCCCGTGAAGGAAACGTGCCTCTGGAAGTGAACATGTGGAGTCTGTGTGCACCCCAACAAACCGGGTCTTGGAAGAGGTCACAGAATAGCTTTGGTAGGAGGCTTTGGCCATCTCACCAAGATTATGGTTTTGTTCGATTGTTTAGTCTCATGCCACAGAGTCCAGATTGGAAAAAACACTGTGCAAGCAAGGAACCAGTTCTGTGAAAACTAACAGTAGAGATGCCCAGAAGCCTATAAGAAAAAGCAAAGCAAGGAGAGCCTTGGGTCTGAGGGAACTGCCTTCCCTGACAATGGAGAACCCCAGAAGTTGAAGGATTGATGAGCTTAAAATAAACATGGCAAGCACTAAGCTTGAAAAATCAAGCCCATCTTCTGAGGAGACACAAAGGAAACAAGCTGAAAACTACATGGGCAAGAAGGACGGGGCTGCAGCGTTCCTCAGAACACGAGCATGTGAGAGGCTGACAGCCTAAGTACTCGGGAAACTGAGGCCCTGGGTGCTGCCTGGAGAGCAGGGACGAGGTGGTGAACTGGGCTCCTGTCTCTGCACCTTTGGAAACTGCTTTGGGAAGAAAGCAACCTTCACTCCGCTTCGCTAGTTGCTGCCTGGTAAGAGCAAATGTAACTCCTGCCCTTGCCTCCCCCACTCAGGCTCCAAAGCTCAGGGAGATCTCTTAGTGTTGGTCGAAAGCAGGCGGGGCAGGTTCTAAGGCTGGTTCTGGTCCAGCACTGTGCGGATGAGTAACGGGCCAGTGCCCGGGCAGCGTGATGCAGTACAGACCGATCTCAGTTCACCTGGCTCTGTGATCTTCACCACCCAGCCTACATGGGGTGAAGGATGCTGCCTCTCATAGGGGCATGGTGAGATTGCCCCTGGGCTAGTGTCTAGCCTGCTCCCAACTGTCCTTTTGTCCATCTCACGGTGTCCTCCTATTTGAGCAGATGACGGATGCTTCAGGAAGCTGCCTGGACCACACCAGGCTGGGCCCAGCAGAGTGCGAGGGCCTGGAACCCCCTGCCCCCGCTGCTGTCCTCCCAAGCCCCTCCCTCTGATGCCTGCTGGCCCAGTTTTCCTTTCTTCTTCTCTGCAGTAACTATTTGAATGAGTAGCCCCAGGCGTTTCTTGGTGGATTCACAGAACACAAGGTGAGCAAGCTGTCCAAGGTCACCGGTAGCCCGAAGCTGCCAACCAGCCATCCTCTGTCAGCACAGCCGGAAGCACTCCCGCAGGCTGAGGGCCTCAGCGGCCCAACCGGGATGAGGGGAGGTAAAAATGGGATTGCTCAGAGATGGCTTTTGCAAGCAGTCTCACTCATAAAGGATTCATTCTGGGTACAGGGCACTCACCACATCATCAGTCTTCCTTTGTCTCAGCAGTGATTCTTCTCCAAACCCATGAGAGATTTGGCCCTAACCCATTAGGGCTTTCTATCTTTTCTGTGACACACACAATCTATACTTCTCTCTGAGAAGCCGAGAAATAAAAATCCTTCCAGTGACCAAGGGATTTGTCCTGTAAAATCACTCAAAATGGATCAAACTGGCCAGGCCCAATTTTGCACACAATTAAATACAAGATTTGCCTGTTGCCCATTTTTCACTCATGTCATCTGATAAAACTATAAGTACTTTGAGGGATGAGCCATTTCTTAATTGTGCATTTACATCCTCTTAGCTGCACAGCTGGCTTCTGAAATCTGGATGGAGATTCAATTAGAGACCTGTGTCGGGACGATACGAAGTCTGTGATTGCTCCCCCTGGGATGGTAGGGCCAGGGACACATCACCTCGCCCAAAGGAAGGCTGAGGACAGCTTCACATTTACATCTATAAGGAATGATCAGCGTGGGTAACACTGCTGATCGCAGAGCAGCAGAAGGGAGAAAAAGAATGGCCTGCACTTTTATAACCGATGACCCGTAAGTTACCAGGTAGCACCGGCTCACGGCTAACTCAGACTGATAACAGAGGTTTGGTATTAATTGCCAAAAGCAATGCAAGGACTACAAGCAGGAAAGATCTGACTTTTATAACAGCAGACTTCGCCAGGCTGGCAGTCTGGGGTCAGGCGCTCTCACTGAAAACACGGATACCCACCTGGTTGCTTACGACAGATGCCTGGGAGTCCCTGCGTCTCCTTACCCCACCCCTGTTGGTGTGTGTCAGGTCCCGCTGGCTGTGCGTGAATCTGCCTGCTTTCCTCCATCATCCTACTCACCCTCGTGTCCAGGCCACCACCCCTTGCACTTGGGTGCCTGTCACATCCTCCTAACTTGTCTTCCTGCCTCCATGCTTGGCCCGTGAGTCTTCTCCCATGGTAGCAGTTAGGTGGTCTTCATTCAGCATGAATAAAATGCTGTCATCTTCTCCCTCCCCAGAGCTAAATTCTTCCCACTGCCTTCCACATCCTCACCTTGGTCTGGTGCCCTGCTTTCTCCTCTGACCTCAGTGCCCTCCCCTCTTCCCTGCTGAGCCCCAGCTGTGCTGGAACTGCCAGACCTCTCCCCTCTGGCTTTTGCTGCTGCTTTTCCTCTGCCAGAGGGCCTCACATCTCTGCCTCCTCCTCATCTGAGGTCTCAGCTAATTGTTCTCTCCCTGACGAGGCCTCCTCTGATAACCATATCTAAGCAGGGCCCCGCGATTGTTTTTTATTATTATTATTTTTTAAATGAAGGTATCATTGATATACACTCTGATGAAGGTTTCACAAGAAAAACAATCTGGTTGCTACATTCCCCCATATTATCGAGTCTCCCCCCCAAGCCCCATTGCAGTCACTGCCCGTTAGTGTTAGGGGCCCTCGATTTTTCTCCGTTTTTGCAAGCTGTTTCTTTCTGGCACTTTCACTGACTTAAAGTTATGTATTTATTTGTGTGTTTACTTGTCCATTTCTCTATCCCTTACTGGACTGGGAGTGTCACTAGGATGGACCCATGTCTGCAGCCCCAGTAACTAGTGCAGCACCTGGCGTATAGTAGGGACTCCATACTTTCTGAGTGAAGGAAGGGAAGAAGTGGTCTTCGGAGGGCATGAGAGAGCCATGTGCCTAAGTCCATGTCTGAATGGGGTCCACTTCTGCCCAGACCTGGGAAAGGGGGGCTTACCTGGTATCTGGTGGGCTTGCTGAAACTGTTATTTGCTGTCAGGTTTTCAGAATTCCTTATGCCAGCCTGGTAGCGAGCCTTCTGGGGAAGAGAAAACCCCAATACATAATACATACATACAGGGTAGAACTTGAACAGCACCCACATATGGGGCTGTCTCTAAAAAGAGGACCCTTGGGAGGCTGATACAGCCACTGCTGCTTGGCTTACTACAACACTGTTCCTGGGGAGTTTAGTTCTGTAGGATGTCAGTGGTTACAGGATATTGTTTGGTCCACGTTGTCTGGGAAACACCGAGTTAAAGTTGTATGGGTGTCTTTCCTCTAGGACTCCTCAGAGATTTTAATATGCTAATGAATATTGTGACTTTCACGAGGAGGAAATAATGGTCAGAGAACTTTCTTCTCTGAGACCATTCTCCAGGTCTTTTCTGGAAAGAGCTATTTTGCTTCCGAGTCCGCTAAGAGGTTCCCTCAGGGGGGTCACTTATTGGCCGGGTGGCTTGCTAAGCCCCCAGCAATGTGCACCTTTCAGGGACAGCGCACAGAAGGGGAGCCCCCACAGGCCGCCCCACCCATGCTGGTGCTGCAGCTTTGCGGAGGTGCCGCAGATTCAGAAAAGCAGTGGCCCCACCCAGCTCCTGAGTCCCCCTTGCATCGGGGACACCATCTGAATCAAGTGCACACAACTCCCTTCTCGCCATCCTGCTGCCTTCTCTAGCCCCGTCATACCCCATGCCACCTACCTTGAATTTGGAGTTCAGCATGCCCATTTCAAGGTCATTTTCACAGCTTTTGGCCTTAGATTTGCAGAGTTTTATGAGGCACATCTTGATTCTCATTATGAGATAATAAAATGATTTAGGACTTGGCACTAGGTTAAAAGGAGCAGGTAGAGTTCTTCCTTCATCAAAATAGGACAGCCAGAGCTTTGCTCGGGCAAATTTCCACTCCACGTCTGCATCCTCCTGTGGGACGAGGGAGACCGCACACTGTCAAAGGCCGCAATCTGACACGCGAGGTCCATCTGGAGTGGGGATGTGGTCTGCAGATCCTGACGGGGGATTTCCGAACAGGAGCTCTGATACATTGTGGATACTCTTCCTCCTTTCAGAGGCACGCGCTGCGGCCTCTGCACTCACTAAAACCCGACAAGGAGTCATACCTAATCTCTGCCTAATTCCTCAGGATTCATGGCTGAAATCCTCAGCCCGCTCATCGGCCCTGATTCTCCACTGGGTATTTTCACCAACATCCTCCGCTTACCCTTTACTAAAGAGCTTTTCCACTGCCACTTGCTCTCGTCATCCGTTGGCATTTACAGCTCTGCTCACTGCGCCCCCAGCCACCGCAGCACCCGCTATTCACCTTTCAGAGCAGCAGCGCCCGGCAGAATAGGATGTGGGCCACAAAGTGAGCCACCCAAGTACATTTAAATTCTCTAGTAACCACATTATAAAAAGTAAACATGGAATAGGTGAAATGAATTTCAGTGATATGTTTCAGTCCATTTTTAATGGGCAATCCATTAGTTAGTGATTTGAAATATTTCAACATGTAATCCTTATAAAAATTATTGAGATAGCTCACTTTTTTTTAATACTGAGTCTTTGAAATTGGTGTGTATTGTATACTAATAGCACATCTCAATTGGGACCGGCCACATTTCAAGTCCTCAACAGGTACATAGAGTCTACGTACTGGACACCACAGTGCATTTCACTACAAAGTGTATTTCTTAATGGTCTGGGTGCTGCTGGGAGGATGTTAAGAGATTCTGCATATGCAGCTCAAGGGAAATAGACCTGACTAGTTAGTAAGCAGGACATAGTCTGGCCATGTTGCTTTCCCTGGCAAGAGTGGTGGATTTAAGCCTCCAGTCTGTTACTTCTGACTCGGTGCTCACGCCAGAAAGTGAGGTGGGGCCCCTGACGTCTGAGGCCGGGGAAGAGGCATGGGATTTGGCATCAGACAGACCTGGGTTTGCAATCCCTCGCAGGCTGTACGGCTTCAGGTGAGGGCCTTGGGCTTCCTCATCCGCACATGGAGACAATGCTGCCGCCTTCACATGGCCCTGCGGTCCGTGAGCCTGGCTTCCTCTCTGCACAGGCATGAGCTACGCTTCAAGGGGCTGTGAACCCAGCAAGGACGTCCTGTGAGATACAGGGCCATCGCCCGCAGGCGTCACTAGCTTGTTTGCGTTTGCTGAGACCCCGTCAGCACCTGGCCTGGGCTACGGGGACAACCCAAAGAGTTCTTTTAGACTGGAAGCTTTGTGAGGGCAAGGGCTGCTCTGGGCCTCTGCTCGACAGCAGACAGCTGTGACAGGGACACCCCATCTGAGATAGAGGGTGGTACAACGGTGAGAGCACAGGCTCTGGAGGCTGCCAGGGCTCAAGTCACGGCTCTGTCCCTTTCTAGCTGTGTAGCCGTGGCAGGTGACTTAGCCGCTTCTCAGTTTCCTCGTCTGAAAAATGAGGATGACAATACCTACCTCATAGGTTGTTGTGAAAATTAAAGGACTTATTGCATGAAAAACACTTCATGTCAGACACTTAGTAAACCTAGCTACTTTAGTAGCTAGTAAATTTCAGCTACTAAACATATCACTGAAATTAATTTCACCTATTCCATGTTTACTTTTTGTAATGTGGTTACTAGAGAATTTAAATGTACCTAGTTTTCAGTGCCTAGCTTTCAGCAAACATCTGTTGAACACCTACAGTGCACCCGGCCTGTGCAAGGTAGGTCCTGGCACAGCCAATCTGTTCCTTGCCGAACAGTCTGGCTATGGGCGCAGGGGCCCCTGACCTGGCCTGGGGGTCAGGGAGGCTGCCCCAGTGGCTGGCATTTGAGCTGCCATCCAAGAGGTGAGGAGCTCTCAACCGGGTCAGTGTGGGTGAAGTAGGGAGTAGAGAAGAATAGGAGTGAGTTAGTGGGAGAGGCAGTGAGAAGTGTAAACAGCTCTTTGAGAAAGTGGGTAGTAAAGTACAGGAGAGAAAGAGGTCAAGAGCTGGAAAGTGAGATTTTTTTTGTAGGTTTTATTTTTTTAAGATCAAGAGATTTATTTAAAAGCTGACAGGAAGGATTAGATGGAGGTGGGGTGCAGGTGCGGCAGGGATAACTGCAGTGGCTCCCGGGAGGAGGGAACACAGGCAGCAGGCGCGGGCAGGGCTGCCGGTCTGGGTGGGGGCAGGCCTCTCTCCCACCCGTGGGCCAGCAGTGCAGGGATGGCAGGAGCACAGGCAGGCGGTCCACGGATTCAGAGAGCAGCTGCTCAGGATGCACTGACTGAGTAAATAAGTGTTCTTATGCAAGGATGTCTAGACGTGCGCTTCATCAAAGTGCACTGTGACCGGGAGTACCAGCCACTGCCCCCAGGCCTCACTCTGCTTCTCAGGGTCCTTGCACTCCAAGTGCTAGTTAGGATGGGGAAGGACACATGCTGTCACCTGACAAGGAGCAGCTCAGAGCCCAGCAGGGAGGTGTGGGATGCTGTGCTCTCTCCAGCTCATGGCACCATGCTGTGGTGGGGCGCTTGCCCACTCCTGCCTCAAACTAGTGGGCCTCTCTCTTGCCAATCACTCGGCTTTACATACCACGTTCATTTGGAGCAAAGTGGGATGTGTTTGCTAAGATGGTGCAGACTGCCTGGGATGAGTGGTACAGAGACCCACAAATTGTCCAGGCCCCATCTGGTTTCTCTTACACATGGGGAAACTGAGGCCCAGAAGGGCAGGGAGGGCTAGTTGGCAACAGCTCATCCACACAGGTGACCACACACATAAAGCAGTTTGAAAAAAATATGTTTGTCCATCAGCAGTGCTGCATTTCCTGTGGGTGGTGGCGTCTGGGGAGGCTAAGACTTCCTGCCGGCTCACCTCTTCCTCTCACCTCTCACCTCTCACCTCTCACCTTGCGCAGTCTACCCTCTTGCAGGCAAATAAACCAGACTGTTTCACCCCCTCTGCCTTATACATGTTGTTCCTCCTATTTAGAATACTCTTTTTTTTGGTGGGGGGTGTGTGTATGGACCAAACATTCCCTCCTAAAATTTGTATGTTGAAGCCTTAATCCCTAGTATTTTAGAATGTGACTGTATTTGGAGATAAGGCCTTTCAAAATCTAATGAAGGCTAAGTGAGGTTATAAGGTGGGACCCTCCTCCAATATGACTAGTGCCGTCATAGAACAAGAGAGACAGGGATGCATGTGCACAGAGGAAAGGCCACGTGAGGACCCAGCAGGAAGGCGGCCGTCTGCAAGCCAAGGAGAGGGCCCTCCTGAGAAACCACCCTGTGGTCTCGAATGTCTAGCCTACAAAACAGTGAGGAAATGACTTTCAGATGCTAAGCCACCCGGTCTGTGGGATTTTGTTATGACAGCCATAGCAAACTAATACATGAGGTCTTAATTTTTTTCTATGGGAGAAATACACAAATAATTGTTTCTTATAAAAGACTTAAGTACAGTACACAAGAAAATGTGACAGTTGCCTTTCAAATCTCCTCTCTCCTCTTACTCCCTTCCCCAGGGGATGTCCAGGGTCAAGGGTGTGGTACTTTTTCCTCTACCTTTTCTACTTTTCCTTTCTGTAGATGCATGTCTTATTATGTAAATAAGATGTTACCTATATGTGTATTTCTACAACTTGCATTTTTCCACCTAACGATATCATAGGGATTTTGCTGTGTTAAGACAAAAATTTTTTCTCATTGTATATACACTGTCTGTCCTAAGATCTATACTATATCTTAGTTTATTTAAACTTTCTGATATTGATGGGTTATTTCCAAGGTTTTCCTTTAATGAACATCTATGTAAAATTGTATTTCTGCATGGATTTGGTCCTAGAATTGGAATTGTTGAGTCAAAGGGTTAATGATTTTACTTTAATTTTTAGTTTGTTTACTTAACTTTATAATAAGTAAAACAACAATACAACTTATAAAACATAAAAAAGTATAAAGAGAAAAGCCTTCCACCCACCATGTCCCCAACCCTCCCCTCTCAACCCCTCCCCTGTTCTGCAGTTTCTTGAGTACCCTTTCAGAGGCTTTTTTCTTTTTCAAATGCTTATACAATAAAAAATGAGTATGTGGTCCCTTTTCTTCCTCTCTTACGTGAGAAAGAGCACATGGTATACATTGTTCTGCAACTTGATTTTTTTTTTCACTCTAACTGGAGGTCTTTCCACGTCAGTATATAGAGAACATCTTCCTCTCAAAACTGCAAGTATCTCACTGCTCAGATGCACCCTAATCTATTTAACTAGAAGCCTATTAATACTCATTTAGTTTGTTTTCATTTTCTGGCTGTTCCAAACAAGGCTGCAATCAATACCTTATGGTTTGTGCATTTTAGATTTTGATAAATTGCCTCTCAACTACCTTATCTGTTCAGCAAGATTGTATTAGTCTTTGACTGGCCTTCAATCATCACTTCTGGACGCTCCCTGCCCCCGTGGTCAATCACAGCTTGCTTAGTGCCTCCTGCACCTGGTTGGTCTCCTCTGGGTGAGTTGGCCCCAGGACACAGCAATTTGCTGATCGAAGCCTCTGTTCTCCTCCAAGGACTGAGTTCTTTCAGGGCAGGGGCTCTGTCTTAGTCATCTCTATATTGCTGGTGCTTAGCAATATACTTAATAAATATATTTTATGAAATAAATAAATAATCGGTACTTAATAAATAATGTGTGCATGGCTTCAGAAGGGAATGTGGCCTGAAAATACAGTCATTCCAATTTGCCATAGGTCACCTGCATGCTGTTCTGAGGAGACACATGTAAAAGAGGAAAGATTTGTGACCCCGATTCTTTCTGCCACTTGGACCATTTTACGTGTGGTGCCTGCTGTGTCAACATGGACACAAAAGGCTTTTTGGAGGAATCCAGGAAGAATGCTGGTTGTTTGCTGTTCTGGCCTCACATTTAATAACACAAAGGCTTTTAAGATCATTATCCTCATTTCTGAAAACAGCAATGTAAATTAAACCAAGGGGGAGAGAGCATTTTCAATGAACTGGTCTTACCTCAATTTCCTGATAGGAGTTGTTGATCATGGCTATCAGCATATTGAGCAGCACTACCACCATAGTGACGTTATAAACGCCGTAGAGAACGTAGCCGATGTTCTCAATGAACTTGTGGTCGTATTTCAGCACCACCGAGATCACTTCAGACAAGCCAAAGATGGACCAAAATAAGGTTTTAAAACTTTCTTCAACCCTGCAAGGAAACAGACAGTCCTTTCAGGCAGTTAGCATCAGCTAACACTTCTCATAAGAAAATTGCCATTACCCAGACTTCAGCGGTTACCTCGCAGTGGGGCTGGTGCCTGCATTATGAAATAATGAGATATCCAGATTTCCAAGAATATTACAAAGCACAGGCTCTTTCTTTTCCATTCAGTCCATTTATTGGGACTCCCAGCTGTGGTATCGTTTTTATCTTGTAATTAAACATTTAAAATTAAACACCAAGGGCAAATGTTTGCTCTTGTTTTAGCCTTTTAGCCTTAGAAAGAACACTCTTCAATAGTCTCTTGAGTGTCTCTTCTCAGACTTGCAGCCCTGTGTGAAGGGGTAGAGGGTGGTGCCCACGGAGGAGTTAGCATCAGGGTGCCCGGCCCTTGCTGGGCACTTGCCAGAGCAGCTCTTAAGCCTCATGACCATCTGTGCGGTGGCTCACTCATTACTTCCTTTTTACAGATAGAAGCACTGACAGGGCCTTACATGCCTTTCCCAATGGCACCCAGCAGAAAAGTGGGGTGCAAACCCAGGCATGTCCAAGGGTTTCAAAAGCACGTACTTCTAACCACTATCTTTTACTACCCGCTGGCTCTGGGTAGTGAGGCCGTCCACATGTATCAAGTCCCCTAAACTGGAGTTGAATTATGAGAGTGGTGAGTTTGGTGTTGCTCATATTTCCCAGGCAACTGTCCAGACCTCACCCTGCAGCTTACTCAAGGTAGACGCTGCCTGTGTTCTGAGGGCAGTTCAGAGAAGATGTGGCTTTTAGAACAGTGCTCTTTGACCCTTTTGAGCCTACAAAGTTGTCAAAATACACTAGCTTTAAGAATACACTCAAGACACTCCAAGCACATTTCATAGTCTATACCTTGTGGCTATAATCCTACATCAGGCTTATGATATCAAACTTAATCAGAGAGCTGGCATTCGCCTGAATGGTTTAGAACATGCATGTCTATCTGATTAACATCTAAATGGTTAAGTGCAGGTCTTTTAGTTTGTATCCACGTTTTGGGTACCATTATGAGAAAGCACTTTCTTTTTTCTCTTAAACATTTCACATTTTCAACACACCCCAAAATAGCCAGACTTAGCTAAATCTCAAAAAAAAAAAAAAATCCCAGCATTTCTTAAGGATTGGTATTTATTTCACAAGATGTACAAAAATACTAGTTACTAGGCACTTTGGCTAAAAATCCAACTCTGACTTGCATGAATTTTCAGCTTTCGTATGTGTGTGTGCGTGTGTCTAGGTCTAGCCAGTGGTTTGACTCATTCCCTATGCATCCTAGAGTCTGAAACCTGAAAATTGAAGTGCTTTTTGTTATCATTATTTGATTTTGATTTCTTTTAAAATTGTGAGTTTGGAATTTTGAATTTATTTTGGTTTTAGTAAGAGGGAATTTAGTTGGGAGTTATAAGTAACGAC
Source organism: Manis pentadactyla (assembly GCF_030020395.1). NCBI lineage: Eukaryota > Metazoa > Chordata > Mammalia > Pholidota > Manidae > Manis > Manis pentadactyla. The sequence continues at coordinate 97,491,247 of NC_080031.1, forward strand.
TGGGTATTAAGCTATTATTTTGGAGGTCCAGCTCCTGATGCTATTCTGAGACCAGGAGGCAACTGTTTCCTCGTGCAAGGCACAGCATCCATTTTGTGTCAAAAAAATGCAGTTCAACATGTGGGCAGGATTCACTGCAGGTATTGTCTTCCGTGAAGAAGTAATCTTTCAGTTACCACCCTGGTGGAAGGGAACAGTGGCAGAGGGCAGCCAAAACCACTGGCTGAGCCCCAGGTCCAGCACTGGAAGGAGACAGCAGATGCGATCTCTCTGACATTGTTCTCTTCCTAGCAGGCTCAGCAGGGGAGCTGGTGGACACGCTGTGTGAGGGAGGGGCTGGGCAGCCGGGTACTGGTTCAGGATGACGCATTTACCATGAACAACCTAAGAGATGGACAATACATGCAACTGAGAGATGTTTTACAGAAATTCATCTTCCCTTTCTTACCTTGGAAAACCCCTGACACAAACGAAGCAATTTATGGAACTCATTCAGGGAAAGCCTTCTGAATTTTGATCAGGGAAAATGGCCTAGATTCCAGCTTGTATTTTTTTCTCATTTGCTTCTTGCTATGGATTTTGCCACTAAGCTCTGATTTATCCTTGCTGTCTTCACTTAGGCATTCTGTGTCAATAATCTGCAGGAAGTGGAGCTGGCCCATTAAGCAGTATGCGTTCTAGTAAAAGGATATTTACAGATACCTCCGCCAACGGTGCCTTAGATCCTCCCCTCCCAGCACCCCCAACCCCAGGCTTGCAGTGCCGGTCTGCTTGATCTGTTGTCTGGCTTCCAGACAATCTTCACACCTTTTTCATTTATATTCTATAGTTTAAGGATTAGCCTCTGGACTTGAATTTGGCCATGACCTCCACGAGAATCTAATTACAAGAAGCCCAGATTCACTGGGATTGCCCGAGTCCATGGCACCTGAATGGGCAGGAAGGGGGGGGTCTTAGCCCAACGACACATTTTTAACAATCTTTTCCAAGCTCTTTAGGGAGTGTCTATAACCCTTACTTCCTTTTATTATGAGGCAAAATGGGTTGCAGTAGCAAGAACCCCTTTAAAGAAAAGCTGGGTCCATTGGCTCAAATCATCCAAAATGGCTAGATTCACCATGAGGATCTCTTGGGTATTTCATTTGTACTCGGCGCTCTTGACATGAACTGGACTAACTGAACAAACTGATTTTGTTGTTTCTCAGAGAGGATCTTATGGGCTGAGCTATACTTAATTTGCTGGGCTAAAATGGTAAGCAAAACTAAATATTTTATCCATAGCTCAAATCAAATAACTAAACAAGTTCTGAATGGAATTGAAGAGTTCAATGCTAAAAACTACATGATCAAAAAACTAGAATAAAGTATTGGTATTTATATAAAATTGGGTTGGGAGAGGTTTCAGAAACAGAAAGGGAAAGGAGAGAGATGATCACATGAAACTATACTTGCATATCAAAAACATAGTAAGTAAAAATATAAGAGAAAAGAATTCATATTTGTAACACATGACAGACAATGAATAATGTCTTTCTTATATAAAGAGCTCTTATAAATCAATATGAATATGACAGCCTAGCAGAAAGAAAAAGGGAGGGAAAAAATCCCATGAAATCTAGATGTTTTTTTATGGCGACAAGAGCTCCACAATTAACTTGATATGCCATGGTAGTGGCATCTTCTGGTTAAATATGTGCCAAGAATTAAACGAAACTTGTTTTTACTGCCCTGAGTGGGCAAAGACCTGTGTTACCTTGACCTTGGAAACTACAATGATACGTTCTTAGAGAGAAGGCTGGCCTTGCAAAGGAGTCAAAGGCACCTTACTAATCCCAAGAGCTTGGGCACTGGTGCCGACCCCAATGTTTCATGAGTTTGTGATGCTCTCTGAGTCATGCATTAACCATCACCCACAATTTTCAGGACTGTGAGACCCAGGGCATGGGGCAGAAGGCAGTCACTGTGGAGGCTGGAGGTGAGGGGCTGTCTTTCAGGAAGAAAATATCTTGGAATAGGCTTGATACTCACCAAGCAACTTATCTCAAAAGCCCCTTCAATCAACTAGCTGGTCTCAAGGCTAAACATGAGGTTCTGTACTGAAGGGATGGTGGTCACTGGCTCCACATCCTCCTCCTACTCACTCTGGCTACCTACAGAGTTTGTGACAGATTCCTTCAAGTGTGTCAATCACAGGAAGCTTCACAAGATAGCAGGAGGAGTAAGAAGAACAAAGGTGCATGCCTGGGTGCAAATCCTAGCTCCGCCATGCACTGACTGTGGGAGTTGAGGCATGTTACAGAACCTGTTCGAGCCTCCATTTACTCATCTGTGAAAGGGTTAGTGGTGCCTTATTATTAAGTTGCTGTGAATTAAATGAACAACCCATGTAAAGTATATAGTAAAAGCCCAGTAAGGGTCACTATTATATTTATTCATCTGTTTGCCAATACTAAATGAGCTATGGACGATGTGCCAGGCACTGCACCAGGTGGTGAGGATACACGGGTGCCCAGACTTGTTTCTGACCTTGTGGAGGTCCCAGACAGGGTGAGAGAAGGCTGTACGGCTGCAGGCAAGGATGCCGTTTGTCTTGCCTTACTGGGGAACACACACGCGCCCACCAGCCCCTCAGGTGCTTCCTCACAGGGCTGAATGGTGTTAATAATTCAAATGTTTGTTGACTATTCTGACAAGCCACATTTTCCTTCTTGTCTGCCAAGATCATCCCAAACCCTGGGTTTCATGCAAATCCTCTTTCTGATTTCTCCAGCCCATGCTGTCTTTTAATATTTGACTCTCGGCTTGCAGTGGAAGGGACTGGAAAGTGTAGTCAATAGGCCATCCTAGCATAAGAAGTGCTCCCAGGGGACTGTCTGTGAGTGACGCTGAATAGACCGTGATTCACCCCTCTTACTGCGCGGGTGTGTGTGTGGGGGGATGGTTGGGGCTGGTCTGTCATGCAGGAGGCAGGGCGAGGTAATCAGTTCTCTTCCAGGTCTGTCTCGCCTGGATAATGGGACTTTAATAACAGGTTGCCTGAAGAGGCAGTTGTGTATGGATCTCAGAGAACAAACTGATCAACAAGGCGAGGCTTTGGGGCAATTGTTATGAAAATTGCTGCTTCAGAAATGCCAGGAAGCCCTCCCTCCGGTGTCACGGAACTCGGGCCCCACCCCAAACAGCTAAGTTCACTTACCTACCCACATGTGCACAGAGCAGGCTAACATTAAGCAGGAGGATCAGCTCCTGAAAGGCTGTTCTCAAGTTTGGGAGACAATAGCTACTGCTGTGCTGGAGTTCTGCGGAAGCAGAAACGATGCTCCCCTGCCATCGGAGCTGGAGTGATGGAGGAAGGTGGTTGGAGTATAGAAAGACCCTGCCAGGGTGGCTGTTTCTCTGATGCCCAGACCTGGAGACCAAGAGCCGCTGGACCAGTCTTGCGGAAGGTCAGAAGAGGGAGTCAAATGCCTGAGGACGGCTGAACCCGCCCCTGCCCTGCCCTGCCCTGCGAGCCTGTGTCCTCTGAGTCACCGCCAGGTTTATCTCGGGTCCTAAACAAGGAGTTTGGCTTAGTCCAGAAGTAGGGGAGGCCAGCCCCAGGGTCAGTGCCAGGGAACGGGAAGTACAAAGCCTGTGGAGCACAGATGTGTTCATCCTGAGGGTCAAACCCTACGCCTGGTAGCTTGGCTGCCCCTTGAGGGCAGAGCTGTGTTTTCTTCACTCTTGAAACACCGAACCTAGTACGGAACCTGGCACACTGAATGAACTCAGTAAACTCAATGTCCATTGAATGAATACATGAATCCCTGCTGGAACGTGACCTTAGTGTTGAGGCAGGGCCCTGGTGAGGTGAAGGGCAGGTCCTAAGGTCAGGCAATCGTGGGTTTGGCTGTGAGCTTTTGGCCAAATAACTTAGTCTCTCTGGGCCTCTTTTTTCTCTAGCTGTAAAATGGGAAAGCTGCAATCACTACTTGGTAGGTTGTTGTGAGGATTAAATGAGTTAATAGAATGTGAAGTGCATAAAATACTGCTTGGCATGTAACACATATGCAATACATGTTACTACTTTTATTATTAGTGCTATTTTTTCTTTCTTTCTTAACTGCAGTAGGCTTCAGCATCAGACCAAAGAACACATACACCCTACGATCAGTTCTCAGAACAACCCTTTAAAAATACAGATCAGATCCTGTCCTTCCTCTTTGGTGGTTTTCCCGAGGCTGATGACCTGAACCCAGTCACCCGACCAAGGCCTCCAAGCCTGTCCTCGTCTGACTCTTGACCACCTCCTGGAGCTCCGCTGGCTGCCCCTCACTCAGGGCACTGCGCTCCTGGCCCGGTGCATCCACTGTTCCCTCTGCCTGGAATGCCCTTCCCTGTCCTTTCCAGTTGGCCATCCTCCTCATTCTTCTCAGCCCCTGGGCTTTAAACTTAATTTCCACGTGCTCAGCTGGGCTCTCTGACCACCCCGACGGAAGGAGGCCTCCCCTAACTACCCTTTTGTACAGCATTTTACTTTCTTCCCTAGCTTCCAGCTCTTAATCAGGAATGATCTTAGTGGTCTGTTTATTCTTTTATTCTTCTCCCTCTTTCCCCTTCATGGAGGAATGTGACCTCCACGGGGCAGGTCCCTCCTGCTGACTTGCCGGCTGCCCCGTCACCAGTGTGCAGACAGCGCCTGGCCCATGGTAGGGATCTAGTAAATGTCTTTTGTCAATGAAGGATTGAATGCTGGGAAATCGAGGCACAAGGCGATTTGTTGTTTGCCAGCTTGCTGCAGATAACCCTAAGCACTGTCCCTTCTGATCACATCTTTAGAGCTGACCCTGGAGAGTTCAGATTCCTGACACTCTGTCACTTTGAGGACCAACAGCTTAAGCCTTATTCCCATCCTAGAATTGAATGTTAATGTGGATAAATAGGTAGGGTGGCTTGGAGAGCAGGCTGGGGGACTTGGGGGAGCACCTGAAGATATGCTGTGAAGGTATCATCAAAAAAAGCATATTTTCTATGTATCGTCAAGGCTTTCTCAAAAGTTTGTGGGCTTGCAGCCTGTTCCAGACACTCCAAGTTACTGGGTCTTTAAAATTTCATGTCATGAATAAACATGAGGGAAAAGTATAAATGATCATCATATGATAGTAGAATGCCCACTATGATAGGCATAATCATTGTAATGCAGTCCAGGAAAACATTTTTATTTTTCTCACTTACTGGGGAGTTATGCAAAGATAAGAACTCACCTTAGACCTAAGCTGATTTTTGATACATGAAGGCTATTTCCAGATGCCCAGCCTCTCTGACCCTGACCCGGGCCCTCGGGGCCCATTGCTGTCTCCTCCATCAAGTCTCAGAGTCTCTCTGTACTGGTTTCTTCACACAAAAATGGTCAGAATAAGCTCTTGCATTCCCCCAAACCCTTATGCCTCACTAGAATTTAACAAATGAAAGGTAAGATTAGAACTATCGAAATATAAGAAAATATGATAAAGCACTTCTGTATCAAAGATGCCTGTATGTCAACACTGACCCAGGAGCCTGGGAGAATCTGCTCTCCGTACACACAGCAGGCCGGCTCCCTCCCACGCTCCCACCTACAAACACGTTCAGCGGCTCCCCTCAAAGCACATGGTGGTGCGCCACGGTCCTACGATGCCACCCCGCGGCCTTTCCCTGCTTTCTCTTGACGAACCCTTGGTTCTGGTGAGTCTCATGAGGGCAGGCAATGTGATCCAGCCTCACGCGGCTCCAGAGGGCCTCCCCTGCGCCGCTGGACCTTCCCAGGGGTATCGCCCTTTGCCATCAGGGTCCCCCTCTGACGCATCATTCTCTCTGGAGGTGTCTGGGCCTGTAAGGCCCACTGACTGTCTCCCTTCCTTTCCTTCTTTGGCGAGTCTCAGGCTCTGGTCTTCTGTTTGCAAAGCACGTATGGCATTTGTAGCTAATGAGCCCACTGTCCCCTCAGCAAGTCTCTGCTTGGCCCTTGGTGCAGAGCACGGGTCCTCCTCGAGGCCCCGCGGTTTCTCCGGTCCTCTAGGACACAGACTTCACCAAGGCTCGGCGCCTTCCCCCAGCTCTGAGTGGCTGCCTCCAGCAGTGCTGGCCGTGGACCCTGGGGAAGGTCACAGCCCCTGTCCCTTCCACGGAGCACCAGGGACCTGCCCTCCTCCGCATCATACTCTCCTTGACCCTTTCCCCCAAGTCCTTCTAGAGCCTCCCCAATGTCAAACCCGAGAACATGTTCCTGCCCTCATGCAGCCCCACGTCCAGTCTCCGCGCCTCATCCCCTCCGACCTCCTCCGTCCCCGCGGCCACTCCCTTCCCTCAGGACCGCATCCTCTCTCACAGGGCTTCCTGCCCCAGCTTCCTATGGATCTAGTTTGGCTTCCTTTGGAGCTGCCTCTCTTTCAAGTTCCTTTCTTTCAGAACATGCTCTCAGCTTGCAAACAGACCCTCATTCTGTGACTCTGATTAACATCTCCTCCCAAATAGTCTGCAAATTCCATGAGGGGAGCTTTTGCTTATCATAAAATCCCACCACCAAGCTCAGGCCCAGCTCGGCCTTCCCTCGCCCCTTCCCCCAGCCCTCGCACAGTGGCCACAGCGCTCTTCCTGAGGGCAGATCTGATCATGTCTTGCTCCTTTTAAAAAGGCCTCAGCGGAGACGGGATTTACCAGGACTTACAAAGTCCTGGGTTGTCTTATTTAGTCCTCTGCCATTTCCCCAACCTCTTGCCTACTTGCAGTTCTCAAAGAGCATCCTGTCCTTTACACGTTGAGCAGGCTGGCATGCCCTCCTAGTCACCCAAGACGCTTGGTTTAGTGTCACTCCCTCCATGAAGCCTTCCCGGGCCCTGCCAGGCAGAGTTCAGTGCCTCTTTCTCACTGCGCTGCCAAGTACCCGGTGGTGATGATCACGTGGTGTAAGAGCTGATGCTTTTCTTCCCTTATGCCCCACTTGTTTAACAGTTCCTTGGGGACAGGAGGAGGATTATATTAGTTTGTATGATCCCAGGGCCCAACACAGAACTTGGCAGGGAGCAGTGCATAGTGTTTGTCAAGTGCATGCACACACTCCGGAGTAGGAACCTGCCTTGCCCAGAGAACAACCCCAGGCTGCATGTTCGGGGACGAGGTGTGCAAAATCATCAGGTTTTTAATGATCATAAAAATCCAAATTTAATATGCTAGTCTTTAGAATTTACTACCACAGCAAAGTGACCCAACTTTTAAAGAGACTCAGCCTCCACTTCAGAGCATAGGTCCTGGTGTGGGAGTAGGGGTCCCACTCTTGGGAATTGCAGGTCAAAAGTTGCAAGATGGGCTTGGAGTCATGCAGGTCTGTGCTCAGATCCTCTTCGTGGCTCTGATCTTGGGCGAGGCGAGAATCTCTTTGAGCCTTAGTTTTCTGGTCGTAGAATCTATGTCATTCCACTGTTGCGTGGATTAAATGAGAGCGGGTCACGTGTCTGTCACCCCTTATTCCACAGCGGCTGGTGCAGTAGCCCTGGGTGGGGTGTGTGTGGGAGTCCTAGGGAGCCTTGTCCTCAGCCCCAGTGCCCGCCTGGCAGGGAGGAGCTGCTTTTCTGTGGCCTTGCTGAGTCGGGTGAGCTGAATCAGGGCCTCCTGCCCCTAGTGGGCATATGACTCCCTCCCTTTATAGAATGGGGAAATTTTCCATCACTGTCAAGGGAAAATGGAAGCTTCTAATTTTGTCTAGCACTGCTGAAGCTCCTTCCATTAAAATGACTCCTGGGGAGACAGAAAAACCTTAGAAGAGGTATTGTTTTTGATTAGAAAAGTCTTAACCCAGCTATGATATGAAGCTGGTTCCACAACAGTCTGCAGAAAAGATCAGCCGGGATCATCTTTTCAGGGGCAGGGCCCACGTTTAATCTCCAATCAGAATAAAGTAGGGGAGTCCAAGTTCGCCCAAAGGGGGAATCAGGAGCCCATCCGGAGTGTGTCGGAGAGCCCTTCACTTCCCTGCTGGGGGTCACCTCGTCGCCCCCAGCCCCCCATTCTTCTCTCAGTACACGGAAGGCTATTGTTTTTCTGTGCATTCTCGCCCACTTGTATGTCATCAGCGAGCCGAGGACTTGTTGTCTCTCTTTCTCTGACATTGTGACCTGAGTGGGGGGAGCCCAGGGTTCCCATGCAGTTTCTAAGCAGAAAGTGGTTGATTTATGGAATGTGTACATTCCAGCAAAGCTGGCTACCAAACGAACCTCCAAAAAGCAAATTCTATCTGTCTACTGACTTCCAGTATAAAATCAAAGGTAAGTTCCCATTAAGAACAAAATTACTAATAGTCCGAATGGAGAATTTAGACTTTCTTGAAGAAGGAGTGTTCACGGGTGATTTTCTCTCCACTTCCTCACCCCTGTCCCCGTCTTGGGATACTTTGATTTTGTCCTCTGAGGGCATGAAGTGTGCCTGACCACCTTCTCTTCCTCCTTTCCGTCACTGGAAGTCTCTAACGAAGTCCCTTGCAGATAATGTGCTCCCAGCAGGTGTATAATCTGTCCTGTGCAGACAGGCATAGCTCACCAATCCAGACCCCCGTACACACGCCCCTGCTCCTAGCTTCAGGCCAGCCCCAGACACAGGAGCAACTGTGAAAAATAACCCAGACCTTTGAGAGAACCCTGGTTCTGAAGGGCAGGGAGGCTGACAAATTGGGATCTGCTCATAGAATCTGACTCCGGAGCTTGCTCCCTGCAGGGTCTGGCTACCTATTCTGACTAGTGCTTGCCAAAAACCCCCCATACTCCCCCCTGCACAGGGCCGAGATTCTACCAATCAGACCCTCACTTCGGCTAGCAAGCTTTCCCTTTTGAAATGCACATAGCAGAGTGACCTCTGTCTTCCCATCTGAGTAATGGTGAGGTTGTATTAGTTCAGTATTTCTTAACATGTGGTCCTGGGCCCGCCTGTCAGATTCCCCCAGTGGCTTGTTAAGGCAGATTTCTGGGCCCTATCCTGGAACAAGTGCAATTAGACTCTCTCTGGGGGTGGGGGTGGGGGTGGTAAGTCCCAAGTTTAGACATCTCCCCAGATAATCCCCAGGACACTCTGGGGCTTAGGGAAGGACTTTGGGGATTGGGGTGTCTGTGGTTGGTAGAGAAACCTTCTCTTTTGTCCCAGAATATCCCTATCCTCCCCTTTTGGGACAGTACTATAACTCAAGGGATTTGGGTAGGACTGGCTTTCATGACCTAGTGTGGGGCCACACCCCGAAGGGGAGCAGGGCTCTTCTGAGCAGCTGTGTCTTGGTTCCTAACAGCTGACTTTCAAAGTGGACTTCTGAACAGCCTTAAGGAGTGAACGCCATCCATGAACACGTAGGGGTGGGGTTGGGGGGGTCAAAGATAGGATAGGATCCCTGCAGTGTGCTCCGGTCCAAATTTCTCTTCTGTAGGATTGAGTCTTCCAACTTCACAGGAACAGACTAGGCGGCCCGTTTTACCCTGCAAGCCCGGAGTCCGCAGGAGGGAAGGCCTCTTGTGGGTGGGCCTGAGGGAAGCTTCCTAGCAGGGCGGCGTGCCTGGGGCCACTCGAAGCAAGCATTCCCCCAAGAGTGGTCAATCCACTTCAGTCCCGGAACCATTCTGAGCCCCCTCGAGTTCCGGTCTCATTTATCCTGACATGGCTTTTTGTTTATCAAAGATCTCTTTGGGTGATGCACTCCAGAGAGCAGTCAAAAGGTCAAAGGTGGCATTTACAAAAATCCATTCTTTCCTCTCCACTCCACTGCTCTACTGACCGTTTTCCTGTTCAATCAAATTCTGTTCACAGCTGCACCTCCCATTTTAGGAACCGGCAAGGTGATAAATATCCTGTCCTCTCTTTACTGCACTTGGCGTTGCCACACCTTTTCTTCCCTCCCCCTTCCAGGGGGACCCTTTGGTTGGGTGGCTTGGGTCTGCAGAGTCTCCGTTTGGTTCATGGCTCATGGGACAAGCCAGGTGCTGGGCCCCTTTCTCCAGATTTCACCTTTTGTGGACCTTGTCCTGAGCTTAGAGGCTCCCTCTGCGGATGAGCTCTGCTGCACCTCGCTGAGAGCTGTGGCCAGGTCGGTCCTGCTGTACAGGACGGTCAGTCCTGCCAGTACCGGTTCCCTGTAAAGAGAAGGAAGGGGGCTTGCACAGAAACCCCGGGGCGGCAGAAACGGGCAGAAGTCCATGTGGTCAGATTTGCAGCCTGTCGCTTGAATCTGACTTCGTTTCTCCTGTTCCTTTTCTCATTCTCATTCATGAAGCATAACTGTGTGCAAGGCCCGGGGCTAGACTGGAAACACAGGAGGGACGTGAGGGTCTGACCACAGAGGGTTAAGAGCCTTTGTTTATTGACGGACATCTTGACTGTTGTTTAACAACAGTACATCCCGTGCTGAGAGGATATTTTCCACTTTGCTTCTAGTAGATTTAGGGCAAATTTGCTTTTGGGTGATTCAAGTTTACTTCATTCCTCCAATAGTTAGAAACTGAGTTTTGACATGATATGAAATAGTCCAACTGGTTCAATAATGCACTTGGTCTGGCCTGGTGGACAGTTTGCAAACTAGGCCACTGCCCAGAAAGGGTCCTTTAGAGCCAAATCAGTACCTAGGCATCTTTTCTTGCAATGTATCTTTCCCCCTCTTCCTTCCTCACCATCTCCATTATCATCACTGCCGTCCATGGAAACATTATGTATGCTAAGCCCTGTATCTGATCCTGTTTCTTCTTATTCTATCTTTACAAACAATCCTGGGAAGTTTGCCATCTTAGTTTTCTCACTTTAGGGCTGGGGAAATTGAGGCCCAGGGGATTTCAGCACTTGCCCATGGCCACCCAACCAGTAAGAGAAGCGCTCAACTGAAACCCCAGTCTGTCTGAGCTGTGGGGTGCTGGGGGCTGAGGGGCAGAGCCAGGCACCCTTCAGGGGCATTTCTCAGCACTGCGCAGGGCACCAGCTCTCTGTGAATACAAACTGCCTCAGAGAAGGGCTTCTGTGGCTCAGTAGCACGAGGATCCCACCCTTCTGGGTAGTTGCACTTGGGCAGGGCGGTCTGTGATTCTGAGCCAAGGGGCACAGGGTTCACTGCCCTTGGTCTGGGTTCTAGAGACAAGGAGCTTCCCTTGAAGGAAGGCTTCTCCGGAGGAAGAGCACAGTAAGGTCCTGCTGCCAGGCAGGGATTGCTCTGGGACTTGTGTGGCTGCAAAACAAATCCCGGGCCACTCAGGGTGTCTGGGGACAGGTGTCAGGAAGTGCTTAGCCCCGCTGGTCCCAGGGCTTTGCTGGTGGCTAGAGACCTCACTGCCCTTCCCTCCAGATTCGGGGCAACAGCTTGGTGAAGGCAAGAAGCTCCGGGCCTGGGCAGGCCTGGGGGAAGGACCTAGGTTGGAATCCCTTCTGGGCTTCAGGCACTTTGTGTGACTTCCTCATTTATTCACAAAGGTTGTTATGATCAAGGTGGAAAGTTATTTCCATTTTATAGGTGAGGACACAGAGGCTCAGATAAATCAAGTGACCTGGCATAAGGTCATCAGCCAGTAAGTATCTGTGCCAGGATGTAAGCTCAGGCGTGCCTGCCTCCTCCACTAGGCCGCTGCTCAGAGCTGCTGATGGCCCTCCAGGAGACCACCCGGCATCCTCTCCAGAGGGGAGGAGCTCTGGGTCTTTGCAGACGCAGGCTCAGCAAGCTCCCACACCACCTCCATGGTATTGTCTTGCTCTGCCTGCAGCAGCTGCTTCTGAACCCCGAGGTCAGTCAGCTGACAGGGCTTTGCCTCATGTCCCTGCACAGGCCTTTGGCTCTCTTGTCTGGGCCTTGCCTGCTGCTGCCAAGCCCCATGATGCTGTGGGACTTGCTGGGTGTCCATGCACAGGTGCTGGCTTGCCCAGCCAGGTACAGGGAGCTGCTTCCTGCACCCGCTTGCAGACCGGCTCTCGTGCTGTGCAGCCAGGGCTTCCCCAGGGGCCGCCCTGCAAGTGCAGGTGAGTTCGTGTCCTACAGTGAATTTGACTAATGAGAGACAGCAGATGGGAAGGATCTGGCTGGTCCATTCTCTGTTTCTCATGCTGCTGGGGTCTTCTGAGACGTAGTGTTTCCCTGTGACTTCCCCAGGGAAGTCAATCATGACCCAGTTGCACAGTCTGGTGGGTGGTGGCCTGGTCAGCAACCTGTATTTGCTTTCCCTCCTTCCACACCTCACCTTCTTTTTTCTATCCATCTTATTTTATTTGGATTGTAACCCCCTTGCTCCAATAAAGTGTTGGCATACCATATTTGCCCAGGGCTCTGCTTTCTAGGTAACACAGCCTAAGACAATAATAATGGATATAATAATAATTCCTCGTATTCTTTGAGTTTATTGTGCGGCAGCTGTGTCATCTCACTGAATCTTCATATCCCTATGAAGCAGGTACTACTATTGTCCTCATTTTAAAGATGAGGAAGCTAAGGATCAGAGACGTTAAGGAACATGCTCATGGCCACACAGCATGCAATTTGTGTGGGAAAGTGAGGATTTAATGAGCTCTTCTGTTCTTCCAGCTCCAGAACCTCAACTCTAAGCCACCCTTGAATAAAGTTGCCTTTAACCTTTAGAAATACCAAGGAAACCTGAGTCTCATCAAGGAGACACTTGCAAGAGACTCCCAAGGATTCCTGGGAAGCCCAAAGTAACCCTCAGGGAGAGCCCTGGGATACTCACGTTGTAAATGCTGGGTTGTACTTTGCACCTCGATAGTAGGAATACAGATTGAACATCCCAATCATGAAGGCCACAAATACCATGATGAAAATGACCATGAACTTGAAGATATCTTTCACAGTCCTCCCCAGTGAGATCTGCAGGGGCCCAAAGCTCTCATTGGCTGGCAGGATGTACGCGATCCGAGAGAAGCTCAGCACAACAGCTATTGCATACAGCCCTTCTGATATGATCTGAGGGTCTGAAGGCCACCACTTGTCCCGGGCTAAAAGAAAACAATCTGGGTTACTGGGGGACAGGATCTGCTCTGGAAGAGAACCCAGTTAGGCATATTTAGAGGTCTGTAAACCTATCGCTTGCCATACCTGCCCTTGTCGTTAAATTATATCCCTTCTCACATTAATCCCAATACTCTGAAGGCGCCGCCTTCCCTCTTGAAACACGCTGGCCCGTCTGCCTGAGACGCCCCTCCATCACTTCAGGGTCTGCTTCGTGCTCAGTCATCCTTCAAGGCTCTGCTCAGATGCCATCTTGTTCAGGAAGCCTTCTGTGACCCCGATGGCTGGGACAGGTTCCCTACTCCTTTCTGCTCCCACAGTATCCTTTGCACCCCTCTGTCGGTGCTGCTTGCTGTTCTGTCCTCCTTACTGGTGTTTGAGCTCCACAAGCAGGGACTGTCCCATTTTCTGGGCAAGTACCACGAGGAGGTAGTGGCGAGGAGCATGGACTTGGAATCTAGGCAGACCCGAGGTTGAAAGTAGCCTTTCTACTCACTGGCTGTGTGACTCTGAGCAAATCAGTTAATCTTTTTGAGCCTCATTGTCCCCATCTGTAAATTGGGGATATCAACCTCACACACTAACTGTAAAAAGGATGAAATGAAATCATATATGTAAAGTGCTTAGCATAGGATTTGACACACAGCAGGTACTGATAAATGTTAAGTGATGGAATAAAATCCTAACCGCAAATATCCACTAGCTACAAATCAGAATAAATGTGCCCACAAGTGGGCCAGGAACTGGAGGATATTGCCTGAGAAAATGCTCTTGAGTTTTATTTCATAGGCAGCGTGTGTCTGGGAGAACTGCTCCTTGCTTGAGGTAAGGCCTCCATCCCGGGTGGCAAGAGTCCTGAGACCCGTCCTGAGCTGGAGAGATTCTGCGTGTGGTGAGGGTCTGAGCTGCCTGGGTGTATTCCTACCGCAGAACAAGCCTGTAAAGTGTTCCTGTTGCAGTTCTAATGATACAAGGAGCAGCGTCTACCGCTAAAAAGCCGGATGTACAGTGACTCTCTTGTGCAGGCAGCACCTTTCTCCTGGGGAAGTGTTTGTAGGCATCTGCTGTTTGTTGTCAGAATGACGGGGTAGGAATATTACTGGGGTGCTAACATGCTGCAATGCTCCAGACAGACCGATCCATGAAAATTGCTCTGCTGAATATGCCAGTGGGGTCCCTGTTGGGAAATGCTAAGTGAAACTTCAATTGAGAAACATCAAGAAACCTAAATTAGCCCTTCCACTTACATTAGCTGTAATTTTCACAACAACCCTGTAGAGTAGATATTACTGTTGCCATTTTTAAGATTAGATTTGGGGTATGGGGTCCTTTTCAGAGCCAGATAAATGCAGATAGCAAGGATATTATGTAGCAATTCTTGGCACCCCAAGGGAGCTGGAAGAGGAGAAATTTTGTTCTTTGTTTTCAAAGCTAGACTCTGTTAAACAATTATAATAAGGAGCAGTAAGAAACCTTTACAAAGGGAATCAAGGCCTCTATTTGCCATAGTTTCACAAAGTGCATTCTCAATTACATTTAGAAATATAATAAAATTATAGACTCTATGTTCTCATCAAGGTCATAACACAGAAGACCAGGAAAGACAAGTAGGAAGACCAAATTATGTTTTTCCACTCTATCTGTCGCTCACTTTGAATAAATAACACATTTGGATAACATGAAATAAGACTTGGCTTCTTCAAACAGACACCAATAAGGAATTTCTTTTTTCTGCCCCCTATAATTTACCATCTTAAACCTAAGCTGTAATGATAAAAGCCACTCCTAAAATCTGTTAAAATAGATTTAGCTGTTGTCAGACCCTGGTGACCAGGTCAGGAATTTTAGTGAAAAATAGCCTATTTGGGCCGGCTTTTAAAAGTTGTGATGCGTGTAAAAGCAAACAGCATTGTGATATTCAGACAAAGGGATTTTCTTGTTGGAGCTCTATCCTTGAGAAAAACTGCCCTATTGGGACCTGAAAAATTGGTATCTGCCTACTTGGTACTGTGGAGGTTGGAAGGGACCACTACCTAGCTGGCCACAAGAGGGCTCTCTTTCCCCACAACTGGAACAACAGTGAACCTTCGGAGATCCAGAGATCTCTAAAGGCATAGGGTGAACCACAAAACAAGGACAATAATGTGCAATACTCTGGGTGGGGTGAGACCCTAATACAGTCCATAAAAGGAATAGAATTCACAAGTGGACAATACTGCAGCCTGAACATGGCATTAAGAAAAGCACCTAAGGCTGTATCAAGGTTCTCTCATCTTTCATTAATGAATCCTGAGCAGCAAAGGGGAAAGTAAACCATTTTGTTTTGAAAAGTCTGAATTTGTCAAACCGAGAAATGAATAGTGGATGATTTGTAATACTACAAGACTCATTTCTCAGTGGGTGTTTCCCTATCATATTTACATGCAACGTAATCTGCATAACACAACCTACATTGAATTTGTGCAGTAAGTAAAGTTTTGCGTTAAGTGGCCAACCTGCAGGGTTGCTATACCTGACCATGAAGGTTCTGAGGTCACAGGAGCTGTGTGGCTTCAATCTCACACTGTATGGCCTTTTCTGAAAGAATTAAGGCATCTCCTAAGAACGTATTTTGCCACAAGAAAAGAACTTTCAGTCTGAGAAAGCAGGACTTATCTTTGCACAGGGATCAAATATAGAAAGAAAATCCTCCCAAATGTACATTTCCCCTTTGTGCTCTGGATCCACATCAGAAACAAGATCTTTCTTTAAAAAGTAATAGAAAAAAAAACCCCCACAAAGATCTAAAGAGTCTTTCTAAAATCATCCTTAACACAAAGATTTGAGTTCTTATGTTAATTCAGCTGGTCATACTGCGGGGAGTGGACCTTTTTCAGGGGAGAGTGTCTGCACTGGGAGTCCAGATGACCACGTCGTCCGCAGTACAAATCCTCAGCTCTGGGGCCAGCCAGGCCGAGGGCCCATCACGCCAAGGGCCCATCACGCCAAGGGCCCCAGCCACGCCCCACGGGCGCACCGGTTCCCAGTCCCCTCCGGCTCACCGTAGGTGAAGTACGCCACTTCCGGCGGAAGTGAGACGTTGCGCAGCGTGTCGTCCTGCACGTGTTGGTCCACGTACAGCTGGGCCTCACTGGCCTTTAAGAAGGCCATGAACCTGGCGGTGAAGGAAGCCACGAAGATGGACAGCATCCCGAAATCCAGCAGGTTCCACAGGTGCAGCACGTACTCCCGAGGCCCCTCCTCCCAGATTTCCTTGCATTCGGACCAAATCATTCCTGCGGAAGAGAAAGTCAGGTTCGTTTTTCAGTTTGTGACCATGGGGGATGATTCGGAAGGAACCGGGATACAAACGTAAATGTAGGCCCTTTGGAGCTTGAGGGTGTTGATAGCCAGCAGCAAACAAAACGTGTCTCCAAAGGCAGAGGTAGGACACCTTCAGATGATGAGAAGATGTGTCACCTGGCCATTTGCTTACAGATAAACCATCTCCCGGGGTGAGTGTTCTCAGCCATTGATAGATTCTTGGAGGCAATACAGAAGTGTAGGGCTGACATTTATACCTTTTAAGAAGTGGGAACTCTTAAGGAATCATACAGTTCTAAACGAAATATAAGGAAACAGGCCTAGGAATGAGAAAGAGCTTCCTGAAGGTCCTACATGTGACCTAGAACCTGGTTCTAACTCCCATATTAGAATACTTCACTCTGTTTCTATGATTGTTGCAGTGAGCATTGATTTTGGGTTATTAGTTTTTTCCCTTGCTCTTTTACAGCTTAATAGATTTTATAAATGTATGTCCTCCTTACATAGTAAATAATGCACAAGTGTGTAAATAAAATGTAACTAGTTCCCCCACCCTCCGGAAAGCCAGCCTGTGAGGTAGCCTAGACTAACGGTTTGGTGTGTATCCTTCTATACCTGCACTCTAATCACATGTGGATATTGAGCACTTGAAATGTGGCCAGTTGAATGGAGAGGTGCTGTGTAAGTGTAAAATACACATCAGATTTCGAAGACTTGATACAAAAAGAGTAAAAATTTCAGGAATTTTTTATTCAGTCACTTTTTGGAATGATAGTGTTTTGGTATATTGGGTTAAATTAAATATTAATTTCACCTTTTTTTTTCATGATGTGGCTACTAGAAAATTTAAAATTAAATGTGTGACTTGCACTATGTTCTTTCGAATAGTGCTATCCTCTACCTTCATCTTCACTGATTGTTAAAACTAAATTAGATGATTAAAACTTAACTACTATTTGAGAACCGTTTGAGCACCAACAGTGTGCTGGGCACTGTTCTGTCTATATTAATTCCCTTAAATCTTTGCAACAATCCCATGAAGTACATTCTGTTATTTCCCCGATTTTATAGTTAATGTTTCGTTAGGCACAGAGAGTTGTACTGTGCCCCAGCTAGGAAGCAGAAGATCTGGAATTTGAATCCATAAGGTCTGACCCTGGAGTGTCCCTGCTCTTGACCACTATGACTTTCTGCCCCTCCACGAAATAAAATTGGGTTCAAAGTAGGAAATATGTGAAAGACTTTTGAACATTTTGAAAATGATATCAGAGTCTTACAGCTATTCAGACCTGGGAAAGATTTGATGCAGAACCAGCCTATTCTATGTTACACCATGCCTCCCTTAACCTGTACACTTCAGAGGGATTACCACATCAATGGTAACAGAATCGCTAACTGGTGGGTTAGCGAAACAATTCCAGCTCACGGACCACACCCTAGCAAAGGCTTAACACTGCCAGCCTCTCTTGGCACTACCCTGGCTCCTGCGCCCCGGACGTGCCGGCCAGCCTTCCCAGGTGCCTCCTGCACTTGCCACTGCTTCTCCTCAGCTTCCTTTGTTGCTCCTCATCTTCCCCCCATCCCTTAAAGGCTGCTGCTTTTTAAGGTTTCAGCCATTCTTTTCCTTCCCTCTGTCCTTGCATAAGTGCATCCACTCCTAAGCTTTGTCCTTCATTTTCTTGTAAATGCCCCACAGGTAAATATGTTACTGTTTTTCTGGAGTTTCAAAGCTGAATTTCCACACTGCAGGAAAAGGCTATAAGTGACGTCCTGGTGGCACTAGAGATAGCATATGTCCCAAACTGGCCCCCCAGCCTCCCATCTCACCATTGCCCAGTGCTCCCTCTCTTGCAGCCCTGACTCCTTGGACTGTCACCGTGGACCACCACAGTTCTGCAGATCCTCCTCCGGTGACGTCAGATCCATCCTGCCTCTCAGTTAGAAGTTCCATTTTGTTACCTCCTAGGCTACAGGTCAGATCACGGTCACTTTCCCCTGCTGTGCATTCTTCATGACCCCCAAGATAAAAGTCCTGACTGCAAAGCTAGGCTGTCAGACCTTCTACTCTTTATACATCCTGTATTCTCCCACGGCAGGTCTACCCAGAAGTTCCCTAACAGTTCCACCTCAACCATTTGCTTCTGTTCCCTCCTCTGCCTCCTCCAGACCTCAATCTCAAGCACAAAGGCAGATGACCACGCTGTAGCATAGTGGCCTTAGGGGAACCAGCAGCCTGGAAAGCTGGAGTCAAGGATGATACCAGGGACAGACAAACGGTCATGGGGCTGAAGCATAGCCCACTTGGTCACAGGCCCACATCTGGCCACATTTGAGTGATGAGCTGATCATCTTTTCTCTCGTCAGGGACTCTTTTATTCAGAATCTTACCTTTTTCTCGTGAAAATGGTCCATTAAACAAAAGGAATTGAAACAGTGTTTTTCTGAGGAGGAAAATAACTTGAAAGCAGCTGTGCAGAGAAGTCGTGGCTTTGTTTGGTGAAACAGATTTTAAGATCTGTGTGTCTGTGTCAAATTGGAGTCCCCACAATAGGAAACATTACAGGTCTGTTCACAGTGTACCTGACACCATCTGTCCCCACCTTGCCTTTCTGTCTGTAACAAAGCCACACTTCTTAAGCTAGCCTTTTCAAAATGTGTGCTAGTTCAGTGAAGCAATGATTTTCTTAACACTGAAATGTACTTTTCATCTGTGCCCGTTGAAATAGATGTTTTAAAAATGTTATTAGAAAAACCATTACAGGTTGGAAAAAATAATGTTTGTTGCTTTCTTCCCCCACCATTAAAATTCCTCATATCTTAATGGAATTGCTTTTAGTTGGGCACTAGGAGAATCACAGGCAGTCAGTCACTCAGGGTGAGCACCTTAGTTTAGGAAGCCCTGAGTTCAAGTTCTAGCTTGGTGACTTACTGGATCTGTCATTTTAGATAAATCCCTTGATTTCCTTGGGGTTTTGGGGTAATTTTAAACACTAAAAGCTCTACAAATCTGAAATGCAAATTATTTATAGAAAACTGACTTCCCTCGTTAATAGAGTAGCTCCTCATTGGGCATTGCAGATCACTTCCTCCGTGGTCAGATGCCCACATCAGTCTTCCTAAATTTAAATATTAACTCACACAGACTAATGAAAATTATTCCAAGGCCATGAGTAAAAGTAGAATGGGCCCAAAGGTTTGAGCAGCAGGAATGCTTAATGAAAAAAGAGATGTGTGAAATTAAGTTTTTTAGTGAGTGAAATTAGGCCCTCTGCTCCCAAGGTGCTGAGGCTAGTTCAGCATTTTATATCCAAGCTGAGCCTCTTGGTCTCTTGTTCCCAGCAAATCAATCAGAGTAGTATTTAGAGCCCGGGGGCTCTGGGGAGAAGGATGAGCCCCTTGGACCCTCCTTGAGGCAGAATCCCTTTTACTCAGGGATGCCTGGAGCCCAGAGAACAGGGTCACTCATCCTCAGTCGGAGTGGCTGGCAGAGGAACAGGCAGGGAAATGGTGGGAAGCCTTGGGGAAGGTGGGTAGCCTCATTTGGGCAGGTTCTGAGGCCCGCAGGCTGCTGAGATAGAGCCTGACAATTCAAAAGGTGGTTCACTCCCATCCCTGCGTCACATTCTATTCAGAAGGTCTAACCCTTCAAAATCCCCTGAGACTTAAATATGCACATTTCTTAAATGGCCGTGGCTTCCGCTACAGAGCCCCAGAGCCCCTAGCAGAAGAGACTTCTTCCCAAACCACCTCCTGGGAGGCCTGGCTGTTCTTTCAGGTCAACTTTTCAGCCATTAGGCCAGGTGTTCTGTGAACTCACAGATGGGAGAATATGTCCTCAAGCCCTAACACCCGACTACTATCCCAGTGGCAGGTCCTTTACAACAGATCGGGGCCTTAGATACATTCAGGATTCATCCATTCTCCAGGCAGGAAGATGATATTAATAGATTTAAAAATTTCTCAACAAAGTTCTACCTCCTCTTCTCTAATTTTAGTAGCTAACAATTATTGCACACCTGATAGGTGCCAGACCCTGCAGTAAGCACTTTGTCAACACTAAATCTTCTTAATAGCTTGAAAGGTAGTTGCTGTAATTATCCCTCTTTACAGATGAAAAAAAACTCATGTTTGAAGATGGCAAGTGAGTTGTCCACAGCTATGCAGGCAGTCCAGAGCCCTTGCTGTCCACTGTGCTGTTGTCCACTGTGCATTCTGTGAGGCACAAGCTTGCTCTAACTGGTCAGGAACTCATTCACCCACTTAACAGACACTGTTGAGTGTTGACTGTGTGCCAGCCACCATTCTGGGGATACAACGACCAAGAAGATGCCATCCTTGCCAAAGCAAGCTCAGTCTTGTGCTGGAGACCAATGTGCCCTCAAGCATTAGGGCTACAGGGTGACAGATGCTGTAGTAAAGAATGTCTGGGGGACTGTTCGTGGAGACACAGGGGTAAGAGCAGTCAGCATTATAATCACGAGACCCAGTAGAGTGCCTGGAACAACTTGTCTCTGTTGACGAATGGAGTGAATTCATGGGGGAGGTGACACCTGGCATGCGGAATCAGGAAGTAACTAGGTGAAGGAGGAGGGGCTGACAGGGTGTTCCAGATGGTGGCCTTGGCAGTGAGAGAGAACAGGCTCTTCTAGGGAAAGGTCAGGAGGCCCACTGTGGCTCAAGGGTCAGGGAGTGGGTTTGGAGCTTGGTAGCACGGAAGGTCAGCGAGGGCCCACTAGACCGTGAGAGGCCCCCCTTCAGGCCTTCAGTCTTCTGGATTGATGATCTAGAGTTTTCCCCCATTCTGCTGGTAATCAAGTAAAGCATTGAGAGTAAAGGAACAATGTATTTCTAGCTGGGTTTGATCTTTCTGTAGAAGTATGCAGCATAAGGAATGACCTGCATGCCCAGGAGGAGTGGGGGTTGGGAAAATAAGGGTATTGTCACACTGCGTGGCCATTGAAAGAGGTCATTGGGAAAATCAGCTGGCCACATGGGGAGAGGGCTGACAGAAGATGAAGAGAGGCAACTGCACATCTGTGTGATTACAGAAATAGTAATATTAATAGAGGCAGGCAGGAAACAAAGGAAAGCATGTAGTATTGTCGGAAGGGTTGACTGGTATGATACATGCAAAAAAGAATGGAGAATAGGGAGACAGGTTGGAGGAACTTGCAGTTTTAA
Source organism: Manis pentadactyla (assembly GCF_030020395.1). Lineage (NCBI taxonomy): Eukaryota > Metazoa > Chordata > Mammalia > Pholidota > Manidae > Manis > Manis pentadactyla. The sequence goes on from NC_080031.1 coordinate 97,512,710, forward strand.
ATAGGTTCGTTTAAAAAGGCCTCATTTTGAGGAAACTTTTGAGCAGAGACTTGAAGCAGCTCTGGAGCGAACCAGGCTATCTGTGGGAAGAACTTGGAGGCAGAGGGGACAGTGCAAGCAAAGGTTCTGAGGCAGAAACTGAAGCCAGGAAGCCAGCCGGGCTGAAACAGTGAGTGAGGTGGAAGGTGGTGGGATATGAGGCCATAGGGATGGAGAGGTGAGGGCTCTGTAAGCTATTATAACAACATTGGCTGTCACTGTGAGGGAGACGGGAAGCCAGTGAAGAGTTTTGAGGCCGAGTGACAAAATCTGATTGCATTTTAAGTGGGTCACTTTAGCTCCTGTGCTGAGAACATACCGAGGCATGGGGGTGGGAAGGGCAGAGGCAGGGACACGTGGGCAAGTCATTCGCCTCTCTGTGGTCAGCCTCTCCATCCCCGAAAAGAGCAGGTTGGACTCGTTAGGGTCCTAGACTTCTCTTCAACCCCAGGGCTGCTTCTGGCAGAGAGGGAGTTACGGTTTGGGTGTTCTTATAACCAGTCGGTTTTAAGAGTTCTGCATTTGTGAGTATGATGCATTATGGGCGTAGAGGAGTAAAGGACTGTGCTGCTGTGTTTCTGGCTGGTCCAAGGCCTTCCCAGCAGTGCCTGGGAGTAGAGTTCAAAGACTTCATTGTTAGGGGCCTGCTGCCATTTCAGGCCTCTTGATGAGCAGAGAGTGATGAGATTGTGGACTTCAGGGGGGGCAGCACAAAGAGCACAGTGACCACAGCACTCAGAATATTTCTCTCAAGGGCTATTATTATTGTTATTATTATTTTATAATAATTATAGAGCTCCAGAAGGCAGACATAAGATAATGTTAATCTTACATAGCTGCTTCCCCATTATCTGTTATAGTACCTGAAACATAATGTAATGCTTAGTGACTAGAAAATATTTATTGAGGAAAAAAAATTGAGAAAAATAGAAGAAATATCAGAAAACGTCCCCATTGCTCCCACCACTGCATCTCTCAAGCCACCTGCTCTCTGCCTCCACCTCCGTCTTCCCTCCTGTTGCAGTAAATGAAGGGTCCATGTGCCTGCTGAGGTCAGGTCCTCCCTCCACCTGCATGCTGGACTCCGTTCCCTCTTGCTGCTCAGGAAGTTGGCTTCCAAATTCAACGGTCACGTCTCAGGCCTCCCATTACTCCATCTGTCCGCAGCATCTGGCAGGAGTGATCACGCCCTCGTTCTTGACACAGTCCCTGTGGCTCCTGGGATGCCACTGTCTCGGCTCTCCTCTTTCCCAGTCTCCTTTGCTGGGGGCTTCTCAACTTCCCATCCTTTTAACGTTGGTGTGCCTTACGACTTGGTCCTCAGCTCATCCGTCCACATTTGCAGTCGGGGTGATAGCATATAATTTACTGTAAATATGCTGATATGCCTACATTTATGTCTCCTGCCCCACCCTCTCCTCTGAGCTTCAGGTACGTGTATCCAGTTGCTACTTGACATTCCCACTTAGATACCTGAAGGATATCTCAAACTGAGCTCTTGGTTTCCCTCTCTACTCCCTCGCCAAACTGCTGCTCCCCTGGGCTTTCCTGTCTTAGTGAATGGTTTTCTATTATACCATTGCTCAAGCTAAAAACATATGGAATTTTCCTTGATTGCTCTCTTTTCTTTCACACCTCACAGAAAATCCAATAATAAGTAATACTGACTGACTTTTACAATGTAACCACCACCTACCACCTCCTCAAAACCACCCGTTTCCTGCGTGAACTGCTGTAGTGGCCTCCTAACTGACCTCCCTGCTGCTGCTCATGTCCCAGAGTCAGCTGTTCTCTAGACACCAATCAGCGATCCATTAGAAACTTACGTCATGTGATGTCACTTCCGTGCGCAGAACTCTCCAGTGGTTTCCCACTAGGCTCAGAATAAAGTCTAAGCTCTGTTTCATGGCCTACAAGGCCTTCACGTGATTTGACTCTGCTTATGCCTGAGACCTTATCTCTGCTCTCTTCCCCTTGTTTATTATGCTCCAGCCACCCTACGGTTTTTTTTTTTTTGCTGTGAAGCAGGTCCAGCCTGCTCCTGAATCTAAACCTTTAACATAAACTGATCCTTTGGTCTGGAGCGCTTTTCACCCAGAAGTCTGCAAAGCTTGCTTCCTCTGTTCCTTCAGGTGTCTGTTCACACTTCACCTTGGCAGAAAAGGGAGGTGAGGGGGCGTGTTCTTACCTACTCACCTACCCTAATACGGTAAAACCTGAACAGAGGCCTGAAGGAGGAGAGGAAGCAAGCTTTGCAGATATTTATTCATCTGCCTTCTCAAAGAAATTTGAATACTGACTGTATCTGAAGATACGAAGACATTATTATTAATTTTTATAATTGATCTTCTTTTACATTTGTGGTTCTGTTTTAGAAAAGAATCCTGACTTCCATTGTCAGCCGTGATGGAGAAACAAACAGAAAAAGAAAAAAGAAACTATCTTCAGACGTCGGAAACTGCACAGGACTATGGTCCTTTAAGTAAAGGGAAACACGCAAGGTAGGTCACATGATCACCTCTATCACATTTTGCCATGTACAGTTTTAACCTTTTTTAGTTTTATTTTATCTTGTTGCTTCGTATTATTAAAAGTTCTTATGAGATGGGCAAAAGAGACATGGCCCTCCTTAGCTAGACAATGAGGAAACTGGGACCAGTGTCCTTGGCAATTAGTGGCAGACCTGGGCGGCACCAGATACCACCACGAAGAGGAATTCATAGCTTCCTTATGTTCATTGACACAAATAATGAGAAAATGTTATCCTATAACTTTTTAGATTTATATTTATCATCATGATTCTACTATATATCAGTGTTCAATGAAAAAATGAAAACAAAAGTACCACTTAAGCCGTGCAATTTTATACTCATTTTCAGAAGCAGAACGTTTTCCTAAAGGCTTCCAGTAGGCTATATTTAAATGGTCAAAATAATGTTTTCCCATGCGAAGCCATTTTATAATCACTTTCATTACATGTATAATGAAAAGTATGTAATGAATTTCCCCCAAACATCTCCTTTCAAAATTAGCGTTTGTATCACAGATCTGTGCACCTTGCACACCAGCACATACAGACATTGGCCTTGACCTCCGTTTTGTCCGTCACTCCCCAGTGTGTGCCTAGAGTGCGCTCAAGGGGAGAGGAAGAGGTTCGGAAGTCAGAGTTTGATAATGTGTGTTATAATCAGGGGAGGGGAGGATAAAAGAGAGTGACTTGCTTACCTAAGACCCACTTCATGATGAGCATTTCTGTCCAGGAGAATTGTGTCGTTTTCACTCTGAAGACCTGTTTTGGGTAGTCCGTGAAGGTCTCGTTGGGCAGGGTTTTAACCCCTTCGAAGCGGTCTGACGCATTCACAACTAACAATCCCAAGAAGATTGTGAAAGAAACTGCATGAGCTACAAATTTCATGAAAGGGCTCCTCAGGGTTCTTCCTAGCTGGAAACAATACATACAAGACATGTTAAACTGGCAGCTCTGGGTGAGGGCCCGTCTCTCTCTGTAAAACACTTCTGCCGCTAGCTTAACCAGCGTCTCCTCCATCTTAGACAGAAACCACTCACCGAATCTAGACATTGTCCTTTGCACTTTTCTGTGAGATGCTGCTTGACCAAATCTATTTTCTACTGATTTCAGTTTTTCCCTATTTAGAAGATTAGCGGGAGTGATGGGAGAAATGAATAACATAGCATCATATTACCAGCCAACTACACAGCCATCCCCAGCTGCATGGATATGAGTCTTAGTCCTTCCAGATCTGGGGAAAAAACAATCTGTCTTACAGAGTTCAGAATTTTCACACTATAGTATGGTTATGCTCTGTTGCTCTTTTGTCCATTTTCCTGAGTTTTATACTTAGATGATCTGTTTTCATTCTTTTTTATATCTTGGTAAATTTGTTTAAAGCTATACATTTCCTACTAGGTCCTGCTTTAGTTGTGTTCCCTTAAATTTTGAAACATAGAGTTTTCACTGATACTCAGTTATAAATAGTTGGTAATTTCCCTTTGGTTTCACTTTTAATTCAGAGATTATTTAGTTTCCAGACATACGGGACTTTTATTTTCTGATTTAAAAAATTGTAATTTTATTGTAGCACAGGAAAAGACCATAGCCTCTGTGATACTGTTTTAAAACATGGAAGTTTTCCTAATGACCCAGCGCATAATTAAGTTGTACAATTGTTTCATGTAAGCCTGAAATGACCCAAATGATGCCCTGTTAGGGAGCAGGTATTGGTCACATCTTCTCTGTCCCTGCCATCCAAAGCCCACTTAGATATTTTAGGACTGAACTGGGGGCTGCACAGTGAGTCTTTGCTGACCCCTCGTAATAAACTCACTTGGGTCTCTTACAGGTCACTACCATCACCCTTATCTAAGCATCAACTCTCACCCCTTACACAGGTATGCTTGTAAGACAAGAGCAAAGAGGGAAACCTTTTCTGAGGCTCAGTTCATCCTCCAGGGCAATGTTCAGTTACAGCCAGCGACTGGTTAACTGAGGTTCACATTCTGCCTCATTCAGTGAAATGTCCTGGAATGAAATGTCACCCAGGAGATAGAGTACTGGTTCAGTAGAAAATCAGTTACAGGGGTTTCTCTAGGTAAAACTTCCCTAATTATGACTCTGTTCAACACAATACTTATAAATCAGGTAGCTCGATAATGTCCTTTTAGTATGCCTAAGTAGGGTTGTCGTCCACTCTAATTATTCTAGTTATTAGTGTAACATGATTTGTTAATGATTCTAAAGCCTTAGAACCCATTGAAATTTTAAAAAGATAAGTTTTTATCTTTTTAAAGAAATTGCATCTCAAGTGCAGACATTGGGAATCCTACTTGTGCTGGAAGAAACTTATTTGAATTCACCTGCATTGTCAAATGTCATAGGACAGTAGAGTAACTTCAGAAATGGAAAAAAATGTTTACCTGTAAACCATGGGGCCCGCAAACGTTTTACAAGCAGCATTTCTCTTAATGTTTAACCTCATTGTTTACAAAATAGGGACTGTAGGTCATTGTTGGCCATGGTACATGTGCTATATTCAAAATGCAGAAATTAAGTATAAGGACAAATAAAATAGCTAACATAAATTCGGTGAAAAACTGAATTAAACCATGTGTCATTTTGATTTATATATCAACTAGTTTGTTTGGATTTTTCAACGTTTTAGCTGTGTTGGAATCTTGGAGCCCCATTTCCCAACCAGGATCCTGGGATACTTTGGTGTGTCCAGGAGATGTCCCTAAATAGTCTTCCCACTGTCCCTGTGACTGTGTCCTCACTGGGGTAGTGGTGAGGTGAGAGAACGCGGAGCCTGGCTGCAGGGTGGGGAGTGGGTCGGGGGGAGAGGGTAGGCTGAGCAGGGTGCCAGGGGAACCAGGTCTTGTGTGTCCCAGCAGGGCTTCAGGAATGTCAGACAAAGGTGGGGAAAATAGAGATGGACACAGCTCTTAAGTGACAGATGGCCGGGTTTTCCCAGTCCTTTATCAGTGGCCTCTATGTAGCACCTCCCAGGGAACGCCCGGATGAGGATATGGGAGTGCCTTTCTGTCTTCTCACCCAGGTGAGGCACATGACTGCAGGAATCTGCACTCAACTACCCAAGTAGGCCTTGGGATTCCTCAGAACAGCTGGTTTGAGGGATTTATTTGCTTTATCTTTGTGTGGGATTAAACAAAAATTGAAATATAGTTGATATACAATTTTATATTGGTTTCAGGTGTACAACCTAGTGATTTGACAGTTTTATACATTATTAAATGCTCACCACGATAAGTGTAGTTACCTTCTGTCAACATACAAAGATGTTACTATATTCCCTATGCTGCCCTTTCATCCCTATGACTAATTGATTTTATAATTGGAAGTTTGTACCTCTTTATACCCTTCATCTATTTCACCCATCACCCCATGCCCCTCTCTGGTGGCAACCACCAGTCTGTTCTCTGTATTTGCTTTTTTATTTTTACCTTTTAACTTTAAATTTAATAAATAAAATGCACAAATCTTAGTGTACAGTTTGACAAATTTTGACATATGCATACACTCATATAACCATTGCCCAGATCAAGATATCATACATTCTCACTAATTTTTTTCCCCTTTACCTATTTCATCCATCTCCCCACCCCCTCCCCTAGGACAACCACCAGTCTGTTCTCTGCATTTCTGAGTCTGTTTCTGTTTTTTTTTTTTTTTTTGTAAGGAATGAACTATATACTATGCACAAAGCAGAACAGCAGCTGACACATAGGAAGCACTTGCTGTGTGGCCCTGGAGGGCTTCAGGCAATTTCTCTAAGGGGAAACTCAAAAGAAACTCAGCTGATGCTGGAAGAGCTTAGATGCCCGGGTTCACAAAGTGGGGCCTACACAGAGTCCTTAGGTTATTCATGCGATGAGCCCTTTTAGGGTGCTTTCTGTGTACAACAAGATGCTAGGCACTGGAGATGATGGACATGAAACAAGCTGTAAGAGTTGGTCTTTCCCTTCAGAGTTGCTGATTTTCTTGTGGAGAGAGACAGGCTAAAACCTGTGATTGGAAATAGAGAGATTGGGAGAGAGTGTGGCAGGGCTGAGACTGGGCTAAGCATGAAAGTGATCAGCCTTCTTAAATCCTTAAATCCTGTGTCAGTAGGGTGACAGGTGATAGACTTTCTGTTTGGATGTGAGGGCAGAAACTTTTGTAACGTAAAAGCAAGAAGTGACCTATTTCCTGGCACAAATATCCCCTCCATGGCAGTGCTTCAAAAATTGCCTAGTGATTTTCTTTAGCGTAGATCTCTGGTAAAGACAAATGAGGGGCGCACAGAGGCCTTCGGAGGCACCGTCCTCTCCTGATTATCCCTGGACCACATGGTTTGAAGACTTGTTTCAAACCATTTCAGCTTTGGTAAGGTAAAGCAGGGATCTTCAAAAGCTGCGGAGTCACCTGCACCTCCTCACTAGTTGTTTTGTTGGGAATGGTGCTGAGGGGACCTGGGGTGGCAACTAACACTGATATTTCTCCAAGCAAGAGTTACATGGCAGTAGCACCGATAGATTATTGCACGTTACAAAGACATGAGGTAGGAGTCTAAAGTTGTTTGCAGCTCTCCCTGCCTGAGTCCTGGGACTAATTCTAAGGATAATTGAACAGCAAAAGGTTAACAGATAACCAAAGAAGTCAGTTTCATTTCTCTTCCCTTTACAGTTAGAACTTGTGTGGTTCCGCAGCACTTTTCATGATGCTGACTTCTTCCCTCATCCACTGGCTAGAGAGACGCTGTTTGAGCCCTGGAAGGTGTCTGTTATTCTGCCAGTGCTCAGATATTAACAGCAAACAACCCAAATTAAGAATCAGAATGGAACAGTGAAGAATGGAAACAGCCCTGTCAGCTGTAAAGGCCCCTTGGCCTTGGGTCTTATGTTGAGAGGTGAAAGGTTTCTGCTGGACAAGATCCCTGCAGGAGCATGCCTGCAGACAAGCGCTCCTGGGCCTCCCCGTGGGCTGCGCCACCTCACTCAGGGTGCTGACTGTGAAGAGAGATGACAAAATATCTGTTCTCCTGTTGACTCTGACAAGCCTGCCCCATGCTCCAGACCTGTAGTTATCACCAGATGTACACATCTGTGACTTGGTTACCCTCTTCAACTACCATATTAGTAAGAAGAACTCTTGACACTGTCAGCATTATAATCTCATTTAACTGTCTTTCTTAGAGACCCTCAGAACTTAGGTAAAAATAGAATCGACAGCCTTGGGAATTCAATAGGAGAGAAATGATGAGGTTATTTTGGCAGCTAATCAAGTGACTTTGGTGTCCCTAATAGTCCCTAGATTAGGACAGCAACTGTTAGAAAACAAATGCACTATTAGGTTGGAAACAGAAACCTCAACCTTTGCTAGACATTGATGGACATTAAATGGTTGATGAGGTTTAGCAGTAACATTTTATGAATACATTTATTAAAGAACATCAAGGTCTAATTTCTTCGAGGGAGGTATAATAATGTCATTAGAACTAGAAATTACTGGAATGACACTGCCTTTTTCATAGATTTACTAGACAGATAAGAAGGCTCCCAAGATCCCTTAGGAGCAGGGATGCCAGCAGACCAACAGATTTCTGCACTGTACCACTCCTCTCAGGAGGACATTGTATTCTGGACATCAGAAGCCTTTAAAGACGCTGGTTTCTTCACATGGAAGATGTGACCCCTCTGTAATCCCTAGTAATAAAATATCTCTGCCAAACTTGAAAAGTTTTCTTTCTAAATGGTGAAAGGAAACACTAAAAATATCTTGGCTGTTTTATCTGTCCTTTAGCTGCCTCAGAGCAAATTTGACAAGCTGTTTAATGAGGGAATCTTTCCTTAGAATGAGCGGTGCCACCCAGAATTATCTCATGCCACTTGTCACTCAGCTCCAGACATTGAGCTTGCACTGCATTGAGCTCAGAATTGCAGCCCAGAAAGTGCACATAGGCACAAATGGCTTAATGACCAGCTCATGTGTATCTTTAGTGCTGTCCTGTTTCAGTCTTACTAGAAGCTCCAGGAGCACCAAATGTTAATCAGGAGTGTATCTGAACATAGAAGAGGGAGCTCCAGCCATAGGGCCAAACTTTCCTGCAATCATTGCTTCCAGAATGTTCTAGAAGACTGCTATAGGTCTGACCCCTATGTTCCATGGTGGCATCGGTCTTCTGGATTTACTGGGTCCCCCAAAAGTCCAGAATTCCCTCCCTGTCCCTCATGTGCTTTTTTTTTTTTTGCATCACATGTACTTGATATTGGCCAAAATTATTATTCTCAGACTTACTGTAAATGTAAAAAATTTATGCAGCTCCTGGTATATCATCTCTTTCTGAATATTTCCCCAGGCCACCAGGCAGGAAGAGGCAAAGTGATTTGCTGGTATTGGCTAGTCCCACTTGCCTGGAAGTGTCACGTTTTGTTTTAGAGCAGAAGTGAGGATTGGGAATGATTTTTTCCTAGCAAGTGCTGTTACTTTAATGATTGGACAGCCTCCTAGAATCAGTTTGGGGCTCCAAGAGTGGAGAGGTTAGCATCCCTATCCATCTAGGCTCTGGGTGAAGGCAAGGATCTAACCTGCAGTGTAAACTAGATAATTCTAGTATGAAAACACGTGCCTGAAATCAATGAACAATTCTAATCCAGTTTAAAATCTGATTGGCTTTTTTCACTTGCTGAATTTTTTTTATCCAGCTCATAATGGAGGACAGAAAACCTTGCCTTCACCTACATCTGTATCATTTGGGGAATTCTGATTTAGAAATCCATGGCATGGCAGAGTGCATGGAAACAAAATCCTCAGTAGACATATGGTTTAACACGACAGATATTCAGTCTGAAGACTTTTATTTGTAATACCCTCTACATAAGAAAGAGTTTGAGCCCTAACACGTCTCTGTGGCACCCCTCCTATGCTAAGTTCATTGCCTGCCTGGTCAGGTGGCCTCATCAACAGCCAACTCTGAAGTCTTGGGCCCGTTGTCCCAGCGTGAGTTTCCTCTTAGTGATGTTGGCAAGAGGTTCTATTCACTGATGACACCTTTATTAACCACATTAGCTGATGAAATATCCTGTGGTACTAATCTCCCTGTAGTCATATTTCTTCTACTGAACATTGATCACTTAAGCTTAAGTCCTTTTCAATGTATCAGTGGGTAAATGTAGCTTTGCAACCTTTAAGGACCATCTTAACCCGTGAAACGTATTTCAAAATTTCTGCATGGTTCGGTCTTAGAGGCACTAACTCTTGCGTGAAACTAGAGTCCCTGCTGGGGCTTCCTGGGGCTTTGGATCAAATGGCCCGGCCATAGGGATGGTAGAGTGGGAGGCGTGACAGCTTGGCACCTGCAGATTCCCCTCCCCCTGTGATGCATGGGCGCCAGATACTCTCCCTTGCCCTAGAGAAACCCAGCTCTGCACTTTTCAACATCTCCTTCTCTTTCCTGTGTCTTTCCTTCTCGCGACCTAATTAGCTGCCCGTGTGGACCAGGATCCAATTAAGAAAGCCTGGGAAACTGAGTAGACGCTAAGGTGGGTCTGCAGTGCCCCAGCATGAGCTGCACTGGACTCTTAGCCTATTCGTTACCGCTCTTTTCTGAACCTACTTTGTGAAGTATATGCATCATAACGTAATTGAAGGAATGAAATGAGATATCCTCTGAAAAAGGCTTAGCAAAAGGAAAGTGCCCAGTGAATGTTGGCTGTCCCTATTACCATTCCTGTAATTACTGCTATGCGTTTGGAGGCCATGCCTAGGACATTGCATAGTTAGAAGGGGAAAGTGCCTTTATTCCCTCTCACTTTTGTTATTTATCAGATTATGCTTCACATGTTTAAAATTTCCTGTCTTACCACTCCTCTCTTTTTTAAAAAAATGATTTAAAAAAATCAGTTCTGTATGGTTTTCTACCTTTGCTGGGTACCTCAGGGCTATTTTCTTTTAACGTGGGAAATGATCAGCTGGTGATTTGAACAAAAATGAACTTCAGGTCATGCTAAGAAGAGAGAAGAAATAACTGCAAATGACATGCACCTTAAGCAGTCTGTACCTTGCTGCACGGAGCAATCCAATAGGCTATGGCGAGAAAAGGGAGGCCTAGGGAGACTCCAAAGACAGCCAGGAATTTCACAGCGATAGATTGTTGACGTAAGCCTGAGAGATTTTCATACCACATGGTAAGCAATTGCTGCTGACAGTTAGGATGAGCAACGAACTGTAAAAACAAAACAAAAACAAAAACAAAATGCAAACAGGAAAATGGCATTGGTACACTTGAACAGTGTGTGACCTGTGAGTAGCTCGGGGCTGGAATGTTTCACCTGGGGGTGGCCTGGGTGTTAGAGTTGAGGCAGCTGGGTCAGGTACCTGCTGGGCTCTTCTGAACGGGGGATGCTGGGGGACTTTGTGCTATAGTCACGGTCCTCGCAGGACTGCCTGCATCAGTACTTGGCAGTTTGAGGACATATAGAAGTCTCAGGCACAGAAAATGATAGCCAGTTTCAGGGTTAATGCTTGTCTGCCATCCAGGGAGATGTATCTCTGGAAGGAGTTCATTTTGGAGGCAAACAGAAGAATGGTGGAACATGAATGGGGTTTGGGAGTACCACATGGATTTGAGTTTTTCCTTATTATTTACTAGCCAGGTGACTTTCGGCTGGTTACTTAACCACTCTGAGCTTCAATATTCTCATTTGCAAAACAGAGCATGGTACATGGTCTTGTGGGATTAAACAAGATACTGTAGAAAGGTTCTCCTCTCTCTTCCTATGTTGTCTAAGAAAAAGTCCTTCATCTAGAGGACATGTTCGAGCTCCTGGGTAATTCCCCACTGGACTGCAGTGGTGTTTGGCTTGGCTCGTGGGGCTCTCTGTGGCATGCTGGGCACGGAAACATTGCATCCCTCATGCAGTGGCTTCTCATCACCAACTCCCCCTTGGGACTGCCCTGCCCTGATGCCTGGGTTATAAGATGGGCCTCTTGAGGCCACTTTGTACTGTATGACCTCACCCTGCTGGGTATAGCGTACTGGACTGGAACCCTGCCATAAACCAGGCCTGCCAAGGTTTCTCAGCTGAGTATTTGAGACTATGACTGAGAGAACTAGTTTCTTAATTTACTTGTAGCCTTGGGAGATGTGGGTAACCATCTTCCACTGTGCGGAGAAACAAGCCACTTAAAAAGAGCAAAAAGAAAGAGGCTCAGAGAGTGTCCCGCCCTCTCTGGGACCCAGCTCTACTCTGCCCACATGATCCACGAGACAGCTGTATATTTATATACAAAATCATCCTTTTTCTGCTTGAGTTGCTGAAGCCAAACTTCCTTTTTCTGCAAATGTTTGGCGCTATTTGGCTATCTGCTTAGCTGATTCTGAGTCCTGGCCGGTGGAAACCGGTAATAGGCAATATTTAAGTAAAATGTTAAAGTTTACATTTGAGAACATTTTTCTCCTTAGCTTATTTCCACCCTGTGACAGGAGGATGCCATTACAGCTGACCCTTGACCAACATGAGAGTTAGGGGTGCTGAACCCCCCCACAGTAGAAAATCCATGTATAACTTTTGCTTCCCCAAAACGTAACTACTTAAGAGCTTGCTGTTGACTGATGATATAAACAGTTGACACATATTTGGTATGTTATATGTTTTAGATACTGTATTCTTAACGTAAGCTAGAGAAAAGAAAGTGTTTCTTTCAAACTGTTGCAAATCTCCAAAAAAAATTTCAGTTTATTTTTGAAAAAGCGCTCTGTGTAAGTAGACCCATGCAGTTCAAATCTGTGTTATCCAGGGTCTACTATGTGTGCTAGGGCTCTTTGGCCCTGCTCAGGGTGGCCTACTCAGGGGCTAGGGACCCATGGATTAGAGCGGATAGACTGGGCATTCCTCGAAGGGACTGACTTTTCATCTGATTTCCCTGGAGCATAATGTGCCAGTTTTCATCCCGTTTACCTCATTGGGTATTGAGGGAATGTGTACAGTGATCCTGAGGAAATGCAAAACATTCCCTTTTCATTATAAGAACAATATAAATAAAACTGTATTTTTTCAAATTCCCAATGTGGATGGCAACATGTTCTTGTTTCCAGTTTCTGAGAACTCATGGCGGCAGCAAGGTCATCTGTGAGGACACTGTCAGAGGTTCATTTGGTCCTGCAACAGCGCCTGATAACATTGTTACGCAAACAGTGGAGCTGCCCATGGGGCTTTTCTGTAGCATCTTTGCACTCATTGCTGTAAATTGTGGAAACCCCTGTGGTCATGCCTTTCAAGAACAAGAGCAGTGGATTCTCCTTAACCCAGTTAGGAACCCTGAAGCCAGCAGGCAGTATGCTTTCCTGTGCTGTCTGGCTAACAGCAAAGTAGAACAAGCAACGGAAAATCATGCAGATGTTTCCGTAATTCTCAGCACCTGTTCACAACACAGGTACCATAGAGGGATGGGCGGGTGGGAAGGGGGGTCAGTCACTTCGTTTTTCAACAGTCAGCCTTCTCTGGGTGCTGAGATGACCTTGCCCTGGAGAAAATCACAATCCGATTAGAAGGTAGGATATATCTTCAAAATAGCAGAAGGCCACGTGGCTCACCCTAAGGTTCGCTGCATTGTAGCTGCTCTGAAGGACTCCAGGCCTAGTTCCCTCCATTGGCCTCTGTGTCTCTATCCTGGAAGAGCCCATCCACGCTTCTGCTGCTGCCTCTTGCGGACAAGTCAGCACAACAGATTGGGCAGCAGAGCCAGAGGGCAAGACATTCTGAGAGGGCACAGGGGGACCGTTCCCACTCTCCCTTGCCCGCCTCAGAGGTAGACAGCGGTCCCAAATGAAACGAGGAGCTCTCTTGAGACTCTCCTCCTCTGATTAGACCTTTGCTAATTTCCACAGCTACATTTCTTCCTCTGTAATAAAGCAACCTAACTCCAAACATACCATTTCTCTGTAGATAGACTTCGTCATGCTCCCAGAAAGCTGACAGCAGCTGATAGCTGAAGGCTGAACTGTTGTTTATCTTTATATGGGCACTTTTCTGTGTTTGTGGCAGGCCATTGAAGACAATGTGATGACATACAGTTCTGTGTGGGTCAAAGAGCTTTTCCACTGTGCTTTTGAAGTATCATCCCTGACCCGAGGAATATGAAGGTAGCACAGGGCGGAGGGTCAGGACACAAAGAGCACCCCAATCAAAAGAGTGCTCAGCGAGGGAGGAAAGGCAGGGAGAGCCCCCGGGGAGAGGGCCAAGGGGAGGATTTTCAGAAGCAGGGTCAAAGCATGGAGGAAAAGCCCGCAGCTAGACTAGAATGGGAATCGTGCTGTCTTGCCTATGTAGCTCACAGAAGGATGGAATGATCAAAGGATGGACGACACAGTGAGCTTTGCCCAGGCCATTTCTTCCCCTAAACCATTCTAGACTGGGAGCATGGTGCACTTTTACGAGAGTTCTTCAAGGGAAGAACTGATCGGACCACCTCAGTTTTTCCTGTGACATGACTGATACTCTTCATAGCAGCAAGTTCACGATGGCCTGGGGCTGAGAAGCTGTTAAGGTGGCTTATGTGGAGCTGAGCAGCCTCAGGAGAAATAAATCAAGCCACAGCCACAAGTGGGATGGACTGTCCAGAGATCTCGGGGGAGCCAAGAGAAGTTAAAATGCAAAGAGAGATTGGGGGGAGCTCTGAGACAGAATTACCTTTAATGAAAAAAGAGACTGGTGGGAGGAGCCAGACTGGAAAACAGGACCTGAGATGAGGAGGGACCAGGATTCATGGGGCTGCTAGTTCTTGAAGTTCTTTAATCCGTCCCAGGCCAATTATCCTGCCGGCACATTTGACCAGCCTTATATTAATATGGTTAATATAACAATATTGTACCCAAAGCCAGATTTCTGTTAATATCTCACCTAAACTTCTTGTCCCTTCCAGCCCCTGGTGACATAGAATATAATGCCCATATATGGGAACTCTTGAGTATATTGGCCGAATCTTGGCTGTTACTTTGCTTTTAGTTGATCCATGGGCTACTATTTTTTTATTGCCCAAAGGGAAACCATTCACTTTACTCTTTTCCCCATCTTATATTCCTCTATAAGGATTGAGGAATAGTTAGTTGTTGATAAAGGTTCCTTAACTATTTTGAGGGCTGTTTCATGGGATGTTAACACCCTTGGACCAGATACATTACAATAGGTTCCAAGACTTCCGTGATAGGGGAAGTTACTTGGATTGATGCACGTCTCCCTGGGTTCAAGTCCTGGCTCTGCTGCACGTTGGCCATTTGCTCCCAGGTCATCGGCTCTCTCTCTGCTTGGCTTTCCTCCTCTGTAAAATGAGGCTAATAATGAGGATTAAGTGAATTACTATTTATAAAGTGTTTAGAAAAGTACCTGGAAAATAGTAAGTGCTGTATTAGTATTTGATAAATAGTAATAAGCGCATGACTCTCCTTTCCCATTTTTTTCTGTCCCTTCCTTTTATTTCTCCTTCCTTCCCTTCCACTCCCTGTAGCTCTGCTGCACCCTCCTGTCTTTATTCTGGCTTCCATGCTATTTCAGCAGATAGTCTCTTGAAATGTTGGTACCTTTGGAAAGTCTACGTAACCTAACCGTGTGGGGTAGGCCACTCCCTCTCTATCCAGTCCCTCCTTTTTCATCTTCCACTGAAGGTGCAGCTTGGTTTATCTAGGCAGTTAGCTCAAAGTGGGCAGGTCTGTACTAGGGCAGCCAGGGTTACCATCAAATCATTTCAGCCGCACACCGATACTCACCCGCTGCTGATTAGCGAGCCCTCCGTCAGTGGGGAGCGTGCAAGTTACTGGACCTGAAGGAAGCCTCCTCCTTTCTCCTGAATGCCCCTCACTTGCTCCACCTTCAAAACTGTTAAGTCCTGCGTTTTGCCTTTTTTGAGGGGAGGGAAAGAGGGCTACATTTGAGCTCAGAGACTGTGAGGCTGTGTGAGTTCCATATCCCTTAAGCACAGATTTTTCTCTCTGATGCTAGGCTTCATTTATAGAATAATGAGATGTGGCGGTACATGGTTTGATAAGCTGAAGAATAACTTAGCTGGAGAAAAATGTATGAAATCCAATGCTTATAGAGAAAATTACTTTCTTTTATAGAGATAAACCATCAGGGCTCTACTGATGTCCAGTGTGACTCTGGTCAAGATTTTCTATTTAGCTCATCACCAGCATTTGCTTATAGAAATATTTTTCCTTTTTGGAAACTGTCTACATAAGCAAAGTAAGACAGACATTGTCTCAAGCCACAGTCATAAAGTGGTTTTTCTTTGTGTAGACGGTTGATCTGAATTAGAGTGATTCTGCACTGCCGTTTACTCTTTGGAACATCTCACAGGATTGGGTTCAGTGCTGCTAATGTTCTTCCCTCCCATTTTGTCTTGGCGAAGCTCTCAAGTCATGGAAGTTGAAAAGGGAAAAAGAGAAATCAAATTTCATTCATTTACGAGTTCAGTTGTTGATTTATTTGTTCATTCATTCACTCAGCAAACTTTTCCTCAGTGTCCCCTTTCACCAGGCATGGTGCTCAGCCCTGGAAATAGGGCAGTTGCAGTCTTTGTTCCACGTGGAGCTCTCAGCTCTGTCACCCTGCAGGTGGAATAGGGTTTAGCAGTAACACCCTGCCGGCTCTGGAGTAGGTTCTCCACGGTGAGTGAGTGAATAAGCACTGAATGCTCACCCACCAGCGGGTGCCTGGTGTGCTTTCCCCTGGGCCCTTCCTCCTTGTGAGACCTACTGCTGAAAGTCCCACTCGTGGCCCAGCTAATTGTTTTGCCTCCATCAATAACCTAATCTTCCCACTGCTCTTCTCCATGCCAGCAGTTAGCTAATTGGTTACGTGCACAGGCTCTGAGGTTGGACCATCCAGGTGCAAATCCCAGATCTGCCATTTCCTAGCTGGGAGACCCGGGGCAAGTCACTTCCTGCTCCTGGCATTGTGACCCGTGAGAGAGGAAAACGCGTGTTGGGTGTTGAGCCCCTGGCCAGGTGCTGAGTATGTAAGGTGGGCGTTGGCATTCCTGCTGCTGCCACTCCAACTACCACTTCTGCTTCCCCTTCAGAGCTGTTTAAGTAGGTCACTTAGCTTTTCTCTTTGTGGAGTTTATGCCTTCAGAGAGAGTGTTGAGTGGCCATTGTGTTTTTAGAGTTAAACATTCCTGACAAATGTAGTATGCCTGATTGCAATAAAAAAGAAAGCAAAAATTGCCATTGTTTTTTATCAAGTTTTAAATCAGTGGAGCATTCTGGTGACCAACATTGTCGCCATGCTCATCGAGCCTGTTTATTTAGCCCTGTCGCTCGCAAGTGGCTACTGCAGGAGGATGGCGGTGGGAGTGACAAGAGAATACTCACAGCATGAGTGTTTCTACTGTTAATTATTGAGGACCCAGTTTATGAAGGGATTTTAATTACATAATAACCCTCCAAAAAATAGACCTGTTAACTGCATCCTCATATACAGCTGAGGTTATATTATCATCCCCATCTCACAGTTGGGGAAACTCAGGCTGGGTTAGCTCAAGTTCGACAGCTAGAAAGTGGTGCAGTTAGGTGTCCAACTGGTCTATCTGATTCCACAGCCTGAGGTCTTCCATTCTAGTAAGTTCCTTCTTAAATCTCCTGATTGTCTGGCTTGGACTTAGTCCTTCCTGGTCCTAGTTCTTTATAATAAATAAACAGAAACCAAAGATCTGTTGAGTACTCATATGGACCGGGACCTGTGCTGAGCACATTAGAATCATTTTCTCATTTAATCCTCATTACACAAGGTGGGAACTATCGTGCCCATTAAATGGTGCTATGACTTCAGATCTGACTCCAGAGTGGACGTTCTTAACCACTTCCACGCAGCACCTCACCAGCTGAGGTTTCCCGCATCCCTTCTGAGTCAGGCCACTTTCTCCATTCTGTCTGCCAAGCAGAATGACATCTCTGAGCCTGCGGATTTCAGATGTGCCACAGAGATGCTCCTGTGGTTTTCCAGCCAAAGTTTTGGGGGTCTCCTTTCACGTTGTGGCAGTGGGCAGCACACTCCTCTTGGGGAGCACATTTGATCTCTAACTTTCTTCTCCAAAGCAATAGAAATTCTGTGCTAATCCCACATGCACTCCATTTGCCCTGTTTGGGATGCATGGAGCAATGGAGGCCTCGGAGCAGGGGACTGGGGAGAAAGGCAGCAAGTGAAAGAGAAAGAAAGGAGGGGAAAAAAAGAGAAGAAGACAACAAAGGAGGGGAGAGTAGGAGATAGAGTTTGAAACCTGACTTCCAGCTGCTGTTCCAGGTTGACCCCTGCTCTTTTCCCTCCCATCCCTGGTCTCTGGCCAAACTCCAGCAGAGCTGTTCTCGGAGCTTCCTCAGGCTTGCCCTTCTCTGAGCCTTTGCTCACAGTCTCTCTGCTGCCTGGAATGCTTTCCCTCTCATTTCCACATAGCCAAGTTCTGTCCTGCTCAATAATTATCTCTGCCGTGAAAGCTTACTTTACCCCCTCAGGTGGGAATCTCTCACTCTCTTAAGTAATTCTTAGTCTCTCCCTTTTATCATAGTTATATGGCTGAATGATCCCCTACTGGGGAGAAAACTCCTGGGTGGCTCATGTGGTGCTTAGCCTGGTGCTCAGTGACTGGGGGCTCAGGCAGTGCCGTTTGAAGGAGCGAATGGCCCAGCTAGACATTCTCTGAGCTCAGACTGCAAACCCGGTGCCACCCACAGGACCAGGGTGGCCTTCCTTACTCGCTGTCCCTGTGATGTGGCAGATTCCCAGCACTTCTGGCCATGTCACCACATCTGGAAGAGGCACATGGGTGCAAGAGGCTGAAGGTTTTGCTTGTTCCCCAGGACACATGACGAACGGATAAATGACTGAAATCGTGTCTGCACCGAATTGATTTTCATGTGCAAGTGCCAGGGATTAGAAAACAATGACAACCACAACAATTTCCTTCCTTCCTAAAGGCAGCTGGGATTTTGAAGATCTTACCGGGAAAATTTCATATGGTCATCTGAAGGGGGTACCCAAGAACCGAGCCAGCGAGGGGGACCAGGATGAGAGCCCAGCTCGGGGGTTTTTGGTTCTTTGTTTTATGTGCGTTGCCTCGGCACACTGCCTTCCTCCTCCTCACCTTTTTGCAACACCACCTTCTAAGTTTTCCATTTTCTTACTATTCGGGTATCTTTTAGACGCCGCCTTCTTTACTGGGAGATTCCATGACGGTGCCTGCGTGACGTCTGCCATTTGACTCCAGCTTCTCCTGCCTCCTCTTCTGCTTGTGCCGCCAAAAGTCCCACCAGCACGCTTCTCAGTTATCCCCACAGCTGAGGGTCCTGCCGGGCAGCTGCTCACTGAGCCATTCTAGAAATCTCCCAGCCAGAGGAGATGGGCATTTCTGAAGGCTCTTTACTCCCGCAGAGATTTGATATCATCACTCTGTTGAGTAGTTTTCTCCACTGTTCTCCAAGACAACTCTCTGTTCCCGTTTCCCTGGGACAGCAGAACATGAAAAACTCTCCTACCTCAAATTAAGCCAATGTCCAATGTTCTAGACCAACCAGGGGTTACCTTTACAAGTGCCCTAGATTCTGGCGGGTTCCTCTGAGGACTGACTACCTGTGACTCACCAGCTTCCCTCTGACCAGAGAAAGAATGATTTTTTTTCATGAAGATACTTGTTTGTGAACAGCCTGTGCTTTGTCTCTAGGGCATAGGAACCCCCCAAAATGGTGCTGGACTTCTCCCAGAGCTGTGGGTCAGCCATTTCCTAAGCGCTGGTGCCATGGCAGGGGCCCGTGGCTGGCCTTCTAGAGGCGGATGGCAAGTGTGTGATTTTACAGTGCCCACCATAAGTCCCCCCACAGCAGCGGGCCCAGAGGGTACTGTTGAGGTGACTCAGCTTCCTGAGTCCCACTGTGAGCTGAGTGAGCTTCTGCTTGGCTCCAGATGGCCGCCTCTGCTCTTTCACAGTGTCACCGAGAGGCCACTCTCCGCCCAGCTCAGGGCATAGCCCTAGCATTGAACCAAAGGGGAAATGGGAGCAGCTTCTAGCATACCCTCGTGGGTCGTCTCCAGTTACTCACCGTCCTGAGCCTTCGTCTCCAGCCAAGCTGCTTTACTTACTACTCCCAGACACGGCCTGTGTAGCCCCCCCGTCTGTGTTCAAGGGAGGACTCTTACTCCTCTCTGGTTCAATTCCTATTCAGCCTTCTAGACCCAAGTTTCTCTCTATCTTCAGGTCCTGTCAAGTCCCTCAGGCCCCTTAGATGTCTTGGGCTCCTCTGGGTCTTGTTCTGTGGCCCACTCACTTGGTAATCATGACTCATGGTCAAGGTGTGAATAGCTGCACTGTGTGTTTACCTCTGCTCTCTTCTGTTCTTCTTAAGCTTTTGAAAGAACCAACTGTCTTTGTGTCTCCAAGAGTATGCAGCCTTGTGTTTTGCATAGTAGGGGTTCAGGAAATACCTGTTGGGCAATAAACTGTATGCTCTTCCAAAGTCTCTAAAGATTTGCTCCCTGATCTTCTCTGTGACTCGTCACTGCAGGATAATTTCTAAATATCAACCTCTGTTGCTCAGGGTCTGATGAACACCTGTCTTCACAGCTTTACTAGAGGGTAGACAGGAAGAGGTGATACAAACTATTGAGGCTGTTCTTGTGCAAGAGAAGATTGAAATGTGAGGCTAATGTAGGGTTTGAGGTTTATGTTTTGGAGTAGTTCAGGATTGTTTAATTTCTATGTATGCCATTACCATTGCAAACTGACACCAATCCAGAAAATACTTAGACCATCATAATTATGATTAAAATAAAGAACAGCTCATGTTTATTGAGCATCTATTCAGGCTCTGGCCTTAAGTCACTATATTATTTAGCCCTCACATCAAGTCCTTGAGATAGGTATTGTTATATCCCTGTTTTAAATATGGAAGCATGAGGCACAGAGAAGTTAAATAACTTGCCTACAATCACAAAGGCAATTATGACAGGGTCTGGACTTGAAGTCGGGCCAGTCTGACTTTAAAGACAATGTTTCAGCTGTTCTCCTCTATTTCCACAAGGTGGATTTAAAATCAGGCAGACACTCCAAAGCACGAGAGACCACAGTGATTTCTCCAAGCCCCCTGAGGTCAGGGGGCCTCTTGATTAAAGGTGCTGTTAGAACCCTCATCTTTCTGTGTTCTGCCTGTGGGCCAGCCAAGTCCCAGTGGAGGTAAAAATCAGGGGTGCGCAAGGGGAAAGGCTGGAAGCCAGTTTCCTCGACAGCTTCATCTTCTGGAAGGAGTGAGTCACCACACTGACAGTGAAGTCCCGGGCCCTCTTCCCTGTGTACAGACAGGAGTAGCAGCAGTTGATTCAGCAGTGGCTCAACTACCTGGTCACTGCTTTGCCAGAAACCAGGTTAATGTGGAGGCCACCTGAGTCCAGATTGACAACCTTGAAACGTACAGACCCCAGTCAAAAAACCACTTTGCTGAAGGAACCTAATTAGGAACTTGGGCCTCTTGCCAAGTCCTACCTGACACTAACATCTTGCTAGGAGAAGCTGTAGTTTCAGGTAATTCTCTGAGCTTGAGGTCTGACTGGATAATGTTCCCAAGTTGTATCTGTAACTCTGTAGACCTTCCCTGGTGACTGTGCTGTCCCTTTGGTGTCATGGGGTCATAGAAGACGCACATGCTCTGAGGTCAGCACGTCTGGGTGCCAGTCTTGGCTGTATTGCTAACCAGTGAGGAGCAGAGTAGCTTAACGTCTCATGCCTCAGTTTCTCCATCTGTAAAATGACCATAACCACAACAACTCAAGGGAGGTTTCAAGGGTCCGGAAATACAATTCTATTTTTGGTGTATGGTTCGATTCTTAAGTGGCAAAATACTGTTTTTTTTTTTGTTGGTGTAATGTTTTATTTCTGTAATAAAGATCAGAAATATAAATCATTGTATCGTAAGCCCTGTCCAAAGAATTATGTCACCCATTAAAATTTTTAAACAATCTAAGGTATGCTCACATACATAGTGTTCATCTACAGTTTTCATGGTTCTTCAGTAGAGGAAGAACTTTAAATTTTTCTTGCAAGAATACCCAAAGGTATTGGCATTGATGTAGAAAATTTGCATCTATTTTTAATTAAACTGAAAAAGACAAATGTAGACTGGATGTGCTTTCTTGAAATATGAAATACAGCTTCCAACCAAAACAAAAACTGTAGTCCTAGGGTAATGGAGCTCGTGGCAAGGTGGTAGGGGGGATAGTCATATATTTTTCAAAAAGACTTTCTCAAATTATCAAAAAAAATACTAGTTCAGTTGCAGATGAAGGAATCACAGGGAACTACTTGGAGTTTACTTACAACTTTCTCTTTGTGAGTCCAAAGTTTCCCAATTTCCATCTTTTTTAGGGGGCAGACCCCCAGCAGAATTGCTGGAAATGATGCCCAAGGTGAGGTGATGTCTTCATTGTTCCACAGATTCCCCTTCTCGGCGCTCAGGCCTGCACGATTCTGCTTTTGATGATCCCAGATGGAGGTCTACTTGTCTTATTTAATTTTACCTTGATTTGACTGCATGAGTTAGCTTCCCAAATGCTGGATGGACAGAAGTGTTAAGTCCTGGGGCAGTACCCTTAGCTCCTTGTACACAGCTCGTCTTGGCTTGTGGGAGGTCGGGGAGGATATGAATACCACCTTACGCTGAGCTCACAACCTGTGCTCATCCCCCACATTCAGATCTTTGACAGACTCTTGAAACTTTTGGGAATTTATTTCTCAGACCTTTCTTAAAAATTAATCTTACTTCTTGCCTCCATTTCCCAGCACCATCCTGATCAACAGAGTCAAACCCAGTGTAAACAGTGTTCAAGTTCTTTTTCATATGGTCTTGGACCCTGTGCAAGTAATAGGGTGTGTCCCCAGCAGCCGCTATAATTCTTCACACCTGGAGCACACAGAGAAGGGGTGTCTCCTAACTCCATGTGTCACACTGCCCATTTCTACCCTTTGATACTTGAAGGGACATTGTTATTTAGACAAGAGCCTGGTGCATACCTTAACCAGATTCCTGAATGTTAGTTTCTTTTCTCTTGGTGGTATCTGTGTCTGCTCTGTCATCCATGGCTTCTAGCCTGGACATCCTCAATGGCTCCTGTCACTTCTCTGGGAAATGTGGAAATTCATCACAGCCCGAACACGGGGAAGCTTGCACCGTTTGTTTCTGGTGAAGGGACATTCTGAACATACCGGTGGTTACTGGCTCCCTGTTCTTAGATGTCAAATGAGGGGTATGAATATTCAGCAACCAGTGCAAAGGTCTCCTTGACAGTTGCATTTGGTATTTGAACAGTAGTCCATCCCCTTTGTCATTCAGGGGCCAACCCCCAGGCTATGCTATCCAGAGAAGGTTTCTTGATGGGTTGAGTTTTGGCCATACGTTGATTGCTGGTTTTTATCAATCTATGGCAAATAAAATCTCTCTTTCTTCCATGCAGCATGTCCATTTTTGTAAGAAGTAGAGAATGAGTCCCATAAATTATTGTGATACATTTAAGGTTACATTTGTGAATACATAAATTTATATCCATCCATCCAGAAAATACCTATTGAGCAAGACACCAGGAACACAGAGGTCTAAAATAATGTCCTTGCTCTCGGGGCCCTCAAAGTCTGGTCAGAGAGACACGTGAGCACACGGGCACATTCAGTGTAGCTCAGTGAGTGCCGTAACGGGGTTAGCTCAGCACGCCATGAGATAGCAGCGAAGAGGCAGCTAGCCCAAGGGGGGGATTTGGAAGGACAGTCAGGAAAGGTTTCCCAGAGGAGGGACCCTTGAGCCGAGCCATAAACTACATGAGCTGTAACCAGGCCACCAAGAATCAAGAAGGACATGCTGAGGAGAAGGAGCCGCACAGACTTTGGGCTCAAGAGTCAGATAGATCCTGGTTTAAATCTTGACTTGCCTCTGAGCTGGATCTACCGATCCCTGTATTGATGGCACATTGAATGAGTGCATTCAAAGCATTTGGTATGGTGAAGGGTGTAGATTAAGTATTTAATAAAGTGTGTTGTTTTGTTGTGTTAGGGATGCCCCAGAGCTGCTGTGTCAGGAGAGGTACAGGGTGGATGGACCACTGAGGAGTGATGGGAGATGGGAGTCTTTCAAGGGTCTTGCATCATGCTAAGGTGGACACTAAACATGACTTGGAAAAGTAGGGTGCCTTGAGAGCTAGGAGGAGTTATAATAGACTTTACTTTTAGATACATGGTGCAGATACCCATGGTGTAGACAGTGTGTGTGCATATACTTGCCCCTGCTTCTGCCCCTGCTGTCCTCCCATTTACCAAGGAGCAGAACCATATCATTTAAATTGCAGCATCAGACAGTCTCAAAAGGCTCCAGGAACACCTGACTCATGGAACCAACCAGCAGACAATGCTGATTTATTGCAATGTCCAGGATTCTGTTTGCAGCCTCTTTAAATGTTAATGATCAATAA
The DNA here is from genome assembly GCF_030020395.1 of Manis pentadactyla. Lineage (NCBI taxonomy): Eukaryota > Metazoa > Chordata > Mammalia > Pholidota > Manidae > Manis > Manis pentadactyla. The sequence goes on from NC_080031.1 coordinate 97,536,755, forward strand.
TGTAATTATGATGGGGAAAGTTCCTGGGCCAGCTATGGGTTTAACTTAATTTACAAGGCCATCTGGAGCTATGCAGAATTCTTTTTACATTTTTTCTGGATCAGGTTTGGGTAGCTTCTAGTCACTATGATGTCAAATGTATAGCAAGCGCACTACCCCGAAGCTCTGAGAATCCACAAGGGCAGGCTGGGGACCTAAGGATAAGGCAGGGGGCACAGGGATGATGGTGAGTGCGGTGGTCTCACCCCACCTTCTTTCCCCAAGAGCAGGGAGATGGCATTATCCAGCTAGTGAGGATGGGTTCCCGAGCCTCCATCAGCTGGGTGAGAAAGGCCAGACCTCACTCTGCTGAGAAAAAAATCACATTTCTTCCAGTGTCTATAAGATTTTTGATAATCTGGTTCTTGCCTCCTTCACATCCTGCCACTCTCCTGCTCTGCTCACTGTGGTCTAGTCCCACTGACCTGACTATTTCTGAAACACCAAGGCCTTCCTGGACCACCCTGATTGAAGTAGGAGCCTTCCCTTTATCTATAACTCAGTCCCTTCCTGTCCTCTCACCCTGTATGTATTTATTTTTATTTTGCTATTATTAATGAGCAATTACAATTACATGAGCAATATTATGGTTACTAGACTTCCCCTATTATCATGTCCCCACCACACACACCCCATTACAGCCACTGTCCATCAGTGTAGTAAGATGCTATAGAATCACTACTTGTCTTCTTTGTGTTATACTGCCTTCCGAGTATCTCCCCTCTGCTACATTATGTGTGCTAATCGTAATACCCCTTATTCCCCCTTATCCCTCCCTTCCCACCCAACTTCCTCAGTTTCTTTCCCTTTGGTAACTGTTAGTCCATTCTTGGGTTCTGTGAGTCTGCTGCTGTTTTGTTCCTTCAGTTTGCTTTTGCTTTGTTCTTATGCTCCACAGATGAGTGAAATCATCTGGTACTTGTCTTTCTCCACCTGGCTTATTTCACTGAGCATAATACCCTCTAGCTCCATCCATGTTGTTGCAAATGGTAGGATTTGTTTTCTTCTTATGGCTGAATAATATTCCATTGTATATATGTACCACATCTTCTTTATCCATTCATCTGTCACCCTGTATTTTTTATATTTATATTACTTACCAACCTCCTGACTTTATCTTCTGTATTTATTGTCTGTCATTGTACTGGAGTGTAAGTTCCATAAGGACCAGGACCTTTTTTATTACATTGTATTCAAAGTGCCCAGAACAGTGTCTGGCACATAGTAGGTTCTCAACAAATGTTTGCTGCATGAATGAATGAATCTTCTAGCTCATCTCCTTAACTCTACAGTGCACTCCCACCAAGAGGAACTCTGACCCTTCTTTCCTCCTGGACTAAAATGGCATTTTTAAAGATGGTAGCAGCAATATTTTCCATGTCACATGCTTTGCAGTGACCCTGACTCTCCCTCCTCAGGAAGTGGACTCTAGTTCTGTTGCCCTTGAAGCTAAGCTAGCTCGTGGCGATCTGTTTCCATCAATGGACTGTGGCAGAAGTGATGCCGCAAACTTTCTAAGACTGGGCCTAAGAGATCTTCAGCATCTCCCTTCTCCTGGGAGAGCTCTTTCTTGGAAGGCACCTGCTGGGTAAGAAGCCACCTCCCTGACACCACTATGCTGTTAGGAAGCCTGACGTAGCCATGTGTGGAGACAGAGAAAGAGAGACCGCACGGAGGAGCACCGAGGTGCCCGGCATGGAGGTGGGGCTCTCTGGCCTCTTCCGCTCCAGCCCAGCCAGCACTGAAGACAGCCGAGCAGACGACTCCAGCTGGAGCGTCGGGCGCCTGAGAGCTTATCACTGGAGTCCTGCCTGGCTTCCGGACCCGCAGAATTGTAACCAAATCAAACGATTGCTGTTGGTTGGACCTCCCTTCTGCTTCCAGTCTCAACACTCCGCCGTGTTTCCTCTGTGGGGCTGTTGGGCAAGGGCTTCCCCGCGGTCCCCACCTCCTCTCTGTCGCGACGCTCATCCTCTGCTTCTCTCTGTTCCCTGAGGAGGGAGCAGCCCTCCTTGGCACAGCTGCTCTCACCTGTGTTTTTTAAATCTTCCCTAAAGGCCTCCGGACCATCTGAAATCTGGCTCCTGAACTCCGCTGCAGGTGGTCTCCCCAGATCATGTTAATTGCGTGGTTAGCAGACCCATGGGTCTTTTCTGGGTCCCCCTTCCCTCTGACTGCTCTGGGGCCCGGCCGCTACCTACTGCTTGCTGAGCTGTGAATGCCTCTCACCTGGACTGGCTCTGCACTGCTGTGTGTCTGAATATCCTGCCTGGGAGATGAACCTGTCTTGTTTTCTTGTGTGAAGTCTCACTGTGGGAGAATGAGTGGCATTTTGCCTTCACTTACTGACGAGGTGGCCAGAAGGGCTTTGTGAGCCAGGTGGTCCTGGCTTAGGAAGAGGTTCACAGCTTCTGGGGGTTTTAGGTATAGTTCTGAAGATCACATGCTGGCCTATTTTTGAGGCCCAATGAATGGGAGGGGTGGAGGAGGGTACCTGGTGTTAGAAAAATGCTTCCTGAGACTAGAAGAGGGAAGTGGGCTTTGGGAGTTTTCCATGGGATACAGATACCAGATTACACATGAACCCCCTGCCCTGGAATGAGAAGGACCCTGAAATGGGCGTTATGCTAGAGTGTTGGGGGAACCGACCAAGGCCAAGGGACTTCTTTGTGGAAGGGGAGAGTCCTTGTACTAGTCTGGCCCAGAGATCTTGCTTCATTGGAAGCACCGTGAAGGAAGGGATTCTTGTCTGTTTTGTTTTTGTTCTTATATTCCCAGCACCACCATAGTATCTGGGACCTAGTGAGTGAATGGAGAAGATGGAGCCCTGGCTCGGGACAGATGGTGGTGACCAGTGTGTGTTAGGGACATCAGGTGTCCACCAGGAGAAGGACACAGGCCAAGAGCCCTCCTTCAGGTATACAGTTGAGTCTTCAGAACTGTGGTGAGGATGCCCAGGGTAAATTAGACAGGACTTCTTGGCAACCTGGGTAGGAGACACCGGGCCAGATTTCCTGTTATTTAGAAAAATTAAAAAATGGTAAGAGCCAACATTTTTTGAGCACTTACGATGCACCAGATTTTGTTGTGATTTTCATGTATTAATTTGATCCTAACAATTATCCTATGACAGACATAATCATCAGCTTTTTGTAGTTTTAAGAAATAAGGAAACAGGCATGGAGAAGCTACGTAACTTATCTAAGGTCACACAACAGTCAGGATGTAAGCCACCAGACCCTCTCACTCCAGGGTTCCGTCCCTACCAACTACCAGTTAAGATGGGAGATTTCTTAATCCGAGAGTCATGAGGCAAATTCATACTGATTATACCGGTTTCTCCACTAATTGTATATTTAATATTATATATAAATATATGTATAATATTACATATGCAATTTTAATAATATAATAGAATAATAATTCCAACAGAATAAATTAAGGTTAGAGAGTGAGAACTTCCCTAGTAACAGGCTATAGCAAGTCGGAGTGGGCTGTGCCTGGCTTGCCCCACAGGTAATATGTAACCAGGCCCCCAGCAGCGTCTGCTGTGGATCAGAATTAGTTCCTGAAAGGTAGCGTTTGTAAGGTGCTAGTAGTCCACATTTATCCAGTACTTAACTCTCTTCTGGAACTTTATAAGGCAACTATTATTACCCCCACTTTAGGGATAAAGGAAAAGCAAGGTTAAGTGATTTGCCTAAGGCAACCCCCGACTGTCTCACCGCAGAGCTCAGGATTCTAACCACTACTCCAAATGGAATCTTCTTTCCACATCCTGTTGAAAGGTCTGTTTTTTAGCAGAAACACATTCTTTGATTATCTGGGAGGGAGTCTATTATTTTACAAAGAAGTTTTTAACAACCAAGTAAAGAACCTTCAGGATATGGGTGTATTGTTTATAAGTAACACAGCCAATTACAACTAATAGAACACTATATATATATATTATATATATGTGCCGCTCACCCTCATGGTCCACGGTCAGTTATCTCTGGCAGTGGTCTATTATCAGTTAAGGATCTCTAACTGGTGCTAATGGATTTGGTTGTTGGCACTTTGTAAATACCCCCTAACCGGTTTTAATTTCACTTAATTCCAGCCTGGTGATTACTAAAAGAAGCTTCCAATCAGTGAACATTTTAACATCTCCTTTTTGTCCATTGAATGAGGGTCCTTATTAGGAAATCAAGTATTATTTTGAGTCTGCTGAAAATAACCAGGGAAAACTGAGTAAGAAGGGTAGTTGCTGATCTGGTGAGAGGCTTAGTCTGTCTCTGGGAATCTGCTGTGTTAGTTTGTACTATCAGGCCCCTCCTCCAGTGTGTGGGCTGCTCTGCCTTTACGCACAGGGCCGTGGACTTGAGCAAGAGCACCTGGCTCTGGGAGTTCACTTGCCCCCGCCCTGCCTGGGAGCTCTTCTGGCAACCTGGGAGAGCTGATCTTAGCCCTGCTGGTCCCGGCACAGTATGGTAGTTAGGGACAGGGGATTTGTTACCAGGAACAAAGCTGTGCTTCTTACTATCTGCATAACTTTTGGTGACTTTCTCTCCCTTTCTGGGCCCCAGTTCCTTCATCAGTGAGGTGGGAAAATGTGACTAAGGCTGCCCTGAGAATGTGGCATGCACATGAAGGTCCAGGACAGGGCCGTCACTCACTGAGAGAGCCACTCTATGCACCTTCTCTCCGAGCAGCTCTCTGGAGTCCTGATGCTCCTCTCCTTGTCTGTCGCCCAGTCCCTCCTCTCATCCATGTGGGCCCTGAGCTCTGTACTGCCCCCTCCTGCCATAAAGGCCTCCAATTCCCCCCGCTCACCGTAATGAAATCTCTCTTAGGGCAACTAAGGAGTATGAGTAAAGCAATTTATTCTACGGTTGGTAGGCCACATTCTCACAGAAGCTTCTAGCTTGAATTTGTGCCCTGGATTGCAAAGTCCTACTTTTCACTTCCAAAATAACAGTTACATAGGTTCCTTCCTTTGACAAACAGCCACCACCTTACTTTTGGCCTCCTTCACCTCCCACTGGATTCCTCTGATGACATCTTGGTTAGTCCCCTCAAACCTTGCTGCTGATAGCAGCTTAGGTAGTGGCCATCAGACCTTGCTACTAGAACTGTCTATGGAAGCAAGGCTTCCTATAGTCACGACGTACCACTAAGTTGACCACAAATGTGCAAGAAGTTCCACATTACACAAGAGCCATACAAATCAACACGGAAAAGATCAAGGCTTCAGTATGGAAATGCTAGAGGATATTGGTGGTGTGGTGAATGACTGTGGGTGGGGGGAGTTCACAGAGAAAATGCTCATCTGCCTAGTGACCAGAGGAATGCATTTTAAATACGCACACAACAGTAGTTTACATCTCCTAAGTTAGAGGAAACAATCCTAGTATTACCTAATACTTGTAAAGTACTGATGAAACCAGTTCAGCCGTATAATATGGCTGATGTTGGGAAATAGTATAGCCCTTTGGGAAACTAATTTTGCACTGTGTTTCACAAATATTTCTGTCCTTTGACCTAGTAGCCTCACTCTCAGAAATTCAATTTTAGTAAATAACAGAAAAGAAGGAAAGAAAACAATACGTATGGAGGTAATGGTAAAATACAAATATATATGAAAAGTGAATATTCACCAGTAGGAAAGATACAAACAATGGTACACCGATATTATGCTGGCATAAAATAATAATTATCCAAAAATATAGAAAAATATTTATCTTCTAAAGCTAGGTAAATCAAATCACAAAATTATTTACTCGATAGCTATAACTGTAAATTCATGTCTGCATATGGGAAAGAATTGGGAGAATGTAAACAAATGAAAACAATTGGCATATGGGGCATACGATCATAGAGTGTTCTTTTCCTTTTAAATATTTTCCTTATCGTTACAGTGCTGTTTGTGCAGTAAATAAGCACAGTTATAAAGGCACACTGCAAAGACAACCTCGAGGATTTCCTTTCTGTTATGGAATGAACGTTGCACACTTCAGCACATCCTCCTGGCCCAGCCCAGCCCAGCCCAGCTGGCCCTCTTTCCTCCAGCCCCAGGCGCCTCATTTTGTCTCCTCTTGAGCAGCCTTCTCTCTTCCCATTTGCCTTCACCCTGGTCCTCTGCAGTTCCCACCTCTGTGCCTTCCCCCACTGTTTCTGCCATCTGGGATGTCTTCGTTCCCTTGTTCTTCTGAGCTCTGACCCACCTCTGAGGGTCTGACCCAGAAGCTGCCTCTGCGTCTTCCTTGAAGGTTTCCCACAGCATTTTTGCTGGCGTTAACCTTTCCTTTCTGGTGGCCGGGGCTGGGTCTTACTTATCTAGTTAATGTCCAGATTTAGCTGATAATAGGTGTCACATGATTGTTCCCCCCTTCAACCTCGCACGTCTGTCTCTAGGAAGAGCTAGCACCTGTCAGCAGGGCAGCAAGCAGAGCAGTCAGATGAGACATCAGGTGGATTTATTATAGAATATTAAGTATAAAAAATTAATTGATTTGCAATTTCTTCAGGATGCAATTTGGTGACCAAATTATTACTAATTTTATTAATCAACAGTGGTATTTTTTTTCCTAAATACAATAAGGCCATCAGTTATGATCTGCATTTCCATGGACTAAGTGCCAGTAGTTTTAAGAGTTCCAAGAATGAGACAAGTTATGCCTAATACCTAGTAGCTCATCAGGGGCTACTTTTCTGTTGGTCTCATTTTGATCTTGAGAGAACGCTGAGAGTTTCCTCAACAGCTTTTAGGAATGCATCTCACCTAGAATGTGGGGGATTTTGTTGCATTTCAGAAAAATAAAAACTCGAGGAAAACTCAGGGATGGTGCATCAATTAATTCAGTCATTCACTTACTCAATAAATATTTGTGAGAGTCTTGTACTTGCCTGGGTCTGTTCCAGGCTAGGGATACAGTGGTAAGTGGCTGCCACAGAGTTTACTACGTTGGGAGGAATAGACAATAAATAGGTGAACAAATGATATTTACTATAAAAGAGGGTACTGTGATACAGAGTGGCTGATGAGAGAAGGAGCCCTGGGGAGACCACATTCACCTGGGGTGGTCAGGTGGCTCTCTGAGAAGGAGACACTTATCTGAGTTTTGAACAGTGAGGACGATCCCGCCAGCAGAGATTCGAGGGAAAGGGATCGGTAACTTCTGTGGTGTGGGCTAGTGTCAAGTCAGTACACTGCCAAAGAGAGGCAGGCACTGTGGCTGGAGATCTGTGGGCAGGAGGGAGCTTGTTGCAAGGTGAGTTTGGAAAGGAAGGCAGAGGTCAGGCCATGAAGCACCTTGTAGGGGTTAGTAGTTTGGATTTGAAGTGCTTTAGGGACAAGAAGATGTTGTTAGTGGCCTGCCAAGATCCCTTCAAAAGTAAGATGCCCCTATCTCCAGCCGCTGGTGGTATTGGCTACTGAGGGCTCACATGTATACCCTTCCCCAGCCAGTGGAAGCTCCTTTGCACAGAAATACCTCGGAGATCATGCCCTGCCCTCGGAGGCAGCCTGCAACTAATGACTGACTAATAGAGGAATGCAAAAGGCCAGTCCCCTTACTGCAATATGGGGCATGTCTGGTGGTACTCACTCCAGAGCTCCCCCCAAGACTGGGCTGAAGTTAGGCTTCATGAAACCACATCTTAGCTTCTCCTGCCGCATCCTGCTTCTACTCCTTCATTGCAGGGTTCTCCTGAGATCACTCACTTGCACAACGATCCTTGCCTCAGGCTCTGCCTTTAGCAGTGATGATTATTAGACTGTGAACTCCCTGAGGGCAGGGACTGTCCTTGTCTTGTTCACTTTTAGATGGAAGATTTGAGAGACAGCATGACAGAATCTGATTACTTAAAATAATTCTGTTTCTTGTGAGTATCAGGGGAGGGAATGTAGGGAGGGAAAGGCCGAGATAGGTAACGTTTCAGGCTATTGAAGTCATCTAGGTAAGATATGACTGTGGCTTGGATTGCATAAATGAAAGGATCTCCATTAAGCAAAGATTTTCATCTACAATTATACTTACAAAACTCCCCTTCCATCAAGTAATTTGCAAGTGACCTTAGGCAGATGAATGTTAATAAAAGAATAATGCATTGTGGTACATAATAGGAAGAATATATAAAAGATCAAATATTCATTAAGACTCTGAATCCATATATGAGCATTTACTACAGAAATAATGAAACAGAAATGTGTAGTTGGTCTTCAGCTTAATTACTGGAATTAGTCACAGGTCCTTGGGGAGGGAGGGAGACTATAATATCTAAGATCTGTTTGACATTGGAATAAAAGTGATTATTTGAAAATGGCTATTGTTCTTTCCACTTTGGGCTAGTAAATGCATCTGTTTTCCATCTATTTCTTGGGAGCACTGGGGATTTATGTTCCTTTCTTGAAAGCTCCTCAAATTCCTCTCTTCTTTTTAGCTCCCAAATCAGGTAAGGATAATCAAGCTCCGACTATCTTAACAAAATATCACATGATGAATAGAATGAGAGTTACATAAGCTGTTGGGTTACATGGCTTGGGAAACACGATAGCCAAGAAGAAATATGCTTTAAAAGATTATTCTTTCATCTAAGCATTTATGTATTGAAAGAGATGAACAGAAGGCAGGAAAATAACCCAAAAGGCAATAGTTTTCTGCCCTGTGTGACAACCCGTACTTTGAGGATCTGAAATCTCTTTTGCAAATGTGCAGATATGTAGTATCTGCTCTTCAGAGAAAGTTGTGTCAGATAGTTCACAACAGGCCTGAGGGAGGGCCGAGGGGAGGCATAAGGTGCTCTGCTCTTCCCCACTTCAAGCGGAGTCAGGCAGGGTGCAGGGGCAGGCCAGCCCTCAGGCTGGTGAGGGGCACTGCTGAGACCCACTGTGGAGCCCTCAGCGAGCTGAGCTCCCCTGCAGAGGACCAGGGCTCCGGTGCCTCTCCCTGGCTGTGCAGGGCCACCCTGGGAACCACGCAGCTGTCAGCTCCATCCCTTAGACTGCCAGGCCAGAACCAGTGGGTAGTGAGGGCTCTTTTCCAGAGTTACAGACCCAAAAGGGACAGAGGTCAGCAATGGAAACGATGGCCCCATAGTCTGAGGCCAGCCTGGAACAGTATCAGAATTCCATTCTATGGGTTTTAACCACAAGGGGAAGCATTAAAGCCAATGGCTTTGCCCTTGACACCTTCTTTTCATTTGCTCAGCATGGAGCCTGCACATTATGTGCCAGGGTATGTCTTGTTCTCTGTCTTCAGAGACCAAGATGAATGAGGAGAGGTCCCACTTTCTAGGAGCTCAGTCTTTACAATATGTAGAATCATCAGAGGGCCTTAAAAAAACACAGACCCTGGGCTCCCACCCAAAAGAACTGGATTAAAAACTGTGTGGATGAGGCAACAACACTGGTGTTTTTTACAAAGCTGGTGGTTCTGTTGTGCAGCTAAGTTTGAGAATTTGGTTTGTTCTGGAGAGATGCCATGAGTTTGAATTTGAATTAATTTTGGGTTTGGTCTCCGGAGATGCAGTGCATCCTTGGAGAACTACAGCCCCTGCATCAGTGCCTTACAGCTCAGAGGTTATGACCTAGATTCTGAAAACTACCCTAGAGATTTCAACAGGAGCTGATTTTGCTCCACTCCTCCCCACAGGGATATTAGAGACCTTGTCTGGAGACATTTTTGGTTGACACAACTTCAGGGGAGAGTGCTACTGGCATCTAGTGGGAGAGGCCAGGGATATTGCTAAATATCCTGTAGGACACAGGACACATTCTTTGCCCACAGCAAAAAACTATCTGGCCCTAGATGTCGGTAGTGCTGAGGATGAGGTACCCTGGTTTTGGATAGTTCTCCTAAGAAAGGATAGTTCTGATTGTAAAACCGGCATAGCAAACAACTTCCTTTAGCTAACATGTATTATGCACTTAGGATGTTCTAGCTACCTTATTTGTGGTAATAAACATTGATCATGGTTTGTTAGGTACTGTTATTTGTTCCCATTATGCAGATAAAAAAATGGAAGCCCAGAGATGAAATAACTTATCTAAGGCCACATATCTTGTAAATGAAGAGTTTGGGATTTGAATGTGCGGTCAGGCTTCTATACTTCTGCCTTTGCCGATACTTCTGACCAACAGGTTTTATTTTTCATCCCCAGAGAATTTTTCCAGGCAGAAAAGAGATACATACATACTTGGATTAGTCCTTCTTAAGATTTGCTGCTTGAGAAAAACAAAACTATGCAAAAGATAGCCTGTCTGAGCTGGGAGATGAACAGACATTGATGATTTCTGTGCCATGTGGCCAGGCCAGGGCCACGGAGGTGCCGAGGGGAATCTCCAAAGAGGATGTTGCTTAATGCTTTTGACACCAGTGGATTCCAACACCGTTTGGCAGTGACTGGGTGTCCTACAGTGAAGTTTGGGGTACTGCCTGACCAGCCAGACTGTGTGGGTGACAGCTCTGATCTTCTTAACTCTGAGCATCTGTTCAAATGATGTCTCAGCAGGAAGACACAGTGGGAGAATGTCTGCTTAGATCACGTGAGCCGCTGAGTGGCCTTTCAGACGTCCTCTAGAAAGCCCTGGTGTCCCCAGGTCCCTTTTGCTCCCCAGCCCTGTGCTCTGTGGGGACCGAGGAGATGAAAGAGAACCCTAGCTGAGGTCGTCTGTCCTCTCTCTAGTGTCCCTACCCATAGTCACTGCACTAGGATGAGGGGTTTCAGCCGCGGGGCATCCACTGCCAGACCCCCTTGTCTCTCTCAGCACAGTCTGAGCCAAGAGGCTCCGGAGGGTTGGAGTGGTGTCCGCCTTAGCTGGAGGTCCCTGCAGGCCAGTGGGTTAAACAGCTTATGTAAAGCTATGTATTTAGCAAGGGGAATGTGAGCAGGCAGGCTCTGGGCCCTAACACTATATTGCTACCCAGCAGGTTCTATTTTCTTCTCCTGGGAGTTTTTCTAGGTAAAAAAAAAATGGGCCCATTTGCAGCATGGCTATAAAATGTGCCCAAGCCAGTGATTTTTAAAGAAAGAAGCGAAGGAACTTCTGGGGTGAGAGGCCCTAGCCAGCTTTAGACAGAGCGGTGATGTGAGTGGGACTGGCCCCTGCCTCCTCCCTCTGACCTTTCTCTGCGGGGAACCTTGTGGGTGCTGTGCCCTAAGGGCACATTCTATGCACTGCTGGCCCCGTGTCTCTTGAAATCAAGTTGGCAGCAGGGAACTGAGGCTCTTGGAGGACATTGACTTGTTGTGTTCCCATTTTTCTCAGAGATTTTCTGTTTTTAGTAAGAACACAGTCCATTACTAAAAAATGTACAAATCTCCAGCCTTGGCTGGGCTATTGATTTACTGTTCAGCGCTCTCCCCATCTCCCCCAGAACATTCCCCAAACTTTTTTTTTCTTTTTTTACTTTTTCCAGGCTGCCTTCTACCTCAGGGTGTTTCTGCTTTCTATTGATAGAGAAGTTGAGGCTATTAATATTTCCCTCAACCTCCTCCTGTTGGTAGTCATTAGTGTTATTTGCTAGCTAGCTTCATTTTTCTCTGCTTTCAAACAGATGACAGGGTTAAACCTCTTGACTCCTCTGCTGACGGCGTGGGTAACATGACCCGTGGCTGACAATGAGTTGTGAGCAGCAACCATGTGCGCCACTCCCAGGTGACAGCAGTTAATAGCCGGTATGAGACTCTGGTGTTAGCAGGGTGGAAACATTTGAGATGCTGGCCATTCTGTCAGCCTGGGTTTCTGAGTGAATTCTGCTCCAAAATGGAAATAGGATGAGCAGTACATAAACTTTCTTTTGTTAAAAGCCACCACAGTTTGATTTTGCTTGTCAATACAACTTCACCTATCTTGGTTAATATACTGTCCCTTTTGCCCAACAAATAATGCTCCATGCATATTTACCCTTTATGCTTTCCAGCCTTTCTCAGAGAAAAAGCTGTCTCTCCATCTGTACTAATCTTTACAGTCACTTCTCGTTAAAGTCCTCTCCAGTGGTTTCCTATGTTATTCTTAAAAAAAGAAAAGAACAAAATCCATGAGCAGGTGTGTGAGCCTCCGCATGGCCCATCCCTGCTTGCTTCTGCAGAGCCGTCCCACACCCAGCTCTTCCGCCTGCTTTCTAACATGGCAACCTTCACATTATTTCAGTTCCCCGTACATGCTGTTTCTTCTTCCCGTAGGCCTTTGAACATGCTTGGAACATGTTCTCTCTGCCAGAAATGTCCTCCTTGCCTGTGGTTAACTTTTCTTCTTTCACTCTCAGAAAGCATGAGGTCCCAGGAGAAGCCTTCCTTGACCTCCCTGATTAGGTCTCGTCTACCTTTAGAAGTTGAAATACCACTTTCTTCTCCTTTATAATACTTCAATTGCAACATTATAATTTATTGGTGTGATGTTTTGATTAATATCTGTCTTCCTGTGATGGCTGACATCATGTCATTTTTATTCACTACCATGTCCCCAGTGATTAGCACAGCATACTTTGTAGTCACACAGTGAAAGTTTGTTGAATGCATGAATAAGGATATATAGTCATGCTGTCCAATTTGGTAACCACTGGCCACATGTGGCTATTGAAATTTAAATTAATTAATTAAAAATAATTCAGTTGCATAATTATGTAGCCACATTTCAAAGGCTAATTAGCCACCATATGAGTAGAAAAGAAAACATTTCCATCGTCACAGAAAATTCTACTCAATAGGGCTGGCAGTATGAAGTTAAGTGCTAGTTATGGCATTTAATATCTTCAGGGGTCTGGTTCTGACAAGCTTTCCAGTCTGTTTTCTTCAGGGGTCTGGTTCTGACAAGCTTTCCAGTCTGTTTCTTTCCCCAGTGATACAGCCACAGGGAAACACTCATCCCCTCCATAAACATGTTCCCTAAACACGCCTCTTCCTCAGGTGCCCGCAGCTTTTCAGCCTCCACCTCTTGCTGCCTGTCCTTTCTCACCACTTTCTGCTTGAATTGCCACCCATCCAGCACCTTCCATTAGCTCAGCCCTGTCGCAAGCATTTCCGCTTCAGAGAGAGTTTTCCTGAGGTTTAGACTGTGCTGGTTGGAGTGTTTGCTGGCCTTTCTGCTCCCCCCTTCCCATTCTTGTTTCCCCAGCTCAGACGGGATTGTAACCCATTGTTCATACACCTCTCTGCTTTGTTACATGAACCCTCAAAGGCAAGGCCTGGGTCTTGGTCTTCTCCGCACAGAGCTGGTGGTGCGGTAGACATCCGTGAATGCCTGTTAAATGCCGAGTGACTAAATGAATGAAAACCTTCGTTCCTTAGTACAATGATGTGAAGATAAAGGGAACTCTGTTACTGAGTAGGGCTATTGAGGGTACCCCTCTTCATTCCTTCCCCCTCCACAGTCCTGTTCCAGGTCTTTATTTCATGAGACTAGATTTCTGAGCCAGGAATCACCCAGGAGCTTGGCAGAGTCATGAAAGAGCACCTCTAAAATTTCTGGGTCTGGAAGGCTCGGTGGAGTGGAACTGCTGCTTGAGGAGAGTGGGGAGTCTCATCAGTTGGAAGGAAAGACGGCTGGCACCATGACTGGATCCCCAAATCAAGCTACATGCCAAGATGTGGGAATTGGGGCCACCTAGAAGTCTGAAAGAGGTGACTGCTGTGAACTTGACCTTGCTCAGCCCATGGAGTGCAGGGGCTGCTGTTGCTGCAGAGCATAGCTGTTCCCACCTCCCCCGCCACACTGATGGCTCTTTGAGCGCAGCGCTGTCTTAACCCTCCTCAGGATCCCGGCAGGCTGAGCAGTGTCTGTAGAGCTCACAGATAGTATCTGCAGAGCTGGTCAGATTGAACTAACCAACCCTGATGGTGGAATAATGCCTGATAATAGACATGCTTTCTGCAGTGGGAGTAATACAGTTTGGGATAAAATATTCATGTGTTTTCCTTTTTTTAAAGTAGCATACCTTTGCTTTGTTATGTCCAAATGGGCCTCCATTTCCTCTACAGGGAGAGTTAAGTCTTCTGTCATGTTAAATAGGCACTTCTGGGTCTCTCTGTCCCATTTTTCTTTGGCAGTTGAGCCCGGAGGACACATGCCTACAAAGTTCTTTCAGTGAACTTGGATCAGGTGAAGACCTTTCACCTGATCCTCATTAAAGTGACCTGAAGTCAGGAAGAAGGAAGAGGTGATGTAGGGGAAAGAAAGGGAGATAACATCCCTGTAGGCCTAGAGATGACGAAGTGATAAAAAGGAGAGAGGGAGGGATGAGAGGTGAAGGGCCCCGATGTGTAGCTTCAGGTAGGCAAGTTTGAGAGCCCCAGGGGTGGTGTCTGGGTCTCTGTGACCAGTTCCTCAGCCATGACTACATGCCAGACACTGGGCTTCTTTTATGGGTGCAGCTTGGGCCCAGTGAGCCTAAGCAGGTTCAGGGACTCTTTGTGTCTTCCCAGTTAGGGATGCTGGAAGTCCCCTAAGCATTTATTTAGAGTTGATATGCAGGGGGAGAAGAGGGCCTTTAAGAAGGAATCTAGGCATGGTTCTTGGGGACAGAGGCAGAAATGGAGAAGACAATAAGATGTCTTTTACTCATATTGGCCCCAGAGAAGAAGCCTGAAGCCTGCATACACACAGGGCTGCGGGCCAAAGCTGGAGGGATTGTTTCCTTTATCTGTGAGGCACAAGTAGAGTTGCTTCTGAGCTGAAGTGTGACTCCGCATGGAGAGAGAGGCCTCCTTGCTTCTTCGTGAGGCAAGCTTGACTTCTCAAGGGACTGTGACCCGTAAAGGCTGGGATGGACTGGAATGGACCGGGATGGATAAAAGAAGTATCTTATGTCATGTGGACACCGACTCTAAGCCAGTGCAACGTGTGTAGTACTACTTGTTTTATACCCAAAGCCTGGTGAGGTCAAGGGCTATTTGAAGTACACATACTTTATCCCATTTGATTCTCATCATAATCCTATAAGTAGGCGTTTTTCTCCAAACTATAGGTGAGGAAAGTAAGACATAGAGAGGCTGACTCAATCAAGTGACCCCATTAATAAGTGACTGGACCAAGATTAACCTTAACAGGAACCCTCCTGGCCATTTCTCCAACCCTGTCTACCAAACATAATGGTAAACATTTCAGATGACACCACCTGGGTACTGGGGAGGCTGAGTTACCCTGTTAAGGCAGAAGTCTTGGAGAACAATCGTATCCTCCCAAGGTCTGTGGTCTTTTTTGGAGGAATTTTAGTCTATAAGGATGATGTCCTTACCCGGGGAACATTGCTAGCATTCTCTGGGGATATAACCAAGGATAAGCTTGGGACTGTCTTTAGAGATAGAAGGACTCCTAAAGTCCCACGGAAGGGGCATCATTGAATGATCAATGATGCTTCCCTGTGGAGCGGCGGAGAACTTCACGGTTTCCAGAGCAGTTCTTCTCATATCAATGCATTTGAAAGTTCACAGAAAACTGTGAAGCAAAAGCTTACATACCCATTTTGCAGATGAGGAATGAGGCCCAGAGGACTTTAAAAGACTTGCCCAAGAGTGCATGACTAGTAAGTGTTAAGAATCATGCTAGAAATTTGGTCTCCTGAAACCCGCCTCCTGATTCTTTCCTCTTTATCAGGGCCCTTGTGCCATAGTAGGATAGTTGTCTTTATCTAGTGGAGGCTGACTGTAACTGAGCCAGCCAGAGACCTGGACATTACGGTGATGCCTGAGGACAGGCAGACATTCTAACAAAGGACATGCTCCAGGGCTGAGTACCAGCAACAGGGCGGTACCCACTTCATTTAGATCTATGAATTTCAGAGATTTATAGGCTGATTCGATGTTACAGTTTCTCAAAGATTACTACATGGAAAACTAGTTTCATCAGATGTTCCATGACAAATAGAGTTCTGTGATCAAGTAATACGTATTTTACCCATTTTCTTTCAGAGTAGCAATGCATATTAAAGGCTCTATAATGTCTTTAAGCAAGGAAATCTTTGGACTCTGTTTAACTCAAGGTCTCCAAATTTATTTGAACACAAAACCTTTTTTTAAGGTCACATCTATCAGTAGGGCCCATGGAACAGCCAAGAATACTTAGTTTGATTTAACCACTGAATTAATAGTTTGATTTGATAGCATGGGGGCAGAGCCATAGGAATTTTTTATGTTCTTATAGTCCAGCCTTGGGCTCATCAGGTATAAAAGGAAATGTATTTATAAATAGGCCTTGGTGCTAGTCATTTCATGACTCAAAGAGCCAGGGTTAGACTGTGCCCATGCAAGCATGCTAAGGTTTGGAAGTTAAAAATGGAATCTCATTATGATATTAACAATCCTTTTTAATAATAGGTGTTTTCACTGGTGATTCATGACAGAGTAAATGTCAAGGAAAACTATGAGTCTGTTTATTTTGCACATGTGATTTGATGGCACACGTGATTGGAAAGAATTTACCTTTTGGGAGGTCTTTGAATTGAGCAAGGTTGACATTTTATGCAGGTCATTATCATCTTCCTACCTGTGGATTGCAGCAGACACTTGACATTCACATTGGGTATTTCCTGAGGCCTTTATGACTTTCTTAATTGGCAAATACCACTAAGTAATTCCCTTATAAAACTTTTCATTCTGACGCAAACCGTCATGTTCGTTGAGTGCCTTCCTTTCTTTTTATTCATAACCAGGACTGTTTTGTACTTGGTAGCTGACAGTGAGAGGGAACATGGAGCTGTGAGGTGGTGGGCAGACATCTGGACTATCTGATCTACCCTGAAAGGTAGTTTGGCTAAGAGATTTAGATTTATGTTTGTGTAAACTGATGAATGCTTGCGTTTCATGGGCTATTGGAATTGCTCATGAACAGCCAAAGCTGTGAATGTAAATCTGAAAATGCCAAACATGCCCTGTTCTTTGTAGATGAAACATCTTCACCTTTCACACTGTGCTGTCTTCCCCCACGCTGGGAGGCGGGAGGCTACGATGGCTTGGGGAAAGAAGGAAATGCTTATGGTTCTGGAAACTCAAGCTCATCTTTACCATTGCCAAATAGTCTCCACAGCAAGGTTTGTTTAAACTCCAAAGCTGTGGGTATCTCAGCTTCTGGAAGGGGTTGCTACACTTTGATGAGAAGCCTAGGGAGCTCTTGCGGTAGGCTGAAAAAGGAGTTAGTGTCTGAGCTAAGAAAACAGGATTTTTCTTGAAATTGCAGTCTGACTACTCCCTTCTCATAAAACTATGTTTTGGAATATGAATCTAAGGCCACCTTTCTCATGATTTACCATTTTTATCTTTGGGACTCAGAGTCTTTGAAAAAAGATATTTTTTCTTAGAGTTTTTGATTATTATTAAAAGTAAAAGGACAGGGAAGATTTTATCAAACTTGGGAGCTCTCGAGTTAAATGTGATTTCTTAAAAGACAGTTTACCGCACACATATTAAGATAATCAGGCAAGAGGAAAAATGCCCAGAGGCCAATTCAGGGGCATTGAAAATACCCACAGTACTGACCCTGTCTAATAATTGGGAGAAAAATCCTTAAAGATTGATCAGCCATCTTGCTTATGTGGAAAGCACATTGCTATTTAAACACATGGATCTTTGGAGCTCTGCAGTTTTTATCAGAATGAATGACATCGTCTAACTTAAGAGCAGATTCTGAAGACGCTAAAGTACTTCCAAAGTGAAATGTAATTGAGTTGTGCTCCTTAGGACCTCAGTCTGACCAGTCACTGTGGATCTGAGGGCTACTGGGTGCCAGTGGCCATTAAAGAAACCTTGAGGTTGATGGATGAGGTGGGACAAGCTTACTCTTGTGAAAGTCTATTCGAGCTTCCTGCTGAGGACTTTCATAGTCCTGGGGAGTGAAATTCCTCTAAGCTTCCCAGAAGCATGGATTCCTCAAAGCCCCTACACTAAAACATTTTCTACCCAAGTCTCCAGGCACAGAGGAAGCTCAATAGATGGTACTGAAAGACTTGAGTAGTATGTTTCTCATGAAAACTTGGGAATTGGCCTTCCAGCCGATGGGAGCACTGACTGTGACGTTGTCCCCACCAGTGGTTTGGAGGCTGAACAGCTCCTCTTGGCCTCCAGGCTCAAAGCCTGTCCGTGGAACGACTATCAGTGATAATCAGCACTGCCCACCCCATCTGTCTCTGTCTCTGTCTCTTTCGGTTTCTGTCTCTCCTGTCTCTCTCCCAGTGGGCTGGGGGAGGAGGGGGTGGGGTGGGGGAGGGGCTCTGAGCTGTCCTGCAGGCTGGCTGTTCCCCGTCTAGAGAGAAGTCGGGCAGTTGGTATTGTCGCTGTCATCTTGTGGGAACATAAAATATGCACGAGCACAAAGCTAGGCCAGTGGTTCTGTGATGCAGAAAGGCCAGGAGGGGCGGAGAAGCTTACCTTCTTGACTTCATATTTAATGGCGAGTTTGATCCGGCTCAGACTCGGTCGGTGGTGGTCAGACAAGACTTGGAAGTTCACATCACCATTTAAAATCGCTTCCACCTCTTCGGTGTCTCGGCACAGGTCCAGCACTCCCACCACAAAATCCTTGCATTGCATAGATAACTTCCTGTAATCGTTCTGACAGAATAAAAAGAAACCAGGGTGTGTCACAGCGAGCCTCACAGATCATCCTGCCCAGCACTGCACTGTCAGCCAGCACCTGTCCATTGAGCATGAGCTCATGGAGAGTATTGGAACTAGGGGACGTGCGGGTCCAGAAGGCAGGGCAATTCCCCTTGACACACAAGCCAAAGGATATCTTCCCCGAGCCAGGATTTGTCAATGAGATCTCCACAGGCCATCTGCCTCAAAATCACCCTGGGTGCGTGCTCAAACGGCAGGTTCCTGGGCCCTGTGGCAGATTTAATGACTCATAATTCCTGGGATGAGGCTAAGCAATCTGTCTTCAAAAGACCTTGTTCTCCAAGTGATTCTGCCAAGGCCATCCTAGGCTCTCTCAGAGCGGCAGTTCTCCGTACCCAGTTCTGAGAGAGGAGTGGTAAGGATATGAACTTCGAAGGCTGGCGGAAGTAACACATCACTCGTTTATCACCAATCTCTAATGGTCACTGCTCTACACAGAAAGTTTACTGGAGGGATACGGCTGATATGCTAAAATTGTAAAAAACTGTCTACAGGTGTGCTTTCTTTTTAGGTGCCAGAAAATCTGCTTATAAATTATAAATTTAAAAATCAAATGTAATTTAAATCTTACCACAAATTCTTTTGTACAGCCAATCATGGCTCCTTAAATTACTTGCCTGTTGAATAAACATCTTTAGACCTTGACCTTTTGTTTTGTTTTTTAATGAGTTGCTCAGGAGTTCTCTCTCCTCTTCCCTAAGCATACCTTTGTGAATTCTCTTAGAGAGGTTGACTTCTTCCCTAGTGACATGCCAGCTTCTCTCTCCCTCATACAGACTGCTGCAATTCCAGATAAGCATCCGGAATATCCACAAAGAATGTTTCATGTCATCCTCACCCCACTCCTCCCCCAAAATATTTTCTCCCGGAGGCTTCCTTCTTGGTTTCTTAGTTGAAATGAGTCTATTCAGAAAAGACACAAGAACTAAATGTCACTTTCAGTGTTAATGTCAATAGCCCTCAGACTGGTGAATAGTGGTTGGTCAATAGGAACGCAGGTTTGCTTTTCCAGAACCTGGATTCCTCAGCAAATAGGTGGGAGCATGGCAAGCTGTCGCCGCTTAGCCATTTTTCTGAATTAATGATTCTTGTGTCCTTCCAGCAGTGCTGCCTCAAGGTGACACTTTGCATTAGAGAAAGAGGCAAGTCGATGTTTGTTTGGTAGGCAAAGGAAAAGGATCAAGAAAATATTTTGAGACAAGAGCAGCCACCCTTCATTTTTATGTATAATTTAGGGAGAGAAGGGACAGGCTGGGTAGAAACTGCTCAGCTCAGGCACTTTGTCATGGAGATCGATTCAGGGAAGATACTTGGAGTGTTCCAGGTTTTGGCACCTAGCGCAGAGCTCGTTGGTGACACGAACAGCTGTGTTCTTGTGTTCCTCCATCCTCACACACGCGCGCACACACTCCCATCATCCCTCTGTTCCTTCCTTCCTTCCCTTCCCTACCCTTCTCTTCTCCTTTCCCCTTTCCTTCTCCCCTTCCTCCCTCCCTTCCTACTTACTGTGTCCCAGGCAGTGAAAAATTAGCCATGAACAAGGCAGAGGTGACCTCTGAGTAGTGTGGGGGTAGAGGAGGCTAGGGACCCACCCTCAGGATTGCACCAGAGTAAAGCAAAGTAAACCTTGCTTGTAGCTAATCCCAGCTAAGATACTCCGAGAGCCCTGATGAGCTGGGGTGGGAGTCTCAAGGGACACTGGGCTCAGCAAAATGGGCAAGGAAGGTCACCTCATTACATGGACCCATTCAACTCTGGCAGTCGTGCTGCTGCAGCTCGGGTCCCCTGAGTCTCTGCCCCCGTTCCATCAACGCTATTGTCTCTCTTTCAGAACAAGGAGGCTCTGAGTATTATTGCCTGTTCCTGGTAGAACAGGCAGTTCCCTGTTAGCTAGATAAGACCTCATCTCATGGTGGAAACTTGTGCTTAGAGTTGATGCATGGATGGGTACAGAAAAGAAATGGAAAGGTCTAACCCAGCCCTTGGCCCGAGCTCCCTATCCTAGTTGTAAGTCAGCCTGTGCTGCCCCAGAGCCTCTGCACATTTGTGGGCTCAGCACAGAACACAGAGTACCATTTCATTAGAGACTTCCGCTTCCTTGGGCTCTCCCAGCTAGCCTGGACATAAAAAGGGAGACATACCGGAGCAGCCAGAGCAGGTGATGTGCCTTTTGCCTTCTGCACTAGACACAGGCTGGAAGACAAGAAGCCTGGTATCTGCAAATGGCTGTGAGAACAGACAGAACCCAGGCCTGCGAGGAAGGGGGAGATGACATGGATATGATAGCTCCAGGTGGGAGGGTCATGGCCAGGCCCAGGCCTAAGAGAAAGCCATTGGAGAGCATCTCTAGGGAATTATGGTGATTGTGATTTAGTGGGTTAACCCTGAGCTCAGTGAGCCTTCCAAGCCACACTCCTTAATTTTGGAGTTGGAGGCAGATGAGGCACATACCCAAGACCTAAGTAATTTAATATCCTGCACAGTAAAGTCTGCCGGTCCCAATGGGCGACAGATGTCCTACTTGCGTCATCTCACTAGTCCTTATAAAATCTCATGATGGAAGAGCTGTCAGCACTTCCATTTTACAAATGAGGAAGCAGAGATTCAGAGGTAAACAAACAGGCCAAATCCACTTTTCCTTATATTAGCGCTTATATCGTCTCTGGGTCACTCTGACCTTCCATGAAGGTTTTAGCTCCTGTCTCAGTGTCACTCTCCCAGCATTGCTGCTGTTGCTATTCTTGGTGCTTTCAATATCCAGGAAGGTGACCCTCCCATTCGCCTGCCCTCTCATTTCCTTGACAACATCTTTTCCAGTGCTTTATCCTCAACTTTTAACTGAGCCACTCATTCCTTTGGCTATTCCCAATAACTGCAGCAATGCCCCAGCTGTACCCTCATGTTTCCCTCTCTGACCACCCCCTCCTGTATGGCCAGCTCACTCTGGGACCCCAACTCCAGCAATCTTTTGATTCCACCAGACCTACAAGCCATAGGCCATACCATCTTTTCATTGGTATTCATCCCCCTCAGGTCCCTGTCTCCCTCCTTGCAGAGCTTGTATTTCCTGGACAGTCATTACAATCGTCCCTGCACATACCATCCTCTTGCTCTTATTTCATCCTCGTCACTCGGTAGAAGCCTGACCTTGGTTGAATCCAACTCCACTGCTTTGCTCCTGCCTCTGTGCAGTGAAAGTGCTGGAACAAACACAACTGCCCTGACCAGGCACGTGTAAACACACCACCTCTGCCGGCAAGTAGTCCCTGTTGCTCCTGGGCAACTCATTCTCCCTCTCTCCTAAGAAAGCGTTTCATTCCTTCTAACCTCACTCTTGTAACATCTCCACCTCCTAACTTTCAGATGAGGACCTTGTTACCTGTTTTGTTTGGATAATAGAAGTCATCAGAAAAGGAGCTCCACGTACTCATACTACCACTTCTCCTACCTACATGCATCTGTGCTCATGGACTCTGTTTCCCTTCTTCTTACTACAGATGAACTTCCCCTGCTCCTATCTAAGGCCAACTCTGCCTGGTGGGTGCTGGTTATCAGCTCCTTATGGGTGATGGGCAGGGACATGGCTCTGCAGTCTTCCTTTATTTCATCTGCATTGTCAATTTCTCTTTCCCTACTGACTTAGTAAACAAACATGCGGCTACTCTTTTGTCTTACAAAGGTAAAAAGAGTTTTATCTTGACCCCACTTCCCTCTCCATTTATTACTCCAACTTTCTGTTCTATTTTATAGCAAAGCTCCTCAATAGAGTTGTCTATACTCATCGATTCCAAATGTACTTCTTGCATTCTTACACAGTTCAATAAGACTCACTCTCTGCTCCACTGAGACTGTCCTTATCAAGGTCAACAAGTGACTTTCATGTCTCTAAATCCAGTGGTTGGGTTCTCAGTCCTCATCTTAAATGACCTGCCAAGTACTCTGAAGCAGCTGATTACTTCTAATACACATTCTTTACTTGGCTTCCAGCATAACGTAGTCTGTGTTTTTTCTTCTGAAATGACTCCTTTTTGCATTCTTTGTTGGTTCACTCTCATCTCCCTGATATTTTAATTTGGAATGCCCCAAAGATGTGCCCAGTTCTTTGAATTCTCCTTTTATTTCCTTATAGTCATTCCCTTAGTGATCTTACCTGGAATTCAGATGCCACCCATATGCTGATGACTCCAAAATTTACGTCTTAAGCCCAGACTTCTCTCCTGAACCTAACTCATATATCCAGTTAACACCTTGATATTTCCATTTGGATACTTAACAAAACTAACCTGGATTTAGTCTTTTCTACCTTACCTAGCTTTCCCTACCCTTTCCGTTTTTCAGGACAAAAAAAATCTTAGATTTATCCTTGGTTCTGCTCTTCCTCTTACATGTGACTTGTAATTCAGTAGCAGATGCTGCAAGCTCTACCTTCACGTAATCTGATCTCTTTTCACCAATTCTGTTTCAACCTTGGTCCAAACCATTGCCATCTCTTGGTTGGACTAACCTGAGAGACTCCTCTGACTGGTCTCCCTGATTCTGTCCTGATCCTCTATGGTGTATTGTCTATACATCAGTTGGAGGGATTCTTAGAAAAAATAGTCAGATCATGGCGCTGTTCTGCTCAAACCCTCCGATAGCTCCCCATCCACTCAAAGTAAAAGAGGAGTCATTACACTGCCCTATGAGGATATATATTACGTCGCCTCTCGTGTCTCTCCCTGATTTTACCTCCTATGGTTCTCTCCCTCCCTCTGTCTACTCCAGCCTCTCTAACCCCCTGCTGTTCACACTTGGCGTGGACCAGAACTTTGTACTGTCTGTTCTCTTTGTATAACTCCTCCCCCAGGTATTTACATGAACAACTTGATCAACTCCTTCAAGTCTTTGCTAAAGTGTCACTTTCTCAGAAGCCTTCCTTTAATATTTTTAAAAACTTGTTTTCTTCATAGTCCTATGGCCATATGACATACTATGTATATTACCTATTTATTATGTTTATTGTCTGTGGCCTCCACTAGAATGCAAGCTTCTTGAGGGCAGGAATCTTTGCTGTTTTGTTCACAACTATATCGTATGAGTCTAGAACAGTTCCTGGAACATGATGGGCACTTAATAAATACTTGTTGAATCAGTCAGAACGGTGTACTTGTCTAAGACGACATAATTACTAAATGATAGAACCAAGATTCAAAACAACTCAGTCTGATTCAAATCCTGTTCTCTTCCCTCTCACCTTGTTGCCCCTCAATGAGCAGGATGTTTCCTTCTGCTTAGCATGCTGTAAAAATCAGAGGCATAACTGGGGCTGACTTTCAACTAACTTGGGGAAGTAGAGGGTGGGCTGGATATTTGAATACCCAATAGATTCTGTAGTAGAGTAGGGTACAGGTTTTGAAGCTGGAAGGATCTGGAGTTTTAACTCTTATTTTATTACTGAGTAGTTAGAAATAGAGCAAGCCATTTAACTCTTTTGCATCTCAGTTTTTAATCTGTAATAAAATACATATATATATAGTCATTATGAAAATCAATATCAAGATGATGTAAAATGATGTATAGTTAATAAATAGCACAAATAACAAATAAAAACTAAATAAAATTAGATACCAAAACTAAAGCAGTTTTGTTATTGTTGCCACCTCATTTTGACCATTGATTTCAAATTTGTGACCTCCTGCCCTTTTTGATTTTTAATCACTGGAGTAGAAGCAAGACTGGCCCAAGGGGAGGAGAACACAAAATATGGAGAACTTGATTCTTTCTCTTTTCACTCCATAGCTTATCTATATATCAAAAATATGCCCTGCATCTGTTCCCTGCTCTTCATCTCTAGTCCTTCATCACACCAGTCCTTCCCAGGTTCGCACCTCTAGTCACCATACGTAGGTTAGCAGTGTTGAAATCTGTAATCTTGATTAAATCTTGATTAAATTTCTAATCTTGTCTGTTTCCAGGTCAGTCTGAATGACGATGTTCACCTTGATGAGATCAGGGGAGTATAGTATCAGCATCATTGTTCACCAGAGAAGAGATTTCTTTTGTGTTCATAGAGATCTTTCTCATTTTGTACCACTTACATTTGACCTCTTTAGGAGTAATACAATGAACGGCAAAGTTGACCCTTGGTGTCATAGGCAGATGGAAGTTCTCTCTGGTCTTTTCAGTGCTGATGACATTTACAAAACCAGCAATTTAAGTCGTTATCACCTTGCCATTTATCTCAATGAACTGTGATAGGCAGATAGTCTTTAATCTCCTGTGAGGGCATACTCAAGTCTGTTCTTAAAGAGACAAAGGGGAGCCATTCTTAGCTTGTGGGGACTGGTGAATGGATGAAGAGTAAGTACACCAGTTATTTTGTCCAGATCAATGCTTTGAAGCCACTGCAGGCTGTAGTGCTTCTTGGGACCATGAGCCGTGGCTGTGCTGAGCATGAAACAACGAGGCACTAGACTTTTGCCTTTTCCAGAATAAAATATAAATGAAATTGTGTAGTATATAACCTTTAGAGACTGGCTGCTTTTACTCAGTATAATTCCCCTGAGATTCATCCATGTTGTTGTATGTATCACTAGTAAATTTCTTTTTAGTTCACATCCATTTCATGCACACATCAGTTTATAATCACTCATAAAAGGACATTTGGTTGCTCCTAGTTTTTGGCATTTATGAATAGAGCTTCTGTAAACACATTCATGTACAAGTTCTCGAGTGAAATTTTTAATTCTTTATGGTAAGTATCTAGGAGAGGGATTACTGGCTACATGGTTAAATATATGTTTAATTTACCATGACTGTCAATCATTTTCTGGAATGGTTGTGTAATTTACATTACCACCAGTATATGAGTTCCATGCTCCATATTCTTATCAGTTTGGTATGGTCAGTTTGTTTTCTCTGTGGTGGTATCTCTTTGTGGTTTTAATTTGTATCCCCTAATGGCTAATGATGTTGAGCATCTTCTTATGTGCTTATTTGCTACCTTTCTAATACAGTTTCTGTTCACATCTTTTGTTTATTATTTTATTTTCAGATGTACAATATAGTGATTCAACATTTATGTACATTGCAAAATGATCACCTGAGTCTAGTTTCCATCTGTCACCATACAGAGTTATTACAATACTTTGGACTATATTCCCTATGCTGTTCTTTATATCCCTGTGGCTTATTTATTTCATAACTGGACATTTGTACTCTTAATCCCTGTCACCTATTTCACCCATTTGCTCACACCCCTCTACTCTGGTAACCATCAGTTCTCTGTATATTTAATTGTTATGTTTTTTTGTTTTTATGTTTTTTAGATTCCATGTATAATGAAGTCATAAGGCATTTGTCATTCTCTAACTTATGTCACTTAGCATAATACCTTCTGGGTCCTTCTTTGTTGTTGCAAATGGCAAGATCTCATTCTTTTTTTATGGCTGAGTAATATTCTGTTGTGTATATGTACTTAATTTTTTTAGTGAACATAAGCATGCATTTAGTGGAAACATAATGAACATAAGTTTTCTCAAATTAGTGTTTTCATTTTCTTGGAATAAATATCAAAAGAATTTCTGGATCATGGTGTTTCTATTTTTAATTTTTGAGGAACCTCAATACTGTTTTCTGCTGTGGTTGTACCGATTTACATTCCTACCAACAGTGCATGGGTTTCCCTTTTCTTCACATCCTCATCAACACTTGTTATCTCTTGTCTTTTTGCTACTGGCTGTTTTAACATGTGAGAGGTGATATCTCATTGTGATTTTAATTTGCATTTCCCTGATGATTAGTGATGTTGAGCATTTTTTCATGTACCTGTTGGCCATCTGTTTGTCTTCTTTGGAAACATCTATTCAAGTTCTCTGCCCATTTTTAAATCAATGTTTGTTTGTTTGTTTTGGTGTTGAGTTTTATGAGTTCGTTATTTATTTTGATATTAAACCCCTTATCAGACATATCACTTGCAATTATCTTCTCCCATTCAGTAGGTTGCCTTTTCATTTTTGTTAAAAAGTTTGTTGATGGTTTCTTTTAGTGTGCAGAAACTTTTTAGTCTGGTGTAGTCCCATCTATTTATTTTTGCTTTTGTTGCCCTTGCCTAAGGAGACAGACCCAGAAAAATATTGCTAAGATTGATGTCCAAGAGTTTGCTGCCCATGGTATCTTTTAGGAGTTTTGTGGTTTCAGGTCTTAGATCAATTTCGAGTTAATTTTTGGATATGATCTAAAAAGGAGGCCCAGTTTCATTCCTTTGCATGTAGCTGTCCCGTTTTCCCTACACCATTTATGGAAGAGACTTTCTTTTCCCTATTGTATGTTCTTACTTCCTTTGCTGTAGATTATTTGAGCATGTATGTGTAGGTCTATCTGGGTTCTCTATTCCACTGATCTGTGTGTCTGTTTTTGTGTCAGTACCATACTGTTTTGATTACTATGTATTTGTAATATAGTTTGAAATATGGGAGTGTAATACCTCCAGCTTTGTTCTTTTTCAAGATTGCTTTGGCTATTATTTTGTCTTTTGTGGTTCCTTAAAAATCTTAGGATTATTTGTTCTGGCTGTGAAAAATGTGATTGGTAACTTGATAGGGATTTCACTAGATCTGAAGATTGCATTGGGTTGGGTAGTATGGACATTTTAACAATATTAATTCTTCCAATCCATGAACATTATATATCTTTCTGTTTATTTGTGTCATCTTCAGTTTTTAATCAATGTCTTATAGTTTTCAGGGTATAGGTCTTTTACCTCTCTCATTAAATTTATTCCTAGTTCCAAAATATTTAAAGAACTCACAACGCCTCAACACCCAAAGGCAAATAACCCTATTAAAAAATGGGTGGAGGATATGAACAGACACTTCTCCAAAGAAGAAATTCAGATGGCCAACAGCCACATGAAAAGATGCTCTGCATCACTAATTATCAGGGAAATGAAAATTAAAACCACAATTAGATATCACCTCACACCGGTTAGGATGGCCAACATCCAAAAGACTAGGAACAACAAATGCTGGAGAGAATGTGAAGAAAGGGGAACCCTCCTACCCTGCTGGTGGGAATGTAAACTAGTTCAACCATTGTCGAAACAGTATGGAGATTCCTCAAAAAACTAAAAATAGAAATACTATTTGACGCAGGCATTCCACTCCACTCCTAGGAATTTACCCAAAGAAAACAACTTCTCAGATTCAAAAAGACATATGCACCCCTATGTTTATTGCAGTACTATTTACAATAGCCAAGATATGGAAGCAACCTAAGTGTCCATCAGTAAATGAATGGATAAAGAAGAGGTGGTACATATACACAGTGGAATACTATTCAGTCATAAGAAAGAAACAAATCCTACCATTTGCAACAACATGGATAGAGCTAGAGGGTATTATGCTCAGTGAAATAAGTCAGGCAGAGAAGGACAAAATACCAAATGATTTTCCTCATTTGTGGAGTATAACAATGAAGCAAAACTGAAGGAACAAAATAGCAGCAGACTCATAGACTCCAATAAGGGACTAGTCACCAAAGGGGGTGTGTGTGGGAGGCTGGGTGGGGAAGGAGGGAGAAGGGGATTGTGGGGTATCATGATTAGTTCACATAGTGTGTGTGGGGTCACAGGGAAGACAGTGTAGCTCAGAGAAGACAAATGGAGAGATTGTGGCATCTTACTACACTGATGGACAGTGACTGTAGTGGGTATGGGAGGGGACTCGATAATAAGGGTGAATGTAGTAACCACATTGTTTACTTGTGAAACCTTCATAAGAGTTTATGATGCAATTATAAATGGGGTTGTTTTCTTAATTTATTTCTATTAATTTGTTATTAGTATAGAGAAACAGAAGATATTTACTTACTAAATGTCCTGCAACTTTTACTGAATTTATTGGCTGTAATAGTTTTTTGGTGGAGTCTTTAGAGTTTTCTACATATAGTATGTCATTTGCAAATAGTGACAATTTTGCTTCTTATCAATTTGGATGCATTTTATCTCTTTCTCACCTGATTGCTGTGGCTAGGACTTACAAGTACTATGTTGAATAAAAGTGGTGAGAGTGGGCTACCTTGTCTTACTTCTGTTAGAGGAAAAGCTTGCAGCTGTATGATGGTAGGTGTGGTGTTTTCATATGTGCACTTCATTATGTTGAGGTATATTCCCTCTGCACCCACTTTGTTGAGAGTTTTTATCATAGATGGATGTTGAATTTTGTCAGATTTTTCTGGCTCTATTGAGATAATCATATGGTTTTTATCCTTTCTTTTGTTAACGTGGTGTGTCACATCAATTGATTTGTGAATATTGAACCATCCTTGCATCCCTGGAATAAATCCCACTTGATCATAGTGAATGATCCTTTCAATATATTTTTTGCATTTGGTTTGCTAATATTTTGTTTAGGATTGTCTCATCTGTGTTCATCAGGTAAATTGATCTGTAATTTTCTTTTTCTTTTTAGTAGTGTCTTTGTTTGGTTTTGGTATCAATACAATGCTGCCTTATAGAATGAATTTTATTTATTTTTTAAAAATAGTTTCAGAAGTATAGGTATTAATTATTCTTTAAATATTTGGTAGAATTCACCTGGACATGTGTCTGTTTTATTTGTGTATTTGGGAGGTCTTTAAAAATTATGATGCAGTTTTATTACTAGTATTTGGTCTGTTCAGATTTTCTGTTTCTTCCTGATTTAGTCTTGGAAGATTGTGTGTTTCTAGGAATTTATTAATTTCTTCTAGGTTGTCCAATTTGTTAACATATAATTGTTCATAGTAGTCTCTCATAATTCTTTGCATTTCTACAAAGTCAGTTGTAATGTCTGTCACCTGTTTCATTTTTGATTTTATTCATTTGGGCTTGCTCTCTTTTTTTCAATGTGTCTGGCTAAAGGTTTTCAATTTTTGTTATCTTTTCAAAGAACCAAGTCTTAGTTTCATTGATCTTTGTATTTTTTTTTAGTCTGTGTTTCATTGTTTCCACCCTTATCTTTTTTGTTTCCTTTCTTCTACTAACTTGGACTTTGTTTTTCCTTTTCTAGTTCCTCTACATGTAAGGTTAGTTATATTATTTATTTGAGATATTTCTTTTTCCTGGAGGTAGGTCTGTATAAAACTTTTATCTTAGAACTGCTTTTGCTCTGTCCCATAGATTTTAGAACATTGTGTTTTCATTTTTTTGTTGCCTCAAACTAGTTTATTTTCTCTTTGACTTTTTGTTGTTTAATAGCATGTTTTTTATTCTCCACAGTTTGGGTTGTTTCTTTTCTTTTTTTCCCCTTTTAATTGATTTCATACTGTTTGTGTTTGGAAAAGATGTTATCTGATTTCAGTTACCTTAAATTTATTGAGATTTGTTTTGCGGCCCAACATGTGATCTATCCTGGAGACTGTGCCATGTGCATATAAAAGAATGTGTATTATTTTACTCTTTTTGGATGAAAAGTTTTGTATATATCTGTTAAGTACCTCTGTGTCATTTAAGGCCATTGTTTCCTTATTATTTTGCTTGGATTGATCTACTTAGTAATGTAAATGGGAGGGTGTTAAAGACCCCTACAATTATTGTGTTACTGTCAGGTTCTCTCTTTGTCTGTTAATATTTGCTTTATAGATTTAGGTGCCCCTGTGTTGGGTTCATAAATATTTATAATTGTTATATCCTCTTGTTTAATTGGTCCTTTTATCATTATGTAATGTCCTTCTTTGTTTCTTGTTACAGTCTTTGTTTTAAATTCTCTTTTGTCTGATGTAAGTATTGCTACTCCCACTTCCTTTTCATTTCTATTTTCATGAAATATCTTTTTTCATCCTTTCACTTTCAGTCTGTATGTATCTTTAGGTCTAAAGTTGAGTCTCTTGTAGGCAGCATACAGATGAGTTTTTTTTCCTTAATCCACTCATGCATTCTGTATCTTTTTATTGGAACATTTAGTCCATTTACACTTAAAGTAATTTTAATAGGTGTGTACTTACTGTTATTTTAATTGTTTTATTGTTTTCTGTTTTCTTTTAAGGTTCTTCTCTGTTCATTTCTTCTGTTGCTTTCTTCCATGAGTTGATGAATTTCTTTAGTGTTATACTTAGATTTCTTTCTCTGTATTTTTTGGGTACATATTACAATTTTTTTTTTTTTTGGTTTATGGTTACTATGAGGTTCACATGTATATAGCAGTCTATTTTAACTTGATGGTTGCTTAAGTTTGAACACATTCTAAAAGCATTATATTTTTACTCTCCTTCACCCATGTTTTGTTTTTGATGTCATAATTAGATCTTTTTATTATGTGTACCCCTTAGCTAATTAGTATACATATATTTAATTGT
Organism: Manis pentadactyla; assembly: GCF_030020395.1. NCBI lineage: Eukaryota > Metazoa > Chordata > Mammalia > Pholidota > Manidae > Manis > Manis pentadactyla. The sequence goes on from NC_080031.1 coordinate 97,567,697, forward strand.
TATACTTTTCTCTTTTAACTTTCATACTAGGATTATATGTGTTTGATCCACTGCCTTTTCTGTATGTTGACTTTAACCAGTGACATTTTTTTTCTTTCATTGTCTTCTAGTTATGGCATTTTCTTTTTCACATAAAAAATTGTCTTTTAACATTTCTTGTAATGTTGTGAGTTTAGTGATGATGAACTTCTTTCTGCCCTTCAATTCTGAATGATAACTTTGCCAGGTAGAGTATGCTTGGTTGTAAGTTTTTTCCTTTTAGCACTTTGATTATATCATGCCACTTCCTTCTGGCTTGCAGAATTTCTGAAAAATCACTGATAGGCTTATGTATGTTCTCTTGTATCTAATTTGTTACTTTTCTCTTGCTGTTTTTAAGAGTCTCTCTTTTTCTTTAATGTTTGACATTTTAATTATTATGTTTGTTGGTTTGGACCTCTTTAGAGTTCATCTTGTTTGGGGCTTTCTGTGCTCCATGGACCTGGATGTCTGTTTTCTTCCCAGGTTGGGGAATTTTTCATTTATTACTTCTTCAAGTAAGTGTTCTTCCCTCTTTCTTTCTTCTCCTTCAGGGATCCCTATATTGTGAATGTCAGTGCACTTGATGTTGCACAAGAGGTCCTTTAAACTATCTATATTTTTTAATTTAAAATTCCTTTTTCTTTTTGCTGTTCAGCTTGGGTTATTTCCATTACTTGGGTGTTTTCCAGGTCACTGACTCTTTTGCATTATCTAATCTGCCATTCATTCCCTTTAGTGTATTTTTCATTTCATTTATTATATTCTTCAATCTTGATTGGTTCTTTTTAAAAAAATTTCACTGTGTTAATTCATTCTTTTTTTAACAGGAGAAAAGGCTTACAAGTTTATTCATTTATAATTTTACATACATACACAAGGGCTTCATATAGAGGAAGTGACTATCCAATGGAGCAGTGAGGTATAAGAACTTATATGCCATCTTAATAGGGGAAAGTAAGGGACAAAGGCTGCTTATGGGAAAGCACATAAGTTTTAGAAAATATTGATAAATAGACTTTGAGAGAATAGCATGGGGAATATGATAGTTTATGACAGTGTCTGTATGGGTGTGGTGCCAATTTCTCATCTCCTCTTCTGTGATAAGATTTCTCTTTTGATGAGTTTTAAAAAATATTTTTATTGAAGTATAGCTGATATACAATATGTGTAGACCTAGAGGATATTATGCTAAGTGAAATAAACTAGGCAGAAAAAAACAAATACAATATGATTTCACTTATATGTGGAATCCAAACCAAACAAAATTGAATGAACAGAAACAACAGCAGTCTCATAGATACTGAGAGGTGACTGGTGGTTACCATGGGGGAGGGTTTGGAGAGGGATGGATGAAGTAGGTGAAGGGGATAAAGGGCACAAAATCTCAATCACATATAAGTTAGTTATGGGGATGAAAGTACAGCATAGAGAATATAGTCAGTGTTTCTGTACCATGTTTCTATGTTGGCAGATAGTAACTATACTAGTTGGGGTGAGTATTTAGTAATATAGATAATTGTCAAATCAGTATGTTGTATAGTTGAAACCAATATAATACTGTGTATTTATTCATTTTTATCTAGAATTTGGTATCTTTATGACTATTACTTTGAACTCTATCCGCTTGCTTATTTCCACTTCATCATTTCTTTTTCTGAGGTTTTCTCCTGTCCTTTTGTTGGTCTCCTTATTTTGCTTGACTCTCTGTCTTTTATTTTTTTCAGTAGATCAGCTATTTCTCCCAGCCTTGAAAGAGTGACCTTACATAGAAGGTGTCCTGTGAGGTCTAGAAGCACAATCCCCCCTGGTGCTCCAGGGGTGTCCTGTGTGGGGTGTGTGTGCCCTCCTGTTGTCTGGGTCTTGACTGCTGTGCTGCACTGGTGGCAAGGATGGTACACCACCCCCCTCCACTCCAGGCAGGAGCCATTTTGGTTGGGGGGCACCGTCCTGGCCAAGGCCACTCACTGGACATGGTAGGGCAGAAGCTGCTTCGGACTGGTGCCTGCCAGGGTGGGCAGGTTGAGCAGGGTTGGCATGCAGGAGAGTGCCAGGGCCAGGTGAATGGTGCTAGCATGGTAGATGGAGAGTATCAGAAATGGCACCTGCCAGTTTTGGGTCAATGAGGTGGCAGGAGGGTAAGAGAAATGGCGCCTGCCAATGCTTCCATTCCTGGAGAAGGTTCCTACAGATTGCCGCCCCTTCAGCACATGCTATAAAACTAGTCAATAAATCTTCATATATGACCCAGGAGGTTTTCAAACTGCTGTCTCTGTGTTGGATCTTGTAGCAAATTTGTTTGTGCATGGGCCCTTTAAAAGTAGTGTCTTGGTTTCCTGGCTCTTCTGGAATTAAGCCCCCTGATTTTCAAAGCCAGATGTCTGGGTCTTGTCATCCCAGGGCAGGGATGCTCTAGGTTAGGCTTGAACCCCTTGCTCTTCCGAGAGGCTGTCTGCATTTGCGATATCTTTCCTCCTTATGGGCAGTCATGCAGGGGCTGTGGGTCTTGTCTAGATTGTGTCTCTGCCCGTCCTGCTCACCTTGATGTGCCTTTTTCTTTATATCTTTATCTGTGGAAGGTCTGTTTTGCTAGTCTGAGTTTTGGGCTGTTTTCAGAGAGTTACTCCGTGTATAGTTGCATCTTTTGTGCGTCTGTGGAAGGGGGTTAGCTTAGGCTCCTCTTACTTTGCCATCTTCTCTCCTTTCTTTCCATTGTACATTGTTAAAAATATTCAGTCTGTTTTCTTATTATTGAGCTTTGAGGGTTCTTATATGTATTCTGGATATAATTTCTTTATAAAAGATAGGGTTTATAAATATTTTCTCTCAGCCTCTGACATATTTTCATTTTCTTAGTATCTTTCAAAGAATAGAAGTTTTAAATTTTGGTGACATTCAACTTACATTATTTCTTTTATTACATGCTTTTGGTTCATAGCTAGGAAATCTTTTCTTAATTCCAGGTCACAAATATGTTCTATGATTTCCTCTAGAAGTTTTACAGTTTAGGTTTTCCATTTAGGTGAATTTTGTGCTCTTTTTTGAATATCATGAATCATTTTGTGTTATCTTTTATTTGAGGTATAAGGTATGAGTTAAGATTCCTTTTACTGCACTTGGATGATGTTCATTTGCTTCAAGCCTAATTTATTGAAATAGTATTCTTTCTCATTGAATTGCTTTTACAGTTGTCAAAAATTGTTAACCTTATTTTATAGGGTTGCTTTTGTGCTCTCTATTTTGTGTCCTTGATCTGTGTATCTTTTATTTCACTACTACCCACTATTTTTATTTTTGTAGCTTTGTATTAAGTCTTCAAATGAAGTACTTTGAGTCCTTCAAGTCTGCCATTATTTCTCAAAAATTTTTGACTCTTTTTATTCCTGTCCTTTTTCATGTACATTTTTGAATGAGGCTTGTCCATATCTACCAGAAATCCTGCTGGATTTTTTATTAGAATTGTGTTAAGTCTATGGATTAGTTTGAGGAGAACTGACATCTTAACTATGTTGAATCCTTAAAACCATGAACATGGTATACCTCTCCATTAGTTGGGTCTTCTTTGATTTCTCTTTCGTGTTTTATAGCTTTCAAAATGTAGATTCTACATATGTTTTGTAAGATATCCAAGTATTTCATTTTTCTAGCTATTGGAAATACTATTTAAAATGTTTGGTTTTTATTTGTTCATTACTGTACCTAGAAATATAGATTTTTATAAATTGACTTTATATTCTATGACCTAGATAAAAATCACTTTCTTGTTCTTTGTAGATTACTTGGAATTTTCTATATAGACAAGCATGTTGTCTGTAAATGTGTATTGTTTACACTTGAACAATCCTGAAAGAACATGTAACGTAGAAGCACTTACCAGTATGACTAATAAAATGGTAAATAACAAGCTTTCACATTGGTTTGAATGTTTACAAAGTATTAATATCTACGAATAAAATGTTGCTGGCTTTCGATCCAAAATTATAGGCTCAGAGGTTTTTATTTGGTCAATGTGTTGAACTATTTTTAGAATATTTATCCACCATTAATTTATTGAGCTCTGCTTAACACAGATATTAACAGAGATTGTTTGATTTTCAACTGGTCCAGAATTTCTTCCCTTTCCTCTTTGTCCATAAATTTCACTAACTAATTTGTTACGAGGTGAATCTCTGGCTCCGTCACAGAGAACAAACCACGATCATCTAACCAGGTATGTTGATACCTTAAATTTTGGGTGTGGAAGCCATTGTTTTGACAATACCAATTTCAGGAAATTATTAGTTTGCTTGACTTTGGTTAAAAATCCCAACTCTAAAACTTTTTCAAAGTGACTGCCAAACTTAAAGTAGAAGAGAGAATGAAGCTCGTTACTCTGATTGGTCAGAATTTAAACGAATATCTCAGACTGATATTGTGGAGACGCCAGCACAGTACAGGATAACCAGCACTCATTCCTCACCGGAGACCTTAGAAATTAGATCTTAAAAAGGGTGTGGGCCTCAGATCCACTCCCCCTTTCCTCCCTCCAGAGACCCAGGCATGGGTACGGAATGTTACTGAAAGCACCAGGGGAAATCCTAATGGAGATGATCAACGCAAGCGGGCATGCTGCAAACCTGGAAGGTTGTCTGATTTTTGACATTTAGGCTGAATTTGTTTAAGAAGTGATTACAGTAACAGCTTAGAATAAAAGTGTTCTAAAAATTTAAGTATTTCACATTAAATGGTCACAGTTACCCTGTGATGCTGGTAGTAGTAGCATTCCCAAGGAAGAGGGGGACCGAGAGTCAGCCATGGGATCTAGCAACCTGGAGGCCGCTGATGACCCCGATGGGATCAACTTTGGGAGAGTGTAGGGTATGCCTGGTGAGGATTAAAGGGTGGGAGGGGATGAACTGGAGATCAGTAACATAGACGCACTTCTGAGGAGTTTTAGTGTGAAGTGGCTTGGAGAAATGGACAAGGAGTTGACATGACAAGTACAGGGTCAAGGGAAGCTTTCTTATTTTCCTCTCTTGACCCTCCCCTCCCCCTTCCCTCTGTCTCCCACCTCCCTCCCTCCCCCTTCCCCCTTACTACCACCTCCCTCCCCTCCCTTTCCCTCTGTCTACCACCTCCCTTCCCTCCCCTCCCCCTTCCCTCTGTACCACCTCCCTCCCTCCCCCTTCCCTCTGTCTCCCACCTCCCTCCCTCCTTCCCTTTCTTTCTCCCTCCATCCTCCCAACTGGGGAAATCATGATATTTTGTATGTTGATGGGAATTTTCTGGAAGATAATTATGCAGATTATTGCATATGATATCATAGATCATTTTGTTAATCCAGTAGTTAATAGTATATATGACAGAAGATTATGTAAATAGTATGTACATGGAGAGATGAATTAGAGAGAATCACAGGCAGTGTATGTACACTAGGAGGGAAGGTCAAGTGTGTGGGAGGGGGTGCTGGGAGCTGGATGCTGCACTGGAGGTTGGAATCTGTAGACATTGTCTTTCTAATGCTTCATTTTTTAAAAGTGAAATATGAAGAAAAATGATCAGGTGAGAATAAGAGTTGAGTAGGTAATGGGAGTTTGAGGAGAGGAGGTCCGAAGTTGTTTCAGGGGATTTTAGAGGGAATGGGTTAGGAAGGTACGATTGCTGGAGAACAGTAAGAGTCCATTTCAGTTTTACGGTCAGAAATTTAAAAGGACCAGCTAACATAGTTGATTCTTTGAAACCACATTCCCCTTTCTAGGTGCTGGCATGGAATAGATAGAGAATTAGATTTTACCAGGATTTTATTTTCTCCAAAGAATACAAAAGGGGCAAAGGAATTGAGGTGTATGTGAAGGAGAGATGATAATAGTCCCTGGAACTGAGGCTTATATGAGGGGAGATAGGACTTCCAGGGGAGAAGGAAAGTGGGAACATGGTTAGAAAAGCAAGACCCAATTGTATATTGTCTATAAGAAACCCATTTTAAATATAAACTTGGTAGTTTTTTACAAAACTAAGCATCAGACATGCTCTTGGTATTTAGACAAAGGAGTAAAAAACTATGTCCACATAAAAACCTGCATGTGGATGTTTATGGCAGCTTTATTCCTAATTGCCCAAACTTGGAAGCAACCAAGATATCCTTCAGTAGGTGATGGATAAAGTGGTACTTGCAGACAATGGAATATTATTCAGGGCTAAAAAGAAATGAGCTATCCAGCCATGAAAAGAGTCAGAGGAACCATAAATGAATATCACTAAGTGAAAGAAGCCAGTCTGAAAAATGCCACATACTGTATGATTCCAACTATATGACATTCTGAAAAAGACAAAATGCTGGGGACAGTTGAGAGATTGGTTATTGCCAGGGATTGGGGGGTGGGCTGTGGGGAGGGATGAGTGGTCACAGCCCGGAGGATTTGTGGGGCAGTGGACCTGCTTTCTGCGGTAGTGTAATGGTGGATCCATGCCACCAAACATTTTTCCAAACCCGTAGAATGCACACCACCAGGAGTGGAGCCTGATGTAGGTTGCAGACCCCGCATGGTGCTGATGCATCAGTGCAGGGCCACCAGCTGTGCCAAGTGGAGTGCTCTGGTGGGGATGTTGGTAATGGGGGAGGCTCTGCATGGGGAAGCGGAGGGCATATGGGAAATCCCTGTACTTCCTGCTCAGTAGTGCTGTGAACCTAAAATTGCTCTAAAAAATAGCCTCTTTAAGAAAAAGATGGTTTGATTAGTGAGTTAGAGGTCCTGGGGGGAAAGCAAAAGATAGACAGAGTAGGGGTATTAGAGGGAGATGGAAAAATCTGAGCTAGTAGTCAGGGTGTGACCATGATGCTTAGATTATGGAGAGTTTGCATTTACTGATCATGAGAGGTATAGGCTCAGATAGGCTCATGGTGACTCAAGGAAGATCACTGGAGGAAATGAGTTCTTAAAACAGCCAGGGTGTTAAAAGCATGATCTGTATGTATATCAAAGTACCAAGAACTTACATAGCAGGAACTAAAACCATGGAGGCGTGATAGTGACCCACTGTCTCACACTGCCATGAGGAGGGATAACGGGTGATACACTGATGAAACTGACTGCAAGAGGCGTGTCCTTAGGGAGCATAGAAGGAGAAAGGTCTGGAAGTGACAAGGTAAGAGCAGGAGATGCATGCCCCCTGACGTCTTCTCCATGCCCAGTGGTATGAGGACTGTGGGAGCAAAACCAGCCCCACTTGAGAGGGCTACAGGGAAGGTGTGTCCTTAGGGAGCCAGTCCTTAGGAAGAGCAAGGAGGTGACAGATCTGCAAGAGGAGGGGACAGTGACATGGGGGATTTTGCTGAGGAGGAACTATGACGTCTTGAGTGTGAAGTGGGGAGGCCTCCAAGGTGCAGAAGGGGGAGTAAGGACAGTGAGCCTTGCAGAGACTCGAGCACAGGTTCTGAGGGGTGACCTAAGAGGTGGTGATGACGTAAAGAGGGATGACAACACTCACTCGAATCATACTGTGAGGGCTCAGCGAGGCACTAGCACGGTGCTGGGCACACAGATGCTTAGTACCTTAGCTGAGAAAGGACTCCCAGGCCGCATCCCGCCCCTCAGCACTCCCTTTTGCACGTCCCCTCATCCAGCTGATGGATGAAAAAAGTGAATGTTAGGATTTAACACACACGGCTGAATCCTTATTACCTGTAACTGGAATCACTGAAATAATGAATGGATGTGAAACATGGACCTGAGCCTGGTGCTCCTTATTGCAGATGAAAATTGAAAAGCTTCAATCCATGTTTTAGCTTTCATGCACACACTTAATTGTTTCATTAACATTCACCATATCGATAACTCCCATGCTTTGAAGGACCATAACAAGCAAATATCCTTCGGCCTTTAATCCCCATCGAGAAATGCAGATCTAAGAAAGGTGGGTAGCTAGCATTTCTTGCCCTGGTTCTTCTAGAGACATCTGGACAGCACCTGGGTCCTCAGAATCAAGAGTTCTGCCATGCAGGTGGGATGGGGCAGGACAGGCTCCCTGCTCCAGTGACCCTCTTAAAGACCAGACCCTGACTGCCGGCAGTCACCCACTGGCTCCTTGAATTTATTATTCACTCTTTGCAGGCCTCCCTTTATTTATGCCAGACTTACTCCCTACCTTTCTCCATAGGGTGTCTGTCCTAAGAATTTCAGGATTTGGGAAAAATGATTGTATATGGGCTGTTGGTGATGTTAGAATTGTTTGGCACAGGCCTGATCAGTCTTTGCATGAGGAGGGTTACTGAGTGGTTAGTGCCTGGGTTTTAGAATCAGAATGTCTGAGTTCCAATCCCATCCTGCTGCATACTGCTTTGTGACTTGAGTGCATAACAGATCTCTGTGTGCTCTAGTTTAATCTATACTTTGCGGATTATGATGCTCTTTATAGTGTTGTTGCAAGCAGTAAACAGTAAGATGGTGAATATAAGTCACATAACACAATATGTGACAACTATTAGCCAATACTGTGATACCTGTGGCTTACAGGTTAGCAAAGAGTATAAACGTGGAACATTTGTCTCTTTTGAGTGTTGGTGTTCAAGTGCTTTCTGTAGCAAAGCTGACATATCACTTGCTGACTTCAGTTGCCCAGCTTCACGATCAGCCCTCAGGTGGAAGGTTCAGGCAGTAGGAAGGAAGCTAAGAGCACGGGGGGTTGGCGCTGATCCTTGACTATTCACGGTGCAGGTAGGCACAGGTGCCGGTGCCCTGAATCTGCAGGTGACTGTGCTGCCTTTCAGGGCCAGCTGGATACTCTGGTTTCCAACCTGATTTTTGGTTTACTTAGTTGGCAGCTGCTAACAATGTAAGGGTCTCCTTAACCCGTCACCATGGCATTGTGAAGTCCCAGAGGTAATAGATTACTCTGCTTGTTGATTTACAACAAGTCCCCTCTGATGGATTCAGAGGCTTGCCTAAAGAAGGTAGAGGCTGTCTTTCAAGGAAACAGATGAGTAACTCAAAAAACTTTATTCACTAATTCTCCAAGTATATTTGAGCGCCCACTGTGTGCCAGGCACGGGGATACACTTCTAAATAAAGCACAGTCCTTGACCTTGAGGAATGATACGTGTAACCAGGTAAGGACCACAAGGTGACGTAAGCACCCTGGACATGCCTCCCAGCCACAGATACGGGGGACTTCCAAAAGGAGTTAGAGTACAAACTGAGACCTGAGTTTGGGTAAAGCTAGCAGGGGTGAGGCAGATGTGGGGAGGAGAGGTAACAGGGAGTGAGTGACCCCCCAGGAAGACGGCCTGGCAGGTGCGAAGGCTGGAGGGGAGCGAGGATTCACTGACATGTGGACTGTGATGGTTATTGGCTACTTCAGCCGTAGCATGGTTATGTGCAGAGGTTGTGCACATTATCCGATGTTTTACATTACTTCTCATAGTTAAATAAACAGGGATGCACTTACGTATCCAGAGAGAAATCCACGTGCTCCCGGCACATTCTTCCCCAGGTTAAAGCTGCTCTGTGGTCCTCGCTCACTGAACTCCCAGAAGAGCCCGGCCTCAGCTTTCTGCCTGTTCTGCTGGAAGCACGGGCAGGTCTGAGGGGCCCTGCCCCGGCCCCATGCCTCCCAGACTCCTGGGTTCCTTGGGAGACTTCAGGACTCTCTTCCCTCTGCCCAGTGCTCTCTTGTTTCCTCTGTCTCTGTCTCTCCATCTCTCTGCCTCTCCTGTCACTCTGTCAGCCAGAGATCATTGCCTCATTGTAGGGTTACTGTTCCATGTTATACTCAGGAAATTGGGCAGGATGTGTGATTGAAAGGAAAGAGGGACCCTCAGGAAGCCCCATGGTTCACTTCCATAGAAGCAGTCCCACCTTTCCCCTGCCTTCCGGTCTTGCTCACGTGGGGTTTGCTTAGCAGCCATTGGCTGGTCCCTGTACGTACTATAATGGGAGACAATATTAAAACAAATGACTGTCACAGTTCTTACTGCAATCACCCTTTACTGACTGCTTACCGTGTGCCAGGTCTCACCCTGAATGCTTTACATGTTTAGCTCATTCAGTTCCCATGACAAACCTAGGACGTACATAGTATCATGGTTCTTCCATAGACAGGGGAGCTGAAACCCAGAGACAGGGGAGCATAGACAGGCAGAGGATGGCAGAAGACCCTGGGCCTGGAGGGGCAGGCGGGAGCCGGGTCACGGAGGGTTTTGTGTCCCTGGTAAGGAGCTGGGACCTTACTCCGTAGGCAGTGGGGAGCCACCAGGGCTTCCGAAGGGGAAGAATGGCACAGGCCGATTGTATCTGGGTGGAATCCTTCCGGCCCTGTGTGGAGGACAGCCTTAGTGTAGGGGTGCGGTGTGGCCTGGAGGCAGGCTCAAGGTGGGAGCTGATCGAGGGCTGTGCTGGTCAGGATGCGGGGATGGACGTGGATTGAGGGAATATTTAAGTTTCAATACCAGCAGGATTTAAGGTACAGAGACAAACTGGGAGCTCAATATGTAGCATACTTGGGACATTAAACCCCGGAAGGCAGTTCCCTAACATATCAATATCTGATGGGATGACAGATGATTTTTCTTTTCTTCTTATACACAGATTCATTTTGGACATTAATTATGTATTACCAGTATAATCAGAAAAAAACCTGAGTGTTCTTGTATTTCAGCCTGCCTGTTTTCCTTTGGACCAAGTTTGCTGACCCCTTAAATCTCAGTGTGGGAGACGGGTATCTGCCCTCAGTGCCATGCTGGCAGGGCTGCGATCTCCTCTACTTGAGACCTGAAAACTCTATTCGTTCTTTTAGTATCAAATTAAGAGAAGATGCAAGAGGTTCAGAGCCAATGTGACCTATGCATCTTATTTGTACTAACTGTATATTGTGAAAACATTTCAGGGAAACACTAATTTAGAATTGGCATCACCAGGTAATATACCCTTCCAGAGGATTATGTCATGACTCACCTGATTATGGATTCAGAATAGTAAATGTTCATGAGACTCGTGTTGAAGAGTAATTTTAGCACAGTGTATGTATAGAAGTAATTTTTAAAAATTTGCTTATGATTGCTGAAAATGCTATTGATTAAGTGGAGCTAATAACTAGATGGCAAAATAGCAATTAAAAAAACATAGAGCCCTGCTTATTATAAATCAAAACCCAAAACTGAGTTAAGTAAATTAGTGCTTGTGGTATCTCTGACCAAGGAGCCTATCCATTCTTTTCACGTCGGTGCGTCTGTCCATTGTGTTCCCAAGCCTGCACTGACTCTCCTCTTTGCTGCCTCTAAAAACCCCTGCCTCTTCTCAAGACCAGCTTGAAGGTAACTCCAGGGTGGCTTTCATGGTGCCCCTTGGGAAATCCACTGTTTCATACTTGGGCCCCTACTGCATTTAATTCTTAGGTCCCAGTAGCCCTGATGAAGTGCTCTCTGTATTTTTGACATTTTCATGCCTAACTAATCAGTTTCATTCATTTGTGTATTCCAGCCCAGGGCATGCCACATTATAGGACTTAGTAAGTGTTGCATAAAATGACTTCATACACATACCCTGATTCAAGAATTTTACTTATAGGAAGCAAAGGAGCAAGTAAGTGTTAGTGTGTGGCTACCAGGGAACTGATCTAGGAGCAGTGAGAAGGTTACACTTGGCTCTAAAAGATGGTCTTAGGGCCAAAGATGACTGTTAAAGGCTTGTTATCTTATGCACAGACAACTGGGGTGACTTTCTAGAAACCCAGAAGACATGGGTAAAGATGAGCAAGTGATTGCATTTAAATAAGTCCAAATCTAATCAGGAAAATCAGATTCCATTTTTTTGCTTTAAAGTAATCTATCTAATGAATGACTGAAGAATATTTGGAAGTAAGACTTATACTGTACCTATTTTGTAAATATAAAAAAAGATTGAGGTTTTGACAAGATCTCCTTTATCTGCACAGCTTCCACTGTCACCTGTTTGCTGATGATTTCCAGGTTTTCACATCCAAACCCAACTTGTATTCTAAGGAGCTGATTTAAATACACAGCTGTTTTTTTCGGGAGCCAAGATGGTGGCGTGAGTAGAGCAGCGGAAATCTCCTCCCAAAACCACATATATTTATGAAAATATAACAAAGACAACTCTACCTAGAATAGACACCAGAGGACACAGGACAATATCCAGACCACATCCACACCTGAGAGAACCCAGCGCCTCGCGAAGGGGGTAAGATACAAGCCCCGGCCCCGCGGGAGCCGAGCGCCCCTCCCCCCAGCTCCCGGCAGGAGAAGAGCAGGCAGAGCGGGAGGGAGACGGAGCCCAGGACTGCAGAACACCCAGCCCCAGCCACCCGGGCCAGAGCGCAGACACAGTGCATGCATGGGGTCCTGGATACTAGGGAAACAGGGCAGCAGGACCGGTGAGTGGGTACCAGAGGCTGGCACCAGAGAACAAAGAAAAGCGATTTTTTTTTTGGCGAGTGCTTTTTGGAAGTCTTAAAGGGACAGGGACCCCAATACTAGGGAAACAGGGCAGGAAGACCAGTGAGCGGGTCCCTGAGGCTGGCACCTGAGGACAAAGAAAAGTGAGCGGCTTTTTTTTTTTTTTTTTTTTTTGGTTGTTGTTGTTTTGTTTTGGTGAGTGCTTTTTGGAAGTCTTAAAGGGGCAGGGCGGGACACTTAATCCAGAGGTAGGGAATCCGGGATCTCTGGGCACCCTAACCCCTGGGCTGCAGGGAGCAGGGAGGCCCCTCACGGAGATAAATAGCCTCCCAGCCGCTCCTGCTCCAACGCGACTCCACCATTTTGGAGTAGCTGCCCGAGCCAGGCCACGCCCACAGCAACAGCGGAGATTAACTCCATAGCAGCCGGGCAGGAAGCAGAAACCCTGTCTGCGCGCAGCTGCGCAGCACAAGCCACTAGAGGCCGCTGTTCTCCCAGGAGAGGAGGGCCACAAACCAACAAGAAAGGAAGTCCTTCCAGCCGTCACTCGTCCCAGTTCTGCAGACTATTCCTATCACCATGAAAAGGCAAAGCTACAGGCAGACAAAGATCACAGAGACAACACCAGAGAAGGAGACAGACCTAACCAGTCTTCCTGACAAAGAATTCAAAATAAGAATCATAAACATGCTGACAGAGATGCAGAGAAATACGCAAGAGATATGGGATGAAGTCCGGAGGGAGATCACAGATGCCAGAAAGGAGATCGCAGAAATGAAACAGACTCTGGAAGGGTTTATAAGCAGAATGGATAGGATGCAAGAGGCCATTGATGGAATTGAAACCAGAGGACAGGAACGCATAGAAGCTGACATAGAGAGAGATAAAAGGATCTCCAGGAATGAAACAATGTTAAGAGAACTGTGTGACCAATCCAAAAGGAACAATATCCGTATTATAGGGGTTCCAGAAGAAGAAGAGAGAGGAAAAGAGATGGAAAGTATCTTAGAAGAAATAATTGCTGAAAACTTCCCCAAACTGGGGGAGGAAATAATTGAACAGATCACGGAAATACACAGAACCCCCAACAAAAAGGATCCAAGGAGGACAACACCAAGACACATAATTAAAATGGCAAAGATCAAGGACAGGGACAGAGTATTAAAGGCAGCCAGAGAGAGTAAAAAGGTCACCTACAAAGGAAAACCCATCAGGCTAACATCAGACTTCTCGACAGAAACTCTACAGGCCAGAAGAGAATGGCATGATATATTTAATGCAATGAAACAGAAGGGCCTTGAACCAAGGATACTGTATCCAGTACAATTATCATTTAAATATGATGGAGGGATTAAACAATTCCTAGACAAGCAAAAGCTGAGAGAATTTGCCTCCCACAAACCACCTCTACAAGGCATCTTACAGGGACTGCTCTAGATGGGAGCACTCCTAGAAAGAGCACAGCACAAAACACCCAAAATATGAAGAATGGAGGAGGAGGAATAAGAAGGAAGAGAAGAATAGAATCTCCAGACAGTGTATATAACAGCTCAATAAGTGAGCTAAGTTAGGCAGTAAGATACTAAAGAGGCTAACCTTGAACCTTTGGTAACCACGAATTTAAAGCCTGCAATGGCAATAAGTACATACCTTTCAATAGTCACCCTAAATGTAAATGGACTGAATGCACTAATCAAAAGACATAGAGTAATAGAATGGATAAAAAAGCAAGACCCATCTGTATGCTGCTTACAAGAAACTCACCTCAAACCCAAAGACATGCACAGACTAAAAGTCAAGGAATGGAAAAACGTATTTCAGGCAAACAACAGCGAGAAGAAAGCAGGGGTTGCAGTACTAATATCAGACAAAATAGACTTCAAAACAAAGAAAGTAACAAGAGATAAAGAAGGACACTACATAATGATAAAGGGCTCAGTCCAACAAGAGGATATAACCATTCTAAATATATATGCACCCAACACAGGAGCACCAGCATATGTGAAACAAATGCTAACAGAACTAAAGGGGGAAATAGACTGCAATGCATTCATTTTAGGAGACTTCAACACACCACTCATCCCAAAGGATGGATCCACTGGGCAGAAAATAAGTAAGGGCACAGAGGCACTGAACAACACAGTAGAGCAGATGTACCTAATAGACATCTACAGAACTCTACATCCAAAAGCAACAGGATATACATTCTTCTCAAGTGTACATGGAACATTCTCCAGAATAGACCACATACTAGCCCACAAAAAGAGCCTCAGTAAATTCCAAAATATTGAAATTCTACCAACCACCTTTTCAGTCCACAAAGGTATAAAACTAGAAATAAATTCTACAAAGAAAACAAAAAGGCTCACAAACACATGGAAGCTTAAAAACATGCTCCTAAATAATCAATGGATCAACAAACAAATTAAAATAGAGATCAAGGAATATACGGAAACAAATGACAACAACAACACAAAGCCCCAATTCTGTGGGACGCAGCAAAAGCCGTCTTAAGAGTAAAGTATATAGCGATCCAGGCACACTTGAAGAAGGAAGAACAATCCCAAATGAATAGCTTAACATCACAATTATCGAAACTGGAAAAAGAAGAACAAATTAGGCCTAAAGTCAGCAGAAGGAGGGACATAATAAAGATCAGAGAAGAAATAAATGAAATTGAGAAGAATAAAACAATAGCAAAAATCAATGAAACCAAGAGCTGGTTCTTTGAGAAAATAAACAAAATAGATAAGCCTCTAGCCAAACTTATTAAGAGAAAAAGAGAATCAACACAAATCAACAGCATCAGAAATGAGAACGGAAAAATCACGAAAGACTCCACAGAAATACAAATAATTATTAAAGACTACTATGAAAACCTATATGGCAACAAGCTGGAAAACCTAGAAGAAATGGACAACTTCCTAGAAAAATGCAACCTTCCAAGACTGACCAAGGAAGAAACACAAAAGTTAAACAAACCAATTACGAGCAAAGAAATTGAAGCGGTAATCAAAAAACTACCCAAGAAAAAAACCCCCGGGCCAGACGGATTTACCTTGGAATTTTATCAGACACACAGAGAAGACATAATACTCATTCTCCTTAAAGTTTTCCAAAAGATAGAAGAGGAGGGAATACTCCCAAACTCATTCTATGAAGCCAACATCACCCTAATACCAAAACCAGGCAAAGACCCCACCAAAAAAGAAAATTACAGACCAATATCCCTGATGAATGTAGATGCAAAAATACTCAATAAAATATTAGCAAACCGAATTCAACAGTATATCAAAAGGATCATACACCATGACCAAGTGGGATTCATCCCAGGGATGCAAGGATGGTACAACATTCAAAAATCCATCAACATCATCCACCACATCAACAAAAAGAAAGACAAAAACCACATGATCATCTCCATAGATGCTGAAAAAGCATTTGACAAAATTCAACATCCATTCATGATAAAAACTCTCAGCAAAATGGGTATAGAGGGCAAGTACCTCAACATAATAAAGGCCATATATGATAAACCCACAGCCAACATTATGCTGAACAGCGAGAAGCTGAAAGCATTTCCTCTGAGATCGGGAACTAGACAGGGATGCCCACTCTCCCCACTGTTATTTAACTTAGTACTGGAGGTCCTAGCCACGGCAATCAGACAAAACAAAGAAATACAAGGAATCCAGATTGGTAAAGAAGAAGGTAAACTGTCACTATTTGCAGATGACATGATATTGTACATAAAAAACCCTAAAGACTCCACTCCAAAACTACTAGAACTGATACCAGAATACAGCAAAGTTGCAGGATACAAAATTAACACACAGAAATCTGTGGCTTTCCTATATACTAACAATGAACCAATAGAAAGAGAAATCAGGAAAACAATTCCATTCACAATTGCATCAAAAAAATAAAATACCTAGGAATAAACCTAACCAAAGAAGTGAAAGACCTATACCCTGAAAATTACAAGTCACTCTTAAGAGAAATTAAAGGGGACACTAACAAATGGAAACTCATCCCATGCTCGTGGCTAGGAAGAATTAATATCGTCAAAATGGCCATCCTGTCCAAAGCAATATACAGATTTGATGCAATCCCTATCAAATTACCAGCAACATTCTTCAACGAACTGGAACAAATAATTCAAAAATTCATATGGAAACACCAAAGACCCTGAATAGCCAAAGCAATCCTGAGAAAGAAGAATAAAGTAGGGGGGGATCTCACTCCCCAACTTCAAGCTCTACTACAAAGCCATAGTAATCAAGACAATTTGGTACTGGCACAAGAGCAGAGCCACAGACCAGTGGAAGAGAATAGAGACTCCAAACATTAACCCAAACATATATGGTCAATTAATATTTGATAAAGGAGCCATGGGCATACAATGGCGAAATGACAGTCTCTTCAACAGATGGTGCTGGCAAAACTGGACAGCAACATGTAGGAGAATGAAACTGGACCATTGTCTAACCCCATACACAAAAGTAAATTCAAAATGGATCAAAGACCTGAATGTAAGTCATGAAACCATAAAACTCTTAGAAAAAAACATAGGCAAAAACCTCTTAGACATAAACATGTGTGACCTCTTCTTGAACATATCTCCCCGGGCAAGGAAAACAACAGCAAAAATGAACAAGTGGGACTATATTAAGCTGAAAAGCTTCTGTACAGGAAAAGGCATCATCAATAGAACAAAAAGGTACCCTACAGTATGAGAGAATATATTTGTAAATGACAGATCCGATAAAGGCTTGACGTCCAAAATATATAAAGAGCTCACACAATTCAACAAACAAAAAACAAATAATCCAATTAAAAAATGGGCAGAGGAATTGAACAGACAGTTTTCCAAAAAAGAAATACAGATGGCCAACAGACACATGAAAAGATGCTCCACATCGCTAATTATCAGAGAAATGCAAATTAAAACCACAATGAGGTATCACCTCGCACCAGTAAGGATGGCTGCCATCCAAAAGACAAACAACAACAAATGTTGGTGAGGTTGTGGAGAAAGGGGAACCCTCCTACACTGCTGGTGGGAATGTAAATTATTTCAACCATTGTTTAAAGCAGTATGGAGGTTCCTCAAAATGCTCAAAATAGACTTACCATTTGACCTAGGAATACCACTCCTAGGAATTTACCCTAAGAACGCAGCACTCAAGTTTGAAAAAGACATATGCACCCCTATGTTTATCGCAGCACTATTTACAATAGCCAAGAATTGGAAGCAACCTAAGTGTCCATCACTAGATGAATGGATAAGGAAGATGTGGTACATATACACAATGGAATATTACTCAGCCATAAGAAGAAAACAAATCCTACCATTTGCAACAACATGGATGGAGCTACAGGGTATTATGCTCAGTGAAATAAACCAAGCGGAGAAAGAAATACCAAATGATTTCACTCATCTGTGGAGTATAAGAACAAAGGAAAAACTGAAGGAACAAAATAGCAGCAGAATCACAGAACCCAAGAATGGACTAACAGGTACCAAAGGGAAAGGGACTGGCTAGGATGGGTGGGTAGGGAGGGATAAGGGGGGGAAAGAAGAAAGGGGGTATTATGATTAGCATGCATAATGGGGGGGTGGGAGAAAGGGGAGGGCTGTACAACACAGAGAAGACAAGTAGTGATTCTACAACATTTTGCTATGCTGATGGACAGTGACTGTAAAGGGGTTTGTCGGGGGGACCTGATATAGGGGAGAGCCTAGTAAATATAATATTCTTCATGTAATTGTAAATTAATGATAAAAAAAAAAGAAAGAAAGAAAAGGGGGATTACTCCCTGTTAGGGTAAAACTAACTGTAAATCAGCAATTAAAGCATGCTTTAAATATCCTTTATTTTGATCATTTAAAGGGTGTCAGATGATCAGCTATGGAAGTACATTTTTCTGATAATATTCCTTTCTCTTAAAAAAAAAAAAAAGCAGTTCCTGTGTGGTGATCTCCAATAAGTTCTTCACAATGATATAAAGGGCATATCAAATTGTGGGCAAAGGGTTTGTTTGTGTTCATACAGAGGATCAAAGCCTAATTTGGCTACCCAGAAAACGAATTAAGATACGATATGAAGAAGAACTTCCAACATCAACATCCTCTGGAAGAGTCATTCCAGAAGATGATCATCAAAAAACTTCAACAAAGATCCTGGTGCTGTTGCAGTTGTAGCTGCATTCATCCCACCGGTTCCTGGACTTGCCATTGGAATGAAGAAGGAGATATCTAAGCTGGCCTGTGCATACAGTAAAACAACAAATTTTACTGGATCTATACTGTTGGAACTCAACCAAGAATTAGGAGCAGTGCAAATTTTAGCACTCCAAAATCTTGCAACTACAGACTATCTACTGTTAAAAGAACATATGGGATGTGAACAGTTCCCAGGAATGTGTTGTTTTAATTTGTCTGCTTTTTCTCAAACTATTCAAATTCAGCTAGACAATATCCATCATATCATTGATAAGTTTTCACAAATGCCTAGGGTGCCTAACTGGTTTTTTTGGTTTCACTGGAGATGGCTGGTAATTGTAGGTCTGCTTTGCTTATGTAGCTGTATTCCTATTATGTTAATGTGCGTATGCAATTTAATTAGTAGTTTAAAACCTATACATGCTTATGTTACTCTACAAGAAGATATGTCAGAGAAATAATCAATCTTCCCATGTTTTCTTCCGTCTGCTACTTCTATAGCTTTTCTTCTTCCTTCCTAATTACAACCCTTAAGTAGAATTCATGCCTCATAACAAAATTACCAAGTATCATAATTCTTCCAAGTGGTAAAGATACCTCAAGACAAATGCTGGGCATAGAAGCCACAGGGCATAAATATGCAAAGAAGTAGAAAGCTAACCTTTTCAAACAATATTGCTTCTCTCTCACTTACCAACTTTACATTTCCCTGTATGGCCCCGGAAGATGACTGGTTAGCCAGAGACGGGTAAGATTCCTCAAGGGAGGAACAACCTAAGACAGACACAGTCACAGGGGGACCAACAGGTGAGAAATTGGGGATCAACAGAGGTGAGGCTTAGAACCCCACCCCCCCTGTTTTGAGAGAAATCTTCTGCATCAATAGATGTTTTGTTGCCCTTGTCTAGCTTGGATTAATACTTAGTCTACAGACACACACCTGATCATCTACATCTGCTCTCTTACAACACTAAACTATGTTTTCTACCTTTATCTTGCATCTACCTACCACTTCAGCATTTTATTAAAAATAATAATAATAACAATAATAATAAGGGAGAAATGTGGGATTCACATATAAATCAAGTATAAAAATCAAATGAATAATCATATCTGACTAATTTGTTTATAGTTCATGATGCGTGATCAAAACCGAAAGTTTCTGTGATGGTTGCCCTTGTACTGTTCACCATGTAACTTATTCACTATGTAAGAATTTGTTCACCATTTAAGAACTTGTTCGTTATGCTTCAGAAGATTGGAGACTGTTGAGGACTAGGCTTGGGGTTGGTTAATGATTTTGCATTGAGTCCCCTATACAGAATTTTATTGTTGTTAACAACCATTTGATCAATAAATATGAGAGATGCCCTCTCAAAAAAAAAAGAAAGCTGAAAACCACACTTACCATGACCAGTATCTAGTAATGCATGTGACTATTGAGTCACTATGTTGTACATATGAAACCAATGTAATATTGTTTATAAACTTTATTCCAATAAAAAACAAACAAAACATTTAAAAAAATGGGCAAAGGACTTGGAAAAAAAAAGGAAATAAATGCATAGACTAAAAAGAAAAAAAAATACTCAGCTGCCAAGTGGTCCTATACACCAGTAAATCCTGCAGACACTTAAAACTCTACAAGCCCCAACCTGAATGTGAGTCTTCCATCTAACAAACAAACCTGATGCACTTTCTGTTTCAGGAAGTAGAGTCCCCATCGACTCAGCCTCCTGAGCTAGAAATCCTGGGTTCATCTTTTTCTTTGCCTGTTAGTTACCAGAATCTATGGATTCTGATCTAAAGTATCTCTTGTGTCTGATCCCCACTCCTCATATCCATAGTCACAATTTTAATTCAAGTCCTTATAGTTTAGTGTGTAGACTTTTGAACTAGCCTCCATTTTGAAAACCTGCCGTTTGCTGATGGCAGTTCCTTGTCCTACCCAGATGCCAAACCATCACCCCCTTGGTTAAAAAGCTACAGGATAAAATCAAACATTTTATTATCATACCTTACCAACATTAGCCTCCTTCTATAAATTCAGGTCCCCTCCAGTTACACCTGTTCACCAAGTACATGGGGTCTTTCATGCCTCTGAAATGCTCATTCCTCTGCCTTTATGCTTTTCTTTCTCTTGTCCATTTAATAAACTCCTACTCATCCTTCAGGAACTACTTCAAAATACCACTTCTTCCAGGAGGTCTTCTCTGACATCACCGGGCAGTTCCTTGCTCTCCTCTCTGTGTTCTCACAGCGTTGGGTCCTGCTCTGCTACGCTCTAATGATCCCTCAACCCTCCAGTCTCTCTCATTGCTTTGAGGATTGAGCCTGGGTCCCATCCATGCTTGTACTCCTAGTGCCTGGTACAGTATCTGGTACACAGAACAAAGACCACCCTTTGCTGAGAAATCATTTAACCACTCAGTCTGTTCACTCATCTGTAAGATGGGAATGAATAATCTCTTCTTAAATCTCAGTTTAAATGTTCATGAAAATGCTCTGAAGAAATGAGAAGCAGAAAAGGCTAGAGAAGTCGGGGCCTTAAGGGGTCACTAGCCCCAGCACCTGGCTCCACGAATGAGGAGGAGTTGCTGCAGAGCAGTGCAGTGACCGAGCCAGAGTCACACGGCAGCTCACGGGAGCCCTGGGCCTCTTCCCCAGCGCCTCTTCCTTCCACCTTTCTGTGTCTAGAGGCTCGCCTGTCAAGGTCCCCTCCTAGCAGTGCCCCAGATGACCTTTTATGATGCCATAGCACCTGTGACTTAAGCCGTGCCCTGTGGAGAGTGTGACCCCAGGGCCCCAAGCTATTCGGTCCCCTTAAGTGATTTTCAAAGTCTCACAGCGGTGAGAGTGCTCCTCAGACACTTGCTTCAATGAGGAAACGGTCCAACACGATGTTCAGAATCTGGTTTCTACATTTGTAATCTTAGAAGAGATGCCATTTAGGAAGATAAGCTCTGCTCCTAATTTTTTCAGCATTTTTCTTCTTCCTGCACATTTCCTGGGGCTCATCTCCATGTTTACGTTAAAATGTCAGTTTTAAGCACATAAAACAAGTTTCTGATGTGCAATGGGAAGCTATTTTGGAAATTTTTTGGAGTATAAACTTTAAGCACAATTAATAATCACTGGAGAAGAGAAATTGGCATTAGAATGATTCTTGAACCATTGTTTTCAGAGAGTACCTAGGAGAAGCTGGAGAGAGCTATTCACTCAACAGGTAAAGCTTTATTCTTCATCATGCAAAAGGCCCACAGACTCACGCTTCGGTGCCCAAGAATGCAAACATGAGCTCTGACCCCCACCAAGCAACTGTGTTATTAGTAAATGTGAAGTGTGTTGTATTTCCAGAATGTGTGTGTGTGTGTGTGAGAGAGAGAGAGAGAGAGAGAGAGAGAGAGAGAGAGAGAGAGAGAGAGGAGCATTGCTTAGCATTTCAGTGTGGTCCTTCTTAATTTTCAAAGCATTGATCCATCAATAATTAGTAAGCCTGCTCTGGAGCCCAGAAAAATAGGTCATTATTATTAATTCCACACTATAGGCATGGGAAACAGATCATAATATGAAAGATAATCATGCTACCAAGCATTTGGGGAGTGCTTTTCTGGTTGAAAATTGATAATACAAAATTTTGGCCTTAATCATTTTTACATCATTGTAATCTGAGGACTAGAAACACAACTTTACTTTTCTTAGTTTTCCCGGGTCTGATAGCATCCTGCTTCTACTGTGACCAAAGCCTGTATTCCCCAACTTCTCCGGACCTCTTGGCATTGGCAGAGGCATACAGATGGTACCACACTACCTGATCTTTTTTACTGAGAGCTGGTGGAAAAGTGCATGGCCTCCTGTCTGAGCACAGGTTTCGGAAGGAAGCCAATGCCAGGAGTGTCCAAAGAGTGTTTATTGCAGTTTCTTATTCCTACACTGAGTTGAGTGTGTAACGCCTGGGGTAAGCACTGCTCACATAGTTCATAAGCGGAAAAGAGAGGGAGACACTTCCTTCATCCATGCCAAGTGAGATTTTGGAATGATGGAGATTTTTTTCACTTTGCAATCAAATGCAGTTCTCTCAGTTCTCTTGATTGGTGTTAAGTGAACCTCCACCTTGGATCCAGAGGCTGCAGTGGCATTTTCCAGCTTTTTATATGATTCATGGGCTTGAAGGATAGCAGAATATGCTGCCCCCAAATATGCCGCTTTGACATAAGGATTATTTTTAGCTGAGGGCAATTAAGAAGAAAAGGATAAAAGAAAGGCTCTCTGCTCTCCCGTTTGGCTAAAAGCAGGATGTAAGTTTGTCAAGGGTCATCCCTCTCCTCTCTGCCAAGAAGGAAAGAAGTTATCGCCGAGAAAATGCTAGTCGACCCTTTTCAGTTCAGAGACAGCACCAGGGGAGTCTTTGTAACAAACCTTGCTAAAACTAGCCCCCAGCTACCATTAGTTTCCCCCACATATTTACCTTCCAACACTTTGATGCCCCCAGAAGCTCAAAATCCTTTTCATTTCTCTTGTCACTTTTCTAAAATTTTCTTCTTCTTTTGTTAAGATGCTGTATACGCCCAACTTCCAATGACTCCTTTGACTCACTCATCTCTGAATTCTTCCATCTGTTTGTGTAATACACCTGTTAATAAACGTCTATTTTTTTCTTGTTAACCTGTCTTTTGTGCGGGCTCCAGCTGGGAAACCAGGCGGGTAGGGGGGAAAATATATTTTGCCTCCCCTACAGCCTAATGGCAGAAGAGAACCATGGCTCTTTACCATTTTACAGCCTAAAAACCCAATATTAAAATGATTCATAGCCTGAAAAAGAAAGCCTTTTAGAAAAAGTTTTAGAAATTAACTGAACGGCTTTTGGCTTTTCCTTTTTAAAACTTCTGGCTTAAATATTTGTGTCTGGGATTTGATGGGCAAACGTGCAGTCCTATTCACTGGCAGCCACCTTCATTCTGCTTAATCACATTAAGTTCCTGTGTTTGGTATTTTCAGATGGGAGTCTTTGACTATGCAGACAGAATCAAATCTTGATAACTAACTGGAAGGAGCAGAGGGATATTGCTCTTAAGAAGGTGAGAGAATGTCTTTCTTAAATCAGAATGGTTTCCAGATGGATGAAAGAGTTAAATACACAAGATGAAGCTGTTAACAATACTAGAAGAAAACACAGGTGCATTTAAAAAATAATATTCGAGTAGGGAAGACCTTGCCAAGCATCGCATGAAACTTAGAAACCACAACTGAAAGACTGACAAATAAAACAATAAATAAAACAAAAAATAAGCATTTCCCTTCAGAAAGGCATACCATAGGGATACAACAAGCCAAGCTGAAAAATATTTACAACACATAATACAAAGGGCTGACTTGTTTTTCATAAAAATTTTTACAAGCCAAAAATTAAAACAGGAATGAACTGAAATGAGCAAAAAAGAGGAACAGACAATTCACAGAAAAAGAAATGCAAACAAGAAACAAAAAGTGTTTAATTTTACTCTTAAAATATTCAGATTAAAATAGCATTGGGTGATCATGTCTCACCTGTAAAACCCACAACAATTAAAAAGTTTGAGAGCACTTCCTGTGGGCAAGGGGGTGTGGAAAAGACACAGGGTCTGGAGTCCACCCTCACCCAACACCAGGCCGCAGAAGTTGTTTTCTATTACAAACTCAGTGAATTGTCAGAGATTTAGTTTTATTGATTATCTCTAAGGACTCTCGGCCCATCAGAATGGCATAAAGATTATTTTAAGCTGAAAACATCTGAACAAACAGCAGCTGAATTTCTTTGGCTTCTTTTAAAACTTCTTAACAGAGCCTTCCCCAAAGTAAAGCTGCCATAAATCCTGTGGGGTGGGGGTTTCTGGCCAGAAAAGAGACTGACCACCTGCATCCAGATGAGAACAAACATCACAAACTCATGCCTTCTATTTGGGTCCCTAAAAGTACATGTGTTTCCTAAAAGCCCTCTTTTCCTTTAGATATTTTTGTCCCTTCCCTTTCACTACTAAGTTGGTATATAGACCCCTTTTTTTTCCCTGTCAATTTATTATTTTTTCAAATTGAAGTGTAGTTGATACACAATATTATATTGGTTTCAAGTACACAGCAGTGATTTGGCAGTTATCTACGTTATTAAATGCTCACCCCAGCTAGTGTAGTTACTGTCTGACAACTTAGATATTACAGTGTGTTTTGATTGTATTCTCTATGCTGAACTTTCATCCCATGACTAATTTATATTGTGATTGAGATTTTGTGCCTCTTTATCCCCTTCACCTATTTCACCAACCTCCTTCCCCTATGGCAAACACCGGTCTCTTCTCAGTGTCTATTGAGTCAATTTCTGTTTTGTTCATTTGTTTTATTTTTTTGGAATCCACATATAAGTGAAATCACTTAGCATTTGTCTTTCTCTTCCTGACTTACTTCACTTGGCATAATACATTCTGGGTCCATTCATGTTGTTGCAAATGGCAGGATTTCTTTTTTTTTTATGACTGAATAATATTCCGCTGTGTATATGTGCCACATCTTCCTTATCAATTCATCTACTGATGGACACTTAGGTTGCTTCCATATCTTGGCTATTGTAAATAATACAACAATAAACATAGGGGTGCATATATCTTTATGAATCAGTGATTTTGTTTTCTTCAGGGAAATTCCCGGAAGTGGAATTACTGGGTTGTATGGTATTTCTGTTTTTAGTTTTTTGAGGAACCTCTATACTGCTTTCCATAGTGGCTGGACCAATTTACATTCCCACCAACAGTGTAGAAGGGTTCCCTTTTCTCCACATCCTTGCCAACACCTGTTATTTCTTGTCTTTTGGATAGTGGCCATTCTGACTGGTGTGAGGTAATACCTCATGTGGTTTTGATTTGCATTTTCCTGAT
The DNA here is from genome assembly GCF_030020395.1 of Manis pentadactyla. NCBI lineage: Eukaryota > Metazoa > Chordata > Mammalia > Pholidota > Manidae > Manis > Manis pentadactyla. Next base: position 97,593,234 of record NC_080031.1, read on the forward strand.
GATTAGTGATGTGGAGCATCTTTTCATGTGCCTGTTGGCCATCTGTATGTCTTGGGAAAATGTTTTTTCAGGTCCTCTGCCCAGTTTTTAATTGGGTTGCTTGGGTGGTTTTTTTTTGGTGTTGAATGAATTATGTATTTTGGGTATTAGCCCCTTATTAGATATATCATATGCAAATATATTCTCTTATACAGTAGGTTGCCATTTCTTTTTGTTGATGATTTCCCTTGCTCCCTTGCTATGCAGAAGCTTTCTAGTTAAATATAGTCCCACTTGTATATTTTTGTTTTGGTTTCCCTTGCCTGGGTGTATCCAGATAAAAGTTGCTTATGCTGATGTTGAAGTGTTTACTGCCTTTGTTTTCTTTTAGGAGTTTTGTGGTTTCAGGTCTTACATTTAGGTCATTAATCCATTTTGAGTTTATTTTTTTGTGTATGATGTAAAGGAGTGGTCCAGTTTGATTTTTTTACATGTAGTTGTATGGTTTTCCCAACACCATTTACTGAAGAGACTCTTTTCTCCCATTGTATATTCTTGCCTCTTTTGTCATATATTAATTGACCATATAAATGTGGGTTTATTTCTGGGCTCCATCCTATTCCATTTATCTCTGTGTCTATTTTTTATGCTAGTACCACACTGTTTTGATTACTATAGCTTTGTAGTATAGTTTGAAATTAGAAAGCATGACACCTCCAGCTTTGTTCTTCTTTCTTAAGATTGTCTTGGTTATTCCAGATCTTTTGTAGTTCCATACAAATTTTGGAATTACTTGTTCTAGTTCTGTGAAAAACTCCATTGGTATTTTGATAGGCATTGTATGAAATCTGTAGATTGCTTAAATGGTCATTTAAATACTATTAATTATTTCAATCCATAAGCAGGGCTATCCTTCCATTTGTGTCATTTTTCAATTTCATTCCTCATTGTGGAATAGTTTTCAGAGTACAGGTCTTTCACCTTTTCGGTTAAATTTATTCCTAGGTATTTTATTCCTTTTGATGGAATTTTTTTCTTAATTTCTCTTTCTGCTAGTTTGTTTTTAGTATACAGAAATGCAACAGTTATATCTTGTCACTTTATTGAATTTATTATTTTTAATAGTTCTTTGGTGGAGTCTTCAAAAGTTTTATATATATATATATATACTATGTCATCTTATATAGTGATAGTTTTACTTCTTCCTTACCAATTTGGATGCCTTTTATTTCCTTTTTTTTTTTTCCTGATTGCTCTGGCTAGGACTTCAGTACTATGTCAAATAAAATCTATTTTGTCTAATCTGGGTAAAGACATCCTTGTCTTCTTCCTTATCTTAGAGGAAAAGCTTTCAGTTTTTCACACTGAGTTTGATGGCAGCTGTGGTGTTGTCATATATGGTCTTTATTGTGTTGAGGTATGTTCCCTTTGTATCCACTTTGTTGAGAGCTTTTATCATAACTGGATGTTGAATTTTGTCTAATACTTTTTCAGCATATATTGAAATGACTGTATGGTTTTTATCCTTCCTTTTGTTAATGTATCACATGGGTTGATTTTTTGATGCTGAAATATTCTTGCATCCCTGGAATAAATCCCACTTGGTTGTGGCAAATGATCCTTTTAATGTATTTTTTAATTCAATTTGCTAATAGTTTGTTGAAGATCTTTGCATCTGTGTTCAGCAGGGATATTAGTCTGTAATTTTTGGCAGTGCTTTTGTCAGCATTATCAGGGTAATATTGGCCCTGTAGAATTAATTTGGAAGTATTCCTTCATCTTCAGTTTTTTGGAATAGTTTAAGAAGGATAGGTATTAATTGTTCTTGAAATGTTTGGTAGAATTCACTTGTGAAGGCACCTGGTATTGTAGTTTTGTTTGCTGGGCAAGTTTTGATTACCAGTTAATTTCATCACTAGTAATTGGTCTTCTCTGATTTTCTATTTCTTCCTACTTCAGTCTTAGAATATTTTATATTTCTAGGAATTTATCCATTTCTCCTAGGTTATCCATTCTGTTAGCATATAATTTTTCATAGTAATCTTTTACAATCCTTTGTATTTCTGTGGTGTCCGTTGTAACTTATATTTCATTTCTGATTATATTTATTTGGATTCTCTTTTTTTCTTGATGTGTGTGGCTAAGTATTTATCAATTTGGTTTATCTTTTCAAAGAACAAGCTCTTAGTTTTACAGATATTTTCTATTGATTTTTAGTCTCTATTTCATTTATTTCTACTCTGATCTTATTTCCTTCCTCTACTAACTTTGGGCTTTGTTCTTGTTTTTATAGTTCCTTTAGGTGTAAGATTAGATTGCTTATTTGAGATTTTCTTGTTTCCTGAGGTAGGCATGTATTGCTATAAACTTTCCTTTTAGAACCCCTTTTGCTGTGTTCCAAAGATTTTGAGACTGTGTGTTTCTATTTTCATTAGTCTCCAAGTATTTTTTTTAATTTCCTCTTTGATTTCTCTATCAACCTATTGGTTGTTTAATAGCATGTTGGTTAGTCTCCCATGTTTGTGTCTTATATTTTCTTTCTTGTAATTGATTTTGAGTTTTATATCATTTTGGTAGGAAAAGATGCTTAATGAGATTTCAGTCTTCTTAAATTTATTGAGACTTGTTTTGTGGCCTAACATTGTAATCTATCCTGGAGAGTGTTTCATGTGCAGTTGAAAAGAATGTGTATTCTGCTGTTTTGGATGGAATATTCTGTATATATCTGTTATGTCCATCTGGTCTAGTGTGTCATTCAGAGGTACTGTTTCCTAATTGATTTTCTGTCTGAATTATCTATCCATTGATGTTAAGTCGGGGGTTAAAGTCCCCTATTACTATTGTATTGCTGTCTCTCCCTTTACATCTGTTAATATTTGCCTTATGTATTTAGGTGCTCCTGTGTTAATTACATAGATATTTACAATTTTGTCTTCTTGCAGGATTGATCCCTTTATTATTATATAATATCCTGCTTTGTGTCTTGTTACAATCCTTGTTTTAAAGTCTATTATATAAGTCTGATATAAGTAGTGCTACCCCAGCTTTTTTTCCCCTTCAATTCTGTTTTCATGGAATGTCTTTGCCATCCCTTCACTTTCAGTCTGTATGTGTCTTTAGGTCTGAAGTGAGTGTTTTTTAGACAGTTTATAGATGGGTCTTGTGTGTTTATCCACTCAACCACTCTTTGTATTTTCACTGAAGCATTTGTACTATTTGCATTTAGTGAAATTATTGATAGGTATATTGCTATTTTAATTGTATTTCGATTATTTTTTCACTGTCCCTTTCTTCTTTTGCTCTCTTCCCTTGTGATTTTATGACTTTATTTAACATTATGCTTAAATTTCTTTCCCTTTATTTTTGGTGTATCTATTATAGGTTTTTGTTTGTGGTTACCATGAGGTTCACATATGACATCCTATATATAAACCAGTCTATGTTAAGTTGATGCTTACTTAAATTTGAATGCATTCTAAGAGCACTACATTTTTATTCTCCATACTCTGTTTTCTGTATATGATGGTATACTTTACACCTTTTTATTTTGTGATTCCTTTTACTAATTTTTTAGACACAGTTGATTTTATTACTTTGTCTTTTAACTTTTATACTAGTGACTATGTACTACTTTTGCTGTATGTTTTCCTATAGGTTCCTTAACCTATCCTCATTCTTTTGAGATTTTCCTTTTGTTGCCCAGTTTAAGTACTATTACTCTGTCTTCTAGATTGCTGATGTGCCTTCTGCATCCTCTACTCTGCTGTTTTTCATTTATTTTATTGTAGTCTTCAACTCTGATTGGTTCTTTTTTATATTGTCTCTTTGTTGTAGTTCTCTGAGTTTATACACTCTCTCCTCAAGTCTGGTGGGCATCTTTATAACCATTATTATGAACTCTTTATCAGGTAGATTTTTAAACTCCATTTTGTTTACTTCTTTTTCTGAAGTTTTGTCTCATTCTTTTGTTTGGAGGACAGTCCTCTGTGTCTCTTTTTATTTTATTTTTTTTACTTTCTTTGTTTCTATGAAATAGACAAAACAGCTATCTCTCCCAATTTGAAGAGATGGCTTACTGTAAGAACATGCCCTGGGTAGGCTTTGGCTGGCTGGCTGGAGCCCAGGTGGGTACATTTCAGGGTATCCTGGGGTGCTGTGTTTAGGGGGTGCCCTGGTAGGACTGCTATAGTTAGTTGAAGCAGGCAGGGGTTGGGGTCTTGAGTTGTTCACTATAGAGGGCACCCTGGTAGGGTGACTGGAGGCCAAGTGGGCATGCTCTGGTTGTGTCCTGGTATGTGCCAAGCAGTGGGTACTTTGGTGGGATGGCTCAGATCCAAGTGTGCGAGGTCGAGGGTGCCTCTTCTCCCTATGCCCTTCCACTGGGAAGCACTGGGAGGCCCCAGAGACAGAAGAAGCAAGGTCCTGGGTGCTCACAGACAAGAAACCTGCCCTGGAAACAGCCCCGAGCCGGTCACCTTGCCTGTGCTGGTACCCCGACTTTGACGGATCACCCACTGGCCGAGACGCACTGGTCCTTCTGCATGCACGTGCCATTCGCTGCCTCTCTGGGAGGCCCTCTCCTTTCTCCAGAGTCATCCAGCTCCTTCCAGTCTTGTACCCTCTGATCCATTACCTACAGCAGGCAGGGTAGATCTTTTTAAATGGCAGATGTGAGTCACTCACTAACCTGCTGAAACCTTTAGTGGTTCCCATTCACCCCCAAATGAAGTCCAACTTCTTAACCTGGCCTCCAGCGGTGAGGCCCTGGCAGAGATGTTTTTCTTCAGTGTCTCTTCCACCTGCTGCCTCCCCTTAACTCCCCACAAGAGGGAGGGAGCTGCTCGCAGTTCTGGAGATGGGCCTCTTTCTGCTCTTGGCTTTGGGCTATTTCATGTGCAGTTTCTAGGCCTGGAACAGTCTTCCCCATTCCCTGGTCTCTGTTTGCCTCTGAAATACTCTCAGGTATCGTTTAAACATTATCTCCTCTGAGAAATCTTTAAATGTGTGTGTATGCCCCCTACCCCCCGCTGCCAGCACACACACACACACACACACACACACACACACACACACACACTAAGTCAGCTCTTTTAAAAGTGCCCTTTTACTGCTCAGCACTCAGCATGGTTGTAAAGCTGTGTTTATTTGTGTGATTATATGGAGAATGCCTATCTTCTCTACTACTCTATAGGGTGCTGAAGAGAAAAACTATCTTATTCATCATTACATCCCAGCACCCAGCCCAGAGTATGGTACAAACTAGAGGCTTAGTAAATGTTTGTTGTATGTTTATATGTATGAATGCTGAATCTTTAGATGGCTCTATAACTAGGGCCCCTCCAGTTCTGATACCCTATAGGTCCATAGACCATACTCCCATCCCACCCTCCTGACATATTTTCCACATTCATTCTGAAAGTGAATTTGCTAGTAGTAAAACCCATGCCTCTGTGTTGATGGGTGTGCAGTGTATTTGATTAACATTATTCTATTATGATGAATTTATATAGCATTGTAACATTTTTCCAGAGAAAAATCCTGCTTCTCTGTCATTTCCATTTAATTTAATTTGTGCTGCTGCTCACTGACTAATGTTCTCAAGCGCTGTCTCCACCTTCTCCACATCTCTGATACTTCAGACTGATAGTTGCACTTGTATAGGAAATGATTTTTCTCCAGTGTGTGTGTGTATGTGTGTAGCGAGGAATCTTTTCCATGGAGATATTAAAAAAAACCTCTGTATTTGGCAGGAGCTCTGCCTGTCCATTTCCTCCATTCCCCCCCTTGCTGCTCTGTCTTTCCCACCTACATTTCATCTTTTCACAGTAATATTTTAGCAACACTCGAGGCTTACGAAGGTTCAGTGGTCTACATTTTTCCTATTGGAAAATATTCCCTTGGCCTTTTTTAACCATGTGGCCACATGTACAGCTTATACTTTTCCTTATTCTGGAAGGATCTTCTGGGAAGAGTAAGGGAAGCTTAGCAGAAATTTGGAAGACCCTCTGAATGCACGAGGTGCTGAAACTTAAGTGTGTTTATGAGGAGGACAAGTTGTGGGGCATGCTGAAAATCCAGTGGTCTGATTCCCACTGAGCTCTCTGGAGAAAAATTATACTTATTATGTGTCAGGTTCTTTGCAAAGACTTTTATGTTCTTCATCTCTTTTAATCCTCACCAATACCTTGGGAGGTCATTATTCATTTACTGACTTATTTATTTACAGGGCACCTAATATGGGCCAGGACTTTGTGGAGGTTAAATGGGATGAGGAGGCATAGAAAGCTCTTAAGAACAGGCTGAAGCATGATGTCATTTACAGAGATTAGAGTAAGAGCAAGTGTTTGGGTGGGGAAAACAAAATACTCCGTTTTTAGACATATTAAATTCTAATACCTATCCTCATGCTACCCATGTTTCATGTAAGAAAGCTACTTACCAATAGGTGCCCAAGACTGAATGGTTGTCAGGAGATGGGGCTCAGACTGGAATCCAAGTCAGTCTGATTCCAAAGTCAAACTCTTTTCTCTCTACCCACAGTTCTGGGGAAATGAAACATGGCAGTGCCTGTCCCCTGCCCTTGTGCTCATCCCAAAGTGACCTCCTGTATTACACCTGAGTACCTGTTACTCAACATGCACTCTCTCCCTGCATTTTAGAGGCTGATACTCACAACATAAATCCTGGAAGAGAAAAATCATTTAACTTGAGGCAGTAGTTATGACTCAGTGAAAAGCTGTCATTAAAGGACACATTAATTAGCTCATTTCCTGTGATGACTTACTAATGAATGCTCTGGCAAAAGTGCTCCTTCAGACACTTACGTAGAAACTAGAAAAAGACAAAGCTAACATGGGCAGAAGTCACCTGTGTCCCTTCTCCTAAATAAGCCGGTCACTGGATCTTGCCCTCAGATACGGAAGCTGATGAAACTACCCCCGGGGTGCACCTGACAACTGGCACGTACACTCTGACTGCACCCTGCCTGGGCATGCTTAGTGGGGGACCATTCCATCAAGTGTCATCGCCTGCCGTCCATGATCCTTCTCTTCTCTGCTTACATTCTGCATCATCAGATGGTCAAGCAGGGGGCTTGGGTGACAGTCAGGTCCTTAAGGGTGTTGGGGGTGATACAGAAGCGAGTGCCTTGAGGAGTCTTCTGCCGGTCTCTTAGAAAGAAACAACCTGCTTTTAAGACCTGCAGCCTTTATAGCTTAAAAAATATTTTCCCAATGGAAAAGGGAGCAATTTTCAAGTCATTTCCTGCATGTTAAGCAGGCAGTTGTTTATACTAACTTTCAAACTTCAAGGAAATATATTTTCCCAGGGTGTTGGTCTATAAAATTTAGAAATGCTCAGAATATTCAAAGCATGAGAGGCAGGTGCAAAAGCAGCTCCCATTGGATGCTGGGGGCAGCGGGCTTGCTTAGCCTTTGGTGCCGCCTCAGGCTCAGGGTGAGCCTTTGTACAGCCTCCCCGGCCCCCTGGCTCCGTGTGGCCAGAGTGAAGACGTGCCCCGAGCTCTCCCTACCACAGCACAAAGTCAGTCCTCCTCCCCTCTCCTCTTTCCCCTTCCGTTTTGATGAGTTTGCAAGCGTATTACAAAGTGTCATCTCAACGTCTTTACCTTCCACAATAGGATCTTACTAGACATCATAGCAGGTGGCAAATTGATCTGATTTATCATTATTTACATTTTTAATTTGTGGTATTTTAGATCCAGAGAGTTTTTTTTATGGGTCTTAAAATGGCAACACAAACATTGATGCATAATTCATTATCTGTTTTTCATAATACATGTGTTTAACATCCCATTGACAAACAGAAAAATCAACTCCTTAAGCAAGATGCAGCTCAGCTTTGCTGTCTTGCCCCCTCCTCTTCTCTGTGGTCCGTAAGAATAAATTGCTTGTGAGTGAAACACAGCCGGCAGCCTCTGTGCTGATGTTTCGTATTCTCAGTTGTAGCTTTGCTAATAGTCAGAATGACAAAATCTTAAATAACTAAGACAGTGTTTGTTGGGCTTCCACAGTTCCCTGACTGAGAAACAGTGGGTTCTTTTAAACTTGAGCCAAAGGTCAGAGAACAAGAAGGGTACCTCCAATCCCCATCCTGTGTTCCCTTCCTTTCCAAAGACTCACTAGAATATTCTGTTGTCGTCCTTTCCTTCTCTGCCCCTCCCGCCCTTGCTAGACATTGCTGTTCACATAGCTAAATTGAAAGAAAGATTAACACCTGTCATCCTTTTGAAACATCAGCTACACAAACAACATGCATAGACAGAACGCAGAGAAATCTGGGAAGACAACAGCAAAATAAAGGCGACACTGAGCACTATTATCAGGGTGATCAGTGAAGTAAACCAAGCAGAATAATTCAACAGAAAGGTAGAGACCTTACAGTGTTCTTGGTGGCAGAAGCTATAATTCAACCAACTTAAACATATTCCTTGTTTCTCCTACACCAAGTACCCCTATACAGAGACAGCCTGTTTCATCAGTCCATCCCATGCCAGTCTTCCCCTGCTCTGTCGCCTGCACAGGTAAACCAGTCAACCAGAATTCACTGTGGGCAGGGCTCCTAGACCCCAAATGAAGTACTATGGACAAGACCAACAAGATGCTCTGCCCTCCAGGAGCTTGGTGGTCTTTGGTTCCAAACAATGCAGAATATGATTGACTTCAGGTATTTAATGTGTGTTAGTTTTCTCCCCGCAACCACTTCATAACCTTTAGGGCCTCACCCTTTTGCCATGTCTGTCCAGTCCCTCTATTAAATCCATACGTGTAGGAGGAGTTTAAAACACAGATAAAAGTAAGCACTCGCTTCATCAGTTGAAATGATTTTCCTTTTAAGATTCTTTCATTACCTTTTTCAAGTATTTGTGAAATGTTTACTAGATTAATGGGCACCACGAAGGGGATTAGGAAGGTCTCAGTAGCCCCACTGAGTTTTAATATTTTTCTAGACCCAAGAAGATAAGAGAAACGTAAGAAAATGCTGCAACAGCTGTATAACTTCCACACAACAATAGCTTGCTAGCAAGGATCTTGTTCCAACACAACTGGAGATCTTGACGTGGGCTGTACTTCTGGCTAACGACTAGACTATTCTGGTGATAAAATGACTCCAAAAATCATAGCCTGGGGAACTGAATTCTAAGTTTTCACTTAAATGTTTTCTAGTCTACAGTTAGAGTCACTCATAGAATGAGTGTTTTAGAGGACCTGGAGGATGGTATATGGCATCTCTAAGGAGAACCTGATAGCTTTTTTACACAGTTGACAGCATTGGGTAATCTCCACTTGGCTACAGTCAGCAATGTGTGGTCCCTTTAAAGCAGAACAGACTCCTAAAGAGGGCATTTTACAATGCACACTTGCTCTTTATTCTTTTATTACAATTTTACTTCCCTCTTGCTAAGCTCTTCTCTGAGAAGATTTATTATGTCAGGAATGCACATACGAGGAGAGTTGAATAAGTAATAAAGTTCTAAAAGGATGGTTATGTTAATTTATAATATGCCATTTTTCGACAATCTGAAAGACATTATTTCAAACAAAGGTAACTAGGGGGATTTAATAGCCAGCAAATGTACTTAGGCTAACTCTTATTCTGAGTAAATCATTGCATTGTAGAATGGATTTGTCCTCACGTGAGCAGTGTTCTTAATTGTCCATAATTTTCATAATTTACTTTTTAAATAAAAAATCATAGTAGATGCTTTCAACAAACTTCCACTTTTAGATATTATATACACTGAAATATGCCAGACTGGATTTTAGTAAAGGAAACAAATGGCTCAGATGTAATTAAAAATGTTAGTCTAGTGTCATTGTATTTAGTAAGGTTATATTTCCAGATTCTGGATAAGTAGAGAATTGTGCGATTATTTAAATAATCTGATCCAAAAACGTTTTTTGCTTGAATTTTTTTTTTCAAGAAATATCTAAATTGGTTGGCTTAGCCATGTCTTTTACATGACCTGTGCAGATGCCGTCTGAAGCCCAGGGAGCAAGCTGAACTCCACCAAGCTTCCCTGGGTGTCAGTGGCCTTACTGCTAGTCGGTGGAATTTACTGCACAGAAGCAAGGGAAGAAGAAGCAATAACTCACATTGCTTGGGGGCTGCTTTGGGCCGTCTCTTCATCTGCATCCACCAGTTTTTCTGCATGAGGCTATGAACAATGCAGGATTTAGGGAAGTGGCCCCAGTTCAGCAGATGGGTGCAATATGGGGGGACGGATGGAATAAAGTTGGTTTAATCATAGGAATCTTTATCCTGTCACACCTTGTGGTGTCCTGCAGCTTCCTGTAGGCCTGGCTCTTCTGTCCTTTGCTGTGGGTGTTCCCTCTCCTACAGAGAGGCCCTGTGCTTGAAAAACTAACTTGTGCCCTTCTTTAGTCCCAGTGCCTTACACTCCAGATCCTCTAATTCATCTTACCTGCTAGTCTAGCAAGTTTCTAAAACTCTTTATCTTCATCATTTTATCCCCTAATCACAGACCAGTGGCTCCCCATGTCCTATGGGATAATATCCAAAATACTCAGCCTCACATGCAGGGGCCCTCTGAGCTCTGACCCGACTCATCTCTTCAGCATTCTCCTGTGTGCCCTATAGGAGGCCTTTATTATTCTGGTCACATGGAGCTCCTTCTTGGTGGCCTGCCTGTGGTGGGCCACTCTGGTCCTCACCTTTGCTTGCCCCCACCTCTCTCTTGCCGTTGATCTAATTCCTCCTGCTTAGCAAGGCCCTCTCCAGTTCTGATTCTTCCTCTGGGATCTCCCTGAACCATGTGGTCCAAGGGGCCTCCCTTGCTATGGGTTGGCACCCATCCTTGATCACCAAACTGGGGCCTGTGCACGGCCAGTTTTTGCACAGACATCTTGGTTGGGCAATGAACTTTTCTCCTGCAGGTAACATCTTTCTCCAGCTTCATTGTCAACCCTGCTTGTGACGCTCTTTTGCATGTTCCATGGCATTGTAGGCTCTGATTGAATGTCAGGGTGAGAAGTTATGAGCCAGTTGTAGTTTCTATTCTACCAGTCACACCTCCTACAATGGAGAATGCCTGTATCATTCAGATAAAATAAATGAGACTGAGAAGCCCAGTGCAGAAACAAGGCCTCCGACTTGCAATTTCCTGGCATGGCTAGAAGCTGGCTCTGCGGTAAAAATGCTTATATAGGAATAATGGTTTTGCTGTTGAATAGCTTTGATATCTTTCTACTCCTGTGGGTGCTTGTGAAATTGGGATAATAGTGGTCGTAGCAATAATGGGTAATGAGTATTATACAAAATTATATAGGTAAGGCAGTAGTGCTTGGCATACTAAATGTAAGTAGCCACTAAATGTTTGCTCTTTATTACTGTTGTCAAAAGTCTGTTTCAGGAAAGATGTCGGTGGATATTAAGAGCACAGGACCATTATTGAATAATGGACTTTAGACATGGATCCCTATCCCCTTGGCTGGACAGGAACAGCCTGATAGGTCCAGGTGTTCTTAGAGTGACCGAACTACAGGGCTCGCCCCTGGGTCCATCTACTGAGGTGACAAGCCCAACTCTACAGAGACAGGTTTATTTTCATGTACCTCCTCCTCATCTGTTTTTGGCAGGACAAAAGAAGTACCTTGCAAAATTGGGAAAGACTTCAGCCAAATCTTTCTAGCATTAGATATGACACTGAGTCTAGGATCATCACAGCCTAGGATGGAATAGAGATACGAAAAAGACTCATCAAAACCATGCAGGTGAGACAATCAAGTCTAAGACTCGGACTAGGAAGCGGCCACAGGTATCCTAGGCCCTCCTGAGCTCCCTGAAGGAGATCTGTGGCATTTATACCAGAACCACAGCGTCATCCTGCCTGTGTGCTGCTTGTCTTTTCCAGTATGGATTAGTGCTTAAGTCACCTCTTCTCCACATTTATATGGTTTCAAATATCCCATCTGATGGACTGAATATCCCCCAGGTCTACATCTGACACAGGCTGAGGAAGTGCATTCCTTCCTGTGAGCCTGAACGGGGAGACCTGAGGCCTTCACTGTGTTAGACCAGAAGGCAACCCACGTGGCTACTAGACACACCTGGAGCCCACTGGACAATCTGCCTGCGGGGTGGTGAGTGGGAGAGTTACCTTGAATTCAGTCTCAATGTTGGCTAGTCTGGCTAACTCGTTGCTTAGCTCCAGGGCGGTGAGGACAGGGTCTTCACTGGACAGGGACAAGTAGGCAGCACTTGCCAGTCCCTTGTAGGCGTTCATGCGGGAGCGGGAGTGGCTGAAGGAGTCCTTCCGCTGCTTCTCGGTGCACTCGTTGCATTTGCAGAAGTAGTCGTGGGGCCGCTCAATGCGGGCCCCCTTGAGTAATAGGATGTGCACGATCTCATACTCCTGGCAGTGGGCGGCCAGGATGATGGGCGTGATGTCGTGGGAGAAGCGTGTACCATCCTCATCATAGGCGTAGAAGTCGTCATCGCGCAGCTCCTGCTCCAGCGGGCTGAGCGTCAGGCGCTGGCCCTGTGCGAAGGCGGGGTGGCTGAGGATGGCCTCCACGATGCGCACGTAGCCCTTGCTGATGGCCAGCAGCAGCGCATCTCCCACCCGTGCCAGGTTCTCTTTCTTGAGCAGCAGCTCTGTGACCTCTAGGTGCTCATTGCCCACGGCCAGCTGCAGTGCATTTTGCCCCATGTAGTCCACGCAGTTAAAGTTAAGGGTCTTAGACTCCTCCAGCATTTTCCTGACCACGGGGATGTTGCCATACTCAGCCGAGTCCAGGAAGCGCTCCTCCTCTGGCGTCAGGCTGGTGCCCTTCTCGTTGAACATGTAGGCGGGACCCCGGATGGCTTGGCGGCGGCCCTTCTCCCTCAGGGTTGTGTGCCTGCGCTGCATGTTTTTGAAGGTGCTGTTCCCCAGCCTGTGAGGCAACAAGGCAAAGACGCTTGGTTACTCTCCCATGGGCCTGTGGGTTCCCAGGGCACAGAGCAAATGACAGTTGTTGAGATCGAGGAGAATGTCATGACTGGCACCTTAAGAGAAACCATGAAATCTTACTAGAAATCATTGTCTTATCATTGGATTAAGATCAAGACAAACTGGATAATCTGAACTATTCTTCTTCAAATGGAAGAATATTGAGTAGTTGTCTTGCACCTGCGCTCCTTGGTTGGGGGAGAGGTGGCAGAGCTGGAGAAGTATGTTTTGGTGGAGTCTAATGGGAGATGCAGGTGGAGGGTGTGGGGTGCTGGTGTGACTGACACAGGCCAAGAACTGTCCATTTTATTTGCATCCATGCAAAGTTGTGCATGCCACTTAACTTCTCTGTGCTTCAGCACAACACTTTTCTGCAATTTAACCTGTATGACATGGATAACTTTTCTATGCCATAGGGTCCCTAGGAGAATTAAACAAGGTAACATGCATGGAGAAAGAACTCAGTCAGTGCTGGCTTTATTCTGTACCCTCTTGCCTGTGGGTGTGGCCAGCTGTCCAAGGGCTCTGCTCTAGGGACGACCATCATGGGTTGTGCTGCCTTTGGTTCAGGCGTCAGGTGTACTGCCCCACTGAGCTCCCGCACTGTAACAAACCTACAGCGACAGGCACGCACAGCCACACCTGTGTTTCTGCATTCAGTGCTATAGGATATAGGGACTGTGCATGCTTTCTGGTCCCATGCATCCTAAGCACCTCCTAAAGTGCAGGATGTGGCAGGGAGTAGGCCTAGACTCATTGCCACTTTCTCAGGGCCACTGAGGCAGCCCCCCTGAGGAAATTCTGCCATAGCTTCTGAAGATCAAAACTGAATTTTTATATAGCTGGAAGAACAGGTCAATTTATATGTTGGGTTCATTTCTAACTTATTCTTTCCTGTTGTGTCTTAGTATAGAAGTTAATACTAGTACTGCTAGTAATACCAATCAGCCTTTATTAAGCACCTATTATATGCCAGTAATTATACTAAGAAGTTAATATACCTCATATAAATTACTTGAGCAATTCTTACATCAAGCCTATAAAGTAGATGCTATTTTTAAGCTTCTCTCAGATGAAGATCCTGAGATGAGTAGAGCTGTGAAGCAGGCTTCAGAATCAGAAGTCTGGAGTAGGAATCTTGGCTCTACCTTTTGCCAGCTTTGTGACTTGGGACAAGTTAGCTAACCTTTAGTTTGCCAGTGTTTTAAAATGGCAGACTAGAGGAAATAACAGCTGTAGTGTAATATGAACTTGAGCCAGGTACCCCATCTGCAGCCAGCCTGGGGACCTTAAGCAGGTCTCTAGTTCAAGGCGCTTCAACTGTAGAAGAGTGAGTCTGGACCAGATGTTTCCTAACTGTCTATGAACGTGAATATTTCACACTTTTCTGATTCTCTGCTTTGCCCTACCCATGTTTTCTATTCTCCTTTTCTAGTCTACCTTCACTCACGTTATTCAAATAGAATGGCATACATTTCAATAAGAGACTATCTGTTCTAGAGAGTAAGAACTTGGGGGATTGTTTTGAACTATTTTCCATGTTCCTAGTTGTCTTTTTGCTATTGGTTATGTCTCTGTGCATTAAGAATATTCAACATTTCACTTAAACCATTTATAAAAAATAAAAGTAATCACAGAGGAAGGTTTTTACATTAAATCTAGTATTTCAAGATTTTTTTAAAAGGTGACAAGCAGTCTTGTGATTTTAAAAATTTTCAGCTTCATTTAGTTTTCTGCTCCTTTTACCTTTTGATCTGCCCAAAAGCTCTTGGTTTTAGTGTCTTTAGTGGGCCCTGTTGGGTATAAAGCAAAGACTTGGAGGTCAGAACTTGTTCTCTAATCCTACCTAGGCCCAAGTCACACTTCTTGGGAGAAGCTGCTAACCTGTTCAGTTGAGCACCATCTTCATCTGCAAAAAATACAAGGAATAATTATGGGCAACTCCCTCAAAAGTCAACTGTGGGCCATAAACCCCAATAGAGGGCTCTGTGCTCCTTTAGGAAGAGTGTCTGAACTGCCATCCACTTTTCTAAAGTGCACTTTGATAACAAAGATTGATGTATGAAAGATTCTCAGCATTCAAGTTCTTCAGCTCTTTCTGAGCCCATTTCTCTCAGCAATGCCATCATTCCAGGGAAAGTGGCTGCTCACTGATGCCAAAGCAGACCATAGACAGGGAGTCCAACAGAAGCCTTTATCAGAGAGAGGGACTCACAAACAGCAGGCAGGCATTGACTATTGCAGGTTTTATAGGTGGAGAGGAGGTGACTGAGTTGAAAGCTAAGCAGTTACCTCATTGTATCCTCAAAAGGCCTTGTTGGAGAGGATGCTGTGAACTCAGTTTCAAGGTCTGGCATCTGGGTGTCATCATCACTCAGGTGAGAATTGAGCCCCCAAAAGACTAATTACTCTGCCTGTCCCTGTCATGAGGCTTTTACCTTTCTTGGGAGCACCTCTCTGGACTTAGCTATCACAACTCAACCTCAGGAAAGGCAGTTTCCACACAGGAGCATCTGAGCAGTGTGTCGGGGATGAAGCAGCAGCTCTCCTAGAAGGAGCGGGCCTTGAGCTTGACTCCACGTCCGTCTGCTCAAGAGGGAGCATAGGTCAGACTCCAAGGTCAGGGGTACACAACTACTACACAGCAACTAGCCATCAAGAGATTAATTTAAAGGAAACACAGTAACTGCTGAACCAAGTCAGAGCACAGTAACATTTTACAGGGACCACGTAAGTACCCATTCTAGATTCAGAGTCCGTATGAATCTCATAGATGCTACAGCCTACAAACTGAAAGGATGTGAAAGCATTGTTTATTAATTTCCCTCATTAAACAAACAAGCAAGCAAAAGGCAAGGAATAGCATTCTCATTTTTTAGGTGGAGAAATTGAGGTAGGTGAAACAAAAAGACTAAACCTTAGGGCAAATAATTTCTGCACAGGAGTAGAACCTCATAGAAATTTGATGTTTCTAAAATAATTACATTTTATTAAAGAAAAGAATATATGTGTACGGCTGGTATTTTTCTGAAGTTAAAATATCCTCACCATTTGACATGCAGTCTTTTGAATGACCTTGAGAGCAGACACCCAGATGTAGTAAGAAATAAACAAGCCTCTCTTCCCCAGCCTTTAAAACGTCAGCTTTGAGATACATTTGGATGCTCACAGAATTGTCAGTTTTGCTTCTTTCCTAGTAGAATTTGGCACTGATGAAACCTTGTGGGCCATCAAGTCATGTATGCATAAAAGCATATAGTGAGACATGCGACAGGGAAGTTGCTTCCAATATAAGGAGTTTCACAGCAGAACCTAAGCTACATGAATAGATTCAGATATTGATGGAGGCCTTCTAACCTTTTAACTGGGGGCTTCTTATTAGCTCTGATTCTCTTTTACCCTGATATCCTTCAGAGAAGTAAGAATTCTGCACCCTTAGCTCAGCTGCAACATTTATAAACACTGATTTTGTTTTTCCAGCTTTATTAAGGTATAATTGACAATATTGTAAAATATTTAAAAAGTATACATTGTGGTGATTTGATATATGTGTACATCATGAAAGGAATCCCACCATCTGGTTAATAAACACATCTAAAACCTCAAGTATATATGTATGTGTGTATTTCGTGTGCATGAGAACATTTAAGTTCTACTCTCTTAGCAAACTTCAGTTATGTAATCCAGTGTTATTAGTATAGTCACCATGACTTACATTAGATCTTCAAACTTTCTTATGGGTTAACATTTTTACCCTTTTACCAACTTCTCCCCACTTCCCTCATTTAAACATTTATATACCTGTAAGTATATTTGGCCACTGTATCTTTGCCACTTAATTGTGACATTATAGTCAGGCTATAACCATACATGGGCTAGAAAGAAGCCACATAAGATGGTATGTCATTTGGTCCACAGGAGCTGGTGGCCAAAGCTTACACTCATGTATCAGATGTGTTGTTCTGTGGGATTCTGGGGATCTTGTTACAGTTTTAGGGCCAATAGTAGGCAAAATGCTTCTCCCTAAAATGCAGTTAGTACTTGATTGCTCTTTAATATTTTTCTTAAAAGTGAACTTCACATGCATATGATTTTTTTTGCATATATTATTGGGGTAATGAGTGATCAAAATCATCAAACACCTCAATTAAGATACTGTGTTTTTCATTTTCCATAAATGCATACATTGACATTTGATGTCATTGAGAAGAAGGGTTCCAGTGGAAACAAAACCGTATTTGAGAGGAGGACTGATTATTAAATTCCCTCTTGATACCTTGGTTGCTATTTTTATCAAGCTGCTTTTACAGATGCATCAGCCAGTCTGAAGCAAGGCAGATGTCAGTGATCCATGAAAAGTATGAATTCTGTACCCTAAGACCAGCTGCAGATGAGCATGATCATAAAGCCTTTTGGACACAGGGATTGTGATTAGTTACTGATGAAGAAAAGGCCACTTAATGTCTTTTCAGAGATATTTTTTGTCTTTTTGTAGCATTGCTACATGTACCATAGTTCTCTGTGGAAATTATTCAAGTCTGAAAACAAATCAGTCTGTAAATTCCAAAACTGAATGTAGAACCAAACAAAATCTGGGAGTTTGAGCTGTGCATCCACTCTTAAGTCTACATAGTTTGAGGTTTAGTCCAGAGCAACAGTGATGAAACAGTCAAGTGATTTGGAGCCTTCTTCTAAACCTCAGTTCTCTTACCAATAGAAAGGAAATGATTAAATCTATCTTCCATGGGGCCGAAGACCACAGTGAAGATGAAATAAACAGCTTAACTGTTTTCCTCAATCATAATGATTAACATTTGTTACATGTTAACCATATTGCAGGCACCATGTTGAGTACTTTATATGCATTATTATTTAATATTCTCATAAATACTACATGATATAGGTTCTGTTGTTATTTCACTTAACCCAAAGACGAAGTGAGGCACGGATAAATTAATTACTTTTGTTAAAGCTGCACAGCTTATGACCCACTGTTAGGAGTCTAACCTGCTTAAAGCCCACACTTTTTTCTGGTGATGCCACTGTAATTCATCTTCCTCCTGTATTTTCTCTTAGCTTCTTTAGGCTATAAATTTTCCCATTAGAGTGCAGGATCCTTGAGGGCAGGGGAATTACTTGGTACCCAGTACCCCTGATGCCTGACATATAGTTCATGGTTAAATAACTTAATTCTTAAATACTTCAAATTGGGTTTTCACTAAAGAAGATCAATAAATAGAAGTGTTAACATTTACCAGTATCTTTCTTATTACAAATGTAGGAGCCATACAATCCTATAACTACTGTATCCTGTTTGTAACTGACAACTTTTAAAATCAAATATGATTTCCAAAGCAAAATTAGTTTCCAGTTAGCTCCACTATGAACAATGGCCCATAGACGCCAGATGAGAGCTAATGTATCGGAGAGTGTATTAAGTTCCTTGGATGACTGGGGCCAAAAACTGAGGCATTCCCACATCTTCAAAATACTCCTGAAAAACTTTATCTCTTTCTAAAGGCATCCAACCTAGTTCTAAGTATCATCATCCTTATTCTGTTGAAGTTGAGGCAAGATAGTAAATATAAATTATAGTGCCTAGTAAGTGCTCTAATAACATTGGATAGTATTAACTACTTTAATAAAATTGTAATAATTGTGGGTCCAAAGCATTCAAGCTCCACCTAAGCTAGTGACAATAATTTGCTTGTACAATACCTGTATTTTGAATAGCACAAAAAAGATATGCACCTATTTACCCCATCAATATAAATGAGTTCATATACCTTACCAGTCAGGTCCAACAGGAAACAAGCAAAGTATCCCTCTGCTACTCATTACAAAACATTATATTGAGATATACTTTTCAAACTGTTCTGCAGTGTGGGATATTTTTTTCCCATTCATCTTGGGTTGAAAAATATCTAGAGATCCTGCATGTTAAATGACTTTGTCAGCAATTTATTTTTCACCAAATAACATCATTTAGAGAAGAGGTCACACAGTATTTTCAAGCTACCTCATATTAGCCTTCCAAGTATAACTAGTGCTTTGTGCATGCTTTTTAAAATTTCTTCTTTGAACTGGGGAGTTATGAAACTGGGGGTGTCTATCTCATTGTGTGTAGGTCCAAATAGAGCTGAAGCAATAAATTCTAATAGTTACATGTTTTTTTCCCTCAAAGATTTGTCTTAGAATAAAATAGATATGTGTAATCTTTGGATTGTTTCATTGACCTCTGTGACAAAAGTGTCTCAAATGAATATCTACCACCAAGAAAGTAAGAGAGGCCCTTAAATTGTGAAATGATAATAATGAAAGAAATAACATGCTGAATATTTTATCTGGGGGGGAATGTTGATTACTTTTTCTAAGCTATTTGCCTGATAGCTCTCACCCAGGATACCACATGCATCTGCAATTAGCCTCAATGAGGCTCCACACAGTTCTGATTTTTTCTGGGTTAATTACTGCCTAAAGGAGTTAGCTAGTTTACATGTCCCTAAGCTTAGGAGCAATTGTTTTTGGAAATAAACTTTCATGAAATTTTAATTGTGGCGTAGAACCCTGGTAAGTTGTTAAATAATTGACCCAGTGTCATTATTTAAAAGATCTTAGTGAGTTTGAATCATATCTATAATGAATATTCTGGATTTAATGTGAATTCATTCATGAATCTGATGTGTGGCCACTGCTTCAGAAATAGGACCCACCAGCAGGTGGCATTCTGAGGCAGAAATTCAGTGAGTGTCATCAGATAGGGTCAATCACTATTGCCTCTTTCAAATTTACCCTGAATCTGTTAAGTCTTTAAATTACAATTAATGGCATAGCATCCTGAGTATGTCTACTCAGTCATACCTAAGTGAATATACAACTTCAGGCTTAAAGAGGGAGATTCTGTATTCTTGAGTTTCAAAGCTTGTGTCAAAGCCCTGCCCAGATCTCTTCTATTACGAGCATATTCATTATGTCGAAATGGATGTCAAAGGACATATTTTCAATGAAGAAAAGTATCAATTTATTTCTTCCCACCTGTAGTTCTTTAATAGTAGTTGCTTAGTAGAATATAGCTTTCTTTCTCCTCCTACCCCCATATTTATATTAAGATAAATACAGACCCGAAAATATCAAATTAAAAAGCTGTCAGTAGTGAAGTAGGAGGAGAAGAGACAAAACACATACTCTCTTCTAGGAATAAAACTACACTCCAGCACAAAAAGACTGGGCTGCCAGGATGAGTTGTCTATTTAAATGGCTTTCTAAACTTAGACTTCCAATGAAAAGTAAAAAAATCCTGTACCAATCTAACAAATAATAAAGAATTCAGATCCAGATTTACATCTAAAAATCTAAACAATGCACGAGAAGGCTAATAAATAAAAGTTTAATTACATATTTCAGCAAGAAAGCAACCTCTACTGGAAAAATCAATATGAAAGAATCATCACAGCTGCTTACATTGAGGGTGAAATACGCAACGCAGGCTTGTCCCTCCTCTAGATGCCCGGAATCCGGTGTCGAGGCGCGGGAAGCTGGCTCCCCATGTAGCCGAGGGGGTGCCGCTCTCCGTGGTGCTGAAGCATACAGCTGGTCGAGTGAGTGGAGCTGCGAGGGTGTGAAGGCGCGCTCCACTGTCCTTTGTGCTGCAGTGGTAAAAACTCGCTTTTCAAAGCAGACGCGCCTTACCGTTCTTTTCCTAATCTGGGGGAAATTTCCCAGGGAACATGACGGGGAAGAATCCGTGTGTGAGACTGGCATGCAGTATGGTGATGGGTTGGTGTATTCCCCACCCCCTCTCCCAGACAGCAGCTTTGAAAGGGAAGTAGCAACTCTGCCTTCCTACACTCCTCAGTATTGCTACCTGCTGCCTCTCATGCCCCAGAGCAGCACATCTCTCTCTCTCTCTCTCTCTCTCTCTCTCTCACACACACACACACACACACACACACACACCCCTCAGTTATATAAGGCAGCAGTTTCTGGCTCCTAAGGCAGAATATTCATATGTTTAAATAAATGAAAAATGAGGAATGAACTGGTTTTCTACCTGTTGTGTTTGTGCATGCTTACAGACAGAGTTGAGAAGAGGAACCTCAGGAATGACAGAAATGGTTTCCTTTAATAAGCTTTCAGTTCTCACCCCACTTGGTCTTCTGTGAGTGAATCATCTTTTAACTTTATCCTTTTGTTTCATGATCTTTTGCCATTGTCTAAGATCAAGAAGAGGTCAGTGGTGTAGATGAAGTCTCATGTCAGTAACAAGACTACCTTTCATTTGTAACTTTACATTTTTTGAAAGGAACTCCTAATACAAAAAACCATTTCCCCCACAGTCCCCACTCTCACCAATTGCTGTGTTAACAAATGGTCTGCAATTCTGAAACGCTAAGGTATTTTGATGGCCTCATGGGAGAGAAACCTCTTTAATTGAAATACTGTCTGTGTGAGAGACACCAGCATTACTCTTAGGATCTACTTGGGTCACAGCACAATAAATCAGAGTACTTATTCTTTGAAACCAACCCATGGATTAACAAGTAACAATCTGTAAAGATTGTCTTGGTGTGCTAAATGCAATATTTAGGATTAAAGGGTTGGCTTATAATGCATTTTGCACAATGCCATTCTAGGTTTATATGCAAATCAGATTACATTGGCTCATTAATTGCATTTTCTCTGGAAACAACACAGTGTATGGAGGAAGACCTTGGAATTTTTACTCATTAACTATGTGACCTTGGGCATAATACTTAACCTCATTGAATCTCAGTGTCCTCATATGTAAATGGTGGGTAATAAAGGGGATATTAATGCCTTTTTCCAAACGTATGGGGATAATTAACTGAAAATAACATATACAAAGCACCCAAATGTTAGCATTTAAGAGGTACATAATAAGTTCAAGTGTTCTTGCCCCCCTCCTTGTTCAAGAGAAATTAATTTTCTAATTAAAGCTCTAAGTAGCTTGACAGCAAACTAATTTTGCTTCTATAAGCCTCCACACAAGCTTCCCAATGTTAATGATTGTGCTTTACTGGATAGAACAACTTTTAAAAAGAAATTTTCTTAAAATTAAGACTTTTTCTTTAAAACATTTTACATCTTGAAAGACAAGGAAATTTTATTTTTAATTAGAGTCAGCAACAAAGACGTCTAACTCATCTGAATAAAATGTTAATGCATTGAGAGCTATTTAGTGTCACACTGAAACATATAACAAAATATATAAATCCAACAAAAGTCTTAACCACAAACTTGGAAGATGAGCTATAATACTGATAATACCCTTTTGATTAGGATCCTCATCATCATAATTAGTGAAGCAATATAAAATAACTCTTAATTATAAAATACTTTTTTAAGAAGGATGGGTTGCAGCTTTGAGTTGATAATGATGGAGATGAAGTCTTACTATATTCTGTTTTTAATAAATAACCAAGAGAATATTTTTGTGAAATTCTGACATGAACTATGTTTTGTTTCCACTCATAATGAACTCATTAAAAAAAAACATTTTTAAAAGTGTGCCAGTGATGGCACACAGTTCTACATAAGGAGGGAATGAGCAAATTATTTTGTAGATATATTAACTGAAGGCAGGTCAGAATCAGGCCAGACAGCTAGCTCTTCAAAAGCGATGATAAGATGACGTTTTGCAATGAAGTCAAGGTTCAATGTCTGTGTTCGGAGAGAGCTTGATCACTTCTTGAAGACATCATGCATGACGTTTGGTTCACTGGGTAAAAACTTGTACTCTAAAAAATGCTACATACATATCAAAATGTTTTCAGTATGTCAAACACGGAAGTAATTAGGTCCTCATTATCACCAGCAAAAGTTCAGCAGACTATAAATGTCTAAGGTTCCTGTACAAGATCTTGTGCTTTACTTTCTCCTACTTTCACAGTAGAGTGCTGTAAGTGTGGGGAGAAGAAATTCTGGGACAGAATACCTCTAAAAACCGAAACCAGTCAAAGGGAGAAATAAAGTTTAAAATCCATTTATTTCTTACAAACTGCAGTCCAGGACCCTCTCTCTTTCCTGCACCAGCAGCAGCAAAACCGGCCTTCCCCTCCCCTCTCAGGTACAGATAAACCCTCCTTGCCCAGGTAATTACCCATTGATATGGAGATGAACTTCTCTCCACCCCTGAGAAATGATGCAAACACACTAAAGCCATACTTCTTTCCCCCTCTGAACGCCTATTGATATGCAGATGTACTAAAGCCAGGTGAGATATTCTGGAAATGTTACAATTTTACCCACAAGTGCTTACCACTTTTCAACAAACTTCTTGTTTTTTAATTCCAAATCTTCTATCCCCTAAGTGTGTCCGTCACTTTTATCACCTGTAAGATAAAAGTAATACAGTCTCTCACTTGTAGAGTTATAATGTTAATAAAACGAGAAAACTTAACAGAAATGCCTGGCACATAGTCAGAGCTTAGCATACTTTAGCTTTCATTATTGCTTAATATCTCACTCTATGACTGAATGATATTGTTGACCTGTCATTCTCAGACTAATGTGCCATCATCACCTAATCAGCCTGCTAAAAATATAAAAAGCATGAATTTCTGGTGCTCCTTTCTCAGAATTTGCATTTTTTTCCCAAAGACTTCTGGTGATTCTGATGCAGGGAATTCGTAAATCACACTTTGATGATACACTGTTCCTGCCTGTCAGAAGACTAAGTTGTTTTAGAAACTGCAGCCATGAGTATGAAAGTCTGTTTCCAATGACTGAATCCTTTGGGTACTCACTCTCTTTTCTTCCCCCCTTAGAATGTTCCTTAATAGTCATATTACTTTGTTTGGTTACTGGATAGAATTAGCTGTTTCTCCTAGAGAGAAGCAGCAATATAGCAAGCAGACTTCCTACACTATTGATTTAAGAAAGTAGTGCAAATCAGCCCAATAGAAAAGTAATTCTGATTAACATCAAGCCCATATTCAGTAAGAATAGAGGAGCTCTCTTGTCTTGGTTGATGGAAAACTTCTCCAGAGTGAACACAAGATCCAGTAAAAGTCCATCCTGTGCTCTAGACTGTTCTCAAGTCATGAAAAGTTGTGTTTGTATTCACGAGCAAGTGAGGAGTGAGTAGAAATGGCACTATGTCTTAGAGAGATGGGAAGACTAATGCTAACTTAGTCCTATTCATTTTTATGCTTTTATGCAAACTGATCTTCCCATTGGGGCTGTAACTGTGTGGATTTTAATGGTTGTGCTTTACAGGATTTATATCAGCTATAATTTGCTAGTAACCTATTAAAATTTTCTTTAAAAAGCAAACATAACTAATATGAAATAATTGTTTATACATGGGGATCCCTTTTGAGGAAGGGCGTGGGCAGAGATAGCATTCAGCTGATGGACTTGCAGTCATTTCCTTCAGGGTCTGCCTCAGCTGTAAAGAGCCACCTTACCTGAGGCACACATTTTCTTGGGCAGTATATATCTGGGGACTGATCAAGGTGGGAATATTTAGGTCATTTTAGGGCCACTCTTCTGAATAATACTTATTTCAGAGCTCACTGCCATGTATTGGCTAAATTATCCTAGTTTGATATCCCTCTGCCCAATTTTACGTCCTCTCTCTTCCTTCTATAAATATTGATCCCTAATAAGTATCTTTCACCTCAAACTCGAGCTCAGTGTCTGCATCCAGAGAACTGAACCTGCATTAGTCAGTGCCATGTGTGGTCTGAGAAAGTATGAGAAAATACAGGGTTTGGAGCTGGGTCACCACCATTCACCTGGCAGTGTGAACTCCACCACTGGTCATGTGCGGAGCACACACAGCTCCCGGAACAAGGTGACAAAACTTTCATCTGTACTGAATTGGGAGGTTGTACTGGTGGAAGAGAATACATCAGCAGGTGTGATGTATCATACATTTAAAACTTACAGGAGCGATAATAATGACAAAGCACAATGGTATTGGATGGCCACTGTTAAGTGCCACTGAAGCCCAACAGAAAGAGTGAGTAGCTGGGGGTGTACAACAGACAATGGAAATCCAGGTGTAAAAGCCAGAGGACTTCTTGTTTGCACACAGAGAAGCTCTTATCAACTCTAGTGGGATGATAGAGAAAGTCATGTTCTAAGCAAAGGAATTAATATTCAGAAGACTGAATTTCAGAGATGACTAAATGCCCAACTAAAATAGGTTTGTCATGCCAAGGTTAGCACCTTGGTTGGAAAAACCGGATGGATTCTGATGGGATTAGGATATCTGCATGGATGTCTTTGAAGATTTTTGACCTCCCATGTAGCCCTGAATGCTCTGAGCCTGTAGACATGGCCCACTTATTCCTATTAAGAGCTAGCACCCACCATCTTGCACTGGAAGACATTACACAGGCCTCTCATGAGACCATGTGCCTGCTCTAGGACTCACATCACCTCCCCTACTGCTTGCAAGGCCTTTAATTAATGTTGAGTTGTACACAGGATCTGAGTTGACTTTAATTTCTAGAGACCATAATACTGCAGCAGATGTTCTATGCCTGCTAAGGCAGTAAAAGGACAATGGTCCCAAGGAACTAAAAGAACTTGCCAACATGTACTAGAGGCAGGGAAGATGATATGGGTCTGGATTCTGAGGATGCTCGACCAAGGGGGCCTGAAATAAAAAGTGGATAGTAAAGAGGTTATTGACCTGGAAAGGTTCTCTTGAATTACAGGGTTGAACATTCTGGCAAGGATGCCAGGGAATGGTATAAACCTACTACCAGGATGACCCCTGGAAACATGAGAAAAAGCAATGGCTTACATTACACAAAGTCGAAGTGACAGAATTCCCATGGCAAAGGATGGAGAAAGGGAGTAAAAAGCTCATAGATTTGGGGATGCTGGCTAGAGGGCCCATGAGATGGTCATGTTCATGGTAAGAAATGCACTGCTAAGAAGGGCACAAGCACCACTGAAATTTTCAGTGTGGTTCTTCTTTGTTGGCAAGGGCTGCAGCAGGATAGTCGGGCACAGGTACTTGGCTCACTGGTGGAGATGGGCATGATAAAACCCGAAACGGTGGAGACCAGATGGTGGTACTTCCAGATCCTAAACCAGGCTGTTTCAATACTGTGATGATAAGCGAGACGAGCAGCGGTTAACCGGGTATGACCCACAGAATTATGGAAATGATTAATAGAGAAGAGTCTCTAAAGACAAAAGAGATGGGTGGCTAAGATGCTGTTCAGTTTGTGCCGATAGAAAAATCAAGAAAGGATGATCAGAGGACTGAGGGTGTATTACTTCAATAAAAAGTTATGATCCTAAATGCGTATTACTTAGCGAAAGAAGCCAATCTGAGAAGGCTTCTGCATGACTCTAACTCTGTGACATTCTTGAAAAGACAAAACTATGGAGACAGTAAAAGGATCAGTGGTTGCAGGGCTTGGCAGGGAGGGAAGGATGAACAGGGCAATAAAAGTGCTCTGTATGATACTGTGATGTTGGACACACATCATTGTACATTTGTCCAGATCCACAGAATGCACTACACCAAGAGTGGACTCTGATGGAGTTACGGACTTTGATATTTCTGTGTCAGCATAGGTTCTCAATTGTAACATATGTTCCACTCTGGTAGGGGATGGTGATAGTTGGGGAGGCTGTACCTATGTGGGGGCAGAGGATATATTGGGACTTTCTATACTTGTAGCTTAATTTTGCTGTGAACTTAAAATAGTCTTTTAAAAAATTGGTATTTTAAAAAGAATTCATGATCCCCTTGCCCAGTTTCTAGATTGGATCCAGTTTTCAGTTGTGGAACCTGTTGATTGCAGAGGCAGGTCAATTCCTAAGAGAAAGAACACCTAGGTTCTTTACAAGGTAATGATTCCTCTATTCTTTCTCCAATGGGTCCTGTGGTCATTTACTCGAACAATTTTGCACTAGGGAAAAGAGAAAGGGGAATTCCTAGTTTTGAGATCTGTTAAATACAGGGTTTGAGTTGACATGAATGTCCAGGGACCCAAACCTCTCCATGCCCCCTTGTTAGTGTGGTGGTGCATAATGACCAGGTAAGAAATGGAGTGCTGACCAGGGTTGAGCTTACAGGGGTCCACTGGATCCATGATCCTAAATGCATATTACTCATGGTCAGATGGTCAACCTGATAGCAGTTTCCCTGGTCCTGGAATATTAAGTGAGTTCGGCATGCTTAGCTATTGGTGCATCCTCCACATTTGGTCCTAGTCATGTGGGGTGAGAATTATCACAGCAGGGAATATCAAGTGGAAGGCTCTTCAAACTATTCCCCATGCCATTTAAACAGCCAAGACGGTAAAGTAAGAAAACAATATAGCATTCTGGACAAGGAAAGTAGTGGAGGTTAATGGCACCCGGTAGGGTTTAAAGGATAACAGGGTCCCCATGGTACCACCATTCAATGCCAGGTGACAACTGTAGACTACTGCATGTTCAAGCAAATAGTAGCTCCAGTCACAGCCACTGTATTAGATGTGGTATCTTTGTTGGGGAAGATTAATAGGCCTCAGGTATGCTGTAATTGTTTTGGAAAATGTGTTATTTTCATAACATAACAGGATCAGATAGAAGAGGACCAGATATCATTCATGTGTAATAGACAGAAGTATATATTTACAATTTTGCTTGAGGACTTACGTTAACTGTCCTGCTCTCTGTCATAGTGTAGAACAGAGGTCTGGCCTGCCTGAGCATACTGCAAAACATCATGTTGCTTTATTAGATGGATGATATTATGTTGACTGGGCCAGAGAAGCAAGAGGTGGTCAGTATGCTGGAGGGTCTGGTGTCTTACACGTATGTGTTCTAGAAGGTAAGAGATGAAACCTGTGAAGATTTATGGGTTTTCTGTGTCTATAAAATTTTTAGGAGTCCAGAAACCAGCAGTGTGCAGGTACATCCCTCCAAAGTAAAAGACAAATGACTCTCCTGCAGTCTCCAACTCAAAGAATCACAATGACTGGCAGGCCTCTTTGAATTCATGAGGCAGCAAATTCTACATCTAAGGATTCTGTTTCAGTCTGTATTCAAGGAAGCATGAAATATTGCAGCTTTGGGTGGAGTTCCGAGCAGAAAAGTAATCTATAGTAGGACCAGATTTTAGTGCAGGCAGCCCTGCTCTTGGACCACACAGCCTGGAAGACCAAATAGTATCAGGGGTTGTCATTGGTGGGAAAAGATATGTATAATTTGTGTTAAGGCCCAGTGAGATAACCATAATGTGGACCTTTGGGGTTCTGAAGTATGGCCTTGTCATTTGCAAGGGAGAGTTATACACCTTTTTGGAAAACAACGGACATGCCACTGGGTCCTGGCAGAGATGGACCATTTGACCATGAGAAACGAATTGACTGTATGTCCAGAACTGTCCATCATGAGCTGGGGTCTATCAGATCCAAAAGTCATAGGTTAAATGGACCCAGGAACAATTCATTGAAAAATAGAAGTGGTATCTAGGACTGAGTAGCAGGACCAGAGGACACAAGCAAATTACATGAGCATAAGGAGGTCGCTCAGATCTCCATGGCACCAGTGACCCTTCCTCAGCTCATATCTGTGGCTATCTGGAGAATTTAATACACCAGGTGAAAGAGGAGGAAAAAGCCTCAATTCAGTATACAGATTAGTTGCCTTAGTATTTGGGTACAAGTCAAAAATGGATGGTAGCTATACACTAGAATCATTTAAAGATGGCCTTGAAATATAAGGGAAATCTTCTCAATGCACAGAGGATTGGTGGACCTAATTATCCCTTTTGCATGAAAAGAGAATGAATCTGAGATTAAATATGTACAAACTCATGGATAGTGATGAATGGCTTGGCCAGCTGACTGGGGACCTGGAAAGAGAAGGAATGGAAGATAAGAAAGTCAGGCATATGGATGGACATATGGGATATGAATTGTGAAGATCATTGTACCACATGTTAATGTCCACCAAATAGCATCTACTGTGAAAGTGATGCTAAACAACCAAGTAAACAAAATGACCTGCCCAGCTGACAGCAGCTAGCCTCTGTCATCAGCTACCTGAGTGCTGGCACAACAGACACATAATGCTGGTAGCAAAGGTAAAGGATATGCAGGACCCCAACAGCCTGGAATCTCATTTATCCGGGCTTGTCTAGCTGTGGTCACTGCTGAATATCCAGTGTGCTTGCAACAGAGAACAGTGTTAATTCGACACTGTTCAAGAAGACCAACTAGCCTATAGGTGGCAGGTTGACTGCATTGAGCTCATTTCATCCTGGAAGGGTTAGTTGTTTAGTTTCACATGTCTCGTGGCAATGGATGTGTATTCTGGGAATGAATTTGCCTTTCCTGTCCACATGGCCTCAGCCAGCACTACTGTCCAGGAATGTATAGATTGTTTGTGAGTCACTGGCATGGGATCCATAACACCATTGCCTCAGACCAAGGACCTGTTTATAGCCAAGGAAGTTCGTGAGTGGATCTGTGGCTGTGAATTCTCTGGCCATATTACATTCTGCTTACTCCACTCAGAAACTGCTAGCCTGACAGACCTGTGGAGGCTCAGAGGCAGTACTCTACAAGGATGGGGCCATAGCTAGAATGCTATGTATGCACTGAATCACTGACCTTTACATGGTGTGTCCCCAGTAGGAAGAATGCACGCACACAAGAACCAAGTGGTGGAAACAGTAGAAGCCCCAGTTGCCATCACTCTCCGTGCCCCACCGAGAGTTACTGTATTTTTCTTTCCCCGTAACTACTGGTTCCGTTGGGTTAGATGTCCTGTTTAGCCAAGGAGGTACACTTTCTCAAGGGGACAAGGAAGGGATGCTATTGAACTATAAACTTCACTTGTTGCTTGAGCACTTTGGAGGAGATGGGGCTGTTACTGTGCAGTAGAGACAGGGAGGAATAGGGGCTATCTTAGTACTCTGTTGCCCAATTGTGGTTGTAAATGGGCTCGAACAGTGATTCCAGCCAAAGGGCATGGTGACCACAGATTCAGGTCCTTAGGTCTGAAGGTCTGGGTAACACTACTGTGTAAGCAGCCAGCCCAGCAGAGGTGGCAGCTAATGGTTAATGGAATCTAATAAGCCTAACGAAAGAAGATGACGAGTACCAGTTGGGACTCTGAGACCCCGTTCTGCTCTAGGCACTGTAGTTATCCCATAAACATTTCTCTACGAGGCTTCTTTAAGGAAGAGCGGCACAGCAGACACCTGGGGGAGATTCTCAGCTTTTCTTCCGTTCTGTATGGAGAAAGAGGCTGATGTAGAAAAAGAGGTGGGTGTGCCACACAGCTTCTCCCTCAAGGAAGGACTTGCTCCCCAGCTGAGATTATTATGATCAGCAGACAGCCTCTGTAGCTCCTTCCGAGTCCGCCTCAGTGGAGACCCATCTTACCTGAGCTCACATCCTCTTTGGGGAAGCCTGTGTCTGGTGACTAACTGGTGGGGGCTGGTGGGGTGCAGAATATACCAACCACTGTGGTTTAGCACAGGACTGTACTCACTTCAGAGCACCTGCCAGGTTGGCAAAGGTTTCATCAGGCCTGCAATTTTCCCTGTACAATTTTCCAGTGTTCTCTTTTTTTCACCAGTGTTAATTACAAATAAACGTCGTGCACCCCATACTCTATCTCTGATCTTTTTCTAAGAGCTCAACCTGCAACAGAAGACTCACAGGGACAGAAAATACAAAATAAATTAGAGATAGGTGAAAAAGAATAGGGCATTATTAAGAATAGGGACATAAACTGCATGATTTAAACTAATATGCATGTATCACCCTGAATCCTATCCACAGGCTACAGACAGGCTCCAGGTTTTCTAGAAGTCAGAGTGAAATAAAAACAAGTCACCAGTGGAAACCATGTGGTAAGATGAAGAAGGACAACAACTCCTTATCCTAAGAGCAGAAAAATTTTTTTCTAAGAAAGGACACTGTGTAATGAAATGAACAACCTTGACAATTGCAGTTGTGCTGCATGGTTAACTAGATGGTGCATCACTGTTTGTTGCGCTTATTTCAAAGGAAGTTAAAATCAATCACATTAGCCTAAGCAGGTTTATTTTTTGTTACCCACACTTCTCAGGCTCTGGATCAGTGGGCATGTATTAGTCACTGGGACCAATTATCCAAGGGTGTTTGATTAAGATGGTTTGTTTTACTGGAGATGGAGTATGCAGAATCATGATGACTAATGGTCCCCAAACATTATTTTACTTATGTGGGAAAGTTGGGGTTCCTATGGCCAGGATCCTCACTGAACTTAAACCACCTGATGGTGTAACTGGCCTGTTGCTAGGCTACCGCTTCCACAACTGTAGGCAATAAGGTATTATTGCGCTATAGAGAGA
Source organism: Manis pentadactyla (assembly GCF_030020395.1). NCBI lineage: Eukaryota > Metazoa > Chordata > Mammalia > Pholidota > Manidae > Manis > Manis pentadactyla. Next base: position 97,624,514 of record NC_080031.1, read on the forward strand.
GCTCGGCGCAGTGCTCTGGAAGGACGCAGAGATGCTAGCGCGAGCCGGGTAATAAACCCTTTCACCCCAAAGAAACGTTCTACTGTCACTTCTTTGGTCTCACAGAATCCATAGCGAAGTTGCCCGGGGCTGAAACCCATTGACAAGACAACTTCTTTCTTTCTCTTGTGCACCAGGGTGTTTCTGCTTGAACTGGTTTATTCGCCCTCTGGATTCTCCTTCTCCAAAATGGTGATGTGATACTACCCAGTGCAGAAGAGGACACCGGTGAATAGGAGAAGTATGTGGAACACTGAAGGGCTGAGACAGTCTCTCACCTGGAGACTTCTTTCTGAAGGACCTGAATCATGAGTCAGCAAAGGTGTCTGATATTGAGCCCTTGATATTCTAGGAAATTGAACAGGGTTACAGTATTGGTTTCCTTAAGAAAGTTATCTTGTCTCATTGGACTAATTCTGAGAATAAATAATTCCTTCAAAAAATCAAAGTATTTCTTTTATGGAAACTAACAAATATTCAAAACTGGGATTATAGTTGGATTTTGCTAGATTAGGATGTATAAATAATTACTGTGAGGGATTTCTTAATGTATAGTATAAAATAGAAAGTTAGATTTATTAAAGTTAATATTTCTAAAAACATCACAATAAATTGTAGCACCTAGAGAAATTATAAAGGATAAAAAAGAAACTTTTGCTTCCTCTGAGTATTTAAACTAATGCATTCATTATGTATGGGTCATAATCTTTCTTTTTATAAAATTCAATTTTATTTGCTTTAAAATATAATTAAAATTTTTCAGTTCAATTTTTTTAAATTGAAGGATAATATATTAGTTTCAGGTGTACAATAAAGTGATTCAACAATTACATAATTACAAAATGCTCACTGTAAGTGTAGTTACCATCTCTCACCTTACAAAGTTATTACAGTATTACTGACTATAATCCCTGTGTTTTACTTTTCATCCTTGGAAGTTTTACTTCTTTATCTCCTTCACCTATTTCACCCATCCTCCCACACCCACCACCCCCATGGCACCAGTTTGTCCTCAGTATTTATGAGTCTATTTCTGTTTTGTTTGTTTGTTTATTTGTTTTATTTTCTTTTAGATTCCACATATAAGTGAAATCCTATGCTATTTGTCTTTCTCTGACTTATTTCCATACCTCAGATTCCTTCTGTTTTGGACAATATGGACTTTTAAAATAAATGCTTTTGGGACAACCGGATAGTCATTTGGAAAAAAGTTAGTTTCATATCTCATACCAATCACCAGAACAAATTCCAAGTGGATCAGAGATCTAAATGTAAGAAATGAACCCATGTACAATAAGAGAAGAAAACATAGCTGATTTGACTCCTGACTTTGGCATGAACAAACTTTCAAACTATAATCCAAAATCTAAAAACAACAAAATAAAAGATTGATATTATCAATTACATAAAAATAAAGAAAAATATTTTTTACATGGCAGAATACCACATGTAAAGTCAAAAGACCAGTGAAAAATCAGGATACATATATCATGGTCAAAAGACTTATTTCTTTAATAAGCAGAGAATTCTTAAAAATTGAGGGAAAAAGCAGACTCACAGAACCCAAGAATGGACTAACAGTTGCCAAAGGGAAAGGGACTGGGGAGGATGGGTGGGAAGGGGGGGATAAGGGGGAATAAGGGGCATTACGATTAGCACACAATGTAGGAGGGGCACGGGGAAGGCAGGATAGCACAGAGAAGACAAGTAGTGACTCTGTAGCATCTTACTACTATAGTGACTATAATGGGGTACGTGGTAAGGACTTGATAATGGGGGGAATCTGGTAACCACAATGTTGCTCATGTGATTGTATATTAAAGCTACCAAAAAAAAATAGGGGGAAAAAACACAAAATATGATATAAGTGGACGAAAAACCCAAACAGTTGACAAAAAATATTAAAGTGGCCCTTAAATGCAAGAAAACATATTCAACTTTACTTACAATAAAATGCAAATTAGAACTTTACGGAGAGGCCATTTTTTATTAGATTGGTAGAAAGTTCAAAATCCAGATAATGCATTTACCAAGGTTATGGAAATTCACATATTTCCATAAATTTCTGGTGGGAGTACAAAATGAAAATAACCCCTCTGAAGGGGATTTGGTATCTAATAAAATTGTGCATTTACCTTTTGAACCAGAAATTCCATTTTTAGATACCTGCCCCATGACACACCTCCACAAATATGAAACAGTATATGTGCAAGGTTTTCATTCAGAAGTAAGTTGTAATAACAAAATATTGCAGTCAATTTAAATGATCACTCAAAGGAGAATGATTGAATCAAACATAGTGCTCCTTTCAGTGCAGCCAAAAAGAAAGTAGGTAGCTCTCCATGAATCCAGTATGTAATGGGTGCATAAAATAGGCTACAACATGTAAGAAAGAAGGAGAAATTGCTCATTTTTGCAAAATGGAACAGGGTACATCAACTAGAAGTTAATGAAAATATTTATTTAGGGTATGTAGGGATGGTGTCGAGGGTATAGGAATGAATGCAGGTTTTCTGTAGTAGATCATTTTTATATAGTTTTAATAGTGAACCATGTAAAATTTTAAATACTGAAAAATACAGCAAAAACTCAGAAAGGTAGACATTGAATATAAACAAAAATAAACTGTATGCCAGATTGATAGTAATCACAGAGAAAAGAATTTGGGTCAAATAACTTGAACACAGGGCTTTGGCTGTAAACTCTAAATAGAATGTATTGTAAAGTCAAAAAGAACCACAGAGAACTACTGGCATTTGCTTAGTAGGTTTGTTTTTGGTGGTAGCATTGGTGATATAATTCTGACACTGTTTCGTGTGTATAATAGGATAAAGCAAATGAGTAAATATATTGATGTTTTGGGGAAGCAGGGTTTTTACTTTCATAGGTGGGGCCAAATGATATAGGGTTGGATTTCAAAGAGAGGGATCAGTATGAGCTCATCACATGTGTGTAGATTGATAGATAACATGGACATACACACACACACTTCCTAGCTCTGGTTACCAAGAGGGCTTTAAGCAGATCCCCTTCAGTACAGTTGGCACCTAGACCGGATTTCTAAGTACCAATCATCAGTAAAGTGCTTCTTAGAGAAATGGCTATTTCCAGGCCCAGAGCAGGGAATTTACGAGGCAAGCCTGAAAAATCTCATGTCAAAAAGCAAGTTAAGTGTGCAAAGACTAATGGGTTCATTAAAAAGGAAAGTACGAAAGCTGGCTTGGGAAAAGTTACATATCAAAGGGAGTGATGATAACTGATTATAACATGTTGAGTAAAAATTGAATTCAAGAGTTCATAGTGATGAGAGAAATATTGAGAGAGCCAGAGAGAGAAGAAAAGCTTTTTATAAAAAATGCTAGTTAATAAATGTAGATGGAATAACACAATTTGAAAATCTGTATTTTAATCACAATGTAATTAGTTATTAATGATCAATTACTTATTGATTATCAGTCAGTTTACAAACTAGAATGATCAGTGAATGCTGAAACCATTGGTTGATTTGCAGGGTCAAGATATTATATAGTCTTAAAGTATTACCCCAGAGATTATTCAGGGTAAAAGGAAAAATGTGCTTTTCTCATGGACATATCTGATGTCCCACACCTTAACCAAGAAAACAAACAGCATATCTAAAAGTGGGATAATCTGACATAATGTGCCTCCTGAAATTATACAAAACATCATCTGGAGAAAATATTTGCTAAAAAATATTCTGAATCTTAGGTCGGTTTTGGTAAGCTGTGTTTTTTGAGGAAGTTGTCCATTTCATCTAAGTGGTCAAATTTTTTGGCGTAGAGCTCTTAATAATATTCTCCTATTATCCTCTTAAAAACAGTAGGCTTTTCAGTGATGACCTGTCTTTTATTCATAATATTGGTAATTTGTGTCCTTTTGTTTTCTTGATCAGTCTTGGTAAGTATTTATCAATCTTATTATTTTTTCAAGGAATTATGACTGTTAGTTTTCTCTTTTATTTATCTGGCTTCAGTTTTATTTATTTCTATATTATTTCATCTTTTCTGTTTACTTTGGGTTTGGCTTGTACCTTAGGTCATTGATTTAAGACCTTTATTATTTTCTAATTTTCTCCATAGAGAAAAATGACTACTCAAAGTTACAAACTTTCCTGTAAGCAGTGCTTAGCTGCATCATGCAGATTTTGAGATGTTTTCAGTATCATTCAGTTTATTTTCTATTTTTTTCTTATAATTTTTTCTTTGACATATGGATGATTTAGATGTGCTGCTCAATTTTCAAATATTTGGGGATTTTCCAAATATCTTATTGCTGTTAATTTCTAATTGAATACTAATGTGATCGGGGACTTGTTTTGTGGCCCCATGTTGTAACCTGTTTTGGCAAATGTTCCACATGTACATGAAAATAATGTGTATCCTGCAGTTGTTGGGACGCCTGAATCTAATAGCGAGGAAACCAACAGGCATGTCTAGAATCTAGTTTATTAACAAGACAACTGGACTGGAGTCTTTAAAAAATCAATGTCATAAAACACAGACTTAATACATAAAAACATGCACACTTGTCTACCTACTTCTCTGTAAACAATACAGAGAAGCATGTGAACCTCGAATGGATCTTGCATCAGAAAGTAACCAAAACAAAACAAAACGATAAAAGACATTTTTGGAACAGTTGAAGAAACTTAAATATGGAATAAATAACAGATGATACTAGGTGTGTGGGGGGAAAATGGAAGTTCCTATGGCCAGGTCCTTACCTGACCCTAAACTACTTGATGGTGTAACTGGCCCGCTGCTAGGCTACTGCTTCAACACCCGTCGGCAATGAGCTATTACTGACTGAGTCACCATATAAAGAGCTCTGCCCAGGGCTCTGGGTGAGGCAGAGGCGGAGGAGGGGTACAGACCTGCAGACTGTTGGATGCAGATGTAATTCTAGTGCTCGACCTATTGCCAGGAGAGCAAGCCAGGTAATAAACCCTTTCACCTCAAGAACGTTCCAGTGTTATATCTCGGTCTCACTGAAACCATAGTGAACTTGCCAAACCCATTGGCAAGACAGTGTGATAATACATTTCGGTTGTGTAGGGAATGTCTCCTTCTGTAGAATTGGATGCTGAAGTATTTAGGGGTGAAGTATTTAGGCATGGTGTCTGTAACCTATCTTCATATGGTGGAGAAAGTGAGAGAAAGAGGGAAAATGAGAGGTCGGTGAATCTAGGTTAAAGGAATGTGGTGACTCACTACCATTCTTTAACTTTTCCCTAGGTCTGAAATACTTCAGAATAGAAAGTTGTGGGGAAAAAGGCTCCCTCTGAGGTGTAAATAATTAGGATAATTTTCTTTACTCCTAGTTAGGCCCGCCTCACAGAAGTGTCAGGTGCACTGATTTACTTCTCAGCACAACCAGCATGACACAATTACCACCATCCCTGTTTACTGTGCCATAGAGAAAATAAGGTGGAATAATGTTCCCCAGCCTCTGAGAGCAGTAAGGACCCTTAAGAGGTAGATCGAGGGCTCAGACTTGAATCTGATGAACTCTGCAGCCTGTGCTCTAAGCCTCTATGCTGTCTTTCTCAGTTTGGCCCTGCTGGTGCTTGAATTCCTCATTTTTTGATTGATGCTATTATTTTCCTTTTCATAATAAATGCTTTCCCAATAGGTGGGCCAGAGCTAAACTTCTGCCTATTCTCAGTCTGGCTTATGACTGCTAAAGCAAAATTTACACTGGACAAGATTGAACAGGCAAGAGACACTTTATTGGAGGTTACCGCTAAACTAGAGAGAGGCTAGAACCCAGCCTGGGTTCTTCTCTGCTGAAACACAGGGCTAAAAAGTTTTTAAGAGATGGGACAGTGGGCAGGGGGGAATCATAGGCCTTACCCAAAGGAAAAGTAAGCTTCCTGTGTCTTCCAGACTGGAGGTCGCTTCACAAGTCGGAGCAGGGGGTCCTGAGGAACCTGGGCTCCTGTCCTCCCACACAAACTAGGAGATAAGAGAGTCATCTCCCTAGATATTCACATTTCAGAGGGACGGCTTCCAGGTCCGTCAGAAAAACAGTACAGGGTTGTAAAGTGGTAAGAAACTTTTAAAAAGATTTACATTTCAAAGAAGCAGAGAAATGAGTATAATTACAAGTTTTGTAAAGTAAATGCTGGAGGAAAAGGGAAGCCATAAAGTTCAGTCAAGCTGTGGGAATGGTGAGGTCATTTTGGTCATGACAGCAGGTATATCAGGTCTGACTGAGACACGGCAGCTCGGGTCTGTCACCGCAGCCTCGTTGCAGGTCCTGACTGGACGTCGGGCTGTGCGTGACTACATAAATCCTTCTCTCCCTTTTGAAAATGCATGAGTACTTTAATTCCTCTGCTCATACCCTTTTCCTCCAATCTTAGTTCTGCCACATATTCCCTTTACGGGCCGTGATTCTCCTCTCTCGCTTCTCCTTCTGAACTTTTAATCCTCCTCTTTTCCCTTCTCCGTCCTTGTTTCTGGCGGGAGACCATCTCTGGACTCCCTTCCAGGTCTCATTCTTTATGGGTCTGTGACTCCATCCAGCAAAAAGTAAGCAGACCCACACCAATGCCACAGAGAGTCTGGCTCTCCTCAGATTTTCTCAGATAAGAGGTGATAATTGAAGATTTTCTCTAGTGCCACAGGATTAGCATAGTGAATTGGTGACAGGTAGGAGTTACGGAATCAGGGAGACCTGGATCCCAAATTTACAAGTTACCATGTAGCTCCGAGTAAGCCTGATAACTTCTCAAGCTTCAATGCATTTGTTTGCAAAGTGGAAGTAATAATACAGTATTAACCATAAGAATTAACTAAGGTAATGGTTGTAAATCCACCATGTCAAGTAACTGGTTACTATTTGGGAAATAAAAAAACCTTAGTTTTTGCCTACCTAATACCAAATCTGTTTTGAGAAGATATAAAGTGACATTTTCTCAGATACGACAGCTGATTGCATCCTCGTTGTGCTAGACCTGCCCTCAAAAATGGTTGTGGTGGATTTGTATTGTGTCCACTTAGCTAAAACTACACTTTCCACACTTAAGAATTCCTTTCCCTGTGTAATTCTAAGTCAGTTGGGCCGCAAGAGGCATTTTGCAGGAGATGAGGCAGGTAGAAGTGAAGCAGTGCCCATACTTTTTATGCCCAGAAGGTCAGCGTGGGGCAGGGGGTGCCCCTGCAGCCCCCTGCGTGCCGTCACGTGCTGTAGATGACCAGCCGGCTCAACTCCAGCTTCCGCTGCATTTCCGCCTTTAAGTTTTTTGACTCATGGACCAGATGTGTGCTTAGCTCTGCGAAGAAGGGTGCCAGCTTCCCCTGGAGGGTACCCCCCATCCCAGTAGTAGCCTGGGGATAGTGAGACCGCAGTGGGTACGAGTCCTTTCTGTTCATCCTCAGAGGCTCCAGTTTTCCCTTGCTTCCCCCATTTCCTCTCCGTCTTCTCTTCCTGATGGCCTTGTCTGCATCAGGCTCTAGTACCAGAAGGAGGTGGAATAGTTTCACATACATTTTTAACCTGCCTCACCAGTTGTGTAAAGTCAAATCCCTATGATTTATCTTTTAATACATCTAATATGTCACAGTGGTTTTGCTTTCTGATTGAACCTTGTCAGCTACAATAGGTAATGAATTTCATCAGAGAACTGCCAAGTCAAACTTGATCTCTCTCAGTTACTAGGAAAATTCAGTAAAAATGACCATTTCCTGAGGAATAAGAAATGAGGTTCTGTGCCTGTGCCTTCAAATTCTCCTTCTTGTGGAATGAATATCGCCATCTTATTTCTAACTTTTGAATCAAGCTAATTCTAGCATGGTGTTTTCCTTCAACAATTGAAAGTTATAATGACAGCCTTTCCTAACGTGATGACAAACTCTCACATAACTTTGCAGATGTTACCTTAGTAATTTCTAATACAGGCATTGAGTGATTTATAGAATCAGTGTGTGCCAAACTGCCAATTTTCACATTTAAACATAACTTGCAAAAGTAGTACCTTTTACAAGATATGCAATATAAAATATGCAATAAAAAATTCGAGTGGCAACACAAACTAAAAGAGGCACAGTTAGAATGTGGAATAGGAGCACAGCCTGGAGTTTTGACTCTTAGCTCTGAGTTCACTGATGGCGGGATGTTGGGTGGCTACGTGGCCTTCCTGGGCTTCAGTGGCCCCGTCTGCTGCACAGGGTGGAATGGTGGCTGGGTGGTGCAGTAACCCATGTGCAGTGCTTAGCTCAGTGCATGGCACGGTGCTGGGTGCGGCTGGGCTGGATTCTCCCTGACAAAGTGGAGCTATCGATATCCTCACTCTGGGAAGGCAGGGACCAGGTCTCCCCACCCTGTGTCCCTTACTGGGCTATTTGAAGGTGTATGTTGTGCTGTCCCACCCAGATACCCCTTCAGGATATAGGTACTCATTCCAGTGAATGCTGGGAATGCTGCCTGCCGAGTCACCTACGCTCCCTCCCCAGGAATGCCTTGGGCCAAAGGGAACTGCCAAGGTTAAGTTCCTCCCCAGGGGGAAGTCCATATCCAGAGACTGGTAGAAGTTGGGTACAAAGGACCGGCTTCCCTGCCTCAATGTGAGGCAACTCTGAGCTCCTGTCGGGTCAGCTGGGCTGGGTGGGGCCTCTGTCTCCTGGGCATGGTGGGTCACCCCCCACTCTTCCCTGTTTCCAGTCCTGCTGCCCTCCCTCCTGCACCAGTATCATGACGTCAGCCCTCCCAGATAAACACGCGCACAGACCTCCATCTCAAAGCTGTTGAAAGGTTGTGAATAGGAAGCTTTTGGGGGTGATTTAAATGTTCATTATCTTGCTGATGGCTAAACAGTGGTGTACATATGTCAAAATTTGTCCCATTGTTCAATTTAAATATTTTTGGCTTATTCTATGTCAATTATATTTCAATAGGGAAAAAAATTAAGTGCATTTTGGTCACATCCCTCTAGTAGTGCCTGTCCTTTGTTTACACCTGTAAGCCAGAACCTCTTTAAGGTCACAGGGGACTAAGTGAAACATGGTAGGATTTCTAACCCAAGTCATGTAGTTCATGAGCATTTCAGACATCCAGGATCCACACTCATCCACAAAGGGCTTGAAAAGATTTCAAAGAAGATATGACAAGAGCATTAGTCCTATATTTTGTAAAAGATGACCAAATCTGAATGACCCTTTTGGATGTTTTAAATAGAGAAGTTGGGAAAGGAGTTTCCTTGGGATTCATGAACCCCCAGAGAAACCAAATGTGAGCAACTAGAAGCTGGTAACTTTGAACCTGAATCAATGGTTCATATTTGAAAGTGCCAGGGTAGAAAACCTAAGAGAAATTCACTTTGTGATAATCGAGAAACAAGTATTAGTGTAATAAGAGTATCAACAATAATCACATCAACTAAACAAAATCAAAATCTAAAAAAGTAAACATTAGATATTTCTGTGTGGTCTTACTTTATGCCAAGTGTTGTGTATTAACTCATTTAATCCTCATGCAGCCCTGCAAAAAAGACACTTTCCATTCTAACTAAGGAAATGGTGGTACAGAAAGGCTATGTCACTTCCCTAAGGTCACAAGGCTGGTTAGTAATGACTTGGAGCCTGCTTAAGTCCATAGCTTACATTGTTAAGTCCTTTTTCTTTACTCTCATGAGAAAAGCCATTTACCGGGTCTCTTTCCACAATTTTGACAAGCCATGAAAAACCCTGTGTGAGCTGTACATATGGACTTTGAAAGGCTGTCATTTTGCTGTTGATTTCTAGCATTATTGCCTTGTAGTTAGAGAATCCAGTGTCTGGTACTGATGGCTTGGTAAAAACTTCTTCCATGGTCCAGGACATGGTCACTTTTTGTGAATGGTCCACGTGTTCTTGAAAAGAACGTGTTTATTCTATTTGCAGAACATGTCTGCTGGATCACTATTGTTCATTTTGTTGTTCAAATCCCTTATTGCCTTATAATAATTATTATTTTGCCTGCTTGATCTATCAGTTTCCAAGAGAGATGTGTTAAAATATCCTGTGATGAGTGTATAATCAATTTCTCCTCTCAAGTCTACTTATTTTTTTTATACATTTTGAGACTCCATGGTTATATTACTACTGGATCAGGATTTTTATAGCTTCCTGGTGAATTTTTTCTTCCATCATTAAGTATGACCTTATTTTATTCCTAAAGATGCATTTGCCTTATTACCATAATTTAATATTAATATGGTCATATCACATTTGTGTGCTTTATTTTTCTTTACTAGACTATAAAATATATAAAACAGGTTTGTGTTTGCTGTGCATGTGTGGTGGTGGGGTGTTTTGGTTGGTTGGAGAAGTTAAGTTACTTCTAAAAATTTAGAACAGCAAAAGGGCAGTGGTAGTAAATTTCCCAAAGGAGGAAAGTATGGTGGGTGGGATTGCTTGAGCAGAGATGAAGATTTATTTTAAAGCTATGAAAGTATTCTGTGAGCTGTGGATAGAAAAATAGGCTGATGAATTTGAATAGAAAACCCTGAAATAGACTTCACATACATGGGAGCTTGATTTCAGACGAAACTGGAATTGCAAATCAATGGGGGAATGGATGTGCTTTTCGATAAATAGTACTGGGATCATTTACATACTAAAATATATAATTGGATTCCTTCCTAAAATATGTTTAAAAATTAAGATGAAACTTCAAACCATGTAACTTTAGGAGACAGTATTGGAGAATATATTTTGACTTTGTGGTGGGATGATTTCTTAAAATGTTGGCAGAAAATCTAAACTGGAAATGAAAGGTTGAACATTTGACTACAGTAAAACTAAGAATTTTTCTTCATCAAAAACGACCATAAACAAAATGGAAAACACCCAGAGAGTGAGGATATTTGCAACACAGGTACTTGACAAAGAATTCCTGTCTGGAATATATACATAATTCTTCCCCAAAACCCCAGATAGGCATACTTTGGAGATTTTGCAGGTTTGGTTCTAGCCCACCACAATAAAGTCTGTCCAATCACGGCCCATTTCTAGGGGACAAAAGCAGAGGAACACGGAAGTCGTCAGTGAGCACCTGGAAAAGTTCAAGGAATGTCCTATAGGATAAAGAGTTGAAGAGTCAGGGATGTTTAGTTTTTTAGAAAGGTTCATGGTGGATTTGAGGATTTCTCTTCAGTATTTGCATTGTTTCCACTGGAAGGGATTCGTCTTGCTCTGCATGACCTCCGAGGGCAGAGGGAGGATCAGCCAGCAGAAGTTACAGCGGCACAAGTTACATAAATAGCAGCACCAAGGCGGGAGGAGCACCAGATACCAAGGCAGACTCTGTTCTGGAGAGATTTCTTTCTTTTATCTATTTTATGGCCCAAAGAAGTTTGGCTTTACAATAGGATCAAAGGATAGAGATGTCTGAGGGGAGGCTGACAGACAGGAAGCCGATCTTACCGAGCACATTAAGAGTAGAGATTCCGGGGCCAGACGGCCTGGGTTAGAATCCCGGCTTCACCGCGCACCGTCGTGGCAAACGCCTTAGCCTCTCCTTGACTTCATTTCCTTATTAATAAATGGGAGTAATAATACGACCTACTATATTGGGTCATTTAAGGATAAAACGAGTTAATTTTAATCATTTAGAGCTGTGCTCGTATGGGGTGAGCTCTTCAGAAGTGCTAGCTGTGTTATTCTTGTTTTTCCTGTAAGAGGAACAGGACACATTGCCTGTTCGCCAGGTTACCTTCTCGTTTTTCAAAAGGGCCTGATGTTTCACAGTGTAAAAACTCTTCCGCGTGTATCAACCGGTTTAGTTCTTGCAGCAGCCATATGCTACAGGTAAGGGGGTTACTATTATCCCCAGGATAGAGAGGAGAAAACGGGATAAAGGTCATGAGTGACCCAGCAAGGCAGGAAGGAGAGAGTCCTGGCTTGGGCTCAGACCTCTTGTCTGAGTCTACTGGTTATCCCCCTGACTAAACTGCCTCCTTTCCAGTTTCCAGTTTGACAGTACAGCTGGACAGCAGTAGTTCTAGGATGCATCCGAATAAATGATTCCATCTGATTTTAGAGAGCATAGTCATCTCCATGTGCCAGCCAGACTAGGAGGAACAATGCACCTGTGATTTATTTTGCAGTATTTTCCCTTTAAAAGTAAATAATTAACTCATAAAGGAGGTTACCCCCTGGCACACACATTTTCCTCTTGCTATAAAATTTTCATGCCACATATTTCAGCTGTGTTGATTGAAAGTCAAATTAGGAGCCTCCGGCAAATGTAATATGAGGTTTCCAAGAGTCTCCCTGAAATTATTACCAGTTTCCCCAAATTAACTTCTCTGAATTTATCTCGGTGAAAGAGTTGATAATACAAAACGTGAAATGAAATAACAGATACGTTTCCCAGTTTTTCACTCTCAGATCTAATGAGGTCAGAACCACAGATGCCAGGAAAGATGCTCCTTTTCTGTAACTTAGCACTCCAGTTCCCATCTCACTATACCTGGGCTGATAAGCCTTTGAGCTTGGTGGCTATCCTGAGGGGAAAAGATCTCTCCCATTTTCTAGTGAACAACCTGAGGCCCAGGCACTAGGAGTTGTTCCCTAAAAGATTCCATGCTCTCATTTCTAAGATAGAATTGAGATAATGTATTGTAAAACGTCTCGCAGTGTCTGCCTCATATTAACTGCTTAGTAAATACTGGGGGAAAATGCCATGCAGAAGAATTAAGGTTTCCATTCTGCTGGCTTTACTATGCCAGTACAGGGAGCTTCTATATTGCTTATGCACATTCTGTGTAATAGCCCAGTTGTTTATTTCTTGAAATTCCAAACACCGAACAGAAATCAGTGTTTTTTTATTTATGTATTCAACTGAACTATATTGTACACATGGTGTTAGTAAAATAAATAATTGCTTTTGGAGAGCTCAGTCTGATGGAGAATCAGACATGTTAAGAAGTAGTGGGATACTATTCAGTGTATTTACTACTGTTTGGTTACTTTTTTTTTTTTTCTTGTCCTGTAGCACATTCCCTATTCAAACTAGACCTTGAGGCATTCTTTGCTACAGGGAAGTCTTGTTTTGCTTTGTCTTTGTTTTTATACAACAGCCTGTCATAGACAGCTGCTCATGGTCACTGTAAGACGAGCCTTGGCTTTTTAGTTTCAAACAATGTTTGGAAATTCAAAGCATAGATGACAGTTTGAAAGAATAGACTTTTTATTTACAAAAGCTTAGAAATTTAGAGTTTCCCAAATCTTTGCTTTAAAGAAACTCATAGTGTAGAGAATATAAGACCATTCAGAGTTTGGGGTTTCCTCTCCCTAAAGAGTTTTCTGGGCTAAAGGAGGAGCACTAGAGGGACTGCAGTAGAAATGAACACTGATGCTGTTCCTATAGGAGGGTCCTGTGACTCTCAGGGATGCGTTCTAGGGAGGATGGGTAAAGGAATTGACAGTATATCCAGGTAGGTTTGGGAACAGTCTGGAGGGAGCGTATCTGCACTTAACTTTCTTGGCAAAGCCTGGGATGATGACAGGGCTCCCCGAGCTGTCCTTGTCTTTATCCTGACAAGTAGGGACAGTGGAGGTGGATATGTGGCGTATGTAGGGCAGGTGGCCTTGAGACAGCTTCTTAGAGCACAGCATTGCATGGAGAACAGGTAAATGATTCCCATGTATCCCAAGAGACACAGAAATGACCAGATCTTGAGACAGGGACTAAGGCCTCTGTGTATAGATAACAGAGGCTCAAAGTGGGGTGGGCCGTATCTCAGCAGATGCCAGCATGAGTTAAGGATGACAACCGAGGAGCAGATATTCCATCCATCTTTCTTTTCACTTATGCCTCAGTATGATAAGCCTTTGCTCTTGGTGGGTGTTCTGTGGGGGAAAGAGAGCCCTCAACCCCTACTCAGACTTGGGAAGGTGTGGGCATGAGGCGTGAGCCAGACTGACTGAGAGGCTAACTAATACTGCCCGAAGTGACTGAGATTATGATTTAGGAGCGCAAATGGGAATTAAGTTCAGTTGTGGAGCAATGAAGGAAAGGTGTTTTTTCTGCACAATTTAGATTGCATGCTGAGATACTTAGCTGCTACACAGGTCATTCTGATTCAGTGTGGTGCTGGCAATGATGAGGGAAGGTCTATGGAAGCTCATAAGAGGTCACCTGATGCAGCTTGGGGTGGGAGGATGCATCAGGGAAGACTTTCAGAAAAAGTGGTGCTTGAAAGAAAAGCAATGGGAATGAGCTAGCCCAAGAAACTGGGCTGGGGTGTTCCCGACAGAGGAAGAAGGCTTACAAAGGTACAGAGGTGTGGAACATGCCATTGTCCTTTTGGAGAAGTGTAACTTGACCTGTGGAGTGAGAGTTAAAGCTATGTACGTCAGGGAAGGGGGCGAACTCGGTTAGGAAGTTCTTAGGTGTTACACAGAGCTACCAGAGGAAGGTCTCAGTCCTAGTCTTCTGAATTGGGAAGAGATTTACAGACTGGAATCAGGTGGCCCTCTCCCCTGTTCTGCCACTAACTAATTGTGGGGTGTTGGGCAAATAACTCCCTGTTTCTGGGTCTAAATCTCACATTTGTAAGGTGGGGTCATTAATACCATTTGTAGGGTTGTTGTGAGGGGTATAGGAGATGCTCTGTGTAGGTCGCTCAGAGTAGCTCTCTGCACTCAGTAACTCAAGCCGTGTCAGTCCCCTTGTCCATGTGTAATAACCGCTGCATCCGTTGTGGTGCTTGCTCTTCCTGTTGTTGTTCTGCAGACACAGCTATGGTGTCAGGGTGGGAAAGCACCCTGTCCTCTGTCCTGCCTGCGCCTCTCCTTCAGGTTGTCCCTAGAGTCAAAGGCGGCACCCCTCCCCTGAGGAGGGGTACTGGCCGAGGCGAGGAGGCTCTGGGGACGTCTGGTTTCCTTTGGGCCACTTGACAGTGAAGATGGCGGCACTTTCCCAGGGAGGCACTCTCCTGAGTAGCCACCAGGGAGCCTCGCAGGCACCAGAATCCAGCCTGAGACCCCACCTCCCCGGGGCCGGGTAGAGGCTGGCCGGGCCCATGTCTGGGCCTCTCCCTGAACAAACTGCAGCTCCCAGAGCTGCTTCTAGACCAGCCCCAAACATCTGAGGGACTTCAGAAGGGAGGTAGGACTTAGACAAAAACCTTTGGAGCAATGCCTTCCAAAACTTGGTTTCAGGGGTCAGGATGGCAAATTAGCCCAGAGTGTGGGCTTTGAGGCCACACAGACCTGGACTTGGCTCCTAACTTTGCTATTTATCAACCCTGTGATCTGGGTGAGCTGCTTTCCTTTCTGAGGCTCAGTTTCCCTGAATATAAACCAGACGTAATTTTGAACTTTTAGGACTGTTGTGAAAGTAGTGTTTGGTGCAATGTAAATATAGATTAAATGGTGCTGAAAATAAAAAAGTCATTAAGCAAGAACTTACGTGGCTGCTCACTATATACCAGGCACTATTCTAAGTACTTTGCAGACATTGTGTTGTTTAATGTTCTCAGTAACCTTTTGATGTAGGTGTTAATATTATTACCTTTGTTTTCCAGAGGTAGAAATCGAGGCACAGAGAGGTGAAAAAACTTGTTCAAGGTCCCACAGCTGGTCAGTGGACTCAAAGCCAGGCAGTCTGGCTCTGTATCGATCTGTGCAGTGCATGATTTTACTGGCGTTCCATAAAGGACCGTGGCAAAGGGCCGTGAGTGTGCAAATGGGCACTGCCGTGCACAAGGCCTCCTCTGTCGCAGCCAGGATACTGCTAGCACTTGCTGTGATGAGGTTGTATGTTCCTTTAGCCACAGAATTAATCCACAGTTCTAGTGACCAAACAGATTATCCCCTGCAGACCTAGCTATCCCTACCCCAGATTCCCCTACAAAACACCTATTTTTCTTCAGAGGTTTAGAAAATAGAGCCCTTTGGTGTATGCGTTTCACTTTGTTTTCAGGCTCACTTGCTTGCGGGTTGGTTGAATGCGGCCTTAAAAGATCCCCCCCCCCCCCCGCCCGCCTCCACAGTTAGAGTTCCTCTGGGTGTGGAACAGTAAGAAGCCCTGACTCTCTAGGACAAAGCCTAGTTTAGTTCCAGGGACCGAGTATGTGCTTTGTTCCTGGGCTCAGTGCCCACTTCTGTGCCTGTGCATGTATCATGCTCATCATGGCCCTTACCAGAGCAGTTTGAAACGATCTGCTTATGTGGGAAATGAGGTGGAGACTTCCTTGCAAGCAGAGCGATCACATGAGGGAACAACCGCCCTGCCCCTCTGTGGATAGAGAGGAGGACTGGGACTGTGGAGTCGCTGGGCCCCCAGCCCTCCCGGACTGGCCCAGGAGGAGGCTGCGTCCCAGCCGCTGCTTCTGGTAGAGAAATGGTGTTGTGTGCTCACGGCAGAGAGAAGGGAGACAACCCTTGCAGTTAGGGTGCCAGGAAAACCCCGGGAAGGAGCCGACTGTGAGGATGGCCCCAGAAGGTTAGGCACGTTGAGTTCCCAAGAGATCTGGAGAAGAGGTGACAGAAGGGGGGTTGTAAAAAGGAAGAAGACTGGTGGTGATGAAATGGACCTCCTTTGATATTCTCCGAGCAAGAGAAATTAGAAACGTGATTTCAGTACTTTAGTTGCCAGACTTACTTCTTTGAATTTACCACTTAATCAAGACAAGGCTACATGGGGGTCCCAGGGTATTTTGGTTGCACATCTGTCTTTTCCATTGCCCTGTGCAATTCTTGAGGGCAGGAACTGTGTCTTAACCATCTCCATATTGTTAGGCCTCATCAGCGGCCCAGCACAGAGTCGGCCCACTTGTCATGGGCTGAACCTGGGTGATCAAGGCATTGCGGCCCATTGGGCACCTGCCTAGATTTACCATGGAAAGCCCCCCTGTTCCTGGAAGCCCCGAGTCCCAGGCAAACTGGAGCGCTTTGACAACCCAAGCTGAATCATCAAAAGCTGGGCCCTAATACTGACTTGCTGTCTTGCCCTCGGCTGTCAGGAGCTTGAAGACTCAGTGGAGTGCCCAGCAGAAATCCGGTCCCATCTCTAGTCAGATCCTCCGGTGTGGAGTCTCCTGGTGGCCACATCAGCAGGAATGCTGTCTTTTCCCTGCCCAACTCACTCTCATTGGGTGGCAAATGTACAGGGAGGCCGTCCCAGCTGCCAGGCTGAAAAGGCTCTCTTTTAAGGCGCTTGCTATGTTTTATACAAACCTCAGCTCCTGTTGGGTGCCCAGCACTGCTCTCTCCGCTCTGAGCTGGAGGTCTGCAAGGGTGATCCCCATGGCATCATGTCAGTGTAACATAACTTCTTTCTGGTATCAAGGCATTAGGGAAAAGGAATATCCTTAATCCAAGATTCAAGATTTAATTTAATGTTTACCAATCCCAGAATCCTACAGAATTTTTTTTTTTTTTCGGTTTTGCAAACCCACTCTGCTTCTCTCCTCTGGGCCTTGGGGTGTGCGCTCTCTTTTGTCTGGCATTTATCTTTTTTTTTCACCTGTTGAACTTCTCCACTTATGTGACTCCCTCCCGGCAGCTCTTCCTGACTATGTCTTCTGTTAAGATCACACCTCCTGGCATGTGCTCCCCCGGCATCCTGGATTTGTGGGGTCTTGGCCTGTTTGCCAATGCTCTCTCCTCTCTACCGTGAGCCCCTGAGGACCTGGACTGTAACAGAGGTGCTCCTCTACCAGTCTGTGCAGCCAAGTGGGCAGTAGAGGGAGCCCACATGAGTGACAGCACAACTTGGGAACATGTCATCTCTCGGAAATCTGTTGAATCACCTGGAGATGAGTTTGCCAGAGGTGATCATGCTTTGAACTGGAGCCTTGGCTGAGCATGTGCTACGAATGGATCTCAGAGATGAGAAAAGAGGGCAGCCGATTCATCAGAGGGAGCTTAGAGTCCGGAAATCTGATTTCTAGCAGGTACAAGATTAAAAGCTCACTTGATGCCTGTCTTCAGCTGGTCCACTGTTACTCTTTCATTTTTCTGGAGATGGAAGAACAGGTGTTGCTTAGGGGGTCTCTGTTCGTTACATAAACATGCTGTTTTTATACCTTTCCTTCTCTAGGCACATATTAGAAAGGGGCCAGGCAGGTCACCAGCTGCCCAGCCAAATCCTAGGGGAAAGAAAAACTGTCCCAAAAAGGTCTCCATGCGGAAAATAACCAAAGAAAGAGCC
This sequence comes from Manis pentadactyla, assembly GCF_030020395.1. Lineage (NCBI taxonomy): Eukaryota > Metazoa > Chordata > Mammalia > Pholidota > Manidae > Manis > Manis pentadactyla. Next base: position 97,642,718 of record NC_080031.1, read on the forward strand.
AGAAGCCTGGGTCTCAGACCTGGCTCTGTACCATCCCTTCTTAAGACCTTGAGTAGCCTTGTCTCTGTTTATGCTAATAATACTCGTTGTGAGTGCTAGTTGTTTCATGTTTTATTTCATTTATTACCAAAAAGAAAATATCTTGAGAAGTAAATCTTCCCTCTTCCCCTCACTTCATGGATGGCAAGTCTATGATTAAGTGACCGTCTGACTCAGGTTTGTACCCATTGTCACACAAATAGTATGAGAAGTCAGACTTCAAACCCAAGTCCATTTGACTCTGTGACTTAGACCTTAACCATGACACAGTATTTCTCTTGGTCTCTTTATCTGTCAAGTGAGGTCTCTTCTAGTTCTGTCATTTTCAGATGCGTGAGGACAAACAGGTCGTCCGTATTTCTAGCCAGGTTCGCAGATGGAAGCCCTGTCAGAAAAGAAAATACCACTCACATGCATTTAGAGTTGGATTTTCCATGGAAGATACCACAGGAGAAAACCTTTATTTCTTCCTCTGAGCACTCCAGCATTTAATCTTTGCACATGGCCTGACTCTGCCTGAGAAAATAGGAGTCAGCTCTGCAGTTCTGAGATGTCTTAATGAAGTCATTGGAAGAGGCACCTTGCAAATGAGAAGGTAGCATGTGTGGAAATCAAATCAGATTCTTCAAAGGTGATCAGAGATGAGTCCTCTCCACCCGACTTGAAAAGAACTGATCTTTTGGATGAAAAGGGTACTCCTCCAGGGGTCACTCGGGATTCCCAAGGCTGCATGTGCTACAAATGGATGACAGAGAAGTTGTTACGGCTTCAGCGGTAAGCATGCTGATGGTTCTTGACCCCCTGAGGCAGATGACCTGGCAGCTCAGGGGCCCAGGGCCATGGGTCAGAAGAGGGCAGTGTAGTTCATCTTTGGATCACACCATGGCCCCCTTTCGTTCTTCCAGCCTGCCCAACAATTTTGTAACTTATTTCTCTGTATTAAATCCCTCTCTACTTGAAATATCTAGAGTGGCTTCTGCTTTTTTAGATTGAATTATGAACCAGAAAAAAAAGTATCCCAACTCACTCCCTTGCCAGTTCTGGTCCTCTAATAAGTTGATGGGACCTCTTTGTGCTTCTTGAGGATAATACCTACCTCAAAGGTTTGTTGTGAAAACCCAGTGGCGCAGATTACATAAGGCATCTTGCACACGGGAAGATCTCTTCCAGTATTAGCCAGGAGACTTTGACCTAATCAGCTGTGTTTATGTTAGGATAGCATTTCAGAGAAAGTGGCTTCATTATAATTGACATGGAAATCTAATCTGGCTTGAAGTATCCCTTGGATATCTATTTGTTTTAAGGACAGTTTTAAGAAATTAATGAAAACTATCATTAGAAAATATAATGAAAACCATTTTCAGTGGTTCAATTGCTTTTGCCAGTCTCTGATGTGGCCCCTTGGGCAGGTAATGCTGTCCTGCCCTGTGATCAGCCTAGGAGAACCCAAAGGCCAGCAGGAATAATGACTATAGTTTCAAGGCACCTTACACTTGTGGATAATCTCCTCCTCCTTCCGTTTTAAGTAGAAATAAACAAGAACATTAAGCACTGGGACAAATTTCCTTCATCAAACTCAGAAAAGAGAACATTTTATTGGACTACTAGGAATCTAGGAAGTATCTAAACTGAATTCTTTGGATGATTTTACACATTTCCAAAAACTTATTGTGGGCGAAAGCTTTGTCAGAAAACTAGTAAATTCTTGGGGACTGTAGTGCCCACCAAGAGCTAGGCTGTGAAAGACGTAAGGCCCTCGAGAGTTGAAAGTTCCAATTAAGGCATACTGATCATAATAGATAGATTAAGAGTCCTGGAGGAGACACAGTGGTTCTTCACCAGAAAGACTGTCTAGAATGTTTGACTTACAATAAAGAAAGAGAAAGGCAGAGGAGAACCGCAAACGGCGCATGAGCAGCACTCACCCCACCAGAACAGAGGAAGCTTTAAGCAGCAGAATTAGAGTATTCTGACCCCACTGATGAGATCCTCTGTATATAATAGATATGGGGGCCGCATGCCTTCTGGCCAGTGTCCGTAAGCACTGGATTCATCCTAATGTGCAGGCCCCGTGCTCACCAAGCAGCACTGTGCTGACGATGTGGCTTCCTACATGGACCTGCTGACAGAACCGGGATGATAATAAAAGTAACATCAACAACAATAGCTAATACGCACCGAGGGCTCCCTGTGTGCCAAGAATTGTTCTAATATGTGGTTTTATTTAATCTTCACAATAGTCCTATGAGGAAGATTCTATCAATATCTCCAGGTGATGAAACCATAGAGAGGTTATATAACAGAACTGAAAGCCTACAGCCAGATCCCAGAGTTGGTTGACAGCTGGGACAATAAAAGGTGTTGCTGGTACGGGGGCCCAGTTGCTTTTCCTTTCAAACTCCTGTGTGTTTTCAGATTTTGATTTCAAATTATTTTACTCTCTTTCCTGCTTTAGCATGTGTATAAACATTAAATCACCAAATTCAAATGATGGAGGCTGAGTATGCTTCCTTGAAGTACAGATTACATTTCCAGTTGGCTGCTTCAGAGGTCCGTTTAGTCAGTGGAAGTGGTGAGCGGAGGAAGCACTTCTGGGCTAATACTTGGACATTCCCTTCTCTGTAATATCAAAAGCAAATCCAACAGACTCATTTTTGTCTCTGATTAAGGTTCCCGTTTACCCATTTCACATGGCCTCCCCTATCCATGTCTTACCTTTTTATAGGACAATCTTCCATTTTGGTTGCCAAGGACCTGGTTTCTGTCAAACTGGAGAGGCTTACCTTTGGAGCAAGGCAGTGTTCTCAGGGTGCCCCTGTTAGGAGAAGAGGTTTGGGGTGGGTGATTCTGAGGATGGGCAGATCATTAACGTTAGCTCCTACCCAGTGTCCTGGACTCCAGATGATGCACAATACTATTAGCCGCTCACTCGGGGGCAGGTAGAGCTGGGGAATGCCGCAGAGCAAGAATGAGCAAAGCTACTTGCTGTGGACTTTGCGAAATAGCTAGAAAGCTCAAGTTGATTTTCTTGTCCATTTCCCAAAGGTTAGAAACGATATTGTTGTGCATCAATTTAAAGGCCTGGTAAGCATGACACAAACAAGGAAAGGCTAATTCCTTGGTTCCACAGTGACAGACCTGCCACAAGTAATGAAACCTGTCCCTAACTCTTCTGAACAGACCCGAGTAGCTTAACACGCAGATGAGGGAGTGTGACACAGGGATGAGACAAGGGGAGCAAAGGGGGTGAGAGAGAAAATGCCAAGTGCATCCGCCTCAGTGGCCTGTAGAAAGCAAACGCCGTCTTATCTCAGTAGCACTCCCGTGGTAAAAAGCTTCTGAATCCCCAGCAGGGTTTTTGAGTTCACTTACATTAAATCAACTCTATTCAATAGGATTCCATGGCCACCAAATAACCCACAGGGACATCCCATGCTTGTAATTGCAGGGTTTTATCCCCACAGAAGTGTTTAAAATGATTTGCCCACAGGGTAAGGTGCACACTCCTGAGAATTAGACTCAGTTTTCAGATATTTGAGTCTTTTGTCTCTGTCGCCGCTCTGACACATTTTTAATGTCAGCATGCATTTCAGTGGACTGGAAAATTCTCATCTTGTAGCTCAAAGTCAGAAACCAAGAACAAAGCAGTGAGATGTTTTGAGTGGTGTGATAGCTATGTAAGTCCTTCTGCGTCAGCACATACTCATGCTAGACAAGTACATCGTATCTTTGGAGATTTAGTTGTTTTACTCTTCATTGGTTTGTTTGGAACTAAAAACAAATATTAGTCTGAAAATATCCATTAGCTTAGGTCTTGGAAGCAATAGCACCTGGCGAGGAACGATCCTGGGAAGGGAGCAAGTGTAGGTCAGTCTTCAATTACGGAGGCAGTGAGGAGAATAATTAAGGAACACCAGTAAGCAAGCCCATCTATGATGTGCGATTGTCAATATGGTGGTGGCCTTTTTCTGCCGATTTAGGCTCAAGGTACCTGTATTAGCTATTCAGTTCTCCCTGATTTAGCAACTTAAAGCAACAGATGTTAATTATCTTACAACTTTTGTGGGTTAGGAATATAGGAGCATCTTAGCTGGGTGGTTCAAGCCAAGCTACCGGCCAGGACTGCACTCTCTGAGACTTGATGGGGTTGGAGATTCCTCTTCAGGATCATTCCTGTGGCTGTTGGCAAGAATCTGCTAAGTGGACCTCTCCATAGGGCTGTGCACGACACGGCTTCCCCCAGGGCAAGCGTCGAGAAAGAGCGAGCTTCCGGTTGCAGCCGCAGTCTTGTTATAACTTCACCTCAGAAGTGGTGTATTCTCCTCGTTAGAAGCCAGTCACTAAGGCCAACCTGTGCTCAGGAGGAGAGGAGGTAAGCTCTCCCTCTGTAAAGCAGAAATATCAGAACATTTGTGGACGTATTTTTAAGGCCAAGACAGCGCCTGTGCGTAAACTGTGAAAATGTGAGGAGTAAATACTTAGGAGGCTCCAAGTAGGAAAAGGGCAGGCAGGCCAGGAAAGGAGAGGAGCTCTCCTGATCGGTGTGGACGGGGAGCCTCAGTGTGGGCACAGGGGTCCTCATGGCGAACAGGAGAGTCAGAGGGGTCGCCAGACATCTGATGAGAGCGGAAAAGCTCCGAGGCAGAGAGGGCTGAGGCCAGGAAAGAGGGCTGCTGCAGTGGGGATTCAGGGAGGAGCAGTGGGCCTGGGCTGAGCATAGACATGAAAGGAGGCCACAGGCCGACTGGCAGAGGGAGCGGGCCTGACCCAGAGGCCAGTGCGGGGGCGGAGGAGGCCGCAGCAGAGGGCAAGGGCTCCGGGGCACAGCTTGGCATGGTCCCTTACCTGCTCTGAGGTCTGGGGAGAATTGCTGATTTGCCATTTTTATCAGCAGAAATGATCAAATACTGTCCATTTCATGTGGTTCAATTGAACTTTGGTTTCTTGAGTTCTAAGATACGGATGATAACACGTACCCTGCAGGATTGGTACTGAGATTACAGACAGTGCGTATCAGAGGCCTCGGCCATGCCTGGCAAGTGGGGGACACTCAGGAAGTGGGCGGCCCCTTTCATTATCAGGGCAACCTGGCTGGGGCAAATGGCTGAAAAGTCATCACCAGAAGGGACCGAGGACCGCTTAGCTTAGGAAACAGAGGACCCAGTGGTTCCTGACCGTTGCTAATTCACTCAAGCAATTACCCTCCACATCTGGGCCTCAGTTTTCCTACTTTTAGTCTCTAAGGACTCTTCCAATGCATGTGAGAAATTAATGAAACAAAAAGGGACCCAACTGGGGTAAATTGCTGTTTTCACCAGCAAATTGGAGTGCCATGCTGGTGAAAGAAATAAGAAGCCCCACACCTTGTTATTAAAGCACCTATGTGTGAGTATGCACGTATGTGTACATCTGTGTGTGTGTGTGGTTGGGTGTCTGGCTGAGCTTTTCTGTGTGTCACCGCATGTATCTGTGGGGGAGCCAGGAGAGAAGTGAAGGCAACAGTCAGAGCGGAGGGACCAGGAATATTGTACTCCTGCTCAGGGGCAGGGGCTGAGCAGTGGTCGAGGGATTCTGCAGTGGCGGGTGGGGTCTCTCTCCTTGTGGAACTGTTGACTTAGTGGTCCTGGCCTCTGCTTTATTCTGCACTCAGTATCTCAGTCTGGGAAATGGAGTTTCCAGAGCTTTGGAAATAAATTTAGGCTCATCTTATGTTAACTAGGCAGTCAGGAGCTATAGGCACCAGGGGAGACCAGTGCTATTCTTCTTCTGGGTGTCTGTTAGGGAAGCCTTACACTTGGTGGGACTAGAGGCTGCAATGACTGATGGGACACAGGAGCATGGGCAGGTGGCCCTGAGCTTACATGTGGAGCAGTTAGCATTTTATGGCTTCTCCATCCCCTGCTCCTTGTTCAGAAAGCAACACTTGGCTCAAAGCCAAACTCTCCAATGATGCCATCAATGAACTAGTGACACTGGCAAGAGAGACAAAGGAAGAGAGTGTTTGCTTTGCCTCGGGTCTGATTTCCACCCTCACACTTTGTCCCTCCTCTTGGTAGCTTCCTCGTGGAGTACCTGAGAACAAATAGGAAATGATCCCTGAATGGGCATGTTAGAGGTTGTTGATTTATAGAGCCAACATATGTTCCTATATGTACTTTTTTTATTGGAATATTGCACCCTATCAACTCAGTTCCTTGTCAACCCAGGCAGGAGATGAAGGGCACTGCACCTAAATCCGTAAGTGAAAGTTAAATTCACTAAAGAAATGGGTGCAGCTGGGCCTGGAACCCCATGCCCAGGACGGTGGTTACTTCTAGTACAAAAGAGAACGTTTGGCTGCACTGGAGGTTGCTTCTTTTGGAGATGTCTTCCTGATGTTTATACATGTTGTGACGTTTTGTCCATGGTGGTTCTTATCTTCTCAATACCCTGAGGTGGAACTGCAAGTGATGTGGTAGCAATGGGGCTTCAGAAATGCAAGAGCTCTCTGAATACCTGGACATGCTGGGCTATGGGACATTAGGGGCGGGGCTTGAACGCACTGCGCTGAGGTCACTACACATAGAGACTCACTCCTCTCTTCCTGAGGCAGCCCTCTGTGAGTGTGGCCCACAGAGAATCAGCAGAAAAGAGGAAGGAAAGAATGACCTCTTCCCCCAACGACTTCTGAAGGGCCTAAGGAAGGCCGTCCCAACTGCCGGCAGAAGGGACATCCCAACTACAACCCACCCCTCTTCTAAATGTCCTGGGTGTTCCGTTCTGGACGTCTCCATTAAAGAATAGTCCATTCAGCCAGCATGTGCCATGTTCTGAGGTAGAAATAGGCACTGACGCTGGAAGGGGGAGGCCAGTGAGCACAGGCCCATCCTGGCGACTGCAGAGGGCAGACACAGCAGCTCCCCCCTCCGCGTGGGGGCATCGTGTGGATGACGTGTTTGTGAGGCGTGGGAGCCTAGTGTCCCCTGGGCAGCAGACTCATGTCTGCTGGATTGGTTTGACCAGCCAAAATCCTCTTTGCCAAGGGGCCGAGGAGCCTCCTGGAGAGAATTCACCCTGAAGGCAGAAGGAGCCAGGCAGGTCAGTGAAAGGCTGTTTCCCTTGTTTATCTCTGGGCTTGGGCCTCTTTGATGGGTGATAATGTTATGTGGTGAGTGGGGAGCTGGGGAGAGGCCTAATGGAGACGACTGGAAAGCACGGTTTCTGGGGCCCTCTGAGCATACATGCAGCCCTGCTGCCTCCAGAACCCCTGGGCCATTGAGCACCGGGCGCTCTCAGAGGGCAGCATCCACTTAGCAGTGGCGGCAGGGCCTGGGCAGAGCAGTGCGGCCCATAGTGTCCTCCTAGCATTTGTAATGTCAGTGGATCCCAATTTCTCTTTTTTTGACTGTCTGTGTACATGTAGAATGCTAGGTCCTTGTCTCCTTCTAATTTAGCGAAATTATGTGCCAAATTGGGCCATGATGTTTATTGTACTGTTTTTCCTTAAAGGCTTCAGTTTATGAAAAAGTCCTCTTTAATACTTGGTCCTGCTGTGGCCCTGCCATCGTGTGACCTCCTTTTTTTTTTTTAAGTTAATGCTGACGTCTGATTGCTGCATTTTCAGCAACCCTTTGGGATTAAAGAGCCAGGAAACATCCTCATATGATGGGATCTCTATGTGACAGCACTGAGAGTGTCATCTGAATGCGGCAGGAAGTCTGACAGACACTAAACTTCATTTAGAAGCTAGACATTCTGCCACTTGTGGAGTTGAAAGCAGTTTCAACATTCCTGGATGAACACTGCAATTTATCTTTGGAGTAGATCTCCTACATTTCTCTAGGACTATCTCTTTAGTGGGGGCCCTTTCAGCCATACAGATGTATGGCAATTAACGACTCTCTTATTTCTTGGGTCAGCCCCATATGTACCAAAGAACAAAAGGGAAGTGCTACGGACAGATTTTAAGTGTTTTGTTCTGAAAAGGCAGCTTAGTTTTATAGTCACAGGCAGGTGAGAATGTGGGTTGGTGGTTTCTATGGGGTTCCCCACAGGTATCATCAGTATATTTTTTCTCCTCATAAAAACCAAAATCGAAATTACGTTAGTGTGCGGGATTCATGCCAGGGCCCTGGGATCAAAGCACTGGAAATGCTCTGGGCCAGAAGGACAAAGGCCGAGAGGGGTCAGGGCAATGCAGGCTCAAACTGTGCAAGTTCAGGTGGGAGGACACAGATCTGTTCCATAGACTCACATGGTCTGGAGGGTGGCTGGGCTGCCCCCCAGCTGCTCTGCTTCCCTGCAAACCATTGCTTATGATGGGGGACAGCTGCAGTGCTGACTACCAGGTTTTGTTAATGGAGGTCCCCACGTGTGGCATTCGTAAAGGTGGGATTTCGTGGAAAACGTAAGAGCTGGAAGGTGTGAGTAGGAACAGATTCATAAACATTTTGCCTTTACAACAACCCTGATGTGAGAAGCCAGTAAGAAAATAGAAATAATGAGTTTCTAACCTTCATCACTGAATGTGCAGCCCTGAGGTCTGATGGTAGTCTGAGGTGATGCTCCAATTCTCTGTGACCTGGAGGGGGGCCCTGCCCCCCAGACCTCCGTTCCCTGCAGTAGAAGCCCTGCTCCTGGGCAGCTGTGATGATCTAGGCCACTGCCATGGGGCGACCACTTGCTGGGCACCTGGTCTCTCAAACTGAGACGCTTAGAGTGCTGCCCTTGGCGACACACTCACTGATGGCTTCGGTAGAGGAAGGCTGGCTTCCAGGTGCCTGAGGGTGACACAGGGGCAAGGACTTCTCTATGCAGGCCGTCTGGGTGCCTGCGGGCCCTGGTGCTTCTGGCCAGCATGCTTAGGCATCCTCTCAGGTCACTTGCAGGAAGCCAGAGACCTATTGTATAATGCCGGGAATTCCTCTTGAGGGCCTCAGGACTGCTGGGCTGTTTCCCTGTGCCAGTTTCGCATACCCACTGGCAATATACACATGCTAGTTATTCTTATAGAAAAGCAGAAAGGAAGCTGCAGCAGCGCTGTCATTTCTGCCTGACTCCAAAGTGGGGGCAGCACCAACGGGAAAGCACACAAAACGTGGGAGGAACAGCACTTCCTTCTCTAGAAACAGAGCTCTTTCATCATCAGCTTTAAATTAAAAGCATGTTCTGGGCAGCCCTTGGCCTCTGGCAGCCAGTGGTCCATATCAAGCTCTAGTTTACAAGCAGCTGCTGTGTGATCCTGGGTACAGCAGTTATCTGTAATTGAAATCATCATAAAACCAATCCCCCTGCACTGCCTGAGACAGTAATCAACCTCAGGAATGCTGTGTACACAGTATTCAGGACCCATAAAATAGGCACGATTAATTTGCCGAACTTCATTCAAGCTTCCAGCAGCACTGTCACCTGGGACCAGAGAAACAGCAAATTAATTCTGAACCTCCACTCGTTTCATAACATCCAGATCAGCCTCCTTTGTGTGGCTGTCTTCTGCAGTACTTTCTGATTTGCAGATACTTTCCGGGAAAGTCAAAGAGCTAGCATGCAACGTTCTGTTTGGCCACGGAAGGTACCTTGGTGCACCTCCTGGTTCCCAAGAATTCTTTCTCCCTTCTCATCTCAGTGAGCCTCATTTCCCATTTCAGGACCCTACAGCCACAAGCTCAAAAAAAAATAGAAAATCCTGATTTTGGTCAGCATGTTGGAAACTACTGCTTAGATATCAAGACAAGGAAGACGAAATGCCCTGTGGCAAAGCATTAGGATTGGAGTCAGGACAGGGGTTTAGTCCCACTCTGACACCAATTGCTGTGGCGCCATGAACAACTTTCCGTTCCTTAGGTCTTAGTTCTACATTTTACAAAGACAACTTTGAGGTGCTTTCATTCCTCCTAGTTCTTATGTACTTTGATTTTACAAGGAAGGCTGACCAGATGCTTTTAGGTTTCAGCTTCCTCTGTTCAATCCGACTTGTTACATTTCTTCACTGTGTTCTGTATACTAAGAATATTGTTGATGTGTCTCCCCTTTTGTCTACTCTACATTCTCTTTGGCCTTGAGTATCGTACTTCCTTTAGTCCTTAACTATTATTCTAGTAAAGTTTTGGGCAGAGGTAGACATCCATGGATTATTCAATCCACTCTGTTTATCTTGAAGTCTCCGTGGCATTTCATCTTCCAAATAAGGTGATACTGTTATAATGTGATTATTACAGGTAAGGAAACGATGTTCAGAGAGGTTAAGGAGATTGCAAAAAGCCACACAGAAAGTGACAGCAGGAGCATTGAACCCAAAGCACCTTGTAACAGCCCCTGGTTTTAGCTCCTTGGCTGCCCTGGCATCATGGGTTCTTTTGCAAATGTGTGAACTTGGCTCCTGTGCGCATCTCCCTCTCACCCCTGGACCGGTTGCCACCACATCCTGAGCTGCAACACAGAGGAAGGGGCCTGACCCATGGCAAAGAGACCAAAGCAAAGGTTATTTGGGTGGCTCTTGAGGGAGTGTCTGCCGCCTTCCCCCCGTGCATCATCACGTATAGGGAGAGAAACGTGCCTGTTGTCGTAGTTTTAATTTCTCTGTATAAAATAGATGCTCCTTTGCCCCTCTCTGCAGCGGTGGCTAGGATTAGAGCGAGGAAGACAATGTAGGGTTTTCTTTCAAGCACAGTCTCCATTATTATTCTTGTATTTATTGAAATTTCTATTGAGTTGCATAGAGATTCACATACAGTTTTGAAAAATAATGCAAGGAGATCCCATGTACTCTGTACTTGGTTTCCCCTGATGGTGACATCTTGCACTTTATCATTTTTTTAGTACGTAAATATTGCATTAGTACATTTTCACCGTCATAGTTTCAAATAATACTGAAGTATACAGAACGTCCACCTTGAACCCTATTCTTCTGGATTTTTTTCCTCACATGGACATTGCTCTAGTGTGCTGTGCCCCTTCCTCCTTATACTTCTTAGCTTTTTCCTTTTCTTGCTATAATGGTCAAGGTCATCCTGGGGAAAAATGGAGTTCTGGGATTTCTGACTTCAACACTTGGAGGAACCCGCTTCATGACGACGGTTATTGGTGATGACACAGCAGCTTCTGGTCTCAGCTCTTCCTCTCATTGTCTGACATCCTCTCAGTTCCTTATTTCTGTGCTTTTCTACGTACCCAATCAGAAAAAAATAGTACCTATACTCTGATGTGATATAGATACGTAATATCTATTCTATACTTAATAGTATCAGGCATTATACTTAGTAGGACTAAGTAGTTTATACTTTGTAGAGAACATTGATTTTACTTCTTTAATGCACTGCCAGGAACGATGCTATGTCTAATCCTTACAGCAGCTCTATGAGTAGGGCACCATTGTTATTTTAATTTTATAGGTATACAAGACACAGAGGGCTAGATAACTTGCGCAAGATCACACAGCTAGTAAATTATGGAGACGGGACTCAACCCATCAGTCTGGCTCCAGAGTCTGAGCTCTTAACCACTTACATAACTCACTGATGGTTGCATAGTTCACCTCTTTACTTTCCTAATATTTACATATTCCCCCTATGTGAGCTCCTTTCCTGTAGGCTATGTCTCGTAGTATTTGACACCTTAAGGAATGTAGGAGAGGAAGATAGATCTATACACCACTATCTTTTGTGCTCTTATTTCAAAATACCACCCCATCTTTTTCCTGTGTTCATTCATGCCAAGCCTTGACTGTCCTATAACTACCCCCTCCACTTCCTCGTGTGATTTGCCCTCGAATCCATCGCAGTCAGAGCTTCTGGCTCAGCCCCTCCACAGAAACTGCTCCCACATTATCATACAATCACTTCCTCTTACCCCTCCAAATATTCATGTGATTAATTACATTAATATGTTTCATAATAGGGACTCATTCTAGCACTGATACCAATTTTTATTTGTTTGACTTAGTACTGATTTAATTTACTAATATTTTATTTATGACTTTGATTAGTATCAGATGGACTATTTCTTTAAAACTTAAGGGAACACAGGAAGTTCTTTCCAATCCATTTAATTGCATTGTTAATATACAGGGCTCAGTTTCCTTGTAAAATATTTTTACTCTCTGTGTTGTTCGTGTCTCTCCCGTGGAATGTTTTTAATTTACCAGTTAAAAGGGAAATAATTGTGCTTTCTAATTATCACTGAATAGTCACGTAAGGCAAATACCTTTGATGCCGGGGTTCTTGTTTGCGGAGTCGAAGAATGAGCTTCACAAACACTCAAGGTAGGAGAGCGAGGTACAGGCTTTTATTTAGAGATAAAGTGAAAGGACAGAGCCCCCGGCTCACGCCAGGAGGGGACAAGAGAGTCCATAGTGGTGTGTTGTCTAGGGGGTTTTATAGGCAGTTGAGGATTTTTCAAGAACATGAAGAAACTTAGGGGTGGGGACTTGTTAAGTGGTCTCTGAATATTAAAAATTAACTTAACATAAGGAATTTCCTGCCTTGATTTCTCTCTGGGACATCGGCGCCTGGGTCAGGAGCATATCAAAAGGCTGCCTGCCCAGCCCCCAAGGTGGGCTGAGGTATTGTCTACTTGCTAAAGAATCTTGCCTCTTGAACTTCCTGGGTGTTAGAATGCAATCTTATCTTTAAGATGGAATTCTTCCTGCCTTTCACCATGCCGTCTACAGCTGGGTCTGCATGCTAAGTTAGTTGCTCAGTTTGCAGAATTACCTCGTCAGATCTGAAGGAGGAAAGACAGCACATAGACCTGGGCCTTTTAATGTGCTAAAGTGAATCTTACACATGGTTACAAATGATTAGCATAATAAAACATGTGCTACTCTTCTTTATCTGCGGAACATTAATTGATGTCACTGAAGAATGATTCTAGAGCTCAATGTTTAACATAGAGTTTTAGTAGGGGGGTTTCCTTGCATGGAGTTACATTGCTCTGACTGCAGATATCCCACCCTGCCCCCTCCGGAGGCCCTCACTCTAGCCAAGCAGAGTGAGCTGCAGTTTCCGGTGTGAACCATTCGCATCCCACATACTTACACGTGCTGCTGCTTCTCTCTCTCTGGTAGGTCTTGAGCCCTCATCACCTGGCTCGCTTCCATTTACCCTTTGAAATTTATTCAGTTTATTATTTCTCTCTTCCTTCTTCCATTTACAGCACCTCTGCCATCCCCCTGAAGTTCCTTCCTCTCTGGCTATGGCACACTAGAGATTGTCTGCATGAGGCAGGGTACTAGACGGTTCCCCACCGGAGCAAACAGCCTCCAGACTTCACAGAATGTGTGTTAGATGCGTAAAGGGTGTGAGTGTCCTGGCGGTTGCCTCTCCAACTCGAGCCTGGCCTGGTGACAGGCAGTGGTTGGTGAGTTCTAAACCATCCCTCCACCTGCTCCTACCTTCCACAGTGTCAGTAAGGTTGGCTTCTGGGCTTGTACACCTCACGGTCTCTGACCCTCTGGCCATTCTCTGTTTTGCCAGGGAACCACTCATTATTCCAAAAAGCATCACACATTCCTCCCAAAGAGAAATACATTTAGTTCACATCTGAAGATGAATAAGCCATGTAACTCAATTGAAAAGGAGACTGAAAATAGCTGTAATGAAATCAAGCTGAGGTCAGAACTACTCCAGTTTGGGGGACCACAGACCTAGGAAACAGTGTGAATATCTGAAAATCCCTTCTCTGAAATTTCTGACTAGTCCTTAAAGAGAAACCACATTCAACCAGTCTTTTTTCTCTGACTGTGATAAATACTGTGGTGCTCACCTTGATTAGAATAACCCAGTTCATCGGTGTTTCCAGGGGATACATAACTGATCAGGAGATTTTCTTTTCTTTTAGAAATAAACATTTCTTTCTGTGGAGAAATAAATGAGAAAAAATCCAGGAAAATAATCTTGCTGTTAGCTCCAGAGTCATGAAATACAGAAATAGGATAGAGATTGTGGTTCCCTCTGCTGTACGCAGATCTGCTATAAAATCCCAACTCTTTTCCTGAGCTTGAGCCAGCAGGTTGGCATAACATTGATGTGCAGTTTACACTACAGCAGATGATTGTTTTCTGAAATCCAGAGTGTGCATGTGAGAGACCAGCGCTTGTTCAGGAGCGCACGTCTCTGCGTAGGTCAGGGCCATGTCTGTCAGGCTCCCAAGTGAATGTTCAACATTGAGGCTGGCACCTAGTCAGAGTTCAGTAATGTATGTTGAACGAGTGAGTGAGTGAATAACTGGGGGACTGCGTTCATTCCTCTAAGACTTCATTCACACCGTGACTGGCCCCTGTAGTATTCTATATACATAATTCTTCCAGAATCTTACCCATTCTTTAGGGACAGCTGCAGTGCCACCACCTCTGTGACATACAGAAATTGTGAAGCGCAGAGGATGAACTAACTCTGCCCTGGGTTATCTGGAAGGCTTCAGGTAGGAGGGGCTGTTTGAGTTGGGTCTGGGTGGATTCAGAGGCAGAGAAGAGAGAGAAGCTTCCCAGGAGGAAGAGGGGCGCCCCTGCAGGTGAAGAGGCTCAGATGAGGGGAAGGACACTCTCAACATTGCTGTTGGCCTCCTTCCAGAGTACAGGATGTCAGAGCCTCGGAGGACAATGGTTCATCCCCCCAGCATGTCCATGTCCCTGAGAGCGGAAGACTCTCTCTGCTCCTACATGTGCCAGCATAGTAGGGCATCAGAGGCTCTGAGCTAAGAACCTTCCCCGCCTGAGTGCCCGGAGCATCCCTCAGGTGCCCACCTTAAGTCTGCCCATTGCCAGGCCTACATTCCACCCAAGCTAGGGAAGCACCTGGTATGCCTTCAGGGAGCTGCGGTGTGAGTGTGTGAACTGCCTTCTACAGTCCCTTCGTGATCCCCCAGCACCCCTCCTCTGGTGGCCCCAGTAACGCAGTGCATGGCCCAGTACATTGCAGGGCTCAGCAATGATTGCTCGGCTGGGTGACTCCTGGAGTCCTGCGGGAGGAGGCATTGCCACAGTCCCCATCTAAAATAATCTGGATTTTGTCTTCAATTTGAGGACTCTCAGTGGAGGGCAGTTTGGAACATTTCTCCACACTGAATATTCAGACAGTGAGTGCCCAGTCTGTTTTTCCTGTTTTCCACCTAATGGTTAAACATGTTGAGATGAGGGGATAGCCTCTTGTCCAGGCTGCCACCAGACACTAAGTAGAATGGCTCCCTCGGCAATCAGATCTCATTGGCATAAAGAGAGTCAGTCTAGTCCTAGCTGCAGGAGACAGAGGAATGGCAAAATGAAGTGTACAGGAATTGCAGTCATCTGAGAAGAAAGACCAAGCCGCATGGCCAGAAACGAGAGTTTCCTATCCAACAGGTTGTAGAAAGACAGTCATTCCCAAGGGGAATTTGAATGAGCTAATGCTCAGAGGCATGTCCCTTCCAGTCACCATAAGGCTCTTGTGCTACTTAAGGCTGCATAAGTTGACCCACTGAATTAGTTTTCGGTAGCTGAAATGAGTTGAGATGTTAGGACAGATTTCAACCTGGGGGAGACAGTGGACTTGGATTTGTGACCTGCCGCAGGCATGGTAGCAGGTGCTGGACTTCACCCCTCCTCCGCTCACCGCCTCCTGGCCACCCCACTCCGGGTCATTATTCCTTGCCTCAGTTTACATCCCAGTCTCCTGCAGCCTCTAGTTTCTCTCCTGTCCTTTCTCTCATCCATGCTACAGTGAGCTTTCCAAGATCACAACTTGATTCTGTGCTTCTCAGGCGAATGCCTCCCAATCATCTGCAGCCTAAAACTGGAATCCGACCTTAAGGGGGCTGGTCCCACCCAGTCCCTGCCAGCTTTCTGCTTACGTTGCCGTGTCTTCCTTCATCTGTCTTGAACTTACTTGTGTTCCCCAAGCAAACTATGCTATTTCCTGCTCCTTTGCCTCTGCCAGGAATTTTCTTCCTCATCACCACTTATGTTTTCTTCCTTAAGCATATCTGGTTTTTCTTTTCTTCAGAATTCTGGTTGGCATCTCCCCTGTGAAGTGCTCCTACTGGCTGAATTGGGCATCCTCCCAGGGTTCCCATAACACCTAGGCACGTTCTGTCACAGCGTTGTCCTCATTGTGTTTACTTATTTGCTCTGTTCATTACGCAGTGGTGTCATTGAGGGGACAGACTGTGTTTGATGTCTCATTATGGGATTCTCGGCAGAGTACAAAGGACGTAAGAGAAGGTTAAGTCCTGCTGTCTCCACATATTTCCCACCACCTGATAATTTACTGCTCTCCCCTCCTAATAACTCACATACTGCCATGTGAGTTTTCAAACATTTGTCTACCAGTGTTCTAGGTTTATTTACATTCAATAAAATGTATATATTTTCAGTGTACCAGTTTTGATACATGTATAAACTAACGTAATCACCACCCCAATTAAAATACAGAATATTTTAATCATTCTGGAAGTTTCCTCAGGTCCCATGGCAACCAGCCTGTTACTCTCCTTACAAACACTGATTTTGTTGTCCATCACACAGGGCTAGTTTTGCCTGTTCTAGAACTTCACATAAATGAAGTTGCACAGTATGTATTTTTTGTGTCTGTCTTTTTGCATTCAACATAATGTTTGTGTGATTCATCTATAGTGTACGAATCAGTATTTTGTTCTTTTTACGTTTTATTGCTGAGTAATAGTTCATTGTATAAATGTACTGCAATTTGTTTAACCACTCACCTACTGATAGACATTTAGGTTGTTTCCAGTTTGGAGTTATGAATAAATAGTGTTAATAAATAATAATAATATATAATAATTCATAATTATAAATAATTGTGAATAAAACTGCTGTGAGTATTCTTGTATAAGTCTTTTTGTGGATATATATTTTCATATTTCTTAGATAAAATACCTAGGAGTAGATTGCTGGGTCAGAGGTAAGTGTATGTTTAATTTTCTAAGAAATAGCCAAATAGTTCCCTAAAGTGATTGTTTCATTTTATATTTACATTTCCACCAGCAATATATAAGAGTTCTAGTTGCTCCACACTTTGGCAACACTTGGTATTAGCAGTTTTCCTTAATTGTAGTCTTTTAAGTGGGTGTGCAATGGTATATAATTGTGATGATAGTTTACTTTTCCCCATATTGTTTAAAACCTCTTCATGTGTGTATTTTCCATTTCTTTATCTTCTTTTTTGATGTATCTTCAAGTCACTTATCCATATTTTATTGGATTGTCTACTTATAATGTTTTGTGTCCTGTGTAAAGTGTTTTTGATTATCTTAGGGTTGTGAATATATTTTTCATTTGTTTTCCTCTAGAAGTTTCATAGTTTTAGATCTTAAGTATATAGGTATTTTAGGTATATAATATGTTTTGGATTCATTTTTGTGTATGGGAAAAGGTATGAATAGATGTTCATTACTTTTCCATATGTATATCTAATTGCTCCCATTCCATTTTACAAAAAGACTATCTTTTCCTTGGTTTTGCTCTGCAGGTAAAACCATGGGCCATTCCATCTGTTCAGGGGACACTGTAAGCCAGGCTATTGGATGGGCTTCGAAGCTTCTTGTGTGTTCTGTTTAGGTTCCCTGGAAAGGCAGGCTGCAGGTTGTAGTCAGCAACGAGCAGGGCTACAGATTAGTTTCCCTGCCCAGGTGCAGTGGGAGGAGCAGCTCTAAATCTAGTAAAGCTCTTTGTTGTCTTAACTAAGCCAACTTGCACCCCAAGTTCCCTGCTTGAACAGGTTCACTGGCTTTGCTGCAAACGATTGGCTGTGCCTACTTTTATCCCAGCTTGAGCACTGCTGGGCTGCACAGCTTTCAGGTGTTCTCATCAGCCCTTCTGGTCAGACGGAGCTGAAAACCACAGTGAGTGTGGCTGTGTCTCGGTCCCCTTGCCCGGGCAGGAAGGGGAGGGGCCCTTCCAAACACGTCTCAGTTTCCCAAACAGGCCGTTTGGTTGGGAGGGACCGGGAACATTCCTCGTTTCTCCAGTGTATGGATATACCGGTTTATTTATCCATATGCCCTTGCAGAACATTTTGGTTGCCTCTTGTTTGGGATGATTATGAATAAAGCTACTCTAAATGTTCCTGTGCAGCTTTTGTGTAGACGTAAGTTCCCAAATTAGGTTGGTAAATAGCAGAAGTATGATTGTGTGGTAAAACCTTGTAGGAAACTGCCAAACTGTCTTCTAAAGTGCAATGCAATTTTCATTTCTTACAAATAATGAATGAGAGTTCCTTTTATTCCTCATCCTCAGTAGCCATTGTATGATCAGGTTTAAAGTTTTTGTTTTTTGCTATTCTAATAGGTATATCAGAGTATAGGTAGTGTCTCATTGTTTTAATTTGTGATTCTCTAATGACATATAATGTTGAGCATCTTTTCTCATGCTTATTTGTCATCTATATATCTTTGGTGAAATGTTTGTTCTAATTTTTGCCCATGTTTTAGTTTAATTCTTTTTTTTTTTTTTTTTTTTTTTTTAAATAATTATTTTTTATTGAAGGGTAGTTGACGCACAGTATTACATTACATTAGTTTCAAGTGTACAACACAGTGGTAGAACATTTATATACATAATTCGAGGTTCCAGCTATCACCCTACCAAGCTGTTACAATATCTTGACTATATTCCTTATGCTATACATTACATCCCGGTTACTTATTTATTTTACCATTGGAAGTCTGTCCTTTTTTTTTTTTTTTTTTTTTTTTTTTTGTGAGGGCATCTCTCATATTTATTGATCAAATGGTTGTTAACGACAATAAAATTCTGTATAGGGGAGTCAATGCTCAATGCACAATCATTAATCCACCCCAAGCCTAATTTTCGTCAGTCTCCAATCTTCTGAGGCATAACAAACAAGTTCTTAACATGTAGAACAAATTCTTACATAATGAATAAGTTACATAGTGAACAGTACAAGGGCAGTCATCACAGAAACTTTCGGTTTTGCTCATGCATTATGAACTATAAACAGTCAGTTCAAATATGAATACTCATTTGGTTTTTATACTTGATTTATATGTGGATACCACATTTCTCTCTTTATTATTATTATTTTTAATAAAATGCTGAAGTGGTAGGTAGATACAAGATAAAGGTAGAAAACATAGTTTAGTGTTGTAAGAGAGCAAATGTGGATGATCAGGTGTGTGCCTGTAGACTATGTGTTAATCCAAGCTAGACCAGGGCAATAAAACATCCACGTATGCAGAAGATTTCTCTCAGAACGGGGGGGTGAGGTTCTAAGCCTCACCTCTGTTGATCCCCAATTTCTCACCTGATGGCCCCCCTGCGACTGTGCCTGTCTTAGGTTGTTCCTCCCTTGAGGAATCTTACCCGTCTCTGGCTAACCAGTCATCTTCCGAGGACATACAGGGAAATGTAAAGTTGGTAAATGAGAGAGAAGCCTTATTGTTTGAAATGGTTAGCTTTTTACTTCTTTGCATATTTATGCCCTGTGGCTTCTATGCCCAGCATTTGTCTTGAGGTATCTTTACCACTTGGAGGAGTTATGATACTCGGTAAATTTGATATGAGGCACGAATTCTATTTAAGGGTTGTAATTAGGAAGGAAGAAGAAAAGCTATAGAAGTAGCAGACGGAAGAAAACATGGGAAGATTGATTATTTCTTTGACATATCTTCTTGTAGAGTAACTTCAGCATATATAGGTTTTAAGCTACTACTTAAATTGCACACACACATTAACATAATAGGAGTATAGTTACATAACCAGAGCATACCTGTAATTACCAGCCATCTCCAGTGAAACCAAGAAAACCAGTTAGGCACCTTAGGCATTTGTGAAAACTTATCTATGATATGGTGGATATTGTCCAACTGAACTTGAACAGTCTGAGAGAAATCAGACAAATTAAAACAACCCATTCCTGGGGACTGTTCACATGCCATATGTTCTTTTAACAGTAAATAGTCTGTAGTTGTAAGAGTTTGGAGCGCTACAATTTGCACTTCTCCAAATTCTTGGTTGAGTTCCAACAGTATAGATCCAGTCCAATTTGTTGTTTTACTGTATGCACAGGCCAGCTTAGATATCTCCTTCCTCATTCCCATGGCAAGTCCAGGAACTGGTGGGATGAGTGCATCTACAGCTGTAGCAGTGCGTGGATCTTTGTTGGGGTTTTTTGATGATCATCTTCTGGCATGAGTCTTCCAGAGAGTGCAGATGTTGGAAGTTCTTTTTCATATCGTATCTTAGTTCATTTTCGGGGTAGCCCAATTAGGCTTTGATCCTCTGTATAAACACAAACAGACCCTTTGCCTACACTTTTATATGCCCTTTATACCCTTGTGTAGAACTCGTTGGAGGTTACCACACAGGAACTGCCCTTTTTTTTTTTTTTTTTTTGCTTTGTTTTTGGTATCACTAATCTACACTTACATGACGAATATTATGTTTACTAGGCTCTCCCCTATACCAGGTCTCCCCTATAAACCCCTTTACAGTCACTGTCCATCAGCATAGCAAAATGTTGTAGAATCACTACTTGCCTTCTCTGTGTTGTACAGCCCTCCCTTTTCTCCTACCCCCCCATGTATGTTAATCTTAATACCCCCCTACTTGTCCCCCCCTTATCCCTCCCTACCCACCCATCCTCCCCAGTCCCTTTCCCTTTGGTACCTGTTAGTCCATTCTTGAGTTCTGTGATTCTGCTGCTGTTTTGTTCCTTCAGTTTTTCCTTTGTTCTTATATTCCACAGATAAGTGAAATCATTTGGTATTTCTCTTTCTCCGCTTGGCTTGTTTCACTGAGCATAATACCCTCCAGCTCCATCCATGTTGTTGCAAATGATTGGATTTGCCCTTTTCTTATGGCTGAGTAGTATTCCATTGTGTATATGTACCACATCTTCTTTATCCATTCATCTATTGATGGACATTTAGGTTGCTTCCAATTCTTGGCTATTGTAAATAGTGCTGCAATAAACATAGGGGTGCATCTGTCTTTCTCAAACTTGATTGCTGCGTTCTTAGGGTAAATTCCTAGGAGTGCAATTCCGGGGTCAAATGGTAAGTCTGTTTTGAGCATTTTGATATACCTCCATACTGCTTTCCACAATGGTTGAACTAGTTTACATTCCCACCAGCAGTGTAGGAGGGTTCCCCTTTTTCCACAACCTCGCCAACATTTGTTGTTGTTTGTCTTTTGGATGGCAGCCATCCTTACTGGTGTGAGGTGATACCTCATTGTAGTTTTAATTTGCATTTCTCTGATAATTAGCGATGTGGAGCATCTTTTCATGTGTCTGTTGGCCATCTGTATTTCTTTTTTGGAGAACTGTCTGTTCAGTTCCTCTGCCCATTTTTTAATTGGGTTATTTGTTTTTTGTTTGTTGAGGCGTGTGAGCTCCTTATATATTCTGGACGTCAAGCCTTTATCAGATGTGTCATTTTCAAATATATTCTCCCATACTGTAGGGATCCTTCTTGTTCTATTGATGGTGTCTTTTGCTGTACAGAAGCTTTTCAGCTTAATATAGTCCCACTTACTCATTTTTGCTGTTGTTTTCCTTGCCCGGGGAGATATGTTCAAGAAGAGGTCACTCATATTTATGTCTAAGAGGTTTTCGCCTATGTTTTCTTCCAAGAGTTTAATGGTTTCATGGATTACATTCAGGTCTTTGATCCATTTTGAGTTTACTTTTGTATATGGGGTTAGACAATGGTCCAGTTTCATTCTCCTACATGTAGCTGTCCAGTTTTGCCAGCACCACCTGTTGAAGAGACTGTCATTTCGCCATTGTATGTCCATGGCTCCTTTATCAAATATTAATTGACCATATATGTCTGGGTTAATGTCTGGATTCTCTAGTCTGTTCCATTGGTCTGTGGCTCTGCTCTTGTGCCAGTACCAAATTGTCTTGATTACTATGGCTTTATAGTAGAGCTTGAAGTTGGGGAGTGAGATCCCCCCTACTTTATTCTTCTTTCTCAGGATTGCTTTCGCTATTCGGGGTCTTTGGTGTTTCCATATGAATTTTTGAATTATTTGTTCCAGTTCATTGAAAAATGTTGCTGGTAGTTTCATAGGGATTGCATCAAATCTGTATATTGCTTTGGGCAGGATGGCCATTTTGACGATATTAATTCTTCCTAGCCACGAGCATGGGATGAGTTTCCATCTGTTAGTGTCCCCTTTAATTTCTCTTAAGAGTGACTTGTAGTTTTCAGAGTATAAGTCTTTCACTTCTTTGGTTAGGTTTATTCCTAGGTATTTTATTTTTTTTGATGCAATTGTGAATGGAGTTGTTTTCCTGATTTCTCTTTCTGTTGGTTCATTGTTAGTATATAGGAAAGCCACAGATTTCTGTGTGTTGATTTTGTATCCTGCAACTTTGCTGTATTCCGATATCAGTTCTAGTAGTTTTGGGGTGGAGTCTTTAGGGTTTTTTATGTACAGTATCATGTCATCTGCAAGTAGTGACAGTTTAACTTCTTCTTTACCAATCTGGATTCCTTGTATTTCTTTATTTTGTCTGATTGCCGTGGCTAGGACCTCCAGTACTATGTTAAATAACAGTGGAGAGAGTGGGCATCCCTGTCTAGTTCCCGATCTCAGAGGAAATGCTTTCAGCTTCTCGCTGTTCAATATAATGTTGGCTGTGGGTTTATCATAGATGGCCTTTATTATGTTGAGGTACTTGCCCTCTATTCCCATTTTGCTGAGAGTTTTTAACATGAATGGATGTTGAACTTTGTCAAATGCTTTTTCAGCATCTATGGAGATGATCATGTGGTTTTTGTCTTTCTTTTTGTTGATGTGGTGGATGATGTTGATGGACTTTCGAATGTTGTACCATCCTTGCATCCCTGGGATGAATCCCACTTGGTCATGGTGTATGATCCTTTTGATGTATTTTTGAATTCGGTTTGCTAATATTTTGTTGAGTATTTTTGCGTCTACGTTCATCAGGGATATTGGTCTGTAGTTTTCTTTTTTGGTGGGGTCTTTGCCTGGTTTTGGTATTAGGGTGATGTTAACTTCATAGAATGAGTTTGGGAGTATCCCCTCCTCCTCTATTTTTTGGAAAACTCTAAGGAGAATGGGTATTATGTCTTCCCTGTATGTCTGATAAAATATTGAGGTAAATCCATCTGGCCCGGGGGTTTTGTTCTTTGGTAGTTTTTTGATTACCGCTTCAAGTTCGTTGCTGGTAATTGGTCTGTTTAGATTTTCTGTTTCTTCCTGGGTCAATCTTGGAAGGTTATATTTTTCTAGGAAGTTGTCCATTTCTCCTAGGTTTCCCAGCTTGTTAGCATATAGGTTTTCATAGTATTCTCCAATAATTCTTTGCATTTCCGTGGGGTCCGTCGTGATTTTTCCTTTCTCGTTTCTGATACTGTTGATTTGTGTTGACTCTCTTTTCTTCTTAATAAGTCTGGCTAGAGGCTTATCTATTTTGTTTATTTTCTCGAAGAACCAGCTCTTGGTTTCATTGATTTTTGCTATTGTTTTATTCTTCTCAATTTTATTTATTTCTTCTCTGATCTTTATTATGTCCCTCCTTCTGCTGACCTTAGGCCTCATCTGTTCTTCTTTTTCCAATTTCGATAATTGTGACATTAGACCATTCATTTGGGATTGCTCTTCCTTTTTTAAATATGCTTGAATTGCTATATACTTTCCTCTTAAGACTGCTTTTGCTGTGTCCCACAGAAGTTGGGGCTTAGTGTTGTTGTTGTCATTTGTTTCCATATATTGCTGGATCTCCATTTTGATTTGGTCATTGATCCATTGATTATTTAGGAGCGTGTTGTTAAGCCTCCATGTGTTTGTGAGCCTCTTTGCTTTCTTTGTACAGTTTATTTCTAGTTTTATGCCTTTGTGGTCTGAAAAGTTGGTTGGTAGGATTTCAATCTTTTGGAATTTTCTGAGGCTCTTTTTGTGGCCTAGTATGTGTTCTATTCTGGAGAATGTTCCATGTGCACTTGAGAAGAATGTATATCCCGCTGCTTTTGGATGTAGAGTTCTATAGATGTCTATTAGGTCCATCTGCTCTACTGTGTTGTTCAGTGCTTCCGTGTCCTTACTTATTTTCTGCCCAGTGGATCTATCCTTTGGGGTGAGTGGTGTGTTGAAGTCTCCTAGAATGAATGCATTGCAGTCTATATCCCCCTTTAGTTCTGTTATAATTGTTTTTTTATTGTTGAGTTTTAAGAGTCCTTTGTACATTTGGGATACAAGTCCTTTATCAGACATGTAGTTTGAAAATAGTTTCTCCCAAATTGTGGCTTGCCTTTACGTTCTCTTAACAGTGGTTGATGTCAAGTGATAGAAAGGATTTTTATATTCTAATGAGATTTAATACTATTAAGGTAATATTTCTTGAATTCTTCATTTCTTTAGTTCTTTAAACGAATTTATCATACATGTTGTAACACCTTTGCTGAATACAACATCTACATTTGGTTTTTATTGATGGCTCCTTTTTGAGCATGGGTCACACATTCCCATTTTTCTTTCCTCTTTGTTTCCCCTTCCTTCCTTTGTCCTCCACCCACCACGCCCCTTTATTTCTATCTAGTAATTTTTGGTTGTGTGCTAGATAATGATACATTTAAGAAACTCTGAAATCTGTTATCTTCTTCTGAAGAGTGTTAATTTTTGTTCTGTTAGGGCAGTTCACTACTGGTTGATTGCCTTCAACCTGTGTAGACTTGGTTTTATGCTTTATTTATGGTGGATCTGTGAAAAGTCTGAAGTGTTTCTTTAGCTGCTCTAACTTGGTGGGACTCGGCCTTTATCTTTATCTCCCCACACGGATCTGTCAGGTCTTGGTGTTAGGCTTTGCTAGGATAGATGTAGAGTATCCCTTATTTTATGATGTGGTCTTTACTCTTTAGGTTCAGCCTTTCTGGCATCTCAACTGTATCTGTAAGATGTTAAAGAGGTATTAATGAGTCTTATTCTCTCAGTCTAGATTTGATCACCAATGTTCCCTAGCACTGCTTGGCTGCTCTTATCTTTGTTCTGACCTCAACTCTGTAGCAGCCAATAAGTCTCATATTGTCTGACCTATACAGTCACAGCTTAGTCTCTGACAAAGCCTTGTGGGAAACTTCCAAACAGGCTTCTGGGGAACCCTTCTGCACAGTTTCCATATATCTGGGCCCTTGTATTTCAGATTTCAGTTGCCCAGATCGTTATTTGTTTCTCACCAGCTCAGTGGAATTGCTGTGCTCGGCCTGGACTCCAGCTCACCGTGCAGTGGTTAGGAAATTGCTCCTAAGCAGATGATTGTGGCCATTAAGGGACTCACCTCAAGAGTTCTCCTGCTCTCACAGCTTACAGAATTTCACTACTATTAGCCAATGTCCAAAAACAGTTGTTTCAGTAATTTTGTCCAATATTATAGTTGTTTTCCAAGGTAGAGCCCATTGAAATCCAGGACCAATAACTTCATCATAACTAGAAAAAGAAATCCTAACACGACAACATATTTTGATTCTTCTCATTTTTCTGGCTTACTCTTAAATGCCACAGTTTCCCTGAAGTATCTCCTGATAATGTCAGAGTTAATCTCTTTCTTTCTTCCATGTCCATTACTTTCTTTACTTCCATTATCATCATGAAATATGAAAGCTGTATCAACTCCTAGGTCTGGTTATTTGAAGGGTACTGTTTTTGTATGATAGCTAATGACTGATCTCTTCTGAGATAACAAGACTGGGGAGTGGCTGTTGGTGTTTCGGGTTCTATACACAGGATTAGTGATCAGTAGGATGCATTCCTACATGTTTTTCTCCCCACTGAAGGGAAGCTCCTTAAGAAGAAGGACCATGTGATTTTCGTCTTTGTTTCCCATATTATTCTGTGCAATTTTGACATTCTGTGCATTCTGACACGGAGACGATGATGGTGATGGTAATATTAACACTACCATCATGCATTTATTGAGTGTGTTCTATCTGCCAAACACTAGACAAAGCATTTTATTTAATGAAAAGCCATTTATATGGCATTTACCCTGTGCCAAGTATTATTCTAAGCACTTACAAATACTAATTCATGTTATGGATTATGTCATTTAAGCCAACAAGAACCTTATGAGGACTTCTATTAATATCTCTATTTTATAGATGAAGAAAACTGAGGCTTGGGAAAGTTGGGTAACTTTCAAGTGCTCACGTATCTAACAGGTGGCAGAGAGGAACTAGTAGTAATCATCAGATATTTGTAAACTTATATAAAATTTAAAGCTTCTACTTGGTAATGTTTAACTCCTCCTTTATGGGGAGTAGTATTTTACCAATGGACATAATGTGTACTCAACCCTTCATGGGTTTGTCTGGTCCTTCCAGCTGGCTGCCTACCATATCCTAAACCAAGCATTAGTGCCAGGACTGAAAATCTATGGAAAAGAAAACCTTGTGGAGGTTGATAGCTACCCTTCCACAATCTTACATTTGCTGGATGCTGAGCTGCTAGACTGAGCCATGGCTGTGTGGTTGGACCTCAAACCCCAAAGGCCCAGTTCTTACTGATTGTCTTAAATCACTACTTCAAAATTAGATATCAGGCAAAGCAGCAGACTTTTGAAATGACAATGAAAAATGTGCTTCTCCAGAAAAGTGGATCAGGTAGTGAGCAGGTAGTGGTTGCAGCTTTGCTTTCCACAGGTTTAGTTACCTGCCATCAGCCTCAGTCCAAAAGCAGATGATGTTCCTGCCCCATGGTTAGGTCAGTAGTAGCCTGATGCTATGCCACAATGTCTACATCATCCGCCTCAATTCATCTGATAGCATATGCATTTCATCATCTCATATCATCAAGAAGATATTTTGAGAGTGAGAGACCACAGTCACATAATTTTTATTACAATGCATATTCTATAATCATACTGTGCTTAATTTATAAGTTAAAATTTATGATAGATAATTATGTATAGGAAAAAACAGTAATATTAAGGTTTGGTACTATCTGTGATTTCAGGCATCATCTGGGAGTCTTAGAATACATCCCCATGAATATGGGGGAAACTACTGTACTTACACTGTAATTCAGGTTTTATGGAATTATAAGATTCAAAAAGACACTTCAGCCTAAAATATCAAGAAAATCTCAGTGTGGTATTTCTCAGGGGAACTTCATCTCTTGTCTTGCCAGTGGGAAGAAGGGGAGGGGAATATCTCCTCTGGTCAAAACAGACACTGCCGGACTGCAAATTGGAGCAAGCTAAGAACACAGGAACATCTTTTAAGTAGTATAACCCCTTTCCATTCCCCACCAGTGATAAATAATAGCATTTTTCCACAGTAAAAGGAAGATCCTGCCATTTAATTATCCTACAACTTGTTATTTCTCCTAAATGCTGCAGGATTTTTCGAAGAAACTTAGGTAATTTGCAGAGCTCCAGTAAGTGATTGCATTTACTTCCCACAAGAGCCAATTTTGATGAATTCAGCCAGTCCCTAGTCCTTTATTGTGTGTATTTGTGGCTGCATCCTGGTGCTACACTGATTTTGAAAGCAGTTTCAGAGACTCTTGACAGCCGTTCCCCAGCGTGTCTAGAATAGACTAGCTAGATATAATACGATGGTGGTGCACTTCACATACCCAGTCCAAGGGAGTGATGCGTGCTTCATACTTAATATTGTGACAGGACTCAGAGTGAGAAAATCCTGATGCACATACTCCACTGACCCAAAGATTGATACTGATTTCAGGATGAAGAAATTTCACAGAGGACACAATTTAGATAATTAGTCAAATGCCTAGTGAATCCACTGTTTAGATACGGAATCAGCCTGGACCTGTGTTAGTGAAGGGACCAAAAGAGGTAGTGTAAGGAGGTGGGTTGTGTATTGGCCTTTGGAGTGAGACAGAACAGGTGCGCTTCCTAGTTCTGTGCCCCTTGGCTATGTGACCTAAGACATGGGAATTACCTTTCTGAGCTTCCGTTTCCTCTCCTGTAAAATAGGCATGATACACGGTGATCGAAAACATTAAAGAAATAACTCAGGTGTGACAATGATCACAATGCTAATGAGAGTTTACAAGAGGGCTTGACAAAAGTTAACTGTGTTATCACTGTTCTAGGTTCTTTACATGTATCATTTCAATCAATCTTCATGTCTCAGACTTTTTCATTTTTGGAGTTAGGAAAACCCAAAGTTAGGAGACTGAATAACTTGCCTTAGTCTCAGAGCTAATAAGGTACCAGAAAGAATGAATTAAACCTAGCTGGTGTCACAATGCCTTTCACTTGCTGGAGGTGGCATTCCATGAAGTCAGGGAACATTGATAGGACTACACAGCAGGAAGCTCTTCTTGTCTAACCACCTGGACAGGATGGTTGGAGGCCATCCATCAGTGATTGATGAACATGCCAGCCGGATATGTGATCAACCTGGTATTAAGCGCCTATTTAACCAAACAAACATCAAACAAATAAACATGATATTGAGTGCTTGCCACATGCTAAGCAGTTCCCTAAGTTTTATTTCACATTATCTCATCCAATCTTAATAGTAAGCCTGTAGGACTATTATTAGTAAGCTTGTAAGACTGCAAATTGGAAACTGACATTTAAATATTTATTTGTTCAAGGTAACAGGGCTAGTAAGTGGCACAGCCAGGACTTGAATCCTCACCTGTCTAATCCCAGAGCATTATCTACTTGCTAACTATGTTAACAGACTACTCTTTGGATATGAGGGAATCCTATGCTGGCTATAAAGTTCAGGGCAGCATTGAGAGTTCCACGGATGGTCAGTCCTGGCAACCACCTTCATTTTTATCTGTTCCTTTGTTCTTTGAAGTTTCTTGATGATTTCAACTGCCAAGAAACTTGACAGTTCATTTGAGAATTCTGCAGTGAAGTTGGCCATCAACAAAACTGAATAGCCCACAGTGGATTCTTTTTATGACTGTAAGGCATTTCTTGTGAGCCTGCTTACTAAAATACCAGACAGTATAAAATTATCCTAATACAGGATCAAGTTTGGGAGCCATTTATTTGAATTTTTTAAAACCATAGCTTTTATTATTTTTGTTTTGCTTCCTTTTCTGTAGGAAAACAAAAAAATGTTCTGTACACCTACTTTTTGAATTAAGGATGAGTTACTACTTTGTGAATAACACTCCAGGACCGTATTATGACAAAATGATGCAGGTGGTGGATGGAGTGTCTCAACATCCTGAGAGTAAAAGAACTAAATTATTTTAAGTATTATTTTTATTTATTCTTTTTTTAAAAAACACTAGGTTGGCTTTTGGGATTGAAAATTACCAGAGTCTGATATAAAACGTGCTCTAAGTCCTATTTAAAGTTGGGAAGTGTGGCAGGATGACAACTGGACCCTCAATTGGGAGACTTGGGTACTAATTCTAGAGGTGCCACCAAATAGTTGTATCACTAGAGGAAGCCATGTCTTAATGACTGTTCCTACAATGAGAGAGTTCCTGGTGCTGCATAATTTCATTTAAGACCCCAAATAGTTTTCAGGTTATCGTGGTCCCAATTTACAGAATAGGTTATTGAAGCTTACAGAGTTCAAATGCTTTGTTCAAAGCTATATAGTATTTTGGCACCCATAGGTATAAAGAAAATTTGCTCTTGGTATTAGGTACCAAAAGCCAATGTATGTAAGATGAGAGGTCTAGCCTGGTCCTAGACACACACACACACACACACACACACACAACACACACATATCAAATTTAGTCAATTCTGGTCTTTTCTGTAGTCCTTGGGAGGGGTTTTGCAGTAAGGTTTCTAATAGAAATTGCATGGGGGAAGATTTACAATTGAAGTTGCTGGGAGGAGCTGCCTGTGCGAGATGACTGTAAATGCTGTTTGGCACCATTTAAATTGAATTGAGAATGTGCCGAATTGGGGACTGACTAAAATGTTAAACCACTTTGCTTGAACCGTATTCCAGGCCAGGGATAAAATAAGAAGCGTACAGCCTGCTGCAAGAGGAGGAAGACTTCAGGTCGGCTGCATCGGCGAATGGCAGCTGGCCTTGGTCTCAGCTCCGCCTGGCAGCTCTCCTGTCCCGGTGGGCAGCTGCCCTGAGGACAGGTGGAGGTCTGAACGCCCAGCCTCAGGAGCAGAGAGCCTGCAGGCTGGCACATTGTTAACATCAGTCAGGAATTATCCCTCCAACCAAAATGAATATTTATCTAGCCAAGTCTTCTTTTAACAATTAATTTTATTTGTGACCACCATTGAGATGTGTATGCTGTGCTAAAACATTTTACAAACCAGGACACAGCCACCCAATTTTAATGCGTTCAATCTGCAATGTCTGTAAAGCCTCAGCTCAACAAGCTGTAAGAATTTTGATGTTTCTTTCCATGCCAGTTATAGTTTTGTCTTGATTAATTCATTTACTCATTCACTCAACAAACACTTTCTGAACAAACACTATGTGGATAGTTCTATATGCTTGGCGCACATCAGTGAACAAGACAAAGCTCCCTGCTCTCATAGAAATTAAATTCCAGCCATTTACATCATTGTTAATTGGAAAAAGCACTAGCTTTGGAGCCAGCCAGCTCTGGGTTTCAAAGTCAATTCCACCACCTCTTAGCTATGTAACCGAACCTGCCTGAGCCATGTTTTGCTCATGGGTAAAATGTGGGCCATGATTCCAACTCACAGAAATCACGTGAGACTTGGAGCAAATAATGGAGGATCCAGGTGTGTGGCAACTGGAAGACCCTCAGTAAATGCCACCTCCTTCCCGGCCCATGGCCCTGCTCTCTGCTCTTCACCAAGCAGCTCTGCACCCTGGACTTGAGTCTGTGCCCGCTGTGTAGAACTCATTTATCCCCTCCTCAGAGTTGTATTGTCAGCTACAATTAGCTAGAAACAAGCAAAGAAAGGTGCTGAAGATTTGTGTCCTCACCGCACCTCACCTCCAATCCCTGTGTTGGAGCTTTAACCTCCAGTGCAACGGCGAACCTTCTTTGTGACGTAGTTAGGGTTGGACAAGGTTATGAGAGTGGAGCTCCCCATCCCCGTACTGACGGGGTTAGTGCTCTTACAGGAGAGGAGGGGACACCAGGGCTTTCTCTCTCTCACGCAGTGAGGAAAAGCCACGTGAGCACACGAGGGGAGGGGGCTGGCTGTGAGCCGGGGGGCAGGCCCTCAGTAAGCACAGAACCTCCTGGCACCTTGGCCTTGGGCTTTCCAGCCTCAAGACTGTGAGAAAGAAGTGTTTGTTGTGAAAGCCGCCCTGTCTATGGCATCTTGTCCTAGCTACCTGAGCTGACTAATAAGACAGTGAACTTGAGGCCAGCTGATGAGAAAGGACGGCCATTGGTGCCGATCCATCCATTTCATTGGTTTGCGCACAGTGATCCACCCCCCACCCATGGTCAGTTGGCATCTTAGCGGGGGTCTTCATAGCCATGTCTCCCTTCCAAAGGCCTCCCCACTCCCCAGGTGGGGTCTTCAGATCCTGGTTGACCATAGCAGGTGCTTTTAGAACATACCACGCAAAGCAGAGTCCTCCCTTCCCTGGAGTTCTCAATTATTGTCGAAGCTCCTGTAGTTTGCTTAAACTGTTTGTTATGTTTTCCAGTGGCACCAAAAATCCTGGTTGGCTTCATATAAATTAAAATATCTACCCCTGGTCTTTCTTTGAATTCTCGTCTAAACTAATAATGAAACTAACAATAAAACTAATAAGGACTAAGGAATTTACTGATGATCTCTGAGACAGCTTAATGAATAGAGATCAATTTCAGGTATCATTGTGTGGTTTTCAGATGAGAGGTAGAGAAAGGAGAAAAAATCCTTTCATTATACTATATATCTTATTGCTACAAATATAATATATAGTATATATTAATGATAGAAAGTAGAGAATGAACAAAAATAAGGAAACAAAATTGTTTTCAGTTCTAAGACCCTGTGGTAAATGCTATAGTCATTTTGATAAAGACTATAATTAGTAAAGGTGGTTATCTACTTTTATATTTATCAACCTTTTCATCTTTCCCTGTCATTAGATACTTTTAAATAACACCTAATTTTAATAACTTCATAGCACTCCATTATGTGATGTACATAATTTAAGTGCCCCCTCCCCCATTTTTTACATTTATCCCTCAGACTCTTGGAAATCACTTTCAACATTAGGATGAGAATTTCCATAGCTAAATATTTGATCTCATTCATACTTATTTCTTTAGAATAACTTCCTAAAGGCAGAACGATTTAGAATAACTTCCTAAAGACAAAATGGTGGGTCCAAACTTATAGCCAAATTCCTATTAATTCATGTATTTACTTAAATATTTTTAAGCACCTATTATTTTTAGGCAGTAGTAGGCATTGGAGAAAAAGTCATGTGAACAATGTATGTGGTCTCCACCCCCACAGAGGTTATTCTCTTGGGAAGTTTCCAATTTATCCTCCTGTGAATAGAATATGGAGTGTCTTTCACCTCATATGAATCAGCTCCTTCCAAAGTGCCTTTAATAGTGTCTCATATACATTTGTTGAATTGCAAAATAAAAGCTTTCCCACTGTCCCCACGTTGTTCTGTGTGAAGACAGATGCAGTACCAAATCGTATCAGTGCATTGGGATGGCTGGTCCCAGAATGATGCCCTTTCCCAGTTCCTGGAAGTGGGCATGAATTCCTTAAAATCAATAAACTAGTATTTTTATGCCTTGACTTAACATATGTTTTATGCTCAAAGTCTCATGTGTTCCTCATTTTAGCACCTCTTGTGTCAGGGTGTCTGGAATGATCCTGACTTGGGTGTTGTGTTTGAATGTCACGGCATTTGTGTCCAAACAAATTAGTGTCTGAAATGGCTCAAATGGAAACACATTCCCACACGGGACGGGGGACTGGGCAAGATGGCTTTAAAATGCCTTCTAGCCCTATTTTTTCTCATTCTTTGTCATTTTAAAAAGAGATAAAGGTCTTCAAAAAGAACAAAATCTGTTAGAACTCAGATAAAAATTATTCTAAATCATTAACAAAGAAAGACATCTATCTTCCCTTAACACAAAGAGATCCCAAAATGTCATACCCAAATCTGCAACATGGAAAATCTGAACCATTGAAAATCATGCATTAACTATGGTTATGAGATAGCCATCTCATCTCGACAGCTAAAAATACACAGGGACAGTCAGAAATATTGCCATTTTTTATATCCAGTGAAATAGCTTCATTTTTACTCCACAAAGAAAAGGGCTCCTTTGAACACTGAACAATATTAAATTTTCTGTTAACTCCCATTATGCCACATTTCTGTCTTAAGATCAGCACTCCCAACTCTTCCCTGACCAGGGTGCCTCCATTGCACTAGCTCCAGGGCCCCCTGACTTTCCTCATTCTGGATGAATTCCAGCCCATCCTCCCAAGATCCAGGTCCTTTATTCTCTCTCTTCCAGTCTCTCCCTGTTCCTAAACATCCCTTAATGCCCATGTTTATTTAATGACTAGCAATGCCAAGAGTACACAGTTGAGTTAATGACAGCCTTCCCAATAGGTGACTTTTGTATGAGAGAGTAGAGACCAACAACACATTTTCCCAACACTTTCAAGTAAGGCTTTGGGCAAATGAAAACTGCCACTAACTAGAAAGAGGAGGTGTGAAGTCAATAGCCTCAACAGCAGAAGTGAGAATAGTGAGAGAGCGAGAGCAACTCGTAAGTATTTTGAGAGGGCAACGACATGGGTGATGGCAGCACAGGGCTTGAACTTGGGCAGATATTGAATAAACATTTTTAATGTGAAAAGCCATCAAGTTTTTTTGGGCCTGCTCGAGAACAGGGTGGTCAGAGGGGTAAACCTTGGCCCCTTTCCTAACACTTTGCTCTGGAATGAAGAAAGATTGTGTTGAAGTCCTTTGACTTCACCAGAGCAGTTTGTGGCTTGCCCAGTTTCGGGGCCTGCTGGGGGAGCTGGCCTCTGATCTCTGAGCCCAGTGTCGGCTCACCAGCCCCCATGTGCTCTCAGAGGCTGGGGCTTGAGAGCTACCAGTGAGTCAGGTGAGACCTCAGGTGAGTGCCTCTATGGTTCATTTTTCAAAATGTTTATTCTTGAAGTCACTCATTTTAGCATTTCTGCATCTGAAATCCTGGCATTCTGTGTACTTGATAATTTGTATCACTTGAATACACTTTTTTTTTTCAGGGAACAAAAGCAAGGTTACTTGGTTACCCCAGATTGAATTACCTTGTTTGACAAACTAGCTTTTTCAATCCTGTCAGTGAACAAGAGGGCTGGCTCTGGCCCTGCTGTCCGGCACCAGCTCCTAACCTTGCTTCTCAGGGGAATAGTGAAAGACACTGGAGTTGCAAATCTTTGCCCAAACCAAACAGCCCGTAACATCTTCTAGGAAGCTGGAGGGCAAATGCCAATTTAAGGAAGGCTAAAGACAAACCAAAAGCACCCTAATTTTTTACAGAGATATATTTTATTCATTAATTTATAGTCATTGGCTTATTCATTTATTTAAATATTGATTGAGGTCCTCTCTGTTGTAGTTATGCTTGATCTTGGCATGTGCAGGTCACTACCTCCGGTCTGATGGGGAGATATGTGAGTACATAGGGCGCTGCATGGGGTTCTGAGCTATGAGGAAAATGTGGTATTGGGCACCACGGGGACAAAACAGGAAACAAGGAGCTCTGCATGGGAGGTGAGGAGGGTCTCCTGACAGCAGTGAGTCAGGGAAGACAGCATGATTGTAGGTGGGGAGGAGGGCAGGCCAGGAGAGGAAATGGCTACTCACACTCTTGGGGGGCATGTCTTACTTGGAGACCACAGACTCATTGGTCTGGCTGGAGTGTATTCAGTACAGATGTGACGGTAGAGACAGGAGCCAGTGAAATGGGTAATGGCCTGGACTTGAAGGCCCTTGCCTATCAGATGAATGAAGGTGTCCAGGAGATGAATTTGTTTGAGACTTACTTCTGTAGTGGCTTGTCTCCCCATTGGCATGCAAGTATATATCCATACAGTAGATAAAAATAAACAGAACAGTTGCAGAGTAAAAGTCATGAGACCTCAATTATGCTATAATGTGTTTAAAATAGTCTGATTTTAATAGACTGATTCAATCATTTTCTCTTATTAGTGTGCTCCTGCCACCTGCCTTGGAGGAAGGGCACCCCAACTCTGTGGTTTCCTCAGACTGCCCCTCGAGTGCAGCTAAAGCAGACGAATGTGCTTTTAATTGCCAGAGACATCTTTGTTCTCTCCACAAAGACGAGCTTCTTTCAGCCCTCTGTGCTGTCATCTCCCTCTATGAGACACATTCTGAGGGGTGTGGATTTTGCCTTGATGGGTTTCTTTAACGGGCCTTGCTATTGCTTTTTATCTGAAAGAAAGGGCTGCAAGAATTCAATGGATTATTTATTAAACAGCCAGCCCTGCTTGGAGAGACATTTTTTTCTTTTGAGTGTGTTTAATAACGATTCTGCTCTCGGATGCTCTCTGCATCAAAGAAGTTAAACTATTGAAGAAATGACTTAACCATTTTAAAACTAATACACTTTAGAATTCTGATTTAAGATAAGGCAGAATTTTATTAACAAAGGGCAAATCTCATTTTCACAAAGTGGAAATGTGTTCCTAACTGGGAGGACAAAACCGGGAATAAGTCTGGGAAGGTGTGACTCAGGTGCTCGGCAGCCCCAGCTGAAATTAGTACAGCGTTCAGTGTTTTGTTCATGAAACCCAGAAGGTTTTCCTTATCCTCTGAATCCCTTCTCCCCATCCTGAAGAAGAAGAACACAAGGAAGACCCAGGGAATTATATATGTAAAAATAACATCCCTCATATATGGCTTTTGGACAGACAGATCCTTGTGTAAATGAACAGATATCTGCAAGTTATTTATTTCTAACATTAGCTGATGCGCATTGAGCACAGGGACTGCACAAAGCATCTTAAAGGTGATAGAACCTCTTCCTCTAAAGAACTCTAATATGGCAGGTAGAGTGATTTTCCGCATTTTTCAGAGGATCAGAGAGGTTAAGTAACTGCCAAGGTTAAGCAGCTTCTAAGTGTTGTCAGTGTCGGCATCCAAATTCTGGTCCATTGTCAAAGCACAGATTTTTGGCGATGCTGTGTGGTCTCTTGATATTTTTATTAGTTACTCTGATTAAGCTGTAGGGAGTCTGCCTTTCATCATCAGTCCTAAAAGACCTGATACGATGGACTTTTTAAAAGGAAGTATAAAGGAGCTTATTTTAAAAAGGACTTCAGTTCCTGCCACCACCACTACCAAAATAATACTGACACCGTGAAAGCTATATGTTTGTTTATTATCAACCAACAAAAAGCACTGAAGTGATCACGTGGTAATTTCTAGGACCAGAAATTATATTTAATGATTTTATAATATATAAATTTATGATTTTTAAGCAATTGCTCTAAAATCAGCTCTCCTTTAGTATGTTGGTGCAGAAAACCGTTTCTGTCACCTTACAAAGAATTGAGAAAGATAGGGAGAAATCTAGGCATAAGCAGCCTAGGGTATTAGAGAGTTTTTTGAGAATTAGAGCTTTCATAAAAAGAAAAAAAAAAATGGAGTCGAGTCGTACTTTATACCATACTGAACACATCAGCTGGTTCTCTCCAGAAAGAAGGTGCTTGTTTTTCTTGAACTGAATACTTTTCAACATCTGGATTTCAATGGATTAAGTTTGCTAATTACCTTGTATTCCACATCTGGATGCAATATATATATATATATATATATATATATATATAAAATGATGCTCTTCAGACAAAGACAGATTGTGAGGATCTTTCCTGTTGTCATTTCCACTAATTTCCTCATTGTCATTTATCTATTTCTGGTGATAAGAATAATTGCAAGACCTTTTTAGCTACAATCCTGTGCTGTCTGTCCACTTCTGCATTACTCCACCTGATGATTCAATGTATATTACTCCACAAATAGAAGCCAGCTTAGACGTGTCACTGCTGTATGTGTATGTTCTTACCTTCAGCAGGACTGTCCTGCTGCGCACTGAAAATGACAGGTGCTCTCCTGCCTCAGGGCCCTTGCACCTGCTGTTACCCCTCCGTGGAATGCTCTCAGCCCAAAAACCTGCATCACTCTCTTCCTCATGAACTTCAGGCATCCTCTTTAAATTGCCACTCCAAACATTCCCTATTTCTTCTTCCCTGATTTACTTTTCTCCATAGTACTTACATACCTGTTGACATATTTTATGTTTTACTTACTTATGTATTCATTATGAATTTCCCCTCACTTAATGTAAGCTCTATAAATACAGGGATTTTTGTTGGTTTTATTCACCACTTTATTGTTAGTATTTGGAATGATGCCTGGCACATAGTAAATGTTCAGTAGAAGTTTTTAAATATATTATGAATAAATGTGTCTTAGAAATAGAAAAACCACAGTGACATATGTACACATTAGTATGTAATGTCTGTGAGGGCAGGACTAAGTTTTGTTCATTACATTGTTCCCAGTGCCCTGAAGAATGCCTGATGCATAATACACATTCAATAAACCTTTATGGATTAGGTAGATCAGAGCTCATTAACAAAATGATTGGGACTATTACTAGGTTTTTAAAGGAGAGAGGAGGAGAGGAAGAAAGAATGAATAAGAGAGAGAATGCAGAATTATATTTCAGGGCTCACTTCCATTTCACATTGGCTTAGAGCTTACATGTGGTTTATCAGGTTAAAGCTACAATTTCAAATAAAATTTGCAATTCCCTAAGAACAGAGAATCGGATCGTGAATAAATAAATACAGCTTATCATAAAACCTCATTGACTAAACATACGAAAAACAAACAAACAAATATTCATTGACTCCCTTGTCAGCAGCAGCTTTTTTATTTTATTTAGTTATTTGGTATTGGTCACTCAAGTGAGGGAACACATTTGATCGTATGTCTTACAAGTCTTGGCTGTACTAACCATATTCTCCTGTCTATAGATATATTGTATTCATATATAATCCAAGAATCATTTACTCATCAGAGAAAATAAGAAAGATTACTCTTGGCAAGTTCATTCTTTATGGCCCCAGGGACAAAAGACACACTGCAGCTGTGCCATGAACCACCCATCATTCACCTGGGAGGTTGCAGGGAAGAGGCAAAATGTAAGATGAATTTTAATGATGAACGGAGCACTGGCATTTGAAGTGCCTGTTTATTATAAAAATGGGAAAGCTTCAGAGTTATTCTATCTGCTGGTCAGGAACCAGAGCTAAACAGAGAGAGGAAAATTGGCTTTGATTGAAACGTGTGGCCAGCAGCCACTAGCATGCTCCAAAAGCAGAAATAGACATGATAAGATACAGAGGGTCACTCTTGGACCCAAAATTATCTTCAAATATATTAAGGCAAATTTCTTAACATGAAGAAATAGTAACAACACTATAAAATTTTAGAATTTGAAACTTAGGTGCTTAGATGTTTGAATAATCAGAAGTATTCAGGTATAAGACAATATAATGTAGAAAATACAATACCTAAAAAAAAAGATAGTTAAATAAAGAATAGGAGGAAATTATGGTGGCAAAATATTAAGCTTGGCCAGAAAACAATTAGTTGGTGGAAAAATCTTGTTTAGTCCAGGCAAGATGGAGTAGACCCACTCAAGACTACACATAAGGCCCCTGTGGGTCATTCTGTTACTGTGAAAATAATCCCCAGAACTGGCCCCCAGCTCATTCCTAAGGGAGGATCCTACTTCCTGACTCCTTGACAGCAGACTTAGGCATGTGATTTTCTTTGGCCAATGAATATATGTGGAAATGACATATGACACTTCCTAGCAAAAGCTTTAAAAGCCATCATGAGATTCTGCCATCTCTCTCTTCCCTCTACCATGACATCAGATGTTCTGGATAAGGGCTGTTGTCCAGTCAAGGTGCCCAAATGAAATGGACATGTCTATTTATAGACAAGTCATAGGGACATAAATGTGAGTCAGCGAATCCACCTTTGTTTTTGCAAGCCACTGAAGTTGGGAGTCTTTTGTTACTGCTGTAACAACTTAGCCTCAGCTGACTGATATTATTTCTGCATCTGTGAAGAACATTGAAGAAATGGTCTATTCTTCTCAGAGGACTCTCTCAGAGGAGTACTGCTGTGGCTTAGAGAGCACCAGAGTTGTAAGAATTCAAAGTTTCTCCAAATGTGGTGCCACATCAGAACTGCCTGGGAGCTGGTGAAATTCATAGACTCCCAGGCCCCACTCCAGAATGAGTGAATCTGTGTCTCTGGAGGTAGGGTCTGGGTGTCTGTACTGTATCAGACTCCTCAGGTGATCCTTCTACAAACCCAAACGTGAGAACTGCTAGCCAAGATGTTTACCTCAGACTAACGTATGAGCACAGAGCCACTGAAAAAGAAATTAGAAAAGTTATCTTTGAAAGTCTTGAGATTGGGTCTTTGTTCTGCCTCTCATTAGCTTTGGGATCCTACGCTAGTTGCTTTAGTTCCAGAGCTCAGATTTCTCATGGCTTGCATGGTATCAATGACAGCCATCCCTGCCGCCTTCTAAGGCTGTGGTG
This sequence comes from Manis pentadactyla, assembly GCF_030020395.1. Taxonomy (NCBI): domain Eukaryota; kingdom Metazoa; phylum Chordata; class Mammalia; order Pholidota; family Manidae; genus Manis; species Manis pentadactyla. The sequence goes on from NC_080031.1 coordinate 97,682,227, forward strand.
ATAAAATAACTTGCAAATGCTTTGCAAACTGAAAAACACTTTGCATATCAAGATAACTGCGGTCTTGTCAAGATGTGGGGTTCGGGGAAGCCTTTCCTCTAGTGAGACTGGGAACCTCTGAAACCATATATTGAATAAAGAAAGAAATCAAACAGTGCAGCCTTGGAAAGCAGGCACAACCTATTCAAAGCTAATTTTATTGTGCTGTTTTAATAACCAGTAGGAAACTAAATTAGGAATTATTCATGTCTAAGACATGGCTTAATGTCTAGACCCCATCAGGTTTAAGCTGCAGAACTGAGAAGACAGATACATCCCTGCTGTTTCAACGGAGAATCCCAGCTACTCAGACAAGCCCAGAGGGGAAAGCCTGCCAAGCTGTGCTTAGACAGCTCAATACAGGGCGGATGAAAGCGCCTCTGCAGTCCTCCCCACCACTGCTAAGATCCCGGACTGACTGAGTGTTCATCAGGTGCTCAGCATTATGCTAAGCGCTTCACCGGAGGCCTCACAGAAATCTCAAGGAATAGGTACTTTCAGCCCAGTTTTAAAGATGAAGCAACTGAAGCTCAGTGAGGTAGAGTTGTTTTGTCTAAAACGACCCCTCTAATAAATGATGGGCAGGATTTGAACCAAGGTTTTGCCTGATTCTGGAGTTTCTGCTCTCAACCATTATGATTACTTTTTCTCTACAGAGCAGATACAGTTATTGTGGGTGAAAAGATGACAACACAACAAGAAAGTATTTTACAACCAGAAAAAAATTAAAATGGTATTTGGAACTCACCACTCAAACACCAAGGCATTCTACCTAGCTAGAATAAACTAGAAACTATAGTATAATAAATTATAAAAATCCAGTAACTCTCACCTGTGCCATCTTCTTACCCTACATTTAAACAAATTTTTTTAATGTTAATTTTTTATTTTATTTATTTTTAATTAAGGTATCATTGATATACAATCTTATGAAGGTTCACATGAACAACATTGTGATTTCAACATTCACCCATATTATCAAGTCCTCCCTCCACCCCATTGCAGTCCCTGTCCATCAGCATAGTAAGATGCTATAGAGTCATTAGTTGTCTTCTCCATGCTGTACTGTCTTCCCAGTGACCTACCTGTATTGTGTGTGCTAATTATAATGCCCCTTAGCCCCCTTCTCCCTCTACACCCACCCTCTCAAACCCTTTCCCTTTGGTAACCACTAAGTCCTTCTTGGAGTTTGTGATTCTGCTGCTGTTTTGTTCCTTCAATTTTGCTTTGTTATACTCCACAAATTAGTGAAATCATTTGGTACTTGTCCTTTTCCACCTGGCTTATTTCACTGAGCATAATACCCTCTAGCTCCATCCATGTTGTTGCAAATGGTAGGATTTGTTTTCTTCTTATGACTTAATAATATTCCATTGTGTATATGTACCACATCTTCTTTATCCATTCATCTACTGATGGATACTTAGGTTGCTTCCATTTCTAGGCTACTGTAAGTAGTGCTGCAATAAACATAGGAGTGCATATGTCTTTTTGATTCAGGCATCTTGTTTTCTTTGGGTAAATTCCTAAGAGTGGAATTACTGAATCAAATGGTATTTCTATTTTTAGCTTTTTGAGAAACCTCCATATTGCTTTCCACAATGGTTGAACTAATTTACATTCCCACCAGCAGTGTAGGAGGGTTCCCCTTTCTCCGCACCCTCGCCAGCATTTGTTGTTCTTAGTCTTTTCTATGTTGGCCATTTCCAACTGGTGTGAGGTGATATCTCATTGTGGTTTTAATTTGCATTTCCCTGATGATTAGCAACGTGGAGTATCTTTTCATGTGCCTGTTGGCCATCTGAATTCCTTCTTTGGAGAAGTGTCTGTTCATATCCTCCACCCGTTTTTTAATTGGGTCATTTGCCTTTTTGGACGTTGAGGCATGTGAGCTCTTTACGTATTTTGGATTTTAACCCCTTATTAGATAAGTCGTTTATGGATATATTCTCCCATACTGCTCTTATGCTACATTTAAAAATAATAAATGCAGAAATGCATGGCTATTGCTCAGCTGTCTTCAGATTTGAGTTGAAAATGTGAAAATAAATCATTGTAGCCTTTGAGGATTTTTTATGTCATAGGAATTAGACACAGCTCTAATGATGAAGGAAAAGAAAAACACATCCAGTGGAGCCAACCCTTTTTCTGCAATTATAACCTATTTAGGATCTTGTCTTCTTAAAATGCTTTCCTTAATTTGCTCATCACTATAACTCAAAATAATCTCCAAGGAAGGCATGTCAAAAAAAAACATGCCCTTACAATCAGGAGAATAAAGATACTCACATTTATGTTTTAAAATTGCAGTGTACTGAATTTGGTTAAGTACTTAAGTGTCTGATTATCCATTATATTTTATGCCTAACACAGGGCCAGGAGAAATGAGCTACTCTGACAATTAAAAAATCCCCGTGTGCTAATATATTAGAACATAACAAAGTATGATTTCCTTTTTAAGATTTAATGCACGTTATGCTTTGGACCTTCCTCCGTTCACCCATGGCTCTAAATATTTAAAATTAATACACACAATGTAGGCTACTACGTGGACAATGCTGTATTATCAGAACAGATGGAATACATAAAGAGAAGCAGTAGAGTAGTAGGGCCAAGTAAGAGCTTTATAGGACTTTTAAATTAATGCAAACCCATAATGCATGGTGACAGTTTGGGTTCTTGGAATTACTTAAGAACTCATTTAAGTCTTCTATTAGTCATTTTCTTAGGCGTATTTCAAAACCCGTAGAGATAGCTTTTCTTTCATTTCCCTCATTTTCTCCCTTCCTCTTCTCACCTTCTTCTCCCTCTCTCCATCTTTCCTTCCTTTGGGTCTTCCCTCTATTCTTCCTTCCTTTTATTCTTATCAGCAAAGAAGAAAAACCATGATTTCTTTGGGAAGTATTAGAACAGAGGTAAAATGGAGCCATATATAAAGAAACAATCCCTTGCTCAGACTAAATAGTAAGACATGAAGAAATTCTGAGCTCCCATGTGCTTTTTTAAAAAAGAGCACCATAGACTTGTTACCCAGCCATCACATTTTGAGCACCCACTGTGTGATATGGGACAGGGGTTTCCCCTCCTCATAGCCAAACCAGGAGGGAGGGAGGGCTTCTGAACAGGGAGGAAGTCTCTGGGGTTCTGTATTGGTGTACTCTGACTTCGGTGCTCCTGTCCCAGGGCCTCCTTTGCTGGGTGGGGCCAGAGACAGTCCCTCAGCATCAAGGCAGCTAAGGATTCCCCTCCTTTTCATTTCATTTAGATTCTCTACCAACACCTCTTCAAACCGACATTCCTTGTCTGAACGTTCCTGACTCTGAACATTGTTAGAAGTCATGATCCAGCCCCTTGTCTTATCTGCTTTTGTACCCGGTAAGCCCAGCACTGCTGGAGAAAATCATAATTATTATATTACTCTACTGTATTATATTATTATACTATACTATATAGTATATATAGTATACTATACTATATATACTATACTATAATTACTGTTTTGTTGAGATAGTTAATGCAAGTTAGACTTTGAGGAAAATATGTGTCTTCCAGCTTTAATAACATCTGTAAAGAACTATAAGATGTCATGTTTTGAGGTTTATATGAGATGTTTGCTAATATTTAATGAAACAACCCTTCTACTCCTATCATCAAAATCAACAAGCTGAAAAATTAAATAATTAAAGGCTGGTTAGAAGTTGACCTTCATCAAAAGGCATATCTTTCTCCATTTCTTCTCTATGGCACCTATTCGAATGGAAAGTTTTCATTTGGTCATGGGGAAAAGGTGAGAACTGAAGCAAAACAATGCATAAGGAAAACCACTGCTGGAGAGCTTTGTTGGTGGTTTGCTTGGACTCACAATATCTGGGGAACAGAATTTTTAAAATTTAAGTTAAAGTGAGAAATTGAAACTTTGTCCCTCTACTCTGGACTGTGTTAAAAACCTACAGCTAATTTCATTAAAATAGTTCTAGTGAAAACAAATAAATATATATGGAAAGAAAAACAAAAACAAATCCGAGCACCAAAGCAAAACTGCCTCTGTTAGTTTGGGATGAGCAGTGGATTCAGTCCGATATTTTGTTCCTACATATGCACCCATGGCTCCATCCCACTTAGGAAGGTGTGGCTTTCAACTCCAGAAGCCAGGTGAAACCGGCTTAGAACTCAGTTGCCAGCATCCTCACTCAGCTTCTGTCTACATACCTGCAGTTGGGAGTTGGTGCACACAGAGAAGATGGATGTTTATAATTTGAGGCTGAGCTCCCATTCTACATATGAGAATTAGCTTTTTTCACCTGTCTGTATCAAAGGCAGAATAAATGACTTCATAATGCTTTTACTATTACTAATAGTAGTTATAAATCTATGTTTTATTCTGACCTCTGTCTCAAAGCACTTCACAAGCATAAAGAGAAATACAAACTTCCCACGAAGAATGCTTTATACAGTCAAAAGTCATTTCCTGTGAAATGAAAAGCACTTGCTGTTTAAGAGCCCGCGGATGCATTAGACGAGGATCTAGGGCAGGATTATCCAGTTGTAACCAAGGGCAGAATTGATTTAGGCAGAAGGCAACCACCTCAAACACTCCTGATCTCCATTTTGCATCCCATGTGAATTAAAATGAAGAGGAGCCCAGTTACTACACAGCACGATGTCCGGTTCCATCCTGAGTCTTTTTGGGGGAGAGCAGAGCAGGTGGTGCAAGTCCCCATGTGAGAAAGCTGTCTGCTTGACCCCAGGGCGGTAGCTGTTTTGGCGAGCCAAGGGGCCGTGGTCGCATCACTTCCCAAGAAATGCTCTCACCAAGGTGGTTGGATCTCTCTCTTTCCCTGTCAAGACTCTCTTTGTGAATTTGTTTTTGTCTGGTTTTGCTGGTCAGGCTGTTCAGAGGCTTGATTCATTTGATTGTCTCTCTCTCGTCCAATGTTTGCCTCTCTCCTGAAGTAATCCCTTTACATGTAAGCTAAAAGCAGCATTTCTTGCCCAACACTTTTCAACAATCACGGTCCTGAGAAACAGTCATGAAAAATGATTCTGACTGTGAAACTGTTTGATGCATTCTCCCTTTTGGAGACTTTCATAATCTACTAACAAATTAAAGGCCCTAAGAATTCTGGTAGTAGGTACTTGTTGGATTTTGCTTAAGTCAACATTTCCCAAACAAATTCAGTGACATTACTTTCCTCCCTTTTGTGAAACACATAATGGAATCTCATAAAACTTAAACTCCAAGGAACAGTCTTTTTGAAAACATGCTGGTTTATAGAGTGCCTTAGAGATTGAGTTGTAACTACTTCCAGGTTTCCTCACCTGTAGAATACAAATACCAGACTGGAATCCTTCTCAGATCCCTGCCAGTTCCCAAACAAATGAGTATAATGTAAAATATAGTTCTGGAGGACATCATTCTCATGGTGTATAAAATAACAAATTTCTTCTCAAACTACATTTTCTAATAGAATCTTCCACAGTATTCCAGAATTGTTTTAACCTGCTAAGAACTAGAACTCTATTGTCAATAAAATCTCAGGTTTATTGGTGGAGGGGTTTTACTAGTTGGCAAACCAGATAGGAACCGGAACTCCCCTGAGGAGAGAGTCTGTCCTTCATCTTCTCTCTCTTAGATTTTAATATATCAGAACTCTGGATATTAGTAATAGACTTCACACACTACCTAAAACTGCCTCAGTGTGAATCCTGAATTAATAATGGATACAGAACTAGAATTCTCTTTTTGATCTTTAAGCTCGCTCTAAAACAAAACCTCTGACTTGGCACATGACAAATTAACACATCAAAAGAATGCAATAGGAGAAAGAAAGAGACATCTCAATTTTTCCTTTAGGTCTCGAGATTATTTCAACACATGCATTAGAGTGATTTGAGGAATCTAGAAAGATCTTTCAGTCAAGGATAATGGAAGAGTTTGGGCCAGGGAGGGTCAGAGTATAGCATTTGTAACTCAGTGAAATGTAAGAACCACCAAGAAATCATGGGAATTTAAAATAAATACTTAATGTCTTTTTTCCTTCATTTCTTGCCTGAAGTTTGGCATTGATACTGACTTGGCTGGTGAGAAGTTTAGTACCTTGGGACTATCCATCCATTTCAGAAGGACACTGGGCAACTGTGGCTGACTAGGTGCTTGGTGCTGGAGATACAGAGGTGGTGGAGAGGGCACAAACAGGTATGGTTTGCTTGGGAGTGCGGTAAGGAGTGCAGGTGGTCGTCACGTGACCACACTGCTGACTCTCTCACTTCAAACTAAGACACATTGTCTGAAGGAAAGAGGCATGTTTCTGTGACAACATACATCCAAGGGGCCAACCTAGGACACTAAGGACAGAGACTTCTCAAATAAGATATACAAGGATTTTATGGATGAGTAAGAGTTCTCTTAATTGGAAAGAATATTTGCAGACAAGAAGCATGAACCAACATGCAGAAGAATGAGGGGTATTCACAGTCTGTGCAAAGGGTAACACATTGGTGGTATTACCTGGGCACATGGCTCTTGAATTCAGTTGCACATCTCTTCGGGGTACGTTTCTAATTGGGAAAGAGGACTGAAGGTGATTGGGAAGGAGACTGAAGAACAAGAAAGAGGTAGATCAAGGGAAGTATCTGTGTTCTAAGTTAAGGAATGGCACACCTCTGCAATCAGTTATAAGAATATAGTTACTACTGAGGCCAGAAACATCAACCCAGAAATCTACAGTAAATGACTTGGGATTGGTTCCTGAGCTGAATGAAACCTATTTGCCATTCCTGCTATAGCCAATGAGGGAACGTTATTTTTTAAGCAATGTAGGTTTATGATTAGCAATGCTTTAGCAAGATTTCAGTGACCACAGGATTAATTACAAAAGGGAGAAGGTGAAGGAAGAGGAGTTAGGAATAACCTCTAATAATTCTGTTCATTAATTGTTGAGCTAGAATGAAAGAATATTCATTTAGACTTCCTCACAACAGTGCTGAGGTGTAGGCATTATTACTATCCCTGTTTTATAGATAAGGAGTGAGAGCATCATAAAGGTTAAGTAGGTGGGCCCTGATGACATATGTAGAAAGAGCTGCATTTGAATCTTGCAAGGCTGGGCATTGTCTGGACCTTGCTCACTTCTTATATCCTTAGTTATATTCTTAGTTAAAGAAATATCAGTTTCTTAATTGTGGTATTCATTTTTCTCTATCATTGAAAGTGCAATGGGTACAAGGAACTTTAAGCCAAATGGCTCTGGTAAAAAATAAGAGAGTTCTGCCTGGAACAAGAAGACGAATTCCATGATAATCAGGTAAAAAAGGGCATACCACTCTCTGCTCAGAACCTTTTCCTTGTCTCCCCGGAGGTTAGGTTTCTGGATATCCACACTAATAAAATAAATAATACCTGAGGCAGGGGCTCCTGTGATACACGGCAGGGAGGAAAATGTCCTGGGAGAGTGAGGGAGGGAGCCGCCTTTGGACATGGTTTATCAGCCGGACTCTGTTGCTGAAGCTCCACCAGGCAGCAGCTGTACCTGAGCCTCCGGGTGGGGCTCAACTGAGAGTAGCCTCCGCTCTTGCTTCTAGAAAATACAGGGCGGCTGGTGACAAGGTCTGAATTTGGGCTAACAGACTGGGAGCCAAGTAATGTGGAGCTTCCTGCAGACCAGCTGCTTGACCCTTGATCATGCAGGGTGGTAAGGACTGATTGATGTACAGTATTGAGGGAAAGTGATTGTTTTAATGTTAAGGGCTTGCTGTTTGCGGAGTTCCTCCGTGTTCCATGATACTGTTGTGTGTGCTAACAGGATATACGCTGAAATGAAAGACCTTAACTTACAGTCCTATTAGAGCAGGAAAAACTAATCCTGCCATGGAGGGTAAAACATTCTTTGCAGATATTCAGGCTTTGAAAATGTGTGCAACTCCTTAAAGAAAAAACTGTCTTGCCAAGGAGAATATGAGAACCAAATTGATTAACTGGATGTGGTGGCAGTGCTGGACTGAAGCGCTGCATGACTGAAATTTCTTGGGGCAGGTGTGTGCTTGTCTCTGTCTCTCAGGTGCCTCTGCTTCCGTCCCAAGATGCTTCCTCACCTGTGCTCATCTGATGCTCGGTCACACTCTCTCAGGCATTTTGAACCAGGTAGAAGGGGAGGTCGTAGGAGAGAAAGAAGAACAGGATGTTGCATTGCCACAGACTACATGAAACTACGACCAGTGTTAGATAGTTCCTGCAGTTGACTTTATGCTGTTTTCAAAAATCCTCTGTATTTTGGGGCATGCTTCTAAGTATTCTCTTACATAATGGTTTCAGTGGTGGGTCCCCTAGTCAAATACATTTCCCCACTCATATTTTTCTGGGATGGAACACACCCATTGTTTAGTTCTGAATATGTGTCCACACTGTCACTTCAGGCTGCCAACGGAGATTTCTAGCACAGGGTCACAGTTGGATTACACTGTGGGTGGTGATACAGTATATCTCTGTTTGCTTTTCCATCTGGAAATTGATCACTAAAACCACAAAACTCATTCTGAGCCACCCACATATAGACAACATGCTAATGGAATATTTCACTCCTGCAGGTTATTGGAATGGAAAAAGGCTAAACTATAATGCCTTATTTGCAGAAATATTTCTGTGATGGGATTTATTAGTTAGGCTACTGTGGAGGAATACAGATTTTCTTTAATGGGTTCCATTCTGATTTGTTAAGTAAACAAAACACTTTTCAAAGAAATTTATGTATTTACACATAGACTGGAGATGAAATTGTGTAGCTCTAATTCATTCTAGATATAAAATTTACAAATTTTATATGAAATTTAAAAATTTATATAAAATTAAAATTTCATGGCTGGGAAATTGCTAAAGGGTCACCTTTAAGAAAAAAAAAATCAGAAAAATAACAGGCAAAGAAGACTATCAGGTGGCTCCGTGCCCGCTCTATCTGTGCAGGGGGTGGTAGTGATGAGAAGCTGTGTACTTAGGGCGAGGAGGTGATCCCATGGATCAATTCAGACTTTGCTGTTAGGATAGCCTGTGGTCATCTCTGGTTTTCATGGCCTTGTTTCTTTCTCTGCTTCTCAGTCTGTAGCTTTTCTTAAGCACAAAGATGTTGATTGAAATATAAACAGCAGTGAGTTGGGCAACTGTAGCAATGGACAGGAGTTCGTCCATCTGGAACTGCCTTAAATTTTTTTAATTTAGGGAAAAAAAACAATAATAGAATGCTTGATGGCTTTCTTGTGATACCTACAAAATATTTTATCATCCTAGCTTTTCACATTTGGCTCTGCCACTCCTATAATGAAGGTCAAGAACTTGCAGTGCAAATATTTCTTGAGCATCTACCACATACAGGTGTTTTCTTAGATTTTCCCAACCATGAGGTCATTGATAACATCCTAAGTTCAGTGAGAGAGCAATTACTAGAAAGGGGTACCTTTCCAGGGACTACTTCAGCTCACATAAATCCTTCCATGGCTGAAGACTTTTTTTCCTGAACTTGGTGGCTTCAGTCCTAAAACCATGGTGTGTTGGCCGAGGTCAAGGCTGGAGATGGATGGTTTCTGTTGCCTGGTTTGTTGTGAGCACTTTGCTCTCCTCCAACCAGGGGGAGTCATGGCAGACTGTTCATTATATATTCTTAATGGAACAGGAAATTAACACAATGGAAAAATATGTATTGCTGCCCGATCTCTGAGAGTATTTCATTTTAAAACTAGGTACAGGGAGGAAATATCTCGTTATTTTATAACAGTTTTTATTACTCAAGCAATGCATGTTTACTGCAGAAAAATTAGAAAATACAGATAAGCAGAAAGAAATTAAAAGTCATCCTCAATACCTAAAGATAACTGTTATTAACATTTTGATATCTCTCCTTTCAGTCTTGTTTTTCTGTTTAGATTGGATCATGCTGTTTGCTTTACAATATGGTTTTTCTTTGGTTTAAAAACATATGATTAAAAACTTCCTGTGTTGATAAATCTATTTTTACAGCATTTTAAAATGGCTTTTAGTTAGTTATTATACTTTGCATACCCATGTTCATTTAATTTAACCATCTGTTGTTAAACATTTGTAGTATTTCCAATTTTCAGATACTGTTTTATTGCAGTAAACGTTATTAGAACGAACTTTTTATACTCATTGATTATTTCCTACATAAGAATTGCTTCAAGTTTAATTGCTTTGTCAAAAGGTCTGCTTTTTTATGTATTTTGATATATATTATCAAATTGCCTTCTAAGAAAGTTACACTTACAATAACATTGTGTAGGAGTGCTTTTTTCCCTAAATTTGTAGCCATTTTAAGTATTATTACTTAAAAAATCCTTACCAATTCTGATAGGTGAAAACTCATACCTCATACTGTAAGTTAAATTTCTTTAGTTACTGGTGAATTTCAGCAATGATTTTGTGTTTATTGCCCAGTTTTGTTTTTTCCTTTGGGTATTGCCTGTTCGTGCCCTTTATTATTTGATTGATGTGTTCTCTTATTAAAGTAGTCATCATTTTTTGGTATATCAATAACCAGATGCTTTTCTATGTAATTGAGTAGTTGCGTTAGAGTGAAAAGGAAAAAAACCAACAAAACACATGAGCCAAATGTCCTGGACTCCTGGTTAATAAACACTAAACATATTTGTAGTAGTACTTGGGTTGTAGTAACTGTAATTATTTAAACGGGGTTTTCAAATAATTCTTTATTGTTTACCATCCCAGGAAAATACCTGCCTCCTCACCTTTTTTAAGTAGGCATACCGTGGTAAAGTGAATGAGAACCATAGATCTTTCTTTTTTTACTCATACAGGTGCTTGCTTCAAGCTGGATGGGGCAATGCCATCAGCGCCTCTCCCCCATCTCTGTAGACCCCCTTACCTTCTTTACGCACACTAGTTCCCAGGGCATTTCACTCCAAGCAGTCAGCACCTGCGTCTCTTAGTGCAAGAGCCGCCTTCTTACGGTCCTAACTCACTTTCTCTGCAGAGGCCTGTGGACACACGCCCAGGGGTGTTCCTTGACCAATGGCTGTGGCTGGCAGCGACCTTGTTCCCTGGAGGGACAAGTCTGGCGTGTGACCGGCCCCATCTTTGGAGCTCCCTGTGGGACTGAGCCAAAGCTCCTCCCACAGGACTTGCTTGGCTTCACACCCTGGCCTGACCTCTGTCCGTCCCAGTTCTCACTTCCCCCAGTTCCCACTTCCCCCAGTTCCCACTTGCCCTCTTCCACTTCCCTGAGATCATTTGCTGTTATGTTACTTCCATACTGAGGCTTCTTGTTGGGTCTGCTTCAGGAAACTCCTCCTAGAGTCACATATATCAACGTTTAGAAATTAAAGTAACATGGGGAGGTCCCTTCATATTTTGAGCACTAATGGCTAAAAATAACTAGAGTAGTTAACATTTTTGAGATTTTACAGTGAATCTAGCACTAAACCCTTTCTCATGGAGTCTCTTGTCTAATCCACATATTATAGGGCATCTCTGTTTTTTTTTTTTCCCAGATGAGAAAACTAAGCTTAATTTGTTACTAATAGATTCTCAGTAACCAAAATGGGGTTCAGAGCGGAGTCTGGCAGACCCCAGAGGCCAAGCTCTATAACCATGATTCTAATCTGCCTCAGAAGTGGGTTAGTGAGTTTTTGGTAGGGTCAGAAATTGTTTTCAGGACCCCTGGAATTATCGGGCCCCGTCTAAGGTGCATGGATGCTGGCCAGCCATGACAGCATATGACTCGGTGTTCTTCTGGATTCTTCTCACATGCACACGAATTGCCTATAAGAGACTACTCTTGTTCTAAGCTCAGTACAGGTTTATAGGAGGAAGAAACATGACAAAATTTTCTTGTCCTGTCCCTCCATCCAAGCAAGGGGTCAATTACAGGTTAAGTTCCAGCCTTGCCTGATCCCGAAGGAGATTGAGAAGAGCCTCTCCCCTTCAAGGAAGCTGGGCTTTCTTTCATCCTCTTGCAACAGCCAGTCATTAGCTAAGGTTTCTTCTAGCAACATGATAACTCCATGGACTTTAGGCTCTTAGTATCTGGGCGAATCACCTCCAGGAGCCAACAGGTAGTTCCCTGATGAAGGCTTCCAGAAGGTCTGAGCCACCAGGAGCAGGCAGTACAGACGCTGCGGAATGGGTCCGCAGAACCAGTAGTGGACTGGCTGAGTAAGAGCTGCTTGTGTACAATAAGGGAATCTGAGGAGATTCGGGTGGTTCCAGCAACACCTGCTACCGCAGGACGAGGACAAGATTCTGGAGGGACATTGGCAGGGCAGTTTGGCTGCCTTTTTTGCAAAACTGTTCCCTCCTGTTAGCAGCAGCCGGTGGGACAGTTAGGGCTCTTGGGCAAGAACAGGGCACTCCAATTATACCAAGGATCGGGAAAAACCCAGCAACCATCTGATTGGGTTGGTCGGGCGACAGAGTGAACTGTTCTTTGGCTGTGCTTTTTTAGAGGAACAAAATAGAAGTGGATCCTGCCCTCCTGGAGCACACCGTGTTCAAATAGACAGCTGGGCAGCCGTATAGGGTGAGGAGGCAGAGTATTAGCAGAGTTTCTGGGAGGAAATGTTTAAGCAAGAAGCAGCAGAAAGTAATGCCCTCAAAGGTCTGGAAATGGTGGTTGATAAAATGCTAAATATTTAGTATTTTATAATGGAATAGCCACATCTAAGGGTCTAATAAAATTATCTATGTGTTCTAAAGAAATTGTATTATAGCCATGCGGTTCTAATATTAAAAACTGCAGGCATTTGTACATATCACCCATCAGAATTTAATAGGATGAAGCCACACTGAAGAATCCTTCAAGAACTCATTTAAAAACATACTGCTATGTTTGTGATTGCTGCTTTATAATTGCTATAATCCATCAGCTTAATATTGTCATAAAAAATTCTAATAAATCATGACTGAGTTACAATTGATAAGGCATGAATAGCATCCTCAGCTATGCACTGAGTTCTACTAATCTATTAGTCCATGTATTTGAAGTAGATTGAAATTAAAGATCCTCTCTGAATATTAGTTAAGCGGCTTGAGGCAGAATTCTGTCCAGTGTTCAAATGAGGAAATCCTTTCTAGGCTGAACTTGAATTTGAAAGATTTCATTTGAAAACTCTTTTCTTCTCCATCCCAGTCAGAGATCTGAGGACCTGGGGCACCCCCAGTAATGGTTTATCTAGACTGTGTACTGTGTATCCCCAGCTGTAACCAAGTAACTCTTACTCAAGCCACCTGTGGGTAAAATTGTAATATTTCCAGAATATCTCACCTGGCTTTAGTGCATCTGCATATCAGCAGGTGTTCCTCAAGGGTGGAGAGTTATAGTTCATCTCCATATCAATGGCTAATTACCTGGGTGACAAAGGGCTTATCTGACCCTGAGAGGTTAGAGGAAGGTCTTGCTTTCTTCTGCCTGAGCAGGAAAGAGATGGCCCTAGACTGCAGTTTGTTAGCAATAAACTGGTTTTAAACTTAATTTCTCCCTTTAACTGATTTCGGTTTTAGGTGTATTTTGTCCCAGGATTTCCTCTCCCAGGAGTTACATCAGGCAGTAGTTGGCAGGATCTTTGAACCCAAAATCTGTCAAAATGGGTGCGACCTATGGGAGGGCTGCCCCTAGAGATGGTGGGGAGATGCCTGGAAACCCCCCTGTGGATGGTGGGTAGGCCCCAGTGGATACAGCAGCAGAGGGTGTAGCTTCAATGGTTATTATCCCCCCAGCTGTGGGGCTTCCAATTTGGGAGCCCCTAGTGGGGAACTGGTCTAGGGTAAAGTACCTCCTAGGAGGGTGGGGCCTTCCCGAGAACTGGGGAAGGGTGGAAACACAGGAAGCTGCAGAGTTAGTCCTGTGTGAGTTGGAAGACTGCCTGGAGACCCTAGGGGGCCATGTAGCGGCTGGCACCGGAGGGTCTCTTTTCACTGAGATAGTGGAGAATGTTATACAGGAGAAAGAGGGGATTATCGAGAGGGTTAGAGAGGAGAGAGAGGGACTTAGGCAGGAGAGAGACACACTTCAGCATCGCTTGGAAGAGCTGGGCGATAGCCTATGGATGCTGTTAAGAGAGACAGTTACTGAAAAGGCAGGTCACGCTCCTAGAAGATTTCTTAGCAGTCGCGAGGGGGACACAGGAAAAGCTGCATTGCAGGAGGCCATGGGGGATGGGGAGGGAAGACTGGTGCCTTCAGCCCCAGAGATGGAGGAGGAGCTGGGGGAGAAGAGGAAGAGGCCGGGACATGGGCCCATCTGCTACCGAGGCCACTGCCCGAGGTACCTTCCTCTCCTGATTTAAAGGCCCACCCAGCTGTAATTAAGAAAATAAAAATGAAACAACTGTGAGCTCCTCAGAGGGAGGAGCCGCCCCCTCCCCAGGCTGTGGAGCACTCCATGCTCCATCCCTACACCAGGATGAGCTGGTGGACATGAGCGTCCAGTATCAGCAGAAGCCAACGGAACCTCTGCCTACGTGGCTTTTGCATCTCTGGGATATGGGGGTGGAAAACATTGTTATGTCAGGTACTGAGATGAGTAGAATGGCTTCCGTGATGACTCACCCTTTCCCTCTGGCAACAGTTTCAAAATGCCCATAACGCCTCAGGGAATCAGACACTCCTGGAATGGCTGACAGCCACCATCAGGTTGTTTGGCCTAATCAGGGTGATTTACTATATTTACCCAGTAGTTGGAAAACATACACAGAGCTCCAACAGGTACTGCGGGAAGCCCCAGGGCCCCGATGAGGAAGTGTTCACTGTAGGAATGAGAACTCTGGTGCTGCATACAGCTCCCCCATCTCTCTTTGGGTCCCTAGTGACTATTCTTGCCCCCCACATAGGGCACCCCATAAGTGAGGCTACTTGTACTTTAGCAGATCTAAGGCGTGGGGTGGTTGAAACAATAAGGGCACAGAGTTAAGCACAGGCTACAACTGAAAGGAGAGGTGCAAAAGGCCCCGTGAAGGTCTCGAGGACCCAGATGTGGATTGATTTGATAAAAGCCGGGGTTGTGAAAGAAAAACTTGATGGGCAGCCCAATAGGATACTGTTAGAACTGTGGCACCAATAAAGCCAGAGCAGCAGTTCCAGCCGCTGAGGTCCAGACCTGGAAACTGAAGTCAAGGCCTCATCCCTGACCTGTGTCCCTGCAAAACTTCCTGGGGGATCAGTGTTCATGATTCACCTAAGCCCTCACATCCACAGGAGGAGGTTTGGGCATAGCAGTTCGACTGAGGGGGGGGTTGTCAAGGTCCCCACCTTGGGGGACATGGTGGGGACCAGAGGCCACATGTAGAATTAGCAATTCATTGGTCCCCTGTGAATGTACAATGTGTCCTGGTGCTGGTGGACACAGGAGCTGAGTGTTCTCTGATTAATGGCAACCCTGAGCATTTTCCTGGGCCCCCTGAAATGATAGATGGCTATGGGGGTAAGGCAGTTAGAGTGAAGAAACCCTAGATCCCATTGGGGATGGGGTGTTTACCCCCAGAGAAGTATACTGTGTACATTTCTCCCATCCCTGAATATATTTTGGGGGTAGATATCCTGCAGGGCCTGTGGTTACAGACCAATGCAGGTGAGTTCAGACTGAGGGTACATGCGGTAAAGGCAGTTCTGAGGGAACATGCTAACCACCCACCTGTAGCTCTGCCTGTACCTTGGTGGGTGACAAATACTAAGCAGTATAAATTTCCTGGGGGTGGGGGCACAAGGAAATTGGAGAAAATCTACAAGAGTTGGAGAACCTGAGAGGTTAGAGGAAGGTCTTGCTTGCTTCTGCTTTATATACTTAGGTACTCCTATGTTGGGTGCATAGATACTTAGAATCGTTATTAGATTCTATAAAGATCTTAATGAATTGATCTTTATATCATTATGTAATGCCCTTCCTTGTCTCTTGTTATATTCTTTGTTTTGAAGTCTGTTTCGCTGATAGAAGCATTGTTACCCCAGCTTTTTTTCCATCTCCATTTGAATGGAATATCTTTTTCCATTCTTTCACTTTCAGTCTGTTTGTGTCCTTAAGTCTGAAGTGAATCTCTTGTAGACAGTGTATAGATGGGTCTTGTTTTTTTTATCCATTCAGCCATCCTATGTCTTTTGATTGGAATATTTAGTCCATTTATATTTGAAGTAATTATTGATAGGTATGTACTTATTGCCATTCTGTTAATGTTTTCTGGCTGTTTTTGTAGTTCCTCTCTGATCCTTCTTCTCTTGCTGTTTTTCCTTGTGATTTGATGACTTCCTTTGGTGTTATGCTTTCTCTTTTGTGTATCTTCTACAGTTATTAGTTTGTGGTTACCATGAAGTTCATATATAGAATCCTATATATGTATAGCAGCCTGTATTAGGTTGATGGTTGCTTAAGTTCTAACACATTCTAAAAGCACTCCTTTTTTATTATTATCCCATCTATCTTTTATGTATATAATGTCATAATTTACTTCTGTTGATTTTGTTTATCCCTTTTGTGGGATAAATTACTTTTATGTACATAATTACTTTCACTATTATGTTTTGAACTTTGTACTAGTTTTGTAAGTAATTTATCTGCTGTCTTTATTGTATGTCTGTTTTTACCAGTGAACTTTTTTTCTCTTTCCTAATTTTCTTACTTCTGCTTATAGCCTTTTCTTTTCCACTTAAAAAAATACCCTTTAGCATTTCTTGTATGTCCAGTTGAGTGGTGATAAACTCCCTTAACTTTGCTTTGTCTGGAAAACTCTTTCTCCCTCCTTCAATTCTGAATGACAATCTTGCCAGGTAGGGTATTCTTGCTGACAGGTTTTCCGTTTTAGCCTCTGCATATGTCATGGCTTTCCCTTCTAGCCTGCAAAGTTTCTGCTGAAAAATCAGCTGATAGCTTTATGGGATTTTCCCTCAGTGTAACTGCTTTTCTCTCGCTGCTTTAAAAATTCTCTATCTTTGATCTTTCCCTTTTTAATTATTAGTGTCTTGATGTGAATGTCCTTGGGTTTGTCGGGTTTGGGTCTCTCTGATTCCTGGACCTGGATGTCTGTTTTCTTTCCCAGATTAGGGAAGTTTTCAGCTATTATTTCTTCAAATAAGTTTTCTGCCCCTTTGTCTCTTTTCTTCTTCTGGGGCCCCTATAATGTAATGTTTTCTTGAAGCTGTCAGAGAGCTCTCTTAGCATGTCTTCATTTAAAAAATACTCTTTCTTTTCCTTTTTTTTGCTGTTCTGCTTGGTTGTTTGCCAGTACCCTGTCTTCCGGATCGCTCATCTGTTTTTCTGTGTCCTCTAATCTGCTGTGGATTCCCTCTAGTGTATTTTTCATTTCAGTTACTGTATTCTTCATTTCTGTCTGGTTCCTTTAAATTTTCTATCTTTTTGTTGATGTTTTTATTGAGTTCATCAACTATTCTCTCCAGTCCAGTGAGTATCTTTATGATTAGTGCTTTGAACTCTTCATCAGATAGATTTCTTACCTCCATTTTGTTTAGCAATTTTTCCAGCATATTATCTTGCAGTTTCATCTGGAACATACTCCTTTGCCTCCTCATTTTGTCTGGCTCTCTTTGTTTGTTTCTGTGTATGTGGGTCAGGTATGTCTCCTGTTTTTGAAAGCAGTGGCAGAATGTTACAGGTGTCCCGTGGGGCCCAGAATCCCCCCTACATCAGAGCCAGCCACTCTAGAGGTGTCCCCTGTGTGGGCTGCTTATACCTTCCTGTTGTGGCTGAGCCTCCACTGCTCTGAGTGGGCTGATGGAGTAGTCTGGCCCCCCACCCAGCTGTCACCAGTGACTGGAGCACCTAATGCAGGCACACTGGTCTGATGGCTCACTCCTGGTGTGACTTGTTGAAAGGCTGGGCTGCAGCCCCTGCAGGTGTGTTAGTGGGTGGGGCCAGCCCTCAGCCTCTGTCAACAAGCTCAGGCCTGACTACTGTACACACATTGTTGGGAGGGCTTATTAAGAGCAGGGCTGCCTGAGAGGCCTGGTTGTACCTGCTACTGGTGTGTTGGTGGGTGGGGCTGGCTTGCTCTAGCGTTCTGGCTGGGACTGGTTGCTGAGTGTATGTGTGCAGGGGTGGTAGTCACTCTGGCAGGCTCTTGTCAGTGGTGGGTGGGTTGGGTGGTGTGAGTGTGCCGGGGACTACTGGAGTGAGACAAAGGGTGCTTGCATGGTAGATGGCTAGTGTTAGACTGGCTCCTGCAAGGGTCTAGCCAGATAGGCTGAAGGAGGGGTGGCGTCTGCTCGCCTCCTGGAGAAAGCTCCTACAGATCCCTGCTCCTCAGGCATATGTCCCAAAGTTAATCAGTAAATATCCTTCAGATATAACCCAGGCACTTTTCAAACTCCTGCTTATATGCTGGATTTCAGACCAATCAGCACAGCATCCTGGCCCTCCGAGAGCAGAGATACAGCCTCATACAGCCCATTGGCTTTCCTGGAGTTAAGCCCCACTGAGTTTCAAAGCTCCTAGAGCTTCGCTTCGCTGATTTTCGAAGCCAGATGTTACAGGAGCTCGTCTTCCCAGTGCAGGTCCCCACGGCTACACACGCTGGGCGCCCTTCCCCTTTATTCCCTCTAGTGCCTTTATCCCCTCGCTCCTCTGTGCCTTGCTTCCTCCTGCTTATTGGCTGCAGCAGGGCAAGGGTTAGGATCCCAGTCATAGCTCTGCCCCTTTCCATCTTCTCAGTGTGGCCTTATCCGTGTCGTTAGCTGTGGAAGATCTGCTAGTCTTCAGGTTGTCTTCAGAGTTATAGCTGTATTGCATCTATTGCTGCCTTGATGTGACATGGGAGGAGGGTAACACTGTGATCTCCTATTCCACCATCTTCCCAGAAACCTTTCTTCTATCATACTGCTTTGAATTGATTTTTGTATGTGGTGTAAGGAAGTGGTCCAACATCATTCTTTTGTACATGTAATCCAGTTGTTCACGCACCAGTTGTTTAAAGCCTGTTCTTTCCCCTATTGAATCACATTGGCAACCTTGTCAAAATCAACTAACCATAAATGTAAGGGTTTATTTCTGAACTCTTAGGTCTGTTCCGTTGAACTATATGTTTATCCTTATGTCAATACCTACACTGTCTTGATTGTTGTAAGCTAGTTTTAAAATAGGGAAATATGAGTTCTTCAACTTAAGTGTTTTTCAAAATTGTTGGGTATTTGGTGATACTTGTGTTTTCCTGTGAATCTTAGGGTTAGCTTCTCAATTTCAGCAAAAATGCCAGCTGAGATTTTGAAAGGGATTACAATGAATCTGAAAATAAATTTAGGGAGTATTGCTGTTTTAACAATACTAAGTTTTGCTATCCATCATGGGGTGTCTTTCTATGTATTTAGATCTTAATTAATTTTACCAATGCTTTGTAGTTTTCAGTTTATATTTCTTCTGTTAAACTTATTCCTAAATATTTTACTCTTTTTTGATGCTATTGCAAATGGAATTTTTATAATTTCACTTTTGCATTTTTATTGCTTATAAAGGGGCAGGCAATTGTTTTTGTATATTGGTTTTATATCCTACAATCTTACCTAGCTTGTTTAATAGCTTTAATAATTTTTTTATTTTTGGTGTGGATTCCTTGGGATTTTCTATCCACAAGATTATGTCTTCTTGAATAGAGATAGTTTTACTTCTTCCTTTCAAGTATGGAGGCATTTTCTTTCTTTTTCTTGCCTAATTATCCTGGGTAGAACCTCCAGTGTAACACTGAATAGAAATGATGAGAGCAGACATAGACATTCTTGACTTGTTACTGATCTCAGTAGAAAAGCATTCAGTTTTTTATCATTTACTATGTTAGCTATGGTTATTTGTATATGTCCACTATCAGGTTGAGGAAGTTCCCTTAAACTTAGTTTTCTGAGGGTTTTTATTCTGTAAGGGTGTTGGATTTGTCAAATACATTTTCTGTTTCTATTGATATGACCATGTGGTTTTTGTCCTCTGCTCAAAATTGTGTATTACAATGAATGGTTTTTGTTTTGGCTATTAAGCCAACCATGGTGCTTAATTTTATGTGTCAGCTTGACTGGGCCAAGAGATGTCCAGACAGGTGGTAAAACATTATTTCTGGGTGTGTCTGTGAGAGTGTTTCTGGAAGAGATTGGCATTTGAATTGGTAGATTGAATAAAGAAGATTGCCCTTATCAATGCAGGTGGACATCATTCATTCTGCTAAGGGACTGAGCATAACAAAAAGTGGAGGAAGAGCTAATTTGCCTTCTTTTATTGAGCTGGGACATCCGTCTTCTCCTGCCATTGGGCGTGGGTGCTCCTGATTCTTGGGCCTTTGGACTCAGACTTTCACCATTGGCTCCCTGGTTCTTAGGCCTTCAGACCCAGACTGCATTACACCACCAGCTTCCCTGCTTCTCCTGCTTACAGGTTGCAGATAATGGGACTTCTAGGCCTCCATGACCCTATAAAACAATTTCTATAACAAGCTTCCTCTATATACCTATATATATCCTATTATTCTATCTCACTGGAGAATTCTGGAAATTAAACCAAAGACTTGGAACAATACAACAAGGCTATATTTAAGAGAAATTACTGAATCTTAGGACAGGAAGCTTTGTAGAGTTTTACACTGTGCTATTCCCATACCCCTCTCCTGACATCTGTCATAACCTTGAAAACCAGCAGCCTAGCAGCCCACTGGAGGGGACAAATGGATTTGGGGCTTTCCAAAAACCCCATCTCTGGAGATTGTCACTATTTGACCCGTCTGGCAGCTCCTTGGGAAGTCCCCCATCACAGCATTTGTCTTTATTTGATCTGACTCCAAGCTTGCTCAATAGAAAAATCCTTATCCCCAAGGTATTTATTGCCATTCCAAGAGTGTTTCTCTATATCCATTACTTTCACAATGAAAAAGTACTTACTTTCAAAATGTTTTTACAGTTTAAATTAAGAGTTCCTTTTAATAGTGCTCAACTAGGAACAATCCAAATGTTTAAAATTGTTTTTAAAAGAATGATATAGCCATAGCATTTAGAATAAATGTATATGTACATATAATGTGTGTGTAGCATGTTAAATAATATATAATGACTTTACGTATGTTTAAATAAATGCTAGATAAGCATATCCCAAAATACTAACATTGGCTATTTGGGATTGGATTGTGGATAATTTTTTTTTACTTGTGTGTTTTTAAAATTTGTATTTGTGTATTGTTTAAGATTTCTGTATTAAGCATATATTTGTGCAATTAAAATATGATTAATACATCTAAGATAAATTTACTTTCTGGTTAAAAGAATTCATCCTCTCATACCATAGTTCTTTTAAAAGAAATGTGATATATTGTTAGCTACCTGTAATCCATAAATGGACACAGATCACTGACAGGATATTTTCTACCTATATTATTACTTTGGAAACCTGAGTCAGAAAGAAGGAAAAATAAAAAGATAACTGCCTCTTGACTCTTAGGTAGAGCAGGTCATTTTCTTAGTTTTATTTTGTTGGATTCCGGAGACATTAATACTAATTCCCAGAACTACTTTTGCTTTTAGAATCTGCACAGATCCCTGGGAATGTGTAATTTCTTCATTGCTTAGCAACTGTTCCATTATCTTCAGGAACTTGTTAAATGAATGAATACATTTTGATGACAAGACGGCTTTATTCATGCCATGCTGTGGACCACCATGTAATAATAAGAGATAACGAAATGAAATTTTGCAAAGATCATGTCCCCAGCCAGTTCTCCCCACAAAAACCCTCAGAAGACTGGATTAGAAAAGAAATTTTATGCAAACAGATTTTAAAAGCTAATAGAAAAAAACATATTGATTTTGAAATAATTTTATTATGTACACACACATTCACATTTTAACAGTTGCTGGATGACCTTCCATGAATAAAATACAAATAGTGCTCTGTCCCAAGTGCTATGTGGACATAAGTCCTTGACAGTTTCAAGGCCCCTAAAATGGTTCCGGTTTCCTTTATGTAATAAATTGATATATATTATGAACTCAGACCTGCATTAGATGGTAACTGATGGATGATCAACGTTTCCAATCAAACGTTTGGCCAAGGAAGATTGTAAATTGGAATAACATCCTACAGAAACAGTTCATTTTTAAGAAGTAAATGCTGTGTGTTAACAGCCTTTAAATGGAAATAACAATTCTAAATATTATGACTTAATATGTTTGCATTTCAGTTTTGTCTTTCAAAAAGCTCAGAGAAAATTTTGTTACCTAAATTCCAGTAACAAATATACTCTCAGGTCCTGCTAAGTCTTATTTCCTCCTAAGCAAGTCTGAGAAAAAAGACATACATATATACACACAAACACATACATGCACACAGTAAATGACATTGACGATAAATATGAGAAGGCAAAAATGTACAAAGTTGTAAGTTTATGTTATTGAAATTATATATGATTGAATAATGAAATTTTGAGAACTAACTATATTTTTATTCTTAGTCTTAAAGTCAAGAACCAGTGACAGAACTTTGTAGTCTCTCTGCTTCTTTTTATAATCTCTCCCTTCTTAGCCCAGGGAAGCTTTAAGACTTGCCTAAGGTAGAACCAACACAGGGAATCAGTATTTCCACTTCTAATTCATGTTTGTCTAACTCACTGTCCCCCTTTTCCTGCTAGAAATTTTAAGTTCAGGGTTAAAACTAATTCTGAGTTTAATAAGTAAAACTTTTGCTGTAAAAATCTGAACAGTACAAAAAGTACGTGGAATAAAAATTAACATCTCTCTTCGATTCCTCATATATGAAATTTCTCTATATGTATATAGGCCTGTTCTTGGTAAAGAAAAATAACAAAAATATACTTTGATTAGGTGACTTAATTCAATTCAGCATTAAAGTCTGCACCATGTGCAAGCATCATCATTCATGAAGTAAAACAAGGTTGGGGATGGTAGGTGCTACGCCTCTTACCTTTAATGAACTTACAGACTGTTTTGGGAGATGAAGCATAGACAGGATCACTAATAATATCAGATGTGTACTTTGAGAAGATACTATGTAATACAATAAGTCTACTAATAAGTGCTTTGTGGAGGAAGTGGAATTTTAGGTGGCTCTTGGAAGGCGGTTAAGATCTAGAGAAGCAAAGGGAAGAAAGAAAAACTCAGATTAATTTTAATTTTCATACTACATTCTTCCCAAAAGGATTGTAGTGTGGCTTATAATAACACAAACTACCTAACCTCTCTGTGCCCTACTTAGTTTTCTCTTTGATGAATGAGATAATAAAAATAAAAGCAACTTCGTAGAGTTATTGTGAAGATTAAATGTAATTCTATATCTAAATAGCTTAACAAGTGCCTGGAATTCAGTAGGGGTTCCGTCAATGTTTGCTATCTGTACTTCCATTGTAAAGAATGAAGGATACAGGGCCACAAACTTGGCAAACGTTTCATTCATTCCTGGTCCTCACTGAGCAGAACACTGAGACTAAATTTAATTTGATTAGGCATGTGAATGTGGAGGTGATTACTAACAGAGGAGGCTGCAAATCAGTCAAGATAGCCAGCTTTGCAGAAGATGAAACAAGTTTCTTATCACTGCTTGCTTTTCTCTGTGTTGAACTGGGAACTCAAAAAATCCTTAGCAGGTCCTGAATTCTTTTAGCTTAGAAGCCATGTCCTTTAGAATTTAGGGTTTAGGATTATCCCTGCTGAATATCTTGATATGATGCCTTAGACCTTTAAAACCCACACTTCTTGGGCTCCAACCCACTGCACATTCTGGTCAGAGGTACCTGAGCTGTTCATCTGTTGCAACTCCTCCCATCGCATCTCCATCTCCAGCTTTGTCCAAGCATCTTTCCTAGGATCATGGTTTGCCTGTGTTTCTAGTTTTGACAAGCTTTTATTCAGATGTGTTAATATGACAGTAAACATTGCTGTTACCGTTTTCCTATTGCAAAAGTATCCTCGAGTCAGGGGTGATGCAAAAAGTCACAGTTACTTCTATAAGAGCAGACCAGAAAAATCAGTTACTTCTAAGAGAAATAACACTTGAGTGCAGTCCCTTATAGTGTGAGAAAGGAAACATTTCTTTAACAAAAAAAATGAATGATAAGAAAGGGTGGAAGTAAGGGAGCTTAAGATCAGCAAAGAGGGTAGAAGTGACTCTTGGGGTGTCTTTAAATGGTTTCTTACCAAGATACTTTAGCCTGAGTTTGGAAGCAGAAATTGCATCGTTTTCTTTTGTTTTTTTGTTTTGCCTTTTTATCCCTTAAACTGTTTTTAAACCATTTCTATTATACAATATTATACACATACAGAAAATGCATAAAATACATGTTTGGTTTTATAAAATTATTATAAAGCAAGCTACATGTAACTACCTTATTGAGCTGATACCCCCAAAACATTGCCAGCACCCCAGAAGCCTCTGCCAGCCTCTGCTCATTATGACCACTTCTCTCCCCCTCCCCACTTTCCTGATTTCTATGGCAATCACTTCCTTACTTTACTTCACGATTTTATCCCCTAAGTATGACTCTCTAAACACTATAGTTCAGTTCTGTTTGAAATGTATATAAATTGAATTGCACGTGTTCTTTGTGTCTAACTTTCTAAGCACATCATTCATCCACACTGTTATGTGAATCTACCCGAATTATGCATTCATAATCCTGTTGATAGACTTTTGGGTATTTCCAGGTTAGGGCTGTTACAAATAATGCTGCCAGAAACATTTTTGTACATTTCTTCTAATGCATGTATGCAGACATCTTTCTTGGGCATATTCCTAGGAGTAGAATTGTTGTATCATCAAATATGCAAATCTTCAACTTCAGTAAGTAATGCCAATGGTTTTCTAGAGTTGTCCAGTTTACACCCTCACCAACAGTATATGACAATTTTCCTCAACTTTTAAGAGAGGAAAGAAGGCTTTTCAGTCTGCTAAAATATATTGAACTATATGCAATCCACGCATGTGGCTATTGCAAAAGCAGGGTGAGTTTCATGGATGAAGCTACTACAGACAGTCTGAGAGGTGTGCTCCGTTTGTATGCTTGCTCTGGACTCGGACAAATTGGAGTTCAGATCTTGGCTCTGCCCCTTATTTGCTGTGTTACATTAGACAAGGCATTTAATATTTTTAATTCTGTTTTCTTATCTGTAAAACAGGGGTGAAAATGGCATGTAATTCATAGAATTGTGGTGTTGATTTAATGAGATGACAAGGATTTAACGATTCAGGGTGCCTGGTATGTTGTCTGGCACATAGGAAACATAAGCATAGTAGTTGTGCTTACATTATTATTATTAATAATACTATTTATTATTACTATTGCTATTATTATTTACACTTAGGATTTCCTTTCTAACCATAGCACCGAGAAAGATGAGGAAGGAGAAAGTTAGTCTGGACCATCTATATGTGTATATTTTCCAACAATCCTCAGGAAGTAATCTTCAAAAAGGAGAATCAAGATGCTTATAAGCCAGGACTCAGTTTTGCCTGAGGCATCAGCCAGAAGAACAGACATTTGTCAAGAGATGGCCTCCTAGTCACCTGATTTTTGGACATTTTGTGGCACCCCAGAGGCAAAGTAATTGGAGCCCTAAGCTCACCAGCACCTGAACAAGGAGCTCACACGCTCTGCTGCCCTCCTTTCAGGCGCAGTCACCCAGCGTGCTCCTGACTTACCAGGCCGCGGCTGCAGTGCGGCCGCCACATCTCGCTGGGCCTTCGTTCACCATTGCCGTGGGCTGCAGCTTCCGGGAGTTGCTCCTAGAGGGCTGTGATGGTTGGCAGCCAGCTGCCCAGAGACACAGGAGTCACAGAATCCAGGATCCAGGGGGGAAATTCTTGTAAAATGCCCTACTGTGAGTGGGCAGGAAGGCTGCCAGTGCATTTCTGTGCCAACTCTGAGATGTTTGCAGCAGCTTCTCTCCAGCACTGCCTCCTTCTGTCCACTGCCTAAGAAGATGCTAAGCAGGCATCAGGAAAATGTCATGTTCTAGAAACAGAGCTCTGATAGTCCTCTACATGAAAGACCCATCACGATTCCACAGTGCAGGGCCTGGCCTGGAACCCCTAAAGGGAGGAGGGATATGGCATCCCTAAGAGGCAGAGGCAGAGGTGGGGCAGGTTCTCTGTCTGCAGGGAGGTTTCTAGACCTGGCCTTGTTGGGGGAAGAAGGATGTGCAAGGTGGATTATGGGGTGTGACTTGCAGAACTGATCTGGGGAATCCACTTATGCAGTGATGTCATTGCCTTTTAAGGTGAGGCTTGCCTACTCTTGACTTCGGTGTTGTAGAGCAATGATGTGTTAGAAAAAACTCAAAGGTCTGCTGGATAAGCACTTGAGAGTCTGCGCTGGCCAAAAACCAGAACAAGACTAAACACACATAAACACATGCAAACACACACTCTCTCTCTCTCTCTCTCTCTCTGTCTCTCTCTCAATGACTAAATGGGTCAAATGGGTTTTTTTACTATAGAACCTGTCCTGACAAATCTTGGAATCACTGCGCACTGCTCATTTTTATGCTGCTGATCAGATTTCTCTGTTCTAGTCAATTCTCTCTTTGAAACTTTCCCCTCTAATGTGTCTCCTAGTTTAATCTTGCTACCTTTATTCCTTTGCTATTGGAAAGCTCCCCCACTATACTTCATAGACCTGGAATTTAATATTATTAAAATTCTTTCATCAATTTATCATAAAAAGGTTCCCATTTACATATGCAACAAACCCAAAATTCCTCAGCAATGAACACAAAATTCATCAGCTTAGGACCTTTTTTTAATTAAAGTATCATTGATAAACAATCTTACAAAGATTTCACATGAACCACGTTGTGGTTTCAATATTCACCCATATTATCAAGTCCTCACTGCCCACCCCCCCTGCAATCCCTGTCCCTCAGCATACTAAGATGCTATAGAGTCATTACTTGTCTTTTCTGTGCTCTCCTGCCTTCCCATGACCTACCTATATTGTGAGTGCTGATTATAATGCCCCTTAATCCCCTTCTCCCCTGCCGCCAGATCCTCCCCTTTGGTAACCACTACTCCCCTCTCAGTGTCTGTGAGTCTGCTGCTGTTTTGTTCCTTTGGTTTTGCTTTGTTTTTATACTCCACAAATGAGTGAAATCATGTGATACTTGTCTTTCTCCGCCTGGCTTATTTCACTGAGCATAGTACCCTCTAGCTCCATCCATGTCGTTGCAAATGGTAGGATTTGTTCTCTTTTAATGGCTGAATAATATTCCATTGTGTTTATGTACCACCTCTTCTTTATCTATTCATCTACTGATAGACACTTAGGTTGCTTCCATATCTTGGCTATTGTAAATAGTGCTGTGATAAACATAGGGATGCATATGTCTTTTCTAATCAGGGATCTTGTTTCATAGGATAAATTCCTAGGAGTGGAATTACTGGGTTAAATGGTATTTCTACTTTTAGTTTTTTGAGGAACCTCCATATTGCTTTCCATGATGGTTGAACCAATTTACCTTCCCACCAGCAGTGTAGGAGGGTTTCCCTTTCTCCACATCCTTGCTAGCATTTGTTGTTTATTGTGTTTTGGATCTCGCCCATCCTAACTGATGGGAGGAAACATCTCATTGTGGTTATAATTTGGATTTCTCTGATAATTAACAATGTGGAACATCTTTTCATGTGCCTGTCAGCCATCTGAATTTCTTCTTTGGAGAAGTGTCTGTTCAGATTCTCCACCCATTTTTTCATCAGGTTATTTGTCTTTTGAGTATTGAGGCATGTAAATGTATTTTGGATGTTAACACTTTATCAGGTAGGTTGTTTATGAATATATTCTCCCATACTGTAGGATGTCTTTTTGTTCCGTTGATTATGTCCTTTGCTGTACAGAAGCTTTTTCATTTGAAGTAGTCCCATGTGTTCATTTTTTATTTTGTTGCCCTTTCCTGAGGAGATGTGTTAAGGAAAAATTTGCTCATGTTTATAAACAAGACATTTTTGCCTATGTTTTTTTTCTATGAGTTTTATGGTTTCATGACTTAACATTCAGGTCTTTGATCCATTTCAAGTTTACTTTTGTGTATGGAGTTAGACAATAATCCAGTTTCATTTTCTTACATGTAGCTGTCTAGTTTTGCCAACAAAGTTGTTGAAGAGGCTGTCTTTTCCTCATTGTATATTCATGGCTCCTTTATTATATATTAATTGGCCATATATATGTGGATTTATATCTGGGCTCTCTATTCTATTCCATTGATCTATGTGTCCATTCTTGTGCCAGTACCAAATTGTTTTGATTACTGTGGCTTTGTAGTAGAGCTTGAAGTCAAGGTATGTTCTTCTTTCTCAGGCTATTTGGGGTCTTTTGTGTTTCCATATGAATTTTAGAACTATTTGTTCTAGTTCATTGAAGAATGCTGTTGGTATTTTGATAGGGATTGCATTGAATCTGTAGATTGCGTTAGGCTGATGGCCATTTTGACAATATTAATTTTCCTACCCATGAGCACAGGATAAATTTCCATTTATTCATGTCTTACTTAATTTCTCTCATGAGTTGTATTACAGATTTCAGAGTATAGGTCTTTCACCTCCTTGGTTAGGTTTATTCCTAGGTATCTTATTCTTTTTGATGCAATTGTAAATGGAATTATTTTCCTGATCTTTCTTTCTGCTAATTCATTGGCAGTGTATAGAAATGCAACAGATTTCTGTGTATTAATTTTGTATACTGCAACTTTGCTGAATTCATTAATTAGTTCTAATAGTATTTCGGGGGAGTCTTTAGGGTTTTCTATGACAGTTTTACTTCTTCCTGATCAATTTGGAAGCCTTTTATTTCTTTGTGTTGTTTGATTTCCATTGCTAGGACCTCCAGTACTATGGTGAATAAAAGTCATGTCAGTAGGCATGGTCTGAGAAGCTAGTTGGCACAATTTCAATCTTTTTTACTTTATTGAGGTTCTTTTTATGACCTAGTATGTGATCTATTCTGGAAAACATTCCATGTGCACTTGAGAAGAATGTGTATCCTGCTGCTTCTGGACAGAGTGTTCTCTAGATGTCTGTTAGGTCCTTCTGTTCTAATGCACTGTTTAGTGCCTCTGTCTCCTTACTTATTTTCTGTCTATTTGATCTGTCATTTGGTGTGAGTGGTATGTTGAAGTCTCCTAAAATGAATGTGTTGCATTCTGTTTCCACCTTTAATTCTGTTAGTATTTGATTCACATATTTAGGTCCTCCTGTAATGGGGGCATAGATATTTATAACGGTTATGTACTCTAGTTGGACTGACCTCCTTGTCGATATGTAATATCCTTCTTTGTCTCTTGTTACTTTCTTTGTTTTGAAATCTATTTTGTCTGGTATAAATACTGCTACTCCTGCTTTTTTCTCCCTATTATTTACATGAAATATCTTTTCCATCCTTTCACTTTTAGTCCATATATGTCTTTGGGTTTGAAATGAGTCTCTCGTAGGCAGCATATAGATGGGTCTTGCTTTTTTATCCATTCTCTAAATCTGTGTCTTTTGATTTGTGCATTCAATCCTTTTACATTTAGGGTGATTATCAATAGATATGTACTTACTGCCATAGTGAACTTTAGATTTGTGGCTACCAAAGGTTCAAGGATAGCTTCCTTACTATCTAACAGTCTATCTTAAATCACTGATTACTCTATTTCAAACACAATCTAAAGGTTCTTTTTTTTCCTTTCCCCTTCTCCTTCTTCTTCCTCCACTCTTTATATATTAGGTGTCATATTCTGTACTTTTTGTGTATCCCTTCACTAACTTTGTAAGTTGTTGACTTAATTTTGTGTTTTCTTAGTAATTAATTGGTTTACTGTGGATTTATTTTATCTAGCTTAGACATCTGTTTAGTCTTAGGAGCATTTCCATGTAGAGCAATCTATTTAAAATACCTTGTAGGAAAGGTTTGGTGGTGGTGATTTCCCTCAACTTTTGGTTGTCTGGAACTTGTTTAATCCCTGCTTCAAATGTAAATGATAATCTTGCTAGGTAGAGTATTCTTGGTTGGCGGCTGTCTTGTTTCATTTTATTAAATATATCATGCTACTCCCTTCTGGCCTGTAAGGTTTCTGCTTATAGCCTGACTTGGTTTCCTTTATAAGTGATCTTTTTTCCCTCTCGGGCTGCTTTCAGTACTCTCTCCTTGTCCTTTATTTTTGCCATTTTAATTGTTAAATGTTTTAGTGATGTTATCCTAGAGTTTCTTTTGTTGGGTGATCTTTGTGCTTCCATGACCTAAATGTCTATTTCCTTCCCCAGATTGGGGAAGTTTTCAGTAACTATTTTCTTTCTTAAAAGAGACTTTCTATCCCTTTGTCTCTTTTTTCTTCTTGTACCTCTATAATGTGAATGTTGTTCTGTTTGGATTGGTCACACAGCTCTCTTATTATTCTGTCATTCCGAGAGATCCTTTTTTCTCTCTATTCCTTGGCTTCTTTGTTTTCCTGTTCTCTAATTTCTATTTCACTTCCTGTCTCCTCTACCTAATCTAATCTACTTTTAAATCCCTCCATTGTATGTTTCATTTCAGAGACTGTATTCTTCAGCACTGAGTAGGTTTTTTTCAAGATTTCTATCTCTTTGTTGAAATCCTCCCTGAGATGTTGGATACTTTGCTGTAAATCCATAAGCATGTTTATTACTTTGATTTTGAAATCTAAATCAGGAAGATTGGTGATTTCAGCTTCACTAAGCCCTCTTTCTGTGTTTTTTCTTGAATTTTTTGTTTGGACCAAGTTCCTCTGTCTCTTGATTTTTTTAGTGTTTCTTATGGGATAATGGATTTCTGTAGGAGGCACCCTCTGGTGCCCAGAAACTCAATTTCCTGTGCAGGAGCCCCAGCGGTTGGCACCAGGTGGGTGTGGCACCTTTCTGCCTCGCTTGTAGCATTCTGATGATTTCAGGCGGGCTTTGTGGGCTGTCAGCTGATCACCAGAGCTGGGAGAATATTCTTTGGATCTGCCATGTGTGTGTAGAGCTGCCCTCTGTCTGTCCTACCGCAATGGTGGGGCCACTGGCAAAGGGGACTGGTCCCTGCTGGGAAAAAAGAGCTCCCAGGACTGGCTCTTGCACTCAGCTCCCCGGCTGGCCAAAAATAGGGCTGAGCAGGCTGGGAGTTATTCCCCTAACTACCTGGGAGTAAAGTGTGATTTCACTGCTGGCTGGCAGGTTGTGCAGCACTGCAACGAGTCTCCTGGCTTTGTTGCCAGAGAGGGAGATGGAGCATCCAAAGCTCCTGAGGGCTGAGGGAGGGCTGGAAAGGTATTGTCCACCTGACCTTTCTTCTAGGCAGAGAGCACTGTGCAATCCTTGCCCCTCTGGCACCTCGCTCACTGCTGGGAAGTCTTTCAAACTGCCTGCTCTGTGTGCTGTCTCTGGGGGCTGGTAGAGCATGCCTGTTCTCCACAGGTGGTTGGGATCTCAGCCTCCCCGAGTGTTCTGCCTGTCTCTGATGTCCAGCCCCACCGATCACCAGGGCACCATGCAATGTGGGCTTGTGTTCCTGGAGATCTCCAGGGGCAGGTATTTAGGGCCCGGGGATTCTACTCCCTCCCCACTCCATCCCTCTGCCTCCCGCCTGTGGGGTTGGGGTTGGGGGAGCTCTTGGGTCCCACGAGATCGAGGCTTTGTCACTTTACCCTTTCTTCCCCAGATGTAGGTGGTCAGTTCTGCAGTCTTTAGGCTGATTTCAAGCCTGCTTGTATTTGCTGTATTTTTGTGTTCTGTGTGACTTTGGGAGGAGGTTTTTGCCTTGCCTTCCTACACTGCCATCTTTTTTCCCCAGCTCCTCAGCTTGGAACTTACGGGCCTTCACAATCCATCAATTTTTTAATTCTCATTTCCCACCATTTCTCAGTGAATCCTCTTTTATAGCAAATTAGGGGATTCATTGTCCATGTAACAAGCTACACCCTCTGCTCTTCTGTGACTCACCCTCTACACTATTCACTTTCTTTCATTCTTCTTCTATCAAGCACAGACTTGTCAAAGGGTAGTAGATGTATTTCCAGTATCACACAATTAGGGGGTGGACCAAACTTTTTAAAAGTTTAATATGTAAGGTTTTTTTAAAAAAATTTTTCTTTCATTATTAAATGCTCACCCCAACTAGTGTAGTTACTGTCAACAAAGAAGATGTTAAAGAATCATTGGCTGTATTCTCCATGCTGTGCTACCATCCCTGTGACCAACTTATAGTATGATAAAGAATTTTTGTGCCCCTTTATCCCCCTCATATTCTCCTCCCACCCACCTCAGTCACTCCCCCATGGTAACCACCAGTAACTTCTCAGTGTCTATGAGTCTACTGCTATTTTGTTCATTTTGTTTTGTTTTGTTTTTAGATTCCACAAATAAGTGAAATCATGTGGTATTTGTCTTTTTTGCCTGGCTTATTTCACTTCACATAATACTGTCTAGGTCCATCCATGTTGTTACAAATGGCAAGGTTTCTTTCTTTTTTATGGCTGAGTAATATTCCATTGTGCATATGTACCATATCTTCTTTATCAACTCACCTATTGATGGGCACTTACGTTGCTTCCATATCTTGCCTATTGCAAATAATGCCACAATAAACATAGGAATGCATATATCTTTTCGAATCAGAGGTTTTTTTTTTCTTCAGGTAAGATCCTAGAAGTGGAATTACTGGGTCATATGCATTTCAATTTTTAGCTTTTTGAGAGACCATACAGCTTTCCATAGTGCCTGCACCAATTTACATTCCCACTAACAGTATGATGAGTTTCTCCACATCCTCGCCAACATGTTATTTCTTGTCTTTTGGATAGTGTCCATTCTGACTTGTGTGAGGTGATATCTCATTCTGGTTTGATTTGCCTTTCCCTGATGATTAGTGATTTAGAGCATCTGTTCAGGTGCCTGTTGGCCATCTGTATGTCTTTGGAAAAATGTCTATTCAGGTCCTCTGCCCATTTTTTAATTAGGTTGTTTTTCAGGTGTTGAGTTGTATGAGTTCTTCATATGTTTCAGATGTTAGCCCCTTATCAGATACATTATTTGTAAATGTCTTCTCCTATACCATAGGTTGCCTTTTCATTTTGTTGATGGTTTGTTTTTCTGTACAGAAGCTTTTTTAGTTTGATATAGTCCCACTTGTTTATTTTTGCCTTTGTTTCCTTGCCTGGGAGACATATCCAGAAAAAAATTTCTCACGCTGATATTCAAGAGATTCTTTAAGAGCTTTATGGTTTCATGTATTGTACTTAGATCTTAATCCATTTAGATTTTACTTTTCTCGATGGAGTTAGACAGCAATCCAGTTTCAGTCCCTTACATGTAGCTGTCCAGTTTTCTCAACACCATTTATTAGAGAGACTGTTTTTTCCCTATTATATATTCTTGCCCCATTTGTCATGTATTAATTGACTACATATGCATGGATTTATTCTTGGGCTCTTTATTCTATTCCATTCATCCTGGGTTCTCTATTCTGTTCCATTAATCTATGGGTCTTTTCTTATGCCAGTACCGTACTGCTTCAAGCACTATAGCTTTGTAGTATAGCTTGAAATCAGGGCACATGATACATCCCCAGTTTTGTTCTTCTTTCTCAAGATTGCTTTGGCTATTTGTTTATTTTTCTGTGGTTAATATGTAAGGTTTTAATAAATATGTATTAGGGAATAAACAAATTATCACATCACAACCATGACTTCATGGATATCATTGTCCATGACAGATCTGGTAATGCGGTAGTGTCCCACTTTTACAGACTGCATGATCACAGCTAATTTGCATTATCAGGATATAAATGGGGTAGTCACACACCCTTGGCCAAATTGATTAGTTCAGGAAGGGGCATGTGGATTAATTCAGTCCAATGAGAAGAGGTGTACCAGGGACTTTGAGAAAGAAGTTTCCTCACTCGAAAGAGCCACAGAAGTGACAAGCCTCCCCACTCTCTCTCTGTTCTTGGGATATAGAGGCTGCAGATATGGTGACTGAAACTGCTATAGTTACTTTGGTACCATAATGTAGGGCAGCCTGAGGGCAAAGTCAGCCCTCATGGTAAGGACAAAACTGAGACAAGTTCAGAGAGGTCTGTATTTACACACTAAACCAATTCTAATTGGACGTTCAGTTACATGAGCCAGTGCATATCCTTACTGTTCCAGCCAGTCTGAATTGGTGTCTCTGCCACATCAGTCCAAAGCATCATGATTGATTCAGGATGAGTATCATAGGCTGCTCATACAGATCCATGCTTCCTCAGTTTTTTTGACTTGATGGCCATGCTAGAAAGATGGCAATAATTGTAACATACTGGCATAAATAGATAAAATTGCTTATAATCAGAGGGAAAAAGGCCATTGGCCCTGTGGCAGCATCAGCTCCACAGAGCTGAGGGGTCAATATCTTGGGAACTTGTAATGCATTTGTGATGAATGTGACAACCCGCAGTTCAGACTCTCTGCTGTAGATGATCCATGTCTATGGTTCTTTCTTTTCAGAAATGTATGGGAATTTCACTTCTGAAAGCTATCATTCACTGAACAAGTGAAATATAAATGTTAGGGTTAGAATTTTGCTCTTTTTCTCCTCTTATGTTGGGCCCATTAGAGACCAGTGGTTAAAATAAGATGTTTACAGTGTAAAGGTGAGCCTGTGTTGAAAATATAAGTACTAGTGATGACTGGTATTTGAATGGTTGCTTTTGAGTTAAATGTGCTGACTGGGGTGCTCTGGAAAGCTTTATGGAAGTGTGGGTGCACACGAATCAACTTCTATTTTGTTCTGAAGTTCTTAGGCTTTCAGAGAGAAAGGTCTATTGCAAACCAAGTCTCCTCACCCAAAGCCCAGCACTCTTTCCCAATCAGTCCACCTCCACAAAATAAGGGAAATATGTATGTTTTGGATAAGCCTTAAGCTTCATTTACTTAGAAGGTGCTGGCTAGAAAGAAGAATTGGATAATGCATACATGAGAGAAATTTATTATCTTTTTCAGCTATAGAGATAATTCACTCCATAAAATAGATATTGTTCCAAATAGCTATTGATTAGTTCAGCACTTATTTAGGGAATAGACTATTTAAAGACACCCCATTCATCACCTTTTTAAAAATAACTAAGATATGGGAACAACCTAAATGTCTATCAACAGATAAATGGAATAAGAAATTTATTATTTACTTACAATGGAATATTATTCAGATGTAAAAAAGAGGGAATCCTGCCTTATGTGACAACATGGATGAACATGGCGACATCATGCTAAGTAAAATAAGTCAGCCACAGGACAAATACTGCACAATTCCACGTATGTGAGTTATTTATAGCCAAACTCACAGAAACAGTGACGTGATGGCTTCTGGGGGATGGAGGAGATAGGGTGTTGTTCTATGGGTATACACTTTCAGTTATGCTAGATGGATAAGTTCTAGAATTCTGCTGTACAATGTTGTGCCTACAGTTAACAACACTGTATTGTGCATTTAAGAAAAACCTGCCAAGAGGCTAGATCTCATGCTAAGTGTTCTTGTCACAAAACAATAACAAAAACAGAGGCTCAGGAGGGAGCCTTTGGAAGTGACAGATACACGCTTATTACCTCAATTGTGGCTTTGTGAGTAAGTGTTTATCTCCCAACTCATCAATTATGCCAATTTTTTTGTATATCAATTATACCTCAATAAAACTCTTTAAAATCCCATTTTTTATATAAACATATTTTTGGAATATGTATGATCCCTTTTAATGTAAAATTTTTACATTTAGTTTGTTTCATATGTAGCAGACACAGAAAAGTCTTGACGAGAACAGGTCACGGCTCTTAAGGGAAAATGATATATTATGAATGGTAAAAAAATTTAGCTGCGGTGACAGATAACTCTGAATTCCTAGTGACTTTATACAGTACAGTTTGTTTCTCTCTTGTGTCACAGTCTGATGCAGGTTGGAGAGGGTTAATCGTCTAGGGACTCAGGCGCTCCCCACCTCTGGGTTCTAGGAGTTCCTCCCAGCCCACCAGCCGATGGAGAAGAAGAGAGGGAACGTGTCCGGGAAGCACAGGCTAGGTTGGAAGAGCCGCACATCACTTCCATTCACTTTCTACTGACCGGAACTTAGTCACAGGACCAGATTAGTTTCAAACCAGGCTTTATGCCACAGAAGTAAGAGCTCGTGGATGTGCGTGAGGACCAGCTTCTGCACAGTACTAACTAAAAGGCTTCTGCACTGGTAACAAAATTAGCATAACATTAGGTACTCCAGCAAGGCACTGTGCTAGAGTAGTCAGAGCCCATCCTATCTATTTACCATGGGAATGCTCTAGAGACCAAAACATCCTGTTTGTGGCACCTACTGCAAAGTGACAGAGTCATAAGCAACTTCCTCTTTGGAGAATCAAGCCCTCAGATATGGTAGAATCCTTGAGTACCAGGCCTACGTCACACCTTTCCAATAACAAGACAGGTAGTTAGGTATTAGGAAGAGGCAGGAGAGCTCTGAGAACCCAATTTGTTTTCAGAGTATGAAACACAAGAAGAAGGTGTAATGTCTCTGGAGTTTTCCTAAAACTTCCCAAGAATAATAGGCCCTGGGCAGTCCATATGTGCTCAGCTTGAAGCCTACCTGAATAAACTGTGGTTCTGTTCTTCTTTCAAAGGACTTCTCGTCTCAAAGTTATGTTTCTTCCTGCTGCTTTCAAATAGAAGTCTAAGAAAACAATGAGAATGGTTTTGCAGTGAAAGGTCAAGGCAAATGAAAGGTCAAGACAGGCAGCAATTACTGACAAGGGTTGGAAGTGATGGCTTGAGGATGCATTGCACCGTCCTCTTACTTTACACAGCTTAATTGAGGGCTCCAGATGCTACTCTTTGTTAAGTGTCCTGGTTTTGCACTGAGGCCACATTTCCCATTGGCAGCTCTCTGCTTTTGACAACTGCCTTTGGCTCAAGAACTTCCGGATAAGTTTGCTGAGCTTTGCTTGGACTTGCTGGCGGTCTCAGACACTTCCAGTTGACTGACACTTCCAGACACTTCCAGATACTTCTGTCCCTCTCACTTGGGGCCCTACTTGCATAGTCTGATGGCTCACCCAGCCTGTCCTGGCTTCTACCTTCTTTCCTTTAATGTGGGCAGTTTCCTAATAACGTCCCTGCACATCCTTCCTAGCATCTTCTTGGAAGACCTAGCCTGACAGAAAAGTTCATGCCAGTATTATTTTGTGGACTACCACTTGTAAAGAAAATATATACAAATATATGCACACCACAAATTTCCACAAAAGTCAGTTCTAGTAAATCTTTCTTTAAAACTCCTATGAATTAAGAGAAGGAACTGAACAACCAAGAACCTGCAAAGAAGGGTGTTGGAGAGATCATGATGCTTGGGGCACTATTAAATGGTGTTTGGCCTGGGGAGCCAGGGAGCCTGAATTCTTTCTCTAGAGGTCCTTAAAAGAATAATATATACAGGAAACATTAGCAAGTGGCTAACGTACCACTTAATATTTATTATATTTATTATTCACTGACTCAAACTGAATGAAGAGCTTTCTAGTAGGCCAGGCTGGGCTTGGCTTAAGCACCCAACCTAGCCTAAAGGCATAATGAATTCTTCAAAATATTAATTCAAACCTAAAGTCCAGGATTTGTCTACACTCCAGTCAGACACCTGGGCAGAAGACAAGGGTAAAAGAGCACCAAGCCCATGTATTTGAAGAAAAGAGAGAGCATGGTGGCTGAGCCTTGTCCCATGTGGGAATGGGCTCTGCCTTCTTTCCCCACCTGAGTTACAGCGAGACGAGAAATACTAGAGGGCGTGGAAGTTCACGCTGATCCCACCCTCTAGTGAGCGTGGCCCCATCAGAGTCTTAGGAACCAATCTGATCAGATTTCAGTCTCCTGTTCTCAGGGGAAGAGAGGAGAT
This sequence comes from Manis pentadactyla, assembly GCF_030020395.1. NCBI lineage: Eukaryota > Metazoa > Chordata > Mammalia > Pholidota > Manidae > Manis > Manis pentadactyla. The sequence continues at coordinate 97,720,129 of NC_080031.1, forward strand.
GGGGAGATGACGCTCTCTCTCCTCCGGGAACGTACCAAGAGCCTTACTAAATGTACATCAGTCAGCTGAGAGCTGTGTGTGTGTGTGTGTGTGTGTGTGTGTTTGTATGTGTAAGGGGTCTTATGGGAAGCAGTCTGTTCCCTTTTGAGGAGCTGAAAATTCAGCTGGGAGATGAAACAAACACATACAGAGCAATCAGATCACAATTTGGAGCTCAGCTCTTTGGTTCTGACCGATAGCGTGGGTGGGAACAGCGCAGGCTTGGCTGGCCAACCTGAGCTTCCAAGAAGAGTCAGGCCTGAGGCCAACCATGGAAACTGTACCAGGGTCAGAGATGGAGAAGAGGCCATGGTCAAGTGCTTAGATTCTGGCATGCAGTGGACCTGGGTTCAAATTCTGGTTCCACGTCTTGTGAGGTTTGGCAGGTTCCTGAATCTTCCTGAACTTCAGTTTTCCTCTCTATGAAATATGAATAATTATTTTCTATGACAGGTTGTTGCAAAGATTAAATGAGATAAAAGATGGAAAGTGCTCAGCTTCATGGTAGATGGCCACGGGGAGGGTGCGTTCCAGCTGGGAGGAACAGCAGCAGCGGACACGTACAGGGCCCAGGAGCAGCAGGGTGCACCTTGTCAGGTCACGGGGAGTCATGCGCACTGACATGGTGGGCTTAGGTAAAACAGCCGTGCGAGGCTGGCATCCACTTTCCAAACTGACGCACAAAGAAATAAGGAGCCAGGGAAGGTTTTCCAGTACGAAGAGCGTCAGTTTGGGAATGGGAGTTTAAATACTTAAGTCTCTGAGAACAGTAAGGTAAAAGGGTTCGGCCAGAAATGAGGCCACATTCTTCCTCCCGGAAGGGCTCCCCCACACAGGGTCTACAGCACAGAAGAGCAGATTGCATTTTCTCACTTCAAACAGTCAAGGATGCTATTAGGGAAATTTGCAGAAGCCTAAGTGGAGAATTTGCCTATTGCAATACCAATTGCTTACAAAATTGTGTTAACATCCCATAGCCACAGCTGCATTTACAAATAAGATATGTAAGGATATTAAATGCAGAGTCTCACTGAAAAGGCATTCCTCAAAAATATACAATTTACATTTTTTTAACCAATCACAACTCAGATAAACAGTGCTTGGCCTCTAATTTGTATTCCAACCTAATTACAAAATGATTAATCTGTTTACTGAGCTCTTTAATCTTTACTGTATTTCTGTCTTCCCCTGCCTATTGATTCCAGTTTGGTTCTTGCACCAAGGCAGACCATACATGTATATATGTATAATACATACACAGAAATACTTTTCTGTGTCATTTTCACACTAAATTAAATACCCTTGATCCCTATGGCCCTTTTCCTCCATTGGTTTAATCTTAGACATTCATGGCTGTCTGTTTTTATTAAGATATTTAGGTCTGTCCTGGAAAAGAAAAATCGCATGTGATGTAGCCTATTGGGATTTTAATCACAGCAAAACCCAGCAGATTTAAGGACTCACGGCTTGATTTAAACAGCCTTGTGAATAAGCACTCCCCGCCCCCACCCCCACCCCCAAGATTCATTCCAGCCGAAGATCACAGGCGATGGAATTGGCCAGCCCTCATTGCTTCATCCAGCGTTAGTCTCCTGTCGCCCTGGTTTGGTTTGGCAGAGAGTAAGAGCCTCAGGCCCCGTGGCTCCTCTGTTTTCCAGTACATTCTGGCTCAGTACAATCCTGAGTCAATTTGATGGTGGTTTTTGTGGCCACACTCAGGGTCAGATTTCTCCCCTACCTGTCCCAAACTGCAGCCCCAACGCCGCTCCCTACTCTGCAACCAGGGATGCTCGAGCCAGTAGAATGACAGAAGTGGCCTCTGGATTTGTTGCTCATAGATGCTCGTGGACGGCTTAACAGAGACATCCAGACTGGTGCAGAATATCATGTAAAAAGAGTGTTGTTAGGGTCTATCCACAGCATGCATCGGGATGACTTAGGAATAACTATTACCAGTTCAGTGATTTGATGTCCAGGCATTGATGAAGAAGGAAGTTGCTGCACGTGATAGAGCTCTATGCTTGCTGTGAGGAGAGGAGTGTGAACTATGCCCGAGGCTCATGGGGGCCTCTCTAGGTACCTGCACAGGCTTATCAAGAGCTTTCCACAACCTCAGAAAGCCCTAGCAGAGAAAATCCATGCCCAGGAGCAGCTATGAGGTAGGAGGGGAAAAGAAATGCAGAGAAAACAGAAGGATGGGGACAAAAGGATAATAAGAGAGAAAAAGAAGGGAAGAAAGAAATTCATGTCATAGGGAAGAGTAAGGACGGGGACATTCATTGATGTCCACAGCTCCAGCCTTAACTTGCCAGGCTTTCTGAAGTGGATGGACATGAGGTCCTAGGCCCTGGATTTGCCAGGAAGATTTTGATTTCAAATCAAGTTCTTATTGTCAGGCTGCAGAACTTAAATTTAGATGCAGAAAAATGACCCTCAGAAAGAAAGTGCATGAAAATAAATGCCCTCCGAGTTACATGGATCTTGCAGACGTATTTAACAATCAACTTCTGGTCCTGGTGAGCATACTGGGTGTCATCTCTTATTGAGGAATGTGTCTTACAATAGACAGTATTAGCCGTGCTGATTGCTTCGAATTAATTATGGTCGGCAGGGATTTCTTGGAATTAACCTGCGTTGTATTCACATTTTGTTTTTCTTAGGGGCTGTGTGAGCCTTATTTATTAGCAGGCATTTCTAAAATGCTTTTATAGGTTTAGAAATAAGGCCCCTAGTAATATGGGGCAGTTACCAGCATTTATCCATTGGTACTTTTGGTTTTCATTTTAATCCACTAGATGCCATTTAAGGAATAACTTTTAAAAATATTTATAGAACGTAATTGTTCACTGTGGAAAAATTTCAACATACAGAAAAGCACAAAGGAGAAAATCAGTATCACCAGGACCTCACACATGAAATGACTGCTAACATTTTCGATTTTTCTTTGTGACCAGCCAGCCTTTTCTCCAGACTGAGAATGAGTGTGTGTGTGCATGTGTGCACATGTGTGTGTGTGTGTGTGTGTGTACACATACTTTTTCATGGCTGTAAAAGTTGGGCTCATATCCTACATACTGTTTTGTGAACTTTTTTTCATTTATGATTGTCATGAATATATTTTCAGATCATCAGCTTTGTTTCTACAACATATGTTTAATAGCTGCCTTTTATGTTGTAAGGCTACACTATGACTGAAACAGTTCTCTGTTATTTGACATTAGGTAATTCCCAGACTTTTGTTTAAAAAATACAAATGGAAATATCACAGTCCATCCATTGGAGGTCACAGCTCTGATAATTTCCTTCGAGAAAATGCCTGTAATTGGACTTTGTGGTCAAAGGGCACGAGCATTTTCAGGGCTTCTGTGTGTATTACCTAACTGCCCTCTAGAAAGAGAACTGAGCTTCAGTTTCAGACCCATAAGCAGTGTGAGCAATTGCCTCCTCACTGAAGCTTTGTCAACACTAGGTATCGGCCGTTGGTGCATTTTCGTGTCTATTTTAAGGTTGTATTCGTTTAGCCATATTGGAGGGTTATAAAACAACAGCAGCTATACACTGGGCGCTTCTTAAGGCCAGATCCTAGGCTGTGCACTTTACTCATAAATATCTCCTTAAAGCTCCCAACCATCCTAGGAGATGGTGTTAGTAATATCTCTGTCTTTTCAGATAAGGTTCTGAAGACAAGAATGCTTAGGCAACTTGCATAAACTCTGTTAGTAGGCAACACACTTGAAACTGAGGTTGTTGGATTTCAAAGCTTGAGTTTTAATTGCCAAAACTATCCTGCTTCAGTAGTGGATAAATCCTAGGACTTTGTTTAGTTGCTATATAGATGGTTTTAGGTTTTTTTTCCCCAAAGGGGACTTTGGGACCTTGAGATTTACCTGCAGGAGGATTCATGGGGAGTGCTTTTAGGGATAGCTCCTGTTCCTGAGGTAGGGGCAGAGAAGCAGGGTGGGCAGAAGAGAAGTTAAACAGCAAAGCAAAGGCCACAATTGATCCTCTAGTTGGCTCTGGAGCTGGGGCACAGGTGAGGGGTGCTTCAGAGTGTCTTGAGTTGGGATGAAAAGGCCAGACTTTTATAACCCTGCCTTTGAATGTAGGTCTTCCCAGATGGTGTCTTAACCTTGAAGGAGGCAACGACATTTGCGCTGAGGCCATTTGCAGTTGAGAGGGAGTCTACTATCCTGAGCATCACAGAAGGCTATACGGAGGACCAGAAGGGGGACAGGACTTACCCAGGGTCACACAAGTGCTGGAAAATCCAGTCAGAGGATTTTCCTCTGCAGAGATGGGGCTAACTGTAGACTGACCTTCCTAGAAATATTTCTCTAATAAATTACATGGGTTTTGATGGCTGGCTAGGTGAGATGGACTCCGTTATGTGCTATGAGGGATACAAAATGAACCAGTCTTGATGCTGGCCTTGAGGGGCTGCTGTCAAAGTGTTTTTTCTTACACTTGATATATTTGAGGTAGAACAAGATTGAGTATCAATGGAATGGAGGAGAAGAAAGGGATGATGGCATTAAGAGTGAGCTTAGCCAAAGTGATTGATTACGGTGGGGTGGAGAGGAGAATCTATCTGATCCTTTGAATTCTGGTTCACGGAGGCTTGCTCTTCGTAGGAAGAGTGGAGAGCCTTGCGGTTTTCATTCATTCCCTGTCCCTTCTTGCCTTCCTGCCTTACTCTCTTCTCTTTCTCTCTCTCTTTCTTTCTCCTTCCAGAAGTAGATATTCATGAAGCCTGAGAGGTGACAATGGAATGGCAATGTCCCCAAACGGTCCCTGTGTTAGATTCCAGAAATTAAAGTGTGTATTTCTACTGGTTCAGAATTATCTTTATTTATTTGCTTTTCTATCACTTGCCATTTTAAATTGAAATACTTAATGTATCAACGATTATTTTCCTCAATACATGCCTCCCTATTTACCATCTCCTGTGTCTCCTCTCCTTCCATGTTTCCTCCCAAAGCCAAAACTTGATGAGAAAGTAAAATAGCATGCAGAAGTTGTTTGTGCCTTAATAAACCTAAATGTTGTATTCATTTTTCCCATATCTGAAATTATACAATTTTATCAGACAATGACCTCAATCTAGACTAGAATAATAAAGGCAATTATCAGCTACTCTGCTGCATGAATAAGCCCTGGTTTTACTTTGCCAAGCAACCCAGTAAGTGTTTGCTGGATTCTTCTCTTTTCCTTTATGTCAGAATCAAGGCAAGTATCACAAGCCAAGCAGCTATACTGCTGACCGGAAGATAAGTGAAGAGCCAAACAAGGAAAACAGACTCAGAGACAATTAATTTTTCCTGAATGAGAACAACCTATTCTGATCAGAGAAGACAAACATCAGTTAGCATTTGACAACCCGCTATCCTTGGAGGGCATTACCTTGATAACCCAGGGCTGCAGAGCACAAAACTTCTGCTCTGTGAAAAAAAAAAAAGCCTACTTTTTTCATAAAAGACATGACAAAATGTTCCATTACAGAGTTCCAAGACTCTGTACAGGTATCCGTTTGGAAAGGGACAACACACATCAGGTTCAGTCCTGATGCCGTAGGTGGGCTTAGGTCAGCTCACTCTAAGGGATGAATCCAGAATACCAGTATGGGTACAGACATATGCCTAAAAGCATCCTTTCAAGTCACAGGGCTATTCAGATAGACCTAAATCAGTCTGTCTTTTGACTGTGGAATTGGTAAGGGTCCTTAAATTGGACTGATGTCCATGAACTTTAAAAAGCTAGAAGAGAAGAGGATGGCAAATAATAACCCTACCTTCAGAGGTCTTTAGACGCTCCTGTCAGAAGTTCCGGCCCTGTGAAAGCCTCGCCAAGTGCAGATATTCAAGGCCTACTGAGGACTCACCGTCTGCCTGGCGCTCTGCCAAACGCCTTCTAAGAATTACCTCATTTAAACCATCCAGTGACTCTATGATACAGTTCATAATTAGTCCCATTTTCCAGAAAGGAAAACTGAGGCACAGACAGGTTCATTAACTTGACCAGAATCACAGGCTGTGAGGTGGTAAAACCAAAGAAGTCTGACTGCAGAGCTTATGTTTCTATCAGCTCTGCTTTGCTGCCTCAATCCCCAGCTTCCTTAGTTGGCAAGGAGAACTATGGAGAACTCTGCACATGGACTGTAGGGCCCACATAGAAACACCCTCCTGGGATATCCTTTAACTCTGCCCTCTCTGCTTTGCCAGAGCATCAGAGAGGGAACAACCTGGGTGAACCACACCCGTAACATTTGTGGAAATGCAGTTAAAGGTATTTGTTCCCTGCTATTCACTAATCTAATGCAAGGATTGACGAGATTCATTTCTGAATAGTTTTACGCATTGATTGGGAAGCAATGTGCGGAAGTAGTGAGGAGCACAGTGTCAGGAGTCAGCCTGTCGGGGAGCGGCACCAGTGCCACCTCTCACCATTCGCCTGTAAGACTCAGATCCTCTGGGGGATCCCAATTCCTACTGCAGACAATGGCTGTGGAAAGGAAACGGAAGTGCATCAGTGTGCACAGGGCAGCCAGGAGCCCTCCGTGCGCATCCACTATCAGTGTGATCACCTGGCTTGTTGTTTGCAGAAAGAAGGTGCAGTTCCCAAATCTCTTACCTTAAATTCTGCAACCAGGTGTGCTTTGGAATTCAGAACTTGGAGGATTTTAGGAAGGCAACAGGGTGTCTATGCCACATACACTTGATGATAAGTTCCTTGGCAGGGCATGGGACAGCGCACTGTAATCAAAGCAGGAATATTTCTGAAGCAAAATGTATGACTTTTTATTTTCAGTGGGATAAGTGGAGATGGTGAGAAGCCTGATGTCAGCTTGTGGTCAAGTGAGTTTGCCCAACACTACAAATAGGTCCTTAAATAAATGGACTTATTTTCAGAACTCTTTGTAGTTCAGAATTGTGGACAAGAGACTGTAGATCTTAACTACAGGACAAAGGTTTCACCTGGCATCCAGTCCCATGCCCAGCATCAGTCATCTCCTCACTGAAATGGACCCCCCATCCGTGCTTCCAGGACTCACTCACCCCATGTCCAAGTGCAGGATGCCTCCCTGTCACTTCCGGTTGACGCTGTAGGCCTGACTTATTTTCTTCCCCATCAGACCTGCCGTCCTCCCATATTTTCTCTCTTGAGTAGTGGCTTCCCAGGCTTCAGTCACTGTGGAACCCCACCTCTGCGGACGACCGACTGCTCCTGCCTGCTGCTGGTGTTCCCCACTCTCTCTGTGTCTCTCCCTGGCTGTCTGTACTCAGTAGCCAGGGCCGCCGTTATTGCTCTCTGCATTGGTCGTAGCAGATTCACCTGTTTCCTGTGTGTGAAGGAAACCAGCGAATGCAGTGCCCCGGGACAGTGAGCGCTCTGCAAGTGCTTGATGTTACTTTCATTGTTTGTATTATTCTGTACCTTATGCCAGGAGTTCCCCAATAGAAGGAACATGTCTAATCCATTGTCCAAATCCTCCACAATGCTTTCCACAATCTTTCCTACACCATGGGAGCAATGAATATTTGTCAAATGAATTCTTATTCCTTTGTACTCTTACTTAATATTTAAGTTTGCCTACCGCCCTTTTTAGAGTAAAGGCCTCAGAAACTCCAGAGAATGAAAAGGTATAGTCAAATAAGAAGATTGGGTTCAATAATATATAATTTTTATGTAAATCCACAAAAGTCTCAAGGAAATACATCCATTTCTTTGAAAAGCTTGGCCTAAATAAAATCTAGACGAGTCTCTATCTGTCAGTGCTACTGAGGAATGGTGGTATGAGGAATAAATGAGAAGAAAATCAGTCTGGGGTATGAAAGAAGGTCCACCTGGCAGAGGCAGGGGCAAGCTTTATTAAGATCTGTTAAGGCCCAAACTCTAAGTCAGTAACGGGATTGTTTTGAGCTCTGGAGGCTCTGTGTGTAATTACTCTGTGTAATCACACAGTGTAATCTGGCCAAACCTTTGACCGTCAGAGGTTTTCTGCTGTCCACCCCGAGTTGCTGTTGCAGTTGTTCCCCTTCATTCCAAAGTTGCTCCCGCAGGTTCAAGAGAGTCAAGGCAACCACGGAGGTAAAAGGCTTTCTTTTCACTGGAGTTGGACCCTTGTGTAACTGACCATAGCCCTGCAGTGTCTGATCAGATCACCCTTTACAGTGCCTGGGGGGCGGGGGCAGGGGCCCTGGGAAATGAGGGCGAAGCAAAGGCTTAACAGAGACCAAAACAGAAAACCGCATCTAATCCAAGTTACCCATTCAAAGGGAAAACCATCCTTTAAGATAAAAATGGCTTTTAGGTATGCCGTCAAGCTTCAGTGTGAAACCTAAGGAGAGAGGGTCCACCCAGAGGAAGGTGGGTACTGCCGGGAACCCCCCTCAGGATGCCCAGCTGGATGCAGTGGGGCCCCCAAAATGCCATCCTGAGTGTGGGGTTTTTGCTGGGCTCTCCCTCACTCTTAATCTATTCCTAGAAGCACTGCAATGTCTCCTGTGGGATTTATCGCATTCCACATTGTGCAGTCTTGATGTGGTGGTGAATCCAGGGCATGTGTCGCCCCATTTTGCGGTTAAACAGCCCAAACCAAGCCCTTCAGCCTTCACTGTAATCCTGTAAGCATCCCTGTAGCCTTCCAGAAAATTCTCCTTCTGCTGAAGTTTGCCAGAGTATGTTTCTATGGCTTTTAACCAAAGAAACAAAACTCAAGACAATTTGAGATGAGACTTTGACCTTGGCCTTTCCACTAACACCATTTCCATTCCTTCTAGTCCTCCTTCCCTAAAAAGGCATGAAGGAGCAGTCCCTAGAAGCAGAAGGAAACAAAACTCCCATGAGCAAATAGGCCAGGGAGCCAGTTTGGGGCAGTTTGAGGAGCCAGGCTCCCCTCGCTCCCGGTCTGAGCCACACAGGCTGGCTGGGCCTGGTGGAACAGGCCGGCGGAGTTGACCGGCTCACTGAAGGCTCCCCAAGCTGAGCATCTGAACGGAGTTTGTGCTTTTTGGTTGAAAGCCTTTCCTAAAAGTTACCTACATGTTTTAAATTTCCACATAAAGCTGTAATGCAGGAATGCCCTCAGCACCCATTTCTGGGGACATAAGGAGATGTTTGATTCTGTAGGAATTCCTGGGCTGCGTAGGTGCCTACATTCTTCTTAGCGTTCTCCCCTCGTTTCCTCAGCTTTGAATAGTTATCTCCTTCCGCACTACCAAACATGTGTCTGCAAACTGCATCCCTCTTCTGATTTTCTCTTGGCTTAGAAAGCAGAAAACCAACCTAGTCAAAACTAAGTGTAAAGCCAGAATGAAGAGGGCTTTGGTTGTGGGGAAAGTACATAGATGTCAGTGGGGAGGACTGGCAGCCTTGAAATGACAATACTGATCCATCTACCTACACATTTCTATGCTTTCTCTAGTTTTTCATCTTAGATGCAAAGGAATCAGAGAGCAGGGTTCTTTAAAAATCACCAATTTTTGTACCAAATAGCTCTTAGCTGTGTGTGGTCATTGATGCTGCTTTGGGAAGCTTTACATTTTTGTGGCATGAAGCATTCTTATTTGTAATTTCTTTCTTTATTCCCAACTCTGTGAGAGGGCCAAGGCACAACCCCCAGTGTGCAAAGTGAGGAAAGCAGGCTTCTGAGGAGTTAGTTGGCTATTCTAGAATCACAAAGCTAGTCAAGTCATTGAATTAAGAAATGAATGGGGGAATGGAAGAATGAATACAGTGCTGTGCACGTATCAAAATGGAAGTCAGGGGTCAGAGAAGGGGAGGGAGAGGGAGGTGAGTATGTATATAAAAGGGCAATACGGGGGATCCTCGTGGTGATAGAAATGTTTCCCAGCTTGACCGTGTCAATATTGATATCCTGGTTCGGCAAGATGTGGGTAAAGTGAACACAGGAGCTCTGTATTTTTTCTTAGAACTGCATGTGAATCCACAGTTATATCAGAATAAAGCTTAATTTTTAAAATATGGGTGAGCAAAGCTCCAAACTATTTTTAATATGGACTTTTGCACTAAATGACGAGCATAAGAATAGTGGAATACGTGCATGTCTACATGCTCTTCCTGTAGGTGCTGCTTGGCTGGAGGAAACTCAGCCGTGCAGCTTCTGAGACAGACGGCATCACATTTGAATGGAATGTTTAAGAGCTGTATTTTGTGAAGAGTAAAGGGGTGACCTTTTTGAGAATGCTGCACCCTCTGTAGTTATGGTCTGGCTTTGCTGGCATTGTAAGATATGATCACACCATTCAGATCTATATTTTAATATCCTGGAGGAAAACATCTTCTCCTCATGTGTTTTTTTCCAGGAGAAATTTCTAAATTTATAAAAGAAGTGACTGCTACTAGGTGCTGGTCAGAACATTGCCTGGAACCTACAAAAGCCAAGGCATTTGCCATTGGTTTATGGAGCTGAGAAAGGAAGTTTTAAGATGTCAGGAGTAACTAGGCTCTGTTCCCCAGTAAGGGAAAAAAATTACTGCAAAAATTCCTTACTAATGGAGAAAGCTGTTTAGGGACAGATAAAATAGACCTTATAAATATTAGGGTCATATCTAGAGGTTGTAATTTGATCTCCCTTTAAAAACGTGTGTGTGTGTGTTTAAATGATCTTTTTTTAAAAACATAATAGGCTTTTCTTTTTCAGGTTTGTTGTGATAGTTTTGGGAGGGTTCCTATTAGATTTGGTCAGTGTCTGGTTAGTAGAAACGTGTGTGTTGTGTTTCTAAAGGACAGAGAAAATTTTGTTTTCAGTTTTTATAAACTACATTTTCAAGGAAATAATTGATTTATGTGTTTCCTATACAATTCTTTGAGTACTTCTGATTTTTCTCCCAGCTCACACCCCGCCTCTTCCTTTCTTTTATTTTCTCTGATTGCTACCCTCACATAGAATTTGCAGGACAAAATAACTCTGCAGTTAAATGTTGTAACTGTGTAATAATTGCAAGCACAGTGCTTGAATGCTTCACACAAAGGGTTGGTACAAAAACAGGACCCCTTCAGATCATCTCTGCTGGAGATATTTATTATCAGACAAATGCAGATACAGTTATCTGGAAAATGTTTTTACAAATCAAAGGATGTTGGTGAGACTGGCCAAAATCCCATGATCCACAAACCCCCTAGCAAATGAGAATAACAGAACATAAAACACACAGAAGCAGCATTTGACTGATGTGGAAATGAAAAAGGTTTTTTGGGAAGGAGGCTGAAAAACATGGGGTAAAGTCAAGTCTTGTCTGGCAATCTGATTACTAAGAAATAAGGAGGAGTTAACAGTTTATTGGATTAAAAGCCTGGTGAGAACTAGTCAGCTGCTTATGATCACAGAACCAATGAGCACAGTTACTGTCAGTAATAAAGCCAGTGAGATGTGCAGAGATGGGCATGGGTCTTCTAGCAGGAGAAACAACAAGACAAATGAAGGTGAGAGTTGGCAAGTATTTTCCTGTGAGCTTTGCAGAAGCTCTCTTCTTTGCAACTAATGGGTAATGTGTTACTCTTCATAGAGCTGAGCCCTAGGTAAGTGTTATTTTCCTTATATAATGATGTACTTTAAAAGAGGTGACTATAAAAAAATATGGGGAACATAACAAGGAAATTTGGGGAAGTCACTAAGAAAAGGACTTGATAAACTTGAGGTGGGGAAGACTTCAGAGGTAAGTTCCCTCCTAAAAAAAAATCTCTAGAATTAAGTAATAATTATGATAAGGCCACAATATCACATATTTAGAATGACTATAGGTTGCATGAGTTACCAGTTTGAGGGACATATAGAAAAAGGGAAGATAAACATGAATAAAGCCTAAGAATCCTGTGGTAGAATCTACAAGAAAATTGTTATACAACAATATGCTATCTATTTGAGACACACTTTAGATTCGTAGTCACAAATAGGTTGAAAGTAAAAGGATGAAAAAAGTTACACCATGAAAATAATAGGCAAAATAGAACTGGAATGGCTATACTAAAATCATAAAAAATAGCCTTTAATACAAAAATTGTTAGTAGAGACAAAGAAGGACACTTAATAATAATAAAAGGATCAATGTGTCTAGAAGATACAATCATTATAAACATAGATTCCTGTAACAACAGAGCCCCATGAAGCAAAAACAAACAGAACTGATGGGAAGCTATAGATAATTCAACAGCAATGTTTGAAGACTTCAATACCTCATTTTCCAATAATAGGTAGAAAACTAGGCAGAAGACCGAAAAGGACATGGAAGACTTGAACAACACGGCAAAGCAACTAGACCTCACAGATGCCCGTGGAATGCTCTACCCAGTGACAGCGGAGCATACATCCTTCCCAAGGGCATACGGCACATTCTCTAGATTGACCACATGTTAGGCTGTAAAACAAGCCTTAGGAAGTTTAAAATAATTGAAGTTATGCAGCTTTTGTGCCATTACCACAAAGGAACTAAATTAGAAATCAGTAACAGGGGAATTTGGGGAAGTCATAGATGTGTGCAAACAGAGCAACTTACTCCTAAATAACGAACGGGTCAAAGAAAAAAATGAAATTAGAAAATACTTTGAGGTGAATGCAGATGAAAACACAACACACCAAAATGTAAAGGATGCAGCTAAAATAGCTTTTGGGGGGAAATTTGTAGCCGTCAATGACTACGTTAAAAAAAAAAAAAGGAATAAAGGTCTCTCTGATCAATAACCTAACCTTTAATCTTAAGAAACTAAAATGAGGAGCAAATTAAATCCAAAGTAAAAAGTGTGACAATAGTGAAGATTAGAGCCAAAATAGATTAAATAGCGACTGGAAAAACAGTAGAGGAAGTCATTCAATATACTGGAGTGCCTTTATGTGCCAGGTGTTGTACTAGGTCAAGTGTTGTACTGGGTATAGCCAACACCATGTCCGACTCATCCCCTTGACTGTGGGTCCCCTGTGGGAAGAGTGTGAGTGAGTCATCTTTGGCCTCTGCAGTGCTTTGTGCGCAGTACTCAGTGACATTTATTGAGGGAGGTCTGACTGACCAAACAATTAGTACTCAGCGTGGGCCACACTCTATCCGCAACACTCAGAGATCCCCGCAGTCTGTTATGGCTCTTCTGGTAATAATATCAATAGCTAGAAATTATTGAATACTTTCTAAGTGGCAGACTACCTTATCACTGATGTTCCCAGTAATCCTGAAAAAAGGTATGAGTGATCAGCTCTTTTTATAAATTAGGAAACTGAAGATTGAGTTGTAGGTCACACATAGTGGTGTGTGTTAAGAGATGAGTTTTGAGCTGAGGCCTGCAGAACTCTCCTGCGCACACCACGGTGAGTATTGAAGCCAAGTCACGCTTGCAGATGGATGGAATAATTGTGTAACAACAAGGCACATGTCCCAGTGTGCTGAACTTCATGGCCTCTGAGAACAGCTGTCCAGGTAGGCACAGCTGTTCAAGAGAGATGCCTGGGAACGTCCTCTTAGAGTAGTTGCTGCCTTTCATGGACAGCAGGCTTTCAGATCTCAATGCCAAGAGGCATGTAAGGCCTTCCAAAATTGATTTTTTTCCTGTAATGGCTCTTGTATCCTTTAGAAACCCAAGCTTATTTTTTGATTGAACTAGACCCTAGAAATTTCCAGACTAAATGGATTTCAGAAGTTCTGAAAAGCTGAACTGTTTGAAAAAAATGCAGTCTGCATATGTCCACAGAGAGAATATTACTCTTAAGCCAACTGCCCTCTGAATATTGAAGTGTCATTTTCACAGCTAATGCAGTTTTTCCAGATGAATTATTTTTCAGAATTGGTTGACATTAACAGAATATAAGTTTTTGTTATTAGTAAAACAAAACAAAATAAGACATTTCTTTGGGTTTGAAATGAACTAGTGTTAGAAATAGTGTTCTTTGAGTAGAAGTGTGAATTCAGATATCTCTAATGTCACTTGTGTCTGATGCAGTTTCCCCACAGATATTTTCAGCAATGCACTATGATTCTGTTGAGTAAGGAAATGAATTACCTTTTAATGCTTAGTCTCCCCAGAATGAATTCTGTAAGACATAGTCAGTCCATCTATTTTGGCTAGTAACTGCAGTATATCATAGGCATCTGAAGTAAATGACCTTTTCTACCTGGAGGGCAAATCTGAATGCTAAGTTCTGGATTTTATGTTGGTGATGTCACATTTTATGATGCTCTGTGGTCTACTTATCAAATATCCATGTCCCAAAATTTTGTTCTTAACTTCGTAATTGAGGCATAACAGGCATATAGTTAGGTGTATAAATCTTCAGTGAACAACCCAATAGATGTGAAAATGGTCTCACAGACTTGATGTATTTAGCCATTAGAGTCCTTTCTTTCCTAGAGCCAGTTCCACAGGCTGTTTCTGGGAAATGCAGGGAGCCGTGGCTCACTCAGCTCTGCTGAAGCCTCTGGGATGGGCAGAGCAGTGAAGGGCCCCCTCGTGATTCTAGAATCATTAAAAAGCTGTACAACCTTCACAACTGGCCGTATCCATGAGAGCTGGGCTATAATCGTGTCCTGCCTCCTAAAAAGTATCAACTTTTTATTGTGCCAGGCATTATGCTATGTGCCAGGGGTTTAGAGTTAAACGAAACTTGCATTAAATGAGCTTTGAGGACTAGAAAGGTGGCAGGTGTGGTTGATGACACTTTCACTGTGTGACCTTGGGTAAGTCTCTCTCCTATTCCTGGAATTCAGTGTTCTCTCTTTAAGATCTGGGACTGATAGACCATCCCTGAGGTTCCTCCTGGGTCTGTGATGCTCTAAGTTCAGTTCATTGAAACCTTATAGTCTTAGGACCCTAAGGAATAAATGGGCAAGATGATTATTTAGGAATCTTTCAATGAAAGTCAGAACACTTTGGAAAACATTTCCTGCTTCCCAGCTTTATTGAGGTATAATTGACAAATAAAATTATAAACATTTAAAATGTATAATGTGATGATTTGATATACATATACTTTGTGAGATGATTACCACAATCAGATTAATTATCACTTACATCATCTCACATAGTTACCTTTACTATGTGTGTGGTGATTACACTGAAGATTTCAAGTATGTATTACAGTATTATTAACTATAACCACCATACTGTTCATTAGATGCCCAGAATTTATTCATATTATGACTGAATTTGACTTGTGTGTTTTTAGGTTACACAAATAAGTGAAATCATACAATATTTGTCTTTGACTTATTTATCATAATGTCTTCTCGACTCATCAGTTTTGTTGCAAATGGCAAGGTTTCCTTCTTTATCGTGGCTGATTAATATTCCATTGTATATTTATACATACCTCATCTTCTTTATCCATTGATCCATCAACAGGCCCTGAAGACTGTTTACATATCTTGGCTACTGTGAATAACACTGCGGTGAATATGGGAGTACAGATATCTCTTTGAGATGCTAATTTCATTTCCTTTGGAAATACACTCAGAAATGGGATTGCTGAATCAAATGATAGTTCTATTTTTAATTTTTGGAGAAACCTCCATACTGTTTTTCATAAAGACTGCACCAACTTACATTCCCATCAACAGTGCAAAAACTTTTCCTTTTCTCTAAATCCTCACCCATACTTATCTCTTGTCTTTTTCATAAAAGCCATCCTAATAGGTGTGAGATGACATAATGGCTTTGATTTGTATTCCCCTGAAAATTAGTCATGTCAAACAGTTTTTCATGTGCCTGTTGGCCATTTGTCTAACTTTGCAAAGACATCTGTCTATTTAGTCCTTTGCTCATTTTTAAAATTGGATTCTTTGTTTTGTTTTTTGTTTTTGTTTGTTTTCACTATTGAGTTCTCCAAGTGTGTTATGTATTTTGAATATTAAAATTTACCCAGCCCCGCTGAAGCCTCTGGGGTGGGCAGAGCAGTGAAAGGTCCTCTAGTGATTCTGGAATCTTTAAAAAGTGCTGTACAACCTTCACAACTGGCTGTATCCATGCGAGCTGGGCTACAATCATGCCCTGCCTCCTAAAAGGCATCCATTTTTTTATTATTAGATGTATGGTTTGCAAATATTTTCTCCTGTTCTTCAGGTTGCAGAAGGCATTTTGTTGATTATCTCCTTTGCTGTGCAGCAACTTTTTAGTCTGATGTAGTCCACCTATTTTTCCTTTTGTTGCCTGTGCTTTTGGTGTCATATCCAAAAAATCATTGTGAAACCAATGTCAAGACTTTTCTCTATGTTTTCTTCTAAGAGTTTTTCGATTTATGGTCTTTTATTTACATCTTTAATCCATTTCAAATTAAGTTTTGAGAGTGGTGTAAGATAGGGGTCCAATTTCATTCTTTTGCATGTGGATATAGTTTCCTCAACATTTATTGAAGAGACTATCCTTTCCCTACTGTGTGTTCTTGGCAGCCGAGTCCAAGATTAGTTCACCATATATGCATGGGCTTTTCTCTGGGCTCTCTTTTGTCCGTTGATCTCTATGTCTGTTTTACGCCAGCGCTATGCAGTTTTGATTACTATGGCTTTGTAATACACTTTCAAATCAGACAGTATGATGCTTCCAGCCTCCTTCTTCTTTCACAAGACTGCTTTGGCTATTCGAAGTCTTTTGCATTTCCTTTTAAATTTTAGGACAGTTTTTTCTATGTCTGTGAAAACAATAGGGTTTTGATAGGAATTAAACTGAATCTTTGTATTGCTTTGAGTAGTATGGACATTTTAACAATATTAATTCTTCCAGTCCTTGAACATGTGAATGTCATTCTGTTTATGTCTTCATTTTTTTTCATCATTGTCTTAGCAATTTCAGGATACAGATCTTTCACTTCCTTGGTAAAAGACAGTTTATTCCTGAGCATTTTATTGTTTTTGATACTATTCTAAATGGAATTATTTCTTAATTACTCTTTCTGATAGTTTATTGGTAGTGTTTAGTAATGCAGTCTTCTTTGTGTATGTTTATTTTGTATCCTGCAAATTTACTATGCTCATTTATAAGGTCAGATGGTTTTTTGGTGGGTATTTTTTAGGGTTTTCTATGTAAGATCATGTCTTCTGCAAACAGAGATAATTTTATTTCTTCCTTTTCAATTTGGGTGCCTTTTATTTCTTGTCTAATAACTCTGGCTAGAGCCTCCAGTACTATGTTGAATAGATGTGGTGAGAGTGGGCATCCTTGTCTTGTTCCAGATCTTAGAGGAAAAGATTGCAGCTTTTTACCATTGACTATGATGTGAGGTGTGGGCTTGTCATATATGGCCTTTATTATGTGACTGAGGTACATTTCTTCTGTATCTAATTTGGGGAGTGTTTTTATCATGAAAGAATGTTGTATTTTGTCACATGTGTTTTTTTGCATCTATTATGATGATCATGTTTTTTATCCTTCATTCTGTGAATGTGGTGTATCACATTTACTGACTTCAGTATGTTGTCCCTGGGATAAATCCTTGATTATGGTTTATGATTCTTTCAATGTGTTATTGAATTCTGTTTTTTTTGTTTGTTTTTTACAAAAAGCATAAAGGATTTTTTAAATTATGTGCAACATAGACAAAATTATTTTAAGCCATGCATTTTTACTGAAGGAAGTTCACACTTTGTGGTTCCTTTCACTGCTAAGTCACACTAACTCCTCCAA
Organism: Manis pentadactyla; assembly: GCF_030020395.1. Lineage (NCBI taxonomy): Eukaryota > Metazoa > Chordata > Mammalia > Pholidota > Manidae > Manis > Manis pentadactyla. The sequence goes on from NC_080031.1 coordinate 97,737,781, forward strand.
AGTCTGAGGCATGGTCTTATGATCTTCAAGATAGTCCTTTTAAAATCAACTTTTGTTCAATCCACAGTGTCATTATCGGTCAGTCCACCGTTCTTTCAGTGGAGTTCTGTTTGTTATACCTTGCATTTGGTACTGACATCTGGTCCCCTGGCTTAGTGACACCTTGGATGGCTTCTAGTATCTTGGATGTCAATGGTGTTACTAAGTCATTGATATTTTTTTCCCTCCAGAAATAATAAGTAACATGAACTGAGCTTAAACCATGTTCTAGGCACTGAACAAAATATGTCACATCCATCCTGTCTTTCATAGACGAAGATACTGAAGCACCAAGAATTTAAGTAACTTGCACAAAGTTTCACATTTTCATGTGGAGGAGTAGGAGTTTGCAACTAACAGCTTATCTCTACACACCATTTTTTAACCTCTATTGTATGCTGTCTCCTGTGCAATTATGATGTCTGTGTCCCGGGGATGCTGTAAGGACTAAATGAGATACTGCATGCACTGATCAGTGCACAAAGGAAGGCAGGAGGCACGTATTATATTACTATTAAATAAAAGAAAGAACAAATGTTGGCTGTAATTTTCAAGGCTATTCTATCATGCTTGATGCCCATGCTCTAGCATAAAATAGTCAAACTGTGACAGATAGGGATACATTGACACTCCTGTGTCTAAGAAGGATGAACTAATGTGTGGCACTGGATCCTGGTGGGCTTAGTGGGGACCTGGCTATTTAGGAAGAACAGCATCATGGGCTTCTGGCTCCAGATACCTGCAGGAGGCCATTTTCTGGTCTTGCCTAGATTCTGTGGGCACAGGCCTGGTCTCTATCACTATAGCCTGGTTTCCTAATTTGTGTTTGGCCTGGACAGCAAGCTCAGGTGCCCTGCCAGACTCCCACTCACCTTCTTAACCTATTTAAATAACTCTGCTATGGCAAGAGAGACAGGTGGTATCAAGCTATTCTCCAATGACATCAAATAAATTGGTAGGGTGTCCAGGGAGGGCAACTGGGGGACTGGAAGAGAGTAGTGCAGGAGATACTGTTCACTGTGTGCCTTTTTCAATCTGTTGGCCTCATCCCCAGTGAAAGTATTGTTTATCCCTACAAAATGAAATTCAAAATGAATGCATAAATAAACAACTAGATAAACCATGTTCCCCAGGTGACTGTGCTGCAAAGCCAGGTTTGGGAATTGCTGCATTAACTCATCACAAGGGAGGAAAATAAACTCAAGTTACGTAGCCCATTGATCAGTCTTCTAGTGTAGACATCTGCCTTGTATTCCCAGTGCATAAATAGATGGAGGATATGCAATAAATGTTTGTTGAATTTAAATCAGTCCCCACCTGTCCCCTACAACACACTGAGGGGAGCCTGGTCTATTGAGTTGTGTGTGTATATTTACATGCCAGCTTCAGTGCAGGGCCACACCACCATATGCTATCTGAAAAACTCCAATTTCCAGATTTCCAGCCCTGAAGCGTATTTCACCGTGGCTAGCCTGAAGGAGCAATGAGGCTCCTTCTCTGATCCTACTCTTTCAAACTTTAAATTGTGGTCTTTCAAAGTAAATTTAGAAAACATCTGGGGCCAGAAGTCAGAACTCTGTGCATTCAAGAGTAGTTGGGGATTGCTGCATTAACTCATCACAGGGGAGGAAAATAAACTCAAGTTACTTAGCCCATTGATCAGTCTTCCAGTGTAGACGCCTGCCTTGTATTCTCTTGGGGACGTTTTCATGGAGGAGGGCACATCTTGGCCAAGCCTATGAGAATGATTATGATTTCAGTGAACAGTGCTATTGTGGGAAAGGTGGACTTGAGGGTCAAGACATGCCAGGTGGAGGTGTGAAAATGGGAAAGCATCGCATGGGGAAAAGCATCAAGTGGGAAAGTGTATGGGTGTTTGGGAGAAATAAGGAGCAGCTAATAGAGGAAAGGACAGCCAGGAGAGGCAATCTAGAGACAGGGATGGGACCAGATTGTGGGAGGCCAAATGCAAAAGTATTTGACATAATGTACACACACAGGAAATTATAATTATTATATTATTATATTATTATTTATTAACACCTGGCTGGGGAAAACATGCAGATTATGACTTTGTAACTAAATTGGGCTATTTTAAGCAAGAAACATACCCCAAAGCTTGTTGCAGAAGCCGAACAGCACATGTGCAACCATGCTCTGTAGAAAAAAACTGAGTTCCTGGGACAGATTCAGCCAGGGTTTGATGTCGAACGTGCTGAGAATAATGAGGAGAGAGGTAGTGAGTGGGAAGAAGAAGAAGATAATCATTCCTTAAAGAAAGAAATGTAGAAACAGACAAAATAATTATTTCCTCCTCTCAGTGTAGCAGGGAAAGAAAGGCTGAGACGTGTGATGATGAAAGGTGGCCCCAGATGAAGTGGAGGATGCGAGGGACAGAAACCAATTCCCTGACGATTCTATATCCATTCCAGGCTCAGGGGCGGAGCCGACCTGGACTTCTGTTCTGTATTTTCAGCTCAGTAAGTTCCTCTCCTTTCCCCTAATGCTCTTCTCACTGAGCCACTGTTGGGAAGGAGGGTGTTTCCCCTCCATCCCTGTCTGAAAGCTACCAGGCCGCCGGTGGGGGAACCATGTCTGCCTGCCTCCTCACAGGCGGCCCGGAACCCCAGACAACTTGAAAGAGTCCAAATTAATGAAAAATAGAGCTAAATGACAAACTCCATTTGTGAGCATTGCATTTGCCCACAAATGTTTGAGGGAGGAAATAGAAGTCATGCAAAATTATCTTCTTTCAGAAAGTCACTTTAATGCCTCCAGGATAGCAGCGAAACCTGGGGAGTATGGATCACACTTACGAAGTCCACCCCCAAACTAGATGCAGTTATTTGTTTTACAGATTAAGAAGGCTTCAGTGGTGGGAGGTACTTTTTGATGGAATCCAATGCAAAATGTCCCTTGCCTAAGCAGTTTCAGGTCTTATGAGTCGAGGCACGCTCCGAAATGGGGTTATTTTTCTTCTCTGTCTTTCATTTTTAATGTTTCAATTCCTATTAACAGCTCTTTGCCTGGGAGATGGGATGAATTTGGGAAAGTTGTTCTTCCGGGACCAGATAGATCCTGTCCTGTTTCCCTCCGGCTGGGTGGAGTTCCCACTCAGGTGAACCCAGAACCAGCTTACTCCAGCTTGGTCTGTAGGGAGTGTGGGTATAGATCGGCGTGGATAAAGGTCTGGAGTCACAGTTACTTGGAGAGAGTCTATTTGCCGTTGAGGCTGAACAGTCAGCCTAAACAGGGCCAGAACAAGGCTTAGGTGAATAAGGTGCCCAAGACCAAAATTTAAGGAGGCACTCACTCTAGGAGCCCTTAAAGTGTAGGGTCAGCAGTGGGAGCCTCCTTAGATTTTGCTTCTCAGGTGCCTCACTCTAGTCCCTGCCCAGAGCTTCAGTGTGCCATTCACAGACTTCCAGACGTCTTATGTCCGCCTTGACATTTTATGCAACTGGGTCACCATTTATCCAGTAGATGTATTTCTAAATATTATTCATAAATATTAAGAAGCTTTCATCTGTTTCTTAGAATCTTCTACTGGCAATGGTCCCTACCTTGTTAACTTTGTATTTTCCTTATTGCTTCACACTGAGAGGCTTAAAAGCACAGCAGCAAGTTGACATTGAATGAATTGATAAAAGAAAATTTATCTTGGGATGTTAATGATGACCTCCCAAATTTACCTGTTTTATAAGTTTATTTCCATGGTTTAATTTTCTCCAAGTTGAGACTGCCTGTGAAAAAACTGGATTCCTGCAATTCAGTGTCTCACATACCAACTAGGCAGCTAAACAAAATAAAAGTGCCCACCACTCATCTTTAACTGCCACCTACCCTGCATATACTCTGGGTCAAGGTTATATGCTGTATTAAAATGTCTTACAGTACCCACTTGATCCTGGATTCTTGGAGTTGAATTAATTAGAAACCTACTGTTAACCACCTGGAGAAATGGATTCTCTCATTCTATAGTCATAATTTAGCACCTTGCCAAATTAAGGACATTTCTGTCAATATGGATAACAGCATTCAAATTCTTAGTTTTTAACCTTTTGTTAAGTTAGGAGGTCAGTTTGGCCAGTATAAGCCTGAATCCAAGAAGATTTTAAGACTGTGGCCAACTTAGGACACCTTCATCCCAGGTACTTCATCCTGCCTATCAGGAGGGTTCTGCTGTCTGCACGAGTCACTGCCTAACACGATGGCAGTATGATAACTGGATATTTAGAGGGATGTTACTTCTCACGTGGGCAGCTCTATCAGTATTTTTTCTCTGTGACTGTTTGCATTGCTTTTATGCCTAAAAGGTCCTTCCCTGTTTATTGTTAAGAAACAAAATTCAACTGAGTAAATTGTAAAGATCTTATTGGCTGTATTCAATGATTCATGAATAAGGCAGCGTCCAATCCAGCAAACGGAAAGCTTCAAGGTGCTGGACAAAGTGAAAGGCTTTTCATTTATTCTAGGCAAAAAAGCTGGTTAGTTATTGTAAGTTTACTTTTCCTTCAGAGGATGGCATGGGTCTACCAGGCAGATTTCCAAACTTGTGCTGATCGGGTGATTCCTGATTGATTGGCTTAGAATTCCATTCCTGGGAGGGCTGAAACTGTCATTGTTACAGTTTGGTGATATGGAACGTAGCATAAGCAGCTCCATTTGGGGCCTGTTGTCTTGTTTTTTCCAATTCAGTTCACCCCGTTTGATAGGACTCTCAGCATCACAGAGATATGATGAAATATCTTAAGATATTAGCTTACTAGCTACTTCTGCCTACTGCTCTGGAATTCTCCAGTTTTTGCTGGATCTCTGTGGTATAAGTCAAAACGCTGGGTACATATTCTTTTAGTCAATCTCTTTGTTCCCTTTCTGCCATTCTAGTCTTGAAGAAATCATTTGCTTGGTGGTTCCTACATTCTGTATTTCCAGATGTTTGTCTTTGGAATGTTCTTCTCTCCCTCTGGGTACAGAGTTTCATTTAGCTTACTAGAGAAAGCCTAAAGATTTTTCCTATTAAATCAGCTTCTAATTTAGCCAACTTCCGACCATGAGCTACTTAAAACAATCTTTTCGAGTATCTTGTCAGATCTCAGCCAGGATAAACAGTAAATATTCTTGACAGTATTGAAAAACCCCTTGGGCACAAGAGGTGTTCCCACAGCAGATGCAAAGGGTGCTACCCTCCCAAGAACCAGATTCCCTCCCAAAGAGAGTCCACAGAAAGGAAGACTTAGTTCCCCTGAGATCTGGCAACAGTTGGCAGGACTCTGACTGCAAATGAGGTACAACCCACATTTCTGTCTGGCCTCACCGTGGGGCCCCAGCCTGGTGACCGAGCTGCCTGAGTGTGTAAGAACCAGTAACGTGCATGTCCCAGGCAGGCAGAAAGCCAGGCCCAAAGTCCCGGGACACAAAACAAGATGAACAAGAAGGAAACAGCTGTCCGGTTAGAGAAAGGATTGACCACTAATGGGTACCCCCAAACCCAATCCCCCAGAGTCTGGTTTGGAAAGGAAGGGGCAACCTGAAATCTCCCTTCCTCTCTTCACTGGGCGCTGCAGAGCTCTAGGACGGCCGGCTCTGCGGGAGTCCTCGCCCCGTGGCGGCCTCTGCCAGCCTTCCCAGGATCTCATCTGCAGCTGATGGACTAACAGGGGCTTAAAGTAGAGAGGGCAGCCCCAGGATCAAGCAGGATTTGGCAAGGTTTACCGTTCATTTTAATTTTGGTTTCCCTTGGCTGGTTAAGGGAATAACTGGAGGTAGTTTACTGGAGAATCTGCTGGAGTCCCAACCCCATATGGGGTCCCTCCTTCAAGGGTAGTCATGGGGTGTCTGTAAGGCCGCTAACTTGGTGGGCTTCTGTTTAAGGTCTTGCAGTCTCTCTAGAGTGGAAAGGAAATGCAGGTAGAAGACGGAGCCCTGAGGTAAAGGGGGGCAGAGGGAAGGAGTAGGAGTCATGTCAGCCTGATAGTCTCTTGTTTTAGGTCCCTCTCATGTCTTTACTTTTCATTAGACTTTTCTAATGAATTTTTCAGTGAAGCTATTTGGAATCTTGAAGCCTTTTGGAAGCTTCTCCATGCCAATTAAAATAAGTATTCCATTCTCCTTATTCGATTTGGGAGCCTTGCTTGCAAGTACATTTCTTAGATGAATGATCTTGTCTAATCGGAATGTTCTCCATAATGGTCACTGTAATTCTAGGTCGTCTTAGTAAGATTTTGCCGTTTTTGTAGATATTACAGCTTCAGGGACCACAGCTCTTAGATATGAAAAAAAAAGTAGGTGTGCTAAAAAGTGGCACATTCGTCTCTTTGGAACTTGAAAACCCATTTCTTTAGCTAAGCCTTGGGTCTCTTGAAGCCAAATTAATGCCTAAGAGGTATTAAACATAATCAGATAGGGACAGACTGTCAATGGCCATAAGATTTCCTTGGTATTGGCATTTTTGTGGAAGAAGAATGAAACAACAGGGCAGCAGCTGATAGAGTTGAGAGTAAGAGAACCCCAGATAGTCAGTAGGTATTCCCTGGAAAACACAGCAGGCTAGTTTGAGAACAACAGCTGCAATAAGGAGGGCTTTTCTCTCTCCCACACTAGACAAGTGCGGGGAGTCCATCCTAACGGGGTTTGGGCAGGCGGCAATAGCCCGGCCTCTATGGATTCTCAGTATCAACCAGCCGGAGCTCCTGCCAGGATGGAGTCCCACCCTGAGGAATAACTGCTGGGAGTACAGTCCCAGCTGAGCGGGACAGGGGCAGCAGGGACAAGGAAACACAAAAGGGGCAGGTGAGGAGCCAGGAAATCTCAGTAAGCAGGCTGCTCTCTTTTTGAACATCACAAAACCACGGAAGAGGGAACTGTGTGAAGTTATAAAAGCTATCCAGAACCATACCTCATTCTAAAAAGCTCAGGAAACCAATTTCACACAAAAATCAGCAACAGAAAAGTAAAGAAGTCAAATCCATACCAAGTTATTATAAGAAAAAAGAGAATAAGGAGCAGAATAGCAACCCTGAGGACAATGAGAGCATACTGGGAAGATGTGCTCTCAAACAGGATAAAACTATAACCTGCTATTTCAGACTAAACTGAAGGAGACTAAGAGAAGGGTATAAGACATTAGAGAACAGTACAAATCAGAATTAGAAAAACTCAGAAATGTGGTAGCAAAGCCAAATATAAAAAACCGTGGTCTTTGTTGTAAGTATTTCACCAAATGATGACAGAGACATGTAGTAGTGAGCATTAAGCATGTAGGTACCTGCAGAACTAAAACTAAATGAGAGCTAAGGAGAGGTTGTAGTTTGTAGTTACTACACACTTGACAGTGTAGGTAGAGCAGAACTCCAATAAATACAGGGAGAGAATGTGTAGAGCATGTGCAAAAATATCTAATACTTTCAGTAGTCATAGTGTCACCAATATTAGTACTGCATTGTCACCTCAATAGTGTCACGTGTCCAAAGAAAAACAATTTGAAACAACAAATGAGTAACTAAGTAACTATTAAATATTCTTACACTATCACGTCTGCTGTCCTGGAGAGCCACCATTCTCAGTGCAAGAAAGGAGGCGCATATATAATGCGAGCAAAGGTTCAGTGAAAGTTCTGCAACCTTAAATGTGAATTCTAAGTAGCAAAATGAACCCAGAGGTCCAGTGTGTGTGTGTGTGTGTGTGTGTGTGTGTGTATTTCCTAGCCTTGTGTACTAATAAAAAAGCCTAGTGATAATAATCAACCCAGTACCAACGACTTAATACTCAGATTGTGTCCTTGAAATAAAATTTCTCACTTAAAGAAACCTGGACTTCTTAAAGAAATAGTCAATTCCAGGTCTGGGGCAGGCAAGCTAAGCTGCAGCATCTTATCTGTACCTGGAAGGAATGCCAGGAAGCTCCCATAATCTATTTAGGACCTGACAAAAGGACCCAGGAGCCAACTTAAAAGAGGCTTCCACTAGTTAACAGGTAGGACAGATTATGTTTCAACAATTATAAGAATCACATTGGGTTGAAACCCATCAGATATGTTTAAATCCATGAGTTTATAGCATTAAAAAAATTAATCACCTTCAGATGATGACAGGAAACCACTTCATTATCTTGAAAACCAGTAAATAGGTGAAAAGGATCAAGCATTTCCCTGCCTCTTCTGAACTGTACTACAAGTAATCAAAGAGTGGAAGAGGACATGTGTCGCTTTATAAAATATCCCAACAAATAAAATAATGTCTGACTCCACTTTTTGATACTTGCCTGCTGATCCTGCTGAACTTGTGAGCCTCATCCCCCCTCTTTCTGCCTTCTGCCCCACATCTGGGCAGGCTGACAAAACACCTGGGTGTTCTCTTCTTTGATGGGATGTCCAAACCACACAAGCTCCATCTGTGCACAGAACATTAACCCTCACCGCAGGCCCACCTTCCAATCACAATAAAACCCCAAGCCAGTCTCCTTTCCCTACTCTCCTAAGTCATTTTTGGGCCAGTTTAGAAAACCATCCATGCCTCTCCAAAAGTCCCATTATGAATAGGTAATAAACCTTTTCATTCCTCCTTGGTGTGTATGGGTGTCATCAGTTTGGACATCCAAACCAATTTTGAATGGGGATCCATTCTGTCTCTTTGGAATGATCTCACCATAAAAAATGAAAAGATAGACTTATATGGCCATTTGTAACCCCCAGTTTAAAAATGTATCTAGGCATTCAACAAATGAGAGACACATCAGACGTGTACCTCTTGTAATTTTGTTGAATCTGAATCTGTGTGTGTGTGTATTTCAGAACAAGTGAAGGCTATGATGGATCAGGTAGTCACACACTGCTATGGAAATACACATTGGTACTATTTTTCTGGAAAGAGACTTGGCAATAAATTTTACAAAGCTTAAGAACAACACCCTCACCTTTTCCAACAGAAAATGGAGGCCACTGCGATCATCATCATTATCGTTGTCACCATCATCTTGCTCATGGTTGCTTCTGTGCTTCGGGATGGGCTCATCAATCACAGAGCCCCTGGGCTCTGAAAGGCAACTTTCCATATCACATTACTGTACACTCTTGAGAATTTAAGTCTCTCTGACGAGACTGTAAGTTCCAAGGAGCTGAGTGTCTGTCCCACCCCTCCTGGAACCCTGGCTCCTATCCCAGAGCCTGGCACAGAGAGAATACTGGATTAATATTTGTCAAATGAATGAACAAATATTCCTGTAACAGATGTGCTTCCAGGGAACCAATTCCCCAGTGTTTAAGCCTTCTTTCTTTCATGAGAGGTGGACTGAAATTATTTATAGGGAAGAATGCTATATATGCCCTATACCAACATGGATTGTTATTAAATGTGAGAAGCCTACTATACTATTTCAGTATTAATGCTCTCTACCATTTATTGTATCCTAGATTGTACAGGTATTGTGCTGAGTACTTCACACTCATTATATCTAATACCTAAACCGTGTTATCACTCTCTTGCTATTGCCAATATGGAAATTGGGATTCAGAGAATTTAAGTGACTGGGCCAAGATCACATAGCTGGTAGCTACCAACTCAAGGTGACTGTTTCCATAGCACATGCAGTCTTAGAATCAAATCAAGAAATGAGAGAAGGTGAACAATACCAACAGATGTTTCCAAAGAAGGAAATACATAGGAATAGCACCAACAGATAGTGAGTCTAAGTTGCTGAGAAATTCAGCTGCCAAATATTTTAGCTGGTTTGCTCAGCTTCATTTGAAAAGGAAATAAGGAAGAATGGAGTTCTTTAATCAGATACCTTAATCCTTTCTTCAGGGAAGGCAAAACATGGCTTAGAGATGAGAGTAGCTACTTTTTAATCTGTTGAAAGTAAGATGGAACAGAAAGGATGCTGAGGGAAATGGGGACTTGAATCAGGCAGATTTTTTTTTCAGTTTGATAAACTTTCACTATATAGAGATTCATTATTGGAAGATGAGGAATGTACAATTAGTTAATGTATTAAGGAGATAAAAAGTTAGCAAAAATGAACCAAATATCCATATGATTGATTACCACTTTATATTTCATGTAGAAATGTACACACATGGAATGTGAATATGAAAATGGACACTAAAAATGGAAATTCAAGGATAATTTCTCTCCATAATATTAATCATTTAGGAGAAATGACTAACAACAGGGGATTGAAATAGTTTCATAAGTGGAATTCAAAACTAATAATGGAAGTACAAATTTTAAGATAAAAAATGAAAAAATAGTCAGCCAGAGAATAATGTTAAAAACAACTCATGAGTTTTATAGATGCTGACATTCTTAGAGGAATTTTAAAGTACTTATTTTATTAAGAAGAATTTATTTTACCACCCTGAGACAGAAAATATTCTAGGTATCTTAGGCAAAGTGAATATATGAATTTGCAAGATTTTTGTTGTTAGAGGCCATTGCTTCTCAATACTGCCTGAACATTAGAATCACCTGGACAGTTTAAATACTATTCACTCTGGGTCCCTACCCCAGACTAATTATTAAACCAGAACCTCTGGAAATGAAAATCAGTACTTTTCAAAAGCTCCCCAGATGACTCTGTTTTGCTGTCAGGGTTGAGGATTACTAATTTAGGCAGTGAAGAGTAAGATTATAAACCTAATGAGAATAAGAACCATGCATGATTTATTCAGCCAGACTCTGGGACATGATAGATACTCAATAAAGGATTGTGGAATGAATTGAGTAATTTAGTAATCCTGTGGCCTATCTGTAATTAGGAAAGTCTTCCAATGCTTCCCACCTGATAATGTCATTTTAAAAATTGCCCTTGCTAGAGGATTAAATATGGCAGCATGAGAGGTGAGACAGAGGCCTCCTCGTAAACCACATATAATACGAAAATATAATTAGTACAACTAATCCTGAAAGAGCAACAGGAAAGAAGGCTGTGCCAGACTGCATACACCTGGAGAAGGGAACAGGGTAACGTACCAAAGCCGTGATCTAGCGGGACCCAAGCCCTTCCCCCATCCCAGCTCACCAGCAGGAGGGGCGGGGAGGGAGTGGAGGCCTGGGACTGCTGAACACCTATCTCTGGAGATCTGCTCTGGGAGCACAAACCTACATTGCATGGTGCTCTAGTGATTAGTGGGGTTGGAAAGGTAAGACAGGCAGAATACCTGGAGAGACTGAGATTCCAGACGCTTCTGGAAAACAGGGATCCATATCCAGCTGCTCTGGAACAAAAGAAAGGCGGGCAATCTGAGAGACTTCCTAATAGCAAGAGGGCTGCTAAAGAGGAAAGGATTGCACAGAGATTACTGCTCAGGAGAAAGGACAGGTAAACAAAATTATCTGGATGCACTCTGCCTAGCAGGCTGGGAACTTTCAGGAGCTTCAGGCACTCCATCCCCCTGGCTGAATAAGCAGCTCCAAGGTCCCCCACCATGACATGCAGCCTGCTGCACCTTCCTCCCGGCCAGCCCTACCTGGCTCACTGACCAGCAGCCCCTGCCCTACTGTCAGGCCAGCCAGAGGGAAGCCCCGCCTACAGCAACTACAATAGCGAAGCATAGAGGCTTACATCTCTGTGTTCAGCACACTGGTTCTGGCAGTGAAGACAGGCATTGCAGCCGGGAAGCAGGAAACAGCTCTTTCCTCCCACCAGACACCAACAACGCTCCCCTGAGACTCTCAACAACGCTCCAGGGGCTGAGCAGCTCTAGAGAGTAGAGCTTCTGGGCACTAGAAGGCGCCACATACAAATATGAAATATCAAAGGAATCTGATTCAAACCAAAATCATACAAATACCAGAAAAAGAGTCAAATGAAACTGTTCTCATCAATCTTCCTTAAAAAGAGATTTCAAAATAAAAATCACAAACATGCTCATGGAGGTACACAAAAATATTCAACAACTCAGGAATGAATTCTGGTCAGAGATCCAGTCATTAAGGAATACAATGGAGGGTTTTAAAAGCAGATTAGTAGGAGATGATAAATGAAACAGAAATCAGAGAAAAGGAATACAAAGAAGCTGAGGCACAGAGAGAAAAAAGGATCTCTAAGAATGAAAGAATAGGGGCTCTCTTGTCCCCTTCTGGCATGAACCAGGAGCTTTGTCCTCTCACTGTACCTCTCAATAAAAGCCTCTCCCTGGCTCTCCTAAAAAAAAAGAAAGAAAGAATATTGAGAGAACTGTGTGACCAATCCAAATGGAACAGCATTCACATTATAGGGATACCAGAGGAAGAAGAGAGAGAGAAAGGAATAGAAAGTGTCTTTGAGGAGGTAATTGCTGAAAACTTCCCCAATCTGGGGAAAAAGATAATCTCTTAGGCCATGGAGGTTCATAGATCTCCCAACACAAGGGACCCAAGGAAGACAACACCAAGACATATAATAATTAAAATGGCAAAGGTCAAGGATAAGGACAGACTATCAAAAGCAGAAAGACAGAGAAATAAGATCACATACAAAGGAAAACCCATCAGGCTATCATGAGACTTCTCAGCAGAAACCTTACAGGCCAGAAGGGAGTGGCATGATGTATTCAATGCAATGATATAGAAGGGACTCAAACCAACAATTCTCTATTGGGCAAGATTGTCATTTAAATTTGAAGGAGGGTTTAAACAATTTCCAGACAAGCAAAAGCTAAGATAAATTACCTTCCACAAATCATCTCTACAGTGTATTTTGGAGGGACTTCTATAGAAGGAAGTGTTCCTAAAGCTAAACAACTGTCACTAGGGGTAATAAAATCACAGTAAAGAAAGTAGAACAATTAATTACTAAGAAATGCAAAATTAAATCAACTACCCCCAAAGTCAATCAAGGGATAGACAAAGAGTCCAGAATATGACACCTGATATATAAAGGATGGAGGAGAAAGAAAAAGGAGGAGAATAAAAAAAGAACCTTTAGATTGTGTTTGTAATAGCATACTAAGTGAGTTAAGTTAGACTGTTAGATAGTAAGGAGGTTACTCTTGAACCTTTGGTAACAACCAATCTAAAGCCTGCAATGGCAATAAGTACATACCTATCAATAGTCAGCCTAAATGTAAATAGTCTGAATGCACCAATCAAAAGACGTAGAGTTACTGAATGGATAAAAAAACAAGACCCAATAGAGGGCTTAAAGATGGTGGCGTGAGAGGAGAGACAGAGGCTTCCTCCTAAAACTGGATGCAATTAGAAAATTCAATTGGTGCAACTAATCCTGAGAGAGCAACAGGAAAGAGGACGGTGCCAGACTGCACACACCTGGAGAAAAGAGCAGACCTCAGCAAACGGGGTAAGTACCAGAGCTGTGGCTCCGCGGGACCCGTGCCCCTCCCACACCCCAGCTCACCGGCGGAAGGAAGAGAAACGGAGCAGGGAGGGAGTGGAAGGCTTAGGACTGCTGAATACTAGCTCTGGAGATCTTCTCTGGGAGCACAAACCTACATTTCATGGTGCTTTCATGAGACTCGCATGACTACTGGGTTGGAAAGTTAATACAGGCAGAGTTCCTGGGGAGACTGGGATTCCAGCTGCTTATGGAAAGCAGGGATCCAATATCTGGCTGCTCTGGGACAAAAACTTATACCTGTGTGCCCGGCCCACTGGCTCAGGCAGTGGAGACAGGCACAGCAGCCAGGAGGCGGGGAACAGCTCTTTCCACCCCCCAGTACTGCTCCCCTGCGACCCCTGACATTGCTTCAGGGGCTCAGAAGCTCCAGAGACTACAGCTTCTGGACAGTAGGGGGTGACATATACAAACATGAAACGCCAAAGGAACCTTGTCCAGAGTAAAACTGTTAATTCAACTCCCAAGAAAGATTTAAATGATATGGACCTCGTGACTCTTCCTGAAAGGGAGTTCAAAATAAAAATCATCAATATTCTAATGGAGGTATGGAAAGACATCCAAGAACTCAGGAATGAATTCAGGTCAGAGATCCAATCGTTGAAGAACACGATGGAGGGTATTAAAAGCAGGTTGGATATGGCGGAGGAGACAATAAATGAAATAGAAACTAGAGAAGAGGAATACAAAGAAGCTGAGGCACAGAGAGAAAAAAGGATCTCTAAAAATGAAAGAATATTGAGAGAACTGTGTGACCAATCCAAGCAGAACAATATTCACATTATAGGGACACCAGAAGAAGAAGAGAGAGAAAAAGGGATAGAAAGTGTCTTTGAGGAGGTAGTTGCTGAAAACTTCCCCAATCTGGGGAAGGAGATAGTCTCTCAGGCCATGGAGATCCACAGAACCCCCTACACAAGGGACCCAAGGAAGACAACAGCAAGACACATAGTAATTAAAATGGCAAAGATCAAGGATAAGGACAGACGATTAAAAGCAGCCAGAGAGAGAAATAAGATCACATACAAAGGAAAGCCCATCAGACTAACAACAGACTTCTCAGCAGAAACCTTACAGGCGGGAAGGGAGTGGCATGATGTATTTAATGCCATGAAGCTGAAGGGCCTGGAACCAAGATTACTTTATCTGGCAAGATTATCATTTAAATTTGAAGGAGGGATTAAACAATTTCCAGATAAGTAAAAGCTGAGAGAGTTTACCTCCCACAAACCATCTCTGCAGTCTATTTTGGAAGGACTGCTATAGATGGAAGTGTTCCTAGGGTTGGATAGCTGTCTGTCACCAGAGGTAGTAAAACCACAGTAGGGAGGGTGGAGCAGCTGATTGTGAGGCAAATGCAAAATTAAATTGACCATCCCCAAAGTCAATCAAGGGATAGACAAAAAGTACAGAATTTGATACTTAATATATAAAGAATGAAGGAGGAAGAAAAAGGAAGAGAAATACAAAAGAACCTTTAGATTGTGATTGTAACAGCATACTAAGTGAGTTAAGGTAGACTCTTAGATAGTAAGGAAAGTAACCTGGAACCTTTGGTAACCACGAATCTAAAGCCTGAAATGGCAATAAGTACATACCTATCAATAATCACCCTAAATGTAAATGGACTGAATGCACCAATCAAAAGACATAGAGTCACTGAATGGATAAAAAAAACAAGACCCATCTATATGCTGCTTACAAGAGACTCACCTCAAACCCAAAGACATGCACAGACTAAAAGTCAAGGGATGGAAAAACATACTTCATGCAAACAATAGGGAGAAAAAAGCAGGGGTTGCAGTACTAATATCAGACAAAATAGACTTCAAAACAAAGAAAGTAACAAGAGATAAAGACGGACATTACATAATGATAAAGGGCTCAGTCCAACAAGAGGATATAACCATTCTAAATATATATGCACCCAACACAGGAGCACCAGCATATGTGAAACAAATACTAACAGAACTAAAGGAGGAAATAGAATGCAATGCATTCATTTTAGGAGACTTCAACACGCCACTCACCCCAAAGGACAGATCCACCAGACAGAAAATAAGTAAGGGCACAGAGGCACTGAACAACACAGTAGAACAGATGGACCTAATAGACATCTATGGAACTCTACACCCAAAAGCAACAGGATACACATTCTTCTCAAGTGCACATGGAACAGTCTCCAGAATAGACCACATACTAGGCCACAAAAAGAGCCTCAGAAAATTCAAAAAGATTGAAATTCTACCAACCAACTTTTCAGACCACAAAGGTATAAAACTAGAAATAAATTGTACAAAGAAAGCAAAAAGGCTCACAAACACATGGAGGCTTAACAACACGCTTCTAAATAGTCAGTGGATCAACGACCAAATTAAAACGGAGATCCAGCAATATATGGAAACAAATGACAACAACAACACTAAGCCCCAACTTCTGTGGGATGCAGTGAAAGCAGTCTTAAGAGGAAAGTATATAGCAATCCAGGCATATTTAAAGAAGGAAGAACAAACCCAAATGAATAGTCTAACGTCACAATTATCAAAATTGGAAAAAGAAGAACAAATGAGGCCTAAAGTCAGCAGACGGAGGAACATAATAAAGATCAGAGAAGAAATAAACAAAATTGAGAAGAATAAAACAATAGAAAAAAATCAATGAAACCAAGAGCTGGCTCTTCAAGAAAATAAACAAAATAGATAAGCCTCTAGCCAGACTTATTAAGAGAAAAAGAGAATCAACACACATCAACAGAATCAGAAACGAGAAAGGAAAAATCATGATGGACCCCACAGAAATACAAAGAATTATTACAGACTACTATGAAAACCTATATGCTAAGAAGCTGGAAAACCTAGAAGAAATGAACAACTTCCTAGAAAAATACAACCTTCCAAGACTGACCAAGGAAGAAACACAAAATCTAAACAAACAAATTACCAGCAAATAAATTGAAGTGGTAATAAAAAAACTACCCAAGAAAAAACCCCCAGGCCAGATGGATTTACCTCAGAATTTTATCAGACATACAGAGAAGATATAATACCCATTCTCCTTAAAGTTTTCCAAAAAATAGAAGAGGAGGGAATACTCACAAACTCATTCTATGAAGCCAACATCACCCTAATTCCAAAACCAGGCAAAGACCCCACCAAAAAAGAAAATTACAGACCAATATCCCTGATGAACGTAGACGCAAAAATACTCAATAAAATATTAGCAAACCAAATTAGAAAATATATCAAAAGGATCGTCCACCACGACCAAGTGGGATGCATCCCAGGGATGCAACAAAAAGAAAGACAAAAACCACATGATCATCTCCATAGATGCTGAAAATGCATTCAACAAAATTCAACATCTATTCATGATAAAAACTCTCAGCAAAATGGGTATAGAGGGCAAGTACCTCAACATAATAAAGGCCATATATGATAAACCCTCAGTCAACATCATACTTAACAGCAAGAAGTTGAAAGCCTTTCAAGGGGTTAACATCCAAAATGTATAAAGAACTCACATGCCTCAACACCCAAAAAGCAAACAACCCTATTAAAAAATGGGTGGAGCATATGAAGAGACAAGTCTCTAAAGAAGAAATTCAGATGGCCAACAGGCACATAAAAAGATGCTCCACATCACTAATCATCAGGGAAATGCAAATTAAAACCACAATGAGATATCACCTCACACCTAGGATGGCCAGCATAGAAAAGACTAAGAACAACAAATGCTGGCGAGGATGCAGAGGAAGGGGAACCCTCCTACACTGCTGGTGGGAATGTAAGCTAGTTGAACCACTGTGGAAAGCAATATGGAGGTTCATCAGAAAACTAAAAATAGAAATACCATTTGACCTAGGCATTCCACTCCTAGGAATTTACCCAAAGAAAATAACTTCTCAGATTCAAAAAGACATATGCACCCCTATGTTTATTGCAGCAGAATTTATAATAGCCAAGATATGGAAGCAACCTAAGTGTCCATCAGTAGATGAATGGATAAAGAAAAGGTGGTATATAGCAAAACTGAAGGAACAAAACAGCAGCAGACTCACAGACTCCAAGAAGGGACTAGTGGTTACCAAAGGGGAGGGGTGGGGGAGGGCGGTGGGGAGGGAGGGAGAAGGGGATTGAGGGGTATTATGTTTAGTACACATGGTGTGGGGGGGTCATGGGAAAGACAGTGTAGCACAGAGAAGGCACATAGTGGATCTGTGACATCTTGCTGCACTGATGGACAGTGACTGCAATGGGGTATGGGGGGGGGACTTGATAATATGGGTAACTGTAGTAACCACATTGTTTTTTCATGTGAAACCTTCATAAGAGTGTATATCAATCATACCTTAAGAAAGTGCCCTTGCTGAGTGGTAACTTACGTTCAGTTCTTTTTGAACATGTGTTTAAATAATATTATTGTCTAATTCACAATCTAAAGAAATGTCCTTTAAAATAGGGCTGAATTTGAGTGTGCCTATTTCTTGTCACCAAAAGGAACCAGCTGCCTGTCTTGCCATCATTATGAGTGGTTCCTCAGCGCCTCATACAGGGAGGGACAACGCTGAGATCCTATCTTGAGGAGCTCTGCTTTCACACGTATTTGAGGATGACCTGCTACACGACATTCTATATCAGTACTGTTCTATCCATGCGTTTAAATCTGAAATAAAAATCAATATCTTTAACATGTGACATATTATGTGATGTTTTCTATTCTATTTTATTCATTAAAAATGTTAGTTAAGACTTACCTTCATGACCCATTAGGGGATCTTCATCTACAATTTAAAAAACACTGCAGTAACTGAACACTGCAAATGGCGTGGCCGAGGCAGACTAGCAATGCCTTTCTTGCTGTAGAAAAGAAAATGGGTTTTCAGAAAGTGCCTTGTAACTAACTCATAATATCTTGATTTATTACATTTGCCAGACATGTGTATTTTATTGTTTACTGTCTATTTCTTGTAACATGAACGTATGCTTCCTGAGGGCAGAACTCCCATCTGCCCCATACACCACTGTGTCACCAGCTAGATATAAATACAGTGCCTGGCTCATATTAGACACTAAATAAGCACTCATTAAATTGGTGAACACATAAATGAATAAATCCCTAGAATAATGGTATCCCGGACAAAATAACATTTTATGAAATTATCAATTATTTTCTAAACCACTTGAATTTCTTTATTATTATTATTATTATCAAATGTATATCACAGTGGTTCAACAGTCCCCCTCTCTCTCCCCGACTACCCCAGCCTATGCCCCTCCCCCTTGGTAACCACTAGTGACTTCTCAGTGTCTATAAGTCTAATGCTTAAATAGCCTGAATTTCCAAAGTCCTAGTCATGCAGTTTTCATCGTCTTGAAGAGCTCACTATGTCATTACTGTGTTTAAAGGGATTACTATAGAGATCCAAGACTTACTCAGTGGAAAATACAGTTGGGCTCCTACACTTCATCTCAGGGTTTAAAAAATCACCTTTGCCTTAAAGTTTATGACCCTAAAACCATAAATAGTATGCTTATGAACTAAAAGAGAGAGAGAAAGTCTGTTTTTTTTCAATATTTTCCTAGGAATAACAATTCCTAAATACCCTGGCAGGAAAGTGGGCAGACTTTGGAAGTAAGAGACACATCAAACCAGGAGCCTGGGAGCAGAGAGTGGTGAATGCCAAAGAGGACCATAGGAAGTCCTGGCTAATGAGAGGGGTCGAGAGAAGCAAAAATGACTAGTAATAGGCGCCTGGTGGAGGAAATGAAACCAAAGGGCTACCTGGCAGGGGACCCAAGAGCACAAATGCCACCCAGGGGAAGAGAGAGCAGAGGAAAGGGTGAGAACTGAGATCAGTTGGTACCCATGCGTATGTACACAAAACATACCTGGATATTATGTAAATCTATGTCAGCTCATTCTCAGGGAGCTGAGTGACTTGTAAGTTTCAGTTCATGGATTTGTTGTACTTAGAGATTGAGAGTCCAAGTTTCTGGTATTGATAAAGAATGAGAATCCATTATTCACTTAGTCGGTGATTACTTAATGAACACTTGCCTTCTATAAACATTGGGAATTGAATGAGCAGAATGGTAGATACATTACCTGTCCTCAGGGAATTTCTATTTTAATGGGAAATTTAGACACAGATAACATTAGTTAATCATGCAATTAATTACTGATTGCAATTTTAAGAGTTATAAAAATGGCCAATAGTACTATAAACACTTGAGCTATGATCTAAAGCATGAAGAGAAATGAACCGGGGCATTCCAACTACAGGATAGTATTTGCAAAGGCCCTGTGGCAGTTAAAGTATGCTCCATTTGAAGGCAGTCTAGCTTGAATGCAGTGAGTGAGGGCAGAGTGACTAGGGAAGTAAACAGGGTCTGGACATGCAGGAATTTTCAGGGCATGCTGAAGATTTGCTCTTTTCTCCTAAGAGAAATGGGAAGCCACTCAAGGGTTTTGAACAGGTGCAGAGGGGTACCACTGGGGAGAGATCAGGGGCAAGACTGAATGTGAGTGTTTGTCTCTCAGGTCAGTCCTGAGAAAGTAGCAGGTGTTTCAGCATGCTGGCTGTCAGTCGTCATGAGCATCTCATTCTAATTCTAACTGATGTGGTTCTGTTAGGTAGAAAAGCTTTCGTTCTGTTACTGAATGATCTATCCCTGAATCTGTCCAATTTACTGTTCAGAGAAGTTCCCCAGTCTAAACTCTTTCTCATTAGAGAATGATTTAAAAAGAAAAAGGCTTTGTCTGTCTCTTACTACTGAAGAAAATGTTCTTGAGAGAGAGGCTTGCCTTAATCTTAGGCCTCTAACTCATGCACCCCAATAATGATTTGCAATAAATCTGCTTCAGTCCTCTTCATGTATCCCTTTTAATCCTCAGTTCTCTTCTCAATGTATCAAGCTTGGGAAAGCACAAATCCCCTCACTTATTAAGAAAAACCCACAGCACCATAACCTGAGAATGTAGTTCCATCTGTGTAGGAGTGTGGCCAAATCCATCTTTCTGAAATTTTGATGAAAATGGAAATTTACTTTCCAGTTGAGGAAAGTGAGAGCCAGAGACAGGGATTCCAACAGAGTGTTTCTCTCCAAATGAGCCCTGTTTAGACAGCCTAGCGTGCATCTGCAGAGAAAATGAGAGTTCCTATGTCCAGGGTGCTCACCTGACCCGGGTTGGTTTGCCTACTGCATACGTGTGGGCAATATGTCATTACTGACTCTGTAAATAAAGAGCTCCACCCAGTGCGGGAACAGAGAGGCCCAGAGGCACAGATCTGCCTGCTGCGTGTGCAGACTTGCCCTGAGGCAGACGGGGTTCTAGCGCTTGACCTGCCACCACGAGAATAAAGCTGAGTAGAAGCCCCTTCACCCCAGGAGCGTTCCATTGTCATTTTTCAGTCTCACCAAATCAAGAGTGAATTTGCCAAGGGCTGGAACCCATTAGTGAGACAACATTCTTCTAGGTATTTTATACTGTTTCTAAGATTAGATTAAATTCAATCTGACTGAACTATTCCTTCTAATACAGCTATTCTTGAAAAAAATTCAGGTGTGAGAAATCTGAACCTATGTGGGAGCATTTGAACATAGCTACCACATTGACAGTGAGGGAAGATTGAAAACATTGTCTTAAATATTTATTAAGCAGCTACTGCATGCCCAGGCACCGTGCTGAAGCTTTAGGTGCACTGTCTTGTTTTACCATCACCGCTGTTCTATAAAGTAGGTACAGTTGCCATCTCCATGTTACAGAGGAGGAAAGTGATACTCAGAATGGTTGGCTCACTGCCCGAGAATGTGGTAGAGCTGGGATCTGAGCCCTGTCTGTACCACTCAGAACATCTGCTCTTTTAATTCCAGTACAACACAATTCAAGATTGATTGCCTGGAGAAGAGAGCCGCCCCAATGACCTCATACGAACTTAATTATCTCTTTGAAGACCCTCTCTGCAAATGCAGCCACATGCTGAGGTGCTGAGCTTGAACAGAGGGATTTTGGAGAGGAACACAATGAAGCCCGTGCCAGTGGCCCTCAGGTTCTTAGTTCCTTTGTTCCTCCTTTCCTTCCTTCTTTTGGATAAATCAGGAATGTTTTTAGTATTTCATTATACTTTTTATTGACTTAAATACACCTCTTTGTGTTATATTTTCTTTGGTCACCCTGGAGACTGCCATCTGTGACTTTGACTTTCCACGGCTCCTTATGTCGCCCTGTTATCATTCAATCTACCCGCCCTGACCTTTGTGCTCTGTTAACATATTTACTTATACACCTGTTATGAACCCCACAACATACTGTGACTAGTTTTGCTTTAGTCAATTATCTTTTTTTTTTTTGAGAGGGCATCTCTCATATTTATTGATCAAATGGTTGTTAACAACAATAAAATTCTGTATAGGGGACTCAATGCTCAATGCACAATCATTAATCCACCCCAAGCCTAATTCTCATCAGTCTCCAATCTTCTGAAGCATAACGAACAAGTTCTTACATGGTGAACAAGTTCTTACATAGTGAATAAGTTCTTACATGGTGAACAGTGCAAGGGCAGTCATCA
This sequence comes from Manis pentadactyla, assembly GCF_030020395.1. Taxonomy (NCBI): domain Eukaryota; kingdom Metazoa; phylum Chordata; class Mammalia; order Pholidota; family Manidae; genus Manis; species Manis pentadactyla. The sequence goes on from NC_080031.1 coordinate 97,759,721, forward strand.
CAGAAACTTTCGGTTTTGATCACGCATTATGAACTATAAACAATCAGGTCAAATATGAATATTCGTTTGATTTTTATACTTGATTTATATGTGAATCCCACATTTCTCCCTTATTATTATTATTATTATTTTTAATAAAATGCTGAAGTGGTAGGTAGGTGCAAGATAAAGGTAGAAAACATAGTTTAGTGTTGTAAGAGAGCAAATGTAGAGGATCAGGTGTGTGCCTGTAGACTATGTGTTAATCCAAGCTAGACAAGGGCAATAAAACATCCACGTATGCAGAAGATTTCTCTCAGAACAGGGGGGGTGAGGTTCTAAGCCTCACCTCTGTTGATCCCCAATTTCTCACCTGATGGCCCCCCTGAGACTGTGCCTATCTTAGGTTGTTCCTCCCTTGAGGAATCTTACCCGCCTCTGGCTAACCAGTCATCTTCCGGGGCCAAACAGGGAAATGTAAAGTTGGTAAGTGAGAGAGAGACAATATTGTTTGAAAAGGTTAGCTTTTTACTTCTTTGCAGATTTATGCCCTGTGGCTTTTATGCCCAGCATTTGTCTTGAGGTATCTTTACCACTTGGAAGAATTATGATACTCAGTAAATTCAATATGAGGCATGAATTCTATTTAAGGGTTGTAATTAGGAAGGAAGAAGAAAAGCTATAGGAGTAGCAGGCGGAAGAAAACATGGGAAGATTGGTTATTTCTTTGACATATCTTCTTGTAGAGTAACTTAAGCATGTATAGGTTTTAAACTACTAATTAAATTGTGTACACACATTAACATAATAGGAGTATAGTTACATAACCAAAGCATACCTGTAATTACCAGCCATCTCCAGTGAAAGCAAGAAAACCAGTTAGGCACCCTAGGTATTTGTGAAAACTTATCTATGATATGGTGGATATTGTCCAACTGAACTTGACCAGTCTGAGAGAAATCAGACAAATTAAAAACAACCCATTCCTGGGAACTGTTCACATCCCATATGTTCTTTTAACAGTAGATAGTCTGTAGTCGTAAGATTTTGGAGCTCCACAACTTGCACTTCTCCTAATTCTTGGTTGAGTTCCAACAGTATAGATCCAGTCAAATTTGTTGTTTTACTGTATGCACAGGCCAGCTTAGATATCTCCTTCTTCATTCCAATGGCAAGTCCAGGAACCAGTGGGATCAATGCAGCTACAACTGCAGCATCGCCTGGATCTTTGTTGAGGTTTTTTGATGATCATCTTCTGGCATGAGTCTTCCAGAGAGTGCTGATGTTGGAAGTTCTTCTTCATATCGTATCTTAGTTCAATTTCTGGGTAGCCAAATTAGGCTTTGATCCTCTGTATAAACACAAACAGACCCTTTGCCCACACTTTGATATGCCCTTTATATCATTGTGCAGAACTCATTGGAGGTCACCACACAGGAACTGCTTTTTTTTTTTTTAAGAGAAAGGAATATTATCAGAAAAATGTACCTCCATAGCCGATCATCTGACACCCTTTAAGTGATCAAAATTAAGGATATTTAAAGCATGCATTAATCGTTGATTTACAGTTAGTTTTATCCTATCAGGGAGTAATCCCCCTTTTCTTTCTTTCTTTTTTTTTTGTTATCATTAATCTACACTTACATGAAGAATATTATGTTTACTAGGCTCACCCCTATACCAGGTCCCCCCTATAAACCACTTTACAGTCACTATCCATCAGCATAGCAAAATGTTGTAGAATCACTACTTGTCTTCTCTGTGTTGTACAGTCCTCCCCTTTCTCCCAACCCCCCATGCATGCTAATCTTAATACCCCCCTTCTTCTTCCCCCCCATCCATTCCTAGCCACCCATCCTCCCCAGTCCCTTTCCCTTTGGTACCTGTTAGTCCATTCTTGGGTTCTGTGATTCTGCCGCTGTTTTGTTCCTTCAGTTTTTCCTTTGTTCTTACACTCCACAGATGAGTGAAATCATTTGGTATTTATCTTTCTCCGCTTGGCTTATTTCATTGAGCATAATACCCTCCAGCTCCATCCATGTTGCTGCAAATGGTAGGATTTGCCCTTTTCTTATGGCTGAGTAGTATTCCATTGTGTATATGTACCACACCTTCTTTATCCATTCATCTACCAATGGACATTTAGGTTGCTTCCAATTCTTGGCTATTGTAAATAGTGCTGTGATAAACATAGGGGTGCATCTGTCTTTCTCAAACTTGATTGCTGCGTTCTTAGGGTAAATTCCTAGGAGTGCAATTCCTGGGTCAAATGGTAAGTCTGTTTTGAGCGTTTTGATTAACCTCCATATTGCTTTCCACAATGGTTGAACTAATTTACATTCCCACCAGCAGTGTAGGAGGGTTCCCCTTTCTCCACAGCCTCGCCAACATTTGTTGTTGTTTGTCTTTTGGATGGCAGCCATCCTTACTGGTGTGAGGTGATACCTCATTGTAGTTTTAATTTGCATTTCTCTGATAATTAGCGATGTGGAGCATCTTTTCAAGTGTCTGTTGTCCATCTGTGTTTCTTTTTTGGAGAACTGCCTGTTCAGTTCCTCTGCCCATTTTTTAATTGGATTATTTGTTTTTGTTTGTTGAGGCATGTGAGCTCTTTATATATTTTGGATGTCAAGCCTTTATCAGATCTGTCATTTACAAATATATTCTCTCTTACTGTAGGGTTCCTTTTTGTTCTATTGATGGTTTCTTTTGCTGTACAAAAGCTTTGCAGCTTAATGTAGTCCCACTTGTTCATTTTTGCTGTTGTTTTCCTTGCCTGGGGAGATATGTTCAGGAAGAGGTCACTCATGTTTATGTCTAACACATTTTTGCCTATGTTTTCTTCCAAGAGTTTAATGGTTTCATGACTTACATTCAGGTCTTTGATCCATTTTGAGTTTACTTTTGTATATGGGGTTAGACAATGGTCAAGTTTCATTCTCCTACATGTAGCTGTCCAGTTTTGCCAGCACCATCTATTGAAGAGACTGTCGTTTCACCATTGTATGTCCATGGCTCCTTTATCAAATACTAATTGACCATATATGTTTGGGTTAATGCCTGGAGTCTCTAGTCTGTTCCACTGGTCTGTGACTCTGTTCTTGTGCCATTACCAAATTGTCTTGATTACTATGGCTTTATAGTAGAGCTTGAAGTTGGGGAGTGAGATCCCCCCTACTTTATTCTTCTTTCTCAGGATTGCTTTGGCTATTCGGGGTCTTTGGTGTTTCCATATGAATTTTTGAATTATTTGTTCCAGTTCATTGAAGAATGTTGCTGGTAATTTGATAGGGATTGCATCAAATCTGTATATTGCTTTGGGCAGGATGGCCATTTTGACGATATTAATTCTTCCTAACCACGAGCATGGGATGAGTTTCCATTTGTTAGTGTCCCCTTTAATTTCTCTTAAGTGTGACTTGTAGTTTTCAGAGTATAGGTCTTTCACTTCTTTTGTTAGATTTATACCTACGTATTTTATTCTTTTTGATGCAATTGTGAATGGAATTGTTTTCCTGATTTCTCTTTCTATTGGTTCATTGTTAGTATATAGGAAAGCCACAGATTTCTGTGTGTTAATTTTGTATCCTGCAACTTTGCTGTATTCCCATATCAGTTCTAGAAGTTTTGGAGTGGAGTTTCTGGGGTTTTTTATGTACAAAATCATGTCATCTGCAAATAGTGACAGTTTAACTTCTTCTTTACCAATCTGGATTCCTTGTATTTCTTTGTTTTGTCTGATTGCCGTGGCTAGGACCTCCAGTACTATGTTAAATAACAGTGGGGAGAGTGGGCATCCATGTCTACTTCCCGATCTCAGAGGAAATGCTTTCAGCTTCTTGCTGTTCAATATAATGTTGGCTGTGGGTTTATCGTATATGGCCTTTATTATGTTGAGGTACTTGCCCTCTATTCCCATTTTGCTGAGAGTTTTTATCATGAATGGATGTTGAATTTTGTCAAATGCTTTTTCAGCATCTATGGAGATGATCATGTGGTTTTTGTCTTTCTTTTTGTTGATGTGGTGGATGATGTTGATGGATTTTCAAATGTTGTACCATCCTTGCATCCCTGGGATGAATCCCACTTGGTCATGGTGTATGATCCTTTTGATATACTTTTGTATTCGATTTGCTAATATTTTATTAAGTATTTTTGCATCTACATTCATCAGGGATATTGGTCTATAATTTTCTTTTTTGGTGGTGTCTTTGCCTGGTTTTGGAATTAGGGTGATGTTGGCTTCTTAGAATGAGTTTGGGAGTATTCCCTCCTCTTCTATTTTTTGGAAAACTTTGAGGAGAATGGGTATTATGTCTTCTCTGTGTGTCTGATAAAATTCCGAGGTAAATCCTTCCGTCCTGGGGGTTTTGTTCTTGGGTAGTTTTTTGATTACCTTTTCAATTTCTTTGCTCGCAATTGGTTTGTTTAACTTTTGTGTTTCTTCCTTGGTCAGTCTTGGAAAGTTGTATTTTTCTAGGAAGTTGTCCATTTCTTTTAGGTTTTCCAGCTTGTTGGCATATAGGTTTTCATAGTAGTCTTTAATAATTATTTGTATTTCTCTGGAGTCTGTCGTGATTTTTCCGTTCTCATTTCTGATTCTGTTGATTTGTGTTGATTCTCTTTTTCTCTTAATAAGTTTGGCTAGAGGCTTATCTATTTTGTTTATTTTCTCAAAGAACCAGCTCTTGGTTTCATTGACTTTTGCTATTGTTTTATTCTTCTCAATTTCATTTATTTCTTCTCTGATCTTTATTATGTCCCTTCTTCTGCTGACTTTAGGCCTCATTTGCTCTTCTTTTTCCAGTTTCGATAATTGTGATGTTAGACTATTCATTTTGGATTGTTCTTCCTTCTTCAAGTGTGGCTGGATTGCTATATACTTTCCTCTTAAGACTGCTTTCGCTGCATCCCACAGAAGTTGGGGCTTTGTGTTGTTGTCATTTGTTTCTGTATATTCCTTCATCTGTATTTTAATTTGTTCGTTGATCCATTGATTATTTAGGAGCATGTTGTTAAGCCTCCATGTGTTTGTGAGCCTTTTTGTTTTCTTTGTAGAATTTATTTCTAGTTTTATACCTTTGTGGTCTGAAAAATTGGTTGGTAGAATTCCAATATTTTGGATTTTACTGAGGCTCTTTTTGTGGGATAGTATGTGGTCTATTCTGGAGAATGTTCCATGTGCACTTGAGAAGAATGTATATCCTGTTGCTTTTGGATGTAGAGTTCTATAGATGTCTATTAGGTCCATCTGTTCTACTGTGTTGTTCAGTGCTTCCGTGTCCTTACTTATTTTCTGCCCGGTGGATCTATTCTTTGGGGTGAGTAGCACGTTGAAGTCTCCTAAAATGAATGCATTGCATTCTATTTCCTCCTTTAGTTCTGTTAGTATTTGTTTCACATATGCTGGTGCTCCTGAGTTGGGTGCATATATATTTATAATGGTTATATCCTCTTGTTGGACTGAGCCCTTTATCATTATGTAGTGTCCTTCTTTATCTCTTGTCACCTTCTTTGTTTTGAAGTCTATTTTGTCTGATATTAGTACTGCAACCACTGCTTTCTTCTCACTGTTGTTTGCCTGAAATATGTTTTTCCATCCCTTGACTTTTAGTCTGTACATGTCTTTGGGTTTGAGGTGAGTTTCTTGTAAGCAGCATATAGATGGGTCTTGCTTTTTTATCCATTCTATTATTCTGTGTCTTTTGATTGGTGTATTCTGTCCATTTACATTTAGGGTGACTATTGAAAGATATGTACTTATTGCCATTGCAGGCTTTAAATTCGTGGTTACCAAAGGTTCAAGGTTAGCCTCTTTAGTATCTTACTGCCTAACTTAGCTCGCTTATTGAGCTTTTATGTTCACTGTCTGGAGATTCTTTTCTTCTCTCCCTTCTTATTCCTCCTCCTCTGTTCTTCATATGTTGGGTGTTTGTTCTGTGCTCTTTCTAGGAGTGCTCCCATCCAGAGCAGTCCCTGTAAGATGTCCTGTAGAGGTGGTTTGTTGGAGGCAAATTCCCTCAGCTTTTGCTTGTCTGGGAATTGTTTAATCCCGCCATCATATTTAAATAATTGTCGTGCTGGATACAGTATCCTTGTTCAAGGCCCTTCTGTTTCATTGCATTAAATATATCATGCCATTCTCTTCTGGCCTGTAGGGTTTCTGTCGAGAAGTCTGATGTTAGCCTGATGGGTTTTCCTTTATAGGTGACCTTTTTCTCTCTAGCTGCCTTTAAAACTCTTTCCTTGTCCTTGATCTTTGCCTTTTTAATTATTATGTGTCTTGGTGTTTTCCTCCTTGGATCCTTTCTGTTGGGGGTTCTGTGTACTTCCATGGTCTGTTCGATTATTTCCTCCCCTAGTTTGGGGAAGTTTTCAGCAATTATTTCTTCCAAGATACTTTCCATCTCTTTTCCTCTCTCTTCTTCTTCTGGAACCCCTATAATATGGATATTGTTCCTTTTGGATTGGGCACACAGTTCTCTTAATATTGTTTCATTCCTGGAGATCCTTTTATCTCTCTCTATGTCAACTTCCATGCGTTCCTGTTCTCTGGTTTCAATTCCATCAATGGCCTCTTGCATCTTATCCATTCTGCTTATAAATCCTTCCACAGTTTGTTTCATTTCTGTAATCTTCTTCCTGGCATCTGTGATCTCCCTCCGGACTTCATCCCATTTCTCTTGCATATTTCTCTGCATCTCTGTCAGCATGTTTATGATTCTTGTTTTGAATTCTTTGTCAGGAAGACTGGTTAGGTCTGTCTCCTTCTCTGGTGTTGTCTCTGTGATCTTTGCCTGTAGCTTTGCCTTTTCATGGTGATAAGAATAGTTTGCAGAGCTGGGACGAGTGACGGCTGGAAGAACTTCCCTTCTTGTTGGTTTGTGGCCCTCCTCTCCTGGGAGAACAGCGACCTCTAGTGGCTTGTGCTGCGCAGCTGCGCGCAGACAGGGCTTCTGCTTCCTGCCCGGCTGCTATGGAGTTAATCTCCGCTGTTGCTGTGGGCGTGGCCTGGCTCGGGCAGCTGCTCCAAAGTGGTGGAGTCGCGTTGGAGCAGGAGCGGCTGGGAGGCTATTTATCTCTGTAAGGGGCCTCCCTGCTCCCTGCAGCCCAGGGGATTATGGTGCCTAGAGATCCCTGTATTCCCTACGTCTGGACTAAGTGTCCCGCCCTGCCCCTGTAAGACTTCCAAAAAACACTCTGCAAAACAAAACAACAACAACAAAAAAAAACGGCCGCTCGCTTTTCTTTTGTTCTCCGGCACTGACCTCTGATACCCGCTCACTGGTCTTGCTGCTCTGTTTCCTTAGTGTTGGGTCCCTGTCCCTTTAAGACTTCCAAAAAGCACTCACCACAACAAAACAACAACAACAACAACAACAACAACAAATGGCCGCTTGCTTTCCTTTTGTTCTCCAGCACCAGCCTCCAATACCCCCTCACCGATTCTGCTGCCCTATTTCCCTAGTATCCAGGGCCCTGCGCTCTGGCCCGGATGGCTGGGGCTGGGTGTTCGGCAGTCCTGGGCTCCGTCTCCCTCCCGCTCTGCCTGCTCTTCTCCCGCCGGGAGCTGGGGGGAGGGGCGCTCGGCTCCCGCGGGGCCGGGGCTTGTATCTCACCCCCTTGGCAAGGCGCTGGGTTCTCTCAGGTGTGGATGTGGTCTGGATATTGTCCTGTGTCCTCTGGTCTTTATTCTAGGAAGGGTTGTCTTTGTTATATTTTCATAGATATATGTGGCTTTGGGAGGAGATTTCTGCTGCTCTACTCACGCCGCCATCTTGGCTCCACCCCCTAGTCAATTATTTTTTAAAGGAATGTGAAAATGAGAAAATGTAAGACTTTAAGCAATTAGTTACATAAAAGATAATAAAAGGTATATTGTACTTTAATAGAAAATTAAAGTATGTAAACATTTTACTCTAAGTTATTATTAATTATTACTCATCAGTAATAATATCTATGACTTTTAATTTTCATCTGGCGGCTTAGATGTGCAGTTCTGTTTTCTCTGGCCTCTTTTAAAACAGCAATTTCTAACCTTAGCTACTATAGCCAAGGGGCCAAAGAAAAGCCCTTTTGAAGGAAAGAACTCAAGTCTTCCATGTAAAAATGGGCTTAAAAAATACCACTCCCACCCTGATGTAGCTCCCTCATTCCACCTCTGCCTCCTCTGTCATGGCCCGAGAAGCTCTTTCCCAAGGCCCAGCAGGGGGTTTGCATACCAAAATGTTGTGCAATTAGCTTTGCCTCCTAAATATTAGCCTCAGGTGGGCCTCTACCAGAAATCACTGAGTCTTTATAGCCCCTGTCAGTTACCCTTGGCAAGGAAAAATGGAAATGGACAGAGGCACAAAGAGATAGTGGTTTCTGAAGATAAGAGTGATCTGGACCACAGGAGCGACTACTAAGGAAAATGCTGGAACTCGGAGAGGCTGAGAGGTTTTTTTGGTGCGTAACTGTAAAGTTTTTAGTGAGGATGGTGTGATTTTGATGGTCCTCTCTGTCCATCTGAGTAGCCCTCCATCTCTCCCATCACACAGCATTTGGGCTTTGGTGGCAGAAGTGAGATGAAGGTGCAGTGCGCGAAGTGCGGGGGGCATCTGGGCGTTCCCACACAGGCAGCGTTTTGCGAGCATGTCATCTCTCTTTGCTGCATGTACCCCTGGCTGTCACCGTGGGAGTGGCCACTTGTATTTTGAACTGAGGTTCTCATTTAAGGAGACCCTAAGGGCCCTAATATCAGCCAGCATCCAACTGCCTAAATGAAAAGGGAGTCACTAAATTCAAAATGAGCCTAAGATGTGGTATTTCATCCAAGTTATTTCATATACATAGTACCTTAACATTTACCACATGTGAAGTATATTATCAACCCTACAATATTCCAAATGTAATTATCTTCAGTGATGAGCTTCAGTGTTGAATATAAAGCCTCATTAGAATATGCTATTATGCAGTAATCATTATGATCTGATAGACTGGACAGATATTCACATGCAGTATTTCCAAATACAGGCTGAAATTGCAAATACCCATAGTGAATTATGCTGAGAAAATATCACTAGGTATTTGTTTTATGCAAATGGTTAATAGTTGGACTGAACATTCTCAGGCAGTAAACTGAAGCAAATTAAGTCACCTTATAGCCTACTTGCCTATCGTCCTCAGTGAGGAATATTTTGGCTGTAAAAGAGAGAAAAAAACAAACCAAATTAAGCAAAAGATGAGGGTGGGGAGGACAGGTCTTGGATCCTAAAAATGAAAGGTTCAGAACTACCTCTGTGCGTTCAGGCAGTGCCTGGCCCGGTAATGCCTGTGCTGTGGCCAGCACACCCCCTTTCTCTCTCGCTCCCTCCTTTGTAGTGCTGGCTTCATCTTTGGGCTCTGCACATTGTCCTGTCCCATTCCCAGCGCTGTTTCCCTTTTCACACGAGGCAGCTGCTAGCTTTTAGCTGCGAGCTCATGGCCTGCCTTGAACTATGTTGTCTGGGAGAAGAGGGATGGTCCCCTCTGGCTGTTCCTGCACAGATCCTTAGATGCCCTTTTCTCGTGGCTCAGATCTGTTCATGTGTCCATCTTAAATCAATCCTGGTGGTCAGGGGAAGAGGAGACCATGAATACTTAAATCCATCAGGGCCTGGCCATGTGACAATAGGGTAGGTCAAACCTGCCTGAACAACATAGTGTCAGAAGGAAAGAGAGAGGCATGGTTCCCCACGTGGTCTGGGAACACCTGTGTTCCATCCGATAAATGCTTTCTGGGACAGTGACCTAAGGAACTGTAAGTGCCATGACATCCAATCCTTCTTTGTGTTGTAAGCCCCAGGCTTTGGGGGTTTTCATTACTAGGTAACTGATGCCTCCATTCAGGGTACCTACAGGTATATTTCACCCTTAACAGGGGTCTCTTCCTCTTGTAGGAGCAGATTTTCCTTCTAGGTATAAAAGTACCTCAACTTCAAAAGCCTCTAGGAACAAGATTAAATAGTGTATGTTTCATTTCAAAACATACACTCAGCCTTTTTATTCCTGGGCACGTTAACAAGCAGGGTGCCTACCTACAAGCTGCAGAACTGCTTGAGTCACCATTATGTCATGATCCTGTTCATCATCATTATCCTTATTTTTGTTGCAGACACTGTACTAGGCACATTGCATACATCGCTCTCCTCCAGTCTTGGAAGGTATGGCTTTTAAGTCTTACAGACATTCCAAGGCACAGCTCCAGATCTGCTTTCTCCAGGAAGCCTTCTACCATCACCCTAACCCTCTGAAATATCTTTCTTAGATGTTTAAGTTGTCTAAATTTTTTATTATGCTCTGCTTTGTTCTATTTCCCAACTGAGTTATTAGCTGCTCAAGGGCAGGAGCCTTAGTTTTTACTTTCTGTATCCTTAGAGCCTAACACTGTGGCCTTGAACATCAGGACCTCAGCACTTACTGATTATTACTCAAAACTGTGGAACTCCCATTCCTTAGAGGAAATCAGGGAACCTTTGTGCCACATGAGAACGCTGTTTATTCAGGCCATATCCCAGGACACTCTCCTTTATCTGAGCACTTGCAGGTTTATTCTGCAAAATTACATTGTTCTGAACACTTCTTCCTACGTTAAGGATCTGAAGATCTAGGACCAGTAATGTTCTATTTTCAGCACCATTCCCACTAATGGCACAGAGATAAACGTGCGTCTAATGATCTGACCGTTGTGAGAGTTAGACCAGGTTGGCCGAAGCAGGCAGATCGCAGACCTTGGAGTCACATAGACCTCAGTTTAGCTTCTAGATCTGCCACTTAGTACCTGTATTACTTGATGAGAATTACTTAGTGTTTCTAAACATTAGCATTTTCCCTGGAAAGGTAGAAATTTAATTCCTACATCAGAAAGTTGGGAAGTATTATTTTTTCCATCCCAACTGGATATACTACAATACAATTGAATTCTGACTCTAACAACTCATAGTTAGCATCAGTCTCTGCAAGTTTAAGGGCCTGGTCCACAACAAGTCTTCCCTGATGACACTAGCCACTCCCCAGGCCACCTACACTTCGGCCTACAAATCCGTGAGATTCCTACAGTGCCCTCAGGTTTGGTAATTTGCTAGAACCATTCACCGAACTCAGGAAAACAGTGCATAGGATTATAGTTTTATCATGAAGGATGCCCATAGCGGCAAGGTCTGGGAGGAAACAGGAAACACCGAGCTGCTGGGCCCTTTGGAATCAGGGTGCGTCACCTTCCCAGCACATCAGTGTGTTCACCGATCACCAGACTCCACTGAGCTCTGGTGTCCAGAGATTTTATTGGCATTCCATTATGTAGGCATGACTCCTTAGATAAATGACCATGTGCTTGAATTCACTATCCAGATCCTTCCTTTCCCTGGAGGTTGGGCTGCCCAAATCCCGACCCTTCAAGCATGTGGTGGGACTTCCTGGTGGCCGGTCCAGCTAGCACAACTGAAGCTATGCAAGGGCCCTACCGGGAGTCACCGTATTAGCACAGCAAAGACACTCCTACTGTTCAGGGAATTTCAAGGGTTATAGAAGCTCTGAACCAGGAACCAGGGACAAAACCACGACAATTTTTTTATTACACTAAAGGCAGTTTATGAGATATTGAACGAAAACACATCTTTGTGATAAGAGAAAGTAAATATGAAACTAAAGCATTTGAAGACTAAGTTTTATGATTATACTGTTAGCACAGTTGTCCTCCCTTTTTTCTCTGCTCTCCAGAACTCTAGCAAGATTCTAGCCACTTAAAAAGCCCAGCACATACAGTGGGTAGTGTTATCGTGGCTTGACTCAATGAAAAGGGATCTGTCGTAACTTACGGTTAGATTTAATTAACCAACTATAGGACAGCTTCTGAATTACGAAACAGTTTTAGCTATTCTTCATAAATAATGTTTCCATAACAAGAACAGAGAGAAGGCTGGGTGACCTCCCTAGCACAATGTCAGAAGGAGGAGTGACAGTGGAAGCTCAGCTCTCATCAAGTCACAGAGACAATGAACACCGTGCTGAAGGCTTAGGTGTGCGAGAGTAAAAAGCTGTGATCTTCACATTCTACAATGCTGCTCTGGATCTGAATCCCAGGAGGGCCTCTTTGAGGTTCCACTAGGTTTTTGTATCACCAGTGACCTTGAAAGCGGACAGAAAATGCTCTGAGAGCATTTGGATGGGACATTGCAGTGAAACCACTATGAGCCACCATTTCCCAGCCATGGATATTTATTATAACAGGTCAGAATGAGTGGTGTGGACAAATGTGTCTATTTCCATGCTCAGTGAAAATAATCAGACTATAAAACTAAGCATGAATGTGATCGTAGTTCTCACCCTCACATACACATGTAGGTGGGCATAAAAAACACTGAGGAAACATATTAAAATATGAACAGTTTAAAATTTCTGAGTCATGGCATCACCATTTATTTTTCCTTCTTTGTTCTTTTGAAAATGTTTACATTGCTTATGCATTAGTTTTTTCATAGTAATACTTTAAGACAGCATTGTATGCTATTGTATACATTGCCCTGTGATTATTTTCACTTTATTCCCTGTGTGTCAGAATGATAATCTTATCTTCCTAAGAGTCACAGTGCCTCTGATTTTATGTGCTTGGTTGCCTTTATGTTAGGTTCTCACGGTTCATCAGTTTCTGCGTGGGCATATTGGCTGTCCAACTTTGGTTTCTCTGAGCAATTGAAAAAAAATAGAATTCTGGAGACCAAAATTTGGGATGAATGTGTAAGGTCATGGTAAATATTGGTGGCCTAATTTTATCTTAAAACTCCACACAATCTTCTCTAACTCGTTTTCCCAATAAAGCCTGTAGGATTTGAGAAGGCCCTTCCTGAGAGGCCCTGCTAACTCTAGACATGTCACATCACTTTCCTTAAAATAAGGCTGATGATTCAAAGTACCTGGGAGCAGATTGTCTTTAGAAAGGGAGCCAGTTCATTTTTAGAAGTAGAGGATGAGGAAGAAATACTGAAGAATGAGTAATGTTTTGTCATGGAATATTAGAGAGCAAAACCAGTCATTGAGTCAAAAAATGTCATATTAGAACTATGGTGAACAAAACAGGTAAGGTCTTCATTTCATGGAACTAACCCCTTTGGTATAGGGGAAAATTCTCTCAGCAAATATAAAACTTAAGGGCATTTCCCCCAGTCCCATGATGCCTCATTGTCAGTAGGTGCTGGCTATAGAAATAGCCACCTTTGAGCTTAAAGGCATCTCATTTTCTGTTTTCCTGTATCATTCATACTTTCATTCATTCACCCACTCATGCACTCACTTATTCATACAAGCAAAATGCAAAAAAGATATGCAGGCACTTTCACTATAACACTGTGTTAGGCATTGGAAATATTGAGTGGTTAGAATATTTGGTCTGACATCTTTCTAATGAAAATCACCACCCAATAGTCATCATGCTTCTGATCAATGATGCATGTTACCTAGATTTCAAAGTTTTTCCAGCTCTTATGGTCCTTGACTTAAATCACCCTTTTTTTTTTTGCAGTCTGTTAAATATAAACTTGAATGTAATTTAGAACATATGGATTTTGAATATACCAAATTTTAGTATATAAGACTCTCTTCCATCTCCAAATAACTGAGAAATAAGGAAATAAAAGATTTCCCTCTGCAAATTAAACTTCAAGTCAAGGTAATGAAGATCCATGGGGACTGGCCTTGGTGGCTACAGCTGTGATGCCAGCTAAGGCCCCTGCCACTGTCATGAATTAAGTCTTGACAATAGAAATGTCACCATACAAACCCAATTAATGAACTCATAAAATTTAAGAGACCTTAAGAGGCCCAAAGGTAAAATACATGTATTATCAAGTGAAGAAATGAATTGCCTAGAGGTATTGTTTAGAAATATGCTTTCTTGGTAAGCTCCAGAAATTTTCCCTCCCTTTGTGATATTAAAAAAAAAAGGAGTAAGTTCTGGCAAAATGTCTTCCATCATTCTTCCTGCCAAGGTGAATGCTAAGATAAGCATTTTCTAGTAAATGTCTTTGTTTGCAATAATTGCTTCTCAGACATTGCTGTATAATACTGTTGTTTCCTTTAATCTAGGTCATATATGTTTCAATATCTGACCATTCAAGCTATGGTAACAAGAGACACAAAAAGAAATTACTTTGGCCATTTTCCTGAGATTTTAGGATAGATGCTGTCATTTACAGGCACAGGTTAGAAGCAATCTCTTGAAAGGGCAAAGGAATGTGTCCCTGAGTTCATGTTTGTTTTATTGCAACATGATGGAATATGAGCACTGCCACATACTGTGTTGTCATCCACTGACTGACTAGGGCTTTAGTCCTAAGTGATAGCAACCAATACAAATACTCGATGACTTACCAACAAGAGAAATGGGATTTACCATCAGTTGCCTTATAAAAAGCCCAAAATGCAATTTGGAACTGGAAAAAGGAATTTAAGTGAAATAGAAGTTCCCCATGATTCTCCAGGCCCATCAATCACAGCCTTAGGTCTCCACTAAAAGATACATCTCTCTTTTTCTGTACAAGGCAAGGAGCTGGCTTATCTACCAAGGCCCTCATTTCCATGAGTTTGTGCTTCATCCCCGTGCATTGCCTCAAGGATTTATTACCTTTCTTGACGAATATAATTTGTCTAGGAATTGATTTGGTGCTTCAGTAGATTTACTCTACTGGTATGCTGCTTTGTATAAAAATTAGGTGTTTGGTTTCTTTTTTTTTAAGTCAAGTAATAGGTCAGTTCAGCAAACAGAATCACTTAGGGCTGATGTCTCATTAGCATTTATTTAAATTTTGTACAATCAAAAGGCATAGTTCTTTTATTTCTAAATATTTATTAAGGTCTTAATTTCTACGAGGTGACATTCTAGGCCCTGGAATTTTGGTGGTAAAAAAGAGAAATAAACTTCCTTCTCTTATCGTACACATGTATGTTGGGGAAGAACCATAATAAGTGAATTAACAAAAGGAAAGAGAGGGTGGGGGAGGAAGGAAGAAGAAGGCCATGAAGAGAGAAGGAAGGAAGGAAGGAAAGGAAGGAGGGAGGGCCAGAAGAAGGAAGGAAGGAGCAATAAGAATGCTGAAGGAAATAAGACAGAATATATAGACTATGGCATTTACATATATCACTACTCTAAGCATACCAGTTAGAGCCCCGTGGCCTTTGATAACCCAGCAGGTCTGAGTTATGTCAGTGATGGGGCCATGACCCCGTTAGTCTCTGCAGTGTTCCTGAAACGATGTAACGTGGAAGCGAGACCCCACCCCCTGCTCCCACAACAGAAAGAACACCGAGTTTCAATTACACCCCCTTCTTAAAGAGTCATAATTGACATTACCATATGAAAAAGTCTGGAAAATCCTGCAATACCTCTTCCACTAAGAATTCCCCAAACTTATTTTAATATGGGAACTTCTTCTGTCCCATTTATTAGCCTCCCACCTTACCTGCATCCTAAAGGTTATCACTGGGTAGGGTGACTAGCGGAAGAGGCATCATTACACAGAAAGCGTTACCATCCAGACACTCCGCCTTACTAGAGAGAGGCCAAAAGACAGTGAAAAGGCAGTATCCATACTCTAGGAATTCATAATGTGATTATGGTCTGTTCAGTTCACCAGCACCCCTTCTGAGCCTGTCCTGGGGGTCAGAAGATGAGCAGAGCACACTCTGCCCTCAAGAAGATACAGTATAATGGGGAAGGTATTTACATGTAAATTAAAATATATAATTAAGTAATACTTGCTATAGTAGAGAGAAAGGCACAGGATACCAGGGCAGCCCAAAATTCAACTGGTTAAGCCTGGAGGAGACCTAAGGGGTATCAAGGAGGACTTCCTACAGGAGGTGACAGGAATTGCACATGTAACATTACTGGAGAATAATCCATGACAGTACAGAAATTACGTGTATAACATTGTCTGGAGGACAGCTCATGATAGTACATGAGCAAGATGTTTAAGTGGTATATCCTGCAGGAATTCAGGACACTTGCTGGGGTATGAATTTTCATTAAGATAGTGGAACATAAGCAGGATCTTGAAAGAAGTGGGGCCAATAATTATTTATAATGATCTATAATTAATAATGTATTAGCTGTTATTAATTAATTTGGGAGGACTTCCTGTATATCATATCCTTTGCCAAATACTTTACACAGTACTGTATCTACTCCCCGCAATAGCCCTGTAAGGTTAGGCGCCACTGTTGTATTCTTCTGCAGATGAGGAAAGGAGCTTTCAGAGGTAAAGGACTTGCTAAAGGTTATCTCAAGGTCAGGACGAGGGCTGGGATTCCAGCCAACCTGATGCCAACATCTGGGATCCTCACCACAGTGCTGATTACCTTATCTGAATCTAATGCAGAGTGTATTAGGGAGAGGATTTTGACTTATATGAAAGATAAATTAAGAAATATTCTTTCCACACAAGACAACTTATGATGTGACACACTGACTATACCACGTCCCCTGTGGATTCCTGATACACGGGGATTTGATGATAAAAACTTACCAAATATTCAATACCTCTAGATAAATTATGAACTTTAAAATAATAAATTTTATGTTATGTTCAAATTTTATAGCACACTTATAAAAGCTCCTCTCCTCACTACTGCTATATTTCTGAGAAATGAACATTAACTACAGAGCTCAGGACTCTGTGTCCTCCAAGAGAAGGAAATGTGAGAACAACGAGAAAGGAGGATCTGTCTGAAAAGCCATTCTTCAGTTAGAATCAGAGCTGCTGCGAGATGGGTCTTACAAGCACCTGCGAGTCCCCCTGCTCTCGGAGGCTTGGAACGGACGGGAGGAATCTCAGTGCCTTGGTCCTTGGGAATTTTCCACTTTTTGGCCCTAATTTGCTTAATAAGGAGGAAGTCTATTTCTATTTGAAAAAAAAAAAACTTGATGAGGGTCTATTTTGTTTTCATGTTGATAAGAAATCATATTTAATTTACAAGCCCTACATTTCATTTCAAATGTACTTTTTAAAAAAAGAGGTTCTATTTGTCACATAGATTCAAAAATGTCAAGTGTATGCAAAAACAATTCCTAAATTTCTTATGAGATTATATGTTACATTTGGTGCTGGATGTGCTAATGGTGGTTTGATTCTTCTGATCAGGAGAAATGTGACATGCATGGCTAAGATATTCTGTATAAACGTGGGGCAAAGAGGCGTGTGGCTTGCTTTTTAATGCTACGTACAGAAGCAATAGATGAACAGTAGTGAGATGAAAATGCCAGAGAGCTGGGTTTTAACCCCTGTCTCCAGAGCTTTGGATTTCTCATCTGTAGTAGTGTGTAATGTAAACAGACAAAATGTAGCCCTTCCAAGAAGTCATTAATTTGGGGACTCTCTTGTCCCCTCCTGGCATGAGCCGGGAGCTCTGTCCTTTCACTTTATCTCTAAATAAAAGCCTGTACCTTGCTCTCCTATAAAACATAAAAGTAAAAAAAAGAAGTCATTAATTTTCCTACCTGGGAATCCAGGGTCAGGCAGGGAGTATGTGAACTTCCTAGCTTTCCACTGTCATTTCCAAACCTTTTCCTCTCATCCAGCTGGAGAAGGGACCCCAGACCAACATCTTCTCCCCTTGGGCCCCATGACATTCGGATTTCCCACTTCCTGCTTCTCACGTCTTCGCGCTGCTGTCACCCTCTCCTGTTCATCGAAAGGTGACCCCTGTCTTACCATCTTTCTCTCAACCCGTAGCTCAGTGATCTGAGTGACTTCAAGGGCTACACGGACAATTCACCCCACAGCCTGGTCTCTTAGCCCCCTGACCACCTCATCTTCCATGGCTTAGCCATTCTACCCCGGACTTCTCGTCTGGCCCTATTGTCACCTAAAACTGCCATCTTTCAAAAATCAAAAATTCCGGTGTTCCCCATCCCTACTGACCATCCACCCATTCTCCTCCCATCTTCCCTGTCCACCCACTGTCATCTCAGCTCTTCGTCAACCATATGGTAACATCCTCTCCTTTCTTTACGTGTCTTTGTGTGCAGTTTCCATTCCATTACCATTTCAACAAGTCTGTTCACACCATCCTAAATATTTTTGCCCCTCTGTCTTTTCGAAACAGCCTCAGTTTGGAAGAAACTGTATCATGTCTTTTCTCCATGCCTGCGCTGAGCAGGGCTGGGCAAAATCACATAGTAGGATTGTTTCCACTAAAAATGAGGCATCCTAAAATGAAACAGACTTTGAACATCCTCGTAGTCCTGTGGGCCTCCATTCTAGCCGCCTCCACCCTCCTCCTCCTTCTGACCTCAGCCATCCTCTGCCCCTCACCCACTCAGTGGTTGACCCCAACTCCTGCCTCACAGAGAAAACTGAAGCCATGACAGAGGAAGTGCTCACAGCTTCCCAGCCCTAAATCCACACACCTACTTCCACTTGCTCACCCGCTCCTCCTCCTCTCGTGCCTACTTTACTCTTTATAGGGACTGTATACGGACCATAGATTGTCATTCTCTTTCTTCCTTCAGTCTTTTTCCTGAAACCAAGCCTTTTCTATCAGCATCTGAACATATTCAAGCCCCTCTATGTTAAAAACAAGCAAAACCAATCCTCCCACCACACAATCCCTCACCTGATACTATATCCCCCTCAACCTACCTTCCCTTTACAGCCTGTCCTTTTGCAAGAGTTGCCTTTACTCCTGTCTCCATTTTCTCACCTTTACTCCTCAGCCCAATCCAGAATGACTCATGATTGCATCAGGTCAGCGATGCAATGCCTGCTGAGATGATCAGTGACCAGCACATTTCTAAATCCAGTGACCATCATTCAGCTGTCCATTATTTAACCTCTCCCTAGCGTCTCTTGGTGTGAACTGACCATTCCCTTCCTTCTTGAACCACACTCTCTCTTTGGCTCCTGTGACATGACCATCTCTGTTCAACCCTTTTTAGGTCATTAAATATTAAAATTAGTCAAGGCTTAATCACAAGCCCCATCTACTTTTCACTTTGTACTTTTTACTGTATACTTTCTGCCTAGGTTGTCTCATTGATAGCTATGGATTCAACTATTACTTAGGTATGATGACCCGTTAATACACATTTCAGCCTACCTTCCGAGACATCTACATGACATCTATACTTGGATGCTTCTAGTTGCCTTGACCTCCGCATATCCAGAATATCCAGTTTAGTTCCCTTCCCTTGTCTTCTGTCTCAGTGAATGGTAACCCACCCACCTGCCTCCCTAGCCAGAATCCTGGGAGCCAGACTTGCCCCCTCCTCCCTCACCTCGGGTCTCATCCGTCAGCAAGCGCCCTCAACTTCCAAATCTGTGCACGCCTCTCTCCACTGCCACAGTCTTAGTGAAAGTGGCGGTCATTCCTCATTGACATCTCCACTCTGCAGTTAGCCAAATATTTTCGGAATGAAAACTGACAGGGCCTCTTGCCTGCTCTCAGCCTGAAGACCGAAATCTGTAGCACACTGTGCAAAGCCCTCCCTGTACTTACGCACGCGTTGCTTTAGTCAGCCCCTTAGGAGGTAGCTTTTGAATTCACACACTGTCCAAGGCACCATGGAAACAGTGGTACACAAAACAAACAAAGCCCCGGCCCTCATGGAGCCATGAGATCTATGCTCTATTGGAGGAGACTAAGAATTTAAAAGTATAAAGAATGGAGATTTGTTTTCAGAGAGTGATAAGTACTGTGAAGATATGTTAAGTAGTGTATGGTGTTAGAGAGTAACCAGCTAGGACAATTTTAGAAAGGAGGTGTAAGAAAGCCTCTCTAGAGAGAGGAGTCCTATGCAGAACACTAAAGGAGGTGAGACACACTCGGGGCTCTAGCTCTCTGCTCTCCCTTGTTCTCTGTGCTCTGAACTGGCTGACTGTTAGTACTTCCCCCAGTTCCTAAGGCTACCCCAGGGCCTTTACACATGCCCCCAATGTTTCCTACTTCCCCTCCTCCTTCCCATGCTCCGCCTCCTCCTCTCCTTCTTCAGTGCTTGTTCTGCTCTTCTCTCCTCCCTTCACTGAACCTACTTTTCTTGTATCTTCAGATCCAGGCTAAACTCATTTCCTCGGGGAAACCCTTTCTGGCTTTATTATATATCCTTATTGATCATGTCCTTGTCTTCATATTGTCAGTTGAGTTTTGTGGTATATGTGGGTGGGCTTTACACATTCAATGGAATATTTAGTATTACTTGTATTTTAATTATACTAAAATAACTGAATTGAAATTTTTAATAGCTAGCTTCTCTTAAGCTTTAATCTCAGTGATGAATCATTTTCTTTTATTTATGAATCTCATTGTTTTCTGTATAAAACTAAATGTGCAATTTATTGTTTGATTAATATAATTTGATTGATAGTAACGTTAATTATAAATTTAGCAGATAAGGTTCTCCATAACATTTAACCTAACTTTCTTAACTCCTGAAAGAGAAGTCAGGTTGGCCAGGTTCTATCCAGTTTCAAATTATAATCACAAATGTGACAGATCTGATTCTCCCAGGGCACTATTGTAGGCAGACCTACAGCTTGAATACAGTTGTATTAGACCCTTAAACACTACTTTCAAAACAAATAAATCTCAATTTTTGGATATAATGGATCTGATTTTCAAATAAACAGCATTTACAAATATAACCAATTAAATTATCCTAGCATTTCCAATTGAAGTCACAAGTATATTAAGCATTTAAAATTAAAATAACAAGTTGGATGGGTCAGTTAGCTTACCCACTTTATATGCCTTTTTAAATCAACATTTGTCCACCGGTCTGCCCAGTGTGCCTTAAAAATTGATGCTCTCATTCTTGGCAGGTGGGGCTTCCTGTGGCCAGAGTTCATGGTCTGATGAACTTCCTGCCAAGATTAGCCTCATACAGAGTTCCAAATCCTTCCCGTTCGCAACTCCTTTAAAATATTATTTGTCTCATGACACGGCAAAGGTTGGAAAGTGCTGCCATAAATAACAAATAAACACACAAATTATTATGATTGTAAAACCTTTCGAAGCAAAAATACAGAAGTCTTAATACGATGGGTGTGTTTTACATGTTTTACCAACTCTAGGTTTATTTCCAGACTTCCCAGGGTGCAGAGACGCTTTCCCAAGTAAGAACAGATCTGCCGTTTCTGGCCAGCTGAGGTCACTGACCTAAGACACGGGATACTGATGGATTTGGCTACATGTCTAAAATAATTCTAGCTGAGCCTCAGGTTTAAAAGCTGAGCCCTATTTTATAGCTAGGCTCTGCGTCTTCTCCTCGTGCTTAGAGAACTGTAACTTCTTTCACAGTCATACTGCCTGATTTGAGTTAGTTTCACTCACTTTACCTTTACTGAAACTAAGCCCTTTCCTGTCACAGGGAAAATTTCTAGAAACTTTTTAGATTTTGGCTTCTCTCTCCCAACACCATTATTCTATAGTCTCTTATGTATATATAACATCAGCACAGTTTTAGTTTTACATTGAAGTTACTACTTGATTATTATCTGTCTCTCCCACTGAATTGTGATCCCCATTAGGGCCACAACTGTGTCTACCTTTTGCTCAATATCTAATCTCCACCTGGGGGACGGGACACCCAGGAGGCAGGCTTACCAGGCAAATGAAGAATGAATGAATAATTGGGAGCAGAGGGTGTAGTACTCACTAAAATAGAAAAGAACTGGACGTCATGAACTATTAGCTTACTACTTTTGGCTGGTCCTCAGATCTGGGGGAATCTTACAGTTTTCAACAATCATCATATAGGTAATAGGTAAGTATCATATCAAGAGATAAGTTCCATGAATGAAAACTTGGCCATAACAAATACCTAACTGCCCTCTGAGAAACGAGAAAAACACCAAAACATAATAAATGAGGGTAGCTATGTACAATGTCAAAAATAGAAAATATTCTAGGCCAGCAAGATTGGTTTGATTTTTCAAGTAGATGCTACCCTTCAAGGAAGAGACTGGCATTAGCCTTGCTAGCAACGGCCAGAGGAAAAGCGCACAAAGACTCCAGGTCTGGACTTTGAGGCAACTATGTATCTGCTGTGGAAATAACACCCAACTTCAAACATCCCTGCAGAGAAAAAGGCAAAGGGCTTATGAGCCAGAAGAAGGAGGCATCACAGGACACTCTTCCCTTACCCCCTTCCTCTTCCCACCCCTCACCAGCCCTCTCCTTGCTTCGTGCGCTGCCTGTCAGCCAGCCTCCACTCCAGCCCTCATACCGGGAGGGATGCCTCTGCCCTGGGCTCCAGAGCGCAGTGTACCTTCCACTCCACATTGCACAAGTTCCACATCATTTCCTACTTACTTATCTACCTGCTTACATCCTTCAGTAGATGGTGGATTACACGATGACTAGAGTGCGGTATGATCTGTCCATCATTCACAGTGCCTCACACTGAGCCACACTCATAGCAGCTGCTCGGTAAATGGTTGTTGAGTGAATAGAGTGTTCTGATTCCCTGTTTCCGGAGTCACTTTCTGATTATCATTGGCCTTAACATGAAGACAGGGAACATAAGGAGAGGGGTGCAGGTCAAAAGAGGAACCCCTTAGAATTTAAATTTAGATGCGTGAACCCCTTAGAGTTTAAAATTTTCACTAGAAAACGATAGCTTGGTGTTCTGGCTTGTATTATAAGTCTCTGGGCACTTACTGAACATGAGTCCGTTCCTGAGAGAGAAGTCAGGTTTGACCACGTTCTACCCCATTTCATCCATGGCCTCTTCCATGCAAACGCCCTCTCTGTCTCATCTCATTATTATCCCAAGATTTGCTTTAGAAACATTCAGACATGCGAGGAAAAAAAAGATTCAAGGCTCAACCTGAAGGAAATTCTACACGGAAAGAAATGAGCAAGCAGATGATAAAAATTAGCTTGCACGAAGGACTGCATTCATTGGAGATGGCTTGACATTAGATTTTTATTCAGTTTAGTAACTGTATAGCTATTTAGCTATTGAATGTTATGATCTAAATTTATTCTGCATTGAATCTGGAGAGAATTTAATGTACAATGAAAAAAAAAGCTTGTCTTACTGCTTTCATCCCAGGAACCTGTTTTCACCTTAGAGGAAATACCATACAGGGCTTTAGTTTCCTTTCTATTCCAGAAGCCTTGGGGTTTAGTGAAAATGAAACTTATAAAGCAGAGGTGAGGAAATATGGAAGGGGGCCTCGCTGTTGTCTAGGGAGTAGGGCGCCTGCGGGAGGGGGTGTTTTCCACCCCAAACCAAGCTCTTCTCTCTTTGCTGTTTTATTCTGAGCTTAGCTTCCATATTGATCAGCTGACAAAACGGAAGGACTGAAAATTACCAGGTCTTTGGAGGCCATTCATACTGTCTTTATTCCACGAATGGGCTTTGCCTGTAGTTACTTTAACTTGTAATTATGATTGAATGGTTTCTACCATTATTGCATGTTTTCAGTACTCCAGACCCTGTGCCTAGCCCCTTGCTATGCATGTATCCCATTTAATCCTTACAGTGACCCTGGAGTTCGGCACTCACGTCATCACTTCCTAAGGCTTAGAGAAGTTAAAGAACTCGTCTGAAGTCACAGATAAGGAAGGAGTAGTGCTGAGACTTAAACCCATGTCTGTCTGATTCAAACATTCATATTCTTTACCACTGTGATGACTTCGACAAAAGCAGATCAAACAACCACTTGGCGAGCACTGGCTCTTATGTCTCAGGTGGCCACCACCACCAGTCTTCCCAGGCTGTAGTTTTGGTTTTCTGTAGCTTCTTGAGGACACAACCTCCAAGCTTGTCAGCGATAATACACCAGAATGATCATTACTGGGTAAAAGTAAGAGTTATATATCAAGTACGCTAGAGAACCACTCCAGATTTTAAGATGCAGTCTTTCTCTGCTTTCCATGTTAAGGATTTTGAGCACTTTAAAGGAAGGAAGTGATACATGTGAGGAAGTATGTCATGTTCAGGGTGAAACAGAGTATTTAACTTTCAGATAAGGCCCATCTTTTGTGTTCAGTAGAGGTAAGACAGGTAGCATTTAGTAAAAAGAAAGGCAGTCACGTAAAATCAGTATGCATGATTTTAGTCTTCATTCAATAAACCAATAAACATTTATTGTGTTTAGTTTACTTTGTGGAAAGCTCTGTACTGGATGCTGGAGATTTTTGCCTCTTCTGTTTCTGTAATGGTTCTCAATTCGTGATGTAATGAAAGGCAACTGGCGATGACCAAGAGGTGGCCTGGGAACCGAGTCAGCTTCCCCCAGAGCCGCATACTTTGAGGCAGGGGCTGCTGTAGGGCACCAACCGTGCTCGGAACCAGCAGGGCCCATCTTCAGGAATATGGGCCTGCAGAGAAGCCCCTTCTGCCTCAGATCAGAGGGTATTCCTGGGTCACTGCCAGGACACAATTCTGCCCTCTCAGTAAAGCCTTGGGAGAAGGAGGGAAAAAGGTTGTTGAACGACAGTCAGCTTTTTATTGAACATTATCTCAAGGTGCTGTTCATCTTTTCATGTGTCTTGAAGAAAGCACCTAGGATCTAAAGAAATAGGATGCCCTGAATTGGACTTGGTTTTTTTAATAGTCTTCTAAAATGGAACTTTGTAGAGAAAGTCATTTGAAGTTCAGTACTTCTTTTTCTCAAGTATCTTTTTCTTAGTTATCTTTAAGATACCTAAATCCTCCACTCCTCCACACCAGCAGACTTTGCGTGGCTGTCCCTTCATTTGAAACCTCCAAGAGGATTTGCCTGATATAAAATATGTGCTATAATAGTCAACAGATTACTGAGGACTTACTGCATGCCAGACCCTGTACTGGGCAAAAATAGAAACTATGTCAGGCTGGTGTTCTTCTTATGCCCATTGTATAGATGAGGAAAACGGAGGTTTGAAGGCGGAAGTAATTTGTCCAAGGAAGTGGCACGGCCGCAGTCAGATCCAGGCCTGCTGGATAGGCCCCTGACTTCAAGTAACAAACTTACTACTCAGCAAGTAATTTGGGAGTGCATCTGTATGCTAGGTCATTTAGACACTGGGAATAGGGAGGTGAGGAAAATACATGAAGTTCCTGCCTGTAAGGATTTCTTTCAGGATGTGAGGAGAATAACAAACAATCAAATAAACATGAAATGTGGTATCAGCAAGCAAGAGTTGTATGGGTGATGTGATCCTGTGTTGATAGCCACTTGTGGGTATATGTTTATTACAGATGTGCCAAAGAAAAGACTAGAGGGTTGTATACTAAAAATTATCTCTGGGCGGTCATATTTTTATTTTCCTCTTCACATTTTTTTTGAAATTCTTCAAATATTCTGCTGCAGCTGTATATTTCTGATATCATCAGATGAAGCTCATAAATTTTATTAAAAACAGAATTTAATTTTAGGAAATTCTGACAAACTGCGCATGGTTTAGGCGCTCACCTCTTACCCTCTTTTGTTTCAGTTCTTTGTATGATAGAAGAAGTACAGTTTGGTTTTTTTTTTTTTCAGGCTGTGCCACTGTCTAAATTATGTATTCCTCCTGCAGGAGTCACGCTGGCCCCCTCTGCCCCAGGATTTTCTGAGTTGGTGCGTCTCAGGTTTCTCGACCCTGGGCTCACATTGGAACCTCCTGAGGAGCATTTCAAATACTGAAGCCAGGGCCTCACCCCAGACCTGCTAAAGCAGGTGGCTACTGTGCAGCCAGGGTTCAGAAACCATGGAGAATGGGTTCCCTACCCCTGCTCCTCAGAGCCCCCACCCTCGTTTTCTGGGGTCAGCCAGGGTAGAGAGTGGCCGAGTGCCTCCTCAGCCCCTCCTTTCCTATCTCTCTCCAAGCCTGGCATACCAGTGGGAAGGAGGAGGGAATGGACTGGAGCAGGTGGCCAGGCCAGGCAGAAGCTGGGCAAACCCTGGGCCCCCCCAGCCCTGCCTGGCTACAGCCCCCACCCCCCTCCTGACCTACTTACTCAGGCTTGCAGCGTGAGGACTCAGGACTGGAGGACAGCAGGCACTGTGAACAGAAGCCAGACACTGTGCGGATGGGGAGCAGGGGACGCACTCACCGCCACAGCTCTGGGCCTCTGCCCTGCTGCCCTCTGACTGAAATCCCCTTCCATGCCAGCTCTCTCCTCCCTGGGGGCTGAGCTCTGTGGGCTCCTCCTCCCTGGCCCTCTGCTCCCCAGACAAGATGACTTCCTCTCTCCGCCTCCTGGGCAGGAATTCGTTCCCAGCATGAAGGCAGCACTTCACACTTTGTGTCACCTGGACAGGTGTCAGACTTCCTGACCAGTAGGGAGTCCTCGAGGGCAGCAGAAATCTTCTTGCTTCCCAGTATTCCCATGCCTCACACCACTGCCTGGCAAGTGGCAAGGCCTAGGCCTTGGAGCCAGACAGACCCGGTCAGTCCCGGCTCTGACCTTAAGGCTGATGACACAGGAAGCCACCCCACCGTTGGCTGCTCACCTCTCAGATTAGAGAAACGCAGAATCCCAGGGCCCCCCTCAGGCCAGAATGCCAGAATGTGCACTGAGCAAGACCTCCAGGTGATGCAGGTGCACATCAGAGTTTGAGAAGCAACCGTCATCTCCTTAATCCTCAACTTGCTCAGCTGTAAAATGGGAACAGTAACTGCCAACTTAGTTGTTGTGCGACTTGAATAAGGCAATGTACTCAGTGTCTCCTGTAGGGCAGATACATCGGAGACATTTTTATTGCTTGTACTCAATGTATGTTGCCCTGTGAGGAGGCAGGCAGAAGTCTGCCATGGCCCATATCAGGAGGTCGGAGTCTGCCCCAGTGAGCCCTGGGCGCTTGTCTTGCCAGTGGGTTTCAGCCCCGGACAAGGTCAGTATGGATTCAGTGTGACCAAAGAAATGACAGTGGAACATTCTTGGGGTGAAAGGGTCATACCCAACTTTATTTCCACGGTGGCAGGTCAATCACTAAAATCCCGTTCACTCAGAGTGAGTCTGCATGCAGCAAGCTGGTCTCTGCCTCTGGGCCCCTCTGCCCACACAGCCATCCTCTGGGCCTCTGTCCTCGGTGCTGCCACCACTCCAGCCTCTTCTCTGCTGCAGCCTTGCAGCCATGCCACCGTGTCACCCAGAGCACTGGGCAGAGCTCTTTATATAGAGTCAATAGCAATGTATTGCCCACACGTGTGTAATGAGGTAGCCAGCCAGGGCCAGGTAAGAATCCTGGCCACAGGAACTTTCATTTTATTTACAGCACTGTAGTGAGGGGGCTTAATAGCCCTCCACTGGGGAGAGGGCAGGCAGGGCAGAGAGTTTCACCATGGCCCATGTTTGAGTAGGGCCTGTGCTCTGTGGTACACTTTTAAAAGGGCCTTGATCTCCGCAGAGAGTGAGTGTGTGCTGACCTGCAGTGCTCCGCCATTCGGAGCCGGACCCCGATGAACCCCTGCGGGTTCTCCCTCACTTTGTGAAGTGCATGATCTGAACTGGGGGAAATGCCCTTTATGACCTCAGAGAGTTTCATGCAGTTCACACGTGATCACCCTTCAGACCAGGAAAGCAGCTATTGGACTGGGCATCTTTTTATTAATTAGACATTAGTACTGCATAATAATTATATTTAACACAAGGACTATATACCTCATCATCACACACTTTTTTTTTTGTATCTACCATTGCATTTTATATTGACTTAATTAATATTTGAGAATCATGATGAGACTTCAAGCAAAGATCAATTTGGGGGCAAAATTATTAATATTCCAGTAAGACAGCTGGGGAAATGCTGCTCGCATGGAGTCCTTTCCCCTTGGAAGTCCCTTATCCAGTTGCTGCTCGGAGAGAGAGCCCACGTGTCTCCTGTCCCACAGGCCACCGCCCTCTGGGCCAGGGACAGGACTGAGGCAGCAT
Source organism: Manis pentadactyla (assembly GCF_030020395.1). Taxonomy (NCBI): domain Eukaryota; kingdom Metazoa; phylum Chordata; class Mammalia; order Pholidota; family Manidae; genus Manis; species Manis pentadactyla. The sequence goes on from NC_080031.1 coordinate 97,787,559, forward strand.
TGCTTATGCACACTCTGCTCTCATCAGATCCTGCCAGCCCATCAGGGAAGATAACCAAGGGGAATGCCATCGATTCGATGACACCAGCTTCAGTTTTTATCCTTCAGACCTCACTCTCAGATAAAATAGATCAAAGATGCTATGGATAAAATGAGAGTTCCAGATTCTCACCTGGCCATCTTTGACTAACTCACTGCACACCTGTGGGCAATACATGGCTGCTGACTCTATATAAAGAGCTCCGCCCAGTGCTCTGGGCACGACGCAGTGGCAGGGTTGCAAGGCTGCAGGCGAGCAGAGCAGAGGCTGGAGTGGTGGCAGTGCCAAGGACAGAGGCCTGGAGGATGGCTGTGTGGGATGACTGTGCAGAGAGGCCCAGAGGACAGCTGTATGGACAGAGGGCCCAGAGGCAGAGACTGGCTTGCTGCATGCAGACTCGCTCTGAGTGAACGGGATTCTAGTGACTGACCTGCCACCTGGAAATAAGGTTGGGTATAACCCTTTCACCCCAAAGAGCGTTCTGCTGTCAATTTTCTTTGGTCACACTGAATCCATAGTGAACTTGCCCGAGACTGAAACCCATTGGCAAGTTGCCCCTCAGCCCACTCTCTGCGACACAGTGAGAAAGCCTTACCCGGAAAGCCAACAGAAGCCCCTGGACAGATGGAGATAAATCCCAGCAAAGATGTGAGTCGGTGACATGGCCTGAGGTTGGCTAGGCCAGGATTGACAGGTGGGAGGCTCTGGGCAGCGGCAGGCACTTCCAGCAGGGTAGGAGCCAGTCGTTGAGGTGGGACCAGGACAGTTTCTCATTGCACAGCATAGACTCAGGACACACTTAATACAAACTGAAGTTGCCAGTAAGGCAGCAGACCAGGGAACAGAAAGCCAGCAGATGCAGCCCTGATCCTATCTATGTATGAGGATCTGCCTTTGGGGATTTTATAATCTAAATGGAGAGTTTGGACTCCCAGCCACAAGAGTTCAGATGAATGCAATTGATTTTAGAGTAAGTCTGCATCTGCTCCAGCCTTAATTTTCAGATCAGAACTTAGAGGTAGTGGAGAGTGAATGAAACCAGAAGGTGACATGCTGAACTCATCTGTGTAGAGCGTTGAAGAGAGATAATGATCATACAACAAACTACACATACTTAAACTGTACAATTTGATGTTTTGTTTTCTGAACACCCCTATGAAAGCAACACTACAAACAAGATAATGAATGCATCCACCACCCCCTGAATATTTCCTCGTGGCCCTTTGTAAATCCTCCCTTCTGTCTCTCCCTGCTTCCCCGATCTCTGATCAGTTTTCTGTTACTGTAGAGTAGTTTGGATTTTCAAGGATTTTTCATGAATGGAACCCTACTGTGTGTACCCTCTTATGTCAGACTTCTTTCACTCAGCATAGTTATTTTGACATTCATTCATTCTGTTGCATGAAGCAGCAGTTCACTCCTTTGTATTGCTGAGTAATACTCCATTATGTACCACAATTTGTTTCTCAATTTGCCTGATGATGGATATTTGAGCTGTTTTCAGTTTTTGGCATTTGAAAATAAAGCTGCTATAAACATTCATATACAGAACTTTGTATGGATGTATGTTTATCTTGGTGAATACTTAGGAGGGTAATGACTGCATCATATGATACATGTATATTTGACTTTGTAAGAAACTGCCAGACTATTTCCCAAGTGGTCTTATACTGCAATATTTTAGGCATACTTACACTAATAAAAAGTTCTTCATCTGAAGTTTAAATTTAACTAGGTGCCTCCTATTTTATCTGTCAGCCCTATCCCCAAATACAAGCCCAAGATCAGACCATTTTCTACCAGATGAGGGATTGATAAGCCTTTTCTATAAAGGCCCAGATAGTAATTATTTTAGGCCTCAGGGGTTATACAGTTGCAGTTACTCAGCCATGCATTTATATTGTCATGGCAGCCATAGAGAATGTGTAAATTACTGAGTATCTATCTCTAGGTTCTAATAAAGTTTTATTCACAAAAACGGGAGGCAAACTAGATTTGGCCCAGGTAGTTTGTTGACCCTGTCTTGCATCACTGATTCTCAAAGTCTGATTCCAGGATGAGCACCATAAGTATTACCTGGAACTTGGCATAAAAGCAAATTCTCAACCTCTACTCCAGACATACAGAACCAGAAGGTCTAGAGATGGGGCTCAGTTGCTTGAGCCCCAGAAGATTCTGATAAACACCAGAGTTAAAGAACTACTCTTCTAGATTCTTAGTTCCCAAAAATGGATGACCATCAGAATCACCTGGAACACTTCTTAAAATACAGACACCTGAGCCCCACCAAACCCTCTGAATCAGAAATTCAGTGTGATCAGAGTGAGGGCAAGAAAGCTGAATGTGTGTTCATATTTCCAAAGGTGGTTCTTATATACAGCCACAGCGGAAACTATTTATAATGAGTGACTGATGCACATTAGATCCTGGGCCCACTCATGTTTTAAGATTTCAAAGCACAAATGTAAAAACTTTCCTGAAAAAGGAATCTGGAAGCTGCCACTGAGACCCACCAGAGCCTGCATGCCAGCCAGGGCTGTTGAGATTTATGCAGCAAGGAAGGCAGAGAAGTTGCTGTCCAGTTGTGCTGCTGTGCCATCCTGCTCCGGGCGTGCCCTGCTGCTCCGGGCGCGCCACGACCATATCCACTCCCTCCTATCGTTTCATTTTGCTGTTACGGGGAGGAAGCCAAGACAGCTCAACAATGTTTATTGAGCACCTGTGTGCTGTGCTTACCCATATGCATCCTTGCCCCCCCAGCCGAGAACACGAGTTGTTGAGGTTCCATATCCCCCCCAGGGTCACCAGCCAGGGTCATGAGGGATTATTAACTATTTTATTAATAATAATAGCTACTTAATAAATATGTAAAATGTGCTGGGCAATGGGCTAAAGTGCTTTACTTAAAAGTGTAATTTCAGTTCATTGTCCCATCAGTCTAGTGACCTGGACCTATTACACATTTGGCCCAAAGAGGTTAAATACTTACCTGGCCATGGAGTTAGCAGGTGCTGGAACTGGGTGTGAACTCGGGCTCCGGACTCCACCAGATCAGAAAGGCCAGGTGACGCAGGTAACAAAGTAAGAGTGAGAAGTGGGACTTCTCTGTCACTTGGTCAGAGTCTGGGCAACGCGAGGGCTTTGTGTCCGTGCCACGTGGCTTTCTGAGACTGGACTGTGGCAGGCCACGGAGGAGGGAGGAGTCTGGGAGCGACAGCTTCTGCTCTGGGCACTCCCTTCAGGCGTCTGAGCTCCTCCACGCTCCAGCTGGGCCACCTGCCCTGGGGGGCTCTGCCAAAGCCAGAGTTAGAATCAGACAGACCTCTGTGCTGCCACAGCCTGGCCGATGAAGCTGGGACAGGTCCTTAGCGTCACCGAGCCTTGGTTTGGTTCTCTCTGGAAGGAGATGACGTTATCTGATCCTTGAAGTGCAACAGAGATGACAAAATTAGTGAACCCCTGTAAAACTGGTTTGCCACATAGTACGAGCTCAATGAAATTCACAAGACCATCCCCTCTTATCTCAAAGGGCCCTGGATGGTGTGTGAGCCAAGACTTGCTGTAATCTGGCAATTTTGCCTCTGTCTTGGGATTAGACAGAGACCAGATACATTTGTTTAATATAGATGCTGGCTTTGGTACCAGAATGCCTGGGTTCAAACCCTGTCTCCACCACTTACTACCTGTGTGATCTTGAGCAAGTTACTTGAATGATCTGAGCCTTGATGTCCTTGTCTGTACAAAGGGGATAATAATGATACCTACAGGAGGGTTGATATAAAGGAAATCATATCTCACCTGTATAGTCCTAATACATTAAATGAGGTGATCTATGTAAAGCAACTGGCAAAGTATCCCTCCCACAGAAAGCACTCAATAAATGTTAAACATGAAGAGAAAAAAATCCCACTAATGTTCATGCATTACTTTCTGTGTGTCAAAGCCAGCACTAGCTGCCAGGGATACCATGTAAATGAAACTCTCCTGGTCCCAGCCCCCATGGAGGTCACAGAGTCCAGTAAGGAAGACCCACAAATCAGGAAACCCGAGAAAAATATCTAACAGTATCTATTGCGATACAGTCTGGGGAAGAAAGGAACATGGTTAGGTGATAGAGAATAACAGGTGGGACGTACTTTCTGAAGGTCAAAGAAGGCTGTGAAGTCTGGAAAATTCTGCACACTATAGTTCACCTCTTAGAAATTCATAATGTTCATTAACATATTAAAGACTGAAACTCTTCAGGGAAGAAGTAAAGTAATTTTGTCTAACCTAGGTTTTTCCAAATTGTTTTGACTGCAGACTATTTCTCCTTCCCGAAGACCTTTTAATCATCTTTTTATAATAAGCAGCATGCTGAATGCATTTCAGAGACCTGAACTAAGCCAGTATCTCTCTGTAATTGGTTGTTTTTGGCAGCCCTAGGCAGGAGCCTTTCATTTGGTTACTCTTCAGACTGTGTTGGCAATACTGCTAGTGAAAAATGTGTTTCCAGGTGTCACATGCATCCTGTTTCTCTTCAGTGCTATTGAATCCTTTTTCCTCTTTGAACTCCTTTTTGGTACACTTCTTTATGCCTCTGTTAGCAAACTAGCCCTCACTCTGTCTTTTTGCAGATGGGTGAAAAAGATCCCTTCCAAGAGCCTGGGAACATAGATGAATTATGCAGCAGACATCACAGCGTGGAGACGGTTTGACGGCATTTTCCTGGAGCCCCCTCGAGGCATCGGTACCTGTGTGGCAAGAGTGATGTCCTGTTTAGAATTCAGAAGTGACAGTGATGCTGCCATTCGGTCTTGCGAAGAGGTCCTGGGCATTCCCTGCTCGGCGCTAGAGGTAAGAAGAGTGAGAAGAGGCACGCAGAACTGCAGACCGCAGTCCCTCCCCAAAATAAATGAGGCTAACCTATTGCCACCAAACACCAGAGCAGAGCCTGGAACAGGTGAGGGATGATTTGGGGGCAAAAAAACAATGACCTTGTGCATGTAATGTGCCAACATTCAAGCTTAAGAGAGAGCCAGAAATTCTACCATTGGCTCTACCATTGGAAGAGCTTAATAAAATACAAATACTTCCTGAAGTTAAATTACAAGTATTGCATGAACTTGGGAATCACACGGACTGCGTTTGTATGCTGACTCGGGCACCACTCTAGCTCTGTGACTAATTATCTTCTCTATGCCTCAGTTTCCTCATCCATAAAGTGGGGATATTGCCATAAGCCTTGTATGAGGGTTACATGGGAATCTGGCAGTAGTGCAGTGGCAGGCATAATAACAGGCCATGTATTTGAAACTAAATATAAAGAAGCTGTCTTGGATACATTTTTTATTCTCTTTTGCTCTTTCTGGATGGTGATGGTACAGCAACCTTTTCTGTGACCATGAGGATACCCTGAGGATGGGGGCCAAGCATGCAGGAGGCAGGCAGGAAAGTAAGACACTGGGTCACACAGGCTTCACAGAGCTGCCGCAGTAGCCTGGACCATCGACTCTGGGCTTATTTTTTTGAGAAAATAGTCTCCATTTTGCAGTGCGTGTGTGCACGCATTATGTCGATGTGTGTAGTATAGACCAATGTTAATGTTAGACAAGCTTGGCTTCAAATCCCCGCTCTGTATGATGATTTTAAACAACCTGGTTCCTTTTCCTTTGGAATTTCCATCCCTTTATAACTATATAAATAATAATGACCACTAATTGGATACTCTATATGCCAGGAGCTGTGCTTACCTGGTTTATGTGCACCATAGAGCGGGTACCGCCTCCTGTGTTACAGATGAAGAAACCAAAGCTGAGATTGGCAAGTCACTTGCATAAGCAGGAATTCAGGCCTAGGATGATCTGAGTTTAGACTCCTGTGTCCTTAGGATGTGGATGAAATCCAGACTGAAGTGGATGAAACCCTGTCTGCCTCACGGGGCTTTGTTGTCATTTTTGTTTTTCACTGCTTGACTTTTATTTCCATCCAGGGACAATAATATCTGATGTCACTACATTAAATGTCTTCCTGCTTAATATCATGGAAAAAATACATATTGCCAGTTTAGACCCAACTCAGCATGTCTGTTTCTCCAAATTTCATATACAGGATTATGCTAAATTGTGTACCAAACAGCACATAGGAGGCACTCATTAAATAGCTACTATAAGGATGCCTAAGTAAAGTTCTCCTTCTTAGTTTTTATTTTTTTATTTTAACTGCTTGACTTATGAGACCTAGAAAAAAGATTGTGGACAAAAGAAGGGAACAATCCCAAGAGGGAAAGAAAAGGCATTAAAATGGGAGAGAATTTTTTCCTTTGTCGTTTCTGACAGTGGCCAATTATTTATAGATAAATAGAAGCCAGTACTTTCTGTTGTCTCTAGAGGTCATTCAGAATGGGCTCTGAACCTGGAATACCAGGAACTGTGTTCTAGTCCAGATATATTGGTAAGGAGCAGTGAGACCCTAGGTAAATCTCTTTCATTTTTGGAACCTGGATCTCACCTCTATAAAAGGACACGATTGGAATGGCTCATATCTAAGGACCCCTTCTAGTTGCTCCTCTAATTTTAAGTTCACACAGAATGGGCTTACTCCCTGTTCCCTCATAGAATACTTATTCCAATGAAGTCTTCAGTCATTTCAAGATACTCTGTATTTATATTCAAGGCATAGCTTAATTTCAAGACTACTCACAACAGAGGTTGATTTTAACATCTTATTACCAAATCATTTTTCCTTAAGACATACAGTTACTTCTAAAAGTTCCTTTAAGACATTAAAAGTAAGGAATACTTAGAATAAAATCAAAGTATCAATAATCCTCAACTCAGACTTCCTTTTTAAATTATGTTTTGTTCAGGTTGCTTTTAATAATTGGTCAGTATTTCCTGTCTGACAGCAACAAAATGTGCTTCCAGGCTTTGAAGGTAAATAGAAAACAGCCCAAATTCCATATGCATTCTTAGACATGGCTGTGAATGGTGGGTGTCCTAACAAAGGCTGCATCCTATATGCACTCTGGCCCACTGTGCCTTCCAGCATCCCAAGGCTCCCAAGCTGTCAGCAACAGGAACAGTTTTGAGGGCGATCCAGAGTCAGCCTTGGGGAAGACACCTCTCCAGGAGATCGCAGGGCATTGGCATTATCTTCTCAGCACCCGTGCACGTCAACCCTCAGCACGGCAAGGACCTAGGATCAAATGTATCTGGAAAAATATAGGAAAAACCTTCCTGATGACCAGCCACTTACAGGCAGTGACCTTCTTGTCCTTGTCAGAAGGCAAGTTGAGGTCAAGTAGCCTCTTAGTGGTCATGTCGAGGGGATCAACCTTTAGGTGGAGGTTTGGCCTTGAAGAATGTTCTCTTCTATCAAAACTAGGAGTGCGTTTGCATTACGATAAACTGAACTCCAGACTTGATTTGGATTTCAGTAGTTTTGCCGTTAATGTGTTCTTTATGTTACAGGATCAATTCCAGGGAACCACATGGCACTTAGCTGTTACGACGCCTTAGTCTCCTGGGGTGTGTCCTTTTCGTAGTCTTTCCCTGTTTTTCAGGGCCTTGACAGTCTTGAGGACTACTAGCCAGGTACCCTGTAGAAGTCCCCAGTCTGAATTTTTCTAATGTTTTTCACATTATTAGGCTGGTGTTAGAGGTTTTGGGAAGGAATACAGAGAGGGGACATTACGTCCTGTCAGGGACACATGACATCCACTGGTGAGGTGACAACACTGGTGAAGCTGACCTTCATCGCTTGGTTCCCGTGCTGTCATTCCCTCCGCTGCAGTCTCTGTTCTCCCCTTTCCCTCTGTTCTTGAGGTATGAGTCGCCAAATTCAGCCCACCCTCAGGGAGGAGGTAGGGGCAGAAATTAAGCACTAAGCTCATAAATGGTATCTTTTAAAATTGTATACAATTAAAAAAAAATGATCAGCTGTTTTTGCTGATTATTTGAAAATACAGTTGATTATCGCATATTGGGAACAACCATACTTATTCACTTACTAATCCTTATAAACTTTCTGTGGATTCTTCTGAAATTTCTATGTACAAAATCGAATCTATTGCAAAAAAATGACAGTTTTACTTCTTCCTTCCCAATCATTACACATTTGTATTTTTTCCTGCCTTCCAGTGTAATGTGAAATAGATGAGGTTATAGCAAATACAATCATCTCATTCTCAGTCTTAGAGGGAGAGCTTTCAACATTTTGCCATTAATATATAAATGCCCTGTGTGATATTTAGAAAGTTCCCTTCTGTTTCTGTTTTTCTATGAGTTTTTATTATGAATAGATGTTGGGTTTTGGTAAACCTTTTACTACATCCATAAAAATGATCACATGGTAATTTCTTTTCTTTTCCTTTGTGATGGTGATAAAATACATTGATTGGTTCCAATGTTAAACCAAGCTTGCATCCCTGGAATAAATCTGATCAGGATATATAATCCTTTTGGGGTATTTGCTGTATTTGGTTTACCAACATATTGTCTAGAATTTTTACAGCTGTGTTTCTGAGTCATTACAGCCACACGACATGAGGTGTGGGGGAGTTCCTTCATTTTGTTTTTTTTATCATCAGGAATTGTTCTAAACATCATTTTATTCCTTCCTTAAATGTTTGGTACAATTTACATGAGGAGTCACCTGAGTCTACATTTTGGTGGCAGGGTCAGGGTGGGGGGGCTAACTTTTAAATTATGGATTAAGTTCCATTAATAGTTATAAGAACATTTATATGTCTATTTCCTCCAACAGTTTTGAACTTTTTGTATTTATAGGACTTTGACTACTTCATGTAAACTTCCAAATATCTTTGCCTGCATTTGTTTCTGATTTCCTTATGTTGTGATGTTTCCTTCCTGATGTTGTTTATTTGTGAATGCTCTCTATTTTTTTTAACTTGATCTGTCTTACCATGGTTTATCTAATTTATTAGTCTTTTTACAAAACCAACTTTTTCTCTCTGTTTCATTGACTTCTGCTCATATCTTTATTGTTTGCTTCCTTTTACTTTGGATTCCATTTTACTTTCTTTTTCGAATTTTTTGAGAATGTCTTTTGTTAATGACTGAATCACTGATTTTATACATTTTTTTAACATACATAGTTGAGGCCATAAATGTCTCTCCCCACACACCTTTAACTTCATGTTACAATTCCATTGTTTAGGGTTTATTTTATTATTTAGTTTAAATATTTTCAAATTTCTATTACAATTTCCTTATTGACCCATGGCTTATATGGAATCACGTCTCTTAATTTTGAACCACATGATGATCTTCTAGGGCCCTAAAAGATCACTGACACCCCACCACCACCACCACCACCAGCAGCGCGCGCACACACACACACACACACACACACACACACACACACATTTTCTGGTTCTCAGTGGGGAGGATATTTAATCTCCCACTATTAGAAGCAGAACTTCGCTTCCTCTTCAGTTTTGAGTACTCAGTACAGACTTACTTCTCCGTGAGGTTTCCCCTGGTTGTCCCCATTCCGTTCTCTTCCCTCAGCATACCGTGTCTGGTTCCATGTAGCTGAGTCGGCTCCCGGGTTTCTGACAATGGGAGTTATGCCCTTGCATCTTTCCTGCGTGTGCCCCTTCCCACCGCTGCTTACGCCAAGGACGCTGTATTTCAACTCATCCGCGCCTCACCTCAGAACCTCACACGCGGGCGGAACTCCCCCACCTGGCTGGCGGGCAGGCCTGATGCCAGTCCACCCCGTGACCGAGCGCCAGCCGCTGTCTGCTGGCGGAGATGGTGGTCAGTGACCGACTCTGATGCGACCGGTCATCCCACCTAACACACATTCGGCCACTTTTACAAGAGTAGGAATGTTCGTTCTCTCCTTATGTATCTGGTGCTCTGGCTTTTTTCGTCTGAGGTCAAAAGCCCGGACTACCACGGGAACAGGATGAGTCTGAATCAAGCCCTGGCCCTTCTGGCGCTCAGATGAGGCCCCCTGTGGAGATGCTGTCAGTTTAGACTCTTACCACAATTGTTCAGAGAAAAAGTGAGGGTACTTGGGAGTGATTTAATTATACGGATTGCAATGACTTCCTCGGTTATTGATTTTATATATTCAAGGAGTCTTCAAAGTGATTATTCTTAGAATGGGCAACCACCGCCACATTGATTTCTGTGAAGTGGATGGTGTCTGGAGAGGAGCCAGTCCTGCTGGGCAGAATGCATTGGGAAGTGAAGTGACGGACTGTTTCTGATGAGGCTTTGAGAGGAGAGCGTGGACGGGCAGGGGGAGCTGCGCGGCGGGCTCAAAGCAGGTTGCTTTAAACGCAGCCGGCACGGTCCACCCACGCTGTCCCCTGTCCGGAATGTGCAAAGCCCGTCCTCTCCTTGGGACTGGACGTTTGGCTTCCTCTCTACCTGCCCCAACCCTGGGGATTTAGAGAGGGCACCAAAATATTTTAATATAAATGGTAATTACTTATTCATAATACCATGTATATTTGAGCTTACATTTGCATATAAAAAGAGATATATGTATCATTTGAAAAAGCAAACAGAGTAGCAGGGCTTGTCTTATGATAGATAGAGCATAGGTTACTATAATTTCCCACAAGTACTTTTATATTCAGAAATATATTGCTATGGCCAACAATATATTTCAAAAAAGAACTATATCCTTTGACCCAGTGTTCAGTATTCACTTCTAGGAAGATATCCTAGGTTAGTCATTTAAAACACAGAATATATTTTCATGTGTAAATATGATGATAGGTAACAAACCATTTGTAACAGTGAATAAGCTATACCTTAAAAAATAATCTAACTATACAATCATAATGATATGTGGGATTAGGAAAATACTGACAGTTATACTGTGGAATGTAATGCAGCATTTAAGAACATTTTTAAAGGTGTTTTAATGATTTTGGGGAAAGCACATATTGTGAAAAAATTTTGCAACTTACAAATTTTATTCACCATGTAATATTTTTGTATATAATCTTTTTTTTAATTTTAATTTTTGTATGTAATCTTTTTATTTTATTTTACTTTATTTTATTTTTATTTTTAGATTATTATTTTTTATTGAAGGGTAGTTGACGCACAGTATTACATTACATTAGTTTCAGGTGTACAACACAGTGATAAAACATTTATACACATAATTCTAGGTTCCAGCTATCACCCTACCAAGCTGTTACAATATCTTGACTATATTCCTTATGCTATACATTACATCCCGGTTACTTATTTATTTTACCATTGGAAGTCTGTCTTTTTTTTTTTGAGGGCATCTCTCATATTTATTGATCAAATGGTTGTTAACAACAATAAAATTCTGTATAGGGGAGTCAATGCTCAATCCACAATCATTAAACCACCCCAAGCCTAATTTTCCTCAGTCTCCAATCTTCTGAGGCATAACAAACAAGTTCTTACATGGAGAACAAATTCTTACATAGTGAATAAGTTACATAGTGAACAGTACAAGGGCAGTCATCACAGAAACCTTCGGTTTTGCTCATGCATTATGAACTATAAACAGTCAGTTCAAATATGAATACTCATTTGGTTTTTATACTTGATTTATATGTGGATACCACATTTCTCTCTTTATTATTATTATTTTTAATAAAATGCTGAAGTGGTAGGTAGATACAAGATAAAGGTAGAAAATATAGTTTAGTGTTGTAAGAGAGCAAATGTAGATGATCAGGTGTGTGCCTGTAGACTATGTGTTAATCCAAGCTAGACAAGGGCAATAAAACATCCACGTATGCAGAAAATTTCTCTCAGAACGGGGGGGTGAGGTTCTAAGCCTCACCTCTGTTGATCCCCAATTTCTCACCTGGTGACCCCCCTGCGACTGTGCCTGTCTTAGGTTGTTCCTCTCTTGAGGAATCTTACCTGTCTCTGGCTAACCAGTCATCTTCCAGGGCCATACAGGGAAATGTAAAGTTGGTAAGTGAGAGAGAAGCCTTATTGTTTGAAATGGTTAGCTTTTTATTTCTTTGCATATTTATGCCCTGTAGCTTCTATGCCCAGCATTTGTCTTGAGGTATCTTTACCACTTGGAAGAATTATGATACTCGGTAAATTTGATACGAGGCACGAATTCTATTTAATGGTTGTAATTAGGAAGGAAGAAGAAAAGCTATAGAAGTAGCAGGCGGAAGAAAACATGGGAAGATTGATTATTTCTTTGACATATCTTCTTGTAGAGTAACCTCAGCATGTATAGGTTTTAAGCTACTACTTAAATTGCACACACACATTAACATAATAGGAGTATAGTTACATAACCAAAGCATATCTGTAATTACCAGCCATCTCCAGTGAAACCAAGAAAACCAGTTAGGCACCTTAGGCATTTGTGAAAACTTATCTATGATATGGTGGATATTGTCCAACTGAACTTGAACAGTCTGAGAGAAATCAGACAAATTAAAACAACCCATTCCTGGGGAATGTTCACATCCCTTATGTTCTTTTAACAGTAAATAGTCTGTAGTTGTAAGATTTTGGAGCGCTACAATTTGCACTTCTCCTAAATCTTGGTTGAGTTCCAACAGTATAGATCCAGTCAAATTTGTTGTTTTACTGTATGCACAGACCAGCTTAGATATCTCCTTCCTCATTCCCATGGCAAGTCCAGGAACTGCTGGGATGAGTGCATCTACAGCTGTAGCAGTGCGTGGATCTTTGTTGGGGTTTTTTGATGATCATCTTCTGGCATGAGTCTTCCAGAGAGTGCTGATGTTGGAAGTTCTCTTTCATATCGTATCTTAGTTCATTTTCGGGGTAGCCCAATTAGGCTTTGATCTTCTGTATAAACACAAACAGACCCTTTGCCTACACTTTTATATGCCCTTTATACCTTTGTGTAGAACTCACTGGAGGTTACCACACAGGAACTGCCCCTTTTTTTGTTGTTGTTATGTTTTGTTTTTGGTAACACTAATCTACACTTACATGACAAATATTATGTTTACTAGGCTCTCCCCTATACCACGTCTCCCCTATAAACCCCTTTTCAGTCACTGTCCATCAGCATAGCAAAATGTTGTAGAATCACTACTTGCCTTCTCTGTGTTGTACAGCCCTCCCCTTTCTCCCACCCCCCCATGCATGCTAATCTTAATACCCCCCTATTTCTCCCCCCCTTATCCCTCCCTACCCACCCATCCTCCCCAGTCCCTTTCCCTTTGGTACCTGTTAGTCCATTCTTGAGTTCTGTGATTCTGCTGCTGTTTTGTTCCTTCAATTTTTTCTTTGTTCTTATATTCCACAGATAAGTGAAATCATTTGGTATTTCTCTTTCTCCGCTTGGCTTGTTTCACTGAGCATAATACCCTCCAGCTCCATCCATGTTGCTGCAAATGGTTGGATTTGCCCTTTTCTTATGGCTGAGTAGTATTCCATTGTGTATATGTACCACACCTTCTTTATCCATTCATCTATCGATGGACATTTAGGTTGCTTCCAATTCTTGGCTATTGTAAATAGTGCTGCGATAAACATAGGGGTGCACTGATCTTTCTCATACTTGATTGCTGCATTCTTAGGGTAAATTCCTAGGAGTGCAATTCCTGGGTCAAATGGTAAGTCTGTTTTGAGCATTTTGATGTACCTCCATACTGCTTTCCACAATGGTTGAACTAACTTACATTCCCACCAGCAGTGTAGGAGGGTTCCCCTTTCTCCACAGCCTCGCCAACATTTGTTGTTGTTTGTCTTTTGGATGGCAGCCATCCTTACTGGTGTGAGGTGATACCTCATTGTAGTTTTAATTTGCATTTCTCTGATAATTAGCGATGTGGAGCATCTTTTCATGTGTCTGTTGGCCATCTGTATTTCTTTTTTAGAGAACTGTCTGTTCAGTTCCTCTGCCCATTTTTTAATTGGGTTATTTGTTTTTTGTTTGTTGAGGCGTGTGAGCTCTTTATATATTCTGGATGTCAAGCCTTTATCGGATGTGTCATTTTCAAATATATTCTCCCATACTGTAGGGATCCTTTTTGTTCTATTGATGGTGTCTTTTGCTGTACAGAAGCTTTTCAGGTTAATATAGTCCCACTTACTCATTTTTGCTGTTGTTTTCCTTGCCCGGGGAGATATGTTCAAGAAGAGGTCACTCATATTTATGTCTAAGAGGTTTTCGCCTATGTTTTCTTCCAAGAGTTTAATGGTTTCATGGATTACATTCAGGTCTTTGATCCATTTTGAGTTTACTTTTGTATATGGGGTTAGACAATGGTCCAGTTTCATTCTCCTACATGTAGCTGTCCAGTTTTGCCAGCACCACCTGTTGAAGAGACTGTCATTTCGCCATTGTATGTCCATGGCTCCTTTATCAAATATTAATTGACCATATATGTCTGGGTTAATGTCTGGATTCTCTAGTCTGTTCCATTGGTCTGTGGCTCTGCTCTTGTGCCAGTACCAAATTGTCTTGATTACTATGGCTTTATAGTAGAGCTTGAAGTTGGGGAGTGAGATCCCCCCTACTTTATTCTTCTTTCTCAGGATTGCTTTGGCTATTCGGGGTCTTTGGTGTTTCCATATGAATTTTAGAACTATTTCTTCCAGTTCATTGAAGAATGTTGCTGGTAGTTTCATAGGGATTGCATCAAATCTGTATATTGCTTTGGGCAGGATGGCCATTTTGACGATATTAATTCTTCCTAGCCACGAGCATGGGATGAGTTTCCATCTGTTAGTGTCCCCTTTAATTTCTCTTAAGAGTGACTTGTAGTTTTCAGAGTATAAGTCTTTCACTGCTTTGGTTAGGTTTATTCCTAGGTATTTTATTTTTTTTGATGCAATTGTGAATGGAGTTGTTTTCCTGATTTCTCTTTCTGTTGGTTCATTGTTGGTATATAGGAAAGCCACAGATTTCTGTGTGTTGATTTTGTATCCTGCAACTTTGCTGTATTCCGATATCAGTTCTAGTAGTTTTGGGGTGGAGTCTTTAGGGTTTTATATGTACAGTATCATGTCATCTGCAAATAGTGACAGTTTAACTTCTTCTTTACCAATATGGATTCCTTGTATTTCTTTGTTTTGTCTGATTGCTGTGGCTAGGACCTCCAGTACCATGTTAAATAACAGTGGAGAGAGTTGGCATCCCTGTCTAGTTCCCGATCTCAGAGGAAATGCTTTCAGCTTCTCGCTGTTCAATATAATGTTGGCTGTGGGTTTATCATAGATGGCCTTTATTATGTTGAGGTACTTGCCCTCTATTCCCATTTTGCTGAGAGTTTTTAACATGAATGGATGTTGAACTTTGTCAAATGCTTTTTCAGCATCTATGGAGATGATCATGTGGTTTTTGTCTTTCTTTTTGTTGATGTGGTGGATGATGTTGATGGACTTTCGAATGTTGTACCATCCTTGCATCCCTGGGATGAATCCCACTTGGTCATGGTGTATGATCCTTTTGATGTATTTTTGAATTCGGTTTGCTAATATTTTATTAAGTATTTTTGCATCTACGTTCATCAGGGATATTGGTCTGTAGTTTTCTTTTTTGGTGGGGTCTTTGCCTGGTTTTTGTATTAGGGTGATGTTAGCTTCATAGAATGAGTTTGGGTGTATCCCCTCCTCCTCTATTTTTTGGAAAACTCTAAGGAGAATGGGTATTATGTCTTCCCTGTATGTCTGATAAAATTCTGAGGTAAATCCATCTGGCCCGGGGGTTTTATTCTTTGGTAGTTTTTTGATTACCGCTTCAATTTCGTTGCTGGTAATTGGTCTGTTTAGATTTTCTGTTTCTTTCTGGGTCAATCTTGGAAGGTTGTATTTTTCTAGGAAGTTGTCCATTTCTCCTAGGTTTCCCAGCTTGTTAGCATATAGGTTTTCATAGTATTCTCTAATAATTCTTTGTATTTCTGTGGGGTCCGTCGTGATTTTTCCTTTCTCATTTCTGATACTGTTGATTTGTGTTGACTCTCTTTTCTTCTTAATAAGTCTGGCTAGAGGCTTATCTATTTTGTTTATTTTCTCGAAGAACCAGCTCTTGGTTTCATTGATTTTTGCTATTGTTTTATTCTTCTCAATTTTATTTATTTCTTCTCTGATCTTTATTATGTCCCTCCTTCTGCTGACCTTAGGCCTCATCTGTTCTTCTTTTTCCAATTTCGATAATTGTGACATTAGACCATTCATTTGGGATTGCTCTTCCTTTTTTAAATATGCTTGGATTGCTATATACTTTCCTCTTAAGACTGCTTTTGCTGCGTCCCACAGAAGTTGGGGCTTAGTGTTGTTGTTGTCATTTGTTTCCATATATTGCTGGATCTCCATTTTGATTTGGTCATTGATCCATTGATTATTTAGGAGCGTGTTGTTAAGCCTCCATGTGTTTGTGAGCCTCTTTGCTTTCTTTGTACAATTTATTTCTAGTTTTATGCCTTTGTGGTCTGAAAAGTTGGATGTAGGATTTCAATCTTTTGGAATTTTCTGAGGCTCTTTTTGTGGCCTAGTATGTGGTCTATTCTGGAGAATGTTCCATGTGCACTTGAGAAGAATGTATATCCTGTTGCTTTTGGATGTAGAGTTCTATAGATGTCTATTAGGTCCATCTGCTCTACTGTGTTGTTCAGTGCTTCCGTGTCCTTACTTATTTTCTGCCCGGTGGATCTATCCTTTCGGGTGAGTGGTGTGTTGAAGTCACCTAGAATGAATGCATTGCAGTCTATATCCCCCTTTAGTTCTGTTAGTATTTGTTTCACATATGCTGGTGCTCCTGTGTTGGGAGCATATATATTTAGAATGGTTATATCCTCTTGTTTGACTGAGCCCTTTATCATTATGTAGTGTCCTTCTTTATCTCTTGTCATTTTCTTTGTTTTGAAGTCTATTTTGTCTGATATTAGTACTGCAACTCCTGCTTTCTTCTCACTGTTGTTTGCTTGAAATATGTTTTTCCCTCCCTTGACTTTTAGTCTGTACATGTCTTTGGGTTTGAGGTGAGTTTCTTGTAAGCAGCATATAGATGGGTCTTGCTTTTTTATCCATTCTGTTACTCTGTGTCTTTTGATTGTTGCATTCAACCCATTAACATTTAGGGTGACTATTGAAAGATATGTACTTATTGCCATTGCATGCTTTAAATTCGTGGTTACCAAAGGTTCAAGGTTAGCCTCTTTAATATCTTACTGCCTAACTTAGCTCGCTTATTGAGCTGTTATATACACTGTCTGGAGATTCTTTTCTTCTCTCCCTTCTTGATCCTCCTCCTCGATTCTTCATATGTTGGTTGTTTTGTGCTGTGCTCTTTCTAGGAGTGCTCCCATCTAGAGCAGTCCCTGTAAGATGTTCTGTAGAGGTGGTTTGTGGAAAGCAAATTCCCTCAACTTTTGTTTGTCTGGGAATTGTTTAATCCCACCGTCATATTCGAATGATAGTCGTGCTGGATACAGTATCCTTGGTTCAAGGCCCTTCTGTTTCTTTGTATTAAATATACCATGCCATTATCTTCTGGCCTGTAGGGTTTCTGTTGAGAAATCTGATGTTAGCCTGATGGGTTTCCCTTTATAGGTGACCTTTTTCTCTCTAGCTGCCTTTAAAACTCTTTCCTTGTCCTTGATCTTTGCCATTTTAATTATTATGTGTCTTGGTGTTGTCCTTCTTGGATCCTTTCTGTTGGGGGTTCTGTGTATTTCCATGGTCTGTTTGATTATTTCCTCTCCCAGTGTGGGGAAGTTTTCAGCAATTATTTCTTCTAAGATACTTTCCATCTCTTTTCCTCTCTCTTCTTCTTCTGGGACCCCTGTAATACAGATATTGTTCCTTTTGGATTGGTCACACAGTTCTCTTAATATTGTTTCATTCCTGGAGATCCTTTTATCTCTCTCTATGTCAGCTTCTATGTGTTCCTGTTCTCTGATTTCAATTCCATCAATGGCCTCTTGCATTCTATCCATTCTGCTTATAAACCCTTCCAGAGTCTGTTTCATTTCTGTGATCTCCTTTCTGGCATCTGTGATCTCCCTCCAGACTTCATCCCATTTCTCTTGCGTATTTCTCTGCATCTCTGTCAGCATGTTTATGATTCTTATTTTGAATTCTTTTTCAGGGAGACTGGTTAGGTCTGTCTCCTTCTCTGGTGTTGTCTCTGTGATCTTTGTCTGCCTGTAGCTTTGCCTTTTCATGGTGATAGGAATAGTCTGCAGAACTGGGACGAGTGACGGCTGGAAGGACTTCCTTTCTTGTTGGTTTGTGGCCCTCCTCTCCTGGGAGAACAGCGACCTCTAGTGGCTTGTGCTGCGCAGCTGCGCGCAGACAGGGCTTCTGCTTCCTGCCCGGCTGCTATGGAGTTTATCTCCGCTGTTGCTGTGGGCGTGGCCTGGCTCGGGCAGCTGCTCCAAAGTGGTGGAGTCGCGTTGGAGCAGGAGCTGCTGGGAGGCTATTTATCTCCGTAAGGGGCCTCCCTGCTCCCTGCAGCCCAGGGGTTAGGGTGCCCAGAGATCCCGGATTCCCTACCTCTGGATTAAGTGACCTGCCCTGCCCCTTTAAGACTTCCAAAAAGCACCCGCCAAAACAAAACAACGACCACCAAAAAAAAAAAAGAAAGAAATTTTTAAATTAAAAAAAAAAAAATTTTTTTTAATTAAAAAAAAAGGTGGTCACTTGTTTTTCTTTATTCTCTGGTGCCAGCCTCAGGCCTCTGCTCACCGGTCCTGCTGCCCTGTTTCCCTAGTATTGGGTTCCCTATCCCTTTAAGACTTCCAAAAAGCGCTCGTCAAAACAAAGCAGCAAAAAAAAAAAAAAAAAAGGAATTGGTCACGCGCTTTTCTTATGTCCTCTGGCGCCTGGCCTCTGGTGCCCGCTCACTGTTCTTGCTGCCCTGTTTCCCTAGCATCCAGGTCCCCCTGGGCACGTACTGTGTCTGCACTCTGGCCCGGATGGCTGGGGCTGGGTGTTCGGCAGTCCTGGGCTCCGTCTCCCTCCCGCTCTGCCTGCTCTTCTCCCGCCGGGAGCTGGGGGGAGGGGCGCTCGGCTCCCGCGGGGCCGGGGCTTGTATCTTACCCCCTTCGCGAGGCGCTGTGTTCTCTCAGGTGCGGATGTGGTCTGGATATTGTCCTGTGTCCTCTGGTCTTTATTCTAGGAAGGGTTGTCTTTGTTATATTTTCATAGATATATGTAGTTTTGGGAGGAGATTTCTGCTGCTCTACTCACACCACCATCTTCCGCCCCTCCTCTCTGTATATAATCTTAATTCTGTAAAATATACAAGAAAATGTTCAGTAAGTAGCTTTGGATGACAGGATCCTGAGTGGCTTTTCTTCCCCACATATTTTCTTTTCTATTTTGTCCAAATTTTCATTAGTGAGTATGGATTAAACACACACCCATTCATTGAAAAATGCATATCAGAAGGATCTTTGGACTCTGGGAGTTAGAGCTTTGCTTACCTAAACCCTGAGGAGAATTACTGAGGTTTAAGTGCATATAAATTTTTATATTCATCTAATTTTCTTATTTCAATTTTAAATACTTCTGCAATTATTGAACCAGTATCCAGAATAATTGGCCAGTTATTTGGAAATCACCGTAAATGTGAACGCAAAGGCACACAACGGAAGTGAACCAGAGGGTCTGAGGTCAGATGGTACCCCATTTTCAGAAGATGATACTCCAGTATGTACATTAGTCAGCCTCTGTCTTTCTCTAAAGAAATGTTTGTTCTGCTCAAAGACCATGGTATAATTTGATCTTTATATTTGAGGTGGTTGGCATTTACAATTCACCACGGATATTGGATTATTGCTACATTTCTCACATTGTCACCAAACTGTACAACTACAAGAGGTACCTTTCGAAACTGCAGCGCACCCTGGAGCGCTTACGCAAGGCATCTTGGGGAGCTGCTCTCAAGAAATCATTTTGACACAGCATTCGGCTGGGCGGTGCTCCCTGGGGTAGACGGGGCCCTGAATTTCACACCAGTTCCTGCCCTACTGAACTCCTCACCTCCCTCCTCTCGTCAAACTTGATGATTCACTGAGTTGAATTGTTTATATTGGCCAGAAATTGAAATAAGGAGCAATAGAGATATCATAGGAGGTGGTCAGAAATGTAGAGGAATTTGACAGACCTTACCCAAATCAGATTCTGTAAACCTTAAAAGAATTCATGTTTTACATTCCACTTCCTCAAGAGAAGTCTGCTGACTCTATTATTATGGGAAATGTTGATCAAGTCAATACTGTATATTACTCATATTATATTGTAAAGTGCCAATTGAATGGGAACAGTAGCTTTGAAGCAGGGTCATTAGTTTAATTGGCTAAGTTGTTTAAGTGGTAGCTCATTATGATTATAGAATAGATGAAGATTTCATCAAAGCTGAGCTAACCCCAAAAAAGAAACAAAAGATATAAATGGTGAATTTTTTAAAGAGTTAATTAGTTGGGATGACTAGTCTTTCCTATGCTGAAGTGAAATAAAAACCCCAAACCTTAGGCTTACAAGAAAGGTTTATCCCTCACTTACATCAGTCTCATGTGGATCAGGGACTTGCTTGAGTGACTCTCCTCCAGGCAGTGACCCAGGGGCCCCGGCCTCTGCCATCCGGCTGCTCCACCAGCTGGGAGTCTTTTGTTGACTATGCTCATGTGTGGCAGAGACAGGGACCAAGGGGAATGCACTCCCATTCTTAATTGCCTAGAACTAGAAGCAGCGGAGCCCTTAGAGTCAGGAATTAGTCACATGATCCCCCAAAGGGTGCTTGATCACTGGATAGTTAGAGAGGCTTAACAGCCTCTGCCACGGGCATAAGTAACTTGTTGCTCTCGAGTTGGAAGAATTTGTTCCCATCAGAGAGCTCCTGTACCTCATGTGGCAGCGTGGTACCTTGTGGTCAGCTGTGTGAGTCCCCCAAGGAGACTGACTCTGTCTACAGGCCAGTGCGTTCCTGACATCGAACTCAGCTTTCCTTTCAATCATAGCATGCATTAGTCACATTTCCTTTAAACTAACACATGCATTCATACATTCCTGTAAGATATGCATGTATTCTGACACTTCTGTTTCCTTGAGAATTGAGATAACCACGTCTGGACTTTGATTCACCCTGTTATCTTTCTCTCTTAATCACCCCTCTACTGTAACTCCAAACCTTACTTGTTGAAATCCTTCCTTTCTCAAGACACATTTTGAATGAACGTGAATGCAGAGGCACACAACTACTTCTTTTACAAAGCCTTCTCTGACCCTATCGACTAAACATTCATTTAACAGATATTTATTGAGCATCTCTTAAGTAACAAGCACTATCTTAGTCCCTGAAGAACTAGCATCAAATGAAATAAATTCTCTTATCTTGTGGAGTTTACCTTCCAGTTAAAGGAGATAATGGTGAAGAAAAAGATATCTTAAATTGCCAATTGAGGCAACAGCTATAAGAAAAATCAAACAGGGCCCTGGTACCCAGGGTGGAGGACTCCTTTAGTCTCGGCAGGGCCTTTTTGAGAAGATGACATGAGGGGTGACATTTGAAAACTTGAATGTGTGCTCTCTCCATCTGGGGCCCCCAACAATGTGTTTCTACTACTTATAAAATATGTCTCATAATCTACCTCCTGCCTCAGTCTGTTAGATTGTGAGCTTTTTAAAGGAAGAACTATGTCTTATTTGTCCCATACATGGAAATAACTTTAAATTTTAATTTTTAATGATGACATTTCATTAAATGGTTACTTCCTTACATGGGGCCTGCCACTTAATACTTATTCAGTAAATAGGAACTCTTAATCAAGCGCACACACACACACACACACACACACACACACACACACACACACAGAATGTGTTCAAATGTGGCTGTTGAAGAGGATTGAATAGCTAGACATCATCAGAAATATCTCACAATATTAAAAACAGTTTCGTCGTGTCTAGCTTGACAGTGAGTCAGTCTCTCTGTGACATCTCTCAAGTCAAACAGTGTATTTAGAGTCATCTCCAGTTCTTCCATATGTCACTCTAAGCCCACAGCTAACCCGAAGGTTTTCTTGGCATCCAAGCACATTTCCTCATGTAATTTACTGGCTAGGGCTCATGCTTAGAAGAAAAGGATAAAATACATTCTCCTGCAGACCATGGCATTTTGTCAAAGACTGAATTTGGAGCAGACTGGGTGACGGACTATTCTAGCTATGAGCATGGTTCTGGCCAATTCTGGGCACTGAGCCCAGAGGCCACACTGGGTTTTATGTCCTTGCAGATAAAGGTAAAGGCTGATTGTGTAATGCTGATGCTATTATGCCTGAATGAAGTCTCTGACATGTCTTATTTCATTTAATCATCCCAACAGCCTTGTGAGATCCATCTGTTACCTCCATTTTCCAGATGAAGAACTGAGGCTTCATGAAGTTAAAAAACTTGCCAAAGTTACAGAGTTGGTAAGTGGTAGAGCCATGTCCAGAATGAGCAGCCTGATTCCAGAGCTCATGTGTGACGATCGTGACTCTAAGACAGACATTGTTCATGTGGCATTGCGTCTCCTGTCTAAGGCACTGTGGGGAAAATGGGCATTCCTATGGCCAGGATCCTCACCTGACCCTAAACTACTTGATGTAAGTGGCCTGCTGCTGGGCCACTGCTTCCACACCTGCAGGCAATAAGCTATTATTGACTGAGCCACTATGTAAAGAGCTCTGCCCAAAACAGAGATGGAGGTGGACTACAAACCTGCAGGCTGCTGAATGCAGACGTCATCTTTGTGCTTGACCTGCTGCTGCTAGGATAAAGCTGGGGATAAACCCTCTCACCTCAAGAACAGTCCGTTGTAATTTCTCAGTCTTACCAAATGCATCGTGAACTTGCCTGGGGCTGAAACCCTCAGGTAAGTCAGGCAGGGAACATCTCCCAGGACTTCCTTCCCCACATGGTCCTGAGTACGGGCCGGAGGGGGCTTGTGTGAGATTTGGGAAGTGGGTGTGAAGCAGAGGCCTCACTCTCGGAGGAGGAGCACCCAGCCATGAACCCGAGTGGAGGCTTCTGATGAGCCCTGCCGCCCTGTGCTGGCCTTCTGGTGCCCCTGCAGTTCATCCGTGTTTGCCAACCAGCAGCCTCAGGCTCACTACCAGGTGCTCGGCTGTGGGCTGCAGGTAGTGAATCCCAAGGACTAGCTGATTCCACAGAGGCAGGGAGTTTCCCAGACCTCTCCAAGAACTCACTTTTGTGGCCACGTGTTGACAGCCAGGTGCACACCAGCTTCCCATATTTCCCTGAGAGCTCTGACGTGTCACCCTCACCAGCACACCAAGTGACTGTGACTGTTGACTCCTTCTCTGACTCCCCCGTTCTCATTCCAAGATTTTTACTTTCTCACATCTACCATTTGGATAAACAATAATTCTATTAAAGCCTTTATTCTCATAATATATTTGTAGAGGCTCTGTTGGCATGAGTGACACGTGTGAAATGGGGATAGTAATAAAAAATAAATAAGACCACCATTTCCTTGCAATGCATCAAATGCTTATTATTCCAGCCTCTTGCTAAGGGCTCCATATGCATGACTCAGGGATTTTCCAGATTTGCTGTTACATGAGGCTAATTCTGAGTTATGGTGTCCATCCTTTTAGCAAAGAAAAGGGCTGGTTTTGTAAAAAGTAATTTATGACTAAAAACACCAGTGAGGAGACTTTGCCAAACACGCAGAAACCTGGGTGCTGATGGGCCTGCCTATTTAAATGCCCTCCGTAGTGCTTCAGTCTCTCTAAAGGGTTATTTGCATGAGTCATTAGTGATTTGACTCACCTGCTGATATGTATCCCTCATTTGCTGCACATGAATAGAGTTAATCAGCATCCTTACAAGATGAGTCACCAGGTATATTCTTGCCAAACAGGACTTCGGTGTTTCAGTCAGCCCCCATGTCAAAATGAATATAAGCTTCAAAATTTCACTTCATATCTTTTAAAATCTCTTTTTCTTTTAACAGTTGCTCTCTAGCTCCACAAACTGTGTGATAAATATTTTTATGCAAAAAATTAGACTTGAAAAGGACAAGCATTGTCATCATTTCCTGAGGATGTCCGGAAATGTTTCATTCAAGGATGATGAAGCCATCGGTGCCATCATTATCAATTAGTTGTGATTGGCTTAATGGCTATGCCAGTCTGTCCTTCTCATACTAACACCCTGCTCCCATCTCAAGAAGCTCGTGGTTTCTATGTATGGGTTGTATGTCACCACATCCCCACAAGCAGGAAGATATATGCAACTTTTTTTATTCAACCACTGCAGTTAGTCACATGGTGTGAACTGACAGGCCTTCAAAGTCTTGCCTGCAAAAAAGTCAATTCCTGGTAAGATGATGCCATACCCAGCTAGACATTGCACTTGAGAAATGAAAAAGGCTATCTTACAAGAACACCTGTTGTTTGACTTCACAGAATGGAGGGATGTGACCCTGACACATCATAGTCATAAGGAACTGCATGTGATTATGGGCATAAGAGGGACCGATGATTCTGAAAGTGAGCACCCTACAACACCTCTGGAAGGAATAGTGTAATGAAGTATCCCCTGCTCCCCCAGATGACTCCTTGACACTCACTCTGGATCACCATAAGCTCATGGTCCCACAGTTAGCTGTCTACCTCACTGTGGATAAAATGAGAGTTCCTGTGGCCAGGATTCTCTCCTGGCCCTGGTTGACTAGCTCACTGCACACCTGTGGGCAATACATGGCTGTTGACTCTATAAAAAGAGCTCCACCCAGTGCTGTGTGTGGCATGGTGGCAGGGCTGCAAGGCTGCAGGAGAGCAGAGCAGAGGCTGGAGTGGTGGCAGCGCTGAGGATAGAGGCCCAGAGGACAGCTGTGATGGTAGAGAGGCCCAGAGGATGGCTGTGTGGACAGAGGGGACCAGAGGCAGAGACTGGCTTCCTGCATGCAGACTCGCTCTGAGTGAATGGAATTCTAGTAACTGATCTGCCACCTGGAAATAAAGTTGGGTGTAAACCTTTTACCCCAAGAACGTTTTGCTGTCAATTTCTTTGGTCACACTGAATCCATAGTGAACTTGCCCAGGGCTGAAACCCATTGGCAAGACACTCACATAAAGGAAAACCTCAGTAAACGGCAGATGAATGAATGGCAAATGAAGAAAGCTGATGAGACTTCACATGTGCAAGGACCAGGATTTTTCTTGAAGAGGAAATAACTTGAATCAAAACAGCAATGGCAGAGTTTCAAGGGCCTTGGGTGCCTGTTTATAAATTGTATTTTCCAGAGTAAGCTCTTCTCTCCATCTGTATCCAGTGACAGATGGGTGACCAGAGGCCCAACTCAGTCACTTATCTGACTTTTCAATACCAGTCAGTGTACTACCTGCAAGGTGGGCATAGCTTCAGGTAGAGGTGTGTAACTTTGATAAGCAGACCGTGACTTTACCCAGACCCTCGTGACTGGAGTTACATGTTTGCAGAACACTTCCCTGAGACTAGATGTGCAATATGTGGTCACGAGATGCATCCATCCACCATCAGAATATACGTCTTGCCTCCCCATCCTGACCCTCAAACCAGGTGAGTTTGTAGCACATTCCCATCTTCCTGGATTCAGTATTGTCTGTGAACTCATGAATCAATAACAACAACAGTGATGGTGAGCATTTAGGGTGCACATAACATGTGCCAGGGCCCCCTTTTTAATACTGCATCTTCATGTAGTAGCAACTCTCATTTTACTGATGAAAAACCTAGGGCGCAGGTTGAACATCTTGGTAAGGTTAGTCAGAGCTTAATTTGCTTACTCGGTTCATCCTTTGCATTCTGAGGTGTGCACCCTTATTTTCTTCTATTGTTCTGACTAATTGAAAATCAATCCTTTCTATCAAAGTCTTATAGAATATGTATTTTATATCTCCACAATCCATAAGAAAAATGAATTGAAGTTTTTTAAATCCCATTCCAGTTTTTCTCAGTATAATTCAAATTGCTTCCCTGGGCCATTATCGATCAATAGTGTAGTTGAATAAAGATGTTTTTAAAGCCATAAAAATTAACACAGCATTATTTATAACAGCAGCCATAGAAGCATACATATAAAATCACCTTGGAGTGTTTAAAGCACTCATATTTCTAAAATCTAATTTACCCAAACAGCATCATTAAGGAGGAAAATAAAATGTATTAAGTGACTTTTAGAATGACACATATGGATTTCCTGACAAGCTACAAACTATGTCAGGAAAGGGTCATTTTCTGGTTCTTTTATAAATGGTGCTATTTGGGAATTCTTCCCAGGATTGTTCGAGATGGAAGCAGAGCATTAGTTTAGCCTGCGTTTCTTTGCCAACTCTGTGATCAGCTGGCTACATTTGCTCCCAGTAGACAACGGATTTGGGCAGGAGCTGGAAAATTCTGTCACACCATCTTACATGCCTTCCCTTTGCTGATCATAGAATGGGGACAAAAATGTCAGCCCTCAGCAGTATGAGGTACAAGTGTAAAAAGACAAAACAAAGGAAAGGGCTGCAGGACATAGCAATGCGAGGACAGAGGGGTTTTCAAGTCTGGGGGTCCCCACAGAATTCAGCCAGCAATCTGCTCCCCAAAGCTGTGGGCTCTTCAGAGAAGTACCAGAACTCAGGACCTTCTGAGCTTTAGACTGGTGGTTCTGGTACAAGCACAACACAACCTCAGGAAAGTGAACAACTGTAGATTTGCTAGGGTCACGTGCTGCGCAGAAAGCAAGGCTGCTCTTCTATCATTTTAAACCAGGTCCCGCAGCAGCTTCGAGCTTGTGAATGCCAGAGGGCCCAGCCCTGAGAATGGTAGGCATTCCAGTCTGCCTCTGGCCTTACCCAGGACCTTCTGGGTCTGGTGCACTTTCCTTCTTCCTCCGCGCAATGTGCATTGGCTTTGTGGGCAGCCTGCCCAGATCACTGTTTGCCCCCACCTGGTTTAATAACCTCTCACTGCAAGGCAGGCCGGCAAAGTGAAGGGCGATGTATCAGGCCTCAGGCAACCATCCACCAGATCATTGGACAATTTGACCAACTCTTCTAGGCTCCCTCGGTTTCTCCTAAGTCAACTCAGAGATGTTTACCCTGACTTATTTCACTGTGCCATCTTTATTTCAGCCGGGCTTTGTGAGTTAAGCTTTATATTTAGGAAGCAAATAGTTTCCATGCTCATTTCTCCCCTAAGGCTCTTTAGGTGACATATAAACCAATATTTGCTTTTTGCTCCAAGGTACAAGAATAATGATTTTTATGTGAAACACATCAGCTTTATTGGGCCTCTTTCCTGTTGCCAAAATGCATGTTCTTATAAACACATACCTAAAGAATTTGGGGCAGATACATCCCTTTTCTTTTTTGTTCAGTAGATACTTATTAGATTATCTAAATACAGTATCCAGTCGGCCAGAAGAAACGGAGGAAGCCATTGCCCTTTGGGGACAGTGACAGAGCTGAAGGGCTGGGACGACTGTCCTGAAGGTCCCCTGCACTCTGACAGCAGACCTGGGGGTGGGAGGCTGCGTCACAGAGGAGTGATGTCCATTAGTGTAGAGCTCCACAGAGCTGGGTCTCAATTCCTGCTTTGGTACGAACAGGCTTTGAGACCTGGGCAAGCTTCTTAATCTCTCTCAAGCTTGGGGTTTTCAACAATGAGGGGATTGATTGCAGCTAGGTCATAGGGTTAGTGAAAGGATTATATGATTTATACCTAAAGGTGCTTAGCCCTGAGCTCAAGATATATTAAGTATTTTTTACAAGGTAGTTTTTATAAAATAATACAAAGGGCTTCAGTGAGGGGGCTGGTTAGTCTCACAGACTGTTATTGACTGAGACCCTGACTGACATCAGGAATTGTGTGAACACATATTTGCATTTACACTTGCAGGAAATTAAATATCAGCTTTCCATAGGCATGACTGGATCACTGAAGTCACAGCACAATTGGAGATTTTAACACAGAAGACTGTGCCATAAAGTGACATTTTTGGCCTTCTGTCTTTCCTCAGGCAATTCCTGAGTTGCCTCTAGTGCCACTGGATGCAGGCAGAGAGCCACAGGGGTATTCTGACGGCTGCTTGTCCAGTCTGTCTCTCCCCACACCTACTCTCTGTTTAGACACCCCATACAATGTTACATACAGTCACATGGGATAATAACATGCACAGTATTTTATAATCTTTTTCTACTGAGTAAAATATTATGAATGTTTTCCATGTCCATAAAGATTATTCTACCCAATTACCTACCTAATTAATAACTGTGTAGTGTCAAAGCTAACTTCATCAGTTGTTTGAAACTTATTTCCACTTTTGAAATATTCTAAATGGCATTTTGATGAAGATCTTGAAACATATGTAGTTGTACATATTGCTACTGTGTTCTCATAAAAACTTCTAGATGCAGAAATTTGGCACCAAAGACTATGCACGTTTTTTTAATGGCTTTGTTGCATCTTGTCGAATTTTCCATCAGAAATTCTAGACCAATTTATACTCCTGTCAGGTGAATTCGAGTTTCCCCTCACTGCTGTCAACTGTGGTATAGCCATTTAAAAATACTCACTAAATTGAAATATGAAGTTGGCACCTCGATCTTTAGATTTATGTATCTTTAAACATTTTCACATATTTATTGGCTTTTCCTCTTCAGTGAACTGTCTTTTCTCAACTTTTTCTTCATTAAAAAATGGATAAATTGTAGAAAGAAGAAGGGAACACATTGCTTTTTAAATATTTGGTGGCTTTCAGAACTGAAAGTAAACTAAACGTAATAGCAATGACAGACGATTGTTTATTCACAGCAGAACCTACACCCAGTATAATGCAGGGAGCTCTGGAGATGCCAGGCATGTGTGGACAGCTGATGACAGTTAGAACAAGGTCTCTGAGCAGTAACAAATGATGATAATTAAGGATTTGTGCCCTAAGTAGCTATCATGAGACAATGAGTGAAAACCCTTCCATCCTAAAATATAAATGTTTATTATAGCCTTTTATTTATATGAATGCTATCTGGACCAGTTTTGAGGGAATTTGGAAAGATGTTTCCCTAAGTCATACTTATAGAACACTAAGTTAATAGTCATATAAAGAAACTTGGAAGTTGAGGAATGTATAAAAATATCCCACATATTTTATATATAATAGATGAGGATATATAATATATATACTATAAGGAGATAGGGACATTATAAGAAAGTCAATCTTATATTATTTGTTTCTGTTTAATAGTAGGTGTTCAACAAAACCTGTTGCATGAATGGTGGCCATGGTGACTTCCATGCCTAAGTTGGTCCTAGGCCTAACATTCAATATGGAAACCTCTTCCAAATGCAATGTGCCCAGGAGATCAGAAACAGCCTACCTATGTTCGTTAAGGCTTATTCATTCACCCATCCTGGACCCAAACAATTTAAAGTGACAAGTCCTGGTGTGGGAGTTGATGTGTTCCTATCAATATAGGAGCACATGGAAAACCCATGGCTATAGAGTGACAGTCCCAGAACTTGATGAATCAAGGGCTGTGAGTTGCAAACCTGAATGCTTAAAATGAGAAGACTGTCCCACTGAATTTGAGAAATGTAGCTGCAATTTGATTTGCTTTTCCTTCCAAGATCCAATGCCAAGTGAGATGTTTGTGTGCTTCACCCAAATGAAACAAGCCCAGTGCTTTAAACAGACACACACACCCAAATATGAACACCTTCCCCTCTTACATAAAGGCTCTGTTTTTCACCGCCAGCTCTCACCTTATGCACGTTTCCCAGGAGGTATATAGGAACAGATAATGTACCTTCTCTGGCCTTGCCCTTCAGCCACATATCATGACCCTAAACCCCTTCTCCTGAGTTTAAGGAGCAAAACAGTAAGGAGTTGGTCAGCTTGTCAGACAGATACGGCTATCCTGTGGCCTCTGCTACTTCTTAGCCCTATGACCTTAAAACAATTTCCACATTCCTTTTCAGTGAAAAGAGCATAAAAATAGCATCACTTATTTGATATAATTATGTGGATTAAATGCAGTAAAATGTGCAAAGGATTTAGCAAAGCAGCACAGTGAATGCGCAGTAGCGTAAATTGTCATTATTACAGCTGTTACTGAAACTCTTCCAGAGCGAGTCTACAGGAGAGCAACCCTGGTCCCCAACTTCCCACGGAAAGGAGGGTGAAGGGGGCGGGCATTTGTACTCGCTAATGGTGGAACAGAATTGCTAGACCTCTGCATAGACTCTTTCCCTTCCTCTTGCTGCCAACTGATTCTCAGGACAAGCAAGCACATCTATTTAAATTTCCATTTAAAAATAATGCAAAGCCACTTTCTTATTTGTCAGTTTGGAATCTGAAACTGGCCCCCCTACCCAGTGGGACAAAGAGGCAGGCCACTCCCAGTGGGCAGGAGACAGTTTAATAAGCAAGAGCTTACTTAGGAGCCCTGTCTTGGGCAGCCGCAAGACAAGCAGCTTCCTGCACCCACCCACCAGAATCTTTAAAGTGTATATGGAAGCCTGGCGGGGCTCACCCACAAATACCATTCAAACGGTCTTAACACCAGCTCACTGTCTCAGTGTGGTGCCCTTGGGGCCACCTCTGGAAGCAGGGAAGGCGAGCAGAATGCTGGTTCCAAGGACAGGGGAGGGGTGAGAAGCCTCTTACTGCTGGGGTCTAGCTCACAGGTCAGCTGGTGGGCACATCTCCTTAGTGACCTCCCCCAACACCATTGCATTTTAACAACGGAATGAGGTTGACGAGGGAGGAACCGTCCACCGAGGCAATGATGGTGCTCCCCAGCTTGGGGTAGCAGGAGCCTTCCCGCTCACGCACGCGGCGTGCTCTGGTGGACTCTGTCGCTCCGCATGCTTCTGGCACCAGGAGCCAGGCAGCTCAGAGCCGGACCAGACTCTTCATGGAGGCAAACATCCCAGGCTGACAGATTGCCCATTCCGTCATTTCAGCTGTAGAAGGAAAGAAAGAATATAACAAAGTGGAGTACTCTTCCTTTTTTATGTTATTGCCATTTTAATTATAAAATAATGTATTTATAGAAAATTTTAGAAAATGCCCCCAAAATATAGGAAAAAGTTAAATTTACTGTAATTACACCACTCATAGGTCACTCATTATTAAGATATTGGTATATTGCCTTCCAGACTTCACATATATTTTTTAAAGATGGGACACTATTTTAGCATTGTTTCCTTACTTAATAGAACATGAATATGTCTCCATATAAATAGCTGTATATAAAATGTAACTTTGATGGCTCCAAAGTATCCTATCTTGTAATGGATATTCTTAGTTCTCTAATCCATATTATTTTGTACTTATTTATGTGACTTATTTCTGATTTATTTATTTATTTTATTCTAAGTGATGAACAGCCTTCCAGCTACATCTGTGAGCCCATTGAAGAGTATTTCTTCAGGAAGAAATAGAATTGTGGGTTAAAAGATAAATGTAGTTCTAATATTTTGATGTATTTTGCCTGGGAAGTTCGCATCAGTTTATACTCCACCAGTAGCATGCAAGACTTAATTCAGACTCAGGAGATAAATCTTAGCTACTCTAAGCTGGTGGTGGTAATTCTACATCCCTTCCCAGTGTCTAGGTTAGTTGTGGGCACATGACACAGTTCTGGCCAATAGAACCTGAAAGGATGGTTTTATGGCAGCTTCTAAGGGATGGATTCCTCTTTGATTAAGGGCCACAGGGGAGGAAATGTCCATTGTTCTGATTCTTGAAGTAGAAGGGGATGCGCAGAGTCGCTGCACCTGTAGAGTTGACCGTGAGGGGACATGCACGGAGGGGAAGGCACAGTGTGCAGAGGATGACAGAGGGAAAGACGGAAAAACTGGCTCCCTGTTCTCTCTCTATGCGAGTATCATACCACTTTAGTCATTGTCACTCTTTAATAGATATTATTATCTGGCAGTACAGCCCAACTTCATTGTAATTTTTCAAACTTCTTTTGGTTTCTTCATTTTTATGTATGGGCTTTAAAATCATGTTTAAATGTTCCCCAAAATTCTATTCTTTTTTAGAATTACATGAAAATTATAAAATAATGCAAAGAGAATTAACATCTTTATAACACAGTGACTTTCTATTCAGGATCATATTTCATCTGCCAAATCTTTTTTTTAATTGAAGTATCACTTGATAAACAATCTTATATTGGTTCCAAATATTCAACACAGTGGGTCAGCAGTTACCCATATTATTAAATCCTCACCCCCTCTAGTGCAGTTACTATCAATGTAGAAAGTGTAAGATAAATTCTAGCCGAAATAAGCAGGCAAAGAGAGGCAACAAAGGGCCAGGTAATTTATTTAAATACCCCCAGGTGAGGTTCTGTGGCCTTATTGTCAGAGGCCAGAGAAGTCACGCCCGGTCAGGGAGGTGGGGGGCTTATAAGGGATTAGGAGGGGGAGGAGTGGGCAAACTATCTTAGGGGGGTGTTGAGAGGTATGATTGGCTAAAGGTGACATAATAGTCAACAAGAAACTTTTTTCCTTCCAAGAGGAAGGAGGCTGACATCCGGGTCTTAGTTGGCACATCAGGATGGAATTCAGGGAGCGCTGCCCCCTTTCCATATACGGCATGGACTTTGGGGTCTGGTCTGTTCTCCCCCTATGGCTTCTCTCTGTTCTGTTTGCATGTCCTTGTTTTTCCTTTCTCCAGCCTAACAGAAAGATGTTACAGAACCATTTTCTCCATGCTGTACTACCATCCCTGTGACCACCTTATATTGTGATTGTGAATTATTGTGCCCCTTTTATCCTCCTAACCCTCCCTACCCACCCACCACAACCCCTCCCCCTTGGTAACGACTAGTGACTTACCAGTGTCTATGAGTCTACTGCTGTTTTGTTCATTCTGTTTTGCTTTGTTTTTATACTCCACAAATAAGTGAATCATATGCTATTTGTCTTTCTCTGCCTGGCTTATTTCACTGAGCATAATACCCTCTAGATCCACCCCTCTTTTCTTTTATGGCTGAATAATATTCTATTGTGTATGTGTACCACATCTTCTTTATCCATTCATCTATTGGTGGACACTTAGGTTGTTTCCATTTCTTGGCTATTGCAAATAGTGTGGTGACAAACAGGGGTGTATGTATCTTTTCAAATCAGGGATTTTGTTTTCTTTGGGTAAATTCCTAGAAGTGGAATTACTACATTGAATGATATTTCTAATTTTAGTTTTTTGAGGGGCTTCCATACTGCTTTCCACAGCAGTTATGCCAATTTGCATTGCCTCCAACAGTGTAGGAGGGTTCCAATTTCTCTGTATCCTCACCAACATTTGTCATTTCTTGTCTTTTGGATACTGGCCATTCTAATTGGTATGAGGTAATATCTCATTGTGGTTTTAATTTTCATTTCCCTGATATTTAGTGATGTGGAGCATCTATTCATGTGCCTGTTGGCCATTTGTATTTCTTCTTTGGAGAAGTGTCTGTTTAGGTTTTCTGCCCATTTGTTAATTGGGTTATTGTTTTTCGGGTGTTGAGGCATATGAGTTCTTCATATATTTTGGATGTTAACTCCTTATCAGATGAGCCCTTTACAAATATATTCTCCCATACTGTAGGATGCCTTTTTGTTCTGCTGATTGTATTCTTTGATGTACAGAAGCTTTTTAGTTTGATAAAGTCCCACTTCATTTTTTTATTTTGTTTCCCTTGCCTAAGGAGATGTGTCCAGGAAAAAATTGCTCATACTTATGTTCCAGAGATTTTTGCCTATGTTTTTTTTCTAAGAGTTTTATGGTTCCATGACTTACATTCAGGTCCTTGATCCATTTTGAGTTTACTTTTCTGTATAGAGTCAGACAATAATCCAGATTCATTCTCTTACATGTAGCTGTCTGGGTTTCCCAATAGCAGTTGTTGAAGAAGCTGTCTTTTCCCCATTGCATATTCATGGCTCCTTTATTATATATTAATTGGCCATATATGTGTGGGTTTATATCTGGGCTCTCTGTTCTGCTCCATTGACCTATGCATCTGTTCTTGTGCCAGTACCAAATTGTCTTGATTGCTGTGGCTTTGTAGTTGAGCTTGAAGTCAGGGAGTATAATCCCCCCAGCTTTGTTCTTCCTTCTCAGGATTGCTTTGTCTATTTGGGGTCTTTTGTGGTTCCATATGAATTTTAGAACTATTTGCTCTAGTTCATTGAAGAATGCTGTTGCTATTTTGATAGGGATTACATGAATCTGTAAATTGCTTTGGGCAGGATGGCCATTATTGACAATATTAATTCTTCCTATCCATGAGCACGGGATTTCCATTTATTGGTGTCTTCTTTTATTTCTCTCATGAGTATTTCCATCTGCCAAGTCTTTTTAAGTCTTATTTGATTTTTCCCAGTATTTTAATTTTGTTTATAGTTTCTGTACATTACTTCTAATTTTTCCCTAAATGATTAGGTTTTTAGAAAAGTGATGCAGTTGCCTCTGTAGTTTTCAGAAAAACAATGACCGCTTTTTAAAACCTGAATCATACAGATGTCATCAGCAGCTCTTCAGTGCCAAATATAGTGAGGTAAGTATGCAGTCCTCAATCCTTCAAAAAATATTAATGCGTATTAGACAGAAACAGTATCAAAGCAGACACTGAGCTTTCATTACTTTCCTAAGCAGCACAAACTTTCTGCTGATGCCAAGGTAGTAAACGATCTAATTTTAGAAGAAAAGAGATATTATCATCTTAAACTCTCTCAAAGGTTGGACAAGATAAGATGATCATATCAATTAACCTCTAATAAATACAATGTAAATGCAACTCTATTTACTGAATTATTTAAAAATATTTGTAAGTCAGTCAGATATTTGGAAGGCATTATTTACATAAACATAAGACTATTTCATAGCACAAGATAAAAGCTACCTATATTGGGAGGAACTTTAAAAATATTAAGGCCTTCAGAATTCTGTTTCCTTGAGAGAAACTCAACCTTGTTAAAAGGGGGTCCCTGCCTCCACCTGTCCCCATATAAAACTCCATAAAGTTAAAAATTATTCCTCTCTTCAAGTTTTAAGGTCTTACA
Source organism: Manis pentadactyla (assembly GCF_030020395.1). Taxonomy (NCBI): domain Eukaryota; kingdom Metazoa; phylum Chordata; class Mammalia; order Pholidota; family Manidae; genus Manis; species Manis pentadactyla. The sequence goes on from NC_080031.1 coordinate 97,822,598, forward strand.
ACTCCCACTTTATAAATTAAAAATAGCATTTAAATTTCTTTAATTCTCTTTTCACTATATTTTTAAAAATTGTGTTTTTAGTGCTTGCTGTAGAGTTTACCATATGCATCAGAGTCTTCTCCAAATCTGTAACAGTTTAATCACAGTGATACAGATAAATATCACTCCTATAAAGCTTTATTCCCTTAATCCCTTTGTTTGTAGTATATTGTAATAATACTACATCTATTAATGTTCCAAACACCAAAATATATTATTATAATTATTGCTTTCCCATCTGTAGGAATTCCTTAGCTCAGTTCAGCTTTGCTCCTACCTGCCTCCTTTGTGCCCTTATTGGCAAATGTATTACACATATATTATTACGTTTCTGTATATTATAGACCCAATGCTACATTACAGACATATTATTTCATACAGTTGCTTTTTAAATGTGTTATCAGAAGAAACGAGATAAGTATGCATTTATTTATACTATTTTTTATCTTTATCTTTACCTCTGTCAGTGCTCTGTGTTTTACCGTGTGGATTCAGATTAATGTTACTTCCTTTCAGCCTGAAGAACGTCCTTTCATATTTCTTATAAGGCTGGCCTGCTAGCAGCAGTTCTCTCAGTTTTTATCTTGGAAAATATTTCGCCTTCATTTTGGAAAAAGTACTTGGAAGGATACAGGATTCTTGGTTGATAAGGTATTTTTTATTGAGAATTTTGAAATGCTCCCTCCCTGTCTTGTGGCCTCTGTTGTTTCTACTGATAAGTCAACTATTAATTCTTAGTCGAGTTACGTTGTAAATGATGAGTCATTTTTCTCTTGCTGTTTTAGGATTTTCTCCATGTCTTTGATTTTCAGAATTTTCCATGATCTGTCCATGGATCTCTGTTTTTATCCTACTGGTAGTTCCTTGAGCCTCATGGAGGTGTAGGTTGTTTTTCACAAAGTCTGGAAACTTTCCTGCCATTATTTTTGGAATATTCTTCTGCTCCTTTCTCTCCTCTCCTCTGGTACCCCTTTTACACTCATGTTGATGCCCTTGGTGCTGCACATTTCTCTGAGTCCCTGTGCACTTTTCCTCTCTCTGTTCTTTGGCTTGCATAATCTCTACTGATCTGTCTTCAAGTTTTCTAATTCTTTCTTCTGCCAGTAAAAGTGTACTGTTACACCCCCTAATGATTTCTTTAATTCAGTTATTATACTTTTCAACTCCATAATTTCCACTTGGCTCTGTTTTCATTGTGTATATCTGTGGGTAAAATTACAGTATTTCCAGAATCTCTCACCTGGTCTCAGTGTATCTCCATATCAGTAGGTGTTTCCAAGCGGTGGAGAGAAGCAGGCCATCTCCATATCGACAGGTGATTACAAGGGGGAGTGAGGGCTTATCTGGACCGGAGAGGGTGGGTGGGGTCCCTTTTTGCATCTGGATTGTGAGAGACACGGGCAGAGACACCACAGAGCAGAAGCGGCTGACTGCTTGTAAGCAATAAATGGGTTTCTCCCACTTCTCCCTTGGACTGATTTCAGTTACAAAGGTAACTGAAGTTCCAGGCCGGGAACTTATTTCCCCCGCGGAGTCACAGTACCTCTTCATTGATATTCTCTATTTGATGTGACATTGTCACCATTATTTTCCCTACTTTAATTATGCTTTCCTTTAGTTCTGTGACCATGTTTAGAATGCCTATTTTAAAGTCTTTTTCTACTAAATCTGGGATCTGTCCTTTCACAGACCATTTGTGTTGCCTATTTCTTCTTCTTCTTCTTAGTGTAGCAAATCTGGGTCCTGGGGTCCCTCCTTTGGAGCTTTTGTTACATGCTTGTTTGCATCTCAGTGACTGGCGGGGCCTCTGCTGTTACTCCTCCGGAGGCCGGCTTCGGGTGTGCCTGTGTGTACCCAGCGTGACAGCACTATTGACAGGGCTGTTTCTCACTTCCTTTGATCACATCCAGGTGTGCATTCCTCTGATTGCGCTATTGTTTTAAACAGTGCCGTGGGCCTAAGGTGCTCTACAAACCAGTCCTATCAAAGCGTGGCTCCATGGAAGCAGTAGTTTCTGAGGTTGGTACAATAGTTCCCCCTTATTTGTGGGGAATATGTTCCAGGAGGCCCAGTAGATGCCTGAAGCTGTGAGTGTACTGAACTCTATATATACTATATTTTTTCCTATACATACCTCGTTATGAGAAAGTTCATAAATTAGGCACATAAGAGATTAACAACAGTACTTAATAAGGAAATAGAACAACTATAACCATATATTGTAATAAAAGTTATATAATGTCATCTGTCTCATTCTCAAAATATCTTATTATACAGCACTCCCCCTTCTTGTGATGATGGGAAATTATAAAATGCCTACATGATGAGATGAAGCGAGGTGAATGACATAAGCTTCGTGACCTAGCGTAGGCTACTGCTGACCTTCTGACCATAGGTCAGAAGGAGGAACATGTGCTTCCAGACCATGGTTGACTCTGGGTAACTAAAAACAGGGTAAGCGAAACCACAGATAAGGGGGGTGCTACCGTATGTGATACTTCTTCTGATCCCAGGAGGGCTCCTCTCAGCTATTTTATTCCATGGATTTCTACTGCTGACTAGCCAAACTCACGTCCAGGCCGTATCTTCATTAAATTCATGAATCTCCTTCCCAGTCATCTTTCTTCACGACTTCCTCTGTTTTTTGAGAGCATTATTGAACTTCACTCTCTGTTGCAAATGAAATCAGTTCCTTTGCAAAGAGATAATGAGCAATCTGTTTTATGGTCTACTTCCACACCGGGGGCAAAGTCTCTTGGCCAGGCTCTGGAGCCGGGAGTAGGGACAGTGAAAGCTGCTCTCTAAGTGACACTCCTGCCCTAGTACCTGAGTGTGCAAGGACTGTGTGTGTGTGTGTGTGCATGTGTGTGACCAGGAAAAAAGCCCCCTGACTACTTGCTTAGGGGGCAGGATCCCTGGGTTCTTGAAGGTAGCAGCAGTCAAGAATGGAGTCTCCACCTTGCTGAGCTAGGACGTGGGAAGGAGGGAATGTTCTTGATTCAAATAATGCAGATTCCAGCCTTTCTTAACAAAGTTTTATAGATTTTCTTGAATCAATATTTCTTCATTTGCTGTTTGCATTTAGGACTATTCCATAAGCTTTAATTTGTTGGTTTTTAATAATTTTCATCAGTTTCATTGGGGAGCAAGTCAGTGGAGCTCCTTATGCTGACATACTGGAAGTATTCCTCTTGCACATTAGAAATTACAAGACTGTAGAGGGGTATAGATAGAGAGCAGTTGGCCTCATTCATAAATATAAATACAAACATAGGCCCTGCCCTTCCTATAATTTTGGGCACCTAAGGTCACTAAAGTTTATTTGACCCCTCTCAGTTTAGTAAAGTTTTTTCAACAGCATTTATAAATTTAGTTTCTCTTTCAATACGCAAGTAGTATGCTAAAAATCTCATTCTTTCTATAAACATCAAATAAAAGTTAACATTTTTCCCCTCAAAATAACTCAGAGAAGACTTTTCAAGGCTTATGTTATTCAATTACTTTAAAACTCTAGGCATCCAACTCTGTGGGTTTTTTTGAGAATTTTAATAAAAAATGTTTTTCTGAATTTTTTACCCAAATAATTAGATCAGTAGAACCAACTCACGCACCTACTGCTATGATTTTTTATAATCTTTTTTTGCTAAATATCAAGGTAACAGATTTGAATCTGCTGATGATAATTGAAGCTGAAGATAATTAATTATATCACTTTGAATTATCCTTGCTTAATTCCACTGAAGTTTAATCAAGCAGGAGGAGCATGATGGAGAATTACTGGCAAAGGCAGGACAAGCCTCCATATGCACTTGTGGCCCGTACTCAGCAAGGGTTGCACCAGCTGACATTCTGCCTAAGGGAGAAGGTCCCCATCAGGCTGTCTGCCCCCGCCGTTTTAATTCCAACTGTGGAGATTCTCAAACTGTAATGAAGTTTGCGAAAAGTGCAGATTCCTGGGCCCCATCCCAAAGATTCAGGCTCATTAATTTGGGTTGTGGCACAGGGCACAGGAATCTGCCTGGTTGAGGCTCCTCAGCTGGTTCTGATGCAGGTGGTTCCTGCCAACCTTCTTCTCGAGGAGCACTGTTGCCCAGCCCGGTCGCACTGAGCAGACGCACCATCTCTCTCTCCTCACTAATGTTCTTCTGGCCACCGAATGTATAAGAACTTGATTTCCCAATTGCTCATTAACTAGGAGAAAATATGTTGTTCATGTTGACATTCTGCCTAATAGTTTTGTCTCATTACAAATTAAGAAATTAATATTCGTATTTTATTAAATATCTATTTACAGACCAAGTTTGAATCCACCTAAATCCCAAAGCTACCAATTTTAAGACATGTCCTTTTCTTTGACATTCTTATTAAGAGCTGTGCCATCTCTGACACCTGGTAAAATTATTTAAGTAATTAGTGATCAGAAGCTACAGTGTTAGAAGCCATGCCATTCGGAGGCCACAGATATGTTTTCTGAGACTTCGTTAAGGGTACTTTCTGCTTGAGGAAACGATCTTCTGATGCCTGTGACATGCCCACTTAGCGCTGGTCTATAGACTTGGGAGCCCTTGCACCCTTCAGGGTCTGGAGAAGGTGGTGCACATACACAGCCTCTTCACTTCCCACGCTGGGACTGAGCCAGCCCAAAGCCGGCTGGCACTATCAAATTGTGGCCATTTGCAAGTAGAACAGGTGAAAATGGAACTGGGCCTCTTCTGCCTTCCCTTCGCGGAGGAAGGGACCTTTGGAACTGAGCAGCTGACAGTTGAGAGGGGATATTGCAAATGCTGTTATGCCACTGAGGAAAAAGCCTCGGAAGTCCTCTATTCTGTTAAAAGAAAACACTGGCCAGCATGATCAGTGCTCGAAGAGGGAAGGGCTGGTGCCTTACCACCCTGACCTCACAGGGCAGTGAAGAAAGTCTAGTTTCCAAATAATGCCTTCATATTGGCACACTTTTTTTTTTTTGACTGTGGTCTTTGGGAATTGGCCCTAGGCATCAGAGTTATTATGTTTACCCTCTGTGAAGGACAAGAGTGTATTCTTCATGCTGTTTACACCCCAGCCTCAATGGTTATCTTTGCCATCCATACCATCCTGTTCTTGCAGGCAGATGGTGTGCTTATCCCCTCCTCTCACTGCCCATCTTAGTCCTGCGGTTGGGAGATGCTGAGGACACTTGGACCCAAGCACCTGGAATTATTTTCCCTCTTCACCCCATCTTCAGGGAATGCTATCAGTTTAGCAATGGATCTCAGCTGAAAGACCCCTCTGTTCTTGAGTGTAGATGCCTACTTTCTCATTCTGCTTTGTCTCTTTGAGCAAAATTATGACATTTCTCATTACCTTATGACAGCAAAAAAGAAAGGGACCTCTTATGTCTAGGCCCCAATTGTTGGGTTTTCACTTCTTTGGAAAATAGTTTATTCTGATGCAAACATGCCCCTTAGTTTCTGCCTAACCACGAGTCCCCAAAGAGCAGGAGTTTAATTGGCTGCCCATAGTAATACCCTGGATTTGAGAACTTGCACACTCGCCAGGGAAAACAGCATTTTTTGTTGCTGTTGTTACACTAATACTTCCCCTTGTGAACGAAATAGTTGATTCAACCCAGCTTCTTTCCAGGCAGTCCTTCAGCAGGGAGCCAGGGCTTTCTCTAACGTGCAGAAAGCCTAGCGTGAGGATTTCATACAGGGACAGATGACATCTGTGCAATGAAGACAAGTGGGTGACCAGGCAGTCTGGATGTGTGGATGAAGTTGTCACACCTAGCGAGGACACATCACTTCATGCCTGCCGAGATAACAGCTTTTTCCTTTCATTCCTCTCGGGTTTCAGCTCTCTGAAGATTGATGAAAGATGATGGCTGATCAAGGGCATATTCACTGAGGACAAAACAAAACAGGATGCTTGGGAGACATCTTCCCAGGGGCACGTTAAAACCTAGGTGAAAGCCTGCAGGAGATAGGACAGGTCACTTCCGTTCTGGGAGACTGTCTGATGCAGGTGCAGGGTGCTTACCAGCACCACCAGCCTCTCACCAGCAGACGCCAGGAATATCTATCTCCTTGCTCAAAAAACCAGAAATGTCTGAAACATTGTCAGCCTCCCCCAGTTGAGAAGCCCTGTGATAAACCATTGGCACTCCCCTAACCGGACTGTTGGAGACCAAGCTGGGTGTTCATGAGAGTCTGGGTAAGGTGAGGGAAGGACCTGGTGCCTTACCACCCTGACCTCACAGGGCAGGGAAGAAAGCTTAGTATCCAAATAATGCCTTCACATTGGCACACTCTTTTTAATTGTGGTAAAATACACATAACATATAATTTACCATCTTAACCATTTTAGGTGTATAGTTTGGTATTAAGTCTATTCACGTTGTTGTGCGACCAATCTCCAGAACTCTTTCATCTTCCCAAACTGAAACTCTACCTATTGAACATCTCCATTTTCCCCTCCACCCAGCACCCGTCTACCATCTACTTTCTGTCTCTATGAATTTGACTACTCTAGGCACCTCACATTAGGTATCTATTCATATAATTAGAATCATAAAAGTATTTATCTTCTTATAACTGGTTTATTTCACTTAGCATAATGCCCTCAAGGTTCATCCATGTTGTAGTATGTGTCAGAATTTTATTCCTTTTTAAGGCTGAATTATATTCCATTGAATGTATGCATCACACTGTGTTTATACCCTCACTCGCTGATGGACACATTGGTTGCTTTCACCTTTTGGCTATTATAAATAATGCTGCTATGAACATGGGTGAGCAGATATCTTGACACCCTGCTTTCAATTCTTTGGGGTGTATACCCAGAAGTGGAATTGCTGGATCATACAATAATTTTTTTTTTAATTTTCTGAGGAATGGCCATACTGCTTTTCATAGCATTTTGTATTCCGAACAACAATGCCCAAGGATTCCAGTTTCTCCACATCCTAGCCAACCCTTGTTTTTTTCCATTTCTTTTTCTATAGTAGCCATCCTAATGGATATGAGGTGAGACCTCATTTGGTTTCGATTTGCATTTCTCTAGTATTCGTGATGTTAAACATCTTTGCATATGTTGGCTGGCCTATATATCTTTGGAGAAATTTCTATTCAAACACTTTGCCCATTTATTAATTAGATTGTTTTTTGTTGTTGAGTTGAAAGAGTTCTTTACATAATACTAACCCCTTATTAGCTATGTGATTTGCAAATATTTTCTTCCATTCCATAGGTTGCCTTTTCACTCTGTTAATTTTGTCCTTTGATGCACAGAAGTTTTTAAGTTTGATGGAGTCCAGTTTGTCTATTTTTATTTTTGTTCCCTGTGCTTTTTGGTGTCATATCCCAGAAATCATTGTAAATCTAATGTCATGAAGGTTTCCCCTTGTTTTCTTCTAAGAGTTTTATAGTTTCAGGTCTTATGGTTAGGTCTTTAAACAGTTTTGTAGCACACACTTTTATAATTAACACTGTTATGTGCCATAGTTCCCCAAGGCCTGAGAGCCAGGCCTTACCCAGTCACCTGTGCATGGAGTCTTGGTTGTAGTAACAAGCTAACCTTACCAGGCTCTTTCTTTCCTTGCTACAACCTCCTGTAAAGTTCCTGACACCATTCCTGGGAGTACCAGGGGGGTCTCACGTGCTCACAGGCAAGTTCAGTCAGTCACTGTAGTTAACTACCCATTCGACTGGGTACCACCGACCTAATGAATACCACTGCTTTGTCCAGACCTCTCTGCCATCCCCTGACTGGTATGCCTCTACTTTTCCATTAAACACACTTCTCACAATCCACTGCTGCCACCTCTACCAACTCACGTGGGGAATGCCTGCACCATCCCGGAGCGCAAGGTGCCAGAACCCTGTGGTTGTCTGGGTTGATGTGGGGCAGCATGTCTCTACTCCTTATGGTACTACATTGCCCTAAAGGGACTCTCCATTTGGGGTTATTTTGTTTTATTTCAGCAATATAACACTTGTAGCATTTGCTGAGAGTGTCCTCTCTCCTTAAAACCCAGACATGAGCGCCTGGGAATGAAGGTAAACTCGAGACATCAAGTGACAGGGGAGCACCCCACTCGGGTAACAGAGCTCTGTAACTGAAGGAGCTGGCGGAGCCCAGCTCCGCTCTCCCTTGGATGCGTGCTTTCCCACGAGGGTTCTCAGTCCCTCATGCCAATGGACTTTTGTCCGCCCACCTTAGTGTTCCATTAAGACCCCACCTGACTTATATTAGAAAATTTGTGAAGTCGGGATTGCCGCCTCCTCGCTGTGCTGCGAATTTGCTATGAGTTAGGCATGGCACGGATGAAAGCTTCAGTGCAAGATGTTCCCACGCAGGTACATAAATCTCATCTATTTGGCACTCTGGAAGCATCTCTGTTCTTTATTTAGAAGGGATATTTATCATATAGCATCCAATATGTATGAGTTAATTTGAATCCCACAATGAAACAAAATACAATATCTAACCAGAAAACACCAGAAATCCTTCCATTATGCATCACTGTTGACACACTGTTAATTTTATTCTAATAGCACAGTCTTACCACTGAAATGTTGGCATCTGAGTGGCAGTAATTCAAAGTGCTCCAGCTTGAGGGGGGTGGGAAAGCAGCACAAACTAAGGTGGCAGCAAAGCCCAGGAAAAGAAAAAAATGCAAGTAGCAATTGCAGCATCTGGTTGTCTATCAGTCATGAGGAAGGGTCAAGTGGCACCTGCAGCTGCTAGAACTTTCCTCCGGTTGGAGAGGAAAAGCACTTTAACTTGTGCCTAAAGTTCTCACTGGGCTCATAAATGGCCTCTCTAAAGCTATGTGTGTGATTACCAATCGTATTAATTGTTGGAGAGATTTTGTGAGGATTCAGTGAGATGATGCAGGGGGAAATGGGCAGCACAACTCCTGGTATTGAGCTCAGTAAGTGGGAGTTTAGGAACATTGTATTTCCTTTAAAATGTACACTGAGGTCCCAGTGTGTTCTGGGAGAAAGAAAATGGGCTTTGGATTCCTACAGTGTGACCCAGCGTAACCCCTAGAGTAACCCCTCTTCAGTCACCTGGGAGCCTCATCTTCCTGGTCTATAAAATCAAGACACCATCGCCTTCAAAGAATTGTTGTAAAGATGAAATGGCATAATACAGAGCCCAGTAGAGCGCCTGGTTCATCACCGTCCTCGTGTAACAGTAATAACAGTTTCTGTTTATTAATCACCAACTGTATGCCCGACACTTAGCTTAACATTCTAAGTAGATGCTTTTATTACATCTGTTTGATAGATGAGGAAACAAATTCTGTTGGGCTAAGTTGTCCAGGGTTGCATGACTAATAAATACCCACTTTTGAATTGAAGTCATAGCAGTCTGATGCTCAAGCTCATGAACTCACTCACTCTGCTGTAGGGATCCGTCCCCCTGCTGTGGGACTTTCTCCAGTGCTGCTCAGTGACTTGGGATCAGAGAATTCAGACAGCAAGGCCGGACGCGGGCAGGGCTGCATGAGGCCGGAAGGTGGGAGAGTGGAATGGTGATGGTGCCAGGGAGAGCGCTCTGTTGGCGTGGCTGTCTTTTAAATGACTACAGACAAGAGGGTGTTGCGGGGGCAGGGGGCACAGAAGGGGGCTAGAAAATTGACAAGTGAAAAGAGAGTTACAGAGTGAGGAAATTGAGCAAGTCAAATGATTAGAGGCCAAGATGAAGTCCCCAAAGATCTACCCAAAGGTGTCTTTTACAGGCAGCTGTAGATCTGATGGCTTCTAAAGGCTCCTAAGAGAAAAATGGAAACACACTGTTGTGCTGTGCTGACTGGATTCTCAACAGCTGTTGCTTACACGAGTGAAACCACATCACAAGGAAGAAAGACATGGTTATCCCAAATCAACGCACCATACGCAGACCCTTCTCTAAAAACCTTCATGGTGGAAGGAAGATGTGTAGTTGAAAATCTTACAGCCACAGGAAAAATAGATTAAGGGGACCAAGCCACAGAAAATCCCTATGAACGCTCCTATAAAATTTTCACATTCATCAGTGTAAAACAAATCCAACCAACCCAATTAAAAGACTACCAACTGCATTTAATATATTTTAAATGAATAGAAATTGGTACTATACAATAAATTTACATACTATGGAAAAAATTTTAGTATTACCCTTACTAGAAGCTTCAAAAGAATACCTGGAAATTCATTTGGTTTGTCAGAAATTGTGTTATTTTACCCTATTTGATTTTCAATCCAAATGTTTAAGCCCGTTTTGATTAGATGTCTCAGACTTCTGAACCCCTAGCTCCCAATCTTGTGTCAGGCCCAGTGGCTGAGCCCTGAGCCCAAGCCCATCTGGCAGCATCTGTCTAGAAATTTGCACACCCAGCTTTCTCTTCTTCTCTTCCCAACAGGTGTCAGAGTATAACCTCTGTTAACCTTCAGTGTTTTTGTCCTTCCTTCCAATTCTTCACTATAAAAACCTTCCTTCTACTTCTCTCTTTTCCATTCCCAAACCCTAATGTTTTAAATGGTCCCAGCAAATAGTAGTGGCTCCTGCTATAACTGAAGTATTTATGGCTGTATAAAGGTTAGCGCAGTGAAGCTCTGTGCTCTTGTCTTTTAAGGATAGATGTGCGTGCACTTCGGGAAGGATCACACCCTAGTGTTTTAAAATCAAAATCAGAAACATTTGCATATTTTTCCCAGGCAAAGATTCTCTACGAATTCAGCTTTGGGGATGCCCAGTGAACTCTCCCTCGATAAAGCTCTGATGGGCAGTTACATCAGTTGACATGATCCAGTTAATACACCCAAAAGATGGAAGAGCATTCAGAAGGTCACTTGATATCAATGAGAATGGATGTTTGCCTGCGAGTTAACCAAAAATACCAGTGATAACCAGTGTTGGTGAGAGGCACTGATTTACAACCAGAGAGATTCTAGGTTGGTATCACCTTCCTGAAAAGAGATGAGGCAATATGTTCTAAGAGCCTTTCATCTTGATTTCATGTATACAAGCAACTTCTAACTTAAATTTGGATTCTTACGTTTCTCTCTTTTGGGCAGTGACAGCACTGGGCATGGCCCAGGGAGGGGGATAGTTTTCACTGTGAATTTTACAGCTCGCCCTAGGAATCCGCTTCAGGCTGTAAGAGCTGGAAGGATGTAAGCAGCTCCTGGAGACTCCAGCAAGGTCAGGCTCCTGAACCTGTAAGACTGAAGGTCAGCCTGTGAACTATGCTTAATTGAACGAAGTGAGTGTTCCCTGAGAGGCCTCGTGACAGGGATGCAGCACACAGTCCTTTGCAACGCCTTGACTGACGGCTCCCAGTTCCTTCAAACTGTTACAGAAGCGTAGAGCCGTTTACTCATGGGAAGAACTGAGAGAATGTGCTTCAGTGCTAGAATGGGAAGAAATGGTCCAAGAGTGCAAAACACGAGTCCAAGCAAAGCGGAAAGCAGCCGTCGCCTGGGCATTTGGGCATGATTGGTGGTTGTGAGGCCTGGGGCGAGTCCCTTAGGGTCTGGGGACGACAGCAGTGACTCAGAGGCCCACGGCAGTCACATTGCTGGAACAAAGATGATTTTGGAAAGGAAACATAATTGAGCTTGTTATTGGGCTAAGATTGGGAGTTACACCTTGGCTTTATAATGATCTGAAATGTAATTTTTATAAGGAAGAGCAGATTCATATATTACTTGAGTAATTAAAAACTTGAAGTGTGTCAACATGGGAAAAGTTAAATTAATATGGTTGATTGACATTTTCTTTCTACTCCACTGCATTTCTCAAATTCTCAAGATATATATTTTGTTACTGTTTTCCTGCTGTAATATTTCTGCTGTAATAGTCCATCTATCACTTATGCTGAGTGCTGCTTATATGTCCAAGACTCTGCTAACACATGCATCATTTCATTTAATTCTAATAACCACTCTGTGTGGTAGAGACTTATTTCATCTCTGTCTTCAGGAAACTGAGGCTTGGAGAAATTATTTACTTGCCTAAAGTCATTCATTAAAAAATGGCTAGGCTGAGCTTCAGGTCCCTAACTGACTCTAGAACCTGCAGCTGTAACCAATATGCTATGGAACTCCTACCTCTTGTGAAGTAGCACTTGCATTTTCTGGAGTCTATGTTAGGAAAATAGAAATCCAGGCAAAGATTTGTGCCCATGTATGCATTGCAACATCTGTTTTTAATAGCTGAAGTTTGGGATGATGTTTAAATAAATAAAGATAAATGCTTATGATAGACCCTTATGCAGATTTGAAAAATGCTTTCAAATTTAAAATAGTTAATATGCAGGGCAAACATTAACCAAAATAATAAGCATAAAAAGCAGAATATACAAGTACATCCAAAGGAGAAGCCAATCTTGTGACCATCTATGAAATAAATGAGAAATTAGGAAGAAAACAACCTCATCTGTGCCTTTCAGCTTTTCTTAGTCTAGAGAGAGAGAATAAGGGTTCCTTCCCTCCTGCCTTACATGAAGGGTTTTTTGGAATCGTTTCTTGTCCGTTACTGATGTGGGAGTTGGTGGAACAAAAGAAAACAATAAAAGGGTTAGTGAAAGAGGAAGAAACTTCAAGGACATGTGAGACAGTCCCTTGGCCCTCAGTGTACAACCCTAGAACTGGATGCTGTTGAGACAAGGGACTCTGTCCCTGGCAGTTATCAAGGAGGAAACTGACATGCCACCTTTCCTGGCTCATTTAGCCAGGCAGGAGCCTGGATTTCATAACCTCTGAGGAATCTGATCCGGATCTTGAAGGCTCAGCCATGATTATGAGGAAAGCAGTTTGCTTCCACACATCCTTCGCATCACCCCCTTTGCCATTCTGGTCTTCAGCCCCCTGTTTCTGTCCCAGATTATCTGGGAGCACGGTAACTTTATAAAATTTGCCAGCTTGCATTTTACAGAAACAATTTAAGGAAAACTGGACATTAGATTCAGGGTGAGCTGTTTAAATCTCTTACAACATGCAGTCTTACCCCTAGTGTATTTATAGAAACAGTGATAAAACTTGCTATTTTCTTTTCTCTAGATTAGTAAAAAACAGTTAAAAATAGAGACGTTAGTATTTTTTTCAGAAAGCAAATACACGTTTTTCTTTCAAGTAAGTTTTAAAGTTTGTAGCAGTGTAACTATTAGAAATGACAATTGGAGTATTAGTTATTCAAAGACCAAAAAGGATGGCATGTAAAACAAACTATGGCATTACACCAAGGAGTATCAAGATACGGAGAAATGTGTATGCTTTCAAAAATGGTATTGTAGTGAAATAGAGTCTAATTTAGCTTAATGTGCTGAGAAAATATTGTAAAATCCCTGAATGGTTTAGTTTGAAGAAAGCAAGCTGACAAGAACCTTTATTCAATGAATTCAAGCCATACACTGCATGAGTTAAAGATGTTTTTAAATTCAAGACATAGTCAGCTCCAGCCGACAGCAGAGAAAAGGAAAATACTGATCTTGCATAACAGAAAGTCAGGAGGTAAGAAAAGATTCAGCCATATCACAGAAGAGCCCCGGTTTTTTCATCCCTCTGAACTGCTGTCCACAGCATCAGCCATCCTAAGGCCAGCCCCTCTCCTGGCTCCATGACGCCTGCCAGCGGCTATTCCCGAAGAAGAGGGAACTCTGCCGTAACTGTGGATTGGAAGGCCTCCCCTTCCCTCGGCTGGACAGTCAACCCATGTGCCCCCTCCTGAACCTCCTGAGCCATAGCAATTGCCAAGGGCACGCCATGAACTTGGTTCTAATCAGTATCCACCCAGGGCTCCAAGATGGGGCCAGTTTTCCATGTGTCCTTGGGAGGAAAGGTGAGAAACTGAACAAATCGGGATTATGTCCGGAAGGAAAAGAAGGGAAGTGGCCGCTGAGTCAGCAAACAATGGTGTGTGTTCACCGCCATCATCTCTTGGTTCCCCAACATATATATATATATATATATATATATATATATATATATATATATATACACCGTCTTCCCATACACGTATTTCAACAGTCTGACACATGTGTGAAAAACTCACACTCCGGAGTCTTATCCAGCTGATGTGTGTCCAACCCAAGCTCCAAGATCCCTGGGTGCTGACAGTCCTTCCCTTCAGACCTGATGGTCTGGAGACGTAGGACCAGGCGGAGATTTGCACTTGGTGGGGCCTGAAGCTCACACAATTTGGAGGCCGTGTTAAAGAAAAATACTAAATTAAAGTACAGAATCAGGTACACAGAGGGAATCTTTGCTTAGAATGGGAAAGCACAAGAAATTACAGAATTTAAAAAGCTGACTTATAGCCCAAATATCAAAAAAAGGAAAGAATATGCTAGTTTAATGAACATGTTTATTCATTGCCTGACTCATCTCTTTCCCTATATTTTTTCCTGTATTTTTTTCATCACCTCTTCTTACGGCAATGATTTCCTAATTCCTATTTCTATAGAAAAATAGAAAGATAATGCAGCCTTTGTTTTTTATTACTGAAAGTTTAGAAAATTTCTTTCAATTTCACATGTCTTCTTATTTGTAATGCCACAGTTGTGACTCCCTCTGCATTTTCTTATTCAGGCCGTTCTTTCTGCTTGCAGGTGAACCCCAGACTGCCGGCCCTTTGCTCTCACATGACACAGGTGCAGACCACAGCTCCTGCAGCAGCCGGTTCAGCCCGGTCCTCAGTGCCTCCAGTTCCCAGGACCTGAGGTGAGGGGGCCGGCCAGGCAGGGAGGAGTCCTGGGCCTTCTTGACCTCCAAGCCAGGAGCAGAGCAACCTCTAGATCACATATTTCTCCTTTGGGTTAAAGATAGACACTTACTTTATCAGGGTTCTTCAGAGAACCAGAACAAATAGGAAGTGTATGTTGGGAGGGAGAGAGATTTATTTTAATGAGTTGTCACATAATCGTGGAGGGCCAGCAAATCCAAAATTTGCAGGGTAAGCCGGCAGGTTTGAGACCCAGAGAGGAGTTAATGTCAGAGCGTGGGCAGAAGTTCCTCCTCCTTGGGGGAACTGTCTTTTTTCTCAAGGCAGTCAACTAATTAGATCAGTTGTACCCACACTATGGAGGATAATATACCTTACTCAGAGTCTACTGATTATAATATTAATCTCATCTAAAAATACCTTTACAGCAACATTTATACTGATGTTTGAAAAATGAATGTCTGGGTATCATGGCCTTGCCAAGTTGACAGAAAATTAACCAGCACAGGGACAGATGCTGAAAAGTAGTCCAGCAAGATGGAGGTGTACCTGGGCCCCAGGCAGATAGAGGGGTGAGCTGATAGCCCACCGACGCTTCCTGAAGCATCAGCACCCCACCCTTGTGGGGGGTAAAACTCCAGGCTGGACAGCACTCTGTGCCTGCAGCTCTGTGTCCTGTCTCTCCTGTGACCCCAAGCATAACACACTGAATGTTAAGGAAGAGGCCAGAAGGGGAGGGCCCCTGACACAGAAACTTCATTAACTTCACAGAAAGTGTATCTCTGCCTATAGTTAAAAGACGATTATTTTTAAATTCCCAAGTTAACCATTCACTAGTGAAGAAGGATGGATTAATAATCATAACACTTTCCATTTGGAAAGGAGAGAAAAGAAACAACACACAGTGGTCACCAGTATACCCACTACTGGACAACACTTGGAAGAACCTTCCATCCAGGCAGTGGAACCATTGGCCACCAAGTTGGCCTGTCTTGGTTCCATCTCTGGGACAGTGCTGCGGTCTGGTTCCCTCCGTGGCCACCCCCGATGTGTACCGGGGATGGTACGTGCTCCTTTTGGGGAGGCACAGCTTTTGTGGGTCACTTCCTGATGTAACAGCTTCCAAGGCCAAGGGATTGCTTAGGATTTAGGCATGGAGGCTATTGTCAGCCAGCACAGGGCTTTCTTTGGCAACAGAGGTTTCTTGTAAACTTAGTCATCTCCAGTCTGTTCGCGTCTAGGAAATTCAGTGGGCTCTCAAAGTACCTCAAATTAGATATCGTCTCTGCCACTGTGCTGTGTTCATCCGCCAGCCTAAAGTTCAACTTCCTCACCTTGAATCAGTTCAAACCTATGTCGCCATTTGCAAAAGCAGCAACAGAAATGCTGTCCTTGACCCCAACATCATCGTGGATGCATCTTCCCAACATGTAGGCCCTTCTGTCAGCCAGGCAATACTTACAGAAAGGTGGTGGGAAGAGGCCTAGGGCAACAGGCTTATCTTTCCCCGGTATTCTCTCTCTCTCTCTAAATCTTCTGCCTTTTCTAGGTCTAACTTTAGCTTGGGGTATAGAATTCAGCCTTTCTGATCTTAGCATCTCCAAACTACTGGATTTGCATTCAACTTGGATTTTAGGACCTGAGCAAAAAGGGCCTCCTTTTAGTAAAGCTGCATTGTCTTCTCTCTCTGCTCTAAGGGTCTAGTAATGCCTGAACTTATCTGCTGTAAGATCTTGCTGAAGGCTGAAAGAAGTGGCTAAAAACTTACCAACAGCTTGCATCTTCCCACCAGTTTTCTTAATGAAACAGCCTATTTTGGCACATGTCTCTGTGCTAAGGTCCAACATGCAACATTTCAGCAGTTTCCCAGGTGCATCACCAGGGTAGCTAGTTTGCTAAATGGGAAGAAGTTTCTCTGAACTGATAGACAAAGAACTAGGCCACGGTAGGGGTGGCTTTGGTCTAAGACAAGAATCTGTGCCAGGTACTTTTATCTTTTAGGATGACTCTGGGCTACAAGTAACAACTACAAAAGCCAGAGTGAAAATGGTTTAAATCTGTCAGGATATGTATTGTTTACAACACAGACACGAAGTCTGGAAATGAGGACTCCAGGGCTGATTCTGAGGATGAGCAATGTCAGGCTCCGTGTCTGCCCTGCCGTGCTGTTGGCCTTTTACTGAGTGGCACGATGATCACTGACACTTTAAGCAATGTATTCTTATGTAACAGCATCCCAGGCAGGCAGTAAGGGCAAGGGTAGCAAAGGGGACCTTCCTCCTGCAAAATTCTTTTATTGTGGAAGGGAAGTCCCCAGCAGATGTCCCTTCATCTCACTGGCCAGACTGGGTCACACACCCACATCCAGCACAATCACCAGTTCTGATGACTGGGGTTAAATCACTCACCCCGGGGGGATGTGAAAATGCCAGTCTTCCCTGAGCCCACTGCTGCCCATCTGCTGCCTGCATAACTTGAGTCAGTTTGCAAGGTAGACTGAGAGGTGGCGGAGGGAAGGGCGCCCGCCACAGAGCTCTAGAAAGAGAAGTACCCGAAGAGTGGGAAGGTGGTGCCCAGCGAGCATCAGTGTTTGTGGGGTCCTCTTGGAGACGTGCCGAGTCAGGCTTTAGGGCCCACTGCAAGCTTCTGATCCACTGTTGAGCGACGTCAGTGTGAGACACAGACAGCCGAGAGGAAAAACACCCCTGCAGGAGGGGGAGAGGGTGGAGCAGAGGAATGGAGAATGAAGGAATGAAATGGGAAACGGAAAGAGGAAATTGGAGAGCATAGGAAGGCAGAAGCCAGACTTTTACATTTAATTTTATTTATTTTTTTAAAATTTCAAAGTGAACCGGTTATGAAGGTTCTCAGCAATATCTTCTGGAGAAGAGGGGGTGAGACGGGGGTAAACGGAACATACAGAAAGCTCAGTCCGTGGGTACCGGCCAACCCAGGTCTAAGGGGATTTGCTTTATAGAATTTGAAGGGACTTGTTTTAGAAAAAATTTATAAGCATAAAATTAGATATGAAAGTGAACATTTGTTTAGAATGAGGGAAAACATCCAAATAAATCACAAACTTAAAAAATATGACAATCTAGAAAAGTGATACTAGTTTTATTACCTGGCTGACATACCTCTTTAGCAATTATTTTTCAGTTTTTGTCTGTATACTCAATACGGCTTCATAATTTTTTATAGCAAGCACAGAAGGATAATTCAGTCTTCTAGCAGAGTTGGTTAAAAAAAGAGACCTTTATTATAGCAGGAATACATAAAACATGACTTCACACCCAGATATCCTCACAGCTTGTTGCACTGCGTCAGGCTAGTGCCCCGCAAACAGAGGCATGCAGTTAAATGCTTCCACACAATTCCGTTCAGAAAAGGAAGTCACGTATGGTGTAACTACAATTGCATTTTAGGAATACTCCTGGAAGGAGAGAACTTCCCTTCTGACTAGGTGTCAATGAAAACCAACTCTTCCGCTTAGAATTTGAGATGAAGTTGTCCCGGATTGCCTTCCGGCTCCCTATTTTAAACCTCATTTCTCCTCCACCCTTCATAAACTTCAGCACCAGAGCCCTGAGGCACGTGCTCTGCTGACGGCCGGCGTCTTTGCTGTCGGGCCAGGGGAGCGGAGGCCAGCCCGACACCAGGCGGCCAGCAGTGACTGTACACTGACGTGATGGCACGTCCCGTAAACACACCCACTGCACCCAAACAAAATGTGTGCAGAAGTCAACTTCTCTTTAGTCCGAGGCAAAATTCTCACAGTTACTCCTGCACCAACCAAAACAAGAGGAAAGTGAGCATGGGAACAGACAGCGAGCGGCCTCAACCAGCTGTGGTTCAAATATCTTCTCCTCTTCAGATTCACATAAACATACGAGACTGTGACACATTTCTAGGCCCCTCCAGGGCCTAAATTATAGGCTTCCTTTGCTTCAGTAGCCTTCCTGAGGGAGGGGACAAAGGCCATGGACAGGATGATGGGGATCGTTAATAAATAATTTCCTCTTCTTCATATTTATTCCATGGCCAGTCCTGCCAACAGCTTCCTAACTCAAGTGTCCTGTGACCAAGCAAGATACCGAGCTGTTGACCTTCGCTGTCACCTCAGCCTGAGATGTGTTTCTTCCTTACTCGTGTGAGCTCACTCTCCGCGGTTCTGCGTTTTCATCTTGTAAAGCGCTGTCTGATTTCCAGAGCAGGCTGACTTCCCTTCCCGCCCTTGGACTGTGCCCCTTCCAGTCCTCCTAAGGCACCTCAGGAGCCCAGCCACTTTCACAGGGAAGAAAACAGGGACGAAAACCTGTTTTTCTGGGTCCAGGACCCAGGTCTCCACTTTCCATCCAGTGAGATTTGATCCACACTGTGTGGCCGGGAGTCTCACTTCTGGTAGTCTTCTCTTTTTCTTGGGATGTAAGACTCATCTGAAGATATTGTCAGTGAGCTGCTGTGATTTAGACAAGCTCCCATCCATAGCTGATTGAGAAATGAAGTCTTTCTGTAAAGAGCTACACTCCACATTTCTCCCAATGATAATTTTTTATCCTACAATTGATCTAAATATTTTATACATATCCCTAGTAGATATGACTGTATAAACATACCAACTTAGTGATTTATAATTTGGTCCAGGTCTTCCTTCCTCTTTCAGAGAAAATAATCTATTCTATCAATTTTGTGGTGATTCATACTCAGCCATTCACATTAGGTCTGCTAGCGGCGGAAAAAAATACATTATGAGTGTTGAAAACTGAACTTGGAAGGCAGTTTGTTTCTTAAAAAAAAAGTGTCAGAAAATATAAAGTCAATTTGGGCCAGAAGGAATGAAAAACACCTAACCTGAGCTGGTGTGTAATAAATGTGTCCCTGAAGCCTCATGCTGTCTGTCACTAGCAGTGAGCAAGTGAACTGACCCAGCTGGGAACTCGCACCTGCGGCTGCCCCTAGGCCTTTCAGGCTGGCCTCCTGCCAGGCCCCCAAGTGATTCCCAGGACGCTCCTTAGGTTCGGTCCATGCCAGGGAGCCCCGCTCCCTCCCCGAAAGCTCCAGTCTTTCCTTTCTCAAAACCAAGCAAGCTCTTTCCTTCATCCTTCACAGTTCTCTGACTCTTCTTTTCAACCCAAGGCTTTTTCAATTCCGCCATCCGTTCATCCGTCACAACCTGAAAGAGCCCAACTGCGAGACTGCTTTCATGCCAGGAAGTGAGGTTAGCAGTCACAGAGCCTGCGTGGAAGACCCCTGGGTGGGAGCAGACACTTGGGTCGTTGACTCAGACCTACAATGGATTTCCTTGGTAACCCTGAGCAAGTCCCTTAAAATTATCAAGGTAAACATTCTTTCAGTCTCTAGAGCCCAAGTAACACATTAGCAAGGAGAAAGTTGGTCAGGTTTGTTTTCAGAAATTCACATTCTTTAGTTGAGGCCCACACATTGTCTCTTGATCCAAAGTGTCCTCCAGCCTTAACTTTATGCGTCCTACGTTTGAGTTCTAGACCTTTTCTACTGCCAAGTCCTAATACCTCCATCCCATCTGTTTTCTGGTTCCTGTCAGCAGATACTGATCTCTTATCTCTGCCTAATAATAAAGCTGAATCCAATCAGTGCAGACCATATTTGGGGTCCTTAAAATCCCAAGTGTGACTCTGGCCAGTGGGAGAGACAGGGACCCAGTGAGACTGAAACTGGTTTGGGTAACAGGTATTGACAAGTGTTGGGTGAGTTGAAACTGAACTGAGTGGTTGGCCTTATGGAATCTTCCAAGCCATTGGTTATTCCACCTTCCTGCTACAGATGGGAAGATAAGATATAGAACAAGAAGCAGATGAGGCCTGGACAGTACCTCAGGAAGGTAACAAGTCCCTTTCTCTGACTTTTGGAATATGTAGAAATAGAGAGTTTACCAGGTGCATTAAGCTGCTTTCCAGGCAGGACAGAGGGCTCTCCCCACGCAGGCTGACCGTGCTCAGCCCTCTGATAGGACCGACCATCCTTCAGGTTCCGGTGATGGCTGGCCTCAGGTGCTTAAGGTGTGCTTTCACCTTTCCTGTAGTAATGCATCTCTCACAAATTCGTCCTCCGTCCTGTGCTGCCTTAGTTTGGTCACCCATTCATCCACTGAAAGACAGCTTGATCGACTCTAGTTTTTGGTGATGATGAATAAAGCTTCCACAGACGTTCATGTGCAGGTTTTTCTATGGAACTAAGTTTTGAACTGAACTGGGTAGATACCCTGGAGCATGATTGATGGATCATATGTTTAGCTTCAGAAGGCGTTGCCAAACTATCCCCCAAAGTGTCTGTTGCATTTATATTCACACCAGCAACGAATGCATTCCTTCTGCTTCTGACTAGCATTTGGTGGTCTCAGGTTTTTGGAATTTAGCCATTCTAATAGGGGTGTAGTTGTTCCTCATTATTTTTTTCATTTTCACTTCGATTTCAACATACAATATTGAGCATCTTTTATATGCATATTTGCATCTTCTTTGGGAAGGTGTCTGTTCATATAGTTTGTCCATTTTTTACTTGGGTTTTGTTCTTACTATTGAGTTTTAAGAGTTCTTTTAATATTTTGGATAAATCCTTTATTGTGTGTGTTGTGAAAATATTTTCTCCCAGTTCTTGGTTCCTCTGTAGGATAATTGTGTGATTTTAATTAAATGACATCTGAAAAAGTCAAAACTACAGAGATTGTAAATCCAGATCAGTGGTTAACAGAAGTTGGGGGAGGAAAGGATTAATAGTTAACATACAGAAGATTTTTAGAGTGGTGAAACTTTATGATACTTGTGATGATTAATTTTATGTATCAATTTTAGTAGGCTGTGGGGTGCCCAGATATTTGGTCGGACATTTTCTGAGTGTGTCTGTGAGGCTGTTTTGGATGGGATGTGTGAATCAGGTAGACTGAGTAAAGCAGATAGTCCTCCCTGATGTGGGTGGGCCTCATCCAATCAGGTGAAGGCCTGGATAGACCAAAAAGGCCAATCCTCCCATGAGTAAGAGGAAATTTCCTCCTGCCTCATTTCCTTGAGCTGCAACATTAGTTTTTTGCTGCTTTCAAATTCAAACAGAAACATCAGCTCTTTCTGGGTCTCCTGCAGGAGGCTCAGAATGAAACTACACCATCAGCTCTCCCTGAGCTTGCTGACTGAGGATCTTGGGACTTGTTAGCCTCTATGATTGTGTGAGTCAATTCCTTGT
The DNA here is from genome assembly GCF_030020395.1 of Manis pentadactyla. Lineage (NCBI taxonomy): Eukaryota > Metazoa > Chordata > Mammalia > Pholidota > Manidae > Manis > Manis pentadactyla. The sequence goes on from NC_080031.1 coordinate 97,844,543, forward strand.
TATATATATATTTAATATTAATATAAGTAAATAGTATTTGTATATATATCCTCTTCATTCTATTGTGCATATATACGTATCTCCTATTTGTCCTAATAAATTACTGTAATGGTAGATACATGACATTGTGCATATGTCAAAACCCACAGAACTGTATAATACAAAGAGTGGATCATGTCATTAGTCATTAACTAGTTCATGGTATAACTGTATATTGGTTCATAATAATGTTCTAGTATTTGTTTTAGTAATGTAACAAACTAATCCAAGATGTTACTAGGGGAAAGTGTGTGTGGAGTGAGAAGGGATATAGGAAATCTCTACACTACCTACTCAATTTTTCTGTGAATCTGAAACTGTTTTAGAAAGGAAAGTCCATTAATTTGAAAATAGAGTATGCAGTTCTTGGTGTGTTGATGGTGTTTAAGGGAAACAAGGCCACTGTGCCGTGGACTAATGGTCGCTGCTGTGAGATGCCAACAGTAAAGTGACAGTTCATTGAAAGGAGGCAGGAGAGTTTCAGGTGCAGTGCCGTGCTCCCCAGCAATGTCCAGCTGACTTGGTGGTGATGGTGCAGGTGCTAATACAAGTTTTGATTTTCCTATGTCACTTGGGTTTGGAATATGAACCAATTTTAAGTAAATATTAAAGGACTAGGTGACTCACATGGTATTGTGTTTTGTCTGCAGGGTCTGAAATGGCAGGCGGATGCCCATCACCAAAAAGAAAAGTAGATTAAACACACTGAATGCAAGTGGTGGTGCAAAATGTTTCTTAACTGTTCCCCTGATAAAGTGTGCCCTTGAGGGCTGTGCAGGACACCTTCCAGCCTGTTCCCCGCTTCCCCTGCCCTTAAGTCTTGTCTGTCTTTTTATCCTGCTGATCCAAGTCTCAGTCCTCTCCTCGGGATTCTCTCTCCATCCAAGAGGCGCCACAAATGCTCTGGGTCACTTCGAGCCTCCTCCTGGCTGTCTACAGTGGGTCTTTAAAGCCCGCAGTGTGGACGCCCCTCAGAGCCCTGTGGTCCTTTCAGCGAAGCCTCTTACCTTTACAGTGTACTTTCTCGCAGACACCCTCTTCCCCAAGGAGGAGGAGGAAGAAGGAAGACCTGAGGATGAAAGGGAACCCTGTGTTGCCACACTAGCTATTATTATTGTTATCAGGGTCATTGTTATTGTTGGGATCTAGAACTGCCTGCTTCCTGTCGGCTTTTCTTCCCCTACTCCAGACCTTAAGCCCATTTTTCCTTTGAAGTAACTTGAGTTAACCTTTGGTCAGGACACCAGCTGATCTCTAGACCCTGGATAGTCTGTACACAGTGGGGCCGGGGCTGCTTATGCTGCAGGAGAGGGGAAGGGAGCACCAGCCAGGTGCAGCTGTTTGCACAGGAGGCAGAAAAACACAGTTTGACACCCATCACCTCCAGTGACTTGTCTTTCAATGAGAAATGCATGAGGAAGAAGGCAGCTTTGTTCTCCGCTGGGGAGGGCCCTCCAGAAGGGCATGCCGGGTAGGGTGTAGTGGTTAGTGTGTGGCTCTGACTCCTGCTGCGCCCCCAAGGCCCGTCCCCCTCTCCCCAACCACTCCCCCACCCTGCTGCTCCTGCCCTTTCTGCTCCATTCCTAGGCTAAAGGTTAGCCCCCCTGACTGAGGGGAGGTCTGGCCAGAAGCATCCCATTTAGACTCCCCAACGTTGCTGTCAAAAGAAGATGAACAATTTCACTTCCCCTCAACAAGGCCAAAATAAACAGATATCCTAATGCCAGCCCTGAGGGAAGAGGGGCAGAGTCAGAGCCCTTTTATCCATGTCCTCCATATTAACATTTCAATTCCAAAAGGCAGGATGCCTTTGCTCATGAAAGGTCACAAGAAGGCCACTTTGACTCCAGTGAGCATTGTTAGGCAGTCTACTGGGTCAGGCCCTTCCAGAAGGGCTGGCCTTTGGAAAGCCACACCAAACAATAACAAGAAACACAGACGGTGCAGAGTTCTCAAGGCTCAAAATTCTTTGTCAAACTACCCAAAGTCTACTGTGCTCCACCAGAATGGGTGCTGAATTCTAGCCTTGTTTCTATTATATACCTGGCAGGTGACACCTCCATCTCTGGGGCCTTGGTTTCCTCACTCTGCGAAGTGAGAGGATAGACTGCACTAGAAAAGTAATCTCTGGCTCCGGCTCCACTTTAGAATTAGTTGGCAAGCTTTTTTATTTTTAACTTAATGTATGCAGATTCCTGGGCCCAGGGCCAGGCTTGTGAAGTCAGGATCTCTCAAGCTGTGGCCTGAACCCTTGCATACTTAATGAGCTTCCTTGGGGATGCTGAGGCAGACAGCTGGGTAATCAGCAAAACCACGTTTGGGAACTACTGAACTAAATGACCTTTAAGGGTCATTTCTCTTACTAAAATATAAGTATTTTGTTATAAAAAAGTACTTAGTTATATTTTAACAACATGAGACATAGACATTTTTCAGAAAAATCAGGAAAGTAGAGAAAACAGACTTTTCCAGTGATGATGATTCTACCAACCAGAGATCTCTATGATATCATTTGTCCTTATACATAATGTTTCTGGGATTTTAGCTTTAGTTTGCATGCTTTTAACCATATTACACATACAGATCTGCATCTTACTCTTTCACTTAATATTATCTCACAAGCATTTCCCCTTTCCTTATTCTTACATTTTCAAGAGTAAATAACATAATCTGAGAGCATGGGCCTTAGTTTAGTTTCATTCTCTTTTATTGCGCTTTTCAGCTAAATACAATGAGCCACTTGCTTCGTTGCAGAGCCCCTCCTCTGAGCAAAGGGTGGGCCATCTACCCTCCACCCTGGCTTACATGGAACCCTGACAACCCACACTCTGCCCATAAACTCCCTACTTTGGCACTTGTGTTAGATGAGGACCAGTTCTCTGTGTCAGATGCTGCCGGGTGAAGCCAGAGTGGACTCCTGTCCATTACTCCTGGGCTCCTGAAAACCTTGTATCCTGGCTGCTGATGGAACAGATTAATGGATAAACTGATGAATCTGACCTAGAAAACATCACCTGATCATTCCCAGTCAGTTTTCATTTGCTATGGCTCGTTTGGCCATTTTAAGGGCTGCAGTGAGCTTCAGTCTTAATTGATGAAATCTCAGATCTGGGAAGCTTATTCATCTCCCCAATCACGAGCCCCTCAGACTAAGAAATGAGCAGAAAACTCAAGGCGAGGCTTTGGGCAGGGAGGATGCTTGCAGTCAGGTGGATAGGACATCACTGCTCTCACTAAACTCGTGGCTGATGGAGGAAGCCAGAGCATGCATAACCCATGTGTTTTACAAGGATGAGGATGAGGCTTTTCCTGGGGGAGAGGACTTGCCCACGATCTCACAGTGAGCATGTGGCAGAGCTTCCTGTCCAGGACCGGCTGCCCGTCCTGAGGCTGAAGTGCTGACATGGAGCCTCTGTGGCTGCTGTCAACTCAGAACGCTCCATGAGCTCAGTCTGTCCGTGTCACTCCTCCATGTTCCCCAACCAGCTGCTTTGCCTCAAAGCTCACATCAGTCGAATGTCCTTACGGTCGTCTTCCTTTCCTTTCTCATTTCTCCCTCCCTTCCTTCCTCCCCCAACCCAGGTGTTCTGCATGTTAAGCAAATGTCAGAGACTCTGCTAGAGAACCAAAGGGCTCACCAGCTAGTGGGAGTGACAGGCCAGCCCAGGGCAGTAAACACTGTGCTGGGCTGAAGGCTCACAGGGAAGGGCACTGCTCCCAGCCTCACAAAGGGGAGGGCTTCCTGGAGCAGTGACCTCCACATCAAATCCTGAGGACTGAGCCGGAATGGGCCTGGTGAAGAGTGAACAGTAGGACATATGCCCTCTTGGCAGAGAGAACAGCCTGTGCTGAGGGCTGTGGCTAAGGAAGCCCATGACTACAAGTTTTTCTGTATTTAGCTCTCAGGGAGGACACAGGGAAGTGTGTTTGAGGGTAGGGGTAAGGATCACAGCAAGACAAGAAATAAACAAAATGGAAAGCCTAGAGGTCCTAAATGGCCTTAACCATACCTATAAACTAAAACTTCATCCTGAGGGGGTGGGGAGGGGCACAGTCAGGGCACCAGGGATGTGCTTCTGGCCACAGAGTAAAGGATGGAATGAGAGACAGAAATCCAAGTGAGGAATGGCGGTAGCCCAAGGCTGGCCTGTGGGGAGGGTGAGAAGTGAGGGAAGATATCTGAAGGAGCACTTCCTGCCACAGGGCTGTGTAGAGCTCTACGGGGTGCCATTTACTGCTCCTAGACTGCACCCAGAATCCCTAAAGCAGACAATGAAGCTACACAGCTCATATTGCCAGGCCTCAGCCTTCTCCAGCTATGCACTCAGGCCCACTGATTCCTTGGGACAACTAAGCTGGTTTCAATGACACAGACATCTCACTGTTTTTACTGGCCAGAGCCTGCTGCTTATCAGCTCAGCCTTAGAGGGCACAGCTCCCTGACCACAGCTAGAAGGAAACATGTACACCTTCAACGAGGGTTTCTTGAATTTTTGGTTCTTTAATTTCATTATTAAAGGCCTAAAAAAGAGGGACTCTGGTGTTTTATTTTTCCTTGTTATCTAAATAAAACATATTTGTAAAATACAGTCTTTAGAAAATATGGCCAACTTAAGAGATGGGAATAAGATGGTGGCATGAGAAGTGAGGCAGAAACCTCCGCCCAAAACCACATATAACATGAAAATACAGCAAATACAACTAATCCTGACAGAGAGACCCAAAGACTGCAGAACAGACTGCTTACATCTGGGGAAAGGAGAAGACCTGACAGAAAAGGGTCAAACGTAGCAAAGCTGCAATCCAGCAGGACACAGGCCATCCCTCCACCCAGCTCACAAGCAGGAGGAAGAGACACAGAGTGGGGTGGGAGTAGAAGCCCAGGCCTGCTAAACATCCAGGCCTGCAGATCTGCTCTGGGAGCACAAACGCACATTACATGGTGCTCTGGAGATTAGCGGGGTTGGAAAGCAAAGACAGGCAGAATAGTTGGAGAGACTGAGATTCCCAACATTTGTGGAGAACAGGTACCCACAAACAGCCCCTCTGGGACACAATAAAGGTGGGTACTTTGAAAGACTTCCCAACAGTGAGAGGGCAGCTAAAAGGGCAAAAATTACACAGAGTTCACTGCTCAGGAGAAAGGGCAGGTGAACAAAATCATCCCAGCACACTCAGCCCAGCAGGTTGGGAACTCTAGGAACTTCAGACGTTCCATCCCCCTGGCTGGCAATGCAGCCCTGAGGCACCCCCACTGTGGAAAGCAGCAAGAACCGGTCCTGCACACCTGCTGCCTCAGCCATCATGACAGGTTAGCCAGAGGGTGACCCTGCCAGTGGCAGCTACGGTGACTTAATGCAAAGGTTCCTCCCAGTGCATTTGGCACACTGGACCTGGCAGTGGAGGCAGGAACTACAGCCCGGAAGCAGGAAAGGCTGCTTTCTTCCTGGCAGGCACTGGTTCCACGCACCTGCGACACCCACCATAACTACAGGTGATGCAGCAGCTCCAGAGAGTAGAGTTCTGGGCACTAGAGGGCGCCACCTACACAAAGTTGTTATTCCATAGGAATCAATAGGAAAATGAAATGGCAAAAAGAAATTTGTAAAAACAAAAAAATACAGCAGAAGATGCTAGAAAGAGGGCTAAGTAAAACTGAAATCACCAATCTTCTTGATAAAGATTTCAAGATAAAAATCATAAACATGCTCATGGAGCAACAGATAAATATTCAAGATCTCAGGGAAGACTGTAAGAAAGAGATATAAAAATCTCTATATTAAAAAATATAAGAAATGAAAAATACAATGGAGAGATTTAAAAGTAGATTAGATCAGGTAGAGGAGAGAGTAAAATAAATAGAAATTAGAGAACAGGAAAACAAAGAAGTTGATACACAGAGAAAGAAAAGGATCTCTAGGAATGAAAGAATAATAAGAGAACTGTGCGACTAATCCAAATAGATCAATATTCACATTATAAGGGTACCAAAGAAGAGAGAAAAAGGGATAGGAAATCTCTTTGAGGAAATAATTGCTAAAAACTTCCCTAATCTGGGAAAGGAAATAGTCTCTCAGGTCATGAAAGAACAGAGATCTCCCAACACAAGGGACCCTAGGAAGACAACACCAAGACATATAATAATTAAAATGGCAAAGACCAAGGACAAGGACAAAGTATAAAAGCAGCCAGAGAGAGAAAAAAGATCATGTACAAAGAAAAACCCATCAGGATATCATCAAACTTCTCAGCAGAAACCTTAGAGGCCAGAAGGGAGTGGCATGATATATTTAATGCAATGAAACAGAAGGGCCTCGAACCAAGAATACTCTACCTGGCAAGATTATCATTTAAATTTGAAGCAGAGATTAAACAATTTCCAGATAAGCAAAAGTTGAGGGAATTTACCTCCCTTATCTCTACAGTGTATTTTAAAGGGACTGCTCTAGATGGAAGCGCTCCAAAGACTAAATAGCTGTCACAGAGAAAATAAAACCACAGTAAAAGAAGTAGACCAATTAATTACTAAGCAAATGAAAAATTAAATCAACTACCCCCAAAGTCAATCAAGGGATACACAAAGAGAACAGAATATGACACCTAATATATAAAGGGTAGAGGAGGAAGAAGAAGGAGGAAGGAAAAAAGAACCTTTACATTGTATTTGAAGTAGAGTAATAAGTGAGTTAAGTTAGATGGTTAGATAATAAGGAAGCTGCCCCTGAACGTTTGTAATCACAAATCTAAAGCCTGCAATTGCAGTAAGTACATATCTATTGATAATCACCCTAAATGTAAATGGACTGAATGCACCAATCAAAAGACACAGAATTACAGAATGGATAAAAAAGCAAGACCCATCTATATGCTGCCTACAAGAGACTCATTTCAAACCCAAAGACATATGCAGACTAAAAGTGAAGGGATGGACGAATGTATTTCATGTAAATAATAGGGAGATAAAAGTGGGAGTAGCAGTACTTAGAGAAAATAGATATCAAAAAAAAAGAAAGTAACAAGAGACAAAGAAGGGCATTACATAATCATAAAGGGGTCAGTCCAGCAAGAGGATATAACCATTATAATGATTTATGCACCCAACATAGCACCTACATATGTGAAACAAATACTGTCTGAAATAAAAAGGGGAAATAGAATGCAATGTATTCATTTTAGGAGACTTCAACACACCACTCACTCCAAAAGACAGATCAACCAGACAGAAAATAAGAAGACAGAGGCACTGAGCAACGCATTAGAACAGATGGACCCAACAGACATTTACAGAACACACCACCCAAAACCAGAAGGATGCACATTCTTCTCAAGTGTACATGGAATGTTTTTCAGAATAGATCATATACTAAACTAAAAAAAGAGCCTCAGTAAATTCAAAAGATTGAAATTGTGCTAACCAGCTTCTCAGACCACAAAGGTATGAAACTAGAAATAAATTATGCAAAGAAAAAAAAGCCCACAAACACACAGAGGCTTAACAACATGTTCCTAAATAATCATGGATCAATCACCAATAAAAACAGGTCAAGCAATAATGGAGACAAAAGAAAACAATAACTCAAAACCCTAAAACTTGTGGGATGCCACAAAAGCAGTTCTAAGAGTAAAGTATATTGCACTACAGGCTTACCTCAAGAAAGAAAAACAATCACAAATGAACATTCTAAACTCAAAATTAGTGAAACTAGAAAAAGAACAAAGGAGGCCCCAAGTCAGTAGAAGGCGGGACATAATAAAGATCAAAGCAGAAATAAATAAAATCAAGAAGAATAAAACAATAGAAAGAATCAATGAAACCAGGAGCTGGTTCTTCAAGAAAATGAACAAAATAGATAAATGCCTAGCCAGACTTATCAAGAAAAAAAGGGAGTGTACTCACATAAACAGAAATAGAAATGAGAAATGAGAAAAAGTGCTACAGAAACCAAAGAAATACAAAGAATTATTAGAGAATAGTATGAAAAATTATATGCTAACAAACTGGATAACCTAGAAGAAATGGACAAATTTCTAGAAAAATACAACATTCCAAGACTGACCCAGGAAGAAACACAAAATCTGAACAGATCAATTACCAGCAAAGAAATTGAATTGATAATCAAAAACCCACCTAAGAAGAAAACTCCTGGACCAGATGGCTTCACTGCTGAATTATATCAAACATTTAGAGAAGACCCATCCTCCTTAAAGTTTTCTAAAATGTAGAAAAGGAGAGAATACTTCCAAACTCATTCCATGAGGCCAGCATCACTCTAAATCCAAAACCAGACAAAGATACCACAAAAAAAGAAAATTACAGACAAATATCCCTGATGAACATAGATGCAAAAATACTCAACAAAATATTAGCAAACCAAATTCAAAAATACATCAAAAAGATCATCCATCATGACTAAGTGGGATTTATTCCAGGGATCCAAGGATGGTACAACATTCGAAAATCCATCAACATCATACACCACATCAACAAAAAGTAGGACAAAAATCACATGATCATCTCAATAGACACTGAAAAAGCACTTGACAAAATTTAACATCCACTCATGATAAAAATTCTCAACAAAATGGGTATAGAGGGTAAGTACCTCAACATAAAGGCCGTATATGACAAACCCACAGCAACTTCACACTTAACAGCAAAAGTATGAAAGCTTTTCATCTCATATTGGAAAGAAGATAAGGATGCCTACTCTCACCACTTTTATTCAACGTAGTACCTGAGGTCCTAGCCACAGAAATCAGACAAGACAAAGCAATAAAAGGCATCCAGATTAGTAAGGAAGAAGTTAAACTGTCACTGTTTACAGATGACATGATATTGTACATAAAAAACCCTAAGTAATCACCAAAAATCTACTAGAACTAATAACTTAATGCAGCAAAGTGGCAGGATACAAAATTAATACACAGAAATTGGTTGCATTCCTATATACTAATGATGAACTAGCAGAAAGAGAAATCAGGAAAACAATTCCATTTATAATTGCAGCAAAAAGAACAAAATACCTAGGAATAAACCTAACCAAGGAGATGAAAGACCTATACCCTGAGAACTACAAGACACTCACCAGAGAAATTGAAGAAGACACCAATAAATGGAAATACATGCAATGCTCATGGATAGGAAGAATTAATATTGTCAAAATTGCCATCCTGCCTAAAGCAGTCCACAAATTCAATGCAATCCCTATCAAAATTCCAATAGCACTCTTTCACAAACTAGAACAAATAGTTCTAAAATTCATATGGAACTGTAAAAGACCCTGAATAGCCAAAGCAATCAGGAGAAAGAAGAATAAACCTTGACTTCAAGCTCTATTGTCAAGCCACAGTAATCAAAACAATTTGACACAAGAACAGGCTCATAGATCACTGGAACAGAATAGAGAGCCCAGATGTAAACCCACACATATATGGCCGATTAATATACAATAAAGGAGCCATGGATATACAATGGGGAAATGACAGCCTCTTCAACAACTGGTGTTGGCAAAACTGGACAGCTACATGTAATAAAATTAAACTGGATTATTGTCTAACTCCATGCACAAAAGTAAACTCAAAATGGATAAAAGACCTGAGTGTAAGTCATGAAACCATAAAACTCTTAGAAGAAAACATAGGCAAAAAGCTCTTGAATATAAACATGAGCAACTTTTTCCTGAACACACCTCCTTGGGCAAGGGAAACAAAAACAAAAATGAACAAATGGGACTACATCAAACTAAATAGCTTCTGTACAGCAAAGGACACCATCAGTAGAACAAAAAGGCGTCCTACACTATGGGAGAATATATTCATAAATGACTTATCTGATAAAGGGTTAACATCCAAAATATATAAAGAGCTCACATGCCTCAGCACCCAAAATGCAAATAAACCAATTAATAAATGGACAGAGGATCTGAATACACACTTCTCCAAAGAAGAAATTCAGATGGCCAACAGGCACATGAAAAGATGCTCCACATCGCTAATTATCAAGGAAATGCAAATTAAAACCACAATGATATATTACCTCACACCAGTTAGGATGGCCAACATTCAAAAGATAAGAAACAACAAATGCTGGTGAGGATGTGGAGAAAGGGGAACACTTCTACACTGTTGGTGGGAATGTAAATTAGTTCAACCATTGTGGAAAGCAATATGAAGTTTCTTCAAAAAAGTAAAAATAGAAATACCATTTGACCCAGTAATTCCACTCCTAGGAATTTACCCAAAGAAAACAAGATTCCCAATTCAAAAAGACATATGCACTCCTATGTTTATCACAGCACTATTTACAAATAACCAAGAAATGGAAGCAACCTAAGTGTCCATCAGTAGATGAATGGATAAAGAAGAGGTGGTACATATACACAATGGAATATTATTCAGCCATGAGAAGAAAACAAATCCTACCATTTGTGCCAACATGGATGGAGCTAGAGGGTGTTATGCTCAGTGAAATGAGCCAGATGGAGAAAGACAAGTACCAGATGATTTCCTTCATTTGTGGAGTATAACAAAGCAAAACTGAAGGAACAAAATAGCAGCAGATTCACAGACTCCAAGAAGGGACTAGCGGTTGTCAAAGGGAAGGGGCTGGGGAGGGTGGGTGGGGAGAGAGGGAGAAGGGGATTAAGGGGCATTGTAATTAGCACTCACAATATAGGTATGTCAGGGGGAAGGCAGTGTAGCACAGATAAGACAAGTAATGACTCAATACCATCTTACTGTGCTGAGGGACAATGACTGCAGTTGGGGAGAGGGACTTGATAATATGGGTGAATGTTGAAACCACAACATTGCTCATGTGAAACTGTTATAAGATTGTGTATCAATGACAACTTAATTTAAAAAAAGAAAATATAGCCAATTTTTCTTTCACCTTAAATTCTACTGGTACAGAATGGCTTTGGTACCAATTCATACTTAAATGTTGCATTTTACTGTTAGTTATGTGTATTTCTCAGACATGCCACTTTGTCTCATAGGCGTGAGACGAAAGACAAGGGCCCTTTGGAAAATGAAGATGGTAAGTTCACATCTAGGGTGAGGGGAGCGGAGTGCCGGAACTTGGCCCTCTGTAGCAGCGGTGTCTCCCTGACCACTGATGGACTCTGCAAGCAGTCGGTTCCACTCCAACAGGGGAGAACTGAGGCTCTGTGCGTTTGGGTAAGCTGAACCCTGACAAGGAAGGAGGTCTACTGTGGCTGAGGAACAGTGAGGGCAGCTATCAGGTGCAGATGTAATCGGAAGAGGCTGTCATGTTGAGCTATTCTCAATGGCTGGCATCTCCACTCGCCCTGCGCCTCATTAGGCAGGCACCCAGCTGGGTGTGGAAGGGATAGAACACAGGCAGGAGTAGAACGTTCTATGGGGAAGAATCGGATGATGCCTGGAGGAGGACTTGCCTGGGTGGGACATCACTTTAACAGTCCCCGGGCAGCTGGGCAGGGAGTCAGCACAAGCAGAAGACACCTGCAGCGGGGACTGGCATGAGAGCGCAGAGGACCAGCCCCGCATCGTCCTCTACCAGCTGTATCCTAGAAGCCAACAGTATTCTCTCTGGGCTCACGGCATCTGGTTTACATAAGCCCAATGCCATGGGTTTTCTTCCTTACAGCATCTAATTTATTACAACTCACGTAAGTGCCATGGACAAGGGTTTTTATCTTAAGACAAATAATGGGCTAAGCCTTTTATAGGAGTAATCTTCTACTTGAGGAGCTTGAATTTAAATCCTTATTAAATCACTTGGGGTCATAGGGTAATTCTGGGTGATCTTAGCTCTTACCAGCCTCCAAAAATCATATCACTGTGCATTATCAATTAGTCTTTTTTAAGTATCTGCATTTGTTATCAAGTGGCTTGCCAATGGGTTTCAGCCCCAGACAAGTTCACTATGGATTCAATGAGATGAAAGAAATGACAATGGAATGTTCTTGGGGTAAAAGGGTTTATACCCAATTTTATTCCCATGGTGGCAGGTCAATCACTAGAATCCCATCCGCTCAGAGCGAGTCTGCAGGCAGCAAGCTGGTCTCTGCCTCTGGGCCTCTCTACCCACGCAGCCGTCTCAGTCTCTGTCCTCGGTGCTGCCACCACTCCAGCCTCTGCTCTGCTCTCCTGCACCATGCAATGGTGCCACCAAGTTGCCCAAGGCACTGGGTAGAGCTCTTTATATAGAGTCAATAACAACGTATTGCCCACCCATGTAATGAGCTAGCCAGCCAGGGCCAGGTGAGAATCCTGTCCACAGGAACCTTCACTTTATCCACACCAAGCATTTTGTAGAGTCATTTCATCGACATGCAGTTCAGCTGTTTTCTGGAAAACCTGGTGTGGATAAAATGAGAGTTCCTGTGGCCAGGATTCTCACGTGGCCCTGGCTGGCTAGCTTACTGCACACGTGTGGGCAATACATTGCTATTGACTTTATATAAAGAGCTCCGCCCGGTGCTCTGGGTGAGCCGGCGGCACAGCTGCAAGGCTGCAGGAGAGCAGAGCAGAGGCTGGAGTGGTGGCAGCACCGAGGACAGAGGCCCAGAGGCAGAGACCGGCTTGCTGCATGCAGACTCGCTCTGAGTGAACGGGCTTTTAATAATTGACCTGCCACCGTGGAAATAAAGTTGGGTGTAACCCTTTCACCCCAAGATCGTTCTACTGTCATTTCTCTGGTCACACCGAATCCATAGCAAACTTGCCTGTAGCTGAAATGCGTTGGTCAGACAGCTGGGAACGGCTATGAGGCGGCAGCCCAGAAATGGCAGGAGCAGAAGAGACCTGCAGGACTGGGTGGCTCGTTCACATTTTTATTTAATTTAATCTTCACCGCATCTCTTGGAGGTAAGTTTATTTATGACCCTTTTCCAGTGGAGGAAACTGATGTTCAAAAGGAAATAATGTAGCCTGAGGAGGTGGGGTGGGCAGAGTTCTAGGATGACGTTGGTGACCCTCACCCCTGTGTCATTCCTCCCCCTTGGGTGTGGGCAGAACCTGTGAATATGATGGTACAGAACTTCGTAATTAGGTCGTGTTACATAACAAAGGATTGTGCAGATGTAATTAAGGTTACTGATCATTTGACTTTGAGTTAATCAAAAGGGAAACTGTAGGGTTATCTGGCCAATCATGTGACTCTCTAAATCGGCACGGAGAAGTCAGGGATTTGGAGAATGAGAGAGATCAGGCATGGGGCAACTGCTTCTTGCTGGCTTTGCACTTGGAGGAGGCATTGGGAGAAGGGATGCAGGTTGAAGCATTGCCAACTGACAGCCAGCAAGAGAATGGGGCTCTGTCCTACCACCTCAAGGCACTGAATCGGCCAGTGTCGCATGTGCTCGAGGACTGAGCCCCAGAAAGGAATTCAACCCAGCTGGGGCCCTGATTGCAACTTTGTGAAACTGAACAGAGAACCCAGCTCAGCTGTGCCTGCGCTTCTAGCTTGCAGAAACCAGGAGCTAATCAAACAAGTGTTATTTTAAAGAGCTTAATTTGTGTGAATTGGTTGCACAGAAATAGAGAAGAAGACAGGAGGTGATGAACCCGAACCTAACCCCCAGGCTCTCTGGTCCTGAGGCCGTGATCCTCCACTGCTCCTAGGGCGTGAGAGTGACGAGGGCTTCCTGGACCATCAAATTCTACAAGTGTTTATTGAGAGCTTTTACTTACGTAGCCCTGGATCAGGCAGTGGGTTTGCAAGATGATTAAGATTTGACAGCATCTCCCAAGGGGCTCACTGCCTAGGATGGAAGACAGACAAGAGGCAGGTGGAAGCAATGGGAGACAGCCTGCGGCAGGCGCGGGTAAAGCGCTGCGGGAGTCAGGTGGGAGAAGCCTCCGGAGGAAGGGAATTTTGAGCGTGGGCTTGGAAGACTGAGTAGGAGGCCACAGCAAGGTGGGAAATGCATATGTGAAAGGGGTCAGAAACCAAACTGCACACTGAGTAAAACAAGGCAGAAAATGGGTTTATTACAGGGGTTTCGGCCTATAAGCTGGGAAGTTCAAAGCTATGGGAGCAGTGAGTTCTGAGTTGCTCACAGACTAAGGAATCTTTATGGGGTAAATGCAGATGTTTTTGGCTTTTTCAGCTGATTGGTTGCCTAGAGGTCATCCTCTTTATTTGGATTCAGGCGGCCCAGAGGAGGCATGAACAGACTTGGTGTTGGGAGTCAGCTGGTGTCCTCTGCTGATCACTGAGAAGAGCTGTAAATTCCCGCAGTTTAGGTGAGGTTAAGTTTCATTTTCTTTAACGCATCCATGTCGGCCAGCTCCATTTTGTTCCTGACATAAGTGACTCCATTTTAGTTTGGTTCTGCAAAGGGCAATGACATGGGAAAGGCAGAAACAGAGTACATGGGTTTGAGTGTGTGGGTCCACTTATACGTGGATTTTTTTTCAGTAAATATATTGGAAATTTTTCAGGAGATTTGTGATAGTTCAAAAAAACACTTCCTTTTCTCTAGCTTACTTGTAAAAATACAGTATATAATATTTATGCAAAATAACTGTTCATGCTATCCCTAAGGTTTCCAGTCAACAGTACCCTATTAATAGTTAAGCTTTTGGGAAGTCAAAAATTACATGTGGATTTTCAACTTTACAGGGGGGGGGTCAGTGCCCCTAACCCGTGTTGTTCAAGGGTCAGCTATATATTCAAGTTCTAATAAACAGATCATGGTATCTGGACCGTCAGATACACACAGAACAAGTGGAAGACGTTGCAGGAAATGAAGAGTCCACCAGGCATGTCAGCATGATACAGTGGTCAGACCAATTCCTCCAGAGGGTGAGAATAATTTCTCTGGTCTGCCAGCCCTGTCTGCCCAGAGATCTCACCAAAATCTAAAGGCAACTTAATAGGTGACATTCTAGGCTGCCTTAATATGCATTAGATCTCAAGCTCTGCGACCTCACAAGGCTGCCATTCCTTTGGTGAGCTCCTTTCACCAGTGCGGCGGCCCCTGCTGGGCACCATGTGAGGCCGGGGGCACGGCGGTGGGAGCTTCAGGAGGCCCTTCCCCCCAGGGAGCTGCCAGGGTCTGCACTGACCCTTCTTGGGGTGGGGACGGGGGAGTAGTAACAAGGATCCACAAAGCATTTCCAGAAGGAGGAAAGGGGAACTTGGCTCCTGGGAAACGAGGGAGAAAGAAACCGGGAAACAGCAAAGGCTTCCCTTTCCCAAAACTTTCTAGAATTCTCTGTGCTCAGAGAATCTGTTGCTTCTGAAGAATAACTGTCAGGTCTCAGCCAGGAAATTTATGCAGGTCACCAGAACTAGTTCGGAGCTGCTGACTGTGCCTCGGTTGACCGGATGCTCGGGGATGAATCGCTATGAATCCTTGGCCTCACTTGTATAAGGGCTTCTTTTCTTTGTTAAACTTTGGCTTAATGACATCAAAGGCAGCTTAACATTTCAAGGGGCACTTGGGTAGGACTGTGTTTTCCTGCAGCAGACATCTTTCCTGTTTTCAAGATGAGTTTTACAGTCCGATGTAAAAAGGAATAAAAAGAAATAGGGGAGCGGTGGAATTCCTCTGCTTCTTGACTGTAGGGGTAGTTTCACGCGGGTGCCAGTCGCTCAGGCTGCCATGGCAAAAATGCCAGTGACTAGGTGGCTTAAATAGAAATGTATTTGCGCACAGTTCTGGAGCGTGTGAAGTCTGGGATCAGGGTGCCAGCACCGTCGGGTTCTGGGAGGGCCTCCTCCGGGCTCCCAGAGGCGCCCACAGCTTCCCGTAAGGACACTAAGCCTGTCACACCAGCCCCACGATCTTAGTGATCTCCTTGTATCTCCACCTCCGCCTACAGTCATACTGAAGGTTAAGGCTTCAACATACGAATTTTGGTGGACGCAATTCAGTCCACAGCAATGAGTGTATAAATCTGTCAAAACTCATCGATTCGTATGCTTTAACTGCGTGCCGTTTATTGTAGACAAACAGTACCTCTAAAAAGTTAAAAAAAAAAAATTGTACAGGCTAGATACAACCAGAACTTGGCCCTGTAGATTTAATAAAGACAAACAAAAAAATCAGATTAGTTCTTATTTATAATTGAATAACTATCGCTGTTCAGGGGCAGGTCGGAGCAGGAACCATGCCCTTCCCCATTGCCCCCTCTCTGGGATTACATTTGCCCATCTGTGACCCGGCCCTAGGACGGGACTGGGTGCTACCTTGATGCCCACTGAGCCCAGGCTGGTTTCTCCACTTCCCCAGGCCAAGCTGGGCACCGGTGACCCCTGCACCCCCTTGGCTTTGGGGGCTCTCAGGATCCAAATAAAAGACTGACCTACCCCAGCTTTTGAGCAACAGCTTCATTTTACCACCTACTCTTGAGCATACGTATTTCTGCAGTATTTTTAGGAGGCTGTACAGTGGAAAAAGGGTCTCAGATGCCAACCGCTACCCCAGCACACTCACTATTGCCAGGCCAGAGCCCAGTTCTGAACCCAAGTCTGGCTGCTCTTGCCCGAAAGGGCACAACTTGAGAGACAGGAGTTAGTGAAAGAGAAAGGTTGCTTTATTCAGGAAGCCAGGACCCCGGGAGGATGGTGGACTAGAGACCCAAGACCATCTCTGAAGTGTCGTTCAAAGCGAGAGCGTTTTAAAGGGGAATTTCGTCGTGGCAGGAGGGGCCTGGCAGTTAATCACTGGCTTATGGGCGGCTTGCTGGCACGGAGGGGACTGTGTGCTTTGATCTGTCGTTTCCTTGGGGGCTCCAGGCGAAATTCCTGAAACTCAGAAAGGTCTGATTAGAGGACAACATGGAGGGAACTTCTTGTTTCAAAGGCGTGAGGTAGGGTTTGTTAGGGCCTCTGACACCATCAAGGCTGATCCCCTCCCAAGGGGATTTGTTGGAGAGAAATCCCACCTGAGGAGGTTTCCCTGTGTGCTGGGTGAGACCTCAACCTGGAAGAGGGGTCTTGACTCCGAGAATGAGTTAGTGAGCAGGTCAAGCAGGTGCAAGCAAATGAGGCCGAAGTTCACACTCAGAGGAGGAGCTGGCGTGCTGGGGAGGTGAGCGGCAGTGAGCTTCAGCTGGGTGGTCTTATAGCTGGAGTTTAAGCATGGCTGGAATATTCGTCAGATGGGTGGGGTTTTCTCAGAATAGGGAGGGGATTTCAGGGAAAAGAGCCTACACCCTCCTTTTGTTCTGAAATGGGCAGCCACAGAACTATCAGGGCGCTAAGGGGTGTGGCTTTTACTATGCTAATGAGCTTTTAATGAGCTTTGGGATAACTGTAGGTGACCTTTGTTGCTCTTCCCAGATCCAGTTGGTTTGAAGCAGTTAGAAACCAGGGTCTGTGTTGCCATCAGTTATTTCCCTAGATTCTACCTGGTTTGTTTTTACTCGTTCTGCCCGCTGGCCGCACGAACTTGCCTCAAGCTTTTCTTGACTTGCCCAGGGCCGAGCTCCTTTCCTGAACTACTCTGCCTGGTCCAGTATTTCCTACCCTTTTCTGGACCACCTCATGACGTGTGCTCCAGCTCCAGCTCAGGAGACTCAGAGTTCAGATAATGTGCTGGTGGATGGTAATTGCTTGCATGACCCAGGGTTGCCTCCAAGTTAACAAAAGCTTCTGTGCCTGAACCCTAGGATTCTTGATGCTTTTTATCCAACCCCCTCGATCTCTAGCCTGTCTGTCCTGCATGCCTGGGGGGTTTCTAAAGCCCCAAATGAAGCATATCACTTGGCTAATTTTTCATTCACTTGGCCAACTATCGTCCTTTATTATTCATTACTTTATTCTTTCAGAAATTATATATCAAGTTTCTGCTGTTCTCAGCACTAGGCATACAGAAATGAATAAGACATAGTTTCTGTCCTTTAAAAAATCACTGTCTAGTGGAGATGGATAGACTTTTAAAAAGTAGATAAATGTCACAGAGGGCTGTAGTTGCTTTGAAAGAAGTGATTATGGGATTTAGCAGAGCCTAAAGAAGAGAGATGTCAGTTCTTCCTGGGTAATAAGAAGGTATCAAGGAAAACTTCAAAGAAAAAGTGATCCCAAGAAAGATTTTGAAATGAGACAGTCAAGACATTCCTGCCAGAGGAAGCTACACTGAGCAAGGGCACTGTAGACACGCTTGTCGTCCTGAACCAAGGAGAGGGTAGTAGGGAAGGAAGGCCATTGACAGGAATGTGAGAGAGTAACTGCTTGGCAAACCAACGCGTTGTGGGCCACCCAGAAACAATGGGACATAGAGAGGAATTTAACGGACTTGGCCACATTCCTCCCTGTCCACCACCCCTAGTTCGTACTAGGATGCAGTTATCTATGGTGATAGCTCTCTTCCTGCAGCAGGTTCTCTATCTAAATTCTTTTTATGCGATTGGGGTGGGAGAGGGAGGTCAGCTGTTTCTTTCTGAGTCATTTGGGCCTTGACTGTTTTCAGCTCAGATAATCTGCATGTCACAGTGACACATCTTGTGACCCTTACACAGGCACAAATAATGTGACCCTTTCAAATTTGAAAAAAGAAAAAGATTATTGTTTTGTTTTGTTTATTTATTTTCCTGATGACAAAGTATAAACATTACAACAAAACCAAAGCCTCATTCACCCAGTACTTAACACCTGACCAAAGTTTTGATTTATATGTTCTTATGAACAAAATAAAATGAACTGTGACCCACAGGCCATTGGGAGCTGGCCTATTTGCACTCACACTTAGGCCATGTCACACGAGTTGCCCCTTTGAGAAAGATCGATCTTTGCAGCTATGCTGTTGGGTCTGCCACGTAGACTCATTGTCCTATTTCCTGGAAGAGAGCTCCTGAATCCATAAAGGAGAATCAGTATTCAATCTACTTTTATATTAAGAAGGTTTTCACATAGATATCTGAAGATCTCTGAAGATGCCTGAAGATCACATAGATCTCTGACTGTCTGAGGGAAAAGCAGTGATTAGATCCAGACAGATAATGTCAGCATCCCCCACATGACATCTGTGTGTTCGTGTGTTCAGTGAAGGTGTATCATGTCATCTCAACTCAGTTCCTCATATCCCCGGAGGCCCTCGTGGGCTGAACAATGGTATCCAGGATTAAGAATGTCTTGGACCTTAGGACCAGAAACTCGAGCATCACTTAGGCAGGAGAGAAGGCAGGTTCCTGCAGATGACTCTTGCTTACTGAAGCCCACCCAAGGGTCCCATCACATTCCACTCCCCAGGTAACCAGCAAGACCTCTGGAAGCTCTGTCTGGCCCTACGAGAACGTTAGGTCTCAAATTCCAAAAATACCTGTGTAAAAATTTGGGGGTATCAAGAGAAGTTCTGCTTGATTATTTTCAAGGCCAAGGGATCCAGAAACACTGTGTACCCATAAGGCATCACTCTCCATATGATTCAGCAAGACAAATAATGTATAGGGCAAAGATAGAAGATAAGACTCACTTTAGAGTTAGCTGGGCCATTGACCCTAAACCCCAGTATAGACACTGCCGCTAAACTAGACTGGACCCCAAGCAGCGCTCTTTCTCCCACATTAGTTGAACTCAATCTCCAGCCCTCAGGCCCTGGCAGTGTTGAAGCCAAGGGTAGCCAATCCAAGGTGGGCCGCTGTGGCATGCAGGTCATTTCAGACTTGAAAACAGTCAAGGCCCAAATGACTCAGAAAGAAACAGCTGACCTCCCTCCCCCACCCCAACTGCATAAAAAGAATTTAGATAGAGGACCTGCTGCAGGAAGAGAGCTATCACCACATGTAACTGCATCCTAGTACGAACTAGGGGTGGTGGACAGGGAGGAATGTGGCCAAGTCCGTTAAATTCCTCTCTCTGTCCCATTGTTTCTGGGTGGCCCACCACGCGTTGGTTTGCCAAGCAGTTACTCTCTCACATTCCTGTGAATTGCCTCCCTTTTCCTTGGAAGTCCCAGAGCCCTAGCCCTTTCCCTTATTTCAGAATGCCATGTATACCTCACCGTGTCTGTCTTTGGAATCTATGTCTGTGGGTTCCCCTTTTTTCTCCTGCTAACCTCTCTCACACCAGTTAGATTCTTAGACCAGCAAGAAGAACCTTAAAGGGTAGAGGGAAATTCTTCCACCCCGAGAGCAGATGTCCCCTCATCCACTGTAGTGCTTTGCTGTTGTCCCGACATGGCCTCAGACGCTTCCATACAAAGTTTAAAGAAGCGATTCCTAATTCATTAAATCAGTACAAAGCTTAGGACCCTTTGCCATTTTTGGCCCAGAGGATGAGTGGACCTTGCTTTGTCCTGGCCTTGTCTTGCTGCTTCCCACGAGGCTCTCCTGCTGGGCCACATACCCATAGATTTCATGCTATTAAGAAAGATGTCACATACTTGGATTTGGGTCACCAAAGCTCTGCCATGCATCTCCTTCCTTCTTCTTTTTCTAACCGTTACTAACCAAACAACGAGAGGGCATTGTGTCCCCTCGGTCTTCTTCCTTTGTTTTCCCCCTTACGTGGATCTGAGTCATGCCCCTCCGCCTGGGTTATCCTTTGCTGTCCTTTCCCCACCAGTTGATATTTTTAAATATTTTCATAAGAATCAAATCTTGGAAACTTTAAACTAAGTCATCCAAACCTTCTCTTTCACTGTTGCTAACATGGGAGTCCTCTGTGCCAAAGGTACTGGTACTTCTGACTCTAGTGTCTCTTGATTTATAACTGAAAACACTGTCACCCACTGTCTTAGGGATACTTTACATCCTACTATCTCATGATGTCTTGGAGGCTCTTGTTAAATAATATTTCTCTCAGCAAAGCCTCAAACGTCCCTGCCTCCTTTAGAAAACTTCCTTACTCTGTGTGGCTTCTGAGGTTGGGCCTAAATCTCCCTTTACTGCCTTGAAGGAAGTGAGAAGATGCCAATGAAATGGGCATAAGTGGCCGCAATTACTCTTAAGCCCAAAAGCTCTTAGGAACTGACTGATTCTTGCTTCTTTTAGAGGATGGAATTCAAATCAGCGTCTCTAACTCCACTGATGTCACTCTGAGGACGGTATTAGTATGATGGGTCAGGTTTCAGAGATCATCTCCCAGGAAAGTGACGTGCCTTAAGGGCATACATAAGCAAGCCCTAGTGGACAAGCAGACTCTCTGATTCCCTCCCTCCTGCAGCTGGTGCATGTCTTCCTTCCGTAATAATAAAAGATTCAAGACTTGGGTGCTGAGGGGGGAGTAGAAGAGAAGAAATAGGCAGGCTATTCCGTGGTCTCTTTTGTCTGAAAGTACTTAGGCTCAACTAAGTCATCACAAATGTGCAGGGACAATAGGCGTCGTCAACACCCCTTATCGGGACTCTTAAATTGACTCCACAAATCTGTTTCTGCAGCCTTGCCTTCTTCCGATCCATCCTGCATCCCGAAGCCACAGTGATTTTATGAAATGTGAATCTGATCATATCTCTACTCTTGGAAAAGGAAAACACATTCAGAGCTCTGGGACAAGGAGCAGAGAAGTGGTCGTGCTTAGGGAAGACTAATGTCTGCCTGCCCACAAGCCATGATTTATTAGAGAATTCAGGTTCTGATAAAGAGCCACATGCACTTCAGCCTTTCCAGCAGGGAGGTTGAGGGGTGTGTGTTGGGGTATCTGATGGTGGACAGCAGAATGAAAAGGAACTAAAAAACAATGTCTTTAAAAATCTAAGTGTTTTGCAAAATAGGTCAACCCTATTATGTTGCAAAAGAGGCCAAGCCCATCTTATAAAGGCGCCACATTCTGAATAATTTAGTAAGTACGTCATATGTGGTCTCCTCCCAAGCAGAGAATTCTGGGTCTACTTTTGGACAGGATTATGGTGCTGTGTGCGCCAGCAGGGTAGGCTGTTCTGCTCCCATTTTTGGATGAGGGCAAGAGACTGCGTCTCCCCTTCCAGGACTCTGGGCCTGATGAAGAAGAAACTCTGATGTATCCAGGCGGGAAGCAGGCTCTGTTCCTTAGCAGCTCAGTTGAAGGCAGTCGCAGCAGCTGTCAGAACTGCGGCAGCAGAAGCCCAAAGCCAGGGAGTGGAGGGAGGTACAGGGCTCGTGGGACCAAATGTCAGACTTAGGCGTATGAGATGAGGCCAAGCTGGTGCAGGGAATATGGAGGGGTCTGGAGTCTGAGGCTAGGTCAGCTCCACAGGAGACAGCTACTCTGAGCAGTGTTTGAAAATTATAATTTGGAGTCTGATTCAAGGGCGAACAAAGCTTGTTAGGAAGTCAGGGCCAGCTTTCAGGATGGAAGGCCAGAGAGGCCAAGCCCACCTTCAGCCTCCCTGTCTTCTGAGAATTTCTACCTGCTCTGGTCTTAAAGGAGCAGACATCCAAAGCCAGTGTCTGTTGCAGGTTGAGGTGCTCCCCCCATCAGGCAATCCGAAGATGTTAGCATTGTGTGGAGACCCTAGACAGGGTCCACATCTTAGCCGAGAAAGTATTGTCTTCATTGCTTTGCTGGGGTAAACTGAGCACCCCAGCCCATGTGGGTCAAAGGTGTACGCAGTAGCAAATGCCTTTTATTTCAGAAACATTTTACATTTTCTATCATGAATTTTGAAATAGTCCTTCATACTGAGACATCCTAAAACTGAATTTGAAAACCACAAACATGAGTTTTAAGCTTTGCAGCTTCTTGCCTTCTTCTTGTCCACTGCAAGTTTTTCCTGAGCACCTGTCTCTACCAGAATGACCTTCCCCCACAGAATACACACTCTGAGATGGGCTTCTCAAAACACCTGCATTCCCTCTCCCGTCTCCCAACTCTCCAAAGACCTGGAGGGCTGGCTGACCTTTTGATTCTTAATTTGTAGGGTAAGGACAAAAGCCATAAAGTGGGCTTTTTTAAGGGACATAACAGCCAGCAAAAAGGCAAGATAGACACCTTCATGACAAAGGAATGCTGGTTAGGCATAGCCGTAAAGATTTCTCTTTCTTTCTCCATGATGTATGTCTCTTTGCCTAAAGGAGAACTTTGTGGGTAAAATTGTAATATTTCCAAAATATCTCGCCTGGCTTTAGTACATCTGCATATCAATAGGCATTCAGAGGTGGAAAGAAGTATGGCTTTAATTCATTTGCATCATTCCTCAGGGGTGGAGAGAAGTTCATCTCCATATCAATGGGTAATTACCTGGGCAAGGAGGGCTTATCTGTACTGGAGAGGTGAGGTGGGGGGGCAGTTTTGCTTCTGCTGGAGCAGGAAAGAGAGAAGGGCCCAGACTGCAGTTTGTAAGCAATAAACGGATTTTAAACTTTATTTCTCCCTTTGACTGATTTCGGTTTTAAGAGGTACTTTGCCCCAGGATTTCCTTTACCCGGACTTACAACTTTCATACTGTTTGCCCATTTTAAATGATACAGGATTCAATAGGAAAAAGAAGTGGGCACTCAAGCTCCCCACTGAGTGATCGTAAGGGTAGAGTTTGTTCTCAGTTCTTTTCCCCGCCAAAACAAAGAATTGAAAGGCAGAGACACAACAGTAAAGCGGAGTGAAAGTTTTATTTGAATGTACTCCAAGGGAGGAGTGGGCCGGAGGCGAGGTAGACAAAGGTCCTGACCTATTTGTGGAGGGTCTATTTATCATGTCCTAGCTGGGAGGCACCTCTTTGATTGACAGGGTGAGGTCATTTGATTGACAGTTCTGGTTATGCACCCATTCCTTTTGGTACACATGTCTTTTCCCAAAATACACACAGAAAAGCCCATGGGGATGGGAGGGGGGTAACAAAACCACAGTTTTATTTTAATGAGATCGTGCTGAGGGGTGGTTTGGGTGGTTCTTAGTTTTGTTAGATTGCACCCACGTTGAGATCTGTGTGGGGCCAGTTTGGCCTGCTTACCATAGGCAGGGAAGTTATCTGCCTATAAGCCTTTGTTGTCTTTAGGTGGGACCTCCAAACTGGGCAGGTTTCTTCTTAAACCTCATCTTCTCCTTCCCTGGCTGCTCGTGTCTGTCTTTCTACCTAATAATCTGACTCATCCTCTTCATTTTAATGGCCTTTGTTTGCAGTGCCCAGTACCTGACCTTAAATATCAGCGGAAGGGATTCCCTCATCAGTCAGTATGTGCACCCTGAGCTCAGCACAACAGATGATCATAGAGGAAATCCCCCCATGTCTGATACTGGGACTGATGAGGATATTTATCAAGAAGTAACTCTCCCTTCATTTTATACCAGCATTTCCTGCCCCTGAAATATTAGTTCCTAGCCCAGTGCTATCATCACCTGCAGGGAACACCGTGTGGGTGAGGCCAGGTTCCACTAGCCTTGCCTTCTTCCAAGATCTTCTCCAGGGTTCTCCTCTGTGGAGTGGCCTCCTGCAACCCCACCCCAGTCATTGTTTGCTAGGAGGCAGCTGGTACACTGGGAAGATGTAAGTCATGAAACCATAAAATTCTTAGAAGAAAACATAGGCAAAAATCTCTTGTATATAAACATGAGCAACTTTTTACTGAATGTATCTCCTCAGGCAAGGAAAACAAAAGCAAAAATGAACAAATGGGACTACATCAAACTAAAAAGCTTCTGTACAGCAAAGGACACCATCAGTCGAGCAAAGAGGCATCCTACAGTATGGGAGAATATATTCGTAAATGACTTATCTGATAAGGGGTTAACATCCAAAATATGTAAAGAACTTACATGCCTCAACACCGAAAAAGCAAATAATCCTATTAAAAAATGCACAGAGTTTATGAACAAACAGTTCTCCAAAGAAGAAATTCAAGTGGCCAACAGGTACATGAAAAGATGCTCCACACTGCTAATTATCAGGGAAATGCAAATTAAAACCACAAAGATATATCACCTCACACCAGTTAGGATGGCCAACATTGAAAAGACTAGGAACAACAAATGCTGGTGAGGATGTGGAGAAAAGGGAACCCTCCTACACTGCTGGTGGGGGGTGTAAATTAGTTCAATCATTGTGAAAAGCAGTATGGAGGTTCCTCAAAAAACTCAGAAATACAATTTGACCCAGGAAAAACACTCCTAGGAATTTACCCTGAGAATGCAGGAGCCCAGTTTGAAAAACATATGCACCCCTATGTTTATTGCAGCACTATTTACAATAGCCAAGAAATGGAAGCAACCTAAGTGTCCATCAGTAGATGAATGGATAAAGAAGAGGTGGTACATATACACAATGGAATACTATTCAGCCATAAGAAAGAAACAAATCCTACCATTTGCAACAACATGGATGGAGCTAGAGGGTCTTATGCTCAGTGAAATAAGCCAGGTGGAGAAAGACAAATACCAAATGATTTTCCTCATTTGTGGAGTATAACAATGAAGCAAAACTTAAGGAACAAAACAGCAGCAGACTCACAGACTCCAAGAAGGAACTAGCAGTTACCAAAGGGAAGGGGTGGGGAGGGTGGGTGGGGAGGGAGGGAGAAGGGGATTGAGAGGCATTATGATTGGTACACATGGTGTGTGTGTGGGGTGACGGGGAAGGCAGTATAGCACAAAAAAGACAAGTAGTGACTCTGTGGCATCTTGCTACACCGATGGACAGTGACTCTGGTGGGTGTGGGGAGACTTGATAATATGGGTAAATGTAACCACAATGTTTTTCATGTGAAACCTTCATAAGCATGAATATCAATGATACCTTAATAGAAAAATAAATAAAGGTGGGGAAAAGGGACTGTCTCTGTCCCCAGGATCTGTAGGTAAAAAATAACATCACTTTCACTGCTGTAGTTGTTAACATAGCAATTGCAGCTGAGGCGGCATCCCAAGGGAGCAAGGTGAGCTTTTCAACAGGCATGACCTCAGGTGCTCCTCCTCCCCCTGGGGATCTCCAGGGTCAGGGGCAGCGAGGGCAGAGGGCACTCTGGGGCTCAGGGCTCCAGATGCTGTGGGAGAGACCTGCCAGCTGTTTACCAAAGCCAGTCCCCTCCCCGTCTGAGAACACAGCCGGACTAAGTGTCCCCGCCCCCCTCGTGGGTGGGTGTGACCTTTTCACTGTGTTCTGTCCCATGAATGTCAGTGGAAGATGCCTTTTCCAGCCTGACCCAGGAAAACGACTCACCCACTCTCTCTCCACCCATCTGCCAGCTGGATACTGATGCTCGGGGCAGCTTTGGGAGACATCACCCATTAAAGGTGGCAGAGAGTCGGTAGCCTGGGTTCCTGAATGAATGCCTCCACCACAACTGGCCTCTGCAGGAGTAAGATATCAACTCTGGCATTCAACAGCAGAAAATCTAGGCTTATTTGTTATAGCAACTAGTTGCATACAAAAATCCCTACATACAAAAAAGGTGTTTTCATGATTGATTCCTTATGACCCACAGTTGAATGGCAACTTCTAAGGCTTCACCTTGGTAAGTCAATGGACCATCCACGGAGGTTCCAATACCAGTGTCTCAGGTGTTCATGAACGCGTACTGAAGAAATCCTTGGACAAATCACGAGTGGGTAAATAACTACCTGAACAGCCCTATCAGGAGTGGGTGAGATGGCAAACACGTCTTCTCCCTGCGCCTCTAGCTGCGTCTGCAACAGCTGAGAGTAACCACTGGCCCCTCGCGGGGAAGTGCGATGGCAGTTGTAATGAGACGCCGGACTCCCTGAGGCAGTCAGCAAGAGGCCCAGAAAGAGACTGGCTGGCCGTGGCCTCTGGCCGGCACTGGGGAGGGAGGAGGGGAACGAGGGAGATGGGGAAGGGTCGTTCAGGCAAAAGTCAGGGCGGCGGCACCTCTCGGCCTCGGGAAGGGGTGAGGGGCTGCTTCCTCCCATTCTCTACCCTGTGATGTAAGATGTGTGCAGTCGTAATTCCCAAACAGTTAAAAGCATAGCTCTTTTTTAATATAGAATGAATGTGCATCAAAGATACTAACTGAAAAGTGCAGGAACCAGTAAGATGATAAAGTTGGTTCAAAGAACATTCTGAAGAACGGGTTATTTATAGTCTATCAGAGAGGTGCTCTGTAATAAATGTGCTGCGTTAGACACGAAACTGGGGTTCCTACAGGGCAATGAAGCATAACTTTCAGGGTTATCTTTTTTACTTGCAAGAAATCTACATGTTGCATGTAACTTCATTGGGTCTGATCCCTGAATAGCAGAGCCAAATAATGTATTAATTAATATTCAGATGAGACTTTTAAGCAATTAATTAATACTCAGATAAACCTGTTAAGCAATTGTCCAGTATAACACTGAAGAGACACATTGCCCCCATCTTAGCCTTATTTCCAAGTTTTAAAAGACTTTTCCCAACAGTCCGCCTGTTCCGACCATAAATGATATCCAAAGATTTTTCTTCGTAAGCAGAGGCTGGTCTCACTATATTTTAGCCTGATTATTTACAAAGGTAAAGCAAGAGGTATTAATTAGCATACATTATGATCCTTGAACATATAGTACTGAGCAAATACTAAGGCCAGAAAGTTAACTTCTGTCTGGAAATCTGATTAAGGGATCTCAGATTAGGCTTTTTAAAAGGCTTAACTGTTTGTTCTTCTATCCCGAGCTTAGAAAGCAGGTCCAAGAATCTCTATCAGACTTCACATGCACTACCAATAGATTTTGGTGAATTCTTTCTTCAAAATTCTCCCAATTTTTTGTAAGATCACTGGCATGCCAGGAAGTGACATTCTATACCTCCTGTGAGGCTGGGACCCTGTCAGCCATTGAACACATCTCAGGCCAGGTTCCTGGGAGGGCTTTGTAAACATGGACAACACGCGTTTTAAGTATTGTAAGATGTTTACACCTTTTTAAAGGTGAGTTTGTCAAACTAGATCAGATGAGGTTGAAAGTTTCAATATGACATTCCTGATGTGGCCACAGTGGCACAATTGGTTTCTCAATTTATATCTTGTATGCAAATAACTATATTGCTGTGCAAAGTAAAGAAACTCAGAGAAGGTATTAGTTCCCAAGTTCTGAGGTGTCAGAGAGAATCCAGTATCATTAAAGTATATATTTCAGCTTGCCAAAGCACAGTCTGCTGAATTAGAGAAAGATTAAAGAGAAAGAAAACAGATTTCCTCATATACTTATCAGAAATAAGAATATTAAAAATTAACAATATTCTAAAGCAAATAACTGCAATTGTATTTCTCTCTTTATTCAGTCCTATGTAATTAGGTTTATTCCACTGGATCTGGGGTCAGCAGCTGCTTTCATAAAATTGTCTGCTTCTGAATTTAAAAGAATTCTGGAAATTCTGCCCAGTCCCCTGCTACAGCCTGGCAGCTGCCTAGTGTCAGCTTCACACTTTGGAACCAGTCTAGTCCCTACATCCCTAAGTCCCGTAAGTCTAGTCCTAGATATGACAGTAGTTACTGGTTCCTGCTGTAGTCCTTTCTTCAAGGTTCTGAGTCTGTCCTTTTTTGAAGATACAGATTCTAACCTGTGGACTCTTGGGGAAATGTCAGAGGAAAGTGGAAACCGCCTATAGTGGATACTATGTGTCTGTGGTTCATTTGGACATAAATAATAATACCAAAGTAGAGGACTTGGTGATATGGGTGAATGTTGCACCACTGTGTTGTGTATTTTAAACCATTATAAGATTGTACATCAGTGATACTTTAA
Organism: Manis pentadactyla; assembly: GCF_030020395.1. Lineage (NCBI taxonomy): Eukaryota > Metazoa > Chordata > Mammalia > Pholidota > Manidae > Manis > Manis pentadactyla. The sequence goes on from NC_080031.1 coordinate 97,873,101, forward strand.
TTTTAAAAAACAGTGGAAGGGAGTTTTTTCCCTGTTAGGATGGAATACATAACTTTTTTTTCCGGAGAATGAATCAGTGCCCCTTCTCAGGTAGGGACAGATCATGGACAACGAGAACTGTGGCGAATCTCTAGGACCTCCCAACCCCTTCTGGGATGTGATACCTTCTAAAACATTAATATTAATAACTACCTTGTAGCTAATAAAACTATTTTACAAGATGTATTCTTTGATTTAACAAAAGTAAAATTATTCTTTGACTTGACAAAGCAGTTGTTGTCATTCAGCTTTTACAACTGTTTAGAGCTAATTAAGAAATATGCAAAACATAATTATTTCTAGCATCCCTTTGTATTTTAAATAAAATTAAAGAATACATCTTTGTGAGTTCCCATGGGAACTTTTGGGACATTGTGAAGATGTTTAGGTATTAAAGAAATACTGTATTTTTTTCCTAAATTATTGTCTGATTTGGGGATGGCAGGATCAAGAGTTAGGAGAACTCTGGGTGCTTGATTAGGATAGAAACCGTGATAACCAAATGGTTAACTAATCATCAAAGTGGTAATATAATAATTTAAACTAACATCAAAGGTGACACAGTTTCATGGAAACTTGACTCCTTAAGAATCAAGGGCGTGATAAAGTCAGCCCAGAACACAGAAAAGTACTCCGGTGAGAATTGGAAGCCTTGTTATCAAGACAGGTAACACAGAACGTAAAGGATAACCTTTTACTCTCCCTTGCAGAAGCAGATTAAATGCTCTAAGATCAATTTATCATTTTAACAGAGAGAAATAAAATTCTAGTTTTACATTAACATCAGATTTAGGAGTAAAGTTTCTCCAGTAACTCCTACCCCTTGTATTAAATTTATCTTATGAGTAAGCCTAGCAGCCCTGAGCAAATTCTTCCAAAATTTTAGCTTTGATTATCTCCAACTCATTATTTTCAGGTAGTATAAACAAAGGTGGATAAAATTTGGTTTCCACAAATCTACAACTTCCTATATCCAAGTTTTGTCTGTGATGATCTTTTTCCATGTTTGGGAACAACCAGGCAATTTAAGTCAAAACTAATCCTTTTGTCGCTTTGGAGACACATCCCATTATCCTGCAAGTCACTGAATTTCTTGGCCATGGCTCCTACTATATAGTATTAGCCATTCATGTTGATTAAAATTTTTAAGTAGAGTAACTGAATTCTGTTTTAAATAGAAAACTGAGAGGTAGGTAGGTAATTGAAAACTACCTGTCAAACACAGGCATTTAGGAAACCAAAGGGCTCACAGGAACATATGATATGATTCCCTAAATCTACCCACAGGCTTTATACATCTTCTCAAAGTGGCAAAAAAGAACACATGCATTAACATGACCCAAAGATGTAGCCACTGTACAATATATGAAAGTAAGGAGCAGAAGTACATGGATTTATATATTAAGACTATACTCAGTAACCAAGATTTCTGTATTCTGTTTTACTTAGAAATTATCCAGGTATCCAAAATTTATTCATTAATTAACTCAATTTAATGTTAGTGGATGGTTTTAAAGTTGGTTAAAAATGTTGGAACTTCTATTCAAACTGACATGCTACAATAATACTTGCTGTTGATATAAAATTGTAATTGAAGTACATTGTAACTCATAAAATTGATGTTATAATTGAATCACAATTCAATTTAGTTGAGATTTTTACATTTTTCCCCATCCTAAATACTAAATAGGAGTAAAAGTAGCCTTTTTGATCAATAAATTAGTATATAACATTTCAGAAGTTCAGATTAGTTTCTTCTGAAAAACATTCCAAGATCTTACTTTTAAAAAATATTGTATTATACCCCATCCTGATAAAACCAGAGAAAACATACATGTAACTATTGTGAAGCCCAAATTATTAAATCATTCTGATTTGCCTAAGGATTCACCTTGATTACTTGAATTTTGGTTGTTTATAAAAATGCCTGTTAGCTAGAATTTTCTGTAGGAAAGGGTTTTTGTAAACCAGCCCATTTAAAATATTAGAGGTTCAGTTATTTGGGAGGACTTCTGGGAACATACATATTCGTGTAAGTGCTTAGCATCTCTACAAAAAATATTCATTTCATTTAGGAGACATTGTAATCTAATTTATTAATACCTTTCAGGAAAGGGAAATATTTCACACTCACACAATGAGAAGTAAAACTGTAATTACAGACACATAAACCTACAGAGAGCTTTCAACTTCAGTTCTACAAACTCAGTCACAGGTCAAGAACAGATATAGAAATAGAAAATTTCACTGGTCTAGACCTCAACAGTTGTTCTTAGTTCCAGGAAGAACAAGAAGTTTTCTTCGGTTGATTTGAGCTGGCAAATGGCCGGAGAGACAAAAAGACTAAAAAACTGGATTCTCAGTTGTTTCTGACCCAACAGAATGGATCTGATCATCCCAGTAGAAATCATGGCAGTCACCCATGGCAAATAACACACTGGTCGTGCACGCGTCAGAACTAAAGTTAGCCAGCGACCAGAAACAAAGGGAAAAACACAGAATTAGATCAAGAGGGAGAGTCAGGGAAGATAAAGTTCTAGTGCCGTTTGCATTCCATCCCTAGAGCCAGAATAGGATGCTAGGCTGAACAGCCTGTGAGGGGCACTTCCTGTACAGCAGAGTTGATTGGCACCAGCAGGTTAATCCACTTGGCAATCTCAGTAAAGCTGCCAAAACTGACAATTATAATTATTATAATTTTCAAGAAATTAAAAACATGCAAATATGGAACAAATACATGTCAAAGATTTAACTGACTCATCAGTAAGGGAACCAGTAAAATGGCAAAGCTGGTTAGAACTGCATATTGAAGAATTACATAGATCATCTATATCCCCAGAATTACATAGTTTACCAAAAAAAAAAAAGGCATTCTGAAATAATGGTGGTTATTACAATGTGGTAGGCCAAGAAATGATCCCCCAAGCATGTCAACACTCTAATCCCCAGAAGCAGTGAATGTATCACCTTACGTGACAAACAGGATTTTGAAGGTGTGATTTAGGTTACGGATCTTGAGATGGGGTGATAATCTGGGTGGGCTCCATTTAAGCACAAGTCTTCAAAAGTGGAAGAGGACAGACGTGGAGATCGGAGTGATGTGGTGCGGGGAGGGCCTGCTGTTGCTGACTTGGAAGATGGAGGGAGGGGGCCATGAGCCAAGACCTGCAGCAGCCTGGACACACTGGGAGTGGTCCTGACCTGACAGGTAGCAAGAACACAGGGGCCAGTGTCCTACATCTGAAAGGAACTGAATTCTTCTAGCACTTGGAATGAGCAGGAAAAGGATTCTCCCCAAGAGCTTCCAGAAAGGACCACAGTCTGCCTACAATTCAGTATTCTAGTCTGAGGAGACCTGTACTGGACTTCTGGCCTCCAAACCAGGGAAATAATACATTTGTGTTGTCTTAAGCCACTAAGTTTGTAGTAATTTGCTCTGGCACCAATAGAAAGCTAACATACTGAGAGAGAGATCAAATTTGTTAACATTCTATAGACCAACAAAACTATAACCTCTGAGGTTATCTTTTCTGCCAGGTAGATACCTACATGGTACGTTTCACTTCACAAGGTTTCATAACTTCAACTTCACTGGTTTCATAACTGATAGTAAATAGCAAAGTCAAATGCAGGTGCATTACTCTAGCTAATTAAATAGTTTGAATGAATCTGTTAAACAAAACTCTAGTTGATGTTGAAAGAACATACTATTCACCTTTCTGTCTTCTTTCCAAGTTTAATTAACTTTTTCTTGAAAGGTAAGAAGGGGAATCATTCCATTTTAGAGACCATTAACTCCATGAGGGCATCTCCTTATTTGTATCTGATGGTGTTGTCTTACCACAATGCCTGACACATAGCAGGTGCTCAATAAATGTTTGCTGAATGGATGAGTATACCCGTGCAACCTCATCTCTAAATATTTCCTGCTGTGTAGTGTGTGATTCAGCCACGCTAAACTCCTCTTCTTTTAACATAAACGAGCCATGCTCTCTCACCATGAGACTCGCATTTAGTTTCCCCTCTGTTGGAATCCACACCCTTGTTTGGCTTGGCTCCCGAGCAATCATACATTAGGTCTCAGCTTAGACATCACCTCCTCTGGGAAGTAGTGTCTGATTGCCTCATCTCCCCACACGTGATTCTCTCTGCTCCAACAGCCTCTCTGCTTAATGCCACAGCACTGGGCATGTCACATTTATCTTGTACAGACCCGTGCCTTAATGGTCTAATGTGGCAAACTGTAATAGTTTAAGCATCAATTCTAGAGTCAGACGACTTGGATTCAAATTCTACTCTGTGACTGACTCGCTGTGTTTATTTTAGGTAAGTTAACTGATCTTTCTGTGACTCAATTTTCTCATCTGTGAAATAGGTAATATTAATACCTCCATTGCATATGACTGTGGTGAGGATTAAATGTTAAGGGCTTAGGACGAAGCTTGGTATACAGCTAGCACATAGGAAGCTATTACTGTTTTGTAAGTTCCTTGCAATCAGAGCCACCATCTTGTTCATCACTGTCCTAGTTTCTGATGCAGAAAGCATGGCACAGAGTAAGTGCTCAGTATCCATTGGTGACTTGAATAGAATTGTAATCCAATGAGGGTTCTTCTATGGGACCAGAACTGGAGATAAAAATGCAATATCTTAACAGTGAGTTAAGCTATCCAGGGAGGCTCCACTCCAAAGCTGGGAGAGACCCTCCCCCTACAATGTCTAGAAGTCAAAGTAGCAACCCTGGTCCTCCTTGGCAGGGGCTGTTGACTCAAGCCTTCTGGGACATATGCCCTGTCACATTACAGGGGCAAGAACCTATCCCAAAAGGACCCAAGGACCATCTCAGCAAGGGAAGACCCTCTCCCTACCTCCCCAACCCACACACACCTCCCTCCACACCACACCCATGCTTGTTGAATTAGGAAATTGTCCAGCAGCCTCGAGACCCATGACATTGACCTGAGGAATCCACCTTCAAATTTCCCATCAGCTTGCTCAGGCCCAGGGTGTCCCCTGGAGGAGTGTAGAAGAGTTTGCTCTGGCTAAGGGAATGTAGGCTGTTCCTTCCCTCCCTGAGTTATGGGGTTGCTAGCTGAGCCATCACATCCTCTTTGGCGCGCAGCCTGTGAACTGTCCTCCTTTAGCCCTTGTGCCCTGTGGGGTCTGGAAGCACCAGCCCAGCCAGCAGCAGTGCAGAGCCACCCGCACAGGATGGAGCCTGCGATGACTTAATCAAACTCACACTCCCGCAGGCATCTGATTCAGCCCCCGCAGAGTGAAAGAAAAACATAAATTATAGAAAGGCACAGTCACTTTGCAGAAATTACCCTGAGCCAGCATGGAATTTGTACATGGACAAAACTGAGATTTAGTGTGAATTTTTAAAGGCCTCGTCCTGCGACTTGCTGAAGTGGTCTGGGCTGCACCCAAATGAGCTGTGAGGGGGCCTCAGCAGTGAGAGTCTGCACCCTCCTAGTTTTCCTCTGTTACTGAGTAAGGTTTTACAATCACAATTTTTGTGTCTCGCTTTAATATTTTTATTTCCCCTAACATTAAGGATCTTGAGAACACCACATAAACATAGGAATTTAAGAAAGGAGAGCTAAATGGAACCCCTCCGAATTATTATTTTACCTTTGAGAAAAGTGAGTCAGAAAAGCTTACCCCAAATGTCCAAGGTCAGCCACAGAGACAGAGTCCTGGATTCCAGATTGCTAGAAACACGATCTCATAAACAGTGGATACTGTTACTCCACCATCAAGCTAAGGAAGCACTCTATTGAATGGCATGAGACCGGGTTCTGAGAGCAGATATTTGATGAAAAAATAGAATTTTTCACTTCTAAGAGACTGTGAAAATTTTAACAGTAAATAAATAAATAAGGGCTTTCAAAACGCTTAGCGGCACCGGCAAAGGGAGCCCCAGTCAGGCCCGGGCTGACCTTCCTCTCATCCCTCCAGGAGAGTGGCTCGTTGACCATGGAAGCCCGTGCCCCGAAAGGCAGTTTACCTGGGCCCAACACACTGCCAGAAATCACAGGACTAAGCGGCATAAACACAGAAAGGCTCCAAGCACCTTCTGGCTTGACTACAAGACAGCACTCGAGCAACATTACAGTGCAGTTTCCAAGGGTGAGTTGGCACCACCCTTTGAGGGATCTCACCTCGGGGCCCTCTGAGGAAGCGCTAGGAAGTACCCTAGTACCTCCATCCTCTACAGCCCTCCCCGGTAGGTAGGAGGGGAACAGTGATGCAAATGGGTCAAGGCCATGCCTTGATCAACGAGGAGAATATGATTTGCCAGAGGCATCCTCTCCCGGGCTGTAGCCTGAAGTGTCTCCTCGCTCCCTCTCTGCCCCCAGGAATGCCTTGCTGGGCAGCACCCATCCCTGTGTAACCGGCAGTAGCTGGTATTGGTTAATGTGTTCTGCCTACCACGTAATGTAGTCCTGTGTTCAACAGGGGCTTCTTGAGACATTTTTTTTTTTTGCCTTTTGAAAATAAGTATGTGTATTTGATTAAGAAAACAATTACATAAAAGAAGAAAATCACTGGGGCTTTTATGACATTATAGGTTAGCTTTCCCTTCTGGTAGATCAAATAAATAGTTCCAAAACCATTCCTTTTGAATCATTTTCCAATTTTTATTCTTCAATATGATTGATTCTCCTCTATGTATTCCCTAAGAGAGTCTCAATCTAACTAAAATTCTTCCCAATGGGACCCTAAAATATATATGATCTGATACATGCTTCTGTTTTCTTAATTTACCTTTATTATATCTTTCTTCATGTTTACTAGTAATATCTAATTTATCTGTTTATTTTCGAATTACAAAGCCCCTATTATTTTATTTTTATTTTTATTTGAGGGATATTTGATGTACAGCATTATATTCGTTTTAGGTATACAATATAATTATTCAGTATTTGCAAAATGACCACCCCAATAAGTCTAACATCTGTCACCATACATAGTTATACAATTTTTTCTGTGATGAGAACTTTTAAGATTTACTCTTAGCAACTTTCAAATATGCAATGCAGTATTATTAACTATAATCACCAACCAGTATTTTATATACCCATGAGTTAGTTTATAACTAAACCTTTGTGCTGTTGGATTTCCTTGACCCGTTTGGCCCACCTGCATCACCTCCACCCCCACACAGTCTCGCAACAACTATGTTCTCTGTATCTATGAGATTGTTATTATTGCTTTTTAAGATTCCATTGTGAGATCAAACAGTATTTGTCTTTCACTGTCAGACTTATTTCACTAAACATAATGCCCTCAAGGTCTATCCGTGTTGTCACAAATGGCAAAATTTTATTCTTTTTATGGCCAAATAATATTCCATTGTATATGTGTGTTTGTGCGTGTGTCATATTTTCTTTATCCATTTATACATGTGTGGACACTTCAGTGGTTTCTGTATCTCTGCTATTGTAAATAATGCTGCAGTGTACATAGGGATGCATATGTCTTTTCAAATTGGGTGTTTTCATTTTCTCCAGGTAAATACCTAGAAGTGCAATGGATGGATCATATGGTAGTTCTATTTCTAATTTTTTGAGGATCCTCCATAGTGTTTTCCATAGTGGCTGCACAAATTTACATTCTCACTAACAGTGCATGAGGGTTTCCTTTAGTCCACATCCTGATCAACACTTGTTCTTTTTTGTCTTTTTGACAAAAAATAATAGTCATTCTAACAGGTGTGAGGTGGTATTTCTTGTGGTTTTGATTTGCATTTCCCTGATGCTGAGCACTTTTTCATGTGCCTTTTGGCCATCTAAATGTCTTCTTTGGAAAAATGTCTATTCACATCCTCTGCCCATTTTTATATTGATTGTTGTTCTGCTTTTAAGTTGTATGAATTCTTTTTATATTTTAGATATTAACCCCTCGCCAGATATATGATTTGCAAATATTTTCTCCCATTTGGTAGGTTACCTCTTTGTTTTGCTGATGGTGTCCTTTTGCAGTGCAGAAGCTTTTTAGTTTGATGTGTCCCATTGTTTATTTTGGTTTTTGTTGCCTTTGCTTTGGTGTCAAATCAAAAAAGTCATTTCAAGGGCATCGACCAAGAGTTTACTGCCTGTGTTTTCTTTTTAGGAGTTTTAAAGTGTTTTCTTTTAGGACATTTAGGTCTTTTATCCATTTTGAGTTAATTATTGTGTGTGATATGATAGTGGGCCTGTGTCATTCTTTTTCATGTGGCTGTCCAATTTTCCCAACACTTTTTTGAAGAGATTGTCCTTTCCCCATTGTATATTCTTGGTATCTTTGTAATAAATAGGTTGACTATATATGCATAGGTTTGTTTTTGGTCTTCTATTTTGTTCCACTGATCCATGTGTCTGTTTTCATGCTAATACCGTATTATTTTCATTATTATAGCTTTGTAATATCATTTGAAATCAGGGAGCATGATAACTCCACTTTAGCTCTTTCTTAGGATTGCTTTGTCTATTTGGGGTCTTTGTGGTTTCACAAAAATTTTAGGGTTGTTTGTTCTGTTTCTGTGAAAAATGCCATTGGAATTTTGATAGGGTTTACACTGAATCTGTAGATTGTTTTGGTTGGGATGGACATTTTAATAACATTAATTATTCTGATCCATGAGCACAGAATATGTTTCCATTTTTTTGTGTCATCCTCAATGTCTTTTATCAGTCTTAAGATTTTTCAATGTACAAGTTGTTCATATTGTTTAATTTATTCGTAGGTATTTTTTTCCTTTTGATGCAATTGCAAATGAGGTTGTTTTCTAAATTTCTCTTTCTGACAGTTCACTGTTAGTGTATAGAAATGCAACAGGTTTCTGAATGTTGGCTTTGTATCCTGCAACTTAACTTAATTCTTATTTATTAGTTCTGACAGTGTTTTGGTGGTATCTTTAGGGTTTTCTGTGTGTAAGATCATATCATCTGCAAATACTCACAGTTTTACTTCCTTACCATTTTGGATACCTTTTTTTTCTTTTTTTTACCTAATTGCTCTCACTAGGACTTCCAATACCATGCTAAATAAAAGTGGTGAGAGTGGGCATCCTTGTCTTAATCTTAGAGGAAAAGTTGAATATGATGTTAGCTGTGGGCTTGTCATATATGGCCTTTATTATGTTGAGGTACATTCCCTCTACATCCTCTTTACTAGCAGTTCTTATCATAAATGGTGTTCAGTTTTGTCAAATGCTTTTTCTGTATCTATTGAGATTATCATATGATTTTTATCCTTCATTTTGTTCGTGTAGTATATCACATTGATTGATTTTTAGATGTTGAACCATCTTTGCATCCCTGGAATAAATCCCACTTGATCATGATGAATTAAATTTTAATATAATTGTTGCATTAAATTTGCTAACATTTTGTTGAGAATTTTTGCATCTATATTCATCAGGAATATCAGCCTATAATTTTATTTTCTTGTGGTATCCTTGCCTAGCTTTGGTATCGAGATGATACTGGCCTCATAGAATGAGCTTGGAATTATGCCCTCCTTTTCTATTTTTTGGAAGAGTTTAAGAAGGATTGGTATTAATTCTTTTTTGAATGTTTGGTAGAATTCACCAGTAAAGCCATCTGATCTTAGACCAGTTTTGTTGGGAAGTTTTGATTACTGATTCAGTCTCCTTTCTGGTAAAAACGTTCAGATTTTCTATTTTTCCATACCTCGGTCCTAGAAGGTTGTATGTTTCTAGGAATTTATCCGTCGCTTCTAGGTTGTCCACTGAGACAACATCTTAGCCTAAATGAAAGGGTGTTAGATACATGTCCAATAATCTAGGTTCTCCCTAAGGCTCCATAGGGAAGATTTTCTGGGGGTTCTTGAACTAGTCCCAGTAGGCAGCTGCCAATGATAACTTTCTCTGGTGTTTGTTCAGTTATTCTTTTCTTCCTCCAGTTGCTTGACTGAGACCTCTGGGTAGGGCCGATAGAAGACAACTTCTCAAATGCCAGTGTATATCAAAGTCTAGCTCACCAGAAATGCCTGATTCTGCCCAAGAAGGCAGGGAAAAATCCAGAGACCCTCCTAGAAATGCTGTAGCTCCCAGAGCATCCTGTTATCCCAAGAGCCTCACTGGCAGGTATATACCAAGCATATCCGCATTGACACATGATTCTTGACTATAGAGGAAGGAGAGATGGAATAATCAAGATCATCAGTAACACTGGGAAATAAGAAAAGTCAAGCCATAAACCATGAATTCTCAAGACCTTTGTGATGCAAAGTAGCAGACAGTGAAGACATTGAAACACAACGGCTGCTTATTGGTTGAAGAATCTGGAAACTTAACATACAGAATTAAACACTGCGTAACCAAGTGAGTGTTGCTCTTCAAAGTAGTCTTGGCAGATGTGATGTTTATTCTATAAATACCTCTTTGCTTAAGATCTTCAGCCAACTCCAGCTCAGTTTACTTCCTAAGCAGTGACACATTCTTTTGCTGTCCCCTCAATGATGCAAAATCTTTGTCTTTGGAGCATGGATTTAAATTTTGGAAAACAGACTAAGGTCGTTAAGGGGTCTAATCTGCTGGGTAAATTGGATTGTACCATTCTACCATTCTCTCTAATCCCCTGCAAAGTGACTGTGAGGTAATGAAGCTTATATAGATTCCTTGATAACTTTGGAAAATGACCCTGAAGATATCTTGAGAGTAGAAACATTAATGAAAGGTCTGTCTGAGGCAATGAAAGCATCTTTAAAATAAATATACAGCCTTCAGAGTGGCTGTGGTGAAGTAAAAGTAGGGTACGTAGGTCTGGGCAAGATTCCTTTAAAAACAGAATCAATGTTCATTTATCACATACATAATCAAAAACTTTACAGTATTTCACCTTGCTTCCATCTCTGAAAACCTAAATAAGGGAAACAGGCTCCTTAGGCTTCCAGAATCTTTCAGGAAACTCTCTTCTCCTTACCTCTCCTAGCACACACATGACACACAGCAAGAGGTTGAGAGGGAGCCTGAGATCATGAGAGCTTCATAGAGAGAGACAGACCGCGTTTTGGCAGTGGCGTACGATGATTTCCTTTTCCTGCCAGCCGTTGTTTGCTTGATGATTCACTAACTCACTGCAGAAAAACTGAGTGCTGGATCTCCTGCCTCTGAGCTATTGAGACCAAAAATGTAAATTTTAGCAGTGTTCATTTAAGTCAAAGATCATTATAAATGCAAATAATTTCTAAAATACACACACACATACACACAGAGATCAAGTTTGTAAAGAAGTAAATATATTTCATGTTTAGGATTACAAAAGCCACATTAGTGATTTTAGAAGCCGAGCGTCAAGAGAGTCAAGATGTTGAGCACTATAGCCGTTCTGTGCTGAATTGAGCAAAAGTAAATTTATTTGAATGATTTGATTAGATCTATTAGATTCTATGTCACATGGAATTAAAGCACTGCCAGTCCTGAGAGACCTCACTCATTGCTAAATTGTCCACTGACTAGAGGTTGAGTGTGTAGATTGGCATTTGGGTCAGTTGGAAACCTCCACACTGGAGCGCCACCTTGCCCAGTGCAAGAAGCAGGAGTGTGCTGGCCGTGGGCTGGCGCTCACCAGGCTCAGGCTGTGGTCTGATGGTCCTCTGGAAGTTTGGGCTTCCCTTCAGCCTTCCCCTATGTGACTGCCTGCAGTGCCTCCCATCTGTCATGGGGACAGGACTCAGAACCAGGAACCTGGGGAGAACCTAGATTTCTGGGCATGTGTCCAGCACCCTGGACAGTGTATTGCCCGAAGCCAGAACTAGTGTCCCTTAGTTTCCTTACTGAAATCCCAGGTCCGCCGCAGAGCTGTTCTCCCTCCCTGCTTCTCTCCAGTCTGCTATGAACTTATGGGCAGAAGACCCACCTGTCTTTGAGGAGGGGAAGACCTGAGAAGGAAGATCAAGGGCCAGGATCAAGTCCTGGGCCCTCAGCTTCTTACCCACACAGCTTCTACAGATCTCGGGGATGCCCCAGGTGGGCCCTGGAGTTCCCCCCACCCCACCTCTGCACAGGACGCTCATCTCCCCCAGCCCTTCTGACTTTGTGGGAACCAAGAGCTTTGGCCCTGAGCTCGGCTGAGGCAGGATGATGCACATAGTGCAGCAAAGATCAGGAAGGCACAGGGACTCCCCTCTACCTCCCCTGCAAGAGGAAATGTCATGCTGGGGATGAGGAGGAGGAGGAGGGTGGTGATGGTGACGGTAGGGTTTTGGAAAGCAAGTACCCCGTGCCACCCATTTTATACTTTATTAAGTTAGTATTGAAGAGACTTTATAAAGAGACAATGGGAGAAACAGCTTGGACTCAGTGAGTCAGCTGACCCCAAGCCTTTATTCTCTTTGCCCGCTCTCCTGAGGCGTGGCCTAGATGCCCCACCCTCTGGGAAAGCTTCCCTGACCTCCGTAGCCCCTCACAGGTTGAGTGTGTTCCCGCAGCTCCTTACGTTTCTGTCGGAACACCTCCCTGCACACACACGCACACAGTGGGCTGTCTGTTAAACGTGACTGTCCCCCTTGATTAGGCTGTGAGCTGCAAGAGACTGGCTTTATTTGTCTTTGTAAGTCCAACCCAGTCCAGCACTAAGGACAGAAGATGCCACAAGGATGGATGGATGGATGGATGGATAAAAATCTATACACAATGCCTGGATTTAACAGCTGATGAATATATCCTATATGCCAGGCCATTGTGCTAGGTGCTAAGATCTCAGTAGTCATGAGACATCAGTTCCTGCCTTTAAGGAGCTTCCGGTTGGTTTGTAAGTCATGAGCTCTAATTCCTTTCCTTCTTCCCATCTGCTGAAATCCACCTGAGAGTCCTGCTCAGTGTGTGCTGTGTACAGCCTGCATGTGGAAAACAGAGCAGCAATCTGGGCCCTATTACCAGTCCTGCCTGCACAGAGGATAATGTAAATAAACGTGGACAGCAGTGGTGGGCAGAGTTCAGTCCTTTGTGTCACTGTTCAGAGGCTCCTACTGTCTACAGTCCTCTCAGGGCCACCTGTAGCCATTTACCTTTCCAGGTACCTCTCTCCTGCCAACTTCAGTCATGGCCCAGTGCAGCAGATGCCAGAACCTCCATCTCCCCACACTGAGTGCAGATCAAATAGCCTTATGCAAGGCCACACTAGCACCGCTTGCCCCTGGTTCCCTCCCCTGCATAAGAGAAAGGGTGACTACTTGCTGCTGAGCAGGTCTGGGTCTCAGGTAGTTACTTTCCTAAGCCCTCAACCAGCCTGCAAGATAAATGTCACAGATAAGGGAATGGAAGCTCTCGGAAGTTGGACAGACTTTTAAGACCAGACAGGATTTGAAGTCAGGTCTTGCTAGATCCATAGCAGGTGCTTATCTTGTTACATCAGACTTTATGGAGCAAAAGGAAGGTTTCTGTTTTGGAAAAATGGGACAATGTGCTGAAAGGAACAAAGCTGGATTCTTGGTAGTATTACCAAGGGCTGTGGCAGTCCTCTGTGCAACTGCGGTCTTTCCTCTCACAACCTGAAGAAAAAACAAATACCTGCCAGTGGAAGAGAACTGGCAGGAAGGAAGGAGCTTACAGGGCTGATGTTAAATTGCCAGTGAACCAGTGAGCTATGGAAAATGCTTCACTCATGAACAACTTTATAATCCAGCAGGGGGCAGCATGCTCCCTGTCGTGCAAAGGAGATTTCAGAAAAATGGGCTGAGGTCGGGGTAAGATTGGGACTTAATTCACAGATGATGCATGAGCTGACTGTTAGGTGCTATTGAGACCCCAGTGTGCGGTGGCAGGTTTCAGTCAGCAGCTAACGTGTGGTGGGCACCCTGGGCAAGACTCGGGCTGGGCCTCAGTTTGCAGCCATGGAACTGGCAATGCATATGGGCTGGTACAATGGCAGTCAGACGAATACATCTTGCGCAGCGTGGGCAGGGCTAAGATGAGGGCAGCTCCTACTCACACCTCTGCAAGTACTAATAACAGTCCCTCTTCCCGAGCTTGTAACTGCTGTGGCCTGCGTAAGACAAGGGCATAAATACCTTACAGCAAATGACGGTCATTCATTCAACGAACACCCATGGGCCAATAAGAAGACAAAGCTACTAAGACATAGCCTTTAATCTCAGTTTGCTTATCTTTTGGGCATCATTCCACACATTTTACAAAAGAGGGAAAATACTTTCAGAAGGCTTGTTAATCTGGGGCCATGAAGCTGGTGTGTGACAGACACAGGACTGGAACACAGGACTACCTGACCATGAAGCCTGCATCTTTCCATGATACAGCAGATGCTGAAATGACGCTGGAATGGTCCTGGAAATGAATTTCAGATTATCTACCTCCATCTGTAAGCATCCCTGGAGTTTGAAGAGTTGCTCTGATACAAGGCCAGGGGCTTGTTCATGGGCCCCGTCAGGCCATTTGGCTCAGACGCCTAGAAAGAGTCGAGCTGCTGTGGAAGTTCTTCCTGGGAGGCGGTTCATACTGCAGAGCAGTGGAGTCGGGCCTCACCCTCCCTGCACATGGCACAGACACAGCGATGTGCCCCCCGGATCACTTCAGGGAAGGGCTTGCTGCCCAGCAGCGGACATCTCACTCAGCAGCTCCTGCAGGACCTGCCCCAGCCGCACAGTGCCGCCTCGCCTGGGCCATACTCTTCCTGGGCAGCCCCTAGTCAGTGTGCCAGGCCCAGCCTTTCAGCCCAACAAGGACTGGGTGATGCTGGCTTCCAGGCTCCCCACCTGGTCGGCCAAGGCTTTGTGGGGCCTGTGTTGTAATTCGACTCCTCCCTCTACCCAGTGGTGCTTCCGCCCCTCTCCTTGCACTGGTGTTCATCCCTGATAAACATCTGTACTCCCCTCTCAGCTCTCAGACACCCCAACCTGCAATAGCAGTGAATGCCCTTTGGGGTTTGCACACGTGAGAGGCGCGCTGGGTGGGCGATGCAAAGAAACAGTACAGCCTTTGTCTGAAGATGCTCATCAGTGGGCACAAACAGGGAAGTGCGGATGGCGCAGCTCCAACTCCCGTCTGCTGAAGATGAGCTCAGAGTGTCATCTTCCTGCCTCTGCCGACAGCCAGCACCGTGGGGCCATCCTTGGCGTTCAGCCCGCTTAGGGCGAATCACAGGGGGCTGCAGCCCCATGAGGAGTCCTCCTGGCCCTGGACGCCAGCTTCTTTGCAGCTGAGCTGCCGAGCATTTTGCTCACAGCTTCTCCTCATAGTCACTGACACCATCCTGGTCTAAGCCACTGACATCTTTGCTGGGCTATTTTGGCAGCTCCGTCCCTGGACCCTTGCTTCTGGTCATTCTCCACACCACATCCACAGTGAACTCAGCAGATAAGACAGATGGCTTCCTCCACTGCTTAAAGCTTTCCAATAGCTTTGCATTGCTTTTAGAACAAAATCTATACCACTTTACATGGTCTGCAACATTCTCCATAGTCCGACCCTACTTATGTTTCTGACCTCAACAAATATTTTTTGGGTCAACCACATGCCAAGCACCTGACATTTCAGCAGAGTCATAAAGGGCTTTGACAGAGGGAGCCATGTGGACATCTGGTAGGGGTGCGGGGGGAGGAAGGGCCCCAGTGGCATAAGGAGCAGGTTCAAAAGCCCTGTGGTGGGCATGTGCTTGGCAGCTTTCAGGAAAGCAAGGAGGCTACTGGGGCAGAGTGAGTGCCGAGGAATGGTAGGAAAGTTCAGGGGCGTGTGAGGTCTAATGGTCACCACACAAGCTTTAAATCACACTCAGAGATGGGAGCTCTGAGAGGGATACCAAGTCCAGCATTTCATCCTTACCATTCCCCCTGAACTCACTGTACTCTCCCATCAGTCATCTATCCTTTTCTATAAAATCAGGTTCGTGTTACCTCAGGGCCTTTGTGCTTGCTGCGCCCTCAGCCGGCTGCTCCCCAACTCTGCGAAGGCACCTGCTTCCTTCAGGTCTGAGCATGACTGTCATTCTTGCCCATGTGCTGAGAGGAGACCCCACCCCCTTCCCATCCCAGAAGTCGTGTCCTCTCCTTTTGGTAGCATTTATCACGATCTGTATGTAGCCTTTCTGTTGATCTGTTTGTCTACCTGCCAGTCTGTTAGCTACATGAGGTTTAGGACTATGGCTCTTGTTCCCTGGCACTTAGCTCAGTGCCTGGCAAATGGTGGTCGCTTAATAAACATTTGTTAAATTAACAAAGAGTGGAAACGGTTGCCCTGTACTCCAGGGGCTCAGATCCCGGGCGAGGAGGCGATGTCACTGAGTATCATCTGCATGTGAGGAAGGGCAAGTGCAGACAGAGCCAAACAAATGCCTGCTGGCAAAGGGGCAGAGATGCGGCCTGGCAGGGAGAGCCTTGGCACAGCTGGCATAAGAGAAGGAGCTGGAGCAGGTGGAGAGCTGTGCTGCTGGCAGGCGGGCAAGGCTGTAGACTGCCAGACCTGGGGCCAGGGGCCAGGCCAGCGGGAGTGGGGCACCGGCAGGCAGGGCAGCCTTCGCTGCACCCAGCCTGCAGGGGGAGGGTACGCAGTGCTCCCCCAGGGCCAGGGCAGGGGGCATCCACCAGCATCCTCGACCACGAAGCCATTGCGAAAGCTTGCTTTTCCAGGTGACAGAGGGAGGCGTGGTGACCATAAATCAGAATTACCTGCTCTGTCATGCAAAGAGGGTGGTTCCCCAGCACGTCTCTACAGACACAGAAGGAAAGAAACCTCCCCAGTTTCAAGTACCAGGGCCAGTTCGTTGTGTTCTAACCCACCGGTCCCTGCTTGAGCACTGCAACAGCACTCAAAGCTTCCCCACCGACAAGTCCTGACCTCCGATACCCTTGCTCTGTACACAGTCAGAAAGTAGCCTTCCTGCCAATGTCAGGACCTAAAGGAAGTAAAGCTACTGAAAAATATTGAAACTCTCTTTGTGCTTCAACGCGGACTCCCCCTGCAAACCTTCTCCTCTCCCCCCAGCCTGAAGGTTTCTCTGTGGCTGTGGGGGGGGTGGTGCTGGGGGGAACAACTTTTCCACATCACCGGTGAAAGAAGGCAGTGTGTGCCAGCTCAGAGCAGGGGCAGGGGCCGGTGGGGGACAGGACAGCCCTGCTGGGAACACCAGCCAGGTATAGAGCCAGTCCGGCCTATTTCTTGGTAACTGTTGGTGCTGGCTGTGTTTAGCAGCAGCTTTCAGGGCAAAGCTGGTTGAGCTCATGGATTCTTCTGCTCTGGGTATTTTTCTTGACTTCCTGAGGCCTTGGATAGCAGGTCTCTCCTCCTCCTGACTCTTGCTGGGGTCTGCACCAGAGTTAAAAGCTGCTTGCCTTGAAGGACCCCCACTGCATCAGCCCCATGTCTGGAACACGCTGAATTGGAAGAAACGTGCCTCACCTCCCCCACCCCCAGATTGCTGCCCAGAGGCAGTCCTTAAGCATTTCTGGGGCGGTCGGGGGAACACCTGCAAGTGTGCAAAAATTGGAAGGGCGTGGTTCTGGGTCATTTCATCTCTTGGGTTTTTAGCTCACCTGCAAACCTTTTCAGAGAGCCTCTCCCTGGGTCATCCTCCTCCCTGGCTGTGCTGTGAGGGGGCCATTGCTACCTGAACCCCACCTGGGTTCCAGTTCCGAGGCCCCAGTTCTGGTCCTCCACTGCCCCCCAGTGGCTGGCTAGGCTCACTTCACCCTGACTGCTGAGCTTAATATTTATTCCTCTTAAATTCCTTTAATCACAGTAGACTCTGCATTCACCCCCTATACGCCTAACCCTTAGGCATAGGGACACAGTGCGTGACCTAAAAGAATATAAGCTCCCCAGGAACTGAGGGCATACCCACAAGGGAACAATGAAGCTCAATAAGACAGCATGTACTCCCAGGGGAAGTGTGATATTGTGATTTACGAAGAATTATATATTTGGTCTTTGTCCACTGTTCCCGTCAAAGCTCCTAAAACCCTTGGCATTTCCTAAGTGATGAGAGCTATAAAGGTGTGTTTCGTTAGGTTAGTAGGGTAGCTTTTGGAATGCATCTGAGAGTGGGGGCTGGTTGCCAAGAGGACCAATCATGTGATCAGAGAGTCAGAACTTGCAGTCCCACTCTATCATCTGACCTCCAGGGAAAGGAGAGGGGCTGGAGATTGAATCAATCACCAATGCCAAGTTACTGAATTAATCATTCTTATCTAGTGAAATCTCCTTAAAAAAACAGAAGGACTAGGTTTGGTAAGCTTCCAGGTTGGTGATCATGTGAAGGTCATGGGAGCTGCTTCTCAGAGGAAGCATAAAAGCTTCAAACCCTTTTCCCATCCTTTTCCCTATGCATCTCTTCCATCTGGCTATTCCTGGGTTATCTCCTTTTATAATCAATTGGTGTCTATCAAAATGTTTCTGTGAGTTCTGTGACCTATTCTAGTAAATTAATTGAACCCAAGGAAGAGATCATTGGAATTTCCCATCTATAGCTAATCAGCTAGAAGCGTAGGTAACAACGTGGGCTTGCAACTGGCAGCTGATTTGAAGTGAGCAAGGGGGCAGCCTTGTAGGACTGAGCCCATAGCCTGTGTGATCTGATGCTATCTCAGGGCAAATGGTGTCAGAGTTGTAGGAACCCAGCTGGTGTCCAAGAATTGCTTGGTGGTGTGGAGAAAACCTGCCCCCACCTGCTGACATTAGGATTGGGTCCCAGAACCCGTTTAGTTGGTGTCAGAAGTGGGATTTGCTAGCCTGGCCCTGGCTCACAGAAAGCTGGTTTGGGAAAAGACAAGATGAACCGTTGATTCCTGAATGGTCAAGCAGTCACCTGTGTTATGGAGCAGCAGCTGTGTTATGTATTCAGTTACTAAAGGTAAAAGTTACCAATGGAGTTTAGAGATGGACCCAACTCCTGGGGAGTTGAATCACAGGAAATACAAAGACATGCAGAATAATAAGAAACATGGTAAATATACAATCCTTTTTTTATTGTTACCTGTAGTAGCTAAAATAAAAGTAAGAGGAAGGGCTAGGTTGGGCCTTGATGCTAAACCAAGCTCAAATTTGGATCTGTCTGAGCTTCAGCCACTAGCCTCAAAGCTGCCCAGAAAGGGAAATATTATACCAGGGCAAGAGAAAGTGCCTCTAAGATCCCTGGTCATCAAGAAAGTAGTCAATGCAGGGAGATGGCAAAAACCAAGGATCTACTGCCACCAGGGCCTATACTGTGAAGGAACTGTCTCATTTTGTGGATCAGTATCATCAGCCTCCCAAGGAACCTTTACTAAAATGGGCCATGAGAATAACTAATCTAGGAGCCGTGTCAGGTTTTGAATGCTGCAGAGTGGAAGAGGATGTTTGGGTTGATAGGGGACCCACGACTCATAGTGGACCAATCACAGGTGGCTGCCCATGATCTAGACACAAGAGGTTATTCCCAAGGGACCACCGTAAGGCGGTTTATCCTGAGACAGGGTGGGTCCGTCTCCCGCTGTGAATGCAGTTGATACGTTTCACAGTCCCCATGAGGGACTGACTGTAAGAGGACTGGGGTATTCACTCACTGAATATGCCCCTTCCCCAGGACATGGTAAACGCTGTGCTTTAGGGGGCCTCTTTCACATGGGCACCCATATTACCTTATTGTTGCAAAACTGAAGGATGGTTTGGGGAGCCTTCGCTGCTGATGGAGAATGGGACAGAGGCCCTGGCTGAAGGATGGTTTGGGGAGCCTTCGCTGCTGATGGTGAATGGGACAGAGGCCCTGGCTGAATCTTCCTCCTAGATTAGTTATTCTCATGGCCCATTTTAGTAAAGGTTCCTTAGGAGGCTGATGATACTGATCCACAAAATGAGACAGTTCTTTCATAATATATGCCCTGTTTTCAGTAAATTCAAGTCTTTCCCCTTTAAATTCCAGAAATCTCAAGATAAATATGACAGTTGAGTATGGAGTCGAGTAGACTCAACAGGCACCAGAAGTAATAAGCATAAAGGGAGACCTTCAGCAATCCAGCCCTTGAAGTAACTCGTCCATGGAGAAGGGGAGGCACTGACCCTGAGGCCCACAGATGCTAGATCTGATCTGTGCCCTGTCCCCCTCAGGTTTAGTTGAGCCCACAGTGGCCTTGTGTGGAAGTGTGTAGAATTGTCCCCTATTACAAACAGGGAGACTGAGGCTGAAGAGCTCAGGCATGAGGTCACATACCTGGTAAGTGTCCAAGCAGGACCTCAAGGCTCTCCGAGGTTCCGTAATTGGCTGCCCCTAATAACAACCACAACTAACCCTGAGTGGGTCCATAATCCGCACAGCACTCTCATATGTTTAATTTAATCGTCATGGCAACTCCATGAAGCTGGAAGTATTATTTTCATTTTACAGGGAAGAAAATAAACTCTCAAAGAAATAATATCCCCCATGACTCATTGTCTAGTGGGTGGGTGAGCTAAGATTAAAATACAAATACACTACAAGGTTCTGGTTTATGTCCCATCCTGCCATTAAAGTCTGGGGACTGCGTTTTCTTGGGACAGCTGTTCTGTCTGCCAGCCCAAGCTGGGTGCCAAGTGCCACACGTGGTCCCCGACGTGCATCAGCCGGCGTGGCTGCTCCTGTCGGTTTTGTCACTGCTGTTCCTGCATGCGTCCCCTTATGAGGTTCTGTGACAGGGCTCGTTAGGAACAAATGCCTCTGCTCTGCAAGAGCCCTGGGCTAGTCTCATTGAAAATCTCCTGTGCCATCCCCTTGAGAACCCTTTCCCCTGATGGTGAAATTTATCTAGAGGGCTTGCCTGTGAGGAAAAATCAGCCTCCAGCAACACGAAGGAAAGACACACCACGTTCAGAGAGGAGGAGAGCGTGATTCCTGCTCCCACAGTGTGGACCCCAGGAAGAGTGAGTGACAGAAAGCCCAGAGGTGGCACGCAGCTGGCGTTCAAGCAACCCAGGATCAAAACCAGGGCTCGTGTTACCTGGGATTCTACCTGCTCAGCACTGGACATGCCCCACCCCATAGAAGCATTCTAACAACTCAGTGAGGGCAGAATTTTCATATTCCCATTTTACAGGTGAGAAAACAGAGGCTTGGTAAACTTAGGTCATTTGCTCAAGGGTTCACAAGTCAGTCTGATTCCCTCCTCTCTGCTCATCACTTTGCTGCAGAACCCAAAAGCAACGGCTCTCAGAATCACGCAGAAGACCCCATCTACAGCATTTTCTGATATAATAGGCCTGCAGTTGGGCCTGAGGTTTTGCATTTTTAACAAGTTCCCAGATAATCTGGGAAGTTTGGAGAACCACTGTTCTAGTAGCTGGGTAGCTAATGAATGATTTGCTCAAAACCAACCCAAGAGCATAGCAAAAGGGGGTTGCCTCCTTCACCATGGATCACCCTGCATTTGGAGATAACGCGGACTGGTGATGTCAGCAGTGGGCTTCCTCCGCTGCAGCAGTAGCTGACCCTGAACCTGACCCTCTGCCCTGTGGCTCGCTCCCATGGAGAGGGCAGGGAGGTGGGCTCTGCACCACTGAGCCTTAAAAGAGCCCAAACGGGCCTCCAGTGGGCTGATCCATTAGGCAAGGACATCAGAATGGTGGGCTTCAGGGGCCCTAACAGCCAGTAAGTGCTGGAGGCCAAGCCAGCGGAGACACCAGCCATTAACAAGACCAGGAACAGCCAAACTCTACCCTCATTTTGTCCACCACCAAAATCTGAACTGAGCATCCCTGGAGATTTGCTTTCACTGTCTCAGGATCAAAAAGCAGACATACTTGCTCTGCCTGCTGCTCTGAGGGCATGTGGCCTCCCTCCCACCCCTACCCGACACACAGGCTGACAGGAGATGATGACAACTGGCAGGAGGAAGGAAAGAAAGGGGCCAGAGCCAGCCGTCAGCGGGTGGTAAACATGGGAGCTTAGGAGGTCCCACCCCTTGTCCTAGGCACTGCCCCTGTCTGCTGAGGCCAGGCCAAGGTCAAAGTGCACAGGGCAGCAAGAGACTTAAATTCACGGTGAAAGACAGTAGCATCCTTCCTGTGTGATATGCTCTTCTGTGCTCTGCTTTAGGTCAGGCTGACCCTGGACTCTTAATATGGATGCACAGACAATCCAAACGCAGATAATACTGTATGTATAAGGAGTCGTCCAGCTGGTGAACATATTTTCTAATGATTCCACCTTTGGATCTACACTGATGGAGCCAGGCAAAGTCAGGGCAGCAGGTGATGTGCAGGAGCTCTTCTTCTAAAAGCCTATGTCGAAAATCCACTGCTCTGCAGTAGCCACATTACAGTTTCAGCAATGCCTGAGTGTCACATATAAGCACAGAAGTTGGGGACTATCAGTGGGTCACCTGGCAATATCCAAAAGGAAGATATAAGTGGTTTCCAAAAAAATGTTTTAGTTTATGAAACATCTTACCCAAAGCCAGCCAGCTATGTAGATCGGAAAGCAAAAGTCATAGTCCCATTTCTTTTATGTCAGTTTAAAACAAACATTTTAACATTGAGATAAATAACAAAGCAAAACAAAACAAAAGAATGAAAAGCAAAAGAAATGAAGAAAAACTACGTGTATGACTGTGGACTCGCAGCACCAACTGCTCGGATCACGTGAAGCATCTGACAGCCCCGATGAAGGGGCAGCAGCAGGGAACAGGGACAAGGACACATTTTAAATCTACATAAAGCCTAGGAGGGCCTGGGCCCCGCTGGGGGGAGACATCACCGCCCACAGCAAGTCTTGCTTGTCAGTCTCACCTCGGGCCCCGGGGAGAAAGTCTAGATTCTGGATTTCTTAGGCTTAAAAGAGATTGTGGCGGGACAAAAAGATACTTACCAACTTACAGTCCTGATGGGCTTCTTCCATCAGCGGTTCTCAGTCTTGGCTGAACATCAGAATTATCTGGGATGCACTTAAAAATCTTAATGTCAGGCCACACCCCAGAACAGTTAAAGTTGCTGAGAGCCGCCCATCAAAGTTTTAAAAAACTCCTTGAGTGATTCCGTGGGCAGCCGAGGCTGAGAATCCTGCTCTAGAATAGTCTTGTTGACTTTGGATTTCCTGGATGAGTGACAGATTTTGCTATTGGTTTTATACCCATTGTCCATTCAGTCAGTTAAGCCCGGGCTCTAAATCCACCTCATTGCCCGTCTCTGTACTCTGTATCCCTATTTATTTGCATTCATTTCCTCAAAATGGGCATGAACTAGATCAAGTAATTAATTTATACTTTAAGAGGATGAATAAAATTGTGAAAGTACTTTCCTGTCCTCCCAGTATATGTCTTCTGAGACTACAGTAACATCCTACCCAACTTCTTTAGCCACACATGCCTTTGCAAAATAAACTCCAACCCTAAAAACACCAGCAAGCCAGAGGTTTCTCCTTCCATTTCCAATCAGTAGTTACTTGATTTTTCTCTCTGGCTTCAAAAAAACAAACAAAACCCCACCTTTTTGGAAAAACTGCCACCTCTTCTAGTAACTTTTTTTTTTTTGTATATGTGATAATGTGGTAATTGTGATTTTTTTTCCTGAGAAAAAATTATACCAGACAGACACTTCTTAGATAATTTTTCCCACTTCACCACCATTTCCTTGTCCTATTTTTTAAAAAGTTCTTTTAGAAGTGCCTCTTCCAATCAAAGGAAGGCCATTTATTTCAAGATCTATAAATAGCCCTGGGTCTTTTAAGATTCTTCTAGCACATTGTATTCCTCTGCTCTCTGCAGTGTTCATTTTCTTCCCAGTTTTCTTATTCCTATACAGCTTGAAAAAATATTTTCCTGTGGGGAAAACTATGACAAATACACCAAAACAAAATGGGCCATGCTAAATGCCCAGAGGGTGCTTAATAATTACCTAATGAATGGATGGAAAATAGCAGAATCTTTCCAGCCCAGGGATAGATTTCAGCACTATGAATGACCACACATTCCTAGATAAGTATACATGTCACACATTCAGGAAAAATACCTAGAGAAAACTTAGTAGAAACTTTGCCAGCGGCTATGACCATAGGCCAATAGATAGACTATTGAATCTCTGCTTTTATCCCTGCTCTGAATCTCTGATGAATCTTGGGAAAAAGCTGTTTGGATTCAGAACTAAAGGAAAAAGATTGAAATTATTTAGTGACTTAAGAACTTTGTTTATTGCTACTTGAGATAATCAAATTATGTTCTATTTATCTCAAACCAGTTCATTTTATTTCTGATTAATATTCTTGTCCTGATCCTGTCTTTTAAGTCATGCATACTTCAGTATAGCACACTTAGCCACACTTAGCCATTCCTTCAAGTTGTCAACCACCTAATCTTTAGGAGTAGCTCATGATTGAGAGTATTTTGTTTCAAGATTTAAATTAAAAAATAATTTGGTAATACGTCTCAGAGGAAATCAACTTCCAGGAGCCATGCTCAAACCTTTAGCTGGCCCACGTTGTCTCCATTTCAAGTGTAGGATTTCAGAGTCCAGTGGAAAATGCCCTAGATTTTGGGGGAGACTTGTGTTTCAGTCTGTTCTCTGCTCTTTCAAAAGATGTATTCTTTTTCAAAGAGGAATGAGAGTACATTGTTTGGAAATTTAGTTCTGATTTTAGATAATAGTGTGGGATATTTATCTGAGGTATTGCTGATGGGCACCATAATGACCAGTCCTAATGAAACTAGCCGCTCAGAGAACAGAGATAAAAACAGACACAAGACTCATCAGCCACCTATCAGCCAGACTGTTCCAACCCTGCCAGCCACTCCCAAGCCCTGTGTTTCCAAACAGGAATTCCTTCGCAGCCTTTCTCAGGCAGTGAAGCAGTGAAACGTGGCAGTTTTCTGAATCCCCAAATCTGAGAACAGTCGATCAAGGAGCCAGGAAAAAAAGGGAAACAGGTCTTATAAATCTCCTTTGAGAATTAAAACGTAGCAATTAACAAGTAACAGAGACATTATTGGTTGGAAGGAATTTACTGACTTCAAATTGAAGGGAAGAGCAAGAGAGGCTGAAAGGAGAAAGAAAGGTTACGGAGGATATTTATGGGACACCAGTCGGTCACAATCTAACCAGTTCCCCTTGTAGCTGTTGCCATGTTTGTGAGTGGATGTCGCTGGCCCTGTGCGCTGCTTATAGTGAGTCATTCTTGCAAATAAAATGAAGATTAATAAGCTTATACAGATTCTAGAATGATGTTCCAGAAATAACAAGTTTTGCAAACAAATTAAGTCCTTAAATCGGCAGTTTTGCCATGTGATTCTGTGTAGTATGATTAATCTTGGTAGGAGATCTGAATGCTACATGATTAGAATATTATTACATTTGCTGGCATTTTTCCAGTGGTTGACTATTGCTAGAAGCTACAGTCCTTTCTAAAGAAATTAAACTTAAAATTTCTTATTATTCTTATTTATTTTCACCTGTCAAACAAATTTTCAGATAACCATAATAATGATTAAGGAATATATATATATATAAATGTTTGAAATATTTTAAGAAAAACTTTCCATTTCAGAGAATTCCTAGGAATCCCAATTTCTTGTTTCCAAGTCCCCAAACCGTCAGGAATTTGGAAACATTACTCTCAGCTTTATCGCCTAAGATTCTCTTACCGTCTGGTGCCCTATCTCAGCCCACAGCCTGAGCTGCTTCCGGTTTGGATCGGACCTCCGAACACCCACTTCCTGGGTTCCCTTCGGTTCATTCTCTATACTAGAGCCACGGAGGCCTTGCAAAAACACAAGTCTGCTCATTTTATCCCCTCACATGAGAGGTTTTAGTAGCTGCCCACCTGAAAAGGTGCACAACCTCATTAGTAACTTGGGAAGTGAACATTAAGACCACAGTTAGTTAGAGTTTACTGCATACCTATCAGATTGGCAAAAAATGTGAATTCCCAGCTCCTGGGGGCAGGGACAGTATCTGTTTTTGATAACCATTTTCTTTATAGGCTTCGTGTGATACCAGTTAGTAGGTACTCAGTGTCCATTTACAGACGGATGAATGGCTAAGTGGTGAATGAACATGAGGCAGAAGGCTTCATGCTGGGTGTCACACACAGTGTCGCCCAAACACCTGGGGAAATGGGGGGCCCTTTGGCTGTTGTCCAAAGTGGTTTTTCTTCTCCGAGGATGACAGTCAAAGATCCCTTCATTTATCAACAATACCTTCTCCTATCACAGTGGCGCAATTGATTCATACGAGTCTGTTTTCCCACCTTGAACATGGGGAGACTGTACAATAGGCCTGGCATTTCCTTCTTTCTGAAAAATTATCAAACTACATCAAATTATATAAAAATCCATTTGAACATACCATTTCCTCCTCTTTTGTGGAACTGCAGTGAGGAACAAATGAGATAATGCACATAAAAGTGCTTCACAAGGCACAAAGCATCATGCAGCATTAGCATCCAACATTATGAAATTGGCAGGCCTCCACTTTATAAGCACAACCCCGTCCACATAAGCTCCCACCACACAGGACCTGGGCTCAGCTTTGAGCCCTCCTGGAGAGATCTTCCTTCTACCTGGGAATGCTTCTCTTCTGGTTATTATCTCTGCACAACTTTGGGGACCCCACATTCCGGTACCCTTCCTCATTCTCTCTGGACAAAAATGGACCTTAGAATCAAACCTACCGTGTTTTGAATTTTGGCTTTGTAGCTTAGAACTTTCTTGGCCCTTGACCAGTTTCTCAACATTTCTGAACCTCATTTTCTGCATCTTTAAAATGGGAATGATAATCTCTCACTAACAAGGGTGTTTTTGAGAATTGAGTAAAGCCATTTGCTCAAAGAGCGTTCTTACTAATGAGGATAAGATATATATCAATTTCCTTCCCATTATCTCTGAATAATACAAACTGAAAGAAAGGCTCATCTTCACTAATAGGAAAGGGCAAAAAGCAGATCCTCTTTGATAAGACAGGAAGTGGGAATATCAGGTTGGGTAAGACAGCTGTCAATCCCTTACGAAAGCAAAGGATGAGAGATCTGGTCACACAGAAGCCCACCAGCCTCTCCCAGTGACCACTGAAAAACTTCCATGTGATGGAAGGATTGGCATGCACAGAAAAGGAGCTGACCTACTAAGCAGAAACCCTTGTGCAAAAGTATGTCCTTAACAGCGTGATGATTTTTCAGGTCTCAAAATCACGGCCAGCTAGAATTTGTCCATCCCGGGTCTGAGTGGACCACTTAGACACATTCCGGGAACCATGCCAACATCATCCCTAAACCTGAAAGGAATGATCAATATAAGGAATGATCATCTTACACCAAGACTTGCAACAGGGCTGACCTTGGCATAGGCTTGCTGTGAGAGGCTGGGCAAGACCACCCCGCAGGGGGACCCCAGTCTACCTGCCTACAAATTGAGCAGGCTGGGCTTCCACAGAGAACCCTTCCCAGGCTTGTATCCAGTTGGTCAGTAGCGTGTGCCTTGCCCATGACAACACAGACCTCTGGATCCAGGAATGAACGTTTCCCTTGATCTTAAATCAAAATCATTCCTGCTGTATTTGAAATCTGTCCCTGCACTCTGCTTTTTTAACAGAAAAGGAATGCTTTTTCACTGTTACCGGCTCCCATCGCCCCTCCAGCTTCTGGTTCCCTGCTGCCCTCTCACACTGAGGTCCCCAGCCTCAGCTCTGTGACCACCAGGGTGCTGGCTGTCAGCACTACGGGTGTCAGTCGTGCCCCAAATGCTTTTATTCTGTGCTGTCTCTCCATCACTTTCATATGAGCAAGGGTTTGGTTCACAATATGCAGGTTTGCTCATTACCGCTCTCAGTACACTAGCTGGACCAGAAGGAGCTCTGATCAGACACAAAAGGCTCTCTTAGCTGTAACATCCTCATGTCAGGGATTTCCCAGAATAGCACCAGTTTCAAATACTATATATTTTGTTTCCAAATCAGTTCTAAATTTCCATTGTAGAAACAGTCATTGCAGTGATGATTAAGAGCAGGAAAATGGTTGTGAAACTGACCTGTGTTGGGGGTATAGGTGATGAGGAAAATTCATGTCTGGTGGTCAGAACAGAATCATCCTGGACAGAAAGAAAATACGCGGTTTAACAGGAGCCTTTTTTTTCGCTGTGCTAACCCCCAACAGCAGGATATGCATGTCTTTTATGAGTGTGGCTCTCCTGCCCTCTAGTGTCTCAGAGTGGTAAGAACTTGTGGAACCTAAAAATGTCTTCTCACCAGGGGCCATAGATTTTATAGTCATGGAACAAAAATATTAGAACTCAAGGTAGAAACCAGAAGAGATACTCTAGTGAACTTTATCAGCCTTTGTGCAGGTGGGAAGGTGAAGACCAGAGAGGAAAGGACTTGCTCAACCTGCCAGAATTAGAGACAGCACAGCATGACTGAATCATCTCATTCATTCATTCAGTTGTAGCATATGTTCATTTTATTGTATAATACTGGAAAAAATAAATTACATTCTATGTTCCTGAAATTAGATCAGTTTCTCTGAGGTCCCAG
This sequence comes from Manis pentadactyla, assembly GCF_030020395.1. NCBI lineage: Eukaryota > Metazoa > Chordata > Mammalia > Pholidota > Manidae > Manis > Manis pentadactyla. The sequence continues at coordinate 97,901,560 of NC_080031.1, forward strand.
AGGACATAAAGGTACACGTTGCTGACTGCAGAGCCAGAATTCTTAATTCCAACTTTGCTCCTAAGCTCCTTTATATCCCTTAGAAGAGAGGAAAGACCAGGTCCGTGGTGCTCATACCTCTATTGAAGTACTTTGAAGAGTTGGGCACCTGTTAGGTGCTATATCAGTGTTTGCTGAGTAAGTCCATAAATGAATCAATGGCAGGATAATTTGTTGGAATAGTGATTGTAGTGTTCTTGTGGTTGTTATTACCATATGTATATGAGCATTTGATTGAAAGAGCAGAATTTAACAAGATGCTGTCATAAAACAGCTCTCTCCCAACTTCTGCCCTTTCCAGCCTGCTTGCTGGGATGGTTGCTGTTCCGTGCTGACCCCTGTGCATTGGTTATGTCCAGGGTAGGTGTTCATGATTGTGGTGGTTACTTTCAGATACAAAAATGACCTCTGGTCACTTTTAAACACAGTGGTTTAATTTTCTAATCACTTGAAAGTGGACTTCTCCACTATTTTAGTGCTAATCTTAGACATGGGGATCAAATAATGATGAGATACCACTCAGCCTATCAAACTGGCAAAGATAAAAGCATATCTGTTGGATTTATGCTGCTGGAGTATCAGACCAACATAGTTCAGACCAGCTCTTTTCCCACAATTAGAAAGGCTTTCAAGCCTTCAAAATGTGTCTGAAGGTATTAGAGAGGTACAGAATCAACTAAAACTTGAGAGATTCAAGATTTCTGAGAGATGAGAAGTCCAGAGCTCAACATTTGCAAAGTTCCCCATCCTGAAAAATTTGGAGACTGGAAATCTTTGACCAACACTGAGAAGGTGAGCAGAAAGCAGCCGATGAGAGGCTGAGAACTGAGCAGGGATTCTGTCAGTCTGCTGCACTTGGAGGAAAATTGAAGTTCAGGGTTTGCCCAAGTTGGTGGGGGGGGACCTGGTAAATATCCTAGAGTCTCAGTGTGACTCCCTCCCGACAAGGACTTCACACTAGATCAGGCTCATCTTCACAAAGAATAAGGATCAACCTCTAATTTCTTAAGGTGATTTGATCCAGAGCCTCAAATGAGCTCTACAGTTGTTTAAATACAAAAGTCTTATTATCATCAAAATTAATGAGACATAACAGAATCTGACAAAAACAAACAAACCCAGACACTTAAAATAGACCCATGGGAGATCCACATATTGAAGTTATCAGATGGAGACTTTCATAGGGCCGTGATTCATATATTCAAAGACTCAAAAAACAGGTTGAGACTTACAGTAGATAACTACAAAGCATAAAAAGAATAAAAGAAATTCTAGAATTGAAAAATACAGTAACTGAAATAGAGATCTGATGCAGTTAAAGAGAGAGCCAATAAGCCAAAATATAGACCAGAAGAACATACGGTGACTGAAGCAGAGACAAAAAGTACCAGATACAAAAAAGAGCATAGGAAACATACATATCATTTGAGTCCTGGGAATTGAGATGGAAAAGAATGGATCAGAAGCAGTATTTGAATAATCAGTGGCTGAGAATTTTCCAAAAAAAAAAAAGGAAGAAATCAAGCCATATATCCCAAATGCTCTATGAACACAAAGTAAGATAAATACAAAGAAAACCACACCTAAGTAAATCATAATAAAGCTTATTAAAAAAAAAATCAAAGGCAGAGGGTCTGGGGACAGTGTAAAAAAATAAACTGATATATATTCACACTCTGGAATATTATACAGCAGTAGGAATGAGAAATTTATAATTACTTGCAAGAATTTTTTTTTGTTGAAGGGTAGTTGACGCACAGTATTACATTACATTAGTTTCAAGTGTACAACACAGTGGTAGAACATTTATATACATAATTCTAGGTTCCAGCTATCACCCTACCAAGCTGTTACAATATCTTGACTATATTCCTTATGCTATACATTACATCCCGGTTACTTATTTATTTTACCATTGGAAGTCTGTCCTTTTTTTTTTTTTTTTTTTTTTTTTTGTGAGGGCATCTCTCATATTTATTGATCAAATGGTTGTTAACGACAATAAAATTCTGTATAGGGGAGTCAGTGCTCAATGCACAATCATTAATCCACCCCAAGCCTAATTTTCGTCAGTCTCCAATCTTCTGAGGCATAACAAACAAGTTCTTACATGGAGAACAAGTTCTTACATAATGAATAAGTTACATAGTGAACAGTACAAGGGCAGTCATCACAGAAACTTTCGGTTTTGCTCATGCATTATGAACTATAAAAGAATATTTTTTAATGTATGCATAATGTTGAGCAAAAGAAGCCAGACATAAAATATGTCTATTTCTGAGTCCATAAAAACAATAAAGTGTAAAAAAATAAAATAAAATCAGCAAGATTTACAGTGAATGAAATCAGAACAATAATTAACTTTGGAAGGAATTGTAGTGACAGGAAAATGAGAGGTAAAATGTTAAACCTAAAAAAAGTTTGCATTAAACAATAATAATACTGTTTTGTTAGATTTAAATATATGTGAGTATGTACCCACACACATACATATATATGTATTAAAATATAGTATCTTAATATATATTAGAAAAGGTATTATAAAGCTATATGTATATTAAAATAAGCAACAATATCCAATAGGTAGGACAGAGTTAAAGTGTTGCAGGTAAAATGGAGTTAAAATGTTCCATGTTCTCTGCCATGTCCAGGAAATTTAAAAAATACCAGTTTATATTAAGAAATACTAAACCATGTTTTAAAATATTTAGGATGATAAAAGAATAGCAAAAGAATGTACAACAAGCAAATACAGGAGAAAAATAATAAAACAGTTATCCTAAAGAGAAATTAAGACAGAAGAGAGAAAAAATAAAGTAGAATATATGAGATTAATAGAAAACACATAGAAATACAGTAAATTTAACCCCAAATGTATCAACAATCACGTTAAATGTGAATAAACTAAGTACTCCAATTAAGTGACACAGATTGTCAGACTAGATGAAAATTTTTTCAAAACTATTTGCAATTTATAAGAGATAAACTTTAACATATAAGGATAAAGAAAGGTTAAAAGTAAAAAGATGAAAAAAGATAGACTGTTGCCATGGTCTGAATTTTTGTGTCCTCCTGCCCCAAACTGGTATGTTGAACTCTTACTTGCTTAAGGTGATGATGTTAGTAGGCAGGGCCTTTGGGAGGTGGTTAGGTCATGAGTGTGGCCCTCATAAATGAGATTAGCGCCCTTACAAATGAGGGTCTACAGTGATGCCTTGACCCTTCCACCATGTGAAAACAGCGAGAAGTCTGTGCCCTGGAAGAGGGCCCTCGCTCAACCATACTGGCACTCTGATCTTGGACTTCCAGCCTCCAGAACCGTGAGCAGTCAATTTCTGTTGTTTATTAGCTACCCAGTCTTTGTCATTTTGTTACGGCAGCCCAAACAGACTAAAACAACTGTGCAAAAGAAAAGCTTGCATACCTACAATAACATCAGCAAAATTAGATTTTAAGGCAAAAACGTGCTACTAAAGATCAAGAGAGACATAGTGATAAAAGTTTCGATCAACTAGGAAGACTGTGATGGTTCATTTAATGTGTCAAGTGTCAACTTGACTAGGCCATGCAACCTAGATAGTTCTCTGAACATTATTCTAAATGTTTCTGTGAAGGTATTTTTTAAGATGAGTGTAACAGTTCAATCAGAAGATGTTTAATAAAGCAGATTACTTTCCCTGCCATAATGTGGTTGGGCCTCGTCCAATCAGTTGAAGGCATTCATAGAAAAAGACTGACCTCCCCAGAAGAAGAGGGAGTTCTGCCAGCAGACAAGTCATTAGGTTCGAACTGCAGCTCCTCCCTGGGTCTCCAGCCCATCACCTACACTGCAGAATTTGGACTTGACAAGCCTCCAGAATCCTATGAGCCGATCAGTTCTTCCCCCACTTCTTTCTGTCTCTGTCTCCGTCTCTCTCAGGGAGAAAGAGAGAGAGTCTAGTGGGAGGAACCTGTCCTCCTCAGCAGGCTGCCTTTGCTCTCCCTGACTCCCCGGCTCCTGCCTCCCAGCTCCCTCTGCAAAGTGCACACCTGATGCTCTCAGGGCGCTATCACTCTCCGAGTGACAGATCTTAATGCTCCTAATTGTCACCCATTATATTATTATTTTTTTCTGTGAAACTAAAATCCTTTTCATGAAAGGGCGAGGAAAGTTCAGCCACCTTACAGTGCATCCCGAACTTCTTTATTGGGGTAGGTGGCTCTTTAAAATTTCCAGCTGTGACTCCAGAGTGACTTTCATTATCTGTCCCCATGGCAGTTGGCATGAAGGATGTTTAAGTCACACAGTAACATCTGCTGTCACCGTTTCCATTTTAAAGTGGAAACTGCTAAACAGTGAGCACTGGCAGGAGCATTATTTTCGTGGCCCCTGGGTGCCTAGCACAGTGCCTGACACGTCACAGGTGACCGTTAAATGCTGATTAAGTAAATTAATGTGTCACTACCATTCCTGTTTTTTAAGTACTTTTGAATCCTCTGTCTTAAAATCTATGGGGTGGCTCTTAAGCTTGATGGAACTAGACTAAAATATATTTCAAAAAATATCAGTAGAAAAGTTTATGTCTCATTTGACAGTGGGGGAACCCACAGCACAGAGATGCTGAAGCTGAGAGCTGCACAGTGGAGCTGCCGCCGAGGAAAAGCTAGTCAGAGAGCATCAAATACCTGCCCTCTCTGCGTCCTCCAGCCCGGACCCCCTCCTGGGATTTCTTGGGTTGGTTCATTCTTACTTCTCTTCTTTCTGATCTTATCCTCTCCTAAGCCAGTGTTGAAGTCACTGGCGGTGCAGGGTCAGGGAGGTAAAAGTCCTTCATCAGTGTCAGAGCAGGACTGAAGTCGAGCACTGAAATGCCCCCATCTAAGTTCTAAGGCAGCATCTTTAACCCATGGGTCAAAAGAGAGTGACGGGTGTCACATTCTGCGGCCACTGTTTGTTGGCCTGTTTGTCCCCCGAGGTGGGGCTGGAGGCTCCTGGGGAGATGGTGGGCAGTCAGAGAGAGCGTCCAGACTACAGTTTCTCCCCACTTCTGATGCCTGGCCGTGCTCCCGTTCAGTACACACTGACGGCCAGGCGCCCAGCTGGGACTGGAGGCTGTCATGGCAACAAGACGACTGTGCTGTGTGCCCTCGTGGACACCTCAGGGGTACATCTAGAGGACAGGCATTTGATGAATGAATAAAACTATAGCTAATATTTATGAGTATTTACCACGTGCCAGACACTGTTCTAAGTGCATTTCGCGCATTATTTGAAGATGAGCCAGTAGGTGGCAAAGCGAGAGATTCAAACCACATCCCTGCCCATCTGACTCTAAAGCCCAAACCAATGTGAAGATACTAAATATAAAATACTGTGTCGCCATTCGTAGGCAACACGGCTGCGTGGAATGAGCCTGGATTTGAGTCAGAAGGCCAGGGCCTGAGTCCTTCATCTGCCCCTCTGTGACGATGGGCACAGGGCTGAGGCCCATCTGGGAGAGCAGGCTCCACGAGGCAGGGTCAAGTCAGGCAGGAGCAGTACTTTAATTTGGGCATCTGGCACAAAGAAGGTGCTAGAATTCAGTTGGCCTGACTTAAAACATCCTGGGATACTACAACTTGGAAGAACTTGGCAGCGTTATACTCAGTGAAATAAAGTAGACGGGGAAGGCCAGATACTGTGTGATTGCACTCATGTGAGTTCCCCAGAAGAGTCAAATACATAGAGAAAGAAAGTAGAATAGAGATTACTAAGGGCTGGGGAGGAGAGGATGAGGGGTCATTCTTCAACAGATAGAGTTCCTGTTGGAGATAATGAAAAAATTCTGGAAACAGATCGTAGTGATGGCTGTGCAACATGGTTAATGCACGTAATGCCAAATCATTCCCTTTAAAAATGGCTTAAAGTGGTACATTTTTATGTTATGTATATTTACCACAATAAAAATACATAAGTAACATTTTTAATTAAGAAAAAAATCCTTGGAAGCCAAACTCTGTTGCAAAAGCTTAGAAAAATAGTCTGAGGGGACAGACATGCAAGACGCACATGAGGAAATAACGTCATGATGATGTGCAGTGGCTGATGACCAATACCATTCTCACCAAAATATAACATCTTCCCGTGTGTATTTTACCCTGTGCACTTACTTTACTGTCACCAGAATCAAAGCTATTATTTCTCTTTACACATAAGAAGAGAGCTCAAGGGCTTTCCTCCCAGCTCCACGGCCTGTGGGTGGGAGAGCTGGACTTGCACTCAGGTCCTGGATGTAACCATCCCAGCAGGCATTGCTTCCAGGGGGAAAGCACCCTTGATCCAAGCCGAGCTGGGCAGACCAATGGCTGTCATTTGAAGGTGAGCTCTGGTGAGATTCCAGGGTCTCCGGGACCTGAGGACTGTGTTTAGTTTGGAAGTATGCATAATTAAAATAACAGGAAAGTTCTCATCAAATCCATATGCCCTGGGACCAATCATATCTTCCGCTAAGAGAGCTTTATACAAATAAAGGTGCACAGGAAATGGCCTCCTTGAGCTAAGGAGGGAGATTAGCTTTTATCAGGTGGTCTTGCCCTCGCTGTACCTACCCCAGGGCAGAGGAGCCTGTGCGCGCCTGAGTCTAGGCCCTTCGTGGGCGGCTGCCATTCCTTCTGATGCCCCTTGTACTCTGCAGAGACTGAACAGCAGCACCTGCCCGTTGTCCTAAGAAAGACAGGACTTCTCTGGACATTGGCACATGCCCCAGGTAGGCTAGTAACAGGGATTCCCTTGGGAAACCCAGCAGTGTTGTCCTGAGGAGTGTCTCAGTGGACGGACTCGGCAGGTGTGTCTCCCTGCAGCGTGCCTCTCTGGAATGGCTTCGCCCTGGGAAATGGACTCCAAGACCCCGACATCGGGGGCTGCTCCAGTCTGTCCATGTGGGGTGACGTGTACGGGAGACAGCTCGCAAGCCAGAAAGCCAGCCTGCCTCTGCGGGAGACAAACGGCGGAGCTGTTAGCAGCGGGTCACAAGAAGGTCACGAGCAGCAGGAACAAGACAGTGGTTAGCTTACCATCAGCGTTCAGTAAATGCTAGTCCCTGTTTCTTCTGCATATTACAAAGGAGGTGGGCTGTTCTCTGCCAGATAAGAAAGGACCTACTCCTTGTTAGCCACAGTTTCGTGAAACAAAGGTCAGCAATTTCTGAACGAATTCGACTTTAGAGTAGCCTTTTTGGTTTACTGGCTTTGTTCATTTTAGACTTTTAAAATGACTAATAAAGGTACTATTTATTATAGAGAAAGTAACTACAAAGAATTGCATTGGCACAGAAAATAATTCACAAATGATCCTTTTGCTAGAGATGGTGCAGCAAACAAATTAGACGTTTTTGCCATAATTCTGTCAAGGGTTTTTCTTCTGTGATTGTTATTTATTTTTAATTTTTTAAGTAACATATTGTATTACTCAGTCCTAGGAAAAAAACAGTGATATGCTTAAATTGAGTAATTCAAAGAGAGTTTGCTAAAGTTACAGTTTATAACTGAGTGAGCAGGGTGCTAAGAAACCACGTGGGATCGTGCAGCACTGGGGGAAATCTAGTAGCTGTGGGGTGCCATTACCGGCTACAGGCTGACAGGGAGTGGGGAGAAGTGGTGATCAGACCTGAGACAGTGAGCGGGATTGCTGCGTGGGGAGGATCCTCTGCAGGAAGATGGGGTACCTGCTTCTCAGTCTTCTCCCTCCATGCCTGTGGCCCCAGACACCGGTGGGCATGGTTGCCCACTGGTACGATCAGCCTCTCCAAGCACAGGACAGGTGGACAAGGGTGGAGGGTTGATCCTGTGAGGCCAACAGAAGACATCTAGCCCAAACAGAAGCATGTTCCTTTGGTCTAATATTCAATCATTCCACAAAGAGCTCCCCCTCCCCCTGAAGAAGAGACCATTGGTTGAAATTTGGGTACAGTTCCTTCCGGGCTACTTCCCTAAGTAGTTACCTGCATAATATAGGCCCTCATAAAACATGCAATTTTGTTCTTCCCCTAGGGGTGTGTGTTTTATAACTGCTAAGATACAATAGGTATCGTTAAACAGCTTGCTTTTTCACTCAACAGTATGTCTTAGACCCTTCCTGTGCCAGCTCTTATAGATCTAACACATTATTTTGAACCCCTGCGAGGTGTGCCGCAGCGTGTCCACGGGAAGCCAGCTTCCCAGTATCCTAGTTCCTCCTCTCTCCTGCAGACGTGACAGGATCGCAGGTCCCTCTTCTGCTAAACTCAGATGTGCTAGGGTCATTTCCTTCAGGTGAGGACATACAAACCAAATCCACACGTGTCACCTCCACACCAACTAACGCCTCCCAGCGAAAGTGTCCCCGTCTCTCTCTTTTCCTCTGCCACCAGGATGAGGAACGTTTTAAACCAGCACTGTCCCATAAAAATATGATACAAGCTGCTCTGTAATTTAAAATGTTTGGGAAGTCATGTTTTTTTTTTAAATTTAAAAAGCAGGTAAAATTAATTTTGATAGTATATTTTATTTACCCCGTATAGCCAAACGGTTCTCATTTCAGCAGGCAGTCAAGATGAAAAATTAGTGCTATATTTTATTTTTTTTTTATACTAAGCCTTTGAAATCCAGTGTGCATTTTGCACTTACAGTGTATGTCAGTTCCCACCAGCCACATCACAAGGGCTCGATAGCCATACTTGGCTAGCAGCTACCGTGCAGGACAGAGCAGTTCTGCCTGGATCTCTGTGTGACCGGCAATCAGTGTGAGTGAAAAATAAGCCTGTTTTGTTTCCTCGTGGCATCAAGATTAGGATGTTTACTCCCACAACATCGTTTGGTCCATCCGGGGAGATACACGCATCATGATTCATTCAGTCATTTCCCTATGGGTGGACATGCATGGTATTTCCAATTTTTTCACTGATACAAAAATGTGTTGGTAAACACCCTTATGTGTATTTCTTGTGCTTATATGCAAGTTCTTCTCTGTGGTAATTTCCCAAGAATAAAATCATGTATACTTTTTTATTTTAACAAACATTTAAAAGGCTGGTCAGACTGACTTTACAACTTTTCGCTTCTGTCGGCAGCATATGAAAATATCCGTTTTACTCATGTCCTTGCCCGTGCTTGATAGCATCAATTTTTTCATTTCAAAGATTTTTCTATTTTTTTTATAATTACCTCTCTGATATTATGCTTGACATATGATGTTTTTCAACATCATAAATATTTTGACTTAAAAATCTGTACAAGCCTTGACTTTAAATAGCAGCTTAAAAACATGGCACGGATATACTAAGTTTACCTAACCATTTCCTTAATATTTTTAACATTTGGATTATTTCTAATTTAGACTATCAATAACACCTTCATGAACATGTTTGTACATTCAGCTTTTTCCTCATATCAATTCTTTTCCCTTAGGATAAATTCTAAAAGTGTAACTATTGAGTCAAAATATCCGTAAATTTTAAGGTTCTTGATATTTGCCAGCAGGTTTTTTTTTTTCCCCCAGAAAAATCGTGTTGGTTGCACTCTTTCAGGGAAATTCCAGATTATTGTATGACATTTACTGGGCATTTATCATGTGCAGACGCTTTCAGATATATTATTGCTCACAGAGGTCCTGTGGGTGCGTAGAGGGGAAATGACCCGTCCAGAGTCACGTGGTAGGTGGGAGGCCGTGCTGATGCTTGAATCCAGCTTGGATCACAAATTCAGGCTTTTTGTTTGTTTGTTTAAATAATGTAGTTGTCTCCTTTATTCTACCCATGGAAAGATGGCCTTCCCCCTGATTCCCTATTTCAGCCACAAATCTTGATGCCAAATAATGCATAAATTGAGGTCTCCAAGTAGAGAGGACGAGTATTAACAATGGTTTTTTTCTGTAGGACAAACCTCAGGGCTCGAAAAAGGGAATGCAAAGCTATGCCGCCAGGATGCCAGGAGGGGGCACTGCTGGCCCGTAATCCGCTGTAGAAACAAACAAAAGCATTCAAGAGGAGGCTGATGGTTTCTGAAATGGTTTTTCCAGAAGAGGGAGGGACCTGCCCCCAAAGGAATATTAAACTGGTGTTGGGGATACAGAGCTGTTTTCCAATGAGACTCATTGGGATTCTCCACTCAGGTGATTTATCTGCACAAACAAACCAAACTGTTTCCAAATGAAAAGGGAGTCATGATAAGATGTTGAACTGTTTTAAGTGGAAACCATCGCAGATATTTCTCAGCATGGTTCTTGCTATCACAGATAACAGTGAAATGCAAAAGGGGAAATAGGGCCGAATGCAGAATTTTCTCTTAGAGTTCAAGAGCGTTGAGTGTGTTAGAAAAGGTCAGAAACAATCTTGGCATTTTCACCTTTCGACCCTTGGACGCTGCTGGTGCACTTGAACGTTAGCCGAAAGCGAAGTGTGTGTATGTGTGTGTGCCCTCTGAGGACGCACAGAGACGTCCCTCCCCTGCTGGGGTCTGAGCCCCCTTCCTGCCTTCACCGTGGCCCCAGTTTCTCACTGGTTTCCTTTCTGCATCGCTCATTGCCCCCAAGCCCCACTACAGCCCGTGCAAGCATTCTGTCAAAGAGTTGGATCCCCACAGTCGCCTCCTGAACGCCCTGGAAGGTTCCCACCCTCTGTGAGATAAAAGCCTTCATATGTCTTACGCCACCTTCCAAATCAAGCCTCCACCCACTTGCCCAGCCCCGTTTTGTGCCACTCTTCCTGGCCCTTCTCTGACTGCTGGGCTCCAGCCATGGTGAGCTTCTCGTCTTCCCCAAACATGCTTTGCTCTTCAGCATCTCCATGACTTCGCACCTTCTGTTCCCTCTGCCTGGGAAGTTCTTCACCTGTATCTATCCTGCCAAGTTCTTGCTCATTCTTCAGAACCCAGTTGACGGGTCACCTCCACCTGAAGTCTTCTCCAAACCATGGGAAACAGCCGCTCCTCTGCTGCACCACCCGTGGGTGATCTTAGGTCCACGTCGTGGTGTTATTTCTCGTCTTGATGTCCATCAGTACCTCTGTCCGAGAGCTGCGAGAGGGAAGGGGCCATATCTCACTCATCATTTTATTTCCAAATCAGGCTTATACTGGCATGTAGTAGAGCCTTAATAAACTATTACTGTTGTTTGCATTTGCGTTTGAATAGAGAGGCTTTCATGAACTTCAGTGATCAGGCAACATGCCAAGTATTCCTTCTAAAATGTTTTGGAGGTTCTAAGCTATCATTATTTGCAGTTTTAAAGTTCACACTTGAGACACTGTTTATGCTTACTTTTATTCCTTTCAGCTTCTGGATTATTTTATTTGGAAAGAAGATATCCGAGGCTGGAATTTGGACCAAGGCCATCATACACTTCTTAAGAGAGATGGAATTTCAATGAATGGAGGGGAAATTTTTTAAGAGGTAAAAAGAGAAACCTTCTCCAGCATTTGACAGAAAAGCAGAAAGACTGAAGTGGAGAGGAAAGCAATGCTGCTTGGAGCAGATTTGTCACACTGTAGGGAAGGAGAGCTGACAGAACAGGAGGGAGTGAGGGGGGAGAGGGAGGCCTGAGTCTCGGCATTCATTCATTCATTCATTCTTCTACAAGTTCTGCTTCTGCTCCCACAGCAGGAATTAACATTGGCGAAAGACAATTGCCAAGTTTTTACCAACTCCCCATATTCTTTCAGATGGTAATGAATTCTGAATGATCATCACATCTTGAAATGTAGAAAGTCCTGAAAGGGAACTTTAGCCACTCAGAGATCTATGGAGCTTGTCACCTTACCACGTACACTCTTTTAATGAGTCTTGAAACTATACAGGTTCTATAACCACACAGAGAGTCATAACCAGCAGTCTCTGTGACCACATGCTTGCACGTGACCGCACACACACACACCTGGGGTTTCACACATCAGTCTCCTACATGGATTGCTTCATTTTCCTAATGACGGATGGACCCCTTGGGCTGAGATGAACCATCTGTCTCCCAAATGGCATTTGTAGTGCTTCAGTCCCCTCTCCAAACATCATCATGTTAGTGGGAAATTATGTAAAAAATGAATAAATGTAACCCTCCACCACCAGAGGCATTGATGATACCTATGTTTCGTTCATTAGAGCCACGTGGGAGAAAATGATTATTCTCACAATTCATTTCTATAGGAAGGTCTCTTCGCTGTTGCATAGAATTCATCCCAGTAGGAGGAATATTTGAGAACTTGGTGGTTCAAAGGCAAGAAGTGGAAAGTATTATCTACTCCAGTGAAAACCAGGGGTCTCAACTCTCAGCCCTATGAGATCAACTCTACTCCCGGGAGAGTATGTGGAAGATTTTTGTAGAAGGGACTGGTCATGCAAAGCCCTTGGAGCCTGGCAGAACTGGCTTTGAAATATGACACAACAACTTAAAAACTGGATGATTTTAGGTAAGTTAGTTAACTTTTCTGAATCTCTAGATGACACATATGGGGTACCTGACACATTGCCTGGCATATAGACCCCGACTACATTGGTGGATTCTCTTCCGCACTTCACTGTCTTCAACATCCACACTGACGATCCATTTGACACCCCGACCTCAGAATCTGAAATGGGGAGCACTCTGTGCCCCATTTTCAAACACAATGGAGTGTCTCTCCTGTGCCCTGTGACTTGCTCCAAGTGCCCTCTGCTATTGCACTTTCTAATTGAACACTGAATACTGCAGGTCCTCTTGGCAAGAGTTCTGAGTGGCTTCCTGCTTATTTGCAAATCAGCCTCTAGTTCAGCCTGATTTCTTTGCCTCTCACAATGTCAACAGGAGCCCCGTGGAGACCTCAAGCAAGGCTGGCTGAACCATGGGGAGCAGGCAGCAGGCAGCTACCGCATATGGAAACAGCTCTCATACCAGCCCAGCCTGGCATCAGTGTGGGCATTTCTGCTTTGTTCACTCCCCTGGGCTAAGTCATGCAAGGCCCATACTCACTGATGGAGGAATTAATGTGCAGAACTGAGATCTTTTTTTCCAGCTTAAAGGACAGGCCCAGGGGGAAACACAAAGGAAAAAGGTTGGATGGGAGCCACACCTGTCCCCAAACCAGTCTTCCAACTTCATCTTTCTATCTCTTCTCACCAATTGAAATGGATCATCACAATCTCGGTAATCTCACCTTCTCTCCCTTCTGGAACATTCTTAGTTTGTATATAAGTTTGTATAGTTTGTAGTTCTCCAGATTGCAATCATCCTTCAGAGACTTCTGTTCAATTCCTATTTCCTCAGCCTACTTTATTATCTACTTCCCCTCAGTATCTGTGGCACTAGGTTACCACCCTTACTCAAGTGTGTTTGAGCTCAGACTCCGGAGTCAGACATAAGGGATCTGAATTTTGGCCCTTCCTCTCATTAGCTGTGTGATCTTGAGAAAGTGTCTAATCTTTTCTAAGGAAGAATTTCTTCATTAGTAAAATAGTAATACCAATAATACATGTCTCATAGGAGTGCTGTGAAGATTAAATAAGATAATCCATAAAGAACAAAGAAAAGTACCTTGCACATAGTTAAGTGTTTAATAAACATTTTTTAAGTTAATTATATTTTTCACTGTAAAGTCCTGTGGGTTAAGATTGATCACCTATCCATCCATCCTTCCATCCATCCAATCAATGCTTGGGACCCAGAGATAAACCACACCCAATCTGCGCCCACAGTGAGCCTCAGTCTTACCAGGGAGACAGAAATGCAAACAAATGTATTATGAAATGATGTATCCAACAGACTTTGGGCTCGCCCACTGGGAACCTGTCAGCGCCCCCCACTGATGGGACAGTCGAGGCAGAGTTTTCTCGTCTGGCTGCAGGGTGCTGTCTCATGATTGCTCCTGGCTGCTCAGGGAAACCTCTTGGTCCCAGAGAAAAAGCCGAAAGCTGTGGCTACACAGAGGTCTGGAGGGACCTGTGCTATGTTCTGATTTCAAGCTACAATAACCTCCTCTTCTGCTGTATGGGAAATGGGCTAACTATTTAGCACAGGCTGCTGGAGTTCTAGGACCTTGCCAGGATTTTAATCCATTCAAACCAACTGTTCCAAGCTGAGGGTCAGGAGACCAACTCTGGACTTGATCCTAGAGTCAAACAGCAGAGGCTGAAGGTCCCCTGATGCCTTCTCAACAACTACCCCACAGGTCTATCTAAGCTATACAGTAGTAAGGTAGGTTCTGTCTTTGGAAGATTTTCAGGGGAGTCAATTCCACGGGTGTTCCTTCAATCATTAAAACCTCTGGACCATTGTACCAAGCTGTGGGAGCACACGAATATAGAAATAGCATCCAATTAGCTTGGAGGATTACAATAGCCTGTGAGCATGCCCTTAGTCGGGGGTGTGGTTCCCACATAAGCCAGCTGGCCTCTCTCTGATGCCTACAGACCGAATGCTGACTGAACAGCATGTCTTCAGGGATGAGGGGAGAGTATGGGCAGCTCTGCATAGTCCCCGTGACCCCAAATCAAAGGCTATGTCCCGAATTACATCTGTGCCTTTGCCCATAGTGTTCTTTCTGCTTGACACCCCTTGTCTACCTGGGAGATCCCTGCTGCTCGAGACAAACCCTGCTTGTGTGTCTTCTCTTCTGTGATGTTTTCCCTAACTCACCATCAGTCACTTCGTGCTTCCCGTTCTGCTCAACGTTTCTGAGGTTCTCTTTCTACTTAGATGTGCACACGCTGCTGCTACATTTTATGACTTGTGTACATGTCTCTGTTAGACATGAACTCCTCAAAGCAGGGACATGTCTTCTCCCCTATTCCAATGCTTGGTGCAGAGTTGGAATTGGAAGATAATATGAATTGATAGGACCAGATGAAATAAATAAGAAATCATACTTCCGCCCACACGAGGGAGGAACGCTAAGAGTTGCCATCAGCAAAGAGCTAAGAGGAACGGAAGAGCCTCTGATTATCTCCCAGGTGGGAGGAGATCGCAGTGGGAATTTCTGAGCTCAGATGGAAGAAAGCAACTCAACCCCTTACCGACTGTTTTCCCACAGAGCTTAGCAGCTCTTTTGTTTCCTGGCCAACTGACTTTGCTTTTTCCCTAATTATTTTGCTCCATTTTACCATTATCTAAGCTCTTAAGGTTATTTGCATCTGTATCTGAGGGTGAAAATACTGTAGAATGGTACAGTAAACAGATGCAGCAGATGCAAACAACCTTAAAAGCATAGGTAATACTAAAATGGAGCAAAATAATTAGAAAGTAATAAGTTTCGAGTATGTATTATCTTTGTTTAAATATATTTTAATCAGAAACATACATAACTTAATTTTTAACATGGCCCCATTTAACAAGTATCTGGGAAAATTTCTAGCAATCAGCACTTGGGAGCTGGTGTGGGTGAACTCCAGCGCCATCGTCACGGGGGTCAGCGCTGATCATTGCCCCACCGCCTGTAGGGCTCTGCACACCAGTGGGAGTGCTTGCAGGAGAATCCATACCCCAGGATCAGAGACCTGAGCCTCAGACGTGTTCAGATAGACGCAAGAGCAAAGAAGGCCTGGTCATCAGAACTGCCCCTCTACCGCCAAAGAGACTGGAGATTGCCGAGGCCACGAAGCAGGTCTGTCCCTTCCCGTTTGCTGGGGCTGCCGGAATGCAGATGCGCATTCCTCAGGGAGGGCTACCGGGACAGTCCTGCAAGGGGTGAGGGCAGAGGATGGGTGGAGGAGCAGGTGGACTGCAGTGTGGACGCAGTGAGGCCCCGCTGACCCCGTGGGGCACTCCAGCCCCGGGAGGGGGCTGTCCCGCATGGAGGCCTAGGGATCTGGCCTTTGTATCACATCCACCCATCATTTGATGCAAGCTGTTGTTGGTGAGCAGGTAAAACGTGGGGCAGACAGCACCCTGCACCAAAGGCAAGGCCCGAGGAGGGCTCGGCTGTAGGCCTGCAGGCCGGCAGTACTCCAGGCGGCTGTGCTGGGAAATAGATGCCTTCCTCTTGCGGGGTGGTCCGTCCACCACAGCGGCCCTCCACCAGGGTGGGCCTAGGGTCAGCATCAGCTGGGACTAGTTGGAAGTACACATTTTCAGGCTCCACCACAGCCCTGCTGAATGAGAAACTCGGGGGCAGGGCGTAGCCGTGTGCTCTGAAGCATAACCCCCACACCAGCGGTTCTCAGTGTCTGGCCTCAGGACCCCTTGCCCTCTGCAAACTTTCCTAGGACCTCAGAGCTTCTGTGTCTGTGGGTACAACCTACCTATATTTACCCCATTAGACATTAAAACTAAGAGATTTCAAAACTAGTTCATCGGTTTATTTAATAAACCCATAACTTTTATGGAAAATAGCTAGATTTTCAAAATTAGAAATAAATTAGTAAGAAAAGGGGCACCGCCTCACATATTTGCAAACCTCACCAGTGTTTGGCTTTGTAGAAGACAGCTGGGTTCTCGTGTCTACTTTCACATTCAGTCTGTCGTGACTCACGTGCCATGGAGCTTGTGGAAAACGCCACAGTACAGTTAGAATGAGAACAAAAAAGGCAGATAACATCCTAGCATCTTTGTAAAAACAGCTTTGACCTCATGGACCCTGAAAGGGTCCCAAGGACCCTTGCTTTGAGAACTGCTGCTCCCCACCATCTCTCCTGGAGGAGGAGGCACAGGCCTCTAGGACAGATACTGCTGGTTTTTCAAATACGGAGTGGATTTGGATTGTGTCTTAGACCTTGGGAGCATCGCTTTGAGAGGACTCCGGATTATGTTATGTCCTAACAAGAGTGGTTTGGTTTGGTTTCGTCCATAGTGGATAGTACGCATGGTTGGGCTCAGGCTGCAAGCTCTAAAGTCCTTTCTGTGCGTGCATTGTCCAGGGCCCAGCCAGAGGTTCGGGCAGGGTTTATACACAGGATCTGGAGCCCTCGCTCTGTGGCTCCCTCCTGTCTGGGTTCCCTCTCACTTCCCAGCAGCTGTGGTTGACCCAGGCTCAGTCCTCTGGTTTTAGACCAGACAGATTGTTGGAGTTTTAGCTGCCCTGCAGAAGGCAGATTTCAGGCTGCCCTCAAGCCAAAACCCCATCAAACTCAGCCCTGACACAAGCCATTCCTTTGTTCTGAGGGTCGTGTCCCCTCCAGCACCTGCCTGATGTGCTCTCCCAGCTCCGAAGCCTGTGGGTGGTTGTGTGTTGGTACTTTTTGCGGTCCCGTTACCTGCAGGAGGGTGGTCAGGAGCAGCTGCCTGGGCACAGGACTTTGGGGAAGGTTTTTTAAGCTTCTTTCTTCTGCTCTCTTCACTCCCCTTTTGGGTCCTACCTGAAGGAAGGATACTCATATGGATGCTGGGATCCTGTGAGTAGAAATTCTACGAGTTAAATGGTTCATGCACAGGCAAGCTGCTCTTTCTGGCTGCTTCCCTGCCTGGGGCAGAGGGGCAAGCAGCCCCGGGGCATCTCCTGCGAACTGACCCAGCCAGTGTCTGTTTCTCTCTGAACAGTCCTCTTTTGCTGTGAGGCAGCTGGCCCAGGACGTCTGCCTTAGCTGAGATCCGGGATAGCTCGGGACCCCAACTCCTGGGACCCCAAACCCTTTCTTTGGCTACCATTCCTCTCTGATGGCATTCCTCTTGTTGATGGGTTTGTGTTGGATCAACCTTTGGTCTGCACTTCTTTAGGCCTCACTAGCTTAGGAAAAAGGTATTTACCAGCTTACTAGAATTCTCTCTTCTGGAGTTTGAGGAGAAAACAGAGCTGTAATATATTGCTTTGTTATATTTGCTATATTTTATTTTTGCCAGGCATTTCCCCATATTTCTCTATTCCTCTGGGACCTCACAGAGAGGAGCATTGACTGGCTGGGCAGGATTAATGAGTTCCCAAGTGCATGGCAAAAATAGTGTCTCACAGTACCCCAAGGTCACCATCCGTGCCAACCGGAGACACTGCTGAAGGCTGGCAGGCCTGTGCCACCTCTCAGGCCCTGCCCAGAACCACAGGGTCTGGATGGCTGAGGCAAAGTGCAGAGTCTCTTCCCAGGCAGCCCGGGAGACCTACATATGGGAGAGGAAGCACCCCGGACTTGAAACCTGCCCAAGCCCCACGCCCCTCGGGGCACCCACCAGGCCATGGGCAGAGCTCCGCCACGAGGCCTGACTGCCTGGGCTCTCGTGCCCCTCCCACCCATGTCTCCTCCACTAGGCTAGGTGGCCTTCAGCTCCCAGGTGCTCATCTCTTTCTTTTTAGACTTGCCAGACTCTTGCACATTGTTCTGTTTCTTTTCTTAGACTTAGCATACCCAGGAGTCAGACAGATGAGTTCTACTTCACATCCTTGTCACATGACCCAGAAGGGCCAGCAACCATTCAGCGTGGCCCCTGTCCCAGTCTAAACGACCCACACCCACAGTGTCTCTCAACCTTTCTCTACTTGGCAGGGATCCTGGGGCCAGGTCAGTACCCTCTCTTGGGGGTGATCACATGCCTCCTTCACTGACAACCTCTCTTCTTCTCTGTCTAAGGCTCACTGTGTTCTCTGCTCCAGTCAGGATCCCAGCACAGGAAAATGGTATACACAGGCTGGATAATCCTAGGAGAATGTTCTAGACAGATGTGGCCAGGGTTTAAAGAAGAATGAAGGGATGAAGCAGTCCTCCAGTACTGGGAACAGAGGCAAATGTTTCTGGAACCTGGGGCAGCAGCTCTGTGAGGAGGGCCACCTAAGAGAAACTGTGGCCTGGGGTCCAGGGACACAGCCTGCCTGTGGGCTGCCCAACAGGCAGGGAGGCAAGGGAGAACACCCCACCATCACTCTGCCCCTGCCTTCTGACCTCCTGCCACTGACCTCCACTGGCTTAACTCAACCAGAAGCTGACAGGCAAGGCAGCCCACGGCGGGTGCACACTGCTGGGCCAGGCTCCTGGGCCAGGGCAGGGTGATAAAGGGGAATGGGGGCTGGGTCTGGAGGAGCAAAGAGATGATCCGAGACACTCCCATCTTGCACTGCTTTCTTCCTTACTGACTCAAGGACCAGGATAGAGCAACTCTTCTATTCCAAGAAAAGTAGCATCATATGATGATGGTTTAATCTTACCTGCTATATGATCTTGGGCAAACCGTTTAATCTGTATGCATCTCAGTTTTCACATCTGCAAAATGATGGCAATCGTATCTATATTACAGGGTTATTATGAGGCTCCCACAGTGGGTATAATGCCCATTGGTGGAGGCCTTCACACGGAAGCCTCCGTGAGTGGCAGATGCCCTTAGCAGGTCTGTCTGTCCTTGTGTGCCCTTAATCATATCAATGTTCCCCTACTTTTGCCTTGGTGAGCAAACATGTCTAGGCATCCCTTTTCCTAATTCAACTTGAGTTCCGTTCACAGAATGCAATGATGGACATTTTCATAGAGCTGGATTCTCCTGGAGGGACAGAAGGCTGGTGTAGGGTGTAGCCATGGGCCAGCAGTATGCCCTTCTTGTGGTCACCCCAGGGTCACAGCCAGCAAATTACTTCAGCCATCTGGTTGGCTCAGACCACAGGAGCCCAGGTGCAGGCAACGTTCATTAGCAAAGGCAATACCGGCCCTGGGCGGCCACTCAGCTATGGGTCTGGCTGTGCTGAGCTGCTACCAGACAGGGGGCAAAAGACAAATCTGGAAAACACTGCCTGTCTCTGGGTGTGATTAGTTATAAAGTGTGCATATTTATGGTTTCTTGGCCTTTTCCAATTGTGTCCTGACTGTAACCAATCCTCAGGCCCTACGAGCCAGGCGAGGTACGTTATTGGTGATGTGGTAAGAAAGTCGCAGCCCTTAAGTGGACATCTAGCTACCTTCAGGACGGGCAGCAGGTAAACAATACGAGCTGTCAATACTCAGATGCCCTACATAACCGGGTACTACAGACTGGGTGGCTTAAACAGCACAAATGTTTTTTCTCATAGTTCTGGAGCTACGAGTCCACAATCAGTGTGTCCGCAGGACTGGCTCCTTCTGAGGGCTGTGAGGGCGGGGTCTGTACCAGGCCTTCCTCCCTGGCTTGTAGAGGCGTCATCTCCCCTACGTCTCTTCACACCGTCTTTCCTCCATGTGTGTCTCTGTGTCCAAATCTCCCCTTCTTATGAGGATACCAGGCCTAGTAGATCAGAACCCAGCCTAATGACCTCATTCAATTTGGTTACCTCTGTAGAGACCCTATCTCCAAATAAGGTCCCACTCTCAAGAACTAGGGACTAGGCCTTTAACAGATGAATTTTAGGGGCAAACCAACCCGTAACCTTCTCTAATGGCTTTCGAGTCAGTGGAGGCTCATAAAAACAAATATATAGCTAGAAGATTCTTAAGTTGGCTACAGCCGTGTAGGTAATTTTCTAAACAGTCATTTTCCTGCCAAGGGCAAATTCTTTTCCCTTCCTCCCTTATAATTTGTTGGGGGGCTAAAATCTATATATGCCAAGTGGATTAAAGAATTCACATGCAGTATAGACAGGTTGACTACACTAGCCTCTTCCCTTTGCACAAGTCAGAGAAGGTCCCTCGGTGTCCTCAAATGAACTAACTGGCAGAGAAGTCAGAGTTTTGGCCTGAACCTGTCTATTTACCTGAATCTGCTTTTGTCACATCCTTGGGTAATGCCGTCTGAGAGCCATTATTTGTCTTGTCAACACAGACCAGGAAAAGAACATTAAAACTGAGCTCTATGAACCCTGTCTTTCCCACATCTTGTCCTATACCTCGTGTCCAGAATCCCAGGTGGCACCCACCCCACCTGTGCCAGCATGAAGAAAAGGCTCTTTCTCTCCAGGGCTTGAAATGTTCAGACTGACTCCTCTAGCTCCAGGCTGCTGAATCCACAATTGTTCCACTGCAGAAAGCTCATGTTTCCCCAGAGCTCAGAGGTGAGAGTGCCTCAGAGGCAGGCGAGAGACGTGTCTGCAGAGGTATGTGCTGGGATGTGGGCAAGGCACATGGGACAGGAGAATGCTCATCCCTCAAGGGACTTGCTGCCCCTCGGAGAGACTCAGTGGATAGTGAGGAGATCCACTGGCAGAGGCTGGAAAGGCATTGACCTGGGTCCATGGCTCTGCCTGGACTGGGCTGTCCACCTTAGGTTAGTGGATAATATACTCCAATGCTAACTGCGTAATATTAAAAATTATGGTCAGTATTCAGTGATTCTTTTTTTATTATTAGTCATGAAAAAACAATATAAAACCTAAGATAAAAACAAATTGGAAAATTAGGAAAGAGATTGTGGGGTGGGAATTTGTATCTCTGTTTAAGTATAATTTGCTAGTTTATAACCAAGTATAAAGTGAGAAAGTGAAAGGCAGAGATATGAATAACATGGGTACTTCTGTACACAACCAAACCAAACCAGACCAGAGGTCTGTTATCAGGGAGGCTAAGGGACTATGCATAAAATCATAAAGAAAAGGAGTTTTTACATGTTGGGTAGGTAAACAAGATAAAAAACTCCATTTTTTTATAGTCATAGAGAAATATATTCAGTTATTTTTACTTCTGAAAGTATCCCTTGTGATTAAAACACCAAATAGATAAATGTTATTTCCTTACAGTTTTGAATACATACCAGGTGAAAAGATGGGGATACTTCAGTGTTTCAATGGTCTGTTCCATCTGTGAACCATCATTGGAGCCTAAACATGTCAATTAGAGTCCCTTTGTAGAAGGTGATTGTCCAGTTAATCTATTTCCATGTCCTTTTTCTCAATATTTATCTCTTCTTTCCCCTTGTTAGCAAAAAGGAGAGACAAATGGCTTTGGAAGCAAAATTAGTTGATTCGGTATAAAATGCTAACCTGAACTTCATGTATAGTTGGGGATTAAGAAAATCTCTTAATTTAAGTAGAGATGAGTATCCTTTGAAGATTTCACTGATTCATGCATCTTACGTCTGAACAAACTAGTTTCAATCTGTTTATACCTTTGAATAAGATGTCATCAAATAATACTAGAAATATGTTGGAAAAGAATTTTCAATAAATATGTGCGCTGTCCATTATTTAAACAAAAATGATGGACAGATTATTTTAATGATATTTTATACATTAAATTCTTGATTTTATCTACCGTTAAACAGTAAACTAAGATATTTCCAATTCAAATGAGCAAATTGTTACCCGATAATAGACTTTAGGTTTTGTTTGTTTTTTCTTGGAGATTACTTATTTTTTGTAATTCATGCCATAGCTGCCTCATTTTCTTGATCTATATTTTTTCTTTTTCTTTTCTAATTGAAGTATAGTCGGTCTACAATTGTATATTGGCTTCAGGTATGCAACATGGTGACTCAACAGTTATATACATTCTGAAAAGCTCACCACAGTAAGTGTAGTCAACCATCTGTCGCCTTACAAAGACACTAAATACTATTGTATTATCATATCCCCTATGCTGTACTTCTCATCACCATGACTTATTTATTTTATAACTGGGAGTTCATACCCTTTATCCCCTTCATCTGTTTTGTTCTCTCCTCTTTCCCCCTTTCCTAGGGCAAACTTGTTCTATATTTGACTATGGATTGATGGATTTTGGTCAATACTATTTGAACAGGGATTGGAATGTTCTCTCTGATTTGCTTCCTAATTTTCCAGTTTACTGTGTATACAAAATTTTATTATATTTTAAAATGTCTTATGTTGATATATATATATATAACACAGTGTGTGTGTGTGTGTGCGCGCGCGCGTGTGTGTGCGTGTGTGTGTGTGTGTGTGTGTGTGTGTGCACAGGAGGAAAAGCAGACAGGAGGTGAGCTAAAGGCATCTGAGTGGAGCCACCAGCACAAGCAAACCTAGGGGAGCCTTGAGGCGCACATACTTTGGGGTTTGACAAGCCGTTCGGCAGTCTCTACGTGCTTCCGTGTCACCAGCCCCCTGAGCTGGAGAGCTTCTCCCCAGCTCTGTAGCTCAGACAGCCCATGGGAATGCTGTTACTCGCCCAAGTGCACCTTCGATGGCCCCCACCGAACGATGCTATTGAACTGGTTTGAATTCTACAATGGAAATCTTGCCTCACTTTTCAAATTCGGGCAGCACAGTAACAAACCTTCCTATTATTTTATAGGGTCGAATGGGAAGAACAATTAGGGAATGAGAAAATTATGCAGGACCTCAGCCTGAGAGAGCATAGAAATTAGCAATTTATTATTAGAATGGAAAACGTGACAAGGGGATTTTAAGAGCAGCGACACCCTGAGACAGCCAGCCTGCTGAAGATTCTGGCAACACTGTAATGAGCCATTTCCCAATTCCATGGAACCAAAGGCTCCCACTGCCTTAGAAAAGTGTGCAGCATTCTTTCTGTCATGCCCGGCCCCCTGCCGTCCTGGGCAAGCGGGAGTGGATGTGATGTTGGCAGGGCCCATCCACAGAGAAGCTCCATTTGGTTCTGACTTAATCAGTTCTCTGAGTGACCTGAACCGTCACTGCCTGCGGTTGAGGGGGCTTGTTGCAGTGTTTACTGTGCAGGAACATTTAGTGGGATCCTGACACCTGCCTGGATACTAGTACAGCCCTGACAGCAAAGTCAGGCATCAGACATCAGCACGGGCACCACTGCGTTCTGGGGGCCCACCTGGAGTCTGTGACCTGTCCAGAAGTGACAATTATGGAAGAAGAACAGCTGACATTAATTATGGGATAATAGCCACTAACCTAATTTGAGTCCTTGTTACAACTGAGGTACTGTTCTAAGCTTGCTACATGTACTGTGTTACTTAATCTTCACAAAACCTCTGTAGGATAGGTGCAGTGATTAATTCAATTTTGCAAATGAGGAAATGGAGACCATGGGAGTTTCAGAAACTTGCCCAAAGTCACTGAGCTGATGAAGGATGGGGCCAGGGTTTGAATCCAAGTGGCCTGCCTCAGGGTCCTTGCTCCTAACCACTGCACTGTGCTGCGTCTAGTTCTCCTTGTGGTGTGCGTGACTGTTAGCTATCAGGTTCCACAGGTTGCTTTAGTCTAAGGTCTGTGCAGAATCTGACTCCCACCTGATTTTAGGGGGTGCCAATCTAAGCCACATCTTCATCTGTGAGGTCTTGATTCCTTACCTCAATTTATGTGATTTTATTCCTCCTTAAAATATAATTGAAATGGTCTTGAGATAGCTCAAACATATTGTTCACCTGTTGAAAGTGAATCGACCTTTTATCTGGGATCTGCATTGACTCTTGCTTGAGTCAATCCAACTTCTTGAAGAATCTGGGTGGGACTTTTGCCCAAGATACCAGGATTCCTTTCCCTCTGACTGTGGTGATTTTATCTTTTTCATTTTATACATAAGTGAGTAGTTATGGCTTATATTGTTGAAATTATTCAACTAGGCAGCACAGAAAACTTGTAAAGCTCTGTTCCTTAGTTATAGTATTCTCTGTATTCTTCTGAAATTTAGACATTTAAAAACTTACATGTGTGTAACACACATACACACAAGTTCTGTTACAACATTAGGTTGATAGGGACAGAGGTAGGGTGTTAAATACATCTCCCAAAGTTGAAAGGTATATAAGATCTGAGAAGAAAATAGGATGATGAAAGAAATGATATGAGTGCCTTGGAAGGGACTAGAGAATGAATTATAGGAAAAGGTGAGGTCTTGCAAATTCCCATACACCCCTTCCAAATGAGTGAATGAATGAGTGAACTAGGAGAAGAGCAAGTTAGCAAAAGGGGAAAGGAGTGCAAGAATTTTATGATGAATTAAGTTAAGCATCAGCAAGGTAATGCTCTTCTCTGGGGCCCTGTGAAGCAGCGGTCCCCCCAAAAGCTGTTGGGTGGGGGCGGATCAAGGCATAATATCTCCAGCAGTTCCTGCTGCCTTGGACGAGTTCTAGAGACCTGCCCAGAGGGGGTCACGGCACCTCAGCTGCAGTCTATTGGGGTAGCTCTTTTCTGTTTTTCTCCCCAAGCGTAAGGGATGGTTTCTGTTAGCCCAGGAGATGTGCTTCTTCCTCTACTCCAGAGAGCAGAAGGATGCTGAGCCCACAGGGACGAGGCCGTCCCCCGAGGTGCAGACCCAGCATATTCCCCTTAGGGAACCTGAGCTGATGCTTTCTTTCTCAGGGATAAAGAGCAGAGGCTGCAATGCACAGTGTCCCTGGATGGAAAGACCCCGTGTTGTTAAGATGTCAGCACTCCCTGGCTTCTTTTAAAATTCAGTGAATAGCAAATCAAAATCCCAACAGGATATATCATAGATACTATCAAACTGATTATAAAATTTACATGGAAGAGAAACTGTTTTTACAAAGAGAGAACAATTGAAAGAAAATAGAGATCTACTTGACCTAACATATATCAACATACACAATAAAGGTAGAATGCTTCAAACAGGAG
Source organism: Manis pentadactyla (assembly GCF_030020395.1). NCBI lineage: Eukaryota > Metazoa > Chordata > Mammalia > Pholidota > Manidae > Manis > Manis pentadactyla. The sequence continues at coordinate 97,926,891 of NC_080031.1, forward strand.
AACTTAATGAATAGATTGTTGGAATAAAACAGAAAACAGAAAGATTCCATACATATACAGGAATTTAGCTTATGGAAAAGATGGAGTTTCACATGGGCAGAAAAAGAATGGACTATTTTCCCCTCAAATGAAGAGCCAGTTGTCTCAACATCATTGATTTGATAAGTTAGACATGCCCTAACACTGAGATGTGTTAAAAAATTCTGTATTCAAGACAATGATAATATTAGATAAAAATGAATGAAAATATTTCAATAACTTTAGAGTAAGTTAGGTCTTCTACGGAGAGTACAAAGTGCCAGAAATTTAAAAAAGAAACATTAATAGATGTATGAAATAAATTTGAACTCAGTATACAAAAGGCATTTTAGGGAAGTTAAAACAATAACACTCTTTCAACTTGCTGAACGTTTGAAAAGTTCCGTAATAAAATTTTGTAAAAAATAAGCAATGTAGAAGGAGAAAATGTTTATGACACAAATTGTAGTCAGGATTAATATTCAGAATATATAAGAAGTACCTATGAATGCCAAAAATGAAAAAAATAGAGACAGGCAATTAAGATAAGAAATGCCAACAGACTATAAACATATGAAAAGTTGCTCGATTTGACTAGTACAAAATTAGCTAACATTTATTATCCATTAAATTAGAAATAATTAAACATTGATCATATCCCAGGTTGTTAAGGAAACAGACACTGTTACCCACTCTGGGGCATTCCTTGCAAAGCCAACTTTAGCAGTATTATCAACATTTTAAATACACACACCCATTAATCCAGAACTTCTGTATGTCAGACATACTCTGAAGGGAAACACATTCTTTTTCAAGATCCATGTAAAAACATTGGACAAGTGCCCACTTTAGAGGAATAGTTAAATAAACCACTGATACACACAACCTGTGGTCATTAGGAATGTGGTGAAATTATTCCAACGTATTTTTCTTTGTCAGTGAGAAAGGCCAGTCAGTAAACAATTCATAGAGCATGAGTCCCATTGAATGAAGGGAAAGCAAAAATATTTGTCTTACATAGAAAATGGAAGGATGGACATCACATCTCATTTCTCTGTCTGTCTCTCTCTCTCAGAGCTAGCACTTTGCCCTCTCTGTCTAACCAACACCCCCCCCCCACACACACACCTACACACCTACACATTCTTTGTTAATGCTTCATTAATGCTCACTTGCAAACCACTTAGAATCACCTGCTGATTAGGTTTGGAGCTCCTTTCCCTAGTCTGTGTTCCCACAGCAGCCTGTAAACCCACTTTCCTCATCTGTATCCTAATTGTTCATTCAAAATCTCTGTTCTACACCAGCTTCCTGAAGAGAGGGATGGTGTGTGTCGCATATATGGAGCTAGTCATACACTAGCCCCAAGGCCTAGCACTGTGCTGGGCACACAGGAGGCAGGCACTCAATAAATACTTGTTGAATGATAAATAACTCCTGTGTAAAAGGAAACACTGAAATACATGAATACATTGCTAATTAACAGACCTCCCCCATGTCAAATGACTAATCGGAGGAGAATACGAACTCCACATGTTAGAATGCCTGCAGCGTCTGTCGCACAAGCACCCGCCCCCCCCGGGAATTGTAGGCGTGGCTAGGTTTTCTCTGGTTTGTGGTGAGAAGCGGCCGGCTGCCTGAGCTCACGTCACAGGGACCCGAGCACAAGCTTGCACCCGTGTTCTTTCTATGCCTCTGATATGTGGAATCTCAAAGGGGAAAAGACAGGGCAGGGTATGGGAGAAGCATTTTGGGTTTTTTTTTACAATTTATCAAGGTGAACACTGGCATGTCAATTTTATTAGAAAAAGAAAAAAATCAAGGAAGCAAAGATAATGTAGAGTTTGGGTTCCAAAACAGATAAACTGTGGAAGCAATGCAGCTCTCCTGTTACGCACAGATAACGTATTATGACCAGAGAAACCCAATAACTCAGGGGTGGAATGGATCTGAGAGGTTATCCATTCCGGTGAAATTATATTTATTATAACATAAATCTGCAGTAGATAAGTTATCATTATGGGTGAGTTTCCAGGGAGGGATAAAGCTGTACGTGGGTGTCGGGAGGAGGAATATCATGTGGGGAGGACAGGTGGGAATTGTGAGGACTGGGTAAGATGAGCCCTCTTGTCTTTGTCTTAATCTGCAAGCCCCCCTCTGCTCGTGTTTGAATGTTTCCGGCAGACAGTGATCAGCCGGCTTTGGGAGAGGAAGGAGGGGCGGTCCGCACGCCAATGTAGAGCATCTCCATCGCTGCTCGGGCTGACATTGGGGATCCCTGAGCCCCGCTCTCAGCAGTCCGTGGAGATCTGCTCATTGTCTTGTTCTCCAGGGCCAGGCATTGCCAGGATGCAGTAGGCACTCAAAAAAGTGTATTGCACTAACAACATTAGATACCTCTTTTTCACATGGAAAGGAGGTAGTCCTTTATCTGAAAATGATAAGTGGCTTTGGAAGATGGGAAAAAAGACAAAAAGTGTGAACGTCTGTTTTATCTCTGAATATTTCTTTTGTGCTTTGCCACTCAGTGTATGATATTTGCCTTACTTAATAAGATGGGAGACCAAGGGGCTCAATAGCAGTCTTAGGCTCGTTACCACTCCACTCTTAGAGGATCATTTCCATCAGTAGATGCCCTTTGAGAGGGGATGGGTAGACCAGAAGGTAGGGGGGAAGCAGGCAGCAAAAAAATGATTCTGTTTTTCTGTTGCACATACTGTGCTTTTCTCGATTCGTTTTCATGGATTTTGTAGTTCTGGCCATAACCCTGTTCTCTGGGAATCCCCTCCATCCATCCACAGCCCTTTGGAAGGGCCGGCCTGGGCAGCGAGCAGCGGCAGCCGGGCTGTCAGAAGACGAGCTGGGTAAGAGTCTGTGGTGGGCGGGGAGAGGCAAGGAGTAGAGAAGCCAGAAATGCAAGCACACAGACTCCACAGCTGTAGATAGTGACTTGCTAACGGGCAGCTATGATGTTGCCTCCGTGTGTGGAATGCCCTTACAGCCGTCCTAATTTAGGGGCATCTGGCCTTGCTGTCTGTAACCCGGAAGACATTTTTGTCTGATGAAGGTAATTCCCTGCTCAGTCCGTATTTGCTGGTGTGGGGTGTTCATGCATATGTGCGCATACACGCACACGCTCCTATCTCCTTCTTCTGCTCCAAAGAGTAGAGCTACGTGTCTATCCAAGTATTCTCTGTATTCTCTTCTGTGCATTCTCCACCGGAAAAGATGCAGGCCCGCTGTAGTTGGTAACAATTGTGCATGGAAGGGTTGTTCTTTAAAAGCTCTGCTAAGTGTATATTAAATACCATTTATTAATACACAAATATTTAGGTATGTCCTATTAAAAGCAAGGTCACTTTGAATACAAATCCAATTCTCATCTGCCTTTCTCTGGCCAGCTTCATTAGCCTTTGCCTTATGGCATGTTTATACCATAAAGGACATGGACTGTTAGGTACAATCCTGTCCTTAACAGATGAAGAAACTGAGGCCCAAGAATATCAAGAGACCTACTTACCCAGGGTCGCAAATGATCTAGGATGAAGCTAGACTTGAACCTCAAATGTCCTGAACTGGGAAGCCCTTTGACACTCCCCTTTCTTCAAGGCATCTCCGTATCTTACCAATGCTCAGGTTATTCCCTGGCTGCAACATCCTCTGGCTGGCGGAATCAAAACTTAGACAGGCTTTATTTCTTTTCCCATGAAGTTTTTCCATATGGTTCTTTAGATAATTGGTCCTCAGCTAGAAGAGAAAATTTATGCTGGTGTCAGGGAGTAAACCCTCTAACTGTTGCAAAGTTAGCTTTCTGCCCACTGCGTTTTTCAGCTGCAGAGCCAAGGAAATCTAGGACAAATGCTCTCATGAATCACTGATGGGGTCTGTGAAGAAGGATGTTTCTAGGCCCTCAGAGGCCTGGCTTAAGAAATGCAAGTCATTTTAGAAAAACGGAAAAGGCTGCCACTCTTCGAACTAATACTTTGTCCACCTTCTGAGGCTCTGACCTGCAGGTGCAATGTTAGCCCAGACAGGATCCGCTCAGCTTCAGCTGACTTGTTATCTCAAATCCCCGACCAGCCCTGCTTCACGTTTGAGAAGCAACACTTTGGAGGGAGGGGCAAGACTACGAAAGAACTAGAATAACAGGCGGAGGAGAAGCCAGAGAGTTGAGAGGGCGAGATGTGCTACAGTGGCCAAGAGCACTGGAGCAACTGGGCAAGAAGGCCGAGAGCACCAGGAAATGGCATTTTTCTGCACGTTTCTACCCACGGCACAGGTGTTCACTCCTGCAAGTGTACATAGGTTGAAAGAGCCAAAAGGAAGGAACTGACGGCAATGAACACAACTTGTAAACCTTTGGGACAAAGGAAGCAAGGCTTCAGAAGTTGGCCGATCAGCCATGCAAGGAACACAGGACCAGCCTTCAAGCCTGTGCTCTGAGCCTATGCTGGGTCCTTGAAAGGGACACTAACGTGACAGCAGGACACGCAGGGCTCCTCCAAAGCCTCCGAACTCTGCTGCACTTGCTTTGCACAAAAGATAAAAATACTATGGACTTGGCATTTCCCCTGAGCTGTACTGGACACTCTTTCCATACACTAGGCATCTATTTAATCTCCAGAAGCTTGTTTGGAATGCTATTATCCCTGTTTTCCAAATGGAGAAGCAGAACTCTGCAGAGTTCAAAATCTTCCCCAATGTGCACATGTGTAAAGGAGAAAAACCCCAATTCAAACCAAGCTTTCTCTGGCCCCGGACCCACAGTCTGAGTCATTAGGCAGTTATTTCTTACAGTGTGTTTGCTCTGCAAGAGCTTGCTGACCCTCTTGGCAACCATGTTTAGATGCTGCTGGAGTCATTCTGAGGGCCAGGCTTTCTGGCCAACTCGGGGAGCATGTAGGATGCTCTGGGGGGCTGTGCTTCCTCCTTCCCTTCTCCCTTCCTCCTTTCCTCTTTCTCCTCTTCTTTTTTCTTTGCCTCCACACTTCTGCCGACACTCTCCCTGACCCCAAACAATTTTGTTGAAGCCAATATTTGGTTCCCTGTGTCAAAAGGTTTCCTATTTGGAGACAAAGGTCACACTCTCTCTTTTCCTTTGGTTTCTAACTCTTGGCTAATCAGAACTTCCAAAGATCTAACATTTGCAGTAAAGTATAAATGGTTGATGAGTCTAGTCTCATCAAGGAGGGGCCAAGAATTGCCCAAAAAGAAATATCACCCAGAGATCCAAGAACCACAGAAGAAATCAGATCGAAATGGAGATGAGTCACCAAGGAAAGGAATTAGTCACTAAGAAGAACCAAGGGTGTCATCAAGGCCGAGAGGAAGGTGTGGGGAGAAGAGATGGTCAGTCCACTGAGTACACGAACCTCTTTATTGACTTCTAAACCACAAGCTGTAATGCTCTTCCTTCTCCAAAGGCTGCCTCCCTGCAGGAAAGGGCCAGGTTGTCTTCTCCCCGTCCCCCGCTTGCCCTCCTTCTCTAGCTGACCCAGATTCCTTACGCACACCCAGCCTCTGCCCCTCGAGGCAGCCTGAGCCCTCCTGTTCTCTAGCATGACTGATTCATCCAGGCCCTGGATGAAGGATCTTTATGGTACATCCCTCCATGTCTTGCCCCAACACAAGGAAGTATACGGGGGACTCACACCTAGAAAAGAACCTCCCTAGAGATATTCTCAGAATTTGCAACTTCTCACTGCTAGTGCCAATAGAGAGGCGAAGGGGACAGCTGTTCCAAGCCCTGGAATTGCAAACACAGCCGGTGTCACTGAGGACCATCTCTCCCCATTCCGGAGTTTCGTTAGCTCAGCTTCAACTGACTTAACTAGAACAGACAAAGGCTCATTAAAGTAACATGTTGGATGAGATGTAATTCTCAGAATAATGTTAACATCAAACAAGCAATTGGGAGGCAGCGTTGCTCTGGCCCTGCAAGTGAGGAGGTATTTTGCAAGGGAAGCAGTCTTCTCACCAACAGGAACTAGATGCCGGGTGGAGGTCAGACGGCCCTGCACGGAGAGGCTGTTGCTGTGGGGAGAGAAGCCCCAGGTTGACTATACCCAGCCCTGTCTCGTCAGCCCTATTCTCTGAATGTTTGGCTTCTCGAAACATAATTCTTTTTTAAGCCTAAATCCACTAATCATGTCTCCTCTGAATCGACTCTTCGGCAATTCTTCCATACAAATCAGCCAACCACTTTGAAGAGAAGCTGCCAAATTAACTTTGGAGTCTGCCGGAGTCACGTTCCCCACAGAGGGGACCAGTCTGTTGTGAGGCAGTATGGAAAATAGCATGAAGGCAAATGAATTGCAGAGGTAGCTAGTTTGGTGTCATATGAAGAGCATATGAAGTCCCTTGAGTTAGGGACTACTCTTTGATACTAGCTCAGTCACCATAGTGGGTTAAACAGGTGCCCCCCTGAATATATGTCTGCCCAGAGCCTCAAATGTGACCTTATTTGGGAACAGAGTTTCCGTGGACATGATTAGTTGAGTGATGGTGAGGTCGTCCCAGATTGGGGTGGGCCGTACTAATGCCTGGTGCTCTTAGGAGAAGATGAGAGGCACACAGAACCACACAGGGGGAAGATGGCCACATGCAGGTAGAGGCAGAAATCAGAGTCGGGCAGCTCCAAGCCAAGGAAGGCCAAGGGATGCCGGGAGCCACTGGAGCTAGGAGGAGGCGGGGAAGGTCTCTTTAGAGCCTTCAGACTGAACATGGCCCTCCCAGTACACTGTGTTTAGACTCTAGTATCCAGAACTGGGAGAGAATAGATTTCTGTGGTTTCAAGCCACCAAGTCTGTGGTCATTTGTTATGGCAGCCCTGGGGAACTAATACGGCTGCTGACCAACTGAGTAAACTTAAACTAGTTATTTATCCTTGCTAAACCCCTGTTTCTTTGTCTAGATCAGTTTAGACCTATGACTTTGGGTAAGTTATACCATATAATCACTCTGTTTTCCAATCTTAAAAAAGTAATATGATTTTATTTAATAAGGAGAATTAGTGTTAAGACATGTTGAGCACTTAGTACATCGCAAGCATTAACGGGCATCTTGCTTAGTATGTTATCTATTTGTGTATCCCGCTTTGATCTGAAAAGAAATTGAGATGGCTTAACAAGTTTTTGCCATAAAGCATGATACACTTGCACAGAACTTGATGCTAAGCCTTCCAACATCCAATGCAAAAAGGGAAACATGATGTTTTATGGGACTCAGAACCACAGGGCAAATTACCACGATTTTATCCAGGCAATCCTGGGGAAGAAAAGAAGGGGCCGAACTGTATACTCCCATGGGTCCAAAGTTTTCCATTACATGCTCCCAGATTTGATTTAGCTTCATATGTTATTGAATTTCTACTGATACAAGACTCAGAGTAGGTAGCAGAAACAAGGGAAGAACTAATTTCTGTGCCGAAAGAACTTCTAGTCCTGTAGTAGGGTAGTGAGTGGAGGGCATTCATACAAGCCTACAAGCAACTGATGGAAGGCAGAATGGGGTCTTGCCCTCAGTCCTTGGAAGGTTGAAAGGATGATGGATAAATCGGTAGCATTCTGAAACAACTCAAAGCCATGTCTCACCTCTCAGCCAGGGGACATGTTTCTCAGCCAAGTAGTGACCACTCCAAACACCTCACCTCCATCCCCCAGCGCAGTGCCCAACCAAGGTAGTTTGAAGGATAAGCGGCTTCATTTTCCTGAAAAACCTATTCTGAGCATCACCATTTCTAAGAAAAACAAAGTCTAGGAATTGAAGCAAGAATGTAGTGTTGTAAGTGCTAAGGATACACTGGTGGGTAAAACCAAGATCTTTGCCCCGATAGAGGTTATACTCTAACAGAAGAGACAGACATCAGTTGTTCATTACCACATTGAAGGTAAAAATGTTCTTTGTATGAGAGTGAACCATACAGAGAATCGTTCTAGTTAGGGAGGTTGTCCTGAAGAAGTGATGTAAGCTGAGATCTGAAGGATGAGTGAAATTTATCGAGGTGGATGGGGGGAAAGGAGCATCCAAGACAGAACGGGTAGTGGGTATGAAGGCCCAGAGACGGCAGAGCTTGGCTAGTAGAAAGGGCTAAATGGAGCCCAATGTCAGTGCTTTGGAATGAGCAAGACCGACTTAGATAGCAATGGGGCCATGCAGAAACTTGTCAGATGAAGTTTTGTCTTTACCCCAAGAGAAATGTGAAGCCATTTGCAAGTTTAGAAGTTTGCTACACAGTGTGGTTCATGGGTCAGCAGCGTAGGCATCACTAAGGCACATGCTGGAAGGATGGACTCTGGCCCAGCCCACACCTGCTGCAACAGGGTCTGCACCCAGCTGACTGGCGTGTGTATTAAAGTTTGCAAAGTGCTGGTTTAGAACATTTTCAGGTAGTGGAGGGATTGCCAAGTGCGGAAGATCCACCTGAAACACTTGTGTTACGAAGTATGTGTGTATGTGTATGTGTGCATGTATCAGGGAAGGCAATAATAACTCCTTTCAAAGAAACCTGGGTAATGGTAGCACATGGCTTGTTGTTCTACATGCCCTGTCCTTGAGAGCAATGACTGCAATTCCTACTCCTCCGAGCTCCACCGTGTGCTTGGGACAGTGCATGTTTAGTATGCTCCATAGTCATTGCATGGCCCAAACAAGTCACTCTCCAGGGTGACACATCTGAGGCACGGGTGGGGCTGGCTCCTGCTCCTGAATGACATCTCTAATCAATCAGGCTCCTAAGTTTAGACATGGCCTGATTTCCCACTGTTCTCCAGTGCATACCAACTGACCCGAGTTGACACAAGATTAAATCAGTTTACCACCCTCCCATCCTAATTTCTTTCAGCAAGGCATGAAAACAAATTTCAGCAACAATTGACGTTTCTGAAGCTTCAGATGTATTTGCCCAGGATCATTTTGGCTTGAAAGCCTAATTGTGGAGAAGAGCTTTCCAGGAGGGGGGCAGAATCACACCCCCATGGAGCTCGGCCATGAGAGGCGGTGTTGGTCACACGGCAGGTTCCCCAACCGAAAGAGGGAGACCAGATGACGGTTCTAAGAGCCTGGTTCTCCCAGAAGCAACGATGGCTCAGGGAACAGTAGAGACATTTTCAAGAAGTTATTTGTTCTTTTGAACCATCAGAGCTGCAAAGAGGGATGACTAGAAGCCTTTCAGAAAAACAACTTAGCAACTGGGCAACTTCACTACCACAAGCCTAGACAGAGATGAATAAGCTGTCAAACACCACAAAATTAATTCTGAATCTCTGAACCGAGCAAGATTCCCAGCAGCATGAGTAGTCAGTCAGCTTCATTTTCCCCTCAGTTGTTTAGAAAAGAACAGACAAATCTTTTCTCACCCCCACAACATGCACAGAAGTGAATGTTAAAACTGGATTTGCCACCAGCTGTGCCAAATCCAATATCTGGTCAGTTTCTTCCTAGAACAAGCATTCTTGGACAGTCAGATACATAACTATAATTGAGATTGATTATATGTCTAAATGAATCAACATTATTTTTGGAGGTATGTGGACTTGGCCTAGGTCAACATTCAGGTTGTATCCATTTGGTAGGTTCAGAAAGACCACTGGGTACTCCTATGTTTCAGTTTTCTTTGAGTCCTAGTAGTAAGAGGGACAAGCAAGAAATTCCAGACACAGTCCCAGTCCTCGATAATTAAGTGTCCTTTCGTTTATGCATGAGACATCAGCAGAGGCAATTACGTGGCTGACTCTAATCAATAGAGATAGTGAGTAACAAGCAATCAAACAGAAGGGTTTGGATGGTGAGGGAAAACCGACAACACAGTTAACAACACAGTACAACACAATACGAGCACAGTATAACAATATACTACGTTATAACTTAGGGAGCAGGCTTAGAGGAAGAGGAGGAACTTAAGATGAATGCTGGGAGTTGAAAAGGGAATAACAAAGTTAACTATTGAGCAAGCCATCCAGTAGGGATACATGTAGCTTCACGGAGCATGTTCAGAAAATCTTAGCTGATACTGTACACCTTATACTTAGTCTGCCCCGGGGTGGCAGCAAAAGGTGGTCACATTGGCAAATCTCAAAAGATCAGTCATTCAAACAGGTGAAGACATCTTTTCTCCATACACCAGAATTTCCAAGTAATTTTATTGCAATGTTCAAAAAGGTTTACTGTGGAACACGAAAAGGTAGCAATTAATTCCAGCTTTCATATCTGAGTACTATTATTTCAGTATTCCTCTGGGAGTTACTCTACTACCGTTTTATTTTATTACTATGTTCAGTTTTATGCACAGTATGAAAACCCAACTCTGAACCTCAAACTCCATGATGCTGATTCAATACTTTTCATACCTCAACTAACTCCTCTGGGGAAAGGACTATTGAGATATATTTCTGTTTGAGAGAGCTCTGATTTTGCTAATAAATACAAAATCCACTGCTGAACAAAAGACATGTATCTGAGTGTGTTTATGATGCATTCTTGGCCTGAGTGTAAGGCTCTCTATGCACTAAGGAAAGTGCCTTATTTATTTATTTATTAAGATAGCAACTTCCAATTCATTTTTTCCAGTTTTACTGAGATATAATGGACATTTAACATTGCATTAGTTTGAGGTGTACAGTGCAGTGACTTAATGCACTTACATATTGCAAAATGATTACCACAGGAGGGTTAGTGAACACCTCCAGCACCTCATGTAATTATCACTTCTTTTTTTGGATGGGGTGAGAGAGAAATGGGCGTCTTTGGCAGTGTCCCTCCCACACAGCTGGAGCGGCTGGATACCTGCTCACAAGATCTCACTTTCTCCCTCCGGGGATGTCACAGTCTGAGAAAATCTCCCTTGGCCCTGAGCTGTGCTGTCTTGGGGGAGGCACTGTGCAGGAAAAGTCTGCAATCTGTCCAAATGTTTACTTTTTTACTTACTATTATTTTTCAATTTTTTTGCTCCAGTGGTGTGCTAGGCCTTCTCCACTGGAAACGTGGACTTCCACAAAGGCTTTCTTGTCCATGAGTAATTGCCTGAGACAGTGTTTTTCGGTGGCTCCTGGACCACACCTGAGGGGGGCTGAGTTGTGTACCTACTACCAATGCACAAGTGGGTGACACTCTTCCAGGGCGCTTCATCTGTGGGACTTGACCTTAGCACTGTCACGTAACACTCTTGTCTGGATGGATGCCAAATTGGTGTTGTGTCAGGGTGTTCCCAGCAAGGGGCGTCTTACTCAGTCATGTTACTGACATAACCTTCAATTCCTGGGGACAGGCAGTAAAAGCGGCTGTTAATTTGAAACAGTGAGAACATCTGGATGAGGTATAGAATTTAAACGAATTGTTTGAAATTCATCAATGCGATGGTTTTAATGAGGAGTAGGGGGATATATAAAGGAGCCTTCATTTTACTTAGCTCACTTCCTTGAAGATATAAAACCAGAGTGAAGATGTAAAACCAGAGTGACATTATGTATATTTTAAGCAGTAGATAAAAGCAAATGCAATTCAAGAAATAATACTGTACTCAATTCTGATCAGAACACAGGGGGGAGAATGCATTCAGATCTCAGCTCGTCTTCCTAACAAACACAAATATTCATAGGAAAGTGTTCAGGGTGGAGAAATATTTAAAAAGTACGTCGTGTGAGAAATGACAGAGGATATTGAGCCTAATTTTAACCCTGGGAGGAAGGCTTCAGGAAAAGGTCTTTGAGTGACTGAAAAACTACTTTGTGGAAGCAGATTCGTTTTGTGTTGTTCTAGGAGGGCAGAAGCATTACGAAGTAAACACAGTGATAGAATTTTCCAGTTGTTAGAACTGCCCAGTGATTGAATCAAGGGCGGCAGAGGCCGCACAAGATGAGAGCATCCCAAGAACCCTCCGGGAGAAAAAAGCAAAAAGGGAACTAAGTCAAAGAGTGAAGAACAAGTTCTTTCTCATGATTTAAATTTTCCACATAAAGAGAATCAGAACTAGGAGGGCTTTTTTTAAATAAAAATAATAGACTTTATTTTTAAGAACAGTTTCAGATGTACCAAAGAATTGAGAAGATAGTATAGAGAGCTCCCACGTTACCCACGCCCAGTTTCTCCTGTTATAACCGCTTACAAGGTACATTTGTTATAATGAATGAATTAATCTTGGTACAATATTATTAACCGAGTAGAAGCCCATACTTCATTCAGATGTCCTTAGTTTGACCTAATGCCTTGCCAGGATCCTGTCCAAGATGCCACATGACATTTATTTGTCATAACTCCTTGGGCACCTCTCGGCTGTGAAAGTTTTTCACGCTTTCCTTGTTTTGTTTGGCCCTGACAGTTTTGAGGAGTATTGGTCAAGTATTTTGTAGGACTTGCCTCAAATGGGATTCGTCTGCTGTTTTCCTCATAATTAGACTAGGACCAGGGTTTGGGGCAGGAAAATCGCAGAGGTAAAATTCCATCTTCATTGCACTGTATCGAGGGTACACGTAAGCAACATAGTTTATCACTGTTGATGTTGACCTGGGTCACCTGACTGGGAAAGCATGTCAGGTTTTCCACTGTCAAATTCGTCTTTTTTGCTGCTTTTCCTTGCTGTACTCTTTGGAAGAAAGGCCCACATGGAAGGACAAGGGATTTCTGCTCTCCCCCATTGAGAGCAGAGTATCTGCATAATTCATTTGGAAGTCTTCTGCAAGAGAAATTTGTCTCTTCTCCATCAATTATTTATTTATTCAATCATTTATTTGTATCAGCATGGACTCATGGATATTCATTTTATACATTGGGCTATAATCCAATACTACTGTATTTATATTGTTGCTGAGCTTGTTCTGGCTTTGGCCACTGGGAGCTCCTCCACTCGGCTCCTGTGTTCTTTGGACGTACCCCATCATGGTACGTTGGTTTTTTTGTTTTGTTCACCCGATCATTGTACATTGTTTTTTGTTTTTTAGTGTTTTGAGCACTTCTTTACATTTGGCCTGTCAAAATGCTCCAGGCTTATCTTGTAAGCTTACTGCCCAAATACTAGAATCTGCCATTTCTCCAAGGAATTCTGGTTCCTTTTAACGGAGAATGGAATTACAGACCAAGATCTGCATGCTACGTGTGTTTATTGCTCCTGGGTGCTATTGCTTCTAGGCTATCTCAGCTGACAGAACAAGGAGATACATGTGTGTGTACTAAACCATGTATATGCATTTGTTTCTATATGTAGCCATCTGTATATGTGTTAGTACTGAGTTCACACTGATGTCTTCAGCTCTAACCTAATTAGCAGGTGGCTTATTCCAGTCTCTGTAATACCCATTCTAACAGTGAGAAACCCGGCTCCCGCTGTCTGTCATCCATGTACTTAATTGTTCAGTCTCAGTATCTGGACAATTCATAGGAACCCCCATATGAAATCGTCATACAACTAGAGCGCAGGGCTTATGTGCAGTTCCTGGTGCCTTTAGACTTGCAGACTCCACTTACAGGCTCCAAAGTTTCTTCGCTCAGCACCTTTCCCCCTTTAGTGAAATAGTTTCATACAGTGAAACAGTTAGATTCGCATATCCCAGTCTGAAATTTATTCTTTATGATGTCAAATTCTATGGACCTGGAAATCATGTCATGAATCACCATTACATTATCATACAGAATAGTTGCACACCTTAAAGATTCCCTGTGCTTCACCTATTTAACACTCGACTCCTCCTCCCCAAACCCAGGCAACCACTGATCGGTTAACCATCTCTGTAGTTTTGTCTTTCTCAGAATGTCATATAATTGGAACCAAACAGTATACAGCTTTTTCAGGCTGGCTTCTTTCACTTAGCAATGTGCATTTAAGGTTCATATTCATATCTTTTTGTAGCTAGACAGCTCACCTTTTTATCAGTGAGTAATATTCTCTTGTGAACAAGCCATGCAGTTTATTTATTCATTCACCTATTCAATGATGTCTTGATGGCTTCCAGTCTTTGTCAATTATGAAATAAAGCTGCTGTAAACATTAATTTTCAGGTTTTTCTGTGGACATGAGTCTTCAGTTAAGTTGGAAAAATATCTAGGAGTATGAATCCTGCATTGTATACTAAGAATATGTTTAGTTTTGTAAAAACCTGCCAAACTGTCTTCTAAATTGACAGTAGTATTTTCATTTCCAACAGCAATGAATGAGAGTTCATATTGCTTTGCTGCCTTGTCAACATTTGGTGTTGTCAAATTTTCTTTTAGCCATTTTAATGTGTATATGATAGTATCTCACTGCTATTTTAATTTGAAATTCCTTAATGACAGTGTTGAGAATCTTTTCATATGATTATTTTCCATTTGTTTCTCTTTTTGATAAGGTGTATGTTCATATAATTTGGACATTTTTAAATTAGGTTGTTTGTTTCCTATTGGTGAACGTTAAGAGTATTTCTGTTTTGGTTACAAGTCCTTAATCAGATATTTTGCAAATATTATCTCCTAGTCTGTGGCTGTCTTTTCACTCTTTTAAAAGTGTCTTCACAGAGCAGAAGGTTTTAATTTTAATAAAGTTCAATTTACCAATTTTTTCTTTCATGGATTGTGATTTTTGTGTTGCATCTAAAAGCTCATTGTCAAATCCAAAGCTGCCAAGATTTTCTCATATATTTTCTTCTAGAAGTTTCATAGTTTGCACTCTATATTTAGATCTTCAATGCATTTTCAGTTAATTTTTGAATGGTGCAAGGTTGTGTCTGGAAGCTTTTTTTTTTGGCATTTGGACATCCATTGCTCCAGCATCATTTGTTGAAAAGACCATCTTTTCTCCATTCAGTTGCCTTTGATCTATAGATCAATTGATCATATTTATGTAGGTCTGTTTCTGGACTCTATTCTGTCCCATTGATCTATGTGTCTTTTCTTTTTTTTTCCACCTAACCCATACTGTCTTGATTACTGTAGTGTTAAGAAAATGTAGTTTTAAGTAATTTTTGAAGTCATGTGGTATCAGTCCTCCATCTTTGTTGTTCTTCATAATGTGTTTTCTACCTTGGGTCATTTGCTTTTCCATATAAACTTTAGGATGAGTTCATCAATATCTATAAAATAATTTGTCTGGATTTCGATTGGTATTATGTTGAATCTTTAGAAGAAATCTTGGGAAGAATTGGCATTTAAAAATATTGAGTCTTCCTTTCCATAAACAGAGAATGTTTCTCCATTTATTTTGATCTTCTTTTATTTCTCTTAGAGTTTTATAGTTTTCTGTGCATAGATCTTATACATGTTTTATTTATTTTATAACTAGGTATTTCATTTCTGTACTATTGTAAGTGGTGCTGTGTTTAAAAATTTTTCAATTCCAGTTATTCCTTGGAATTGAGAGATTGCATTGATGTATGAGAGTGAGGGAAGGAGAGAGAGAGAGAGAGAGAAAGATTTCAAGGAATTGGCTCACGAGTTTGAGGGTTTGGTGACTCTGAAATCTTTAGGGCAAGCTGTCAGGCTGGAAATTCAGGTAAGAGTCGATATTGCTGTCTTGAGTCCAATATTTTCAGGGCAGGTCAGGCAGAGAGGAAATTCATGCAGGGTTTCTGTGTTGCAATACTGAGGCTAAATTCCTTTTCCTTTGGGAAACCTCAGCCTGGTCTTAAGGCTTTCACCTGACTGGATGAAATCTACCCAAATTATGGAGGATAATCTGCTCAGCATCTGCTGATTAAAATGTTAATCACATCTAAAAAGCACCTTCATAGCAACATCTAGACTAGTGTTTGTCCAAACTGGGTACTCCAGCCTAGCCAAGTTGATCCATAAAATTTATTGTCACATAAATGTACCTCTGATTGTATTTCCTGGGAAATATTGTACAGATTGGCATCGTTTCACTTTTGTGAATGAATTTACCAAGGAAACCATGCGGACCCAGTGCTTTCTTTTTTGTAACATTAAATATTGACTGAATTTCTTTGATATTTATGAACCTTTTCAAATTATCTATTTCTCCATGAGTGAGTTTTAGTAGTTTGTGTCTGTCAAAGAACTGGTCCATTTCACCTAAGTTCTCATGTTTGTGGGCATAGAGTTGTTCATAGTGGGGTTTTTTGTTATTCTTTTTATGTCCATGAGATCTGTAGTGATAATCTCTTTCATATATGATATTTGTAATTTCTGCTTCTTTTTTTATTATTTTGTTAATCTTTTTTTTTCTGTATACAATTTCATTGACTTCTTCTCTAATTTTTATTATTTCTTTTTCTTGCCTAGACCTGATTTACTATACTTTCCTCTGGTTTTTTAAAGTGTAAATTCAGATGGATTACTGATTTTAGATCTTTCTTCTTTTTTTAACATATGCACTTAATACAATGAATTTCCCTCTTAAGCACTGCTTTTGCTGCATCCCACAAATTTTGATGTTTTATTTTCATTTTCATTTAGTCGAAAATGTTTTTAAATTTCTCTTGAGTCTTTTTTGATCCATTTGTTATTTAGAAGTGTGTTGTTTAATCTCCAAACATTTGGGGATTATCCAGCTTTCATTTTATTATTGATTTCTAGTTTAATCTTGCTGTGGTCTGAAAACATACTTTGTATGATTTCAATTCTTTTAAATTTGTTAAGTTATGTTTTATGGCTCAGAATGTGGTCTTGGTGAATATTCCATGTAAGCTTGACAAGAATGTGTCTTTTGATGAAGTTGGGTGAAGTATTCTATAAACATTGATTAGACCCAGTTGACTGATGATGCTGTTTAGTTCAACTATCTTACTGATTTTTGCTTGTCAAATCCATCAACTACTGATGGTTCTTGAATGTCTGACTATAATCATAGGTTTGTCTATTTCTCCACGTAGTTCTATCAGTTTTTGCCTCATATATTTTGACACTTGTTCTCATATGGATATACATTAAAGATTATATCTTTTTGAAGAATTGAGCCCTTTATCATTACATAATGCCTCTCTTTATCCCTGATAATTTTCCTTGCTTGGAAGTATATTTTGTCTGAAACTAATAAAGTTAATCCAATTCATTTTAAGTTAGTATGGTCTGTCTTTCTCTACTCCTTTCATTTAACGTATCTGTGTATGTTTAAAGAGGGTTCTTTATAGACAACATGCAGTTGGGTATTGGTTTTTTTATCCACTATGACAGTTTCTATCTTTTAACTGATATATTTAGACCAGTCACAGTTAAAGTGATTATTGATCTAGATGGATAATATTTGCTATGGCTGTAACTGTTTTCTCTTCAATGCACGTCTTCATTTCTTTTCTTTTGCCTTTTCTGATTTTAATTGAGCACTTTATATGCTTCCATTTTCTCTCATCTCTTACCATATCAGTTATATTCCTTTGAAAAAACCTTTAGTGGTTTCCTTGGAATTTGCAATATACATTTACAACTAATTCAAATAAAACTATACTGCCTCACAGATGGTGCAGATACCTTATAACAGGATATTGCCAATTCTTACCTCCCATCCCTTATAAAAATGTTGTTATTCATTTTGCTTATCCATGTAATGTAATCACACAATACAAATATTACTATCTTGAACAGTTATCTATGAAATCAATTTGTGACAAGAAAAAGATTTAATTTTATCTTCACTTATTCATTCTCTGATGCTTTTCCTTCTTTATGTAGATCCCAGTGTCTGAGCTATAGAATTTTCCTTATCTTTGAAGAACTTCCTGTAACATTTCTTGCATGGCTGGTTTACTGGTGATGGATAACCTCGGTTTTTGTTTGAGAAAGTTTTATTTTCCTTAGTTTTGAATGTTGATTTCGCTGGATATAGAATTTTAGAGTGCTGAGGTTTTTTTCTTTCAACACTAGATTCTTCACTCAACTCTATTCCTTCCTATATGGTTTTCTGTGAGAAATATACTATGACTTTTATCCTTTTTCTCCTAAAGATATGGTGTTTTTCCCTCCTTTGGCTTCTTTCAACAGTTTCTCTTTGTCTTTGGTTTTCTGAAACTTGAATATAATATACTTTGGTGTAGGAATTATCTATTTGTTTTGTTTGGTATCCTTGCAGCTTCCTGGATCTGTGGTTTGGTTTGTCATTAATTATGTACTGTTCTCAGCCACTATTACTTCTGTAATCATTCTGTTTTGTCCCCTCTTTCCATTCCCTCTGGCATTCCAATTAAGCATGTGTTTGTTACACCTTTTAAAATTATCCTACAGTTGTTGGATATCATTTTCTGACTTATTTTCATTCCCTTTTTCCCCTTATATTTCAGTTTGGGGAGTTACTATTGATATACCTTTAAACCCACCAATTTTTTTCTGACAGTTTGCTGTGTCTAATCTATTAGACACAAAAGCATTCATCAGAGGCATTCTATTTGTTAGTTTTTTTTCATTTCCAGCATTTCCTTTTTATTATTTCTTAAAGTTTCCATCTCTCCACTTACATTACCTATCTGTTCTTGCATGTTGTCTACTTTTTCCATTAGAGTATTTAACAGATTAGTCATGATTATCTTAAATTCCCAGTCTGATAATTCCCAAATCTATGTCATATTTGATTCTCATTCTGATGTTTACTTTGTCTCTTAAGGCTCTGTTTTTTCTCACCTTTTAGCATGGCTTGTAATTTTTTTTGAAAGCAGGACATGATATAGAAGTTAATAGAAACTGAGGTAAATAGGCCTTTAGTGTGAGGTTTTATATTAATCTGGTTATGAATTAGGATGTATTTAATGTTCAATGTAGTTGTGGTTGCCTAGGGCTTGAAATTCCTCTAGTGCCTTTATTATCTTCCCTCCTGTTGTCTCTGGGTTTTCATAAGGGCTCCTTCTTAAATAAAGTCTATGCCTTACAACTCTTTGAGTCTTTGAGGTGCATTTCACTGTTATTGTACTGGAGCTCTGTTGATGTGGTGGTGAGGAGTAGGGAGAGAAAATGCTGTATATAAGCTTATGATTAGGTCTCAGTCTCGTAGTGGGCCTTTCTCTCTGGACTGTGACCCTTACAAGTGTTTCTTAGCTTCACCTCCCGACTTTTTTGGCGAGGTAGAAAGGCTAAAGGGGGTTGGATTGGGTAATTGCCATTTTACTTTCTGCTTTGGTGAGATAAGGCACTGAGCAACTCTTTCACTGGAGGGTGGGCCTTTCTTATGGAGAATATTGAAGTGAATTTCAAAGTGTTTAATTTGCCACTCCTTCTGCCAGGATCATGAAATTATTATTATTATTTTTTTTGTCTCATCATGAAAACCTGATAGGTACCTGGAGTTAAAACCCATAAAGGTGTAGCTCACCCATGAGTACAGCCGCCAGAGCTTTCTCGCTCTTGTTAGCCCACATGCAGCCTCCAGCAACACATTAGACTAATCATTTAAATACTCCTTCCAGTTTATGGCTCCAGGGGCTCCTGTGCTAAGGAAGTAGAACTGCTTGTATTTCTGCAGCATCCTGGCTGGGACTCTCTGTCTTTTGGGGAGGTGATTGGCCTTGCGACCTCAGTTCTCTGATGAGTCCAAGAAAAGCCATTGATTTTTAGTTGGTTCAGCTCTCGTTGTAAGGATAGTAGTGACAGCTTCCAAGCTTTTTATGTATTAGGGCCGACACTGGAAGACCTTGGAAGAATGAGACAAGGACATGAATCACAAGGGAGACGTGGATTCATAATTGTGACTTTTACTCTCAAAAAGGACTTTCAGCTGGGTCCTACTTTTGTGTCATGGAAATGAATGAACTATGAGCATATCAAATAAGATGTTGATGTTCAGCCATAGAGATGGTTAAACGTCTAATCACCCAATTTGAGGTTACTAAAAATTAGAAAAGACAGATTTTGTAGGCCTTCCTCAGATGTGGCATGGAAAGAGAGAGTTAATTTCTTATGAAACCTGTCATATTATGTCTGAGTTCCCTAGCAGATGACCCAAAGCTGGAAAACATACTGTTCTCATTTGCTAGAATTTTTCTTGTTTTTTTCTTTTATTAAGACAAAAATTTTTATTTAATAATTATTAATGCATCACTTGCTTCATCTTTTTCTATATATAGACACTTTTTTCCTGAACCATTTGAAAGTTAGTTGAAGGTATCTTAATGCTTCTATATATGTCTCCTAAGAACAGGAATTCTGAATAACTACAATATAATAACTACACTTGGAAAATTTACTGTGTACTTAATACAATTATCTGACACCCAATTCACTTCAAATTTCCTCATTTGTTCCCCCAAAATAATTTATTGTGATGTTTTTTTATCTATTATTCAAAGATAATGACTTGCATTTAATTGTCATCATATGTCTTTCGTTCTCTTCAGTTTAGAATAGTTGCCCAAATATTTTTTATGACATTAACATTTTTTAAGGAATCCAGAACGTTTTCCTTTACAGAGTGCCCCTGGGTTTGGGCTTGTCTGATTGCTTCCTCATGATTTGATTCAGATTCAACCTCTCAGGCAGGACCACTACACTGGTTACATCGCCTCCTTTTAAGGAAATCACTTTGGGGGGGCGCTGGATTTTTTTCCATTTTTCCCTCCATTGGTGACATTACCTTTGATCCCCTGTTTAAGGTGGTGTCCACCAGGGTCTTCCATTATCAAAGAATCTTTTCAAGTTTGTAATTAGTAAGCAACTTGTGGGGAGACATCCTGAGATGCATTGAATCTTTAGTTCCCCAACATTCTTTCCTTCAATTGGCTGAACATCACTGATATTTCCTGCCTGAGCCAATTATTACTCTTGGGCTTATAGAGCAGGAGTGATTGTTTCTATCATTTCTTCAGTATTTTTTACTAAGCATTATTCTGTAAAATAGAACTTCCTATCTCCTCTATATGTATATACTCTTTAATACCAATAAGTATGTATGTATGTATGTATGTATGTATGTATGTGTGTGTGTGTGTGTGTGTGTATATATATATATATATATATATATATATACATATACATACTGTACATTAGAGGAGCTTGAAGCCCCTGGCACCTACAGCTACAGGCATTATCAGCATGGACTCAGGGGTACCTTTTAAGAAAATGTATCATAATCCATTCTGTTATTTTTCATCTTTATACTCACATATACTTTAATTTGGTCAATGAGTACCCCTCAAAACTACCTGTGGAATCCTTTTGACATGGTCCCTTTAGTCTTTGACCAAATTCTTATTTTCCATTACAGCAAGATGTTCTGAGTTTGCTCTGTTCTTTCTCTATAGGAAAACCTAGAACTGGCGTTTCTCAGATCCCAGGTTTCTTTTAGTGGGAAATGGTATTTAGAAATCAAGATCTAGGCCCAATGTGTGCTCATTGCTAGTGGGGTGTCATTGCTCATAACCCTTTTCTGTGGACAAAACTAGAGCATATTTTTAAATTTTGAGTTAATACTAATCTAATTTAATCCAGTGTCACAGAAATCTTTCTCTTCTTCCTGCATTCCTTATTCATATCTCTCTTCTCCCATAGTGTAAACCAATATTGTGTGAATAGGCATAGTGATAACTCTGGTTTGCAGCATCCATATAGTTACTCATTTGCTCAGATCTACAGTACACATATTAGTAGTATTAGAATTACTACAGCAATACCACTACCAACAACAAATATCCTAAATAAGGTTTGAGATTTCTTTGTTGTTCTTTTTGTCTTTAGAATAAATCTCAATGAGGCTATCTTGAGTAATGTATTCAGAAGTTATTTGAACAAATCCTGTTTTTCTTTTGTGTGATTTTGATATCCATTTTCTATTAAATAAGGTCATTTTTATGTGTTTATACTTAATTTTATCTTTCTCCCTATCTTTGTTAATTTATTTTGATTGTTCAAACATTAAAATATTAGCATAGAAGCAAGGGCAAAATTACATAAAAAGATAAACTCATGATGTCTCAGTTCCTTCCCTGGCTCTTATACCATATTCCCACCCATTCCCTTTAGGTTATTAATTAAGTAATTAATTTTATTGGTTTCTGTCTTGTTTATCCTTCTAGTATTTCTTTTTTGTAAAAGTAGCACACATGCATTTTCTAATTCCCTGCTTTTTTTTTAACATGAAAGGTAAAATACTATATATAATCTTTTGCACCTTGCTTCTTTTCACTTAGAGAAATATACCCTGGAGAACACTCCATATCAGCTTATAAATAGCCTCCTCATTTATGTATAGATGCATAGTACTTTACAATGTAAATGTACAATAGTTTATTCAACCAAAGATTCTGAAATAGACATTTATTTAATTTCCAAGGTTTTGCCATGATAATGCCTTAGCCAATAATCTTGCTCAGATTAGAGTTTGTCTTTTACACTGTTATGGGTAAATTTTCAAGGTAAATTCCTAGAAGTGAAATTGCTTGGTCAAAGAGTTTTCTGGGTTCCCCCCCCACTTCACATGAACACTTAGACTCAAGTTTGAAAGCAGATTTTTATTTTTCATTGTGGAATTGTGGGGAGGAATATAAGAATAGTTTGGTTATGCAAAATTTGTCACAGCTGAGACAAGGAGGAGTTAAACTTGGAAGTGTAATAATTTGTAAGTTTAACTTATATGTTTTAGAACTACATCAGGAGGTGAGCCTAAAACCAGGAGTAATGAGAAAACTAGATTTATTCTCACTCTGGACCTCAATACAAACAAAGAGCTGGGGACTAGCAGGGTTGCCATGCTTCAACTTCATGGGTGCTTTTCATATGGCAGAGAATTTTAATAGTATCTTCCAGAAGTTAAGGCATGTGACAGTCCTGGGAAGCTGGACTCCAGAGAGAGAAAGAGCTGCTCAGATGATTGACCTTTGGGCAAGGGTGTCACTAAGAACAGGAGGAATCAGGAGCATCTGGACAGCATCGATGACAAAATGTTTTGGAGTAACTGGATAGATTCAACTCCATTCAGCTCACATTTATTTGGCATACACTGTATACCAGGCTCTGCAGGATGCAAGGAAAGTGAGACACTCAACAAGTACCAACTCCATGCCATAGACTGAATGCTCATTATTTCAGTGAGTATTGACGAGTTTGTAGTGAGGTGATGTTAGTATCCCCAGAAGACAGATGGAGAAGCTGATGCTCAGGGTATTTCATGGATATCAGATCAACCTAGTTTCAAATTGTTAGTTCATCTCCTTGCTAGCTGCATAACTCTGGGTAATTCAGGTAACCTGACAGTCGGGCCTCTCATCTGTAAAAAGGGGAAGATAATAGGAGAACTGGTAACAGAATCTAGAGCAGCCTTGTGCCATCAGCGTCTGTATCACCTGGGAACTTTTTAGAAATGCATATTCCCAGGCTCCACCTCAGAACCAGAACCTCCAAGAGTGGGCTAAGCAATCTGCATTTTAATGAGCCCCCAGGTGATTCTCAAGCATTCTGGAGTTGAAGAACCCGTGGTACAGAGGTTCAGGGCATGGATTCTCCAGCCTGACTCCATGTGCTTGAATCCTGTTAAGACTCTGTTTAACGGCTTTGTGATCTTGGTTATTTAATCACTAGTTACTTAATCTGAGGTCACTCATTTGTAAAATGAGGAGAGTAATAATACCTACTTTGCTGAAATTGTTATGAGGATTTAATGTACATAAAACACAACAGTGCCTGGCATATCATGAGTGTTAAAGTGAGGATTTTATAGCTATTTGTTAAACAGAATACATAAAAATAAGGGTTGCTGGGGAGATTTAGATAATATGTATAAATTGTGATTGACACATAATAAGTGCTCAACAAATGTTGACTATTATTATCTTAGTATCAATGATGTCATAGTGACTTTTTCTGAAGTCTTAGAGCCAGTAAGAGGCAGCACTAGGACTGGAGAGAGCTCTGCCCTTTTCTGACACCTGTACCCTCACCACACACGTGATGCTGTATCCCACATGCATGCAGGTCCTGCTTTCAAGGGGAGATAAACATAAAAGTCCACACAAAGCACGTGGACTTCATGGTGGAGGTAAACCCAGGAGTTGCGGGACAGCTGCAGGCAGAGCTGCAAGTAACTAAGAAACTAAGTTGGCCTCAGAAAAGGACATCAGCATTGGGGAAGTGGTGGAGGGAGGTTGACGACTGCTGGTCAGAATTGAAAGGGACACATCATTTCAGCTGGAAACACTCCAAACATCATTATTTCAAAATTGCCTGGTTCAAAATTGCCAGCAAATTCAATGGCTGGTATTGCTGTGCTAATGTGTTAATAATAATTCTGCAGTTAGAGACAAGCCTGGGCTGTTAACATTCAAGGCCACTTAAATTTTAAAGAGTCATTTTATGGAAAGTTTTAATTAGCTTTGGATTGTAACTAACATTCTCTTTAAAACTGTTGTGGGTGTTTGATGCAGTCTGAGTTCTGTGGATGGAAATTAGAGCTGGACTTTACTCACTGCTCTGCCTTTGGGTCCAAAGCAGTTCATCTTTTCTGCACCTCAGCTTGAGCTCTGTATAGCCAGCCATTGCGTCTACCAGAGAATTCAGGCCTCTCTGTCCCATTGTCCTTGTGCAAGAGCTAGCCAGGCCGTTCAAGGATGGAGCTTGGTCTGATCCAGACGGCAGCCCCTGCTTCTCTCCTCCCTCAGGTTGATTCCTCTCTGAAAGCCAAGATGCCCTTCCTGGTGTTCAGGACAGTCTCCAAGGTACAGCCGCCCCCTCACTCTTCCTGCTTGTCCCTTCACCTCCTTCCTCCTAGATGCTCACCTGTACCCCTGTCTCGCCAATGGGTTTCAGCCCCGGGCAAGTTCACTATGAATTTAATGTGACCAAAGAAATGACAGTAGAATGTTCCTGGGGTGAAAGGGTTATACCCAACTTTATTTCCATGGTGGCAGGACAGTCACTAAAATCCCATTCACTCAGAGCCAGTCTGCAGGCAGCAAGCTGGTGTCTGCCTCTGGGCCCCTCTGCCTGCACAGCTGTCCTCTGGCTCTGTCCTTGGCATGGCCACCACTCCAGCCTCTGCTCTCCTGCAGCCTTGCATCCCTGCCACCGTGTCGCCCAGAGCACCAGGCAGAGCTCTTTATACAGAGTCAGTAATAACGCATTGCCCACACCTGTGTAGTGAGCTAGCCAGCCAGGGCCAGGTGGGAATCCTGGCCCCAGGAGCTTGCATTTTATCCACAGCCCCCTACCTAGATGCACAGGCCCAGCAGTGTCCACCTGTCTATTCTGCAGTTTAGTGAAGTTGGGACCAGCATGAATAGGATCCTAGTGGGCCGAGGTTTGAAATTTGCCTTTGCCACATATAAGCTGTATACTTGAAGCATATTCATCTTTCAGACTCTGTTTGCTCATCTGTAATGTGAGGATCAAATATAGAACAGTGTTACTGTTTTCGCCTGAGGGGGATTGCCCCCTGGCAGGTTCACTCTGGATTTGGTGAGACTGAATATCAACAGTGGAAGGTTAGGGGTAGAAGGGTTTATACCAAGCTTTATTCTCACCATGGCAGGTTGAGTGCTGAAATCATGCCTGCCTCTGGGGTAGTCCGCATGCAGCAAGCCCATCTCTGTCTCTGCCTCCCAGCAGAGCACGGGGCAGAGCTCTTTATATAGTAACACCAACAATAATGGCTTATTGCCAATGGGTGTGTAACTATTAGCCTAGCAACAGGCCAATTACAGCATCAAGTAGTTTAGGGTCAGGTGAGGATCCCGGCCATAGGAACTTTCAGTTTCCCTATGGTTACTGAGGATTGAAGATAATCCAGTGGCTGGCATATAACAATTATTAAAGGAGCAATTATTATTGTCATCCAATCACTTCCAACCATTCTCCCCTTTAGTTCTGCTCCACCTGTGTCCTTGAATTATTTTGTGGTGGCTTCCCTTTATCCCTGAGGGCAAGGACCAGGCTGACTTCTCTGAAGTCCCTCTCATTGCATCTCCCACTTAGTTCCCTCCATGCTAATCATGTTTTCCTGTTGACTAGAAGACCCACACCCCTTGTTACGGGTGTAAGTGTGGTTGTGACAAGTTGCCCAGGCTCATTTTGGAGGAATTTTAAATGGCTCCAGTGGTGTAACACTTAAGCAGAAAGGAAACTAACCAGGTGTGAGATCTGGAACTTTAAGAACCGTGCTAACGCTGGCAGCTTGGGAAGCGAAGGTGTGAGGACTGGTGGGTGCAGTTTCTGCAACCGTCTGTTATTGAGGGCCTGGGAGGCCCAAAGGAACTTGAGGGGTGAAGTGAATCTCAGCCACCCCTGTGACTGTGCAGCAGGGAGAGGGTGGCCGAGCAAAAGCCTAAGTGCCCAGAAGTCATTCCGGCAGCTGGTCTGAGGGGATCCCAGGGCCCTGACTGCAGGGTAGAGAGCAAGAAGCTGGGATGGGACCGGAGGGCGTGCAGTGACCCACTTGACTTACTTCCCCTTGATGGGCCTCCTCGCACCTCACGACTGTCTTTCCATCTCTTTCTGGCCATGTTCCTGTTTCAAATGTAGCTGTGAGTTCTTTGGGACTAGAGCTATTGTTTTTAGATTATGGTCTTTTGAAATATCCAGACCTGAGTTTGAGTTCAGGCTTCAGCATCTATCAGCTTAGATTGGACAAGTCACTCCATGTCTGTCTCAGTTTCTTATCTGTAAAGTGTGCAAAATAAGGCTTATCTTTCAGCTATGAGGTTTCTCTGTTAAAGCATGTTTACGTATTGTGCTTTCAATGAATGGTAGCTATTTGGCCCTCAGTCACTTTGAGGCTCTGATAAGGTATTGGCTAGAATAGAAGATTCAGTGACTTGTTCAGGGGATGACAAACTAACCCTAAATGACAAAGGCTTTTCTTTTTTCCAGCTGATTTAGTCTAACCATCTTTTAGTAATTCAGTCATTTCTATTCACCAGTAGATAAATTGTCCTCATCATAGACTTAACCATGCAGCTAATGTGGTTTTGAGATGGATTGATTAGCAAAGCCCTAATTGAGGCTCAATGAATGAGATAAATCCGGAAGCCTGTAAGATCAACCAGCAGTCCAAAAAGACCATTAGCAATATTTTGGTATTGAATAATTGGTAACTATCCAGTTCATCTAGCAATATTTCAACAAATATTTATTGTGTGTCTACTTTATGCATGCCAGGGTCAGGACACTCTCCCTTGACAAAGTAGGATATTAAGGGAATACCAATTTGGCTATGGTCCATCTGAGTAGAATATAATTAGGAAAGATGACTGCTGTGGGGTCAGAGCTAAAGTAGGAAGTTTAAGGCAAGTGAAGAGATGGAGTCAAGCTGACCAAGGGACCAGAATGCAAGGCTGGAAGTCACCAGGAGTCAACCAAGCAATCTGGACGTGGTTATCTACCAGAAATGAGGATCGGAGCAGGAATGGGAGAGACAGAGATCCAGGAGAGATCGGGCTGTGGCCAAGGCCTTTGTGTGTGGTGAATGGAGGAGGACTGATACTGGAAGGTGGAGGAGGCAACACAGACTCCGTTTATAGCCTGGCTGGGGCAAGATATAGTCACACATGTGTGGGTGAGTCTGTGTGATTTATAGGGACAACATTCCACAGATTTGTTAGAATCAATGTACCAAATATGAACTGTTGCTTTTACAACTGTGAGCCTGTCTATCCTTCCTGTTGGGAAAAGGTAACTGGACAGATAACCAACTGGTGTCTATCTTCCTTGATTTTATTTGTGGTCTCAGCAATGAGCCCGTGTCCTCCAGATTTACTGTGCGCCATATTTTCGGAGCAGGGCCATCTCACATGCTCGCTCAGCTTGCCAAGGTCGGATTTCCTGGCACTGGATGTGTGCCTTTTCCACTGGCACAAAAGCACTGAGGAGGTGAGTGGAGGTCTCAACTTGGTGTCCACTTGGTTGTCTGATCAAAGCAGGCTTATCACCCTTTTCCCAATAAAAGTAATTATCAATCTTTATCCAAACCCTGGTATTTGGGTCCCCTCTGGCAGCTATGGGGCTTAAAACAGGGATGGAGATAGAGACTGTATCTTACTTGGACAGTTTTAAAGAGTTCCTTGATCACCCCTTTCCACCCCAGAGCAAACATAGCTCCTGCAGAATATCTGAACTCCCATGAGTTTTCTTTCCTCTTGTATAATCAGCTGTTCATCTGTTTCACCCCCTGGGTAGACCTGCTCCAAGTGTTAGCTAATAAAGTCTGTTTCATCTACCTAGCATCTTTATATCTTGGTGCCTTGTCCTGCCTTACAGAGATATCTACTATTTAATGAAATAGTGTACTGCATGATACCAAATTGCTGTCTGTTTGCAGTTCTGGAAACCAAGTTTCCAGAAAAGCTGTCAGTTTGTGGAAGTCTCAATAAAATTTCCATGGGAAATAAAAGTATTCTCCAGCCATGAGTCTCAGAATCCAAATGGCCCCTGAATATTCCCTAAATTTCTTCTGATGCTTGACGTGGTTATGGTTAGTTGGGAATGTGGTTATCAGGAATTATAGTCCACAACTGAAATGTGGATTCTACCTCAGGACCTGGTAGGACCCTAGGAAAACGTGTTGAGGGGGCCTAGAGCTCACGACTTCTTTATATTCTTTTTAAGCCTCTCTTTCTTTATGTAAGGAGAGAGAGCTTCACTTCTTGAGTCACATGTTAGAAATGCAACACACAAAAGGAAGCTTTTCTAATAATAGATTAGTTTCACGACTAATCATGTTTACATTAGAACCAAGGTGAGGATCAGGGCAAAAGAAAGATCATTAATCTGCAGAGAAATCAGTGTCTTCCTCATCTACCTTCATCTCTGAAGTTTATCCAAGCCCAGAAGGAGCTTCCATACAGAAACATTTGTATGCACCCATCACAGATGTTGGATAGCAGCAGTGGGGCCAGTAAGGCCACCTGTTTAGTATTCAGAAATGAGCACAAACTTGCCCTTGTAAGACATCCATCAGGGAGGGCTGGAGGAATAGAAAAACTTGCAGCAGAATATTTTCTTAGTGGTCTCAGCTACCTTAAGCCCTTTGCCTTGAGTTAGAAGGCCGCTCCTTGCACAGTGCATTTGTTGATTTCTTTTTGTTAGCTAATTATTTAAGTTGACCCGTGACTATTTCCTCTGAACAGCTGAAAAACACTCCAACGACCCTGTTTCTCAGCTCATCTACTTCTACTCTAAATGTATTTCTAGAACAAGTGTACTCAGAAGGAGGTTTTTGACATTTTCAATTATTAGAAGTCAGAGCATTGATTTTTTTTTTCTGTATCAAATGCACAATGGCAGAATGTACCCTTAATTTCAAGAAGACTCATTAAAAACTTCCATCTTGATACATAATTATCAAGAGTCAAAGTGGTCATGATTAGTCAAGCCTCACAATTAAAATCCTCTGTTTGATGAACTTTTGAAATAAATGCCATTCTCATCTAAAACCTCAATCATCTATGATAATGAAGCTCTCAATTAATTCTTTTTGTTCTTCACAGAAAGATTAATAATGCTAGTTCATATTTTTTTTAAAGTATCAACATCTGCAAGAGGCATGCCATATAAACCATATGTAGTTAATCTTTTCCAAAGGGAGCAAGCAGCCGATTTAGGCATATGTTTAATGGACAGCTAATATTTCCCTACAATAATTGTTCATGCTAATTATCTTTCTTGAATTGATTATGTTTGCAATAAATTATTATCTTTATGATTATTGCTAGTTTCAGGAAAACGTTCAAGAAATAAATGATGGTTAGTCTAAATGACCTTGCGCAGAGTTAGTGTTTCAGATAAATGCCACATTAAGTGGATAATTGCTGTGATCTGATCCTCACCCTTAATAGCTTCTTCTGGTCCAGCTGCTGCTTTAGAAATCTTGAGCTCCAAGGCTGCATCCTACAAGTATTAAGAATACGTTGGAACCAATTGGATAAGTCTAACTTTATGTGGGATATTGTCTTGAGCGTTAACATGACTAACTTAGGTGGCACCTGTGGCCATATTGATGGCCTTTACTTGTTCCAAGGTAGTGATCCATCATCAAAGCCAAAGGCAGATTGATACTTCATTTGCCTATAAGGCTCATGGCTAAAAATGCAGTAAACTCAGGTGATAGTTGATCTCCTTATACAAACTCTCGTAATGTTCACGGCCCTCATGATCAAGATCTTCCATTATAACTTATATTTATTTTTCATCCCATTTTCTACTTGGTTGCAAAATTAACTGGGAACTAAATGCCCAAGCTCTATTAATCTTTGGGAAAGTAACAATTCCTGGAGACGTAGGGTTTGCATAGCTCACAGTATATAACCTACTGCATGCAGGCCCCCACAGGAGGCTTCTTAGGGGGCTGTTCAGTAGCCCCTTGCATTCTCATAGGGGAAACAATGAGTGAAGTAATCAAATACAAATGGAGTATAAGCTAAATATCTCAATCTACCTTCAGCAAAATGAACCTAATATTTCTCAGGTCTTACTTTTTATGGCTAAGGTTCCACCACAGCAACTTTCAACAAATATGTGAGCCGTTCATTATGCTGGACCATGCAGAACACAGTTGTGAATAATCCATTTGCCCTGAGCAGTCTTCTGAGGCATATTAAATAGGTAGTGACCAATAATAATAATAATAATAATGACAATACAGAGTTATAGTGCAGTTATGGTGTGCATGGTCATGGAACTGTCGGGTCATAAAGAGATACACCTTGCTAGCAGAGTGTGAAGAAAGACCACCAGGTAGAAGTGACATCAAAGTTGAGTTCTAAATGATGAACAGGAATTAAGAGGATTTAAGGTGAGCTAGGAAGGGCTAGGAAGGCATATGGAGGGTCTGTTCTACATTCTGGACCATGGGAACGCATATGTAAGTTCCGAAGGCCAGCGAGAGCACAGCGTACATTGAGAGCAATAATGGAAATTAGTGCAGCGTGGCTAGAACATAAAGTGCAGACAGAAGCTCTGAGTCCATAGAGGTAGAAGTCTGGCTTTTCTACTGAAGATAAAGAGAGTCATTGCAGGGTGTTAGGAGGGGAGTGGCTACTATCACATGTGCATTTTAGAAAACACTTTAATACCAGTATGGACTACAGTCAAGGAGGGCAGAGGAGACCCGTAGAGATGCTGGAAATACAATCCAGGACTGAGAATGGGGCCCACTCCAAACATTCTTGCTTTTCCATGTTCCCTGCAAGCAAAAGCCACTTTGGGAACAAGGGTATTTTCAGTTACTCTGCTGCAGGGCTGTAATCTACTTCATAAGACAAAAATGCTGTTTGCCATAACTAAGAAATGCTCAATTGGTAGTTCTCTGGGAGAAGCACCTCAGTCTGCTAGAATTTAAATACCCACAGAGTAAAAACAAAAGCAGCTAATAAGAAATGTGTCACTGAAATTGAACAGAAGCTAGAGAAGTCCCATTTCTTGTTCTTTTTATCTTTTCCCAAGCATGGCTCCACAGCAATTTACCCATGTTATCATTCATCTTTTGTATCATTAGCATTTGGGAAAATGCCTGAAACTGTCACCAGGAGACAAGCAACATGTAGAAGCTAGGACTGCAGTTTTGGTAAATTAGAAAATAAAACTCTTAAGGAGGAGGATTAAATGTTTCATTAAACATAAAGATGATGCTAAAAAAAATCCTTCCTGACTTCAAGAGTTGTTGGCTACTGAAATGTCACCATCAATTAGGCCTTTTTTGCATATGCTCTGTGGTGCAAAACCAATTACAGTGACAGGCCCTGTCCTCAGAACACAGAGACCACGGATGTGGGAGACAAAAGCAAGGGGCGACTTTGAGCCAAATGTATATTAAAGCAGGTACCAGTTTTAAAAAGAAAGTCACTGGAAAGTACTTATTCGTTCATGCATGCCCGTGTACACCAAGAACAAAGCAGGGGACGTGGAGGGGGTGCCGGGAGAACCGGATGTGGGCCATGCCCCAAGTGGGCTCAGTTACAGTCCAAGTGTAAAGACACGGCCTTAAATGGCAAAAACAAAGTGGAAAGTATTATCCGTAGAGCCGGGCTTTCAGTAGAAGTGGCTCAGGGACACAGTGGGGACTAGTGAGTAGAAAGAGGAAGAAAATAATAGCAGTCAACATTTATTGGACCAGGCATTGTATTGAGTCAATTTACGTCTTGTCTTCAAAATAGATTTCATGTGGTCATGACTATAATTTCTCATCTTTTAACATGGAGGAACTAAGATGTCGATGTACTAGTTCACCGTCCAGGGACCTTGGCTAGTGTTGGCAGTAGGGATCACCCTGGTTTCTGTCGGAATTCACGGTACATCATTTTACTTCTAGCGACTCTGGAGTTGAGGTCTCGGGGGAAAGAAGAACTTACGAATTTGGCTTCAGGATTCTGCAGACTTCACTCAGTAAAAGGACCATGAGAATTCCATGTATACTCAATTATTAGTAGAACAGAGGCAAGAAGCATGGAGCTGATGAGTGATAGGGTCTCTTCTGATATGGTCCAGGAGGAACAGTTAATAGGGGCTCTGGGGTTTCAGAATCTCAACATGCCAAGGAAGGCTTCCTGGAAGAGGTGGGGTTGTAGCTGGACCTTTAAAAATAGGACCTGGGAAAAAGGGAGAACAAGGCAGTCCTTAGAAGTGCAGAGAGCTGAGGAAATAAAACTAGTCCTTCATCCAGTGGAAGGGTAATACTGGTTCCGGTTCAGATAACCCAGCAAAGACCTCTCTGTACCAGCGCCCAACTTGAGGGGAGGAGACCAAGAAATAACCTCATGAAGGCTGCACACCCGAGATGATCTGGGCTGTGGGGCTTGGGAGACGTGGTTTGGAGCACCAGCGGTAGACATAGAAAGACTGGGCTGCCCCCTCAGTCTCCACTTGCTCTTCTCCAGTTTTTGATATGCACTGTGGACATTTTCTTAGTTTTGACAAATGCAACTTCAGACCTCCTTCTCACCCCACCTAACTTCCCATCAGAATGTGTTCCTGAGCCTCTCTTAGAGCTGACACTTTAAAGGAGGGCAGGTTGGATACAGGGCTGTGAAGGATGGCCTACACGAATCAGCAAAGCATGGGCAGAAGGAAGAGGGTAGAGTTGTGTTCTCTCAATAGCTCTCTACTCCTCCATCTGATGTTTGGCTCTGTGATAGAGGGCCTGGATGTCATGGGCAGACGACCAATACATGCACAGAATTCTAAAGAGCTCAGCTCTGTCTGTAATGGTAATGATAACGTAGTTGAAATGGCCCTGTTGTTCATAGGTTGATTAAACTATTGAGCTAGAAGACCACTAGCCCATATAACAGAAACATATACATAGCCTCAAATGTGCCCTTCAAAAGACCTTGGGACAGCAAGAAATTTCTTTAGTCCTTTTCCTCAATTCTGGGAAGGTGAAGAGACTAACTTGGCTTACAGTGGATTTCTGTTGGAAGATGGGAACGTATGCTTTCTCCCAGTACTACCTTTTGACATCTTAGATGTCTCCGTGGTCAATAAAGTTCCTTTCGAGACACCCTTGGTCTCCCTAACAGCTTTCCTTCAGAGCTGCTGTCATTCAGTCCACCTGGGCCACCTTTATAGTCCTACCCAAGTGCAGTCTAACTCCATGTGTAATAAGAGGACCTACTCTAGGTAGATCTTCTTGAAGAAATATCTCAGTTGAGCTGGCACCCAACCCATAGCAAATGTAGAATAAATTTGGTTGAACTAAACAAGATACTGCACCAGGGTGCGGGTGCAAAAAGTAAAAATAAAATCTTTCATGTCAAACAGCTTTCCTTATCAGAAAACTATAAAATATTTACCCCTATCCAAGACATCATACAAAATAAGCCAGTGGCTGTTCCTGAAGAGCTGATCCTCTCTATAAAGTTGGTAGTCACACAGGGCTATATTTGGATGTATTAGGGGGAAAAAATAAACACTTTTAGCAAAGTGACCAAGTGAGGTTTGCTCTTTCAGCTCTTACATTATTCCTCTTCCTGTCTCCTTGATCAAGTCAGTGGAACTTGGGGCAGAGCTAGAAATATAGAGGTGATTAGGAGAGAAGGAAACGGAAAGAGTGGAGAAATACATGTAAGGGTTTGGTGGAAATTACCAATTAGGATGTGGGGAAGATTAATTAATTAAATTACTCTGTTGAGTGTAAGTGCCCCTCCCTACCACTGTGGACTAGGAAATCAAATGTAAGTGAATAAAGGATAATCAAATCTGTTTCTCTGAAAGGTACCTTATATGGGGTTAGTATAAATTCTTGGCATCTCTTTGTTGGAAAGAGTCTACATATTCAGTAATTGATCTGATACAACTGGATACCTATTAAAACATTTTTAAAGTTAATTCTCTGTTTTATATTAAATTACTAAAATAATTTTCAGATGAACCAAAAGTACTTAGAGAAAACATAATTAGTATATTATCAACTGGGGACAGACCTTGTCTTTCCTAGTGTGATTCCAAAGAATGAGCCCATCAAAGAGGTGGGGAGAGAGGACACAGAACTGCCTGCATGGAATTATTATTAAAGCTTCTCCATACAGAAGACACTGTATGTGAAACTAAAAGGAAAATTATAAAAACTGGAAAAAACCTTTATAATATATGAGAAATGCAACAAAGGACAAATTTGGGGAAAATAATTTTCACAGAGAGCCAATAATCGTACATGAAGTATTCAATACCCTAGTGATAATGTCAAAGATGCAGTAAAACAGAAAATACTTTTAAATAGGAATGCTGAGAGAAATAAGCTTTTATAGTTACTGGTGCTGGAAAACTTTGTCTTTCTCAGTCACAATTTGGCAGCACATTTCAAATGTGGGTCTATCATTTTTCCTACAAATTCCACACTTAGGAATTTATCCCGTGGGGTAATAAAAAAAAAATTATAGCAAATGCCTGGTGCATATTTCTATTTCATGGCCCTCTGCCAAGCAATTT
This sequence comes from Manis pentadactyla, assembly GCF_030020395.1. Classification (NCBI taxonomy): domain Eukaryota; kingdom Metazoa; phylum Chordata; class Mammalia; order Pholidota; family Manidae; genus Manis; species Manis pentadactyla. The sequence continues at coordinate 97,961,652 of NC_080031.1, forward strand.
ACCTGCTTTATCCCACTTAATCTTCTCTGCAGTCCTATGAGACAGAGACTGTTATGTCTTCTTTGTTTGAGGAAAGAAAGGGTCACCAAATCGTAGGTAGTTAGAAAATGAAATACTTGCTTCCTGGTAAGGGTTGTTTTAAGTATGAAAAAAAATGAAACTGCTTGAAATTATAAAAGGGGAATTTGTTAAATGATGTCACAATTATACAAGAATTCAGCTATCTTGACACTGAAAATAATCGTGTAGAATATTTTTGACCTACAGGCATAACTACAATGTAGTAAGTATAAGAAATAGATTACAACAGATTATGTACAATATGATCCCATTTTTGTTTAAAAAAATAAGTATCTGTATATATTTTCCTGTATATACAGATACATTTTTATAAGTCACAAAGTACATACATGAAAATATCAACAGAGTTTATGTCTAGAGGGTGGGATTGTCTATGGCATCTGTTTTCTTATTTTGTTGATTGCTTACTTTTTCTACATTGCACTCATTTTTACTTATTTAGTATATAAGGTTGCTTCCCCACCCCGAAGTTTTTTTAAAAACAGAACAAATCAGTTAACAGTTGTTAATTTTTATATTGAATAGAAAACAGAAGATCCGAGGGCAGTGCCCTCAGTGAACCATGAAACAAAGCAGGTTCAAGAGAAATAGGTTTGAGATGGACTTTCTCAAGATTTTCTTGACTAGCAGGGAGTAAAAATTGGATCACACAGCACAGTTAGTTTGTAGAGCTATGTGGCTTTGTAAAGAGCAACAAAACGGGAGGCCCTCTGAAGGTGACTTTCCCAGTCATTTACCAAGTCCCTCCATCGAGAACAGAGATTCTAAACTCAGGGCCCAACGAGTCCCTGAATAGAATTAAGGGGGTCCATGACCTTGAGTACAAGGAAACTGCATCTTGATTTTCATTAATGTCTAGCTACAAATTAGAATTTCCTTCAATTATACACGTAGGCAACAAATCACCATGATAGCACTTAGGGTTTTGTCACCAAGAGAAATCCCAGAGTTTAATGTCTTATTACAGATGTTCATATTATTATTTATGTTTGTTGTTACTTTGAAATATGAGAGTTCTTAGCTATGCTTCTTAGTCTTATTATTTAATGCAGTAATAAAGAAGCATGTAAACTGCCATCTCATATTTGTTGGTTTTTAAAAATATTTTGCTTGCCATATTTCAGTATCATAGTTTGCTGTGGAATCCTGTGTGTCGTAATTTTAAGTGTTTGAAAACATGGTTCTGAGAAGGAGGTCACTAGGCCTCACCAGAATGCCAAAAGAGTCCATGGCACAGGATTAGGTTAAGTGCCCCTGATGCAAAACCTGTGGACAGACAGGTCTGGTCAGTTGGAAGACAACTCTTGGCCCTGACGCTGAAAGATGGGTCACAGAGCTGCCGGTACGGGAGTGTGAGCACAGTGACTGGCATGCAGTGGGCACTTGAACACAGGCATGCCATCTTCTCTCTTTCCCCAGCTCCAAGGTCAGTGGCTATCCCTGCCTACAAGCCAGTTAAAAAATAAGAAGTTAGTAATTGGCTATATTTTTAATGGCCATCTGTTTAAGTGTATTCCGTGGGGCTTTTTCCAACTGACATATGTGTACACAGATTATCCGCTCAAACATCCGCTGAGCATGCACCAGGTGTACGGCCCCTGATGTGGTCTTTGGGAGCCCAAACTGTCAGCCCCTTGTCCTCCCTGACAGGAGAGATGAGGTCGTGCAGAGACCATCATCATGGGAAGTGGACGGTGGGAGGGGCACTAGAGCTGATTTTGCGGTGTGGTTGCACACTTATTTCTGGTTCTCTGTACTTGCCTACATTTCTCTTCATAGAATTTGCCTTATTTTTGTGGTGTTCTTGTGGAAAAACATCAACAGAAGCATACAAAGCACCCTTTCTCACCTCCTCTTTGAATTTGTTTTTCTGCCTGTTTCACTATTATGTCCCCCCACTTGCCACTGGGCAACGCAGAGCAGACGCTCAGTTGCTGTTTGCTGATCAGTGAAGGTAGCACGCGTTGCAGCTTACGAAGCCCCTCCTTCTCCTCCTCTTACCCGTGTTTCTTAAAGCACGATCCTCGAAACAGAAAGATCGTGAAAAGTAGTTTCCGGGGCTTGACTGCAACCTACTGAGTCGGAATATCTGAGATTAGGCCTCAGAAACCTGAATTTTAAACAAGTACTCTCTCTTCCCTTTTTGATTCACTTCTTCAGTAATTCTTATGCACATGAAAATTTGAGAACTACTGTCTTGTGTGATCCTCAAAAAATCCTTTAAATGAAGTAGGTTAAGCACCTACCTAGTTAAGGTGTTCGGCCCATTCTCAAAATTAGGAAAATGAACATAGGAGAGGTTAAGTGGTTTTGCTTAAGATGATACCTAAATAGCATGGCAGCTGGTTAAGGTATTATTCAGAGAGGTGGAACCAGGCGGGGGTGGGGGGGAATGGAAAGGCAATTCCTGTCAGCCAAGGCATGTAAACGCAAGCTCAGTGAATGGCAAGCATAAGGTAGACACGGGAAGCCTGAGGCTGAGGCAGAAAGGCTGCCCAGGAGAGTTGCTGTGTTAATCCAGGCGCAGGGAAGCCAGGGCTCACCAAGGGCAAGGGTATTGGGTATGGGAATGAGAAAGTACAGTCAGTTCTCCTCAGTGGCAGATTCCATATGTGCAAATTCATCTGCTTGCTGAAATGTATCTGTGACCCAGATGTCAGCAGTCTAGATGCTTCCACTGTTATTCATAGACCCACACAGAGCGGTGAAAAATCTGAGTTGTCCAAAATGTGTGTCCGCAGCTGAGGTGGAGCAAGGCGACACTCTCTTACTGTTTCAGGTCTCACACTGTAGACATCTCATTTTTGTAGTCACTTAGTGCCACATTTTTCAGGTTTTTGTGCTTTTTTGTTGGTGATTTACAATAGCCCCTGGGCGTAGGGCTGTTTATTGTTCCTACGTGCTAGAAGACCCAGCTGTGCCTTATGGAGAAAATATCTGTGCCAGATAAGCTTCCTTCATGAGTTACAGTGCTGTTGGCCTTGAGTTCAATGTTAATGCATCAACAATGTATATCAAATAAAGTGTTTTAAGACAGAAGCGAACATAAAACAAAGTTATGTACTGATTAGATGGTGAAAATGTGATCAGAGGCTCATAGCAACCTAACCCTGTGTTTCTCCAGGAGCAATGGTTCAGTGTTCACTCACTCAGTGAAGTCCTGGTGACTTCATAGAACGTAATTACCAGGAATAACAAGAAGGAGCTGTAATTATTGTAGCAACAGTGACTGGACGTATCTAAGCTGTACAAGTCCCTCTGTGTGTAGTGTCAGGACCGTTAACCCTTACAACATCTGTGGTGGGTTTTCCATGATCTACATGGCAACGATTAGGAAAGAGGCTCATAATTGTTGAGTTCATCCCAGGTCACTTAGGGAAGAAATGCCAAACGCTAGTTTGCCTTAGACGTTTCAGAATCAGAACGAACAGGGCTTTCCTTACTGTTGGGATGGACGGGCAAGGAAGAAGGGAGAGTTTTAAAGTTAATGGATAGATGTCAAGCCCCACCGCCCAGGGAGCTGGGGGTGCCACCAGAAAGAAGAATAGCTACGATTTATAGTCAGAGAAACAGGACATGATTTTAGCTATAGATTTGGAAGGCACCCTTAAAGATGCACTTATAGTCATGGGAGAGAATGAGATACAACCCCTGGCCTCCAGAGGAAAATTAATTTGAAAAATGTTTATATTTTAAAGGAATAGAGGGAGGAAGGGGAAGCAACAAAAGAGAACAAAAACCACAGTTGGAAGTAAGAAAAGAGCTAGAGACGGCAGGATATGGAAGCAAATTGGATTTTTCAAAAAGGCAAGAGAGGAAATGGCCCACAATGTGAGACACTCAGAAAGGTCGAGAGGATGACGACCGAGAAAAGGTCACCACATTGGCTGATAGAATGTCACTGGTGACCTTTGGCAGAGCAGTGTCTGCTGACAGTGGGGAACAGAAGACAGAGAAGGCAGTGGGGAGCAGGTCTGAGGAAATGGAGGCTACAGACCAGGGCTGCTGCCCCCCAGCTGGCGGTGTGCAGGGGGGTGAGGTGGGAGGGTGACTTTAAGAGGAGTTGCGGACAACCTTGCAGACCAGGAACTGGAGTCCTGGGAAAATGGAAAGGCAAGAAAAACATCACTTTGAAAACACAGAAGGGGCTGAGAGGGAAGGCACAGCAGACTTGGCCTTTGGAAAGAGAAGGAAATGGATCTTCTTTTTGAGGCAGTGTGCAGCTTACAGGCTGAGTCCTGCAGAGGCAGAGAAACCTGAAGTTGTTAAGCTAAGATATAAACCGGTAGCCATGGTCATCCTACAAGACATAAATGAATAAACTGCAAGACAGATTGGCACCGCTACTGTGCTCAGGTTGTCCATCTCAGAGACACTATGTTGAGACACCATCAGTTCTGCCTGGATAATGTCTAGTTATTTGCGGAAATAGCACTGTTGGAGAAGTAGACGATTTCTTTAAAGCAGATAGAGTTAGCTATTTCTAAAAACTTATGACCTAGAAATCTTGCTGAATCTGCTTTTCCATTAATAACGAGCATTTAGAAGCTGGCATTTTCAGGCCCACACCTTGCTTAAGTTCTTTACCAATAAAACAAAAAAAATCACGTAAGTCTCTCAAGTAGGTTAAACGTTCCCCTTTCTCATTTGTCTGTTTTCCTTATTCATCAAAAACCTGGCAAACCTTTTCTCTACAGATGTTGCAGAGGCAGATTTCGGCCAGGCTGATGTTAAATTGTCACACAATCCCAAATTAATAAGACCTGACTGCCTGATGCCATGCGCTCTCGCCAGCTGGACCTGGAGCCCCTTTAATTGCCCTGCCCGTGGGGATAGGAAAGAGGGCTAGGCGATTTTACCACGTCTTGGTAAATCCCTCTCAATGATAAAATGCTTCCAGGCATAGAATGTTCAGCCTGTTCCCTGGGAACTGCTGTGTAGAAGCTGATGGGTAATAGGAGTTTGCTCAGCCAGGCCGAGCCATGAGAATTGAGATATTAAAGTTTGATGTGCTAGGGAAGCAGTTCTAACCCTGGGTCCAGCTCACAGCTGTTACTCTCCTGCCCCACCACCTGCATGGAAGGAAATTGCTCGCCATCAGCTGATACCCTGATCAGCAGCCTCCAGCTTGACTGCTGGCCCCTGGGCTGCCCTCCAGCTGTGCCTCTCCAGGGCTCCAGCAGTGGGCCAGACCTGGATTCAAAAGTCAGCTGGGTCCCTTCAGTGGTGCAATTTCAGGCAACTTACCAAGCATTTCTGAGCCTGTAAAATGGGAGCATAGATCACTGGGCAGTGCAAACAAGTGTTAGCAGTGGATAAGATGCAATAATGGACTGCTAGGCAGTGCTTACTGATATCATTTAGTACTATGTGCTGTCTTAGATGCTAAGTAATTTAATATTTCTAACCTTTTTCATTATTCTTTCCACCTCAGATTCTAGCAATACATGCTCATTGTGACAAGTCAACCAATACAAAGGTGTCCAAGGAAAACCTTATTTTTTGCCTCCTTCCCCTTCTAGCACCTCATCTACCCTTCCAGAAGAATCATTTGCTAATTTTTGTGGGTATTTCTCACACCTTCTCTCTGCTCATACTAACACATACATAAGCATCAGCAACACTTCCCCCAAGTATATAAGTGTGTTATTTTTGTTGTTTTACAAAACTGGGATCATATGTCCTCAAACTTATTCTTTGTACTTCCACAAACATCTCTTCAGGTCAGTATTACAAATAAACTTATTCTTTTGAAAAGCCACACTATCCAAAACAACTTGTTAATCATATAATCAATCCATAATATAATACTACCATAACTAGCCTTCTATCAAGGGAGAAAGAGGGTATTTATGGTTTTGTTTCTCTAGTATAAATGTTGTCATTATTATTATTCCATTTTGGGCATAAAACTGGGCTTCCTGTGATATCACAGTTTGGATGAAAAACCAGAATCCGTAATTAATAACTCTCCTCTTCTGGAAACAGGGGCCATTGAAAGTTGTTTCATTCCTGCATTTTATTGGATCTGGACTTCAGGCAGCCTATAGCCCTTTTTATGACAAAGCATTGGTTGCAAGAGGACTTTGCAAACCCCAAAGCAAAGGGCTCATGTAAATTAATTACCAGGCTGTATTCTACCCCCCTGGTGGACACCCTGGTAGGGTCATTTGTTACAGTAGTCTCCTCAGAAAAGTCAGAAATGTGAGATTCCCTTAAGCAGAGGAGAGCTCTTTCTTCATTCTGGAGAAGCCATGTTGGAAATTGGTGACAACTTCTGTTACAAGCTGCATTTTTTAATCTGCAGCTCTTGATGTAAATTCCTTCTAAAAGCTGAGTTCGTTGCCTTCTTCCCATATCCTCTGGTTCTGACAATGAAGAGACTGAGCTGATTTTGAGGCCAGAGACCCAAAGTCTTAGCCCCTCTTGCTACAGTGGTGGTGCCCGCTGATGGCCAAAACTGGACACATAGTGGGACAGGCCAGGGCTGGCAGAGAGAGATGGGGCTGGTCCCTGGTCGGGGGAAAATTCTAGATTCTAGGGCAGGAGGACTGGCTCTGACAAGCCCTTGTACACAACCTTGCTTGGCAAAGAGAAAATTAAATTTAGCCTAATCCACTATATTCAGTTCAACCTACAGTGTTTTAGTCACTTGTCGTTTAAAAGCCTTGCCCAGGTATTCCGTGAAATTTACATTCTTTGTTACTTAGAAACAATTCCCAGTTCAGAGAGCTCCTCCAGGTTTTATACACATGCACGCACACACACACACACCTACACACACTGCTTCCGAGCTTCTTGAGGCCTCCCACCAAATAGAGCAGAAAGGTGGTGGAGGAGTGTGCATGGGGTGCCCCTCTGGGTGCCCCTTCCCCACCCTCCTGGAAGCAGAGGCATGGGAGCTTCCACCAGCCTTGTTGTGCCCTCTGCCTTGGCCTTTGCCCTGTGAGTGTCCTTGGCGCTGCCTGGCACGCTGGCCCATGTCCCTGCCCCTCTCACCTACTCCAGATCCCAGGAAGCCGCCACACCGGCTCAGGTTTGCAGGGGGCTGGGACCAAGCTTTGCCACCTTCTCTCTCTGCCAGCCTGCCAAGGCTGCTCCCGGGTTCACCTCTGCACAGGACTGGTGCTTAGGAAACACCGGCTGAGAAGTGAGTGCCAGGCCCAGGGTGTATAGTCACCCCCCAAGCCGTCAAGAATGCCCTGTGGAGGTCACCCAGAGAGGAGAAAGCAGTCTGGCAATGTATCTCTGCCAGCTTCCTGACCTGCCCTGGTCTTTTCTTACTATCTGTCTTGGTAGCAAAAACCACTCAACCAGCTGAGCTTCTACTCAGTACAGTTTGGGAGAGCCTAGTGCCAAGAAGCGCATCTCTTTTCCCTTAGAAGATGAAGGATTTAACTCCCTGGTTAGCAGCCGCGAGCTTACCCTTCCAGGGCACCAGTGGGAGCGCAAGCGGTCAGCGGGTAACCAGACAGAGCAGGGACGGCATCTTTCAGTGACACTTCACGCCACCTTGTCCCAGATGCCATAATTAGCTATGCGACCACCTGCTGTATGTCATTTGCCCGTCTGCTGGGGGAGGCAGTGTGGCCTAATGGCCAAGATTGTACTGTCTGCTGTTATATCCCTGACCCTCTGCGCAAGACCTGCCATGTCAAAGGTGCTCCGTTAATATTTGCTGAAAGAATGAGGGAGCGGTCAGCCCCGTACCCACTGTCAGAACCCGCCTGCCCACAGGGTGAGTCCTACCAGCCTAGGAGGGCTGACCAGGGCTCCCTCAAGCTCCCCTGCAAGGGCCAGAATTGGTGCCAGAGGCACGGGCAGTCTGCATGAACAATTGGAGGAAGAGCAGCAGGCATCTGGGGAGTGAGGTGCCACCTAGGAAAGGAGGAGAGGGAACACCTGCCGTTTAGCCATCTCTGGTCGGACATGCCGAGTGTTTCCACGTGAGCATTAAGGGCAGGATACTCCGTCTGCCAGTGCAAGATTCCAGCTGTCATCAGTGGCCATTTCCCATGCCCTAAACTTGTGTCGAATTCATAAAGGGAGGGCGAAGGAAATCTAAATCCTATCGCTTGGCTCTTTGATTTGAAAGGGCTTTGTCTGTGTGCCTGGGTGCGCGTGACTGAAATCCACAAGTGGGGAGCTCTCTCTTCGTTCTTGCACCAGCCTTTGTTATTCCCCTTTCTGTGTGGGAGGCAGTATAATACAGTGTTTAAAAGAGTTTGAAATCCAAATTCTGCTTCTATTAGCTGTGTGACCTGTTTCTCAACTCTCTAAGCCTCAGTTTCTTTAGCAGGAAAACCAGAAATGTGCTTGTCATAAACATTCAATAAATGTTAGCATAATCTAACAGGCAGGGAGAAAACACCCCTCACACACTTACCTCTGTCAGTCAGTCTCATAAACATTACGACAACCCAGTTGCATTCATTCATTTATAAACTCATTCATTCGACAAATGTTATTTGAGCCATGGCAGTGTAGTTGCTAAGATGGCAGACTTCGGAGCCCTGCTTTCTGGGTTTAAATTCTTCTGATATTTATCGGCTGGGTCACCCTTGGTCAAGTTACTTAACCTCTCTCTTTCCCAAACTCCTGTTTCCAAGGTGAGTGTATCAATAGTATTTATTTCATAGGTGACTGAGGATTAATTAGGTTAATGCATTAAGAAGGTGTAAAATACACAATGAATGTTAGCTCCCGCTGTGATTATGAGCCAGGTGCTCTACTAGAGGGTGGGATATGGTATAAGTAAAAATAGATGTGATCTCTGAACTAACAAAGCTTGCAGTCTAGCAGGAAAGATGGTTTGCAAATAATTATACACATGTTCTTATAATTGTTATAAATGCTAAGAAGGCAATGAAAAAGGGGCAGTGGGCCAGTGGAGCAGAGACATGATCTGGGGTGTGCGGAGAAAGGGCCTGAGGGGAGATCTCCCAGCGGAGTGAGAGTCAAGCTAGGTTCTGAGGCCCGGGGAGATCTGGCCAGGCAACAGGCAGCATCCTAGGTGGAGGATACAGGTACAAAGGTGCAAAGGCCTTGGCATGCCAAGTCAGAAAACTGAAATGAGGCTGGTAGTGTGGTGGGGCTGACAAGTCCGGAGATGGGTGCAGCCTTTGGAGTCAAGGTAAGGGTCTTAGGTTTGCTCCAAACTGCCACAGAAGCCACCAGCAGGTTTTAAGCAGGGAGCGCTGCAACTCCTTTCCCATGGCCTCGCTCTATCCTGGAGCCACAGGATGAGATTGGAGCATGGCCCTTGGGCCACCGAGTCCCCCTAATGCTTCCCTTCAGCACATCCTATCAGCTAACCAATCTCTGCACCTCAAAGCCAGGGGCAATTGTGGGAAACCCCCAGGAGCCGCACATTCAAATCCTGTCATTCATTCCCGTCTGGCATCCCCACCGTAAGAGAACATACTTCTGGAAGAAAATGTGTCTTTCACACACAGTTTTCCTTCTCTAATCACAGCCTCATTGACTGACACAGTGGACGGTGTAATGGACACTGACCCATCCATAACCGGTGGACTTTCAGAACCATCACCACGCTGTCACCATAGAATTCAACACACCGCAGCCAACTCGCTTCCCCTCTGCCCCTTAGGCTGTGGCAGGAGGGACTGGGGCAGAGGGCCTGCCTGCTGGGCTCCTTCCCCGAAGCCCTGGCGCAGCATGAGTCAAAGTTATTTCTGATTTTGGGAAACTGTGAGGTTCACAGAGACAAGATGCTGTGACACTGCTTAGTTTTGTTTCTGTATTTTCCTTTTAGCAGCCATTTGTTCCTTCCTGTACCTCTTTGAAAAGCTCCAGGTTCCCTGAGAAGCACTGAAGCTGTTTGAATTACAATACATTGTGATCCCAGCCAAGGTGTCTGCGCTGGGGAAACCGTCCCTTGATCAAACACGACAACTACCGCTGAGCATTTTGAAACATCACAACCCTTTGTTTGCTGTGCCTGAGGAGTATATTCCAAGAAGAAAACACTGCATTCTCTGTCTGATAAATCAGACCTGTCACGAAGGCGTCCCATCTCTGGGAGCATTAAGCATGAGGCCAAACTGCTACCTTACCTGCACCACAGCTGCTTTCTCCAGCACTGATTAAATGGCGAGCGCAGGTCTGTATAGACACACATAGGTCAGCGTCCTCTTTGATGGCTGAATTGCTGTCCTGCAGCCAGAATTCCAGCATGTAACATCCCTAACAAGGTTTTGTTTTACATTCCAGACACACACAGGCTCGTGGAAGCCTCTGACACCCACCTAGGCCCCCCCCCACTTAAGCCCCCCATCCCCTCCTTGCACAAACGGGCCCTCTCCTCCTTCTACAGTCCGAGGAGTTAAACCAGGTAAAATAACAGTGTAATTCAATTCAAATTCAGTTTAGAGAATATTCTGATTTTCTGGTTGAATAATTCTAGAAAAGATACAGGTTAGTCCGGAATCCAACTGGCTTACTGGATTTATGTATTTAAAAACAACTTTGATTTGCTTCATAGCTCACTTTAAAATAACCTGGGCTCAATCTGATTCTGGAAATGAGTGTGACCTATCCCCATTTTCTGCTTGGTGCACAGATCAAGACCCTGAGCCCCACATAGGAAGCAAATAAAACGCAGTCTGAAAAATAAATCTTCCAGGGTCCTTGTCTGACTGCTTGGGATCCAAGGGCAGAAAAGGCCCAAGAAGCCTTTTTTATGCAAAGGGTTGGCCTACAGCCAGTTTTAATAAAAACACCTTTACTTTTCATCAGTGACCATAAGACTAGCCTTCCATAGAAAAGCTAACAGGGTACCCTGGAAACGTAGCAGCTGCTCTAAGTTCTTCCAGGAAATCCTAACTGACTGTGGCCCAGTCCAAATCATGATGGGCTAAATGCTCCTCTCTGATCTCCTAGTGTGTGTCTCACCTTTTCTTGATCCTCTATAGTCTGCAAATTCATTATTCTTCTCGCTGTCCCAGAGCCAAGTACCAGGCCTAATATATAATAGGAGTTTGCTAGGTGTGACTTGAATTGAATCCAGATCTTACCTAGTATAAGTTAGGATTAAATTTGGCTGCAAGAAACAGAACTCCTCTAGATGGTAACTTAAACAAATGAGGTTTGTTTCTCTGTTGTATAAAAGAAGTTCAGAGGTAGGCAGTCCCGGGCTGACCTGGCATCTCACGATGATCAGGAGCCCCATTTTCCCTCTGTCATCTGTAGTGAGTAGCCCTCTTCTTCCATCAAAGAAGGAATTAAAAAACATGCCAACTCATTCTTTTGTTTTTCTCTTACTTACTCATTATGAACTGTAAATCACATACAGAAAAATGTAAAAAAAATATATATATAACTCAATACTTACCATACAACAAACAAATATAACAAGTGTCCAGGTCAAGAAACAGAACATTGCCAGCACCCCAAAAATTTCAGGTTCCTGCCTAATGTCTCTCCTCACCACCATCACCCTCAAAATAACTACCATCCTGATTTGTGTAGTTTATAGCTCATTGCTTTTCTTTAGTTTTATCAAATAAGTTTAACTCAATAAACTACAATTTAGTATTGTCTGTTTTAAAGTTTTTATAAATGGAATTGTACATCATGTATTGTTGTAGATCTGATTTCTTTGGTTCAACATTGTTTGTGAAATTCACCCAAACTGTTGTGTAGAGAAATTGTTTTCATTGTTGCATAGCATTCAGGTAAGTGAACAGTGGTATCTTGTGCTGCTTGCCTTTTCCTGATTACTAGTGTTGTTAAGTACTTTTTCATCAGGATTTTAGCTATTTGGATAACTTCTTTGGTGAATTACCTGCCCAAATCTCTCATTGTTAAATCTGCATGGTCTGTTTTATGTCTTTGTGGTTCTTTCTATGTTCTGGATACAGTTTGTCAATTACTGTGTTACAAATACATTTTCAGACATCGTGGCTTGCTATTTCATTACCATGAGTGTCTTTTTTTTCATATTTTTAAAGCTTTAATAAGGTATAAATGACATGCAGTAAGACACACATAATTAAAACATCCAATTTGGATAAGTTTTGACATTAATATAAATACATGAAGCCATCACTGCATTCACGATAATGAGCCCATCCATCACCCCCACATTTACCTCATGTTCTTTAATGTTATTCTCTGCCCTCCAGCCAACCAGATTTACTTTTCTTATTTAGTTTGCATTGTCTAGAATTTTGTATGATTAAAGTCATAAAGTGTTTGCATTTTTTCCCCTTGGGTGCCCTCAGGTGGCATAATCATTATGAGATTCATCAACAATGCTTGAATGTGTGGTTCATTCTTTTTATAACATTGGGGTATATACTGCTTTTTGTTCATTCATTCATCTTTTTGTGGATATACTGCTTTTTGTTTATTCATTCATCTTTTTATGAATATTTGAATCGCTTCCAGTTTTTTGTAAATAAAACTGCTACAGACATTTGACTACAATGCATATAGATTTCATTTTTGTTTTAATACTTTGGAGGCCAAAGATGAAGTTAACAGGGTTAGTGAATGTTCAACTTTTTAAAGAACTCCAAGCTGATCTAAAACAGTTGTTTCCTTTTTTATTCTACCAGCAGTGTTAGGGACTTGCAGTTTTCCACATCCTTGCCAATAGTGGGTTTGATTACTCTTTTTAAGCTTTTGACTCTTTTAATAAATGTGTATCTCATTGTGTTTTTTATTGCATTTCTCAGATGTTTTATGATGTTGAGTATTTTTTCATTTGTTTATTTACCACCTGTATGTCCTCTTTGGTAAAGAGGACATATCCCAGCCATACCTTCTTTTCATACCTTTTGCCTATTTTTTTAAAGGTCATTTGATTATTTCCCTTTTCATTAACATAAAGGCTTATTTGGAATTTCATTCTTTAGTGATGTGACTACTTTGCCTTAAGAAGTAATTGTAAGAAAAATATGAATACCGAAACATTTTTTTTTTCTGTACACAACGCAGTGGCCACTAACAGCATATACTTTTAAGTTTAATCTGCATTATTTAAAAATGATATTAGAATATTAACATATTCTCCATCACTTTAAGTCTAGATATTCACTAAAGTAAATCAAACCAAGATTTATAGTGTTTGCAGTTTCCCCAGTGCAAATATTCCCACCATGGTCAATTTAAGACTTACAGTGTGATGTCACTGACATGGTGTTTGAAGAGTTGTCAGTGGCACACCGATATACTCTGTTTCCACTGTAGTAATAGTATAGCCACAAATGACCTCAAGAACAACAACCAAAAGAATGTAGTGAAATGACGGGGAGGTCAGAAATTTTTACATATTTGTAAATAGTTTAGTTGTGATACAATTGCATAAAATAAACTGGACATATTTTAAATGTCCGTTTTGTTGTTTTGATACATGTTTATACCCCAAACCAGAAGTTCCCTGCTACGCTTTTTAACTCATCCTTCTCAACATATCAAATTATTGACAGATATCTTTTGTTACAGCTATTTTCAATGTATTCAAAAATGGAACAGACCACATTAGGAACTGGATGAACCCTTTCCCAATCTTCCGACATTATTTATCATTTTATGCCATTCTTGTTTTATCCATCTTCATGTACACTAGAAGGTTATTTTTAATCCCAGCCATACCGTTTAATGCATAATCTCTTTACAATACTTTTTTAAAATTCGAGGACTCCCTCATAACCCCAATAACTATCACATGTGATGAAAACATTTTAAAATATGTTAAGTATGTTATCAATACTTAATTGTCTCAAAAGTGTGTTTAAGGCAGATTAATTGCAATCAGGATCAAAATGTATTCTTATGGCTTTCACTAGCTGTCCCCAAATTCTCTTAACCTATAGATTTCACTCACCATTTTTATTCCCATTTGTTCGTCACAATCTGTCACGTTCTACACGTGGCCTGCGGAGGCTCTAATACCGCCTCACTTGTCACCTGTGGCGCACACCAGAGAGCGGTGGGAGGTGAGGGGGGAGGTTTGGTCCCTGCAGGCGGCTATGTGATGGCGACTGCCAGGGGGGCAAAACTTTTCTCCCATCCCAGAAATTCTCTCCGCAGAGGTAGTGGAGACAGGAAACGCTTCTATTAAGCTTTAGACCAGAATTTCATATGCATCACAGGCAATGTGCTAAGAAATTGCAAAGCAGAAAAAGAACTCCCCCTTCTATAGCTAAGCAGATACAACCCATTACATACAGGTTTTGAAGATAAAGAATAACTAGTGCCATGCTCGTCGCTGGCTGAGAATGAGGCTCTGGAGGCCACAGCGGTTCCCTGAGGCAGCACAGCTGAGGGCTGCTGGCCGGCCACACTCCCCACAGCGGGGTCCCTCCTGAGGAGAACCCAGCAGCGCTTTCCCGTGGCTGCGCAGGGCTCCACTAGGGGCAATATTGGAATAATTTTTAATATGGTGTGTTTGACGAAGAGGCAGCAGAATAATCCTTTAACCAGTTTATCTCGTCGTTTTTGAAACTTCCATCTCATTCCTTATCTTTTTCTTTTTCTATCACATGTGCATCCCAGTGGTTCAGCAGTGCCCCCACCCCCCCCATCCTCTCCCCTCCTCCTTGGCAACCACTAGCCCCTTCTCAGTGTCTATGAGTCTAATGCTGTTTTTTTTCCTTCTGTTTTCCTTTGTTTTTATATTCCACATAAAGTAAAATCATATGGTATTTGTCTTTCTCTGCCTGGCCCCTGAGTATCTTTTTATGGTAGAAGTCCTTCAGGTTTTGGGTTTACAGCACAGTGTTTCAGCAATTATGTACATTACAAAATGCTCACCACGGTAAGTGTAGTTACCATCTGTCACCATACAAAGATATCACAATACTATTGATTATATTCCCTATTCTGTACCTTTCAACCCTGTGACTTATTTTTTTATTGGTATCATTGATATACACATGAGCAATATTGTGGTTACTACATTCACCCATATTATCAAGTCCCCCCCACACCCCATTACTACACTGTCCATCAGTGTAGAAAGATGCTATAGAGTCACTGCTTATCTTCTCTGTGCTATACTGCCTTCCCTGTGCCCCCCTCTACATTATGTGTGCTGATCATAATGCCCCTTAGTCCCCTTCTCCCTCCTTCCCCATCCTCCCTCCCCACCCCTCCCCTTTGGTAACTGCTAGTCCCTTCTTGGAGTCTGTGAGTCTGCTGCTGTTTTGTTCCTTCAGTTTTGCTTTGTTGTTATACTCCACAAATGAGGGAAATCATTTGGTACTTGTCTTTCTCCATCTGACTTATTTCACTGAGCATAACACCCTCTCCCTCCATCCATGTTGTTGCAAATGGTAGGATCTGTTTTCTTCTTATGGCTGAGTAGTATTCCATTGTGTATATGTACCACATCTTCTTTATCCATTCATTACTGTTGGACACTTAGGTTGCTTCCATACCTTGGTTATTGTAAATAGTGCTGCAATAAAACATAGGGGTGCATCTGTCTCATTGAATCAGGGATCTTGTTTTCTTTGGGTAAATTCCTAGGTGTGGAATTACAGGGTCAAATGGTACTTCTAGTTTTAGTTTTTTGAGGAATCTCCATATTGCTTTCCACAATGGTTGAACTAATTTACATTCCCACCAACACTGTAGGAGGGTTCCCCCTTCTCCACATCCTCACCAGCATTAGTTGTTCCCTATCTTTTCAATGTTGGTCATCCTAACTGGGGTGAGAGGATATCTCATTGCAGTTTTAATTTAGATTTCCCTGATGATTAGCCATGTGGAGCATTTTTTCATGTGCCTGTTGGCCATCTGAATTTCTTCTTTGGAGAAGTGTTTCTTCAGATCTTCTGCACATTTCTTAATCGGGTTATTGCTTTTTGGGTGTTGAGGTGTGCGAGTTCTTTATATATTTTGGATGTTAACCTCTTATTGGATATGTCATTTATGAATATATTCTCCCATCCTATAGAATGCCTTTTTGTTCTACTGATGGTGTCTTTTGTGGTAAAGAAGGTTTTTAGTTTGATATAGTCCCATTTGTTCATTTTTGGTTTTGTTTGTTTCCCTTGCCCGAGGAGATGTGTTTAGGAAAAAGTTGCTCATGTTGCTCATGTTTATATTCAAGAGATTTTTGCTGATGTTTTCTTCTAAGAGTTTTATGGTTTCATGACTTAGACTTAGGTCTTTTATCCATTTCAAGTTTACTTTTGTGTATGGAGTTAGGCAATAATCCAGTTTCATTCTCTTGCATGTAGCTGCCCAGCTTTGCCAACACCAGTTGTTGAAGAGGCTGTCATTTCCTCATTGTATATTCATGGCTCCTTTATCATATATTAATTGGCCATAGAAGTGTGGGTTTATATCTGGACTCTCTATTCTATTCCATTGATCCATGGGTCTGTTCTTGTGCCAGTACCAAATTGTTTTGATTACTGTGGCTTTGTAGTAGAGCTTGAAGTCAGGGAGCATAATCTCCCTAGCTTTATTCTTCCTTCTCAGGATTGCTTTGGCTATTCGGAGTTTTTTGTGGTTCCATATGAATTTTAGAACTATTTGTTCTAGTTCATTGAAGAATGCTATCAGTATTTTGATAGGGATTGCATTGAATCTGTAGATTGCTTTAGGCAGGATGGCCATTTTGACCATATTAATTCTTCCTACCCAAGAGCATGGAGTGTATTTCTATTTATTAGTGTCTTCTTTAATTTCTCTGATGAGTATCTTGTAGTTTTCAGGGTAAAGGTCTTTCACTTCCTTGGTTAGGTTTATTCTTTAGTATTTTATTCTTTTTGATGTAATTGTAAATAGAATTGTTTTCCTGATTTCTCTTTCTGCTTGTTCATCATTAGTATATAGGAATGCAACAGATTTCTGTGTATTAATTTTGTATCCTGCAAGTTTGCTGAATTCAGATATTAGTTCTAGTAGTTTTGGAGTGGATTCTTTAGGGTTTTTTATGTACAATATTATGTCATCTGCAAATAGTGACAGTTTAACTTCTTCCTTACCAACCTGGATGCTTTTTATTTCATGTGTTGTCTGATTGCCATGGCTAGGACCTCCAGTACTATGTTGAATAAAAGTGGGGATAGTGGGCATCCTTGTCTTGTTCCTGATCTTAGAGGAAAAACTTTCAGTTTTTCACTGTTAAGTATGATGTTGGCTGTGGGTTTGTCATATATGGCCTTTAATATGTTGAGGTACTTGCCCTCTATGCCTATTTTGTTGAGAGTTTTTATCATGAATGGATGTTGAATTTTGTTGAATGCTTTTTCAGCATCTATGGAGATGATCATGTGGTTTTTGTCCCTCTTTTGGTTCATGTGGTGTCTGATGATGGATTTTTGAATATTGTACCATTCTTGCATCCCTGGAATAAATCCCACTTGATCATGATGGATGGTCTTTTTGATGTATTTTTTAAATCATTTTGCTAATATTTTGTTGAGGATTTTTGCATCTATGTTCACCAGGTATATTGGTCTGTAATTTTATTTTTTTTGTTGTGTCTTTATCTTGTTTTGTTATTAGAGTGATACTGACCTCATAGAATGAGTTTGGAAGAAATCCTTCCACATTTTGGAAAACTTTAAGGAAAACAGGTAGTAGGTCTTCTCTAAATATTTGATAAAATTCAGCAGTGAAGCCATCTGGTATAGGACTTTTGTTCTTAGGTAGTTTTTGATTAACAATTCAATTTCATTACTGGTAATTGGTCTATTCAGATTTTGTGTTTCTTCCTGGGTCAGTCTTGGAATGTTGTATTTTTATAGAAAATTATCAATTTCTTCTAGATTTATCCAATTTGTTAGCATATAATTTTTCATAGTATTCTCTAATAATTTTTTGTATTTCTGTGGTGTCTATAGTGATTTTTCCTTTCTCATTTCTGATTCTGTGTATGTGTGTAGAATATTTTTCTTGATAAGTCTGGCAAGGGGTTTATCTGTTTTGTTTATTTTCTCAAAGAACCAGTTCCTGGTTTCATTAATTCTTTCTATTGTTTTATTGTTCTCAATTTTATTTATTTCATCTCTGATCTTTATTATGTCCCTCCTCCTACTGACTTTAGGCCTCATTTGCTCTTCTTTTTCTAATTTCATTAATTTTGAGCTCAGACTTTTCACTTGGGGTTGTTCTTATTTCTTGAGATAGGCCTGTATTCTTATACACTTTCCTCTTAGAACTGCCTTTGCTGCATACCACAGAAGTTGGGGTGTTGAGCTAATGTTTTTATTTGTCTCCATATATTGCTTGATCTCTGATTTAATTTGGTCTTTGATCCATTGATTACTTAGGAGATGATATCTCATGGTTTTGATTTGAATTTCCCTTATGATGAGTGATGTGGAGCATCTTTTCATGTGTCTGTTGGCCATTTGTATTTCTTCTTTGGAGAAGTGTCTGTTCAGGTTCTCCACCCATTTTTTAATCAGTTTATTTGTTTTTTTTGGATGTTGAAGCATATGAGTTCTTTATATATTTTGGATAGTAACCCCTTGTCAGATATATCATTTATAAGTATGTTTTTCCATTCAATAAATTGCCTTATAATTTCATTAATGGTTTCTTTGCTGTGCAGAAGCTTTTTAGTTTGATGTAATCCTACTTTTTTATTTTGTTTTTGTTTCCCTTGCATGGAGGACATATGCAGAAAAAAATTACTAATGCTAATGTTCAAGAATTTACTGCCTATGTTTTCTTTCATGAGTTTATGGTTTCAGGTCTTATATTTAGGTTTTTAATCCATTTCAATTTTATTTTTGTGTTTGGTATAAGACAGAGATCCAGTTTCATTCTTTTGTATGTAGCTGTCCAGTTTTTCCAGGACCATTTATTGAAGAGACTGCCTTTCCCCACATTGTATGTTCTTGCCTCCTTCCTCATAGGTTAATTGACCACATAAGCCTGGGTTTATTTCTGGAATCTCAATTCTGTTCCATTGATCTATGTGTTTATTTTTTGTGCCAGAACCACACTGTTTTGAATACTACAGATTTGTAATATAGTTTGAAATCAGGGAGTGTGTTTTATTCAGCTTTGTTCTTTCTTAAGATTACTTTAGCTATTAATGGTCTTTTGTGGTTCCATACAAATTTTAGGATTATTTACTCTAGTTCTGGTATTGGTATTTCGATAAGGATTACACTGAATCTATAAATTGCCTTGGAAAGTATGTCCATTTTAGCAATATTCTTCCTATCCATGAGCATGGAATATCTTTTTATTTACTTGTGTTGTCTCCAATTTCTTTAATCAATGTCTCACAACTTTCAGCATACAGTTCTTTCACCAACTTGGTTAAATATATTCTTAGGTATTCTTTTCTATGTAGTTGCAAATGGGATTGTATTCTTATTTCTCTTTCTGCTAGTTCATTGTTAGTATGTAGAAACACAACATACTTCTGTATATTTATTTTGAATCCTACAACTTTATCAAATTCATTTCTTAGCTCTAATAGTTTTTGGTGGAGTCTTTAAGATTTGCTATATACAGTATCATGTCATCTGCAAATAAGGTAGAAGTCCATACTTTTAACATAGTCAAGATCACCAATCTTTTTCATGTGGTTACTGTTTTTGGTATCTGGCTAAGAAATCTTTCTGCAGCTTGAGTGCATAAAGAATTTCTTCTATGTTATTTTCTAGAAGCTTTATTATTTTCCCTTTCATATTTAGATCTACAGTCCTCCTGGGATTGATTTTTATGTATGTGTGAATTAAGGTCAAGCGTTCCCCCCACTGAATGTCCAGTAGTTGTAGTACCATAGAGCAAAAATCCCATCATTTCCCCCACTGCTCTGCAGTGCTGCCTTTCCCATTAACCACATGTCCATATATGCGTGGGTCTATTTTTGAAAATTTTATTCTAATCCATTGATTTATTTGTCTCTCCTTGATTTAATACTACACTGTAAAAATGCCTGTATCTTTATAGTAAAACTTGATACCAAGTATAACCTGTTCTCACTTT
The DNA here is from genome assembly GCF_030020395.1 of Manis pentadactyla. NCBI lineage: Eukaryota > Metazoa > Chordata > Mammalia > Pholidota > Manidae > Manis > Manis pentadactyla. The sequence continues at coordinate 97,981,668 of NC_080031.1, forward strand.
TCTTCAAGAGTGTCTTGGATTTTCTTGGCCTTTTGTATTTCTGTATAAACTTCAGTCAGTTTGTCAAGTTATGCATGCACGTGCAAACACACAAACACACACACACACACACACACACCTGCTGAGCTCTTGATTGAAATTTAATTGTTTATAGATCAAATTTAGGAAGAAATTACTTCTGTACAATACTAAGTTTTCAAATCCAGGTATATCTACATCCGTCCTTCTAGTTAGGTCTTCTTTAATTTATCTCAATAATGTTTTATTGTTTTCTATATGAAGCTCTTACACATAGATTATCCCTATTTATTTGATAATTTTAACATTATTGTAATTATTTCTTTAAAATTCACTTTCTAACTGGTATTTATAAATGTAATTAATGTTTACATTCTGGCCTTAAAATCAATAATTTTTTCTAAACTCAATTATTAATTCTAATTGTGGATTATTTGGGGTCTTTTACATATATAATTATATCAATAAATTTCCTTAGGTAACATAGGTTTTCTGTTTCTTCTTAGCTCTGTTTTTATTAATTTCCCTTATTTTTATCACACTGTGTCTGCTTCCATTATGTTTAATTTGCCCTTTTCTTATTTCCTAAGATGTAACTTTCAGCCATCAATCTGAGTCATTTCTTTAGTAATAGAGCTTTTTAAGTTTATAACATCCCTCTAAGCATTGTTGTATCTGCCTCCCAAGATTTTTGATATGTTTGTATGTTTTATTATCATTTCAATTCAAATATCTTCTAAGTTCTCATGTGATTTCTTTTTTGAACCAAAGATTATTTATAATTGTGTTAATTTCTAAATACTTTATCACTATTTGGTTACTTTATCATTATTGTTTGTTTCAAATTTTGTTGTGCTTTGACTCTCCCATCTCCTGTGGCATTTTACATATGTGTATGTTTACTGTTTGGTAGCATCTAAGTCTGTAAGGTTCTTTTCATTTCTTTTTCAATCTTTCTTCTCTTCCTTTTGCATCTTATGTAGTTTCTATTAACCTGTCTTCAGGTTCACTTACACTTTACTCTGTTATGCCCATTTGACTAGTAAGTCCATCCCATTGAATTTTTTTTAATTTTAGGAATTACATATTTCAGTTCTAGAATTCCCGTTTCTTTCTTTTTTATTATTTCTATTTCTCTGCTGAGATGTTATTTTATTAAAACATGGTTTGTTTTACTTCACTGAGAATAGTTACTAGAGTGCTTTAAATACTTTAATATTTTTCAACTTTACTAGATATTTTCAAAGTTACTAGAGTGCTTTAAATATGTTTCAACATTTAGTTCATCTTAGGCTTGGACTCTATTGACTCTTTTCTTCTGAGATTATGCTCCATTTTTTTGGCTCTTTGAAAGCCAGGTAATTTCAGATTATATCCTGAACATTATGAATGTTAAGTTATGAGAATTTTGGAACTGAAAATACTATTTCTTGGGCAGCAGCTTTCATCTTAATGCAGATCTTTTGTCTTTAGCTTAGCTGCTCTGAATCTGGTCCATGCTTGTCCATTCAGGGGTTATACAGAGATCTGGGAAAGCAGAGCTTGGATCCCCAATTAGGCTCTTTCCCTTTTGAGCATCCTGTACCTTCTTCAGCACCCGTGTTTGCCCAGCTTCACTGTTCTGGTTCCCCAGGCCAGAAAGACTACATACAGGTTTCTTCATGCAGCCCCACCGCCTCTGTACATGCAGCTTGGCCCCCAGCTAAAAGCCTTGGATGCGGGAATTTACTTGTATAGCTCTCTTTCTCTCTCTTCCGAGCTGGCATGCACTCCCCACAGCTCCTTCTGCTTCTGTTCACTTTCCAGCATCTTCAGGCTGTTGGGTTTCTATTATGTCCAGGATTAGCAGTTGTTTTCTACAGGGGAAGGAGCCTATCTTAGTCTATCATACCCAGAAGTGGAAATTCTCTTTTAGAATTCCATCAGGAAGGTAAGGAGAGGAGGAATTCAATGGCAGTGAGTCGGGCTACAGACTGGCCATTGCCCCACTTGATATAAATAAATATTTCACCAGCAAAATTCTTTATTTCTGACACTAGAATATGAGCAACAGGATAAGACCACCTCTCCTATTCAAAATGCCCAAACATGTTGACCTTATGAGCAGGTGGCCTTTGAACAGACCCAAGGCACACACCCAAGTGACTGTATTTGGAAAGTTCTTAGGTTTCAGGTATATTCAATAGGATATGAGTTAAGTCTGGCAATTAGAAACTTAGGTTCCATGAGGAGGACCCCTCCCTGACCCTTGTCACCAATGTTCCCCAGTAAGAACAATATATATGGTCTTGTAGAAATCAGAGCCAGATAAATTAATCAGGAGAGGCTCGAGGTTGGAGGAAGACAGGAAGGACCCACCATGAAATTCACATTGGGAAATAGAAACATAAAAAGCACTAGGGTTTATTAAGTATTGACTTACTGAACCATCTGGGAAATAAAGTCAGGAGTGAATTATGGGTAGACAAGAGGCTGCTCAGTAGGTCCATCTGAGACTTGCATTCCACAGAGAGGGGACAACTGGATATTAAGTACCCCCCCTTCCCCATGCTCTGGGGCTGCCATGCTATCTCATGGCCCCTGTTAGAGAAAGAAATTGAACCTCAGACAGTTTTTATCACTTGCCCTATATTTCACAGCTAGGGAATGGCACAGTCAGGGTATGAATCATGGTCTGCTTGGACTCAGAACAGGTAGGATCTCAAGCTGAGAGAACTCGGAACCATTTTTGGATCAGAGGTTCTCAGTCTTTACTATGGTAAATAAGACTGACTGATAGTGGATCTTTATCATCCACTCAAAGTGCAAAGTGAAAGGCAGGTGAGCAAGACTGCCATCGTTAAAAAAATTAGCCAGGAATTTCAGTTTAAGAAAGGAAGTAAAAAGTCATTTGCACATTGCAATCTCTTGATCACAATTCATGACACATTCCTTGAGCCACCACATCATAACTTAGCAGGGTGAAAGCACTCAAGGCCTGGAGCATGTTAACCTGGAAAAAAGGAAATGGCCCGAGTTTGGATAAAGGAACTTAGCAGGAAAGAAACTGCATCAGTTTCCTTCGCAGCCCTTGCAGGAACAAACAGAGCAGCAAGAGGCAACCAACAGATGCAGATGCCTGGTTTCTCGCAGCCTCTGCAGCCCCGTGCCACCTCCTGGCTCACACCTGCTGCAGTCAATCTGGCCTCTCAGAGCTATTGACCAGTCTGCCTGAAAGTCATTGCCCAAATTCCATCTCCTCTCAAATCCGTTTTCCCCACCCTGGAGGGAGCCAGTTGGATTTCTCAGTTATCAAGCTGTATAGTCATAAGCTTATATACTTCTAAGAGGCAATACGGTGTTAAGTTTCTTTTCTGTGGAAATGTCATCTTGGCTCCTCTGGGGAGTGAGTGGAATATTTAAAATACTCTTTCAGTCTTGGTAGCCCATTAATAGAGATGCAAAGGTGAAATACGACTTTGCTAAGGCTGGAATAGAAACGTGTATTCTTCGAGAAGGTCTGAAGCCGTTTGCTTCTGTGATAGCATCACTGCCTAATCTTTTATTATCTATTTCTCTTTCTACCTTTCTATCTGGATGAAAAAGTACATCCATGGGCAAATAAAATTTCTCTGCTAAGGCACATCCATGCCACACATAAACTAATTTTTGGCAATATGTTTATCACCTTTAAGGCTAATTAAGTAAGCATTGGTTGTTTGTTTTTTAAAACAATGAATGCAGATACTATTTCTTGGGCATTTCTTTGTGCCAGGCAATACTGAGGCACTTTACAAATGCTATATAATTTTTAATTAATTTTTGGCTAATGGTAATATATAAGTATATTCTCCGTATAATATTCAAATAACTTAAATAACACTGAAGTCCAATTTGATCTCACTTCCTGTCCTTACCCAAGATTCTGCTGTCCTACCAAAAAGTAACAGCTTTTCCAGCTTTTTCTATCCTTCCAGAATTTTCTATGCACTTATAAATGTATGTTCCTGTAGAAGAGATACAGTACTGTGTGTGTGTGTATGTGTGTGTTAGTTTTATAAATAGAATCATCACTGTGTTTCATGCTGCAATTTGCTTTTCACATTTGGTGATACATCTTAGATATTTCCCCAATTTGTTGGTCAGTGAGCTCTGGCTTTCTTGTAAATTCCTGTTTCATTGTCCATAACAGGTAGCACCAAACCTTACTTAGCTATTATTCCCTGTAAAAGCAGACTTAGGTTTCTTGGTTTTTTTTCATTTCTTTTCCTTCTTGCTATTATACACAAGGGTAAATTTCTATATTCTTCAGATATTTAGTGTTTCTTAGCTTCCTTATTACCAAGCCTAGTGTGTAGCTTACACAGACAGATTTTGAAACCCAGTACTTGATTACAGACAAAACTATCCGCATTTTATCTCAAGGGTGGAAGAGGGCAGGGGGAGGGAGGAAGAACAGTTAAAAACACAACAGCCATGGAGATGTCACCTCTGGGATCAATTGCTTATCTTTCAGACAATAAAAAGGACGTCCAAGCCATAGGAAACACACGGCTGTTTTTCATTTTGGTTTTGTTGTGTTTTTAATTAGAAATCAGCAGAAATCTCCTGCAGAGATGAGCAAAACAAACTCTTAATTAAGAAGAGTGTATTAGGTATGCGGAGACCCCATTTCCTTCCAGAGTCTGCTACTTCCTGTGCACCCCCAGGGACGCAGGCCGCAGCACAAACATAAAACTCCCTCAGGGCTACTGTCCTCACGCTCCAGGCTGGGACACTTCTGTCCCGCAGGCTTCAGAAGAAACATTTGCATTTATTTATCTTTTCAAAATCAGTAGTGTTGTTTTTAAGGTTCTATTATAAATCAGACTTATTCTTATATGAGATATTCAAGCATTACGGAAATGTTTAAAGAAGAAAGTAAAAAAAACCTCCCATTTTCTCTATCCCAATATTAATTAACATTTTGGTCAACAGCTTCGAGATATTTACGTGTTTTCTCTCTCTTTCTCTGACAAATATAATTTTCTATAAATGGGATTATAGCAGTCCATACATTTTTATAGCTAAAACTTTTTTCACCCACATGTTCTATGTGTCTTTCTTTAACAAAGTTAATGGATGTGATCTGTCCTTGATATTGACTAAATCATCATCAATCTCATGGTGATATGGTACATTTGACCATTCACTCATTCCCCCATCCATTTATTCCCCCAAATCTTCATTTTGCAGCTTGTTCATGTCAGATATCATGCTAAACCCACACATTCTAAGTAACTCAGGCAAGTATGAGGCCCTTAGGCATTTAGGTCTAGCAGGGAAAACAAATAAGCAGTAGGAACATGTGGTAAGTTCTACTGGACCTAGTTTAGGAGGTGTGGAGTCAGGTGGGAATTTGCAAGGGGACAAGAGAGGAGAGGGGTGAATAAGAGAGGGGGGAGCTGCACGTGCAAAGACATAAAAATGAGAGATCCTGGCCATTCTGTAGAAATGAATACATCCCATCCAGCTGGAGCTAGCCCTTCGGGGGTGTGGAAGCGGGTGACGCGGGGTTTGGGCAGTAACATCGGCCGTGCTCAGTGGTCTGCTACACTGACTCAGCAGTTGTTTTCATGGCACGAGTGTATTAAATCCCTAAACCACCTGTTTAAATTCAGACTTGGGCGTGGCTCGAGTAAGCTGGAGGGCAAGTCAGTTCCATCTATTTTGATACACTTGTGGAAAACTGTAAATATGACCAGACACATTCGTAAGTGTGCTCAAAAGGAGACAGAACACTGTAGCAGTGAGAGAACACGGGCTGGCTCTCTGTCTGGTGCATGGTACTGCTGAACGGGGCTGTAGAAAGGAGAAACGGGTCTGTATGGGAATAATTGCTGGAATCACTACATCTCCGTTGTCCAGCTCCAGCTGGGTTTATGAGGGGTGGCTTGGAAGTAAAATAAACCCCAGGAAGAATATCGAAGATTAATATTACAGAAACACTTGACCGCTGAACAGACTTTCAGCATTCAGGGGCGCAACGCAGGGACGAACAGGGCGAGCGAGGCCACGCGGCCAGAGCAGGGTGAGACCAGCAGGTCATCATAACGCAGCCGTGGCTCCCTCGTCCTTCAGGAGCACGTGCAGGTCTGAAACACAGCGAGTCAGGTGAGCGGCCCATGGGGCGGAGGGAGGCGCCCCCGGGAAGGGGAGGCCCCCTGGAGAAGGGCAGAAGCACAGCGGCCAATACGCGGCGGGTGGCCCCGGGAAGCCCTGGGGCAGGCCGAGCGCGGGAGTGGCCTGGGGAGCCGGGATCGCCCTCAAAAGCTGGAGCTGGGTCCTCGGTTCCGGCCTGCCTGCGCGGTCCTTGCACATCTGCCGGCTAGCTGCATGCCCCGAGTCCTTGGGCCGCAGTCCAGCCCAAACGCACTGGGTCTGCAGCCAATGAGCCAGGTTGTCATCTTGGCAGGGTCCCTCACCTGAGGTGTGTTCCTTGGGCAAGTAACCTCTCTAAAGCTGCTTCTTCCTCTTTAAACTGGGTGTGGGCACTGCCTAGTGGAACTCAGTGACCCAGAGGGCTGACGGTGGTGGCCCTGGTGGTGACGGCACCCATGGTGACATTCCTTCAGAGCTCTGGTATTGGGCGAGACCGAGAAGGTGCAGGTGTGCAGCGCGGCACTCTCTCTGCCAGAGGACGGGGCACCTCTTCCGTCCACCTGCCTTCAGCAGGAAGAAGATAAGAAGCCCCAGAGAAGGGCCTGTCCCTGGACCCCCAAAACTCCACCTAGGCAGAGCCCCAACAGGCTCCCATCAGCCCATGTCCCCACAGGGGCAGAGCGAGCCTGCTGGGGAGCAAGGGGCCCACGGGACAGGCCATTGAAAGACTAAGGGACAGTTAAGATTCTGACCTCAAATATGAGGCTAAAAAGACTAACAGGGAATCTGCAACTAAACAATAATTCATAATTTTGACACTTAAAAGAAGCTTCATTTCCTCAAGGTGACTTTGAATGGACATTTTTATACTCCCCACCCAGGGAAATTCTGAGAAATGAAGGTAGAGCCATGATCCTCCTTGCTTCGACATTCTGTGATTCCCTGAGATTTCTAGTTAAAAAAAAAAAACATTATTTTTCTCTATGTTGAATAAGGATTGAGTGCCTAGCAGGACACTGAGGTAAGTTGAGCACTGTTCAAATATCAAAGGAAAAAATATCTTTGATCACCTTTGTAGCCCAAAAATCAGGTTGGAAGAAGTACATTATTCCAAGACAGTGGGAAAGAATTTGCAAATGAATTAAGTTTCAGTGAATGAGACTACAGGTAGCTTGCACCTCGGAGGAAAATGTTTACTGACTATATATTATGCTGAGAAATAGAAAAGGTAAATATTTATGCTTCCATTGAGACACATTTAAAATTCCCAAACATCCATTGTATAATCTGCTGAGCAATTTGCCCAACTGTTTTGCATTCTTTCCTGAACAGGTGATTATGATATTTATTCCAGTCTGTGTGGGTTTGTTATTCATGACTATTTGTGCCTGTTATTTATCTGTTGTTGGGGTTTTTTTCTTTCTGAGAGGGCGGTAACAACTTAATAGAAATTATATGTAAAGTGTTATAATACATCTCTTCTGATTTTTTAAAATCAGAATCAATTTCAGTTTCTCCACTGACAATATGCAAATCCACAATTTTGAACATTGTGGGACAAAAATATTAATTAAACAGTACAGACTCTGCTTTCAGTGTCATGGAACTGGGTTTCCTGGGTCATCAAAGACACTGGTTAGTAGAGTCACCACACATACAGTACAACTAGAACTCAACCAAATGCATATCACTAAATTGAGATCAAACAAATATTTTTCTTTGATAGTAAGGAGGCACCTCAGGATCTTAGAATGCCGTGAAGGGGGTCACTGCTCATCACCTCTTACTATACAGAAGATCACAGTGGAGATCTCTGACCAGCCAAATGAAGAACAGCTCACGATGTATTTTGCTCAGTTACTGTTTTCACACTGAGATTGATTGTTCCAAAGACTAAGTGGAATGAAATAATTTTAAGGATATTTGATTAGAAAATGTCGATATGATAGGATTAAGAAGAAATGGTGAAAGACCAGTTATGTGGTTCCAGGATGAATCCGGGCAAGAAGTGAAGAGCATCTTGATGAAGATGGAGCTGAGAAGGAAAGGATGAAATTTGGCCAAGAAAAGAGCCGAAGTGCAGGGGAGAGGGACCAAAAGATGTGCAGCTGTGAGGGCAGCAGAAAGATGTGGGTCTGGGGGAAAAGAGCCATTTGGTTTATTACTTAGAGACTGACTGCAGTCATCTAAGTGACTCTTCGGCCCTCTGGGTCATATTGGTATTCTGTATTTCTGAGAGCTTCGTTGGTAAGGTTTAGTTGGTCATGGAACTTTCCCCTTGTGTTTTAATTGCCTTTTGTCTTTCTCTTTCCCTTCACCATGAGCTCTTTGATGGCAAAGGAAGCAAATTGTCCAACCTCTTTGTTCTTTTAAGGCTTCAAATCATGTGCTTCTATTATGTATCAAAAAAAATCTTTTAATATAGAGAGTGGGCTATGATGACTCTAACAGGGCTAGGTGTAAACCCGTAAGACTGAACACAGATCATACTGGTTAAGTTCTAGAAAATTGAATTTTTAAAATTACTAGTTGATTACTTTTTGATAGGTAATAGAAGCATATGATTTGGAACCTTAAAAGAATAGAGAGTTATAAATGAATACTAAGTAGTGAGAAGACCCTTTCTTCTGCCTTGTGCCCCACCAGGCCAATTACTACCCAGCATGTAGGTACAACAGGTACATACTTTTTTAGTTTCTTATGCATATTGCAGAGTTTCTGGTTAAACAAGCCAAATGTGAATAAATATTCTTAGTTACCACATTTTTAGTACACAAAATGTAGCATGTCACATATACTGATCTGCACCTTGCTTTTTTTTTTTTTAACTTAAAATATCTTGGAGAACTCTCATATCAATACAAAAAGAACTACTTTTACTCAACCACCAAGTGTTTTATTGGATAGATGCAACATAATTAAATAACCCCTTACTGATGGAATTTGGGTTATTTCTAATCTTTGGATGTTAGAAAACAATCTTTCAGTGGGTAGCATTGTACATACACCAAGGGTTTGTGCATTTATAATCGTGACATATTGCCAATTATCCTTCTAGTGGTTGTGCCAATTTACGTTCGAATCAGCAATCTGAGAGTACCTGAGTCTTCACAGCTTCAACATCAGAGTGCTTTATCAAACTTTAGGATGTCAGCCAACCTGTTGGGTGAAAAATGCTACTTCATGGTAGTTTAATTTGCATTTCTCTTAGGAATGAGGTTGAGCCTCTTTAAAGTGCTGGAAAATGGAAGTAGAGAGAAGATCTAAAACAGAATTTCCTTCTACCAACATCAATAACCAGCACATAGTTGGCCCCAGAGAAGGAGGCCTCTCCTCTGAGAGGCATTGAAACAGCCTCTCAATGCCAGCACTTCGTGTGAATTATCTCGTTAAAATTCACAAGCCCTTGAATGGTAGGCCCTGTTATCTCCACTTCACAGATGAGGAAACTGAAGTTGAGAGGGCATGACCTTCCCAAAGTCTGGGAAGTGACGGAGCAGGGGCTTGGCCCAGGTCTGGAGGACTCCAGGATCAACCATGGCCTGGACGGTTAGGATGCGGTCTTTACAGAGTGTTTGAAGTAGGTCATTTGTATGCTGTTCTTCTCCCATTGGATTTATGCTCTTCTCCCTGGCCTAGCCATCTCCCAACTCTGCACCTGGTTAGGAAGGACATTGTTTCTTCAATGTGCTGTGGTTCGTGGCCTTTCCCTGTCTGTAGAATGTTGACATACAGCAAGCTTACTCTCGGGCGGTCTCTCCCTCTCTGCACTTTACCCTTTTCCATCGTGTCTTGATAGAAGCCACTGCATTTGGAACGAATTACAGATATTGATCTGTTTTCTCTCACACCTTTGTATAAATACGGGAGTTGGGGCATTGAGCTGCATGATAATAAAAAAACAATTGGAGAAAATTAATTTTCTTGGTTGTATTTCAAGAGATTAACTCAACATAATCATGTGAGAACAAAATGATGCAAGACTAGTTGACTGCTAAGCTCACCACAACTGGATTTTTCCCACTTCTCATCTGGGAAAGGCTGGTTCTCCCCAAGTAGAACTATCACTTTGAGAGGGATGGAGAATGAAAAGTCAGAGCGAGCTACCAGTCTTCCACTGAAGTCGCTCACCCTTAGAATTGGAGAGGGGGCCCTATCAGCTGCAGCTGATACTCTGGGAAGCCTTCAACATGCTATAAAGTAACTAGTTGTGCTCTGTCTCCTCTCCAGGGCTATCTGCCAACCCTTCCAGGTTCCTCTGATCTCACTCTGGCATCTAGACATCTGCCCCCGCCCCAGGAGGCACGTGCAGTCCTCTCTGTGGTAACCCAGGGCAGCCCTCATAGAAATCATGCCTGCCTTCCCAGTCTGGCCCTCCCGGGTCCTCTGACCCTGAAGCTTCAGCAGGCCTGCTGAAGGAAGGTAAGCTTTGTGAAGGCCAGGTGCCATCCCCATGCGTCCTGCACCACCACCAGGTGCCATCCCCATGCAGCCTGCACCACCACCAGGTGCCATCCCCATGCAGCCTGCACCACCACCGAGTGACACCATCTTAGTCCTGGAAACCAGCAACCCCATTAAGGCTGTTTCTAATCAGATCACTTGAAAATCACCATGAAAATGGCTGGCATGCAGTTCAGTTGAGGGATGAAGGAATTTAAACAACTGCTACCACATGCACTGCTGTTTACCTCATCCCAGGGCTTACCTCAAGGCTGGTGTTTTCTGTCCTGGGTAGTCAAGAAGAAGGGCTTGGCAGAAAGAGAAGGAAAAGAAACCAGGATTCAGCTGCTTCTATTTTTCTTCCCCCTGCTTGCACTGTGAACTACTGCTTTTCATTTTACACTGTGGTTCTCTCTCTTGGCTGCACCTTGGAAATACCTGGAGAGTTTTTCAAAATACTGATGCTTGGGTCCCATTCCCAGAGATTTGTACTTGGATAAGTTTAGGTACAACCTGCATGGTTTTAAAACTCCCTGGAGGTACACCCATGTTCATGCCAACATTATTTACGATAGCCAAAATGTAGAAGCAACCAAGCATCCATGAATGAATGAATGGATAAACAAGAGGTGGTATATTCATATAATGGAATGTTATTTGGGCTTGAAAAGGAAAGCAGTTCTGACACATGCTACAACATGGATGAACCTTGAGCATATTATGCTAAGGGAAGTAAGTCAGACATGAAAAGACAAATATTTTATGATGCCACTTATATGAGGGACCTAGAGCAGTCACGGACTTTGTCTCTGGTCACAGATGTCAATGGGACTCACATGACGGTTTCCAGATTAGCTCTGTGAGAACCTCCAGGGGTCTTTAGTTTCCCTCCTAAGATTATAGAATCAGAATTTCAATGGTTGGGGCTTGGGGATACAGACTTTAGTAACCCCCCTAAGTGAGTCTGATGTGCTCCAGGGGTTGTAAATCACTGGCTGTTGTAACTCCCTGGTCTTACCAGAGGTCTCAGGCAGTCTGGCATGCTTTGCCAGCCTTACTTTATGTTTTCCCTGTGTCCCCCAGACAGGACTTGTTTTCCTCACCTTAACACCCTGCGCTCTCATAATGCTCTGGTCTAGAATGTTTTTTCTGCCTAGAACACCTTCTACTCCTTTGCCTACAACACTCCTCAACCTTCAAGACTTAGACCAGCTTTTACCCTTTCCATAGAACTTTCCTGGATCCCTTTTCCGTCCCCATTCCTTCTCTCTCCGATTACTGGTTACAGTTTGTTTTGAGCTTTAGGGCCTTTCCATCATATGTGTGTTTCTCTCACTGTTGGTATGTACAGCATACGGCCTCATGCTTGAGTCTGGTTCTCCCTGGGAAGACAAGGCCTTAGCATGATACTCGGCTCAGAGTAGGTGTTCAGTATTTATTATATTCAATTGAATTTAACTTTCCAGCCCCAACCTTAATTCTAAGCTCCAGATAAAATATATCCAGGGATCCACATGATGTTTCAAGCTTTTTGACCAAAGCACAGTCAAAACAAGTTCTTGATTTAACCCTGCAGACCTCCCCTTGCCACAGTGCCCCTCATCTCAACAATGGCGTCTCTATCCACCCAATTAATTGTTCAGTTCAGAAGGCTGACACCACCTTTTACACCTCTGTATTTCTCACCTACTACATCCAGTCAGACATCAGGACCCGACATTCCATCTCTAAGAAAAATCTCAAATCTTCCCTTTTCTCTCCATCTCTGCTGTCAACACCAGGCTACGGTTCTCTCCAGGATAAGGTTAACTGATCTCAAATATCCTGCCTTGTCCCTTCCAATTGGTTCACCTCACTTCAAATGAGCTAAAGTGTGTAACATGTCTAGTTACATCACCCCACTGCTCAAACCTTTTCCTTGGCTATCCATTGCCCCGGACAGTCTTTAACAGGATCTAGAAGGTTCTGCCTCCACCCTGTGCCACTCACCGTGTTTTTACTTTCCATTCTAGCAACACCAGCCCCATCTCTGTTCTTTAGTTTGGCCTATGTCTTTCTTAATCAAAAAATCTGTCCATAAAATTATTTCTACCTAGAATGCTACTACTGTTGGTAACAGTTATATTGGCCCACTTGCTATTCTTTCAGTCTTAACTCCAAATGCATTGCTTCAGGGGTACCTAGCCTCAGCTCAACTGGGGTAGGGCCCCAGCTTACCTTCTCAAATCACCCTTGATTTTTCCATGTTAGTGTATAATATAGGTGTTCTTATAAAAAATAATAATTTACCGGATACTCCCACTCTGTTGGGTTTCATCTCTAGTTCTATCCTTGGATTCAACCATCTAGTAATTGGTCAGTGAGTATTCATTGCATGAATCAACTCCATACAATCCAGCTGTCTGTATAGACCATCCTTATTTCCTGGGCCCCACTTCTTTCCAACCCCAAGCAGAGAAAATCACTGATATATCTGTCACAGAATTGCTCCTTTGTTTAGCTGGCCCAAGCTAATCATTGATACACAAAATAGGGAGAGCTGGCTGAGGAGGGGACATGCAGAAGTGGGCCCCTCAGCACCACACACTGAGACCCCCAAGTCCTCCAGCCCACCTAGGGTTGGAGGGTGGGAGGGAGGAAGACCCCACCCCTTTCTCTTTCTGTCTCTAGACACATTATCATGAACAAAGTCAGGAGAAGGAAGATTATTTTCTTGTGATGAATGCTGAATTTTAAATGAAGTTCCTTAGGCTTTTAAACAATCATATTTATTCTACATGCAACAACAGTTTCATTATATATAGTGAAAATCCTTCTAAATGTTAATGTAACATTGTCCCAAGCACCTCACATTTGGAATAAATAAACCAAGATATGGCCTCACATTCATGAAAACTTAACTGAGCCCAGTTCTCTCTCTGCTGCAGCTTATTTTAGAGAGAAAACAGAAACAATTTCTCATAGTTTTAAACATACAGCCTGTGAAGACTGAAAGACATGAGTTAAAAACCTAGCTTTAAAAATAAACATGTGACTTTAAGAAAATAATTTACTGTTACAGAGCCTACTTTATAGGGTTTTTGAAAAGATCACACAAGTGAACATATACCAACTAATTAGCCCATAATGCTTTAGTATATAGTATATTGTATATTGTTATCATACATAATATATAGTCAATACTCAATGTAGGCCATATTAGTAATTATTAGTATTATAGATTCCTTTTCTTCTAGCTCAGTTATAAAGCATATCATGGGTCAAACTGAATCTGCCTCACATCCATTCTTCATTCGGTAAGTATTTCTTGTGCGCCCCTACTATGCTTCAGGCTGTGTGCTAGGTACAGGGAAATACTTTGGTGAATAAAATGGGTATAGCTCTGCCTTCATGGAGTGTAAAGCTTAATGGGAGGCAGAAAAACAAGTAAGCAAACTAATTAATATATAATGATGAAATGTGGTAAGTGTCGTAGGGAAACGAGCAGTATGCTCTGTGAGGGAATGGGGGCGGGTGGGTACTATAAACAAAGACAGCAAATGAACAACTACAGCTGATTGGCCAAGATCCACTGATTCCTGTTCTCAACCCCACAACACTGTATCAAGAGAAACTGGGTCAGGCACCTCATTTATCCGTTGTGGTACTCATCAAATTTCCTGATACGTTTTATAAAGCTAGCCAAACTCTAATGCTCTAATCTGATAAAAAATGGTGAGTGTGAAACACATGCCAAACCTACAGGTCAGTAGGTTAAAAAAAAAATCTTTACATAAAATGCTAACAAAATTAAATCCAGCAGTATTCGAAAAGGGTAATTCACACAACTAACTGGTGATCTACATAAAGAAATCTGCTAATAGCATGTATCCTATCAGTTGGTCAAAGGAGAAAGACTGTATTCTTATCTCCTATAAGAAGAAAAATATTTTCATTACATTCAACATTCAGAATAAGGCTTTACTACTCATTGTTGTGGTTTTTGCCTGAGGTTCTAAGGGTTTTGGCTACCAAACATAATGAGTAAGACAAACAGATCTTCAAGGTTAGAGAAAAAAAAGTGTGTGTGTAGGGGGTGTAAATTGGCCCTCTGAACCAGCCTAGTTTGGGTTACACCAATATCCACAAGACTTCACATCAATATAAGCCTGGTTTCTGCCTAGCCCGTGCGGTCTGCTCAGCCCAACAGCTTTGCCAGAAGTAGCAGAAATAAACCCTCGAAGACTCTTGGCTATTCTCTAGCGACGTGGTTTATGCCAGGATATAACTGACTGACAGCCTCCATTTCTGAAATTAATTACTTTTCTTCTGGAGTTAAATTTGCTGATGATGCTTCTCACAAAACTATGAGGTCTTTACATAGCAAATGTTTCTAATTAAATAAGAATAAAGGCAGAAAACTTCCAGACCTAAATGAAATACATTTATTCCATGCATGTGGTTAAATCTTTAATAATTTGAAATGTAACAGCCTCTTCCCTCCTGGGAAAGCAATGATGTCTTGCTCTTTCCTGTATTTGCGTCTGTCTCCCTTCTAATGCTTATTTATGACTGTAGCAAAGAAGAGAGATGTATTCATGTCTTCTTTCCCTACCACCTCCTGCCCAATCTCCTAAACCTGTGCTATGGATTGGGTTGTGTCCCCACAAAATTCATTTGTTGAAGCCCTAACCCCCAGGGTGACTATATTTGGAGAAATGACTTTTAGGAGCAAATTAATGTGAAATGAGGCCAGAAGGATGGGGGTTCTAATCCAATGGGATTGGTGACCTTATAAGAAGAGGAAGTGATCTCTCTCTCTCTCTCTCTCTCTCTTTCTAGAAGGTGGCCATCTGCAAGCCAGGAAGAAAACTCTCACCAGAACCTCACCATCCAGCATCCTGATCTCAGACTGCCAGCCTCCAGGACCATGAGAAAACACATTTCTATTATTTAAGACTCTCAGGCTATGGTATCTTGCTTTGGTAGCCCGAGCAGACTAAGACACTCAGAGAGGAGAGAAGGGGGCTGTTGTGAGTGTAAAAAAAAACCCTAGCTCTCTCCCGTCTCCTGTCTAAACATTCTCACCTGCTTTCAACCCTTGGCCCACTTAATGAAGAATGCTGGGTTACTGGGTCCTTCCAACTGGCTTCTAGGAGCCCAAGGTTTGTGCATATTTCCCTACATAGGGACCACAGACATCACTGTTTGAGGATCAGTGTCTCTTTTCTGCATCCCTCCTTTTCTTCTTGACTCTCTTCCTGTGGAGATACATGGAAAGAACAGTGAGTACCTCTGGGTACCAGGTTATGGGCCAGCACCACAGCCTGAGAGCAGCCCCTTTAATCCTCACATCCTGTGCATTAGGAGAAACGCAGCAAGGGGCTCCCATACCATAGGTCCTTTTAGTAATAGAATCTAGTTGTGTCTGGCTTCGAAGCCAGTGCTCTTGGCCCAGTCCTTTGCCCATATCACAATGCTCTCAAGAACCAATTATCACAGGAGCTGCTGCTGGCCAAGAACAGGTGGAATGCAGAGACCAAGGGGGTTTCCAAATGGCCAGGCTACTGTCAACTTCTCCTCTCCCACACCTCCCCACTCTCCCTTATGCTAGACCCGGATCCATCAAACAAAGCAGATGGAGAAATCCCAGGTGCTCCAAGCCCTCAGAGCTCCCAAGGTTGCTCTTTGATGTATCAGGATTGGAGGAAAGCAAAGGAAAGAATATGTCAAATAAGAATCTTTGAGTTGAAAGCTAGCTTAGGTAGGGAGTGGGGAGGGATTTAATTAATGAAGAGGGGTATCTCACAGAACCTAAGAGCAGAAAAGAGGCTGGGCTTTGGGAAGAGAACTAGCAGAATAGGAACTAGCCGGTGGACATGATGCTCTCCGTCTCTCGTTCTTGCTGCTTAGGGGCTTCATGGTCCTCTCTTTCCATATACCAATTGCTTTGACTGTCCACATGGAGCCCCACACGGTCAAGGTTTCTTGTTTCTGTCTCAGCTGTCCAGAGACTTCTTCTGGGCTATCTCTTAGTTCCATTTGTACATCCCTAGGACAGAGGACCTGATTGGCCCAACTTGGATTATCTTCCACCCTTGGTCCAGGTTGCTGTGGCCCAGAGAGGCAGGATCACAGAGTACGCGTGGCAATGAGCTGGGGGACAAAGGACCATCCCCCCCAAGTGCATACCACAAAAAAAGGAGAAGAAACCCGGAGAAGGAAGCCAACTGGCCAACTTTTGCTGAGTTCTTCCCAGGAGTCTCTCTGTGTCCTGGATGTTGTGATGAGTGTGAGTGAATAAAGCATGCTCTCTAAGGGTCTAGCTGGGCGGACCAGAGGCACCTAACAGCATCCATGCCTGAGCATATGAAATGGCATCTACTCAGGAGCCAGAGTACGTGATCAGATGCCCTCCTCAGAAGTTAGAGGGTGACTGGGGCCGTGCCAGTGAGAGGGAAACTCAGATTCACTGTGGCGAGTATCTGCTCCATGTGTCCACATGTTTCATCTGATTCCAGCCTTTCAATGACCCCGTAAGTTACACGCTATCTGAGAAAACTTCCAGGAGGAGGGGGGAAAGCATTCCAGTGGAGCTAACAGCACGAGCAAAGGCGTGGCCGTGGGAAGAACTGTGGCTTGTGCAGGGGAGATTCAGGGGACCCGTCTCAATGAGGCAGAAAATACTTTGGAAAGGGCGGCATTTGTAGGGAAGAAGTTTAGTAACGTAGCCTAGTAAACTCACCGCCACTGATGTATCCAGTTTACCTCTCGATGCCTGTGATGGTATATATGCAGCTCTGGAGCCCAGCCTTGGTGATGAGCAGAAGAAGGAGGTGCAGCTCAGACTTTGAGAAGTTCACATTCTAGCAGACGGAGGAGGACAAAGACAGACGGAAGCAAAGGGCACACTCATCACACATTTCAGAGACTGAAACATCACCTGGGGATTCTGGTTTCTCAGTCTCTGAGCCATGTTTTTTGCCATGAAATAGGGAGGGCCGAGGGGTCCAACCAGAACATCGCTATTGCAGGTCTCAATCTGTTTCTGTCACTTTAAAGGGAACCTGAAGAGATTCTTAAAAGAGATTCAAGAATTTAATAGCTAAGATTTTGGAGGATTTTAGGGTGACCTGGTACCCAAAACAACAACATGCCAAGGTCACCAATCTACAGGAGCAACTACCCGTGTTCAAAACAGCTGATGCTGTACCATTGGGCAGCAATGCTGCTCATATAGAATAAATCTCATTTTTAATAAAAATGTATCTTTAAGATATACACAACGATTACCCTAGGAATAGATTGGACTGTCTATTATATTGATATATACACAATCTCGGAAATTTGTCTCTAGTGCCTGGTTTACTATACACCAACAGAATTTAGAGTTCCATAAAAATACTTTATAGCATTCAGGCAGCAATGTTCCTATTTCTTATGCGGATACATTGGAAATGTGGTCGGCACTGTCATTCATGCCTGGCACTTAAGTGTTTTTCACAAATAGTTGCTGCCTTAAGAAAGCATCACCAAAGAAAATGTTTTTATTTGGTTCTTTGAGGATATGTCAATAGACATTAAAATAAAAACTTCCTTGTTCTGAGGTGCTCTAAGCCCTGCTAGAAATGCTTTCAAGGGGGAGCTGGAGGGTCACTATGGACTCAGCAGGGGGGTCGAGGAGGTAAAGCTGGACGACTGTTACTTCCTAAAAGGATGGCTCTGTTGACCACTTCACCTTTATTGGGATTGGGAAGGTGGGTGCCTACAGAATTTGAGTAAGATGCACCCCCACCTGTCCCGGGGGAATCATCATATCCCCGTGCCTGGTGCACCTGCCTGCACGGGAGGGCGGCCCTGCAGAGCACCCGTGCCTCTCCTCCGCACCACTAACATGCACGCATCCCTTTCTTCCAGCAAACTCAGTCCTTGACTGCATGTTTACCCACTGGCTGTAGTTGGGGATATGTAGACTTTACAAAATGTAGACTTTACAATTTTGTAGACTTTACAAAATGATTCATCCATAATCTGTTTAAATAAGGAGGCTGGATAGGACATTGAAAATAGACTTTTGCGTCAGATCTGCCTGCCCCACTGTATTGCTTGGAGTGAGTGGGTCACATGAATATAACAACAGCAGTGTTACTAAAAATAACAGCACTCCCCCAAGTCCCTTTTTTGCTTTAGTTTTCTCCATAGCACTTATCGTCTGATTTGTGTTTATCATTTGCTTGGTTTACCTTCCTGCAGTAGAATGGACACACTATGCAGGCAAAGGATTATGTCTTTTTTTTTCCTCCACTACCTGTATCCTCAGCACCTGTAACATGTCTGGCTCTATTAAAGCATGTGCTCTATTAAATATTTCTTGAACAAACGAAAAAGCCAACCTTTATTAAGTCTTGATTATGTATTTTGTTTCACTTAATTAGTACAATGTTATGAATAATACCATTTATTATTCCCATATTTTTAACTTAAGAAAACACGAAATGCATGTATGTTTCATATAAAGAGTTGAAATACCAGTAGAGCACAGATTATGGTTTTAAAATACCATTTCCAGGTAAAACCAGCAAAGGCTTCGTGGAGAAATGGCTAATTCCAGATCTGGGGTGAGGCATGTACCGAAGGAGACCAGAGCATCTAGTTATACGGAAAGCAAAGGAGCAAAGACTACTTGAATTGTGCCAAACGTGTTAAGAGGCCAGCTTGAAGGGGCTCCACTGGTCAAAGATGCGGCAATTTCAGTATAAAAAGAACACTGCCATAGAAAACCTTAAAGGCTTAAAATCCATTAGTTCATAATGGTAGCTTTTAAAAAATCCTGATTGGTCACTTGAGAGTGGTAAAAAAAGAAAAGAATCAAGACTTCCCATTTTTAGCTCAGAGAAAGAGAGCTGCAAGCAGTGTTGTTCCCACACTTAACGCAGGATAAAAGCTGGAGAAACTGCAGAAATGTCTTTTCTTGACCTTTCAGAGAACTGGGGTTACAGGGCAAATAACTGTGCCAAAGGCCAGTGTCAAAGACAAAATGCAGCAGACAAATAAGGAGATTATTTTATTCAGACTACTGCAACAGGGACAACACCCAGATTCAAAGATCAGAGAGTCTCCGCAAGGTGGTTTTTGCCTTAGACTTTTATAGGGAATGGCAGACGGCGTCCGTCAGGGTGTTCACAGGTGGGATTGCTTTGCGATCAGGGAAGGGCTTAGCTGAAAGTTCATTGCTGTGTCCAGCCAGTTTCAGGGGGACAAACAATTCTACCTTCTGCTATTAGCTCACGAGATAAATAGCAGGAAGTCGGCTGGGCTGCCAGGGAAGGTGTGGTCTGGCTTTGTCAGCAGGTTCAGGAATAAGGGGAAAGGCCTGTGTTTGGACCCCTTATGGGCAAACACAGGAGTCATCTAGAGTCTCAGCTAGTCATGATAGAGTAGATGGCAAATCTGGCCTGAGTTCTGTGGGGAAAGGCAGTCCTTTGTGGGAAGCCATTTCCTGGACACAAAATGGTGAGAGGATTTCTTCACCACAGCTGTTTGGTGGGGGCACAGGGCTCGGGGAATGGCTGACACTGTCACTGGAGAGACAGGGGGCGAGCAATCCACCACTTGACTGGGGCAGACTACCAGATGGCAAAGAAGTCCCTGAAGGGACCCTGGAGGTCCAGCTAGAAAGGTTTAAGGAATTCCTAAAGGCCGGGTGTGGGCTATATAAGAGTGTGAATGCCAAACAGGAAGGGTTTGCAAACTCTCGCAGGTGTGTTCATTTCAGGGACCCCTGAGAGGCGAAAGGCAGCCCCCCTGAAACTCCACCTAGCCCAATCTCCCCTGTGAAACAAAAGCCCTGACCTTCCTGAGGAAGAGCAACAAAAAGCGTGGCCCGAGGGGGCTGGAGGCAAGTCCCTGAATCCAGAAGGAAAAAAACCTCTGGCCCCGCCGCCCCCGCAGCAGGTCCGGAGGAGGGGAGAGGAGGGGAGGGGAGGGGAGGGCAGGGCAGGGGAGGGGAGGGGAGGGCAGGGCAGGGGAGGGGAGGGCAGGGCAGGGCAGGGGAGGGCAGGGCAGGGGAGGGGAGGGCAGGGGAGGGGAGGGCAGGGGAGGGCAGGGCAGGGCAGGGCAGGGCAGGGGAGGGCAGGGGAGGGGAGGGCAGGGCAGGGCAGGGCAGGGGAGGGCAGGGGAGGGCAGGGGAGGGGAGGGCAGGGCAGGGCAGGGGAGGGCAGGGCAGGGCAGGGCAGGGCAGGGGAGGGCAGGGGAGGGCAGGGCAGGGGAGGGCAGGGGAGGGCAGGGCAGGGGAGGGCAGGGGAGGGGAGGGCAGGGCAGGGCAGGGGAGGGGAGGGGAGGGCAGGGGAGGGCAGGGCAGGGCAGGGCAGGGCAGGGGAGGGCAGGGGAGGGGAGGGCAGGGCAGGGGAGGAGCCCGCGGGAGGCCGCGCCCCGGCCCAGGTGCGGGCGAGTGGCCCCAGCCGCAGCCCCGGGCCCGGGGAACCGCTCCCCACACGCCCGCCCCACGCCAAGTGCCAAGAAAAAACCACAGTGGGATGCCCACAGGAGAAGCACGAGAGAGAGATTTTCTCTGGGAAGCAGGGCAAAGGGAAGACAGATGTCTCGCAGGGCGCGGACACTGAGAAATACACCCCCAAACAAGGTAGGGCTGCTCGTGATGGAAATGCGCTTACTTGGTGTTACTTTAATCTGTGTAAAATATTTCTATTTCATCTACCTTTTACCGTCTGTTCCACTTCATCATATGTTAGCAATTAAGTTTCTTGTTATTACTGGATTTTTTTCACCCCTCTATTTTCAACCTTCTTACATCATTTTGTTTCAGAAGTGCTTCTTGTCAAAGCCCACGACTGCTTTTGTCGTTGGCATTTGTTGCAGTGGCATTTCATAATGGCCTCTCTGAATCCCTCCAGCGACGGGTCCTTTGAGGGTTTAGATAAGATCATAACCTTGGTGAAAGCAGCCTGTTGGGTCTAATGATCGGTTAGAGCATTTCCTTTAGCTTTCATGTTATCTCTTTTTAAAGCGCTCAATCTTTACAATAGCCACCTCTCTAGGAAAGAGTGCATCAACAAGTTTCTTGTTATCCATATTTTCCCTCCAGTTTTTTTTTTATTGTGATAGTTTGGGACTTAAAAGTGTCCAAAGAATCCATATATACTCTCACCCAAACATCAATGTACCACATTCCCTCATTTGCTCTAACATACATCATCGTCCATCTTTTTGCTGAAAACCATCTCACTGGGTGTGAAGTGGTATCTCATGGTTGTTTTTCTTTTATTGAGGTGTAACTGGCACATATTAATTTCAGGTATACAACACTGATGGACATTTGTATACACTGCGAAATGATTCCCACGGTAAGTCTAGTTACCCATCCATCATCATACATGGTTAGATTTTTTTCCTTGTGATGAGACCCTTTCAATTTACTAACACCTTTCAAATATGTGATAGTATTAATCATAGTCGCCATGCTGTACATTACATCCTTATGACTTACAACTTTTTGACTCCTTGTACCTATTTTGTATGCCCCCCAAACCCCCCCCACACCAACTTCCTATATCCCCTGTGTGATGGGATTTCAGCAGGGGTGAGAAACCCCCTGTGGCTCCAAAGCAGCTGTTGGGGAGGAAGAAATTTCTTCTACCTGTCAAGGTTCTCCTCGCTGGTCTGAGAATCAGTTGACATGAGACAGATTAACAGGAGGAAAAAAAAATTTAATTACATACCTATGGGGAAGCCATAGACTGGGGTTCCAAAGACAGGGACAGCGAGGTACATAGGGCATCCTGAACCAAGGGGAAGCGGGTGGGTGTCTGAGACTTCAGACGAAAAGGGAAGTGATTCACAGGAATAGGGAAAGAGTAAATTTTTGATAAACAAAAATACCTGACGAGTCACACGGAAACAGTGGGGCACGGAGAGAAATTTTAACAGACTTAGGCACATCCCTCCCTGTCTACCGCGTCTAGTTTACATTATAATACAGCTGCTATGGTGACAGCTCTCCTCCGGGAGCAGTTCCTGCATCTAGATTCTTCGTCTGCCATTTGGGGTGGGGCAGAGGTCAAAGTGTCTTCCTGAGTCTTTTGGGCCTTGATGGCTTTTAGCTCAAAATAATCTGCAATGTCACACTGGCGCACCTTTGGGGCGGCCTGACCCTGGTCCCTACAAAGTCATGCACTACTCCAAAAGCGTATTGCCTGTCGGTGTATGTTTACTCTCTGGTCTTTGGCTAGTTGACAAGCTCTAATAAGTTCAATAAGCTTTGCCATCTGGGCTGATTGTACCTCAGGCGGAGGTCTATACTCTAAAGGAGAACTTAGATTAGTGATAGTATATCCTGTTCGATGACCTCCAGTTTCAGTCTTGAGGTGTGATCCATCAACAAAGAGCATTAGGCTGAGATTCTTGATAGAAGTCTCTAATAAATTTATGCAAGATACCGAAACTTCCCTGAGTCATGATGATGATGAGGCCCCCCTTCTGATATGGGAGGTGGCCAAAAAGCCTGTTTGTTATCAGTCAGTAGTACTGTCTAGACTGCGTAAGGACCTGAGATGTCAAGTGAGAAGCCTAGAACTGGTTCTGCACAAGTGTCAACAGGTATTGAAGTGGCAGCTATTACCCTTCGGCAAGGGAAATAATAGGCCTTTGGCTGCTGGGTCAAGGAGAAGACTATACCATGCCACCGGTGTTTGATGGTTCCCCTGAGGTTAATCAAGGGCTTGTCCAGCTCACTCACACACGAGATCACGAAACAGCTTTCTGTAGTTAGGGGAGGGAGGCCGCTGAAGAGCCTCCTCTACAGCCAGCTCACATCTGAGCTGTCAGAGCAGAGAGGCTCTTACAGAGGACTTAGCCAGTTCATAAAGAAGTGTTGCCATCTTAGAAAAAAATGGCACCCATTGTCTGCAATTTCCAGTTAAATCTAGAAGTCCCCTCAATTGTCATTTGTGAGGAGTCTAAGATAGCTTTGAATAGTCTTTGGTCCATCAGGAGAGAGGGCTTTTCCCTCATAACTAGGTCATGCCCGAAATAATTCTGTTCAGCAGAATTTAAATTTGTCTTTTGAAACTATGTCCCTTTTTTGCTAAGGCAAAGCAAGTAAATGGCATCCTTCTCATAGGTTTCTTTGTTGCTTGAACAAAGTAAGAGGTCATCTACATATTGTACCAGGACTGAGTCACAAGAGGAGGTTAGATCGTTTAAGTCTTGATTGAGGACCTGGGACATGTAGAAGGGGGCTTCAGTGAACCCCTGGGATATGACTGTCTAGATATACCTTCCCAGATGTAGGCAGAAGAGTATTACCACCCTGGTCTACAGGCACCCTGAAAAAAAGCAAAGCACAGATTCACTCTAGTGAAGCCAGTGCCTTCAGGAGGAATTGAGGACAGGATTAGATACCCCTGGGGAAGCAAGGGGTAACAATTTGGTTATGGTTCTGAGGTCGCAAACAAATAGATATCCCCATCCACTTGGTTTTCTTTACTAGCAGGATGGAAGTATTACAAAGATTAGTATGTGATACGCAAGGACTTGTGGATAAAAATCTCCCTGGTAGATTTGATGCCTCTGCTTCTGGCTTAAAGGAATATGGGGAGGTTTAGGTAATGGTGTGGTAGGATCTATCTGAACTTTTATAGATCCTGTTCCAACTATTTTGCATATGTATGTGACATTTTTAGCCCATAAAGTGTCAGGTAGAGTCAAAATCCTTTTTTGGGGTATGCGTTAAATATAATGGAGGAAGCAAAGGTTTATCCAGAGCAGACCCTACATCATTATGACTAGAGGAATCTTTTAGAACCTCAAGAAATAATCCCTCTGGTGTGTATTTTCTTTTACAATTCAATTAGCAAAGGTGTGGTATCTCAGTAGGAAGAAGGACCCAAGCATTAGGTTAAGGACTTGGCGACAGGAAGAATCCGTGGTGATACACGATATACTCCATATACTCACCACCTGTGTGGTATGTTTACTCCAAGGTCAAAGTTGAGCAAAGCCGGCAGGGTTTCATGTAGACAGAGTGGCACCCATATCTCTTTGAACATGAATAGCACCAGGAATTGATGAGGATGATTATATGTTTATAGTTAATTCACTTTGAGTGTTTTAGGTACGTGATGTGAGTTTAGCGAAACTACCCATCATGTTGCCGCCCTGGCTTGTATTTTGGGTGACCGAGTGGCCTGAAGGGCCGTTGATCTGACACTAGCCCCTCCATTGAGTGCAGACCCTAGATAATAGCCTGCAGAGTCAACAAATAAAAGTAAGTTCCTTTTATGATCCCCACAAGGGCCCTTGTGATCAAGTCTCTCCTGCCCCCAGGCTTCCCCTTGGGTGCTTGACTAGACAGTGCAGAGCTTATAAAAACCGTGCTCTTTTTTTTATCAAATTGGCCAACCTGGCTTTAAGCAGGGAACCCTAAAGTGCTCCACCAATGGGGATACTAAAAAGGGCAAGGGGCCCAGGTCCAGCCTCCCTCTGTGCTCACCCTGGGTAGACCTCCTAGCACCATCCCTCAGGGTGCCACTTGTCCTTCCCCAGGACCTGCGGTAATAAACTTCTCCCTTTCAGTTCCCTCGTGGCCTTGTTGAACTAAGGCTCAGCATCTGACATGCCAAGTGCTAATTTAACAAAGTCACAACAGTATGACAGGATATCGAATGCTTCTTCCTTGCTTGCTGGAAGAGCCTCATTGATCCTAATTGAGGGATTTTTTTCCTTTGTCTTGGGGTTTCATAGGATGGGACAATCTCTCCTCCGGTTCGCTTCTGTTAGTTGCCAGGATCTACAGGTGTCCTTGGCAGTAGGTAGGTGGTTGGGGCATGGGCCTGTCAAGGGTTGACGTGTAGGGCCAAGTTCGGTGGATCTTGTTTCATTTTTGTCCTAAAGCCCTGTCAGAATGTTCTGCCAGAGGTTGTATTTGTACTCAAGGGTTATTTCCAGTTCTAATTTCTGTTTTTGGCTGAAGTCTTCAATTTCAGGTTTAACTCCACCAACAAAATCAGATGGAGGGGCTGCTGATGCATCAGCGCTTCCTTTAGTCTGAAGTTATTTCCTAGTCAGTTCTGAAAATCTCCCATAGTTTCATCTTCTCTGTTTGCATGATTGAATTTTGTTCCAGTCAATTTTGCAGGGAATGTTTCAGGTATGGCTTTTAGGAGATGACTTACTTTTTTGAACTCCACCTTTTTTTTTTTTTTAACCTTGTCAGGTTTACTGTGGGAAGAAAGACATGCAGGTGCCTTTCCAGATCCATCAGCTTTTGCATCCAAGAGCTGGCATTTGAGGTTCTGACCAACACGCATACTACTTGACAGGTCAGGCGATCCTAGGTCCTTTTGTACCCCCTGAAATTCTCAATTCTTCTCTGATACTTGCTGATCTTGTTCGGGTTTAGGGAAATCTTTACTGCTTTTAATTCAGCTCAGGTCCAAGGCTTATGTTCTGCAGTTGCCTGCCTACCTGGCTCATGGGCTGGATCTTTACAGGCAACTGGCATTGTGTAGTTTTTAGTAAAGTTGTTGGGGGAAAGGTGGAGGGTGTGGACAAGGGGAAGGAGGGGAGGAAGTGTAGAAGGAGAGGACTCAGAAGGACCATGGGGCAGAGGGAGGACTGGGAATTGAGAGGCAACTGGAGGGCAGGAGGAGGCTTCCCAGGGAAGTGAGTCTCCTTTGTCCTTGCTTAAGGTGTGCGGTTGTTCCTTAGCTTTGGCCAGAGAATCATTCAGAGACGTGGTCATCCATTCAGATTTTCATCTGGAGACCTCTGCCTAGCCAATCAAAAAACTGCTGCTCATCCTGCTTGTAGAATCTTAATCCCTTTCTTTTCTCAGGCGCCTCTCAAATGAATGGTTTCGTTCAAATTAAATGTCACCAAGGGTGGCCCCTGAAGGCCCAAATCATCCTTGGTGAAATTTTGCCATTTGGAAAATCGGTACAAGAATTAGGATTTTAATCAGAGAGCATGTAAGAAGCAGGAGTTCCAGCTGCAGCAGAGGCTGTAGAGCTAGAAGACCCCAGGACATTGGTGACGGCCGGCAGGAAGGCAGTGCTTAGGCACCAAGTTCGTTGTTTCATGAAGAATTTGACTTCCATCCTTATACTGCTTGGGCAGTTTTTACGCCATTGCCAGTTTTTTATGCTAGAATGCTCCAATTCATCCCCCATGTCCCGGGCATGCACACACACCTAGTTTCATTTTTTTTTATTTTATTTTTTTATTGAAGGGTAGTTGACAACAGCATTGCATTACATTAGTTTCAGGTGTACAACACAGTGACTCAACATTTATATACATGATATTTCTAGGTACCAGGTATCACCATACCAAGTTGTTACAATATCTTGACTATATTCCTTATGCTATACATTACATCCCGGTTACTTATTTATTTTACAATTGGAAGTGTGTTTATATATATATATATATATATATATATATATATTGTGAGGGCATCTCTCATATTTATTGATCAAATAGTTGTTAACCACAACAAATCTCTGTATAGGGGGGTCAATACTCAATGCACAATCATTAATCCACCCCAAGCCCATTTTTCATCAGTCTCCAATCTTCTGATGCATAACGAACAAATTCTTACATGGAGTACAAATTCTTACATAGTGAATAAGTTACATGGTGAACAGTACAAGGGCAGTCATCACAGAAGCTTTCGGTTTTGTTCATGCATTATGAACTATACACAGTCAGTTCAAATATGAATACTCATTTGATTTTTAAACCTGATTTATATGTGGATACCACATTTCTCTATTATTATTATTTTTAATAAAATGCTGAAGTGGTAGGTAGATACGAGATAAAGGTAGAAAACAGAGTTTAGTGTTGTAAGAGAGCAAATGTAGATGATCAGGTGTGTGCCTGTAGACTATGTGTTAATCCGTGCTAGACGAGGGCAATAAACATCCACGGATGCAGAAGATTTCTCTCAGAACATGAGGGGGGAGGTTCTAAGCCTCACCTCTGCTGCTCCCCATTTACTCACCAGATGGCCCCCTGCGACTGTGCCTGTCTTAGGTTGTTCCTCCCTTGAGGAATCTTACCCGTCTCTGGCTAACCAGTCATCTTCCGGGGCCATACAGGGAAATGTGAAGTTGGTAAGTGAGAGAGAAGCCTTATCGTTTGAAAAGGTTAGCTTTTTACTTCTTTGCATATTTATGCCCTGTGGCTTCTATGCCCAGCATTTGTCTTGAGGTGTCTTTACCACTTGGAAGAATTATGATACTCGGTAAATTCGACATGTGGCACGAGTTCTATTTAAAGGTTGTGATTAGGTAGGAAGAAGAAAAGCTATAGAAGTAGCAGGCAGAAGAAAACCTGGGAAGATTGATTATTTCTTTGACATATCTTCTTGTAGAGTAACTTCAGCATGGATAGGTTTTAAACGACTAATTAAATTGTGCACATACAGTAACATAATAGGAATATAGTTACCTAACCAAAGCATACCTGTAATTACCAGCCATCTCCAGTGAAACCAAGAAAACCAGTTAGGCACCTTAGGCATTTGTGAAAACTTATCTATGATATGGTGGATATTGTCCGACTGAACTTAAACAGTCTGAGAGAATTCAGATAAACTAGAACAACCCATTCCTGGGGACTGTTCACATCCCATATGTTCTTTTAACGATAAATAGTCTGTGGTTGTAAGATTTTGGAGCGCTACAATTTGCACTTCTCCTAATTCTTGGTTGAGTTCCAACAGTATAGATCCAGTCCAATTTTTGTTTTACTGCATGCACAGGCCAGCTTAGATATCTCCTTCATCTTTCCCATGGCAAGTCCAGGAACTGGTGGGATGAGTGCATCTACAGCTGTAGCAGTGCGTGGATCTTTGTTGGGGTTTTTTGATGATCATCTTCTGTCATGAGTCTTCCCGAGAGTGCTGATGTTGGAAGTTCTTTTTCATATCGTATCTTAGTTCATTTTCGGGGTAGCCAAATTAGGCTTTGATCCTCTGTATAAACACAAACAGACCCTTTTCCTACACTTTTATATGCCCTTTATATCATTGTGTAGAACTCATTAGAGGTCACCACATAGGAACTGCATTTTTTTTTTTTAATCATTAATCTACACTTACATGACGAATACTTTGTTTACTAGGCTCTCCCCTATACCAGGTTCCCCCTATATACTCCTTTACAGTCACTGTCCATCAGCGTAGCAACCTGTTGTAAAATCACTACTAGTCTTCTCTGTGTTGTACAGCCCTCCCCTTTCTCCCACCCCGCTATGGATGCTAATCTTAATACCCCCCTACTTCTCCCCCCCTTATCCCTCCCTACCCACCCATCCTCCCCAGTCCCTTTCCCTTTGGTACCTGTTAGTCCATTCTTGAGTTCTGTGATTCTGCTGCTGTTTTGTTCCTTCAGTTTTTCCTTTGTTCTTATATTCCACAGATGAGTGAAATCATTTGGTATTTCTCTTTCTCTGCTTGGCTTGTTTCACTGAGCAAAATACCCTCCAGCTCCATCCATGTTGCTGCAAATGGTTGGATTTGCCCTTTTTTTATGGCTGAGTAGTATTCCATTGTGTATATGTACCACATCTTCTTTATCCATTCATCTATCGATGGACATTTAGGTTGCTTCCAATTCTTGGCTATTGTAAATAGTGCTGCGATAAACATAGGGGTGCACTGATCTTTCTCATACTTGATTGCTGCATTCTTAGGGTAAATTCCTAGGAGTGCAATTCCTGGGTCAAATGGTAAGTCTGTTTTGAGCATTTTGATGTACCTCCATACTGCTTTCCACAATGGTTGAACTAACTTACATTCCCACCAGCAGTGTAGGAGGGTTCCCCTTTCTCCACAGCCTCGCCAACATTTGTTGTTGTTTGTCTTTTGGATGGCAGCCATCCTTACTGGTGTGAGGTGATACCTCATTGTAGTTTTAATTTGCATTTCTCTGATAATTAGCGATGTGGAGCATCTTTTCATGTGTCTGTTGGCCATCTGTATTTCTTTTTTGGAGAACCGTCTGTTCAGTTCCTTTGCCCATTTTTTAATTGGGTTATTTGTTTTTTGTTTGTTGAGGCGTGTGAGCTCTTTATATATTCTGGACGTCAAGCCTTTATCGGATGTGTCATTTTCAAAGATATTCTCCCATACTGTAGGGTTCCTTTTTGTTCTATTGATGGTGTCTTTTGCTGTACAGAAGCTTTTCAGCTTAATATAGTCCCACTTGTTCATTTTTGCTGTTGTTTTCCTTGCCCGGGGAGATATGTTCAAGAAGAGGTCACTCATGTTTATGTCTAAGAGGTTTGTGCCTATGTTTTCTTCCAAGAGTTTAATGGTTTCATGACTTACATTCAGGTCTTTGATCCATTTTGAGTTTACTTTTGTATATGGGGTTAGACGATGGTCCAGTTTCATTCTCCTACATGTAGCTGTCCAGTTTTGCCAGCACCATCTGTTGAAGAGACTGTCATTTCGCCATTGTATGTCCATGGCTCCTTTATCAAATATTAATTGACCATATATGTCTGAGTTAATGTCTGGATTCTCTAGTCTGTTCCATTGGTCTGTGGCTCTGTTCTTGTGCCAGTACCAAATTGTCTTGATTACTATGGCTTTATAATAGAGCTTGAAGTTGGGGAGTGAGATCCCCCCTACTTTATTCTTCTTTCTCAGGATTGCTTTGGCTATTCGGGGTCTTTGGTGGTTCCATATGAATTTTTGAATTATTTGTTCCAGTTCATTGAAGAATGTTGCTGGTAGTTTCATAGGGATTGCATCAAATCTGTATATTGCTTTGGGCAGGATGGCCATTTTGACGATATTAATTCTTCCTAGCCATGAGCATGGGATGCGTTTCCATCTGTTAGTGTCCCCTTTAATTTCTTTTAAGAGTGACTTGTAGTTTTCAGAATGTAAGTCTTTCACTTCTTTGGTTAGGTTTATTCCTAGGTATTTTATTTTTTTTGATGCAATTGTGAATGGAGTTGTTTTCCTGATTTCTCTTTCTGTTGGTTCATTGTTGGTATATAGGAAAGCCACAGATTTCTGTGTGTTGATTTTGTATCCTGCAACTTTGCTGTATTCCGATATCAGTTCTAGTAGTTCTGGGGTGGAGTCTTTAGGGTTTTTTATGTACAGTATCATGTCATCTGCAATTAGTGACAGTTTGACTTCTTCTTTGCCAATCTGGATTCCTTGTATTTTTTTGTTTTGTCTGATTGCCGTGGCTAGGACCTCCAGTACTATGTTAAATAACAGTGGAGAGAGTGGGCATCCCTGTCTGGTTCCCGATCTCAGAGGAAATGCTTTCAGCTTCTCGCTGTTCAAAATAATGTTGTCTGTGGGTTTATCATAAATGGCCTTTATTATGTTGAGGTACTTGCCCTCTATTCCCATTTTGCTGAGAGTTTTTAACATGAATGGATGTTGAACTTTGTCAAATGCTTTTTCAGCATCTATGGAGATGATCATGTGGTTTTTGTCTTTCTTTTTGTTGATGTGGTGGATGATGTTGATGGACTTTCGAATGTTGTGCCATCCTTGCATCCCTGGGATGAATCCCACTTGGTCATGGTGTACGATGGTTTTGATGTATTTTTGAATTCGGTTTGCTAAAATTTTGTTGAGTATTTTTGCATCTACGTTCATCAGGGATATTGGTCTGTAGTTTTTTTTTTTGTTGGTGTCTTTGCCTGGTTTTGGTATTAGGGTGATGTTAGCTTCATAGAATGAGTTTGGGAGTATCCCCTCCTCTTCTATTTTTTGGAAAACTTTAAGGAGAATGGGTATTATGTCTTCCCTGTATGTCTGATAAAATTCCGAGGTAAATCCATCTGGCCCGGGGGTTTTGTTCTTTGGTAGTTTTTTGATTACCGCTTCAATTTCGTTGCTGGTAATTGGTCTGTTTAGATTTTCTGTTTCTTTTTGGGTCAGTCTTGGAAGGTTGTATTTTTCTAGGAAGTTGTCCATTTCTCCTAGGTTTCCCAGCTTGTTAGCATATAGGTTTTCATAGTAGTCTCTAATAATTCTTTGTATTTCTGTGGGATCTGTTGTGATTTTTCCTTTCTCATTTCTGATACTGTTGATTTGTGTTGACTCTCTTTTCCTCTTAATAAGTCTGGCTAGAGGCTTATCTATTTTGTTTATTTTCTCGAAGAACCAGCTCTTGGTTTCATTGATTTTTGCTATTGTTTTATTCTTCTCAATTTTATTTATTTCTTCTCTGATCTTTATTATGTCCCTCCTTCTGCTGACCTTAGGCCTCATTTGTTCTTCTTTTTCCAATTTTGATAGTTGTGACATTAGACCGTTCATTTGGGATTGCTCTTCCTTTTTTAAATATGCTTGGAGTGCTATATACTTTCCTCTTAAGACTGCTTTTGCTGCGTCCCACAGAAGTTGGGGCTTAGTGTTGTTGTTGTCATTTGTTTCCATATATTGCTGGATCTCCATTTTGATTTGGTCATTGATCCATTGATTATTTAGGAGCGTGTTGTTTAGCCTCCATGTGTTTGTGAGCCTTTTTGCTTTCTTTGAACAGTTTATTTCTAGTTTAATGCCTTTGTGGTCTGAAAAGTTGGTTGGTAGGATTTCAATCTTTTGGAATTTACTGAGGCTCTTTTTGTGTCCTAGTATGTGGTCTATTCTGGAGAATGTTCCATGTGCACTTGAGAAGAACGTGTATCCTGTTGCTTTTGGATGTAGAGTTCTGTAGATGTCTATTAGGTCCATCTGTTCTAGTGTGTTGTTCAGTGCCTCTGTGTCCTTACTTATTTTCTGTCTGGTGGATCTGTCCTTTGGAGTGAGTGGTGTGTTGAAGTCTCCTAGAATGAATGCATTGCATTCTATTTCCTCCTTTAGTTCTGTTAATATTTGTTTCAGGTATGTTGGTGCTCCTGTATTGGGTGCATATATATTTATAATGGTTATATCCTCTTGATGGACTGAGCCCTTTATCATTATGTAATGTCCTTCTTTGTCTTTTGTTACTTTCTTTATTTTGAAGTCTGTTTTGTCTGATACCAGAATTGCAACACCTGCTTTCTTCTCTCTGTTGTTTGCTTGAAATATCTTTTTCCATCCCTTGACTTTAAGTCTGTGCGCGTCTTTGGGTTTGAGGTGAGTCTCTTGTAAGCAGCATATGGATGGATCTTGCTTTTTTATCCATTCTATTACTCTGTGTCTTTTGATTGGTGCATTCAGTCCATTTACATTTAGGGTGATTATTGAAAGGTATGAATTTATTGCCATTGCAGGCTTTAAGTTTGTGGTTACCAAAGGTTTAGGGTTAGCTTCTTTACTGTCTTACTGTCTAACTTAACTCGCTTGTTGAGCTATTATAAACACAATCTGATGATTCTTTATTTCTCTCCCTTCTTATTCCTCCTCCTCCCTTCTTCATATGTTGGGTGTTTTGTTGTGTGCTCTTTTTAGGAGTGCTCCCATCTAGAGCAGTCCCTGTAGGATGCCCTGTAGAGGTGGTTTGTGGGAGGCAAATTCCCTCAACTTTTGCTTGTCTGGGAATTGTTTAATCCCTCCTTCATATTTAAATGATATTCGTGCTGGATACAGTAGTCTTGGTTCGAGTCCCTTCTGTTTCATTGCATTAAGTATATCATGCCATTCTCTTCTGGCCTGTAGGGTTTCTGTTGAGAAGTCTGATGATAGCCTGATGGGTTTTCCTTTGTAGGTAACCTTTTTTTTCTCTCTGGCTGCTTGTAATACTTTGTCCTTGTCTTTGATCTTTGCCATTTTAATTATTATGTGTCTTGGTGTTGCCCTCCTTGGATCCCTTGTCATGGGAGTTCTGTGTACCTCTGTGGTCTGAGAGGCCATTTCTTCCCCTAGTTTGGGGAAATTTTCAGCAATTATTTCTTCAAAGACATTTTCTATCCCCTTTTCTCTCTCTACTTCTTCTGGAATGCCTATGATTCTTATATTATTCCTTTTAGATTGATCACTCAGCTCTCTTAAAATTCTTTCATTCCTGGAGATCCTTTTATCTCTCTCTGCATCAGCTTCTCTGCGTTCCTGTTCTCTGTTTTCTAGTCCATTAATGGTCTCTTGCATCTCGTCCATTCTGTTTTGAAGTCCTTCCAGAGCTTGTTTTATTTCTGAATTCTCCTTCCTTAGTTCTTGCATATTTCTCTGCAAGTCCATCAGCATGGTTATGACTTTTGTTTTGAATTATTTTTCAGGTAGACTGGCTAAATCTATCTCCCCAGATTCCTTCTCAGGGGAAGATGTAGCAGATGCCGAAGCTGTCTGGGTTAGTCTTGTCTGGATCATATTTTTTTGCCTTTTCATGTTGACAGGTGCTATTGACTGTCAGCTGGGAGGGCCAAAATTTTCACTTGCTACTGGCCTTTCTTTACTGGGGCAACTGCGACCCCTAGTGGCTTGTGTTGGGTAATTGCGTGTAGACTGGGTCTTTGTGTCTTGCCTGGCCGGGAGGGAGGAATTTCCCTTTCTGTGGGCGGAATTTGTCTCAGGCTGCTTCTCTGCTTTCGCAGCGCCCGGAGGGATGATGGATGGGGGGGCTGCTTGACTGTTTGCCTCCGTGAGGGGTCTCAGAGCTGTTGCCCAGGGGGTTAGTGCACCCGGTTTTCCCTGTAATTTCCAGCTGCTGTACTGTGACCTGGGTTGTTTCCGTCAAGCTGTTAAGTCCCTGTCCCTTTAAGACTTGCAAAAAGCCCCCGCTTTTCTTTGTCACAGGGGCATCAGCTTCAGCACCCGCTCAGAGGTCTTACTCCCTGTTCCCCCAGTATCCAGGGCCCCCTGGGCATGTACTGTGTCTGCACTCTGGCCCGGATGGCTGGGGCTGAGTGTTCGGCAGCCCTGGGCTCCGTCTCCCTCCCGCTCTGCCTGCTCTTCTCCCGCCGGGAGCTGGGGGGAGGGGCGCTCGGGTCCCGCTGGGCCGGGGCTTGTATCTTACCCCCTTCACCAGTCGCTGGGTTCTCGCTGGTGTAGCTGCAGTCTGGCCACTGTCCTGCGTCTTCTGGTCTCTCTTTTAGGGCTAGTTGTGTTTGTTGTATTTTCAAAAGTATATATGTTTTGGGGAGGAGATTCCCACTGTCCTACTCACGCCGCCATGTTGGCTCCGCCCTAGTTTCATTTTTTTAAAAATATATTTTCTGTAATCGGTAACAATTTGTTGTACAAAACAGAAGTTTGCTACACATGTTTAGTGTGCAGTCTTGAAACTGGAAACATTTTAGTCTAGTGGTTGTTCAAGTGTGGGCCAAGGATGCCTGAGGGTTCCCAATACCTTTTACGGGGTCTGCAAAGTCCTTCTTTTTTCAACTTCATATTTGTGTGAAGATAGATTCTTTTCATATATTTCAACCAAAACAGTGTATTGCAACAGATTGAATGCTGGAACAAATTTAAGAATTCAGGTGTCTTCTCTTAAATCAGACAGTTAAAAAGATTTGCATACATGTGGATCGGTGATGTTCTTCTCATTAGCATTGTTTTGGAATATGTATTTTTCATAAAACATGTTTTTGACATTAACATGTAATGGCTTTCTTATGTTAATTCATGGATTAATAAACAGGAAATATTGATAGATATAATCTGCATAAACAATAGATCTTTGAGGTCCTTAATAATTTTTAAGAGAACAAAGGAGTCTTGAGGCCAAAACACTTGAGAACTGCCGGATTCGTCCTGTTTTACTTGTGAAAATCCTTGCCCAAGGGTCCCAGCTAGAGGACGGTGGTGGCACTAAGAGCCACACCCACAGTCTGCACTGCCCATGTGCAAAATCACCACATATATTGTTTTTCTATATTTCAGCCATCTCCCTATTATATGCAAGCATGTAGTTTTTATTTTACTGATTGTATTATAAAGAAATTAAGTGTTCTAATGCCAAAGTTTCTGTGTGTGTGTATGTCTGCATCTACATGCATGTGCACATTTTTCTATCCCCAGTGTAAAGGAAATAGAAATTCTTTATTGCTCTGTTAATGCCTTCTCATATGGGACTTGGGATTGGAATTTCATTGCACTGACATATTTTCATGGATTCCATGGTCGTTCACGTGCACTCTGTTTTTTCCCCAGCAGCTTTCTATGCCAATAAGCTGTCTTATGTTCTTTTTCATTAAAGATTGAATATGTACAAGAGTATAACGTGTGAATAAAATGTAAAGAAAAACACACTAGAGGGTGGATACACAAAAATCAATGATCAGTCCCCTACGTTTATTTTTTGATCCCATATCCCACCTCCTAATATGCTGATGTAGCTACTTTGCTGAATATAGTATTTATCATTTTCTTGCTTCTCCTCATAATTTTGCCACATATGTAGGCATCCTTAATCAAAATATTCCCTAAAGTTTTGTCAATTCCTGACCATGTATCATACTATATGAATTCTTTTGGAAATTTCTTTTTCCTACAATTTTTTCTTTTTGGAGACTTACCTATGTTGATATGTGAAGTGTACCTTTTTCATTTTCCTGCTATACAGTTTTCTGGTGCACAAATGTATCATGATTTATTAATTCATTCTCCTATCAAAATAACATCTAGATATTTTGTATTAAGGTATCCTTGATATACAACCTTATGAAGGTTTCACATGAGCAACATTGTGGTTCCAACATTCACCCTTGTTATCAAGTCCCCCCCACACACACCCATTGCAGTCACTGTCCATCAGTGTAGGAAGATGCCATAGAGTCATTACTTGTCGTCTCCATGCTGTACTGCCTTCCCTGTGAACCCCCCATACCATGTGTGCCAATCATAATGACCCTTAATCCCCTTCTCCCTCCCTCCCCACTCACCCTCCCCAATCCTTCCCTTTCGTAACCGCTAGTCCCTTCTTGGAGTCTGTGAGTCTGCTGCTGTTTTGTTCCCTCAGTTTTGCTTTGTTGTTTTACTCCACAGATGAGTGAAATCATTTGGTACTTGTCTTTCTTTGCCTGGCTTATTTCACTGAGTATAACACCCTCTAGCTCCATCCATGTTGTTGAAATGGTAGGATTTGTTTTTTCCTTTGGCTGAATAATATTCCATTTTGTATATGTACCACCTCTTCTTTATCTGTTGGACACTTAGGTTGCTTCCATATCTTGGCTATTGTAAATAGTGCTGTGATAAACATAGGGGTGCATATGTCTTTTTGAATCAGGGATCTTGTTTTCTTCAGGTAAATTCCTAAGAGTGGAATTCCTGGGTCAAATGGTATTTCTATTTTTAGTTTTTTGAGGAACCTCCGTATTGCTTTCCACAATGGTTGAACTAGTTTACATTCCCACCAACAGTGTAGGCCCCTTTCTCCACATCCTTACCAGCATTTATTGTTCCCTCTCTTTTGGGTGTTGCCATCCTAACTGGTGTGAGGTGATATCTCACTGTGGTTTTAATTTGCATTTCCTTTGTAATTAACGATGTGGAGCATCTTTTCATGTGCCTGTTGGCCATCTGAATTTCTTCTTTGGAGAACTGTCTGTTCAGATCCTCTGCCCATTTTTTAATCGGGTTATTTGCTTTTTTGGATGTTGAGGTGTGTGAGTTCTTTATATATTTTGGATGTTAACCACTTATCAGATAAGTTGTTTACAAGTATATTCTCCCATACTGTAGGATGCCTTTTTGTTTTGCTGATGGTGTCCATTGCTGTACAGAAGCTTTTTAGTTTGATGTAGTCCCACTTGTTCATTTTTTTATTTTGTTTCCTTTGCCCAAGGAGATGTATTCAGAAAAAAGTTGCTCATGTTTATATTCAAGAGATTTTTGCCTATGTTTTCTTCTAAGAGTTTTATGGTTTCATGACTTAGATTCAGGTCTTTCATCCATTTCAGGTTTACTTTTGTGTATGGAGTTAGACAGTAATCCAGTTTCATTCTCTTGCATGTAGCTGTCCAGTTTTGCCAACACCAGTTGTTGAAGAGGCTGTCATTTCCCTCCATGGCTCCTTTATCATATATTAATTGGCCATAGATGTGTGGATTTATATCTGGGCTCTCTATTCTATTCCATTGATCTATGGATCTGTTCTTGTGCCAGTTCCAAATTGTTTTGATTACTGTGGCTTTGTGGTAGAGCTTGAAGTCGGGAAGCATAATCCCCCAGCTTTATTCTTCCTTCTCAGAACTGCTTTGCCTATTTGGGGTATTTTGTGGTTCCATATGAATTTTAAAACTATTTGTTCTAGTTTGTTGAAGAATCCTGTTCATATTTTGATAGCAATTGCATTGAATCTATAGATTGTTTTAGGCAGGATGGCCGTTTTGACCATATTAATTCTTCCTATCCATGAGCATGAGATGTATTTCCATTTATTCGTGTCCTCTTTAATTTATCTCATGAGTGTCTTGTAATTTTTAGGGATAGTTCTTTTGCCTCCTTGGTTAGGTTTATTCCTAGGTATTTTATTCTTTTTAATGCAATTGTAAATGGAATTGTTTTCCTTATTTCTCTTTCTGCTCATTCATCATTAATATATAGGAATGCAACAGATTTCTGTGTATTAGATTTTACACAGAATTTTTTTTTACCATTAAAACAGTTTTACTGTGAATATTTTTAAACCTTTTTATTCTGAGATTATTGTGCATTCACATGAGGTTGTAAGAAATAATATAAAGAGATCCTATGCCCTTCTCCCAGTTTCCCCCAGTGGTAAGGTCTTGCATATAACCCTTGTACAGTATCACAACCAGGAAACGGACACTGATGTAACCCATTTACCTTATTCAGGTTCACCAGTTTTCTGTGCTTGTATGTATGCAAGTACATTTAGTTTATGAAATTTATCTCATTGTCAAGATAAAAAAAGTTCCAACACCATGATCCTTTATGTTGCTCTTTTATAGTAACAGCCACCTCCCTCCCTTTCTCCTTTCCTAATCTCTGATGACCACTAATCTGTTTCCCATCCCTATAATTTTGTCATCCCAGACCTGCCACATAAATGGAATCACACAGGATATAACCTTTTGAGATGGCTTTTTTTTTTTCACTCATGATACTTCCTTTGAGATCTATCCAAGTTGTTGCATGCATCAGTGGTCTGTTGCTTCTTTACCAAGTAGTTGTCCATGGCGTAGATGTTCTGCCGTTCCACCTGCACAGGACATTTGGGTGGTTTCCAGTTTGGGGCCAGCTCATAAAACTGCTGGACACATTTGTACACAGGTTTTTGTGTGAATATACTTTTATTTATGATAAATGCCCAAGAGTTCAATAGCTGGGTTGTATGGTAAACATATGTTGTGTTTTGTCGGAAACTTCCAAAGTGTTTTGCAGAGTGGATGCACCACTTTACATTACCATCTATGAACATTTTAATATGTCTTTTTGTTGTAGACCAAAAAGAATTCTTCCAAGGTATACACCCAAGGGTGGATTTCCTGGGCCGTGCTGTCTACATGTCTTCACCTTTGCTAGAGAATACCAAATTGTTTTCCAAAGTTCATGCAAAAATGTATTTTTCAGTATATAAGAACTCTGTTTACTCCTTGTTCTCAGTGACACAATAATCTCTAGCATTTTCATTTCCTCCATTTGGGAGAAATACAGAATCTCAAAGGATTAATTGGTACTTTCCTAAGCATTTTTCATATGTTTATTGCCATTTAGTTTTCTTCAGTGATGTCCCCTCCAACACTCTTGTCCATGTTTCTCTTGGTTCGCTTGTCTCTGTCTAGTGATTCTTGAAGGCAGGATACTAAAATTTTGTCACATATAAACATTTCATATTTGTGGTTTGGTTTTTCATAGCCCTTATGAAACATTTTTTGGAATAAAAATCATTAACTTTCATAGTCAAATGTATCAAAAATTTCTGGTATGATTAATGTTCCCATGTCTCCTCTGTTAAAAGTTGGGTCTGTTTGCTCCCAAGCAGAAAACAGTCACCAAGGCACTGGTGTTTGGCAGAAAGTTTTATTGTCAGGCCGCTGAATAAAGGGACAGGAGTCTGGCTCAAGTCTGCTTCACCCAAGCACTGCGTAAGGAGAGCTTTAATGGGTCAGGGTACATGTTTACTCATTAAGGAGAGGGGTGTGTTCAGGGTGTTTGGTATGACTGGGGCTGTGCTTATTAATGTGCAGACGCAGCCTGTCACCATGCTTATTCATACGTCATATGTTTAAAAAATGGCAGGTTAAGTGCCACCCTGGGCAGGGATCTTAGCATATCAATGAAGCAAAAGTTACTGTAGGTCCTTTCAGGGTTCTGTTCATGCCCTGGAAACTAGTTCCAGCTGGCTCCTCAATGGGAGCCCCCTGCTCTCTCAGCAAGGGCCTTGTGGTTCCAGATAAGCAGCCTGCTGAATAGCCAGAGAAAAAGTTTATGTATTTAACCCATTTGAGGGTGGTTTCACTCCTATACTCTTCAAGTTTTATGGGCTTATCTTCTCTAATTCACTTAGAATTTACTTTAAAGCATGGTTTGAGGTGGAAATCCAAATTCATTTCGGTCCAAATGAATACCCAGTTTTTCTAGCACTCTACTGCATTCCATATTCTATTCCCAGTGATTTTTCAGTGTCTCTTTTGAGGTATGTCAAGTGTCCATTGATGTGTGGCTCTGCCACAGGGCTCTCTGTCCTATTATCAGTCAATGTCATTACATGGTGCTTTCATTACTCTAACTGTATAATAATTCTTGATATCTGGCTGTCCCAAACCTGTTTTATTTTTCCCAGGAGTATGTGTCCATTCTTGGCCCTTCCTTGTAAAACTTTGAAGTGGCATATGAAATTTCATAAAAGTTTGGAATGATTGGAATTGCATTGAAACTATATGAGGAGAAAAACATCTTTATAGTCTCCCAACCTATGAATATGATGTCATGTCATTTCTTAGATCTTCTCATAGAGTTTGCTAATACATTCCCAAGAAGTTTGGTACATCTTTTAGTTACTTTTATGTAGGTAACATATATTTTGGTTACTATTTTAAACGATGTCTCAATTTCCTAGGAATTCGCTAGGATATAGAAATGCAATTAGGTTGCTAAACCATTTGCTTTCCAGGTTGTCCCCAGTACTTATCCTCTATCCTATTTATCTTTCTCTGTACATATTACTTTCTAATATACTATATAATTTTCTTATTTATTTAGTTTATATGATATGATTGAACTGCACAGAATATCCCCC
Organism: Manis pentadactyla; assembly: GCF_030020395.1. Taxonomy (NCBI): domain Eukaryota; kingdom Metazoa; phylum Chordata; class Mammalia; order Pholidota; family Manidae; genus Manis; species Manis pentadactyla. The sequence goes on from NC_080031.1 coordinate 98,022,362, forward strand.
CAAGATATTTGCAATAAATTATTCAAATTATTAAGAGTTCATCCATTGTTACATGATGTGATTGAACTGCACAGAATAACCTTTGGTACATTTTATCTGTATCTATTGATAAGACTTTGTTTATTTTATGTTTTCCTTCACCAGAATGTAAACTATGTTGGAGAAGAGATTTTTGTCTGTTTTGTTTCCTGTTGTGTCTCCAGCATCAAAAATAGTGTTCTGCTCATAGCAGGTGATTAATAATTATTTGTTGAATGAATGGATGAACTCTTTTTTAATTCTAATAATTTACTGCAAATATCTTGGGGGGATATTCTGTGTAGTTCAATCATATCATATGCAAATAATGACAGTTTAATTTCTTCTTTCCAGTCCCTGTATCTTTTTGTTGTCCAGTTGCTCAGGTTGCTTCCCTTGATATAACATTGGATAGAATTGGTGATACTGGTGATGGTGGTATTCTTTTCTTGCTACAGATTTTAAAACTTCTGATATTTCTTATAGATGGTGTGTGTGTATACCCATGTATTTTTTATCAGGGGGAAATTTTCTTTATTATTTTAAGAAAGTTTGTTTTTACTTCTAGTTTTCTAATTTAAAAACTATTTTAAAAACTGGAAATGAAATTATTTAGCATATTTTATCTATATTGATAAGACCCTATGACTTCCATATTTGCTTAATTAGTGTGGTGAAATGGATTAATGGTTTCTAATATTAAACCAGTCTTGCATTCCTGGGTAAACCTAACTTGGTTCTGCTTTGGTTTATTTGTGGTAAATCTAACTTTTAATACTTGATGTTATGCTACTCTTTTATGCTGCTTTATTTGGTTCATTAACACTTTTCTAAAAATTAATTTTACATCTATATTTATGAGTGAGATTGGTCTGCAGTTTTTTATTTCCTGTAATATCCTTTCCCCAGTTTTGGTGTCAAGGTTATGCTAACTTCATAAAAGGATTTGGGAAGTGTGCCCTCTTTACTATGCTGAAAAAGCTTATGCAACATCACACTCAATTTCTTCACTGTTTCATAGAATGTTTCTGTAAAACCATCTGAGCTTGAAATGATTTTCTAAAATTAATTATATAATTTTAAAATAGTTTTCCATTTTTTTCTTGAGTCAACCATTGTAGTTTATATTTTTTCAAAAAGTCTTCCATTTCATCTACGTTCTCAAATTAATTGGCATAAATTTCATAATTATTTTTACTGCTTTTAAATCTCTGTTCCATCTGTGGTTATGTCCCATTTTCATTCCTAGTATTACATATTTGTATTTTTTCCTCCATTCTTTGTTCTTTTTGGATAACTGGTCAAAATAATCAATATCAATTGAAATGTGTTCATTTTTACCCATTCTCTTGCATCTTTTTTCTCTATTTTATTAGTTGTTCCTAAATTCCAAACACATGGGTTTTTTAATTTACATTTATTTATTGCTTTCTAACTTTGAGCTCAGAGAATGAGTTCTGTGTGATATTTAATGACTGAAATTTATTGACCTCTTCTTTATGGCCTGATTATGTGCATGTATTTTCTCATGTAGGATGTAGTTCTGTACCTGTCTGTTAAGTCCGGTTAATTATGGCACTCAATTCTTTTATAGCCTTACTCTTTATTCCCCAGTTTGATTTTTCAGAGAGGTGTGTTTTTAAAATCTCCTATTATTATAGTGGATTTATCAATTTCACGTTGTAGTTCATTCAGTTTTTTGCTCTTTTGGGTTTGAAGTATGTTATTAGGTATGTACAAACTTAGGATTTTAAATTTACTTCTTGTGGAGGGCCAGATGTGATGTCACCCCAGAAGTGACATCACCGGATCCGGGCACCAGGGAGTGATATCACCAGAAAGTGATATCACCAGAAACAGAAGTGACATCATTATGAGCTTGTGTATATAAGTGGTGGTCAGAAAATAAACTGCATCACTTGTCCACCATCTGTAGGCAGTGAACCTCCTGATCCCAGCTTTGATTTCCATGTTTTTCTTGTATTTTTCACTGTTTTCCTCAAGCTCCTCATCCACTCCACTCAGGTTCAGCTGGTCTGTGGAGCTGGTCTCTGCAACTTCTTGTCATTTTTTTCCATTTTGTTCACCATTGTATCCCTCTTGTCTAAAATAGTAGTTAGAACTTAAGTAGACTCTTAAATATATTTGTTGAGTGAATGAATTGAAATTTTTATCCATACATATAGTGAGCCTATAAATCTCAGTAATTTCTTTTTTGTAAGGTGTATTTTATTTGGTCTGAAAGTAATGTAGCTATAATAACAGAATTTTGGTTTGTATTTGTTTGATACTTGTTCTATCATTTTCCATTCAACTTTTGTAAATCCTTGCATTTTAGCTGTATTTCAAGTACAGCAGGGGCCTGAATCTTGATTTCTATCCAATATGACTGTCTATATTTCAACTGGAGAGCTTACTCCTTGTATGCTGACTATGATTACTGATATATTTGGTTTCTTTTCTACTGTCTTTTTTATTTTGTAAATTCCTTTTGGTTATATATTTTCTTTTTATCTCATTCCATAATTTCTTATACTGTTCTTACAGTGAATGCACTGGAAATTTTTAATTTATATTTCATTTTACAAGTCTAAATTTAAAAAATTTGTATTCTTTCTCCTTAAATGAAATAAGGATCTTAGAATTTTTTAAATCTGATCATTGCAATCATGACCTCTATGGTTTTGTATTCCAGGATATTAATGATAAATTAACTTTTGTAGCCCTACAGATTAGAGAATAACATTTTTGTTTTGCAAAATTAATGTTGGTTTAAATTTACACACATTTGCTATTTTCTGGGTTTCTACATTTCTTCTTCCATATCAGAACTTCCTTCTGGGGTAATTTTCCTTCTTCCTGAAGCATATATTTTATAAGTTATTTCAGTGAAATTCTGTTGCTAATAAACTCTGTTTTTCTTTGTCCAACAATATCTTTATTTTACACTTATTCTTGAAAGATAGTTTACCTGGGTATTATCAATTTTAGGTTGATATTGATTTTTCTCTGTGTTATAGGATCATTCTATTTTCTTTTGTCTTACACTATTACTTTATATAATGTTACTCTGAGTCTAATTCAGTGGTTTTCAAAAGGTAACCCCTAGACCAGCAGCATCTAAATCACTTTGGAGCTTATTACAAATACATTTTTTCAACTTTATTCAAGACCTACTAAATCCAAACTCTGCAGCTGGACCTCAGGAATATGTATTTTAAAAAGTCCTATAAGATGATTTTGATGCATACTAGAGTTTGAGAGTCATTGATCTAATTATTATTCCCTTGAAGGTAATCTTTCTTTTATTTCTGGCTGCTTTTAAGGGTTTTTATTGTCCATGGTGTTCTGTAGATTGTGATGAGTCTAGGAATTAATTGGGTTTTAATTATTTTAAGATTTCTTGGATTTTCTGAATCTAAGGGTTTGTGGTTTCCAAAATCCTGAAATTTATAACCTATTAACCTATTTAAATATTGCTTTTACCCTTTTTTCTGTGTTATAGTGTTCTGGAACTTCAATTAGGCTTACACTGAGCTTTCTCCCTTACACTAAAGTTTTTTTTAAGTATTTCTCCATATTTTATATATATTTGTTACTTTTATTATATTTGGGTTCATTCCTTCATCTGTCCCCCAAAGAAGATTTATATTTCTTCTGTTAGGAGCACATTAAATCTGGCTTACATCTTTGGGTTTTAGACCACATAAGTGATGTGAATTCTGTCCCTAAACCCTATAAATTCAGATTGTGTTAGAAATTCTCATGGGAATGTTTTGTCATTCTACTTTATAGTGAACAAAGGCCAAGACCTGCATGTGTACTTCCCTCCCCCGGTTTCCTCTGTGTGTGTGTGTGTGTGTAATAAATTCATCCACTGAGGTTATTGCCATTTGAAGGTCTTGGCATCCCTGAAGTTTCTGAGCTTAACTCCATCCTGCTGACACCTATGTAGTCTTACTGCCTCCTGTCTGCACAGATTATTAAAGTACAGCTACAGACCACCAAAAGATTAGCACAATCTAGTTCTTGTGTTAGCTTAATCCTGTAGATTTTCACTTTTTTATTTTCTTCTGCCAATTAAGAAATCAATGTATTGATCAATACATGATCAATGATGACTTGATAGATAAGCTATCAGGAGAGTAACTTAATTTTCTTTAATATTTTGAGAAATACTATAACAGGAGAGTTTTCTCTGAGCATCTTGTCAGCCCTATTACCAAATGTTGAGATCACTTGAATTGTTATTTAACCCCTTGTATCACTCTCCATACCCTTCTTTGAATATTTTGGACTTAGTGACCATGCTGGCCCTAGAACTCAGTAAACAGTTTGGAGAATTCCCTTGCTTATAGGCTTGGGAGTTGGGTTTTGTCCCTGAGAGTCCAAGCCTCATCCTGGCTTCCCCAGAGTGTCCTGGCCCAGGGAAACCTGGCAGCCAAGTGGTAGCAAAGGGACATTTGGGGTCCATGCCCTCTTGTCACTTTTACCTCAGTTCAGAAGGGGTAGGCACAAATTTGGCACAAATAAGACTGCAGGTCAGAGGTGATGGAGTGGAAGCAAAAATATATTGAGTGTCCTAGATCTGGCAGCTGCTGTTCCCACAGATGTGGCTCCAGTGTTTGGAAATTCTCTCTGCTCTGAATATCACTGCTCCTAGAGTGGAACATAAAAGAAGCCATCAACTAATACAAAATAAGAGCAAAACAAATATTTGTAAAATGGATGAGTCCACAGATTTCTCTGAGCCTTGGAACCTTACCAGAGGTTCTAAACCATGATCGGCCCCAGTTATTTATTGTTTCTTTTGGTCTATAAATATGCGTTTGTACTGAGCATATGTCCTGCACTATGTTCAGTGTAAGCCACCTAAAAACAGACCTGCTACTTCCTGTTAGAAGCTTATAGTATTTTGGGTTCAAAAAACATTCCTTAGAATGTACCAGCCCAAAGGCCCAGGGCTATGTTTTTACGGGGCAGTAGAGAAGTGGTTCCTTCTGATGGTTGAGGGGAACCATCAGAGGTGGGTACAATGCCCCCTCAAAGCTGTCATGGATGAGGCATGTACTTCAATTGAGCACAGAGATGGGAAGAAGTGAGAGTATTCCAGAAACAACACTACTTACTGTAGGATATAAATAAAGCAGGTTGAGGGAAAGGATTACAATGGAATAGGAGGTCAGTGCCTGTGATGCTAGAGCATTGAAGAGAAGTTTGGAGTTTGTGTATTTATGTAGCAAAAGGGGACCCATGGGCTTCTGAACAAAAATGGTCCAGGATATTTCCATGTTAACAGATGTGGCTGACTAAACCCGTAGACAGGCCAGACGTTTTACATTGGGGAAGGAAGATTTCAGGGTGTCCCAAAATTCCCCTAGGAGTGATTAATGCAGTTGATTTCAGGTGAGGAAATACTGTCTGGTGTCAGGAATAGATGGCTGTCTCCCATGGCCAGCTGGCTGTGACATGATGTGTGTAATTACATTAAATGTGATTCTGGAAAGTGGCTTCATTGCTATTGGTTAATGTTCGCCAGCTCCTAAATCCTGGCTTGGTGCTCACCCAAGATTCTTTGTTGGTGAATTTTTTGTTAAAGTATAAAATGACTCAGGAGTTATTCAGCAGAAAATGTCAGGTGGCAGAATGAATAACCATTCCCCTCATCAATCCCTATGGGCAGCATCTGTTTGAGAGCTTGGCTTTTCCATAATAAAAATATGTCAGCTCTGAATATATGTGTAAACTATTGAGACTGAGCAGAGTCTCAAAAGGACTTCTCCACTCAGCCACAGGTGAAATACGGCAGTTGGTGGTGAATGAGGCACCGAGAGCTGTGACGTTGAGAGCTGGACCTGGAGAAACCATGGCGAGGCTAAGATCAAGCAGGAGAGGGGAGGGCAGTGTGTGATTCAAGGGTAAAGCAATTCCTCGAAAAATTCATCTTAATCCACCCCCATTTATGAGAAAGCTGTGCCATAGAGAACAAACATCTGGGTGTTTAAGAAATATATGAGGCTTTGTTGTCCTCAAAGCCATGGAAATCAGCAGCTAACCCAGGGGTGAGGTCTGATGCACAGAAATGCCATTACACACGATGCAAAGGCTGTCATGCCAGTGAGTACAGAACTAGAGGGCCTCAGGACAAGCCCGCCCAACCACTCATGGCACAGGTGAGAAGCCTGGGGTCCAGAAAGGGAAGGGACTGGCCTAAGGAATCGCAGGGAACCAGTGAAATTCTCAGTTCGTGCTGGCATATAGACGCATAGCCTATTCACTCAACTCTGAGCCCAGGCTGCCCAGCCGGCTGTGTGTCCTCTGCTCTAGCTTAGAAATCATGAAATCTTCAAGGTCCGATTCCTCATCAGACAGTGCTGGGTACCTGGGAGTTGATAAGTGTTGTAAACTGACATATTGCCAGAGGTCTGGAGTGTGTGATTGTGTGTGTCAGGGCTTCCTGTTTTTTTTACTTTTTTGAGCCAGAACGCACAGCCCCACAGCATAGTAGTTAAGCACTTGGGCTCTGGAGACCTCCAGTCCTGGGTTCAAATCCTCACTTTGCCACATTTACTAGCTGTGTGACTTTAGACATGCTGCTTGAACTTTCAGTAAAATAGGAAGAATAACCACATTTACCTATAGAATTGTTGTGAGACAACATGAAGCTTGTCCCTTCTGTTTTCTTCTGTTTTATAAATTTAGCTCTTAAATTTAGGCCTTTGATCTATTTTGAATTAATTTTTGTATATGGTTTAAGGAAAGGGACCAACTTCATTCTTTTGCACGTAGATAGCCAATTTTACCAAGATCATTTGTTGAAAAAAAATGTTCCGTCCCCATCAAGTGATATTAGCATCCTCATTGAAAATTATTTGACCATATTAGATAAGGGTTCATTTCTAGGTTTTCTATTCTATTCCATTTGTCTATAGGTCTGTCATGATGCCAGAACCACATTGTTTGATTACCATAGATTTGTAATAAGCTTTAAAATCAGGAAGTGCAAGTCCAACTTTGTTCTTTTTCAAGATTGTTTTGGCTATTCAGGGTCTCTTGAGATTCTATATAAATTTGGGGTGGATTTATCTGTTTCTGCAAAAAAAAAATCCATCTTTGGGATTGTGTTGAACCTATGGATCACTTTGGATGATAGTGACATCTTAACTATAAAGTCTTCCAATCCAGGAATACCATATGCTCCATTTATTTATGTTTTCTTTAATTTCTTTTAGCAGTGTTTTATACTTTTCATTGTACAAGTCTTTTACCTCCTTGTATGCGTTTATTCCCAAGTACTTTATTCTTTTTCATGTTAATGTACATGGAATTGTCTTCTTAAATCCCTTTTCAGATTGTCCATTGTTAGTATTTAGAAATACAGCTGAATTTTTTGTGTTGATTCCATATCTTGTAATTTTGTTGAATTCCTTTATTAGTTACAAGCTCTTTTTGTGAAATCTCTAGGGTTTTGTACATACAAGGTCATGTCATTTGCAAACAGAGATAATTTTATTCTTCCTTTCCAATTTGGATGTCTTTATTTTCCTTGCTTAATTGCTATGGCTAGTACTTCTAACACCATGTTAACTAGGAGTAGTAAAAGCAGACATCCTTGTTTTGTTCATGACCATAGAGGAGAAGCTTTGCCTTTCACCATTTGAGTGTGATGTTCACTGTGGGATTTTTATATATGGAATTTACTATGTTGAAGTAGTTTCTTTACATTCTTAGTTTGAGTGTTTTCATCATGAAAAGGTTTTTAATTTTGTCAAATGCTTTCTGTGCAATTGAGATGATCGTGTGAATTTTTTCTTATTTTGTTAATGTAATACATTACATTGATTGATTTTTGTATGGCAAAACATCTTGTGTTCAAGGGGTAAGTGGCTTAGTTATAGTTTACAAACCTTTTAGTATGTTACTGAATTTGGTTTGCTAATATTTCATTGAGTTTTACATGAATAGTCATAAGGGATGTTGGTTTATAGTTTTCTTTTTTTTTTTATTAAGGCATCACTGATACACAGTCTTAAGAAGGTTTCACATGGAAAACATTGCGGTTACTACATTCACCCATATTATCAAGTCCCCACCAAAACCCCACTGAAGTCAATGTTCATCAGCATAGTAAGATGCCACAGAATCACTACTTGTCTTCTCTGTGCTACACTGTCTTCCCCATGAACCCCCAACACCATGTGTAACAATCATAATACCCCTCAATCCCCTTCTTCCTCCTTCCCCAACCACCCTCCCCTTTGGTAACTGATAGTCCCTTCTTGGAGTCTGTGAGTCTGCTGCTGTTTTGTTTCTTCAGTTTTGCTTTGTTGTTATGCTCTACAAATGAGAGAAATCATTTGGTACTTGTCTTTCTCCATCTGACTTATTTCACTGAGCATAACACCCTCTAGCTCCATCCATGTTGTTGCAAATGGTAGGATTTGTTTTCTTCTTATGGCTGAATAATATTCCATTGTGTATATGCACCACATCTTCTTTATCCATTCATCTACTGATGGACAGTTAGGTTGCTTCCATGTCTTGGCTATTGTAAATAGTGCTTTGATGTTTCATATTTGTAGGTGGCACCCTCTAGTACCCAGAAGCCCTAGTCTCTTGAGCTGCTCAGCCCCTGGAGTGATGGCGGGCTTCACATGCGAGCGGCACTTGTGCCTGCCAGAAGGAAAGAGCTCTTTCCTGCTTCCCGGCTGCAGTACCTGCCTCCACTTCCTGGGCCAGTGGGCCAAGCTCGCAGGGAAGAGCCTCTATGCTATGCACTTGTAGATACCATAAGTGGGGCTGCCATCTGGCTGGCCTGGCACAAAAGTGGGGGCAGCTAGTTTGCAAGCCAGTGCCAGCCAAAAAGAAGAAGTGGCAGGCTGCATATTGTGGCACGGGGCCTCATAGCTGTGTTGCTAGCCAGGGGGCTGGAGCACTTGAAGCTCCTAAACGTTCCCAACCTACTTGGTTGAGTGTGCCAGGACAATTTTGTCCACCTGTCCTTTCTCCTGACCAGCAAGTTCTGCAATCCTTGCCCCTTAAGCAGCCTTCTTGCTGTTAGGAAGTCTCTCAGAGTGCCTGCCTTTCTTTTGCCCCAGAGTGGTGGATGTGGGCATCTGTCTCCACAAGTGGCTGTAATCTCAGTCTCTCTAAGAATTCTGCCTGTCTTAGCTTTCCAACCTCACTAATCTCCAGAGCACCATGTAATATAGGTTCATGTTCCCAGGGCAGATCTCCAGGGCTGGGTGTTCAGCAGTCCTAGGCCTCCACCCACTCCCCGCTCCATTTCCCTCCCTCCCACTGGTGAGCTGGGGTTGGAGAAGGGCTTGGGTCTCACCAGATCACGAGTTTGGTACATTGCCCTTTCCCATGAGGTCTGCTCTGTTCCCCAGGTGTAGACAGTCTGCCACAGCCTTCTTTCTGTTGCTCTTTCAGGACTGGTTATATTTGCTGTGTTTTCATATTATTTGTGGTTTTGGGAGGAGATTTCTGCCTTTTATGCTGCCACCTTTAAGCCCTCTACCCACAGGTTCTTAATCCCTGGTCTATAGTTTTCTTGTAGTGAGTTTGTATGGCTTTGGTATCAGGGTAATGCTGGCCTCATAGAATGTTAGAAAGTATTCCATCCTGTTTGATTTTGGGGGAAGAGTTTGAGGAGGCCTGATGTTAATTTCTTCTTTAAATGTTTAGTAAAATTCACCAGTGCAGCTCTGTGTTCCAGGACTTTTCTTTGTTCGGAGGTTTTTAATTACTGATTCAATCTCCTTACTACTTACAGGTCTATTCATATTTTCTACTTAGTCTTGGTAGATTCCATGTTTCTTAAGAATTTGTCCATTTCACCTATCTGGTTTGTTGGCATAGAATTATTCCCATACTCCCTTGTAGTCATATATATATATATATATATATATATATATATATATATAAAGTCAGTAGTAATATCCCCCACTACATTTCTATTTTTAGTACTTTGAATTTCCACTCTTTTTTTCTTAGTCAATCTACAATCTAGCTAAATTTTGTTAAGTTTGTTAATCTTTTTGCAGAAAACCCTTTTATTTCTGTTGATTTTCTCTATTTTATTTTATTTATTTTATTTTTATTTCCTTCCTTCTCCTAGCTTTGGGTTTATCTTGCTCTTTTTCCAGTTCCTTAAGGTATAAAGTTAGGTTGTTGACTTCAGATCTTTTTTTTAATGTAAGCATGTACAGCTATACATTTTTCCTTTTAGTACTGCTGTTGTTACACCTTCTAAGTTTTGATATGTTTGTTTTCATTTTCACTTAATCCTTTTATCCCTCCCTTCCCACCTACCCTTCCCAGTCCCTTTCCCTTTGGTAACTGTTAGTTACCTTTAGGTAACTGGGAGATTTTTTCTAATCTCCCAGTGATTTCTTCTTTGACCTATTGGGTGTTTTGGAGTATTTTGTTCAACTTACACACATTTCTGAATTTTTTGGTTTTTCTTTTGTTACTGATTTCTAGTTTCATTCCATTGTGTTCAGAAAAGATACCTGTATGATTTCAATCTTCTAAAATTTATATAATTTAAGTCTTCAAATAATAAGACTAGACTAGTTCTGTGGCCCAACACATGGTCTATCCTGGAGAATATTAATGTGCACTTAAGAAAAATACATATTTTGCTGGTGTTGGATAGAGTATTCTGTATATGTCTGTTAAGTCCAGTTGGTTTATAGTGCTGTTCAGGTCTTCTTTTCTCTTACTGATGTTCTGTCTAGTTCTATCCATTATTAAAAGTGAGCTATTGAAGTCTCTGATTATAATTGTAGAGCTGTCTATTTCTCAAGTGTATCAATATTTCCTTCTTTTTTGGAGCCGTGATTTTTTGGTGCTTATATATCTATAATTGTTTCTTTTTGGTGAATTGACCCTTCTATCATCATATAATGCTATTCTTCATCTCTTGAAAGAGTTTTTTACTTAAAGTCAATTTTGTCTGATTAGCAACATAGCCACCATTGGTCTCTTTTGGTTACTGTTTTCATGGAATGTAATAGCATTTTCAATCCTTCCAATTTCAATCTACTTTTGTCATTTTATATAAAGTGAGTCTCTTGTAAATACCATATAGTTGGATCTTGGTTTTTATTCATTCTGCTGATCTATGCCATTTGAGAAGTCTGATAACGAAAAACTTATTTTTGACATTTTGTTATTTGCTGCATGTCTTATGGACTTTTTTGTCCTTCTCTTCTTCTATTACTGCTTCCCTTCTCATTTCTTTTTGCAAATATTGTATAAATTTTTTGTTTTGTGGTTATGATAGGGATTACATATAATATCCTAAGATTATAAAAATATATTTTAAGTTGATACCAACTAAATTTCAATTACATACAAAAAATATATTCTATTCCTTTACAGCTCCATTCTTCCCCTTTATGTTACTGATAACAAATTATATCCTTATATATTGTGTACCCAATTAACATAGATTTATAATGACTTTTATGCATTTCTTTTAAATACTTTAGAAAATAAAGTCTACAAACCAAAATTATAACAGTACTATTTGTTATATTTGCCCAAGAATTTACATATACCACAGAATTTTATATCTCCATAATGATTTGAGTTACTGTCTAGCATCCTTTCACTTCAACCTGAATGACTCCATTTAACATTTCTTGTAGGAAAGATCTAGTAGTAATGAACACCCTCAGCTTTCGTCCATCTGAAAATATCTTAATTTTCTTATCATTTTTGAAGGACATTTTTTTGGTTATAGAATTCTTTGTTGACTGGTTTTTTTTTTTTTTTTTTTTTTTTTACCCCCAACACTTTAAATTATTTCATTTCTGGCTTCCAAGGTTTCTGCAGGAAAATGGGCTGAAAATCTTACTGAGGATCTCTATCATGTGACAAGTCACTTTTCTCTTGTTGTTTTCAAGATTCTCTGTTTATCTTTGACTTTCAATTTAATTATTATGCATCTTGATGTGTGTCTCTTTGGATTTATCACACTTTGATTTAAAAAACCCTGAGTTTATTGAGCTTCCTGGATGTAAAAATTCATGTTTTCCCTTAAATTTGAAACATTTTCAACCAGCATCACTTCAAGTGTCTCTTTGCTCCTTTTTGTTAACTTTCTGGGACTCCCTTTATATATATTAGTCCATCACATGGTGATCCTTAAGTCCCTTAGGTTCTGTTCACTTTTTTCATTATTTTTTTTCTTTCTGCTCCTCAGACTTGAGAATTCCAATGTTATATCTTACAATTCATTCATTTATTTTCCTGCCTGCTCAAAATGTGTTGTTAAACTCTTCTGCTTTATTTTTATATTTAATTATTGTATTTTTCAGCTCTGGAATCATTATTTCTTACTGAATTTCTATTTATTTTTACAATTGCTCTCTCTGTTTATGTGGTGGGGGGAAGGGGAAGGAAGTGTAGCACAGAGAAGCTTACTATGCTGAAGGACAGTGACTGTAATGGAGTACGTGGTGGGGACTTGATAATAGTGGGAATGTAGTAACCACAATGTTGCTCATGTGAAACCTGAGCATAAGATTGTATATCGATGATACCTTAAAAAAAATAGGACACTTGATTTTAAAAATCCACCTCTCTTAGTCTTTGCAGACTAGTTGTGTGACAGGCAGTCCTTCATCAATTAACTGGCATGTCTGAGGCTTGGGATTAGTCCAAGTGAAGATGTAAGGTTTTCTCATGTGTCTTGTCTCAGCATGCATCTTGCCTGGACCTGTGTGTGGCTTTGAAGTGTTTGCCCATGTACACAGCTGCTTTTGAATTCCTTAATTTTCCAGAGATTCTCTCTTCAGCTTCTCTTCAGAGCCTTAGATGCTCTATTGTGTTTCTTTACCTGTAATCTCTTGTCCCGGGCATTTTCAGGTCGGTGATTTCCCTGCAGCTTTCATGAGCATTGCCTGCTGTTTCTCCCTCTCTGAGATTTGAGTTAGGTAACAGAGACACCAGATGGGTAAGCAGCCCCCAGAGAGGTTAGAATATTGAGGAGGGGGCAGCTTCTCTATTCTCTCTGGCATAGGATGGAATTGGGAAATGGGCTTTCACCGCCTCTAGACCACGATCATGCTGCACTGGAGAGGGAGTGGTCTAGGGCAAGTAAAAATACTGTGCAATCGCTTATCATTTAAAATGTGGCTTTTGGTGTTGATTGGGTATTCACTTGGTTACTCTCATCTTTTAACTTTTATAGAACTCTTGTTTTCTTAGTTTTTGTTTGTTGTTTTCTTTTAATGTCTCATGGTGGGAAGACTGAGGGTTTGGCGCTTCCTAGTCCCGTTGCGTTCCGTTTCTTGCTTTTTAAGGCTCATATTTGTTGAGTGAATTGGACTCGGCAGTTACCAAGCACTTGTGTTGGAGATATGCCTAGGGTGCTAGATGAAAAGAGGAGGAAAGCCTGGTTCTCCTGGGAGCAGCTGATAAGGGTTCCTAGAGGAGCAGCGATTGGGCTGAGTCCCCTGGGCATTTCAGATAAAGGAACTTTCCAGAATACAGAGACTGAAGAAGGGTGGAGGTGCTTAGGAAAAAAATAGAATTTGAGAAGGGATGAGTGCAAGGGGACAAAGAAGTACAAAGGGAATGAATTATAAAGAGCTTGTTTGCCAAGCACATAGTTTATATTTGGTCCTGAAAGGAACCTTGAAAACCTGGGGAAGTGACATGATCATATTTGCCTTGAAAAGAAATTACTCTGACAGCTGCAGCACATGGGATTGGAGCAGAGCAGGGCAAAGATAGAGTCACTAGTTAAAAAAATATCCCAAGACAGCCAACAAAGAGGACAGTGGTCAGAACCATGGTAGTGGTGGGGAGATACAGAGGAAGATATTCAGAAAGAGGAATTGACAGAACCTGGTGATTTATTACAAGTTGGGAGTTGGGAAGAAGGGCATCCATGAAGGTGCCATTCCTGAAGTAAAGGAATGTCAGGGGAGAAAGTTTAAAGAGGAAACTGACGAATTATTTTTAAATTATTGATTGTTAAATCACAAGCTTCTTAGTATATTGCTTTTGTTATAAGTATTTTGTTATAATTACCGTGTATTTCACTTTTGTTATAAAAAAACCAAAGTTTTTATGTATTTTGATGTTTTTTAAAGTTTTTTGAGGTTGATACCCCCACTGACCATCAGATCCAATCCCAGTCCTTCCCTTAGAAGTCCCCACCACTACCAGCTTGGTGTGTGTCCTTTCAAGCCTTGTTCTGTACATTTCTATGATTACCTGGAGAAAATTGATAATATTGCCTTTTGGATATTTATATATTTCAGACTCTATATTTCATTTGATTTTTTTTCTCATACAACTGGTATCCTTGAAGTTTTGCTAGGCCAGTGTCTGTGAAGTTGCTTCATTCTTTTTTACTACTGTATAGTATTCCAGAGTATAGCATCACCCAGTGTGCCCACTGATGGATATTTAGTTTTGTCCGAGATTTCCTAACAAATGATGCTATAATGGGTTATACTTTTACACATATCTATGTACATTAGTGCTGTATTAGGAATAGTTACTGCGAAGAGGAATTATTGGGCCCTAGGGTATATATGCTTATTTTGGTAGCTATTGCCAAAATGCCTTTCACATGGCTGTTCTGGTTGTAGAGTATATGAGTATTGTTTAAATATTCTCATCAACAGTTGACATGATCAAGGCTTTTTTTCTGAGTGAAAATTAGTATCTCATTGCTGTAATTTGTTTTACTCTGATCATGAGCAAGGTTAGGCATAGTTTTCTTGTCATTTGTCTTCTATGAATCACTTGCTTCTATCTTTTCCCTATTAATCCATTGGTTGTATTTTTCTTATGGATTTGTAGCAGTTAAAAAAATTATATTCTAATCCTTCATCTGTTTTGTATCTTCTTTAGTCTCTTATGTTTCAAGTTTGTTTTTGACATTAATTTTGATGGAGAGAAATTTATCAGTCTTTCTCTTTATGGCTCATATTTGTTAGGACTTAAGTTTATAAAAGCCTTGCTAATTCCTATTGTCATAAGCATAATCATTCTGTTTCATTCTATTATTTTGATTTTTAAGGTTTTAAAGTGTCAGTGAGAAATTCAAGTAGAATTAGCTGAATGGCAGGTGATTGTTTCAGAATGGAGTGGACGTCAAAACCTACACTCGAGATAGAGATGGTTGAAACCAATGGTATAGACAAGGCTGTCCAAAGAAACCACATGACATTGAGAAGTGGGCTGGGGACACAGATCTGAGGAATGCTGATACTGACTTGTTCAACCAAAGGATATATGCGAGACCTAAAAGAACACATGGGAGACCCAAAAGAAATGGCCAGAGAGGTAAGAGGAAAACCAGGGAATGATAGATAAAAGGAACCAAGAAAGGCAAGCTTTAACATGGCAATCATGGTATCAATTATGATGTCCACCAACTGATACTGTAACAGTTATTTATTGGTCTGTTGTTTTCAAGGACATAACTTCACAGAGCAGGCACCAGGCTTTATTTACATTTATATTCCTAGAACTGAATGTGGTGCCTGCCTATAGTGGCATTTATCCATCCAACATATACATACATCTTCAAATCTACTAAAAAATCTGTAGTCTTGTTGAGTGAATAAACTTTGAACTCTTCTTCTTTCCTTGAATCAATTTATCAAAACAACTCTTACAGCTGACTAGGCACTGTGAGAAGGTGCTGTGACCTTGCTCATGCTGGGAAACTGGCCTCGAGTCCTCCTTCAGTCCTTCAGTAATGGACCAAAGTGGTATCCAGGAGGTCACAACTTGAGAAAAAATATGAATTTGACCTGTACAACTGTGCTGACTTAAGAGGAATTTGGAGTATGCCCACAAACACCAACCTTCTCTTTAATGTACCCTGTAATTACCCTGGAGGCATCATATTGGCTGCTGTTCTCCTGACATTCATTTGTGGACTTGTGACGCATCTTTTCCTTGAACTGTCAGTTTATAAATTGTCTGTAAAATTAGTCCATGGGGTAAAGGAATGGGATTATTCATAAAAAAGTTTCTACCTCAGCTCATGGCAAAATTACTCACTCAGGGTATAATTAAATCATAGGCATGCTGGCATGAATGTGGATAAAGGTGGGAAGAAATAGTTCCTGTTCCAATGCTTTCTGATATTTGACAAGCATCTGGTGTGTTAATCCATGAGCCAAGGCGAGCCCAGAGTCCCATGTAAAGGAGAGAGGCGTTTTTCTGCAGGAAAAGTGGAGAACAACTGACTGTGGAGGAATAAGAATTGAAAAAGCTCTAGGCTGTAAACAGGATGAAAGCAGCAAAATCAGATAAGTGAGGCCTAAGTAACAAAGTTGAAGCCTGAGAGAGGTGACAGCACCAAAAGGGGAGCCAGGTGATAACAATGGTTCTAGACTAAGTGGACGCAAGGCATGCATGTGCCAAGGTGTGCCGAGAGGGTCCAGGGCAGGCGGGAACACCCACAGGTGCCCCACCACCACCAACCCCCGACCAGGTACAGAAGCCTTAAAGGAGGGCTCTGCATTGGCTGGCCCCTCTGCCCATACTGTTCTCAAGAGGTCATGTGTGGACATGGTCTTGTGAGTTCACATCCAAAGGCAACAAATAGACACACTCAAACATTGCAGACAAATTAAAATTTATTGAGACAAGACAGAAATGCACCTACTCAGGACTACAGTTAAGCATATACTATTAACCAAAGATTCATGTTCACATTCCAGATAAGTCTACGTGGAAAAGCATTCAGAATTTACTGGGTTTTTCTACTTCACTATTTCATCTACAATAGGAACAACAAAGTGACGCTCAGGATTTGGTGGGACCTTATTACAAGGTTACACACTGAACAGGGACAAACATCAGTGACTTTGAGAAAAAGGTATAAAAAGACCAAACCACCCACTGTAGAAAGGGTTCTTGGATGTTACTGTACAATGTGGTCAAGGTAAAAACAAGTGTGAGTGGCATTCTGGGGCAGACCTGGCCAAATGTTGGCATGGGGAAATGGGCATAAAGGGGAAACTGGTACAAAACCTCAAATTCAGTACCAAGGCATTCCCATGCCTAGAATATTTGTGGAAGCAAAAAGACATTAATAGAGCAGACAACCATGGTGGCAGAAAATTCGGGGACCAAAGTTGGATGCCAAGAAAATGATAGTCAATAAAACAACCATTTGTGGAGTAAGAATACAACTATTCACTAAGGCAGTTCCGAAAGTCGAGTGAGGATTCATCTGAATACCTGTCTCAAACAAGGGGATGCATTGTCAAAGTAGTTTTTTCTTTAATCAAGATTTTTATGTATCCTTAGTCACTAGCTAAAGGAGTCCTACCAAAAAAAATGGAAAACAAAATTCAACTTCTTTTAGGGTAACTAAAAATCTCTTTAGTACTTGTGAAAAGTTACTTAAAAACCATTAAAAAATCTAATGTTGTCACGTCAAAGGGATGTTAATGTTGCTCCATTGATTTTGGGTTCCAGTCTTAGGAGGGTTTTTTATTTAATATCTTAATGAATCAAAATATCTTCTTAGAATATCTCCGAAAATGAACATCTCATTACCTTATTGGAAATTGACTACTGAGCACTCTCCTCCGTCATTAAGTTAACGCTAAGTATCTTGAAGTGTCATCTTAATTTGACACTTGTTGTAAGATAATTAGGCAAATTAAAATCAGTGGCTCACTCTGTTTCTAGAAGTTTCTTCAAGTGAAATCAATTTGTCGATTTTAATTTGTTCTCTTGTGCATTCTTCCAAGCTCAGAGGAGACAGTAACAATAGTTTTCTCTGATGGTCTTAACTGAGACTTTTTAATGTCTTGATTCTTTTATATACTCTATTACGATTTAACTGCAATGAAGCACCTGTTTTCTAAATTATGATCTGTTTTGTTCAGTGAAGGAAAAAAAAACTGAAATAGAAGTGAGGGAGTTGAGATCCCAGTACAAAGCTTGCCTGCGGTCTCCCTTACAGTTGGCTCCTGGTTGTACGTATGCCTGTGAGGCCAGAAGGAGTTTGCTGTATCGAGTATGTTCATTTCCCATCTGAGACCGATTCTAGGGATAATGCCACTTTGGCCAACGCGAGGATTAGAAAATCCTGGTTGGAGGCTGGTTGGTAGAGTGCAAACAAATGGTTGGTTCGGCCGAATGTATTTCTCTCCTGAGTTTATTTGGTCGTTTTGTGGACTGGCTGGAGCTCATGGGGAGGGGGAGAAAAACCAGAGAGACTTGCTGGGTAGCTGGCAGGTAGGTGGAGACCAGGTGGGGCAGGAGCTTCAGGGCGAGTGCTAAATTAAATGGGGCCACTTTGAAGACTACTCTTTGGTACTTACATCTCGGCCAGCATGATGGGGAAGGAGAGAAATCCTAAAGATGAGAGAGAGAGAGAGAGAGAGGATGGCCCTACCAAATTTGGAGATGATTACAAGCTTACTTAGGGCAAAGAAACGCAACAGTGAAGGGCTCTCTTCATCAGGATCTTGACACCTGTGTCGGTGAAGGAATGAGGGCAGAATTAGCTCTGAAACATCCAACCCTAGCTTCCATGAGCTACCGTGCAGTTCTTTCCAAGCCTCCACCTGGGATTCTTTACAAATGATGAGTGACATCAAATCCGTGTAGCTCGTGTACCCTCAGCATGATTTGTGGGCAGCAAGGGGGTAAAAACAAAACAATAAGAATCTTGAATTTTCTCTGCTAAGGAACACTGTGGTACTGTCTTCTCAGCACGGGGGTGTGTGTACGTGCCTTGGAAAAAGCCCTTGAGGAGGTAGGGAAGGGAGGAACCTGCGGCAGCCAGGCCTGGGGGCTTTGAGTTGGAATGAGAGAGATGGCTTGTGACGCTGCCCACATGGGAGTCTCATGGCTTCTGCAAGGAAAGCGCTTCAGGCGGACAGAGGCTTATACAAATCAAAGAGGCTTCCAGTAACTCTGTTGATGCCTGGAGAAGAAACCTCCTCAGCCTGCAGGCTACAAGTTCCAACTGTTAGTGCAAAAAGGGACTTCGATACAAATTTCTATTCCAGAAATTGTGTTCCAGGTCTGGACAAGCCGATAAAGTTATAATTGTTTTGTCAAATGAGTTTTTGATACCCAAACACTTGCTGAGGTGTGTGTATTTGTGTACTTGCAAGGCGCACACACCCAGTCTCTTCTGTACATACATGTTTATGCATGTACAGCGAGGAGCTTCCAGACACCACTTCCTAATGAAATCAGTTCCCCTAAGGGACTCTTGACTGAATTAAGGCTGTTGTTTATAGGAAGCCAGATAGAGTGATATGAAAAACTAATTTTTAATAGTAAACACCAGGGGTGGTGGGGAGAAAGGTACAGTGTGGTGTGTTTTCCACAACATCTACAGGACACAAGAAAAGCACTTAGACACTGTAAGGCTGGGAACCATGCTGGAATAACCACCAGTGTGGGTCATCAAATAGGGTCTTTGACGTTTAGAGGGTGGGGGGCTCCCTGCACGGTCAGAATCCCACATCAATCACATGCTCGTTGCAAAAATCTCCTGGGAGGGAAGGAGGCTCTCATTCAGCCGGCCATCCCCCTGTCTGAAAAATAAAACTCAACACCCTTCTTCCCACACAACCATATGCAAAATCGGGATGCTCTGGGGACAAGGAGGTGTCGTCCAAGCCTTAGGTCAGGAACAGAGAGCGACAATGGAGAAGAAACCTCGGTGCTGTGGAGTCCTAGATACAAATGCGGGAACAGGAAGTGACTTGCAATTGTGTGCGAAGCTCGTGTCCTCTGCCCCGTGGGGACTACCACAGGTACCCGACGCCGTCCTCCTCGTCGTCCTCCTCGTCCTCCTCGTCCTCGGCCACGGCCCGGGTGTGCACCCTCGGCTGCCCCGGTCGGTCCGCTGGTCCCGGCTCCCGCTCATCCTCCAGGTCATCCAGCAGGACCACGGAGCCACCGCTGCCGAAATCCCCGGAGGTTTCCTGCTCCTCTTCTGAAACATTGAGAATGAAGAAAAGACCAGGGATCAGTTTCTGCTTATGCCTCATGACCCATGTGAGGGGTTCCCTTGCCCGTGCCCTGACTGAAGGGCAAACCCTTGGCAGGTGGCTTCCTGGACATGGGAGCAGCCCTGCCCCGGGGGGTTAGTCTGTGTGGCCTGGACCACACGCTTTGTTCTGACATGAGCCCCAGAATTCCTGGGATGCTTCTGCCTCCCTGGGAGGTTTGTCTAAGTCACTCTTTTCCTGTAACAGTTTCTGTCAAAAAACGTTGTCCGATCCGCCGGTCACGGTGAGTTCCTGCCCCTTGGAAAGCTAGCTGTGCAGAATCTTGGGGTTTCAGGGTTCCTGTGGGTCACTGCTACCTCCTAAAATCCTTCTGCCTTATGCAGTGAGGACTTACAAGTCACCAGAGGTCACTGGGGGGCCGATGCGAAGGCCGTACTCACCACAGCTCACAGAGCCCTGTTTCCTGGAGCCAGCCAGCTCGTTGCCGTATTTGTCCACGCACCAGCACTGTCCCGTGCTGCCGTGGCACTGTGTGGCTTTGTAGTAGCCCTCCTCATTACACCGAGGTATGAATGCTCCTGGGGGGAACAAGAGGCCCGGATGGCGTCAGACACTCAGGGTTAATGACCTCCAGGACCGAGAAGAGGGCTTACGTACTGGGCTTTGCTGCAGAGCTGGTAGGAGAGACCTGGGTGATCCGTGGTTACTTACGATTACGGGGCCCTGGGACTTACTTAGACTAAGAACTCATCAAAGAAGGAAAACCCCTTTAAATCATGAATGAGTGCTATTCCTATGAGTAACTTTTATTTTTAAATTTTCCTAGTTTTACAGAGATACTGAAGCAGTCTAGGGTGTACATCATAATGATTAGACTTATACTGTGAAATGGTTTTCACAATGAGGTTAGTTAATAGTCATCATCACATACAGATACAAAAAAAAATCTTTTTTCCTTGTGAGAAGAGCTCTTAGGATTTACTCTCCTAACAACTTTCTTGTATAGTGTTAATTATAGTCATCATGTTGTACATCCCATCCCTAGTATTTGTTTATCTTAAAACTGGAAGTTTGTACCTTCTGACCCCCTTCCTCCAATGTCCTCTCCCCCAGCCTATGGTAACCACCAAACTGATCTCATTTTCTATGAGTTTGGGGGTGGTGGTCTTTTAGATTCCACATATAAGTGAAATCATACAGTATTTTCCTTTCTCTTACTTCACATAGCATAATGCTGTCAAGGTCTATCCAGGTTGTCACAATCGGCAGGATTTCCTTCTTTTCATGGCTGAATAATATTCCATTGTGTGTGTGTGTGTGTGTGTGTGTGTGTGTGTGTGTGTGTGTACACACATACATACAACAACTTTATCCATTCATCCATCAGTCAGCACTTAAACTGTTTCCATATCTTGGCTATTATAAATGATGCTGCCATGAACATGGGGTGCAGGTATCTCTTTGACATAGTGTTATTTCCTTTGGATATATTCCCAGAAGTGAAATTTCTGGATCATACGGCAGTTCTAGTTTTAATTTTTTTGAGGATCCTCTGTACTGTTTTCCACAGTGGCTGTACAAATTTACATTCCCATCAAGAGTCCCCTTTCTCCACATTCTTGCCAGATTTTGTCTTGTTTTTTTTATGATGGCCATTCTCACGGGCATGAGGTGATATCTCATTGTGATTTTTTTTGTATTTCCCTGATGGTTAATGATGTAGAGCATTCTTTCATGTACCTGTTAGCCATCTGTACGTCTTCCTGTTATTGAGTTGTATGAGTTCTTTATATATTTTGCGTATTAAGTCCTTATCAGTTATATGGTTTGCCAATATTTTTTCCCATTAAATAGGTTATTTTCATTTCATTAACAGCTTCTTTTGCCATGCAGGAGTTAAGTTTGATGAAGTCCCACCTGTTTTTGTTGCTTATGCTTTAGGTCAGACCCAAAAATAAGTCATGGCCAAGGCCCATGTCAAGGAGCTTTTCTCCTAGGAGTTTTATGGTTTCCAGTATTAAATTTAAGTCTTAAGTCCATTTTGAGTTAATTTTTGTGAGTTGTGTAGGACAGGGATCGAGTGTCAGTCTTTTACATGTGAATATTCAGTTATTCAAGTACCATTTGTTGGATTCTGTCTTTTCTCCACTGAGTATTCTTGGCTCCCTTGTCAAACATTAGTTGACTGTATATGCATGGGTTTACTTCTGGTCTCTTGATTCCATTGGTCTGTTTTTATGCCAGGACCGTGCTGCCTGATGATTATAGCTTTACAGAATAGCTTGAAATCAGGAAGTATGATGCCTCCTGCTGTGTTCTTTCTCAGGATTGCTTTGGCTATTCGGGGGCTTGGGTAGTTCCATATGAATTTTAGGATTGTTTTTACTACTTCTGTAAAAAATGTCATTGGAATTTTGAAAGGGATTACATCGATCCATAGGTAGTTTTGGATAGAATGGACATTTTAACAATATTGATTCTTCTAATCCATCAACACAAGATTCTACTTATTTGTCTTCAATTTCTTTCATCAGTGTCTTATAGCTTTTAGTGTAGAGATCTTTCACCTGCTTGGTTAGTTAAATCATATCATCTTCAAACAGAAAGTTGTACTTCTTCCTTTCCAACTGGGATGCCTTTTCTTTCCTTTTCTTGCTTGATTGTTTTGGCTAGGACTTCCAGTGCTCTGTTGAATAGAACTGGTAAGAATGGGCACCTTTGCCTCACATCTTCATGGAGAGGCCTTCAGCCTTTCACCACTGAGTATACTGTTAGCTGTGGGCTTGTCACATGTGGACTTCATTATGTTGAGGTATGTTCCTTCTATACCTAACTGGTTGAGAGTTTTTATCATGAGTGGAGGCATGTTGAATTTTGTCAAATGATTTTTTTGTATCTATTGAGATAATCTGATCTTTATATTAATGTAATATATCACACTGATCGACTTAAGCCATCCTTGCATCCCAGGGATAAATCCCTCTTGACAATGATGAATGATCGTTTTAGTGATACTGAATTTAGTTTGCTGGCATTGAAAATATTTGCATCTATATTCTTCTGGGATATTGGCCTATCTACAGTTTCCTTTTCTTGTCATGTCTTTGTCCAGCTTTAGTATCAGGGTAATGCTGGCCTCATAAAATGAGTTTGGGGGTATATCCTCCTCTTTGATTTTTTTTTTTTTTTTTTGGGTGGGGAGAGTTTCAGAAGGATTGGTGTTAAATCCTTAAATGTTTGGCAAAATTCACTAGTGAAACTATCTGGTCCTGGGATTTTCTTTGCTGGGCAAGTTTTGATTACTAATTCAATCTTTTTACTAGTAATTGGTATGTTCAGATTTTCTATTTCTTCTTGATTCAGTGGCTTTTTTGACACTTGAGAAAATCATGTGTTTTTTTTTTTTTATCCTTTATATACTCCTGATGAGATGAATGAGTGTCCCAATTAAAATAAAAAACATACCTTTGCTTTCCTGGAATAACTACTACTTTGTCATGATATAATGCCATTGGAATACTACTAATGCAATTTACATGTACATTACTAAGTGACAGAGGCATACAGTTTTGTTTCTTCAATTTCCATATCAAAGCAACTAATTCATAAAGAACGTCAGGTATTTTTCATTTTTTGTCTACTCTATACATGTATAAAATGAGGATGATATCTTTTGTGAAGGATTCACCCATATTTTGGGCCTAGTGCCTATTTTGTGGGTGGGGGGGGTGAGAGTTGCATTTTAATTATATTTTATGATTTTTTTTTTTTCAGTCTAGATGGGTTCTCTGTTTCTTTGTGACCCATAAATATCCACTTCAACTAGGTTTTCATAAATGTTAAAAGTTGGTTCATAGCAGTGGTTCTCAAAGTGTGGTCCCAGCACCAGCAGCTGTATCATCACCTGGAAAAATCTTAGAAAAACAAATTCTTGGGGACCCACCCTAGACTTACTGAATCAGAAACTTTGAGACTGGGGCCCAACAAACTGTACTTTGATAAGCCCTCTAGGTAATTCTGATACAGGCTGAAGTTTGAGACCTAAAAGTTTATAGTGTTCTATTATCTGAGGGCATAGGCCACTTTTAAATTCATGACAGTATTTGAGCCTCTCGTATTGCCAAAGGTTTGTATGTTTCATTGTTTTCTGCTTTAGTCTTAATTATTTATTGTATTTTCCCTACAGCTTTTTGATTTAAAAACTTAGTTGATTTAATTTTTCCTTTAATTAATGCATTTGAACCTTTGAAAGCTCACCTGTTGCTTCCCTCTGGTCTTGGCACATAGTGCTTTTGTTTTCATTCAGCTCTGCATCTTTGATTTCTCTTTTTCCTGTGTTGTAGTAAGGGAATTTGATAGTTTTTTTGGTCTACTTGAACTAAAAAAGTTGCAGGAAGAGGCAGATATGACAATTTCTCCTTGCCGTTCTCTTTGTTCTGTTGTGAAATTGTGGGTATACCAACTGATGGTGTCATAAGAAGTGAGTTCGGCCTAGTCCCATTTATTGTGATTAGGTATGTTTGCTGCTCTTATTTTGTGTTTAAAACTATATATTCTGTTTCCAATATTCTTATTGTTATCCTTGAAGTTTCCACAAAGAAGCATATTTTTTGGTCATAGTTATTCAGATTTAACAGTGTGTATTATTTCCTACAATTGCACCTCAATAGCTCCTTCTGGGATGATTTGCCTTCTGCAAAGTAAATCCTTTAGGTTTACTAACCCTAGCCGTACTGAAGTATCACCAACCTATTGTTTCAGAATACCTGTCATCATATTTGAATGTGCATTGCTGAAGATATGATCTGTGATCGTTTTTCTTAGGGTGTGTGTTTCATTGGTCATGTGCTCATCTTCAAGGACAGAATTCTCCTGAGCGTGACCTGAGTAAGTAACATTATCTACATCAACCATGTGAAGACAGAGGTCTCTGCTTATTACAGCAGCTTTCTCTCTCCTAATTTTTAGAGTGCTTGTGTTTTTAAATTTACCTTTTCTGTTTCATGTAATACACACCAGAAAGACGGGTACCATGGGAGGCAGAGATTATTTTGAACCTGGATTCAACTTTAGATTCAGCTCACCAGGCTACTGCAAGATGATCAGGCTCTCAGAGATCAAAGGAGATAATGGATAGAAAGGTGCTCTTTCTAGGGGTGCTGTGCACTGGCTGAACGCTTGGGGAGAAGGAGGAAGAAAAGGTAGATGCTTTCAAAAGGCAGGTTTGTCAGGAGATCCTCTGCAAAGGGGGAGAATAAGCTGGGGAGATGCTGATCCTCCTCTTTGAACTGCAGTTGGAAAACTTAATAGACCAAAAAAATTGCATACTGGGCTGAGCCCCATGGTTGCCAAGAAGTAAGTGCTGCTCTAAATATATAATGTAATAGAATTACTATTTTTCCTAAGTAGGTAGTAAATATAACTGATTATAATTTATTGTTGCTTGTTTACTTTTTGAATCTGAATGCCCCTGAGTATACATAAAAACAACATTGACCTGTTTAGATTCCTCCATGCAAAAAGTAATTTGTAATGAGTCAGCCAGGGTAATCTCCATGGGTGAGGAGAGGTGATAAAGTAAGCCTTAAATGAGGTGGGCTCCGTGGTAGGTATTTCATTCATGTAAGGTAGTCAGAATTGGAGACAGGTCATTTTATTTCAACCCCACATCTTATGAATATTTCAACTCATCATTAACTAATGGAAGAAAATGTCCAATGAAAGTAATGTTTTCAAAATAACATTATACCAGTTCTGTAACTACCCGTGGACCTTAGGCACATCACTCAAACCCAATCAGTAAAGGAGGATCTGCCAGACCTCACAGGCCACCTATATCTCCAAAAGGCTTGCCCGTGTCTTTCAAGTAAATAGCTAAACATCTGAAATAGGAGACTACGTGGGAATGTACCGGCTTCTGTGTGTTTAACAATAGTTCTGGATTACTGTGTGGCAGCTGTCAGCTCTCTTTCGAAAAGCAAGACAGACTCATTTCTTTGGTGAACAAATGAGGCTTACCATTGTCTCTGCAGCAGCCTGGTCTGAATGCCAGAGGAAGGGCATGGAGCTGAAAGGTTAACTTTTAACAGGCCAGCCTGGCAGGGAAAAACCCACTCCCTCTGTCTTCCTCTTTGGACAAAGAAGAAGCAGGCAGGGTCTTGCCTTACGCTTTCTTCCAGGGATCATGCACGGGAAACATAAATGCACACTCAAGTCCTTGAAACCTGTTTGATAAATTTAGAAGGGAGTATGGCTCATCATCTTCCTCTTTAAGTGGACAACTTGATCTAGGAAATAGAGGACATTATATAAGGAACTTGGGCTCCAGTTCTTCCCAGGGTGGCCACTGAACGATCACTCACAGTAGAGATGGTGCTGGACTCCAGCTCTGGCAGGCCCCTCAGCCAGCTCACCTAGCCTCACATTAAGTCCAGCTGCCTGGAAGAGACCTGTCTGGGGTGAAATGAGGCATTTCTTTTAGGAAATGCAGGTCCCTAATTGAATAACCATTGCTGTGCTCCAGACATGGATGGTTTAATTAGTTTCAGCGAGTGGCAAGAAATTGTACTTACCCAACAGGCTTTTCCCCTTGCTCAGCTTCTGAATCCTGTTCATTTCATTCTGGCAAGGGAGACCTAAAAAATAATTTATGAAAGTTTCCAGATGGTACCGGATATAATCTCTAATGATTGGCGTCACTCTTGATGTGAAATGCAGACACTGACTCACCTGGGAGTGGGATCGCTCCATATGCTGCTGCTATGCAGCAAAACAAATTCAGGCCATTCATGTTACTAATTTAGAAATTCTTCTACCATGAGCTCCTTAAAATAGTATTTGGGGGCTACTTGCACTGTATAGGAATTTCTCTTCCCACCAGGTATCTACTAGGTGACTTGATACTAGGCTTTTTCCTTTATGTAAGGAAGTCAGTACTCAGCTAAGATTCATTTGAGCTGAGAATCAGGACCACAGCTTTCTAGTGGGTAAGTGTTCTGAATCCACTGACGCGCTAACCAAAGGGAAGGTGACAAATGTGAAGACAGAAGAGTCAGACCTTAATTCTCAGCGCTGCCATCCCATAACAGAGTCCGCTGGGTAAGACCTTCTCTCAGCCTCCCAGACCTCTCTTATAAAGCACCCATGTGTTATGAATAAACACAAAGCTGCCGGTTCTCAAGGCCTGATACAGCGGGAGCCACCTGGCTAAGGACGGCATGTGAAAGAGAACATCTTCCTTCCATTCTAAGCAAAAAGAAGGGTGACCTCACTAGTTTTTGAGTCTCACCATGACTTGCCTTAGCAGATCCTGTGGCTCTGCTGTTTGCTCATAGTCTTCCTCCAGGCACGGACAGAGGGATTCTGATTCGCTGGGCACTTAACTACCTATGCACATGCAAATGCTTGCTTTTGTAACTATGCAGAAACCCAGAGGAGAAACTGTAGGCACTTAGAACCCTGCTCCCGAGAAGGAAGAGCACCATCATTCATAGAAACACTACCAGACAGATGACTATGAAGCAGGTTTCCATCCATAAGCCCCCTCCTTCAAGTCACCCTACAGTAATTTAAAACGCTTACTTATTGAAAGATAAGGAAAAACGAATCTGACTGAGACTAGAAATTGCTGCAAGAACGAATAAGACAAAAATGCCAGATGAAGAATTCATAACAGAAAAATGCCTGCTGCTGAGCAGATGAAAATGATTAGCACACAGTTCTCTGAGTAGTCACGGGTTCTAATGAAAAGAAGCTGCACAAAACTAGCCTCTACTGGACAGACACAAAGGCTCAAAAATGACACAGGAATGAAACTGAAGCAACAAAGCTGATGTGAGAGAAACATCCATGTTCGTGATAGAACAAATCAGATGGAACAACAAAAACAATTGAACTCTAGAGCTTAGAAGAGTATAACGTGTCCTTCAAAGGTAAAGAATCATTTTGGCGTCTAGGCCAAATCACAAATAAGATGGGAAAAATTAGTATGGGTCCTCATTATTCTGTAGCTACACCCAGTGCTAGGAGGATAGTGTTTAAAAAAGATATCAAAGAAACTGTGAATCCAAGAACTTTATATAAACAAAATAGAAACAATGGCAAATGGACCAAGGACTAGAATTCCTGTGAGAATTTTTGAATAAAACTCAAACTTTATAGTATTGAAAAGTGCTCTCTCCATAAAAAAGGCACTCAGAGACTTAATCGTAGAGTTAGCCATAATAAAAATTCCAGATGCCAACCCCTGTGAGCCGCAGCGTAAGGAGTTCTATGGAGAAAAATTTTAGCCTCGAGTTACAGTAATAAAGGAATGTGCAAGCACAGCTCCCAGATGTGGGTCAGGGAGGGAGGTCGTAGGAACCCAACAGCAAAAAAAAGAACTACAACAAATGTACATGTGTTGTGCCTTGTTCAGCTCCTCCTGGATGCTGGTCGTGCCGTGGCCGGGGGCCCTGGCTTCCTTCAGCACTTGCTGAAAGGGTGGGACAGCCCATGTGGCCGGGTCCGTGGCGTGGGCAGGGCGGTAACCTCCCTCTCAGGGCCCAGCAGCACTTGTGCTTACTCAGGCTGCACCCGAACCCGGCTAAAGTCACAGGATATTTTTTCTTTCTCTTTTCTACACACGCGTCTTTATTAATGCACCAAATAGTAAGATGGAGCAGTGGGTCTAATAAAGCCACCACCATCTTCAAGTAAGGTTGAGTGTAAATGATATTCCAAGACTTCTGCTGCAATTATAATGTGATTTGAAATGATCTGCATCTCCCGCGAGTGACAGAGCCGCGGGTTCTCCGGTGACTACGATGGCTCGTTACTGACGCAAAGTCACAGGATTGTATGTGAGCTGAAGGCCAAAGCTATCGTTCAGCCTAATACTGAATCGCTACCAGCAGTTCTACTAAAGTAAACACATGGCTGCAACTCAACATCGATTTGGAGGTATGAGCCGACGTGATTAGAGGAAGAAATGAGGTATAAAAACTGAAGAGAGGAGGAGGGGCAGAAGATGGCGGCGTGAGTAGAGCAGCAGAAATCTCCTCCCAAAACAACATATATCTATGAAAATATAACAAAGACAACCCTTCCCAGAATAAAGACCAGAGGACACAGGACAATATCCAGACCACATCCGCACCTGAGAGAACCCAGCGCCTCGCGAAGGGGATAAGATACAAGCCCCGGCCCCGCGGGAGCCGAGCGCCCCTCCCCCCAGCTCCCGGCGGGAGAAGAGCAGGCAGAGCGGGAGGGAGACGGAGCCCAGGGCTGCCGAACACCCAGCCCCCGCCATCCGGGCCAGAGTGCAGGGCCCTCGATACTGGGAAAACAGGGCGGCAAGAAAGGTGAGCAGGCACTGGAGGCCGGGCGACAGAGGGCATAAGAAAAGCGCGCGACCATTTTTTTTTTTGCTTTTTTGCTGTTTTGTTTTGGCGAGCGCTTTTTGGGAGTTTTAAAGGGATAGGGACCCCAATACTAGGGAAACAGGGCAGAAAGACCGGTGAGCAGAGGCCTGAGGCTGGCACCGGAGAATAAAGAAAAACAAACGACCACCTTTTTTTTTTTTTTTTAATTAAAAACTTTTTTTTTTTTTTTAATTAAAAAAAATTTTTTTTTCTTTTTTTTTTGGTGGGCGTTGTTTTGTTTTGGCAGGTGCTTTTTGGAAGTCTTAAAGGGGCAGGGCGGGTCACTTAATCCAGAGGTAGGGAATCCGGGATCTCTGGGCACCCTAACCCCTGGGCTGCAGGGAGCAGGGAGGCCCCTTACAGAGATAAATAGCCTCCCAGCAGCACCTGCTCCAAAGCAACTCCACCATTTTGGAGTAGCTGCCCGAGCCAGGCCACGCCCACAGCAACAGCGGAGATTAACTCCACAGCAGCCGGGCAGGAAGCAGAAGCCCTGTCTGCGCGCAGCTGCGCAGCACAAGCCACTAGAGGCCGCTGTTCTCCCAGGAGAGGAGGGCCACAAACCAACAAGAAAGGAAGTCCTTCCAGCCGTCACTCGTCCCAGTTCTGCAGACTATTCCTATCACCATGAAAAGGCAAAGCTACAGGCAGACAAAGATCACAGAGACAACACCAGAGAAGGAGACAGACCTAACCAGTCTCCCTGAAAAAGAATTCAAAATAAGAATCATAAACATGCTGACAGAGATGCAGAGAAATACGCAAGAGAAATGGGATGAAGTCCGGAAGGAGATCACAGATGCCAGAAAGGAGATCACAGAAATGAAACAGACTCTGGAAGGGTTTATAAGCAGAATGGATAGAATGCAAGAGGCCATTGATGGAATTGAAATCAGAGAACAGGAACGCATAGAAGCTGACATACAGAGAGACAAAAGGATCTCCAGGAATGAAACAATATTAAGAGAACTGTGTGACCAATCCAAAAGGAACAATATCCGTATTATAGGGGTCCCAGAAGAAGAAGAGAGAGGAAAAGAGATGGAAAGTATGTTAGAAGAAATAATTGCTGAAAACTTCCCCACACTGGGGGAGGAAGTAATCAAACAGACCACGGAAATACACAGAACCCCCAACAGAAAGGATCCGAGAAGGGCAACACCAAGACACATAATAATTAAAATGGCAAAGATCAAGGACAAGGAAAGAGTGTTAAAGGCAGCTAGAGAGAAAAAGGTCACCTATAAAGGGAAACCCATCAGGCTAACGTCAGATTTCTCAACAGAAACCCTACAGGCCAGAAGAGAATGGCATGATATATTTAATACAATGAAACAGAAGGGCCTTGAACCAAGGATACTGTATCCAGCACGACTATCATTCAAATATGACGGTGGGATTAAACAATTCCCAGACAAACAAAAGCTAAGGGAATTTGCTTTCCACAAACCACCTCTACAGAACATCTTACAGGGACTGCTCTAGATGGGAGCACTCCTAGAAAGAGCACAGCACAAAACACCCAACATATGAAGAATCGAGGAGGAGGAACAAGAAGGGAGAGAAGAAAAGAATCTCCAGATAGTGTATATAACAGCTCAATAAGCGAGCTAAGTTAGGCAGTAAGATACTAAAGAGGCTAACCTTGAACCTTTGGTAACCACGAATTTAAAGCCTGCAATGGCAATAAGTACATATCTTTCAATAGTCACCCTAAATGTTAATGGGTTGAATGCACCAATCAAAAGACACAGAGTAACAGAATGGATAAAAAAGCAAGACCCATCTATATGCTGCTTACAAGAAACTTACCTCAAACCCAAAGACATGTACAGACTAAAAGTCAAGGGATGGAAAAACATATTTCAAGCAAACAACAGTGAGAAGAAAGCAGGGGTTGCAGTATTAATATCAGACAAAATAGCCTTCAAAACAAAGAA
This sequence comes from Manis pentadactyla, assembly GCF_030020395.1. Taxonomy (NCBI): domain Eukaryota; kingdom Metazoa; phylum Chordata; class Mammalia; order Pholidota; family Manidae; genus Manis; species Manis pentadactyla. Next base: position 98,053,697 of record NC_080031.1, read on the forward strand.
AGTAACAAGAGATAAAGAAGGACACTACATAATGATAAAGGGCTCAGTCAAACAAGAGGATATAACCATTCTAAATATATATGCACCCAACACAGGAGCACCAGCATATGTGAAACAAATACTAACAGAACTAAAGGGGGATATAGACTGCAATGCATTCATTCTAGGAGACTTCAACACACCACTCACCCCAAAGGATAGATCCACTGGGCAGAAAATAAGTAAGGACACGGAAGCACTGAACAACACAGTAGAGCAGATGGACCTAATAGACATCTATAGAACTCTACATCCAAAAGCACCGGGATATACATTCTTCTCAAGTGCACATGGAACATTCTCCAGAATAGACCACATACTAGGCCACAAAAAGAGCCTCAGTAAATTCCAAAAGATTGAAATTCTACCAACCAACTTTTCAGACCACAAAGGCATAAAACTAGAAATAAACTGTACAAAGAAAGCAAAGAGGCCCACAAACACATGGAGGCTTAACAACACGCTCCTAAATAATCAATGGATCAATGACCAAATCAAAATGGAGATCCAGCAATATATGGAAACAAATGACAACAACACCACTAAGCCCCAACTTCTGTGGGACACAGCAAAAGCAGTCTTAAGAGGAAAGTATATAGCAATCCAAGCATATTTTAAAAAGGAAGAGCAATCCCAAATGAATGGTCTAATGTCACAATTATCGAAATTGGAAAAAGAAGAACAGATGAGGCCTAAGGTCAGCAGAAGGAGGGACATAATAAAGATCAGAGAAGAAATAAATAAAATTGAGAAGAATAAAACAATAGCAAAAATCAATGAAACCAAGAGCTGGTTCTTTGAGAAAATAAACAAAATAGATAAGCCTCTAGCCAGACTTATTAAGAAGAAAAGAGAGTCAACACAAATCAACAGTATCAGAAACGAGAAAGGAAAAATCACGACGGACCCCACGGAAATGCAAAGAATTATTGGAGAATACTATGAAAACCTATATGCTAACAAGCTGGGAAACCTAGGAGAAATGGACAACTTCCTAGAAAAATATAACCTTCCAAGATTGACCCAGGAAGAAACAGAAAATCTAAACAGACCAATTACCAGCAACGAAATTGAAGCGGTAATCAAAAAACTACCAAAGAACAAAACCCCCGGGCCAGATGGATTTACCTCGGAATTTTATCAGACATACAGGGAAGACATAATACCCATTCTCCTTAAAGTTTTCCAAAAAATAGAGGAGGAGGGGATACTCCCAAACTCATTCTATGAAGCTAACATCACCCTAATACCAAAACCAGGCAAAGACCCCACCAAAAAAGAAAACTACAGACCAATATCCCTGATGAACGTAGATGCAAAAATACTCAACAAAATATTAGCAAACCAAATTCAAAAATACATCAAAAGGATCATACACCATGACCAAGCGGAATTCATCCCAGGGATGCAAGGATGGTACAACATTCGAAAGTCCATCAACATCATCCACCACATCAACAAAAAGAAAGACAAAAACCACATGATCATCTCCATAGATGCTGAAAAAGCATTTGACAAAGTTCAACATCCATTCATGTTAAAAACTCTCAGCAAAATGGGAATAGAGGGCAAGTACCTCAACATAATAAAGGCCATCTATGATAAACCCACAGCCAACATTATATTGAACAGCGAGAAGCTGAAAGCATTTCCTCTGAGATCGGGAACTAGACAGGGATGCCCACTCTCTCCACTGTTATTTAACATAGTACTGGAGGTCCTAGCCACGGCAATCAGACAAAATAAAGAAATACAAGGAATCCAGATTGGTAAAGAAGAAGTTAAACTGTCACTATTTGCAGATGACATGATACTGTACATAAAAAACCCTAAAGACTCCACCCCAAAACTACTAGAACTGATATCGGAATACAGCAAAGTTGCAGGATACAAAATCAACACACAGAAATCTGTGGCTTTCCTATATACTAACAATGAACCAACAGAAAGAGAAATCAGGAAAACAACTCCATTCACAATTGCATCCAAAAAAATAAAATACCTAGGAATAAACCTAACCAAAGAAGTGAAAGACTTATACTCTGAAAACTACAAGTCACTCTTAAGAGAAATTAAAGGGGACACTAACAGATGGAAACTCATCCCATGCTCGTGGCTAGGAAGAATTAATATCGTTAAAATGGCCATCCTGCCCAAAGCAATATACAGATTTGATGCAATCCCTATGAAACTACCAACAACATTCTTCAATGAACTGGAACAAATAATTCAAAAATTCATATGGAAGCACCAAAGACCCCGAATAGCCAAAGCAATCCTGAGAAAGAAGAATAAAGTAGGGGGGATCTCACTCCCCAACTTCAAGCTCTACTATAAAGCCATAGTAATCAAGACAATTTGGTACTGGCACAAGAGCAGAGCCACAGACCAATGGAACAGACTAGAGAATCCAGACATTAACCCAGACATATATGGTCAATTAATATTTGATAAAGGAGCCATGGACATACAATGGCGAAATGACAGTCTCTTCAACAGGTGGTGCTGGCAAACTGGACAGCTACATGTAGGAGAATGAAACTGGACCATTGCCTAACCCCATATACAAAAGTAAACTCAAAATGGATCAAAGACCTGAATGTAAGCCATGAAACCATTAAACTCTTGGAAGAAATCATAGGCGAAAACCTCTTAGACATAAACATGAGTGACCTCTTCTTGAACATATCTCCCCGGGCAAGGAAAACAACAGCAAAAATGAGTAAGTGGGACTATATTAAGCTGAAAAGCTTCTGTACAGCAAAAGACACCTTCAATAGAACAAGAAGGATCCCTACAGTATGGGAGAACATATTTGAAAATGACACATCCGATAAAGGCTTGACGTCCAGAATATATAAGGAGCTCACATGCCTCAACAAACAAAAAACAAATAACCCAATTAAAAAATGGGCAGAGGAACTGAACAGACAGTTCTCCAAAAAAGAAATACAGATGGCCAACAGACACATGAAAAGATGCTCCACATCGCTAATTATCAAAGAAATGCAAATTAAAACTACAATGAGGTATCACCTCACACCAGTAAGGATGGCTGCCATCCAAAAGACAAACAACAACAAATGTTGGCGAGGCTGTGGAGAAAGGGGAACCCTCCTACACTGCTGGTGGGAATGTAAGTTAGTTCAACCATTGTGGAAAGCAGTATGGAGGTTCATCAAAATGCTCAAAACAGACTAACCATTTGACCCAGGAATTGCACTCCTAGGAATTTACCCTAAGAACGCAGCAATCAAGTTTGAGAAAGACAGATGCACCCCTATGTTTATTGCAGCACTATTTACAATAGCCAAGAATTGGAAGCAACCTAAATGTCCATCAATAGATGAATGGATAAAGAAGATGTGGTACATATACACAATGGAATACTACTGAGCCATAAGAAAAGGGCAAATCCAATCATTTGCAGCAACATGGATGGAGCTGGAGGGTATTATGCTCAGTGAAACAAGCTAAGCGGAGAAAGAGAAATACCAAATGATTTCACTTATCTGTGGAATATAAGAACAAAGGAAAAACTGAAGGAACAAAACAGCAGCAGAATCACAGAACTCAAGAATGGACTAATAGGTACCAAAGGGAAAGGGACTGGGGAGGATGGGTGGGTAGGGAGGGATAAGGGGGGGAGAAGTAGGGGGGTATTAAGATTAACATACATGGGGGGGTAGGAGAAAAGGGAGGGCTGTACAACACAGAGAAGGCAAGTAGTGATTCTACAACATTTTGCTATGCTGATGGACAGTGACTGTAAAGGGGTTTATAGGGGAGACCTGGTATAGGGGAGAGCCTAGTAAACATAATATTCGTCATGTAAGTGTAGATTAGTGATACCAAAAACAAAGCAAAAAAAAAAAAGGGCAGTTCCTGTGTGGTAACCTCCAACGAGTTCTACACAAGGGTATAAAGGACATATAAAAGTGTAGGCAAAGGGTCTGTTTGTGTTTATACAGAGGATCAAAGCCTAATTGGGCTACCCCGAAAATGAACTAAGATACGATATGAAAAAGAACTTCCAACATCTGCACTCTCTGGAAGACTCATGCCAGAAGATGATCATCAAAAAACCCCAACAAAGATCCACGCACTGCTACAGCAGTAGATGCACTCATCCCACCAGTTCCTGGACTTGCCATGGGAATGAGGAAGGAGATATCTAAGCTGTCCTGTGCATACAGTAAAACAACAAAATTGGACTGGATCTATACTGTTGGAACTCAACCAAGAATTTGGAGAAGTGCAAATTGTAGCGCTCCAAACTCTTACAACTACAGACTATTTACTGTTAAAAGAACATATGGCATGTGAACAGTCCCCAGGAATGGGTTGTTTTAATTTGTCTGATTTCTCTCAGACTGTTCAAGTTCAGTTGGACAATATCCACCATATCATAGATAAGTTTTCACAAATGCCTAAGGTGCCTTAATGGTTTTCTTGGTTTCACTGGAGATGGCTGGTAATTACAGGTATGCTTTGGTTATGTAACTATACTCCTATTATGTTAATGTGTGTGCGCAATTTAAGTAGTAGCTTAAAACCTATATACGCTGAAGTTACTCTACAAGAAGATATGTCAAAGAAATAATCAATCTTCCCATGTTTTCTTCCGCCTGCTACTTCTATAGCTTTTCTTCTTCCTTCCTAATTACAACCCTTAAATAGAATTCGTGCCTCATATCAAATTTACCAAGTATCATAACCCCTCCAAGTGGTAAAGATACCTCAAGACTAATGCTGGGCATAGAAGCCACAGGGCATAAATATGCAAAGAAGTAAAAAGCTAACCTTTTCAAACAATAAGGCTTCTCTCTCACTTACCAACTCTACATTTCCCTGTATGGCCCCGGAAGATGACTGGTTAGCCAGAGACAGGTAAGATTCCTCAAGGGAGGAACAACCTAAGACAGGCACAGTTGCAGGGGGGCCATCAGGTGAGAAATTGGGGATCAACAGAGGTGAGGCTTAGAACCTCACCCCCCCTGTTCTGAGAGAAATCTTCTGCATACGTGGATGTTTTATTGCCCTGGTCTAGCTTGGATTAACACATAGTCTACAGGCACACACCTGATCATCTACATTTGCTCTCTTACAACACTAAACTATGTTTTCTACCTTTATCTTGTATCTACCTACCACTTCAGCATTTTATTAAAAATAATAATAATAAAGAGAGAAATGCGGTATCCACATATAAATCAAGTATAAAAACCAAATGAGTATTCATATTTGAACTGACTGTTTAGAGTTCATAATGCATGAGCAAAACTGAAAGTTTCTGTGATGACTGCCCTTGTACTGTTTACCATGTAACTTATTCATTATGTAAGAATTTGTTCTACATGTAAGAACTTGTTTGTGATGCCTCAGAAGATTGGAGACTGACGAAAATTAGGCTTGGGGTGGATTAATGATTGTGCATTGAGCATTGACTCCCCTATACAGAATTTTATTGTCGTTAACAACCATTTGATCAATAAATATGAGAGATGCCCTCACAAAAAAAAAAAAAAAAAGGACAGACTTCCAATGGTAAAATAAATAAGTAACCGGGATGTAATGTATAGCATAAGGAATATAGTCAAGATATTGTAACAGCTTGGTAGGGTGATAGCTGGAACCTAGAATTATGTATATAAATGTTCTACCACTGTGTTGTACACTTGAAACTAATGTAATGTAATACTGTGTGTCAACTACCCTTCAATAAAAAATAATTATTTATAAAAAAAAAAAAAAAAACTGAAGAGAAAAAAATTACCACTATTTGCAGATGATATGATTACACACCTGAAAATCCAAGAAAACCAACCAGAGTAACTATTTGAATGTGCTAAGGTGGCTAGGAACAAAATTCATATGGAAACCACCACCAGCAAGCAAGGAAATATAATGGGGGAAAATGGATTGTTTATAATGGCAGTAACAATAGGTACGGGGAAAGCATGTTGTCCATAAGAACAGGCTTAAACGTAACTCCACTGGTTAACAGATCCTGCTCTGGGATAAAAACTCAGTATTATATAGCCAACGATTCTCTCTATCAGAAAACACCAGCAAGAACTTTTTAAATAGAAACAAGCTGATTCTAAAATTCAGGCATAGAAGACTATATCCTGGAAATTTCTGAAGAAAGATTAATGGCAGGAGAGGGTAGCCCCACTAGATATTAAAACATATTGTGAAACAACTGTGATTTAAACAGCTTAGAACCGATTTACAAAAAGTTAGATTAATAGACAGAGTACCCAGGAATAAACATACAAGTTTTATATTTGATAAAGGCAGTCTTTCAGACTAGAGGGAGAATGATGAGTTAGTAAATAAATAGCAGAGGTTTACTGGACAACTACCTCCACAGAGGGCTGGGTTGCTACACTATTGAAATCTTTAGTGATGTAAGATTTCAATAAACAACCAACTGAAAGGTACTGAAGAGAACACAAACACGAGAATTGCTTTGCTCTCTCTCGGTGGAGAATACTTTTCTAAGCTTTATGGCTTCCAAGAAACCATAAAATAAAAGATGGAGAAATATGACTATCTTAAAATTTCTTCAGAGCAAAAGTGCACACAGTTGGGAAAAAATACTTGCCATATGTTAGACGAGAACAGTTCTAATGTCTTTAATTTAGAAAATTCCTACTAAAAACATACTAGAAAACAATTCCCCCAAAAAATACACATTTCAAGGAAAAGGTAACTCAAGAATATCTCAGGAGAGGGGCGGAAGATGGCGGCATGAGTAGAGCAGCGGAAATCTCCTCCCAAAACAACATATATCTATGAAAATATAACAAAGACAACCCTTCCTAGAATAAAGACCAGAGGACACAGGACAATATCCAGACCACATCCACACCTGAGAGAACCCAGCGCCTCGCGAAGGGGGTAAGATACAAGCCCCGGCCCCGCGGGAGCCGAGCGCCCCTCCCCCCAGCTCCCGGCGGGAGAAGAGCAGGCAGAGCGGGAGGGAGACGGAGCCCAGGACTGCCGAACACCCAGCCCCCGACATCCGGGCCAGAGTGCAGGGCCCTCGATACTGGGAAAACAGGGCAGCAAGAACAGTGAGCAGGCACTGGAGGCTGGGCGACAGAGGACATAAGAAAAGCGCGCGACCATTTTTTTTTTTTTTTTTTGCTTTTTTGCTGCTTTGTTTTGGCGAGCGCTTTTTGGAAGTCTTAAAGGGACAGGGACCCCAATATTAGGGAAACAGGGCAGAAAGACCGGTGAGCAGAGGCCTGAGGCTGGCACCGGAGAATAAAGAAAAACGAACAACCACCTTTTTTTTTTTTTAATGAAAAAAATTTTTTTTTTTTTTTTTTTAATTAAAAAAATTTTTTTTTCTTGTTTTTTTTTGTGGTCGTTGTTTTGTTTTGGCGGGTGCTTTTTGGAAGTCTTAAAGGGGCAGGGCGGGCCACTTAATCCAGAGGTAGGGAATCCGGGATCTCTGGGCACCCTAACCCCTGGGCTGCAGGGAGCAGGGAGGCCCCTTACGGAGATAAATAGCCTCCCAGCAGCTCCTGCTCCAACGCGACTCCACCATTTTGGAGCAGCTGCCCGAGCCAGGCCACGCCCACAGCAACAGCGGAGATTAACTCCACAGCAGCCGGGCAGGAAGCAGAAGCCCTGTCTGCGCGCAGCTGCGCAGCACAAGCCACTAGAGGCCGCTGTTCTCCCAGGAGAGGAGGGCCACAAACCAACAAGAAAGGAAGTCCTTCCAGCCGTCACTCGTCCCAGTTCTGCAGACTATTCCTATCACCATGAAAAGGCAAAGCTACAGGCAGACAAAGATCACAGAGACAACACCAGAGAAGGAGACAGACCTAACCAGTCTTCCTGACAAAGAATTCAAAATAAGAATCATAAACATGCTGACAGAGATGCAGAGAAATACGCAAGAAAAATGGGATGAAGTCCGGAAAGAGATCACAGATGCCAGAAAGGAGATCGCAGAAATGAAACAAACTCTGGAAGGGTTTATAAGCAGAATGGATAGAATGCAAGAGGCCATTGATGGAATTGAAATCAGAGAACAGGAACGCATGGAAGCTGACATAGAGAGAGACAAAAGGATCTCCAGGAATGAAACAATATTAAGAGAACTGTGTGACCAATCTAAAAGGAGCAATATCCGTATTATAGGGGTCCCAGAAGAAGAAGAGAGGGGCAAAGAGATGGAAAGTATCTTAGAAGAAATAATTGCTGAAAACTTCCCCACACTGGGGGAGGAAGTAATCAAACAGACCACGGAAATACACAGAACCCCCAACAGAAAGGATCCAAGAAGGGCAACACCAAGACACATAATAATTAAAATGGCAAAGATCAAGGACAAGGAAAGAGTGTTAAAGGCAGCTAGAGAGAAAAAGGTCACCTATAAAGGGAAACCCATCAGGCTAACGTCAGATTTCTCAACAGAAACCCTACAGGCCAGAAGAGAATGGCATGATATATTTAATACAATGAAACAGAAGGGCCTTGAACCAAGGATACTGTATCCAGCACGACTATCATTCAAATATGACGGTGGGATTAAACAATTCCCAGACAAACAAAAGCTGAGGGAATTTGCTTTCCACAAACCACCTCTACAGAACATCTTACAGGGACTGCTCTAGATGGGAGCACTCCTAGAAAGAGCACAGCACAAAACACCCAACATATGAAGAATCGAGGAGGAGGAACAAGAAGGGAGAGAAGAAAAGAATCTCCAGACAGTGTATATAACAGCTCAATAAGCGAGCTAAGTTAGGCAGTAAGATACTAAAGAGGCTAACCTTGAACCTTTGGTAACCACGAATTTAAAGCCTGCAATGGCAATAAGTACATATCTTTCAATAGTCACCCTAAATGTTAATGGGTTGAATGCACCAATCAAAAGACACAGAGTAACAGAATGGATAAAAAAGCAAGACCCATCTATATGCTGCTTACAAGAAACTCACCTCAAACCCAAAGACATGTACAGACTAAAAGTCAAGGGATGGAAAAACATATTTCAAGCAAACAACAGTGAGAAGAAAGCAGGGGTTGCAGTATTAATATCAGACAAAATAGCCTTCAAAACAAAGAAAGTAACAAGAGATAAAGAAGGACACTACATAATGATAAAGGGCTCAGTCAAACAAGAGGATATAACCATTCTAAATATATACGCACCCAACACAGGAGCACCAGCATATGTGAAACAAATACTAACAGAACTAAAGGGGGATATAGACTGCAATGCATTCATTCTAGGAGACTTCAACACACCACTCACCCCAAAGGATAGATCCACTGGGCAGAAAATAAGTAAGGACACGGAAGCACTGAACAACACAGTAGAGCAGATGGACCTAATAGACATCTATAGAACTCTACATCCAAAAGCAGCGGGATATACATTCTTCTCAAGTGCACATGGAACATTCTCCAGAATAGACCACATACTAGGCCACAAAAAGAGCCTCAGAAAATTCCAAAAGATTGAAATCCTACCAACCAACTTTTCAGACCACAAAGGCATAAAACTAGAAATAAACTGTACAAAGAAAGCAAAGAGGCTCACGAACACATGGAGGCTTAACAACACGCTCCTAAATAATCAATGGATCAATGACCAAATCAAAATGGAGATCCAGCAATATATGGAAACAAATGACAACAACAACACTAAGCCCCAACTTCTGTGGGACACAGCAAAAGCAGTCTTAAGAGGAAAGTATATAGCAATCCAAGCATATTTTAAAAAGGAAGAGCAATCCCAAATGAATGGTCTAATGTCACAATTATCGAAATTGGAAAAAGAAGAACAGATGAGGCCTAAGGTCAGCAGAAGGAGGGACATAATAAAGATCAGAGAAGAAATAAATAAAATTGAGAAGAATAAAACAATAGCAAAAATCAATGAAACCAAGAGCTGGTTCTTTGAGAAAATAAACAAAATAGATAAGCCTCTAGCCAGACTTATTAAGAAGAAAAGAGAGTCAACACAAATCAACAGTATCAGAAACGAGAAAGGAAAAATCACGACGGACCCCACGGAAATGCAAAGAATTATTGGAGAATACTATGAAAACCTATATGCTAACAAGCTGGGAAACCTAGGAGAAATGGACAACTTCCTAGAAAAATATAACCTTCCAAGATTGACCCAGGAAGAAACAGAAAATCTAAACAGACCAATTACCAGCAACGAAATTGAAGAGGTAATCAAAAAATTACCAAAGAACAAAACCCCCGGGCCAGATGGATTTACCTCGGAATTTTATCAGACATACAGGGAAGACATAATACCCATTCTCCTTAAAGTTTTCCAAAAAATAGAGGAGGAGGGGATACTCCCAAACTCATTCTATGAAGCTAACATCACCCTAATACCAAAACCAGGCAAAGACCCCACCAAAAAAGAAAACTACAGACCAATATCCCTGATGAACGTAGATGCAAAAATACTCAACAAAATATTAGCAAACCGAATTCAAAAATACATCAAAAGGATCATACACCATGACCAAGTGGGATTCATCCCAGGGATGCAAGGATGGTACAACATTCGAAAGTCCATCAACATCATCCACCACATCAACAAAAAGAAAGACAAAAACCACATGATCATCTCCATAGATGCTGAAAAAGCATTTGACAAAGTTCAACATCCATTCATGTTAAAAACTCTCAGCAAAATGGGAATAGAGGGCAAGTACCTCAACATAATAAAGGCCATCTATGATAAACCCACAGCCAACATTATATTGAACAGCGAGAAGCTGAAAGCATTTCCTCTGAGATCGGGAACTAGACAGGGATGCCCACTCTCTCCACTGTTATTTAACATAGTACTGGAGGTCCTAGCCACGGCAATCAGACAAAATAAAGAAATACAAGGAATCCAGATTGGTAAAGAAGAAGTTAAACTGTCACTATTTGCAGATGACATGATACTGTACATAAAAAACCCTAAAGACTCCACCCCAAAACTACTAGAACTGATATCGGAATACAGCAAAGTTGCAGGATACAAAATCAACACACAGAAATCTGTGGCTTTCCTATATACTAACAATGAACCAACAGAGAGAGAAATCAGGAAAACAACTCCATTCACAATTGCATCAAAAAAAATAAAATACCTAGGAATAAACCTAACCAAAGAAGTGAAAGACTTATACTCTGAAAACTACAAGTCACTCTTAAGAGAAATTAAAGGGGACACTAACAGATGGAAACTCATCCCATGCTCGTGGCTAGGAAGAATTAATATCGTCAAAATGGCCATCCTGCCCAAAGCAATATACAGATTTGATGCAATCCCTATGAAACTACCAGCAACATTCTTCAATGAACTGGAACAAATAATTCAAAAATTCATATGGAACCACCAAAGACCCCGAATAGCCAAAGCAATCCTGAGAAAGAAGAATAAAGTAGGGGGGATCTCACTCCCCAACTTCAAGCTCTACTATAAAGCCATAGTAATCAAGACAATTTGGTACTGGCACAAGAGCAGAGCCACAGACCAATGGAACAGACTAGAGAATCCAGACATTAACCCAGACATATATGGTCAATTAATATTTGATAAAGGAGCCATGGACATACAATGGGGAAATGACAGTCTCTTCAACAGGTGGTGCTGGCAAAACTGGACAGCTACATGTAGGAGAATGAAACTGGACCATTGCCTAACCCCATATACAAAAGTAAACTCAAAATGGATCAAAGACCTGAATGTAAGCCATGAAACCATTAAACTCCTGGAAGAAAACATAGGCGAAAACCTCTTAGACATAAACACGAGTGACCTCTTCTTGAACATATCTCCCCGGGCAAGGAAAACAACAGCAAAAATGAGTAAGTGGGACTATATTAAGCTGAAAAGCTTCTGTACAGCAAAAGACACCATCAATAGAACAAGAAGGATCCCTACAGTATGGGAGAATATATTTGAAAATGACACATCCGATAAAGGCTTGACGTCCAGAATATATAAGGAGCTCTCACGCCTCATCAAACAAAAAACAAATAACCCAATTAAAAAATGGGCAGAGGAACTGAACAGACAGTTCTCCAAAAAAGAAATACAGATGGCCAACAGACACATGAAAAGATGCTCCACATCGCTAATTATCAGAGAAATGCAAATTAAAACTACAATGAGGTATCACCTCACACCAGTAAGGATGGCTGCCATCCAAAAGACAAACAACAACAAATGTTGGCGAGGCTGTGGAGAAAGGGGAACCCTCCTACACTGCTGGTGGGAATGTAAGTTAGTTCAACCATTGTGGAAAGCAGTATGGAGGTACATCAAAATGCTCAAAACAGACTTACCATTTGACCCAGGAATTCCACTCCTAGGAATTTACCCTAAGAATGCAGCAATCAAGTTTGAGAAAGACAGATGCACCCCTATGTTTATTGCAGCACTATTTACAATAGCCAAGAATTGGAAGCAACCTAAATGTCCATCAATAGATGAATGGATAAAGAAGATGTGGTACATATACACAATGGAATCCTACTCAGCTATAAGAAAAGGGCAAATCCAAGCATTTGCAGCAACATGGATGGAGCTGGAGGGTATTATGCTCAGTGAAACAAGCCAAGCGGAGAAAGAGAAATACCAAATGATTTCACTTATCTCTGGAATATAAGAACAAAGGAAAAACTGAAGGAACAAAACAGCAGCAGAATCACAGAACTCAAGAATGGACTAACAGGTACCAAAGGGAAAGGGACTGGGGAGGATGGGTGGGTAGGGAGGGATAAGGGGGGGAGAAGTAGGGGGGTATTAAGATTAACATGCATGGGGGGGTAGGAGAAAAGGGAGGGCTGTACAACACAGAGAAGGCAAGTAGTGATTCTACAACATTTTGCTATGCGGATGGACAGTGACTGTAAAGGGGTTTATAGGGGAGACCTGGTATAGGGGAGAGCCTAGTAAACATAATATTCGTCATGTAAGTGTAGATTAGTGATAGCAAAAAAAAAAAAAAAAAAAAAAAAAAAAGGCAGTTCCTGTGTGGTAACCTCCAACGAGTTCTATACAAGGGTATAAAGGGCATATAAAAGTGTAGGCAAAGGGTTTGTTTGTGTTTATACAGAGGATCAAAGCCTAATTGGGCTACCCCGAAAATGAACTAAGATACGATATGAAAAAGAACTTCCAACATTTGCACCCTCTGGAAGACTCATGCCAGAAGATGATCATCAAAAAACCCCAACAAAGATCCACGCACTGCTACAGCTGTAGATGCACTCATCCCACCAGTTCCTGGACCTGCCATGGGAATGAGGAAGGAGATATCTAAGCTGGCCTGTGCATACAGTAAAACAACAAAATTGGACTGGATCTATACTGTTGGAACTCAACCAAGAATTTGGAGAAGTGCAAATTGTAGCGCTCCAAAGTCTTACAACTACAAACTATTTATTGTTAAAAGAACATATGGCATGTGAACAGTCCCCAGGAATGGGTTGTTTTAATTTGTCTGATTTCTCTCAGACTGTTCAAGTTCATTTGGACAATATCCACCATATCATAGATAAGTTTTCACAAATGCCTAAGGTGCCTAACTGGTTTTCTTGGTTTCACTGCAGAGGGCTGGTAATTACAGATATGCTTTGGTTATGTAACTATACTCCTATTATGTTAATGTGTGTGTGCAATTTAAGTAGTAGCTTAAAACCTATACATGCTGAAGTTACTCTACAAGAAGATATATCAAAGAAATAATCAATCTTCCCATGTTTTCTTCCGCCTGCTACTTCTATAGCTTTTCTTCTTCCTTCCTAATTACAACCCTTAAATAGAATTTGTGCCTCATATCAAATTTACCGAGTATCATAATTCTTCCAAGTGGTAAAGATACCTCAAGAGAAATGCTGGGCATAGAAGCCACAGGGCATAAATATGCAAAGAAGTAAAAAGCTAACTTTTTCAAACAATAAGGCTTCTCTCTCACTTACCAACTTCACATTTCCCTGTATGGCCCCGGAAGATGACTGGTTAGCCAGAGACGGGTAAGATTCCTCAAGGGAGGAACAACCTAAGACAGGCACAGTCGCAGGGGGGCCATCAGGTGAGAAATTGGGGATCAACAGAGGTGAGGCTTAGAACCTCACCCCCCCGTTCTGAGAGAAATCTTCTGCATACGTGGATGTTTTATTGCCCTGGTCTAGCTTGGATTAACACATAGTCTACAGGCACACACCTGATCATCTACATGTGCTCTCATACAACACTAAACTATGTTTTCTACCTTTATCTTGTATCTACCTACCACTTCAGCATTTTATTAAAAATAATAATAATAAAGAGAGAAATGTGGTATCCACATATAAATCAAGTATAAAAACCAAATCAGTATTCATATTTGAACTGACTGTTTATAGTTCATAATGCATGAGCAAAACCGAAAGTTTCTGTGATGACTGCCCTTGTACTGTTCACTATGTAACTTATTCATTATGTAAGAATTTGTTCTACATGTAAAAACTTGTTTGTTATGCCTCAGAAGATTGGAGACTGACAAAAGTTAGGCTTGGGGTGGAATAATGATTGTGCATTGAGCATTGACTCCCCTATACAGAATTTTATTGTCGTTAACAACCATTTGATCAATAAATATGAGAGATGCCCTCACAAAAAAAAAAAAAAAAAAGGACAGACTTCCAATGGTAAAATAAATTAGTAACCGGGATGTAATGTATAGCATAAGGAATATAGTCAAGATATTGTAACAGCCTGGTAGGGTGATAGCTGGAACCTAGAATTATGTATATAAATGTTCTACCACTGTGTTGTATACTTGAAACTCATGTAATGTAATACTGTGTGTCAACTACCCTTCAATAAAAAATAATTATTAAAAAAAAAAAAAAAAAGAATATCTCAAACATAAGGAGTCTCAGTCTAAGTCTTCAACAGAGAAATGGAATGAAGTTCATAAGGAAATATAATTTCTTATCTCTCCCTTTGGCAATCTCAGAGTTTGGCTACACCACTGAGAACTAGGTATTCTTGTATATTTTTGGTGACAGTGAAAATCGTACAGCCTTTTTGGAGGGCAAATTGGAAATATCGCTCAAACTTAAAAATGCACATGCCCTTTCGACCAATAATTATGCTTTTAGGAATGTAACTTAGAGTCTTACAAACATACACATGTACTTAGTTTTCACTGAGTGCCCTTTTGTAATGCCCACATTTTTTTGCTCGGTGTGTGTGTTGACTCTGCATGTGTACATACACACACGTAATTTAAGTACTTTAACGTTAGTAGCTAGCTTCCTTTCCTGGGGATGGGTTCTGCTGGCTATGGTCATAGTGCATCATCTTGGGTATCTGACTCAGGCTGAACCAGTCTTTTCTGGGACATGGGACTGGGATTCAGACCCAAGCCGTGTCTCAGCTGGTCCCGTGAGCTGTGGATCCCCACGCCTGGGAAGCTGAGACAGAGCCAGACTGTGCGGCCCCTCAGGGACGCTCAAGAGCTCCTGCCTCTGGATTCCAGAGACTCTTGAGTCCCGAGTCGGCACACCCTGCAGACCGACCCTCCCACTTCCCATTCATGAGATCCTCCTGTATTCTTTCCATACACCCCTCCAGTCTTGACTCCTTCTTAAATTAGCTGGAGTGTTTTTTAATAACCCAAACATCCTTATCTAAGACACTCAGTATAAATCCGTACTTACCCTAGAGAAGCTGACAAATGGCTTTCTCCAAGGATTACATGGGGAATTCATGGGACAGAATTCATGACAACTCTTATATTTCTCACAGTAAGAATCTCAAATGATCTTGGAAATTAGGTAGCAAAGTTTTCTATACCCATTTCACAGATGAATAAGCTGAGGCACAATATGGTTAAGAGATTTATCCCAAAAAGAGAACTGAAGAATGGACTCCTGGATTATGTCCATGGGTTTTTTAATATACCATGCTAAAAGTGGAAATAAATTATGAGAAAAGAGCCTTTGGGCCTGCTGTTAAATCATGGAGGCCTTTTTCTCCAGCCGTGTCCTTCTGTCCGCTGCACTGCACCTGCCTGCCCCCGACGCGGCGTGTGGTCCTTACCTCCAGGCTTCTGGAAGCAGTAGCACCACTCGTTGTTAGAGAGCTTGCCGTCCTTGAAGGAGTCGCAGGAGTTGAAGAGAGGCTTGATACAGGGCTCATATTTATCCAGGTAGATGGCGTTGATCTCTGAGTGGTCCAGCAGAAGGTCATAGTTCATGTCCAGCTTGTTGAACATCCAGCCCAGGGAGTCCTTGCAGATGGGCAGGATGCTGGTGTCAAACCCTGCCAAGGGAAGGGCACGTCTCAGCTGCCCCCAAGGCCGGTCTTCCCCACCACCGCCGCCCCTGAGGCCACTTCCTTCCAGGGGCCTGGCCTCCATGGGGCACTACCGGAATATGCTGTCGGTTTTTAAATGAAACAATCGGAAATGTACTAAAACAGAAGTCAGCATTTGAGGAAAATAGGTTCTAAAGGACACAAATTCCCAATGCTAATTAATCTGTGATACAAATCGGGGTTTTCATTTGCTGGAATACAAGTGGGGAAGAGGACTACATTATAATACTGCAAACTACTATGCTTTTATATTTAGGGGGAAAATTATTTCAAAAACCCAAACAAAAGAAACTATGGTAAAAAGGAGGGCAAAGAAATGAAACTACGTGTCACTGGTGATGTCCCAGAGGAATGTCAATCGCAAGCGGTGTGAGCCCGAAGGGGAAAACCAGCTGGGTGCCTGCCTGCGCTCCCCCCTCTCCGTTTCCACAGCCCCCTCCAGAGCTGCATGATATGGAATCCAAACCGACTCAGTGATCCCTTTCTTATTTCCATAGGGGAAAAGGGGTAGTTTTCTCAAAGAATTATTTGTGTCCACACTGGGAATTGTATGCACCCAGGTAATGACACCTTGCTTGACACTCCAGATACTGGGTCTACTGTGCACATACCCCAGAGAAGGCGCGCCCCAAATCCAGACCCCATTTTGTCTTCAGAATCAAAAGCACCATGCAATTTCAAGTTGCTCCATAAGCCGGGCTGCAAGGACTAGAGTCATTTTCCCAGAAAAATAATGAAAGTTTACTTTTTGTGTTACTTCAGGCATTCTTCTAAGTACTTTATACTTAATTATGTCACTGAATCCTTATAACAGTCCTATGAAATGATGCTACATCCTCTACACTTTACAGATGAAAAATAAAAACAGAAGCTCAAACTCATAAAATGGGGGAGCTGGGATTCGAACCCAGGCAGCCCAGCCCTGAGTCTATATCCTCAATCCCTCTACTCCCAGGGCTGACTCACAGTCCTCCTAGACAGATGACATCCACTGGCTTGGGTGGCACATCTGGGGATGGGGGTGATACAGTGACTGCATTTGAGGGCCCTGATGGGGTCAGTTCCCTCTTCTGGGGCTCCTCCATGCATCACCAGGAGCCCCTGTTTAGCTGAGTATAAGATAGAGCAAAGCATACTCACCCTTTTTAAAAGCGTCTTTACAAAGGAATTTTCCCTGTCCAGAGGCCAGTAAAACACGTGTAGCACCTTCCTCTGAGTCTCCTAGAACCCTGACTTCCCCTCATTGCCAAGGCCTGTCACTTAGACTCTAAGCACCTTGAGTCAAAGACTGTTCCCTTAAGCGGCCTCAGCCAGTACACACATAGTAGGTGCTCAATAAAAGTTTTTGTTGCGAGTAGCTTTTCTAGCTACTGCAAAGTTTATCTCTCCAAACATAAAATCTTTCCATTTTAAAATGCATTGCTTTTAATATCTTAGAACACATCTTAGAAAACATCCCCTTTTTTGAGAAGAGAGAGACCATGGGACATAGTGTGGCCTCGGTGCCTAAAGGTCATTATGGAAGAATCTGTGCTGATGATGTCCTCAGGGGCTACCGAGTAAGGGAAGATCATTCACACTGATGCTAAATGGCTCCACACTTTTATATAGGAAATTTATATGAGATGCATCAATTTTATAGGATATTAACATTTGAATACATGGGAAAGAGGAGTTACTGCTGGCTGACCACCAAAAGGAAGCACAAGGCTGGTTAGGCAGTAGTCTAAAGGTCAAGCCCACCCCACACCTATTTAGAAGTTTCCAGAAGAGGGGCCTCTGTATCTGATACCTCTGGGTGGAGGGGGCAACAGAGCAGCCCTTCTAGTTGTCCCCAAGCATGTAGAGCTTCAAGCATAGTCCACGGTTTCCCCTACAGCGGCTGACACAAACACCTCTCCCTCCTGTGGCCTTGCGGGCTAACCAGTGTCATTGGTTCCTGTTTACTACTTTCACTCCAGTTGCTTCAGGACATCAAACCTAAAAGCCTCTTCCGAGACTCAGTTTGCTTCTGGCCAAGGGCAGGTCTTTCACGGGCTCCCCACTTGCCTGCAGAAGGAGTCTCCCGGGACCTGTAGCTGCAGGAGCAGCTCTCCATGCATCAATCTACTCTTTGTTGAAAGGGTTATTCAGAAAGCCCAAGGGCCTGCTGCTCTTGGAGGATCCCAGGGAAACATTTCTCTAGACCATCTGTGAATTAATTGCCCACAAACTCTCAAGCAAGCCTCCAACAGGGAAGGGAAGAAACCATCTTACTTCCCCTTGCCCACAGACAAACCAGGAACCCTTCTTCCGATATTTAGATTCTGGGAGACAAACACCATCTATTTTTCCCTTAAGATAAAAGATCTAAACAAGTGAAAGAATTGTCTCCTCAATCAATGTTCTCTACTGGGAGTTACGGCTATGAGCAGCAAAGAATAAGCAAAAATTAAGGCAATCATTCTTATTCTGGCTGAAGACTAGATGCTGGTTAAACTCTGGATCCCAACATTGTTGCAAAACTCCAAGCATTTGAACACTTGTCACTGCCGAGGCCATTCTGTGCTGATCAGTCACAGGGAGGAGAAGCCAATACCCAGTGGCCTTTGAGTCTAAGGCACTGAGAGACGGCATCAGAGCACAAATACGTGCACCCACTCTGAGTTTTTCCTGCAGCTTATGAAGAGGCTCAGAGTATGAATTTTGCCAGCTGAGTGGTAGGGGAGGAGACACTTCTCTGAGAGTTTCTGTGGAAAATAAAATGCAGTCTGACTAATGTTTACAAAGGTAGATTATCAAAGATATTTGCTTCTAACAGCTGAATGTCAGGATCAACTTCAGTGCAGCAAAGTAAAGATTGAATTACATAAATTATGTTATATCTACAGAGTTCTCTGTAGCTATTGCAAAGCAGACTGTACTCAACAACACAGAAAGAAATTCATAGTATATGGCTAAATGATAAAAGGCCAGAAAATAGTCTGTAAAGTATCTATGGTACATACATGCACACACATGGTTTCTGTATGCCAAGGAAAAAAAATTCGAGGTATACACCACAAAATGCTTAGAGTTGTTAAAAGGTTGGGGGGTATAGATTTTTTGGTATTTTTATATATACCTAATACATTTTCCAAAATGTAAATGTATGACACTTTCCGCCAAATTTTTTAAAATAGAAGTTGTATATTATTTGCAGTTCTAAGAGATGCCCCCCTCCTCCATATTGTAATATTTCTCAAACTGGGACATACTCTCAGTATGCACATTTAACAAAGTGTTTCTTTGATCATCTCCAAAATGCTACTGTTAAATCCACAATGTCTAATTACAGATGGTGGAATTTAAAATGAAATAAATTAGCAAGAGTAAAGTGGTCTTACTGCCTTGGGCTGTGTCAGAGCTGGTGGGCTTGATGACCCTGTTTGCATCCTCGTGAAGGGCTCCAAACCAGTCTTTGAGCCGGGAAGCAAGGTTCCTCAAGTCCTTGTCTGTGCAGGCTGGAGAAAAGCAAATGAAAGACAGGCTGAGTCCACGGGCCGTCTCTTGCGAGCTCTCCGCCAAACCCACGAAGCCAAAGCCATGCTCAAAACAAACCTCCTCTCCAACCGTGATACAACCACGATAGAATTCCTCACCCACACTTTGAAAACATCCCCAAGGTACTGTTACCCACGGTCGTGGAGTATGACAGAGCGCCCAGACTCCAGGCAAGCTGCAGCCTTCGGAGCTGAATTTGGACTAGGTCGATCTGTTAACCAAGCTGTAATGGTCCCGCAGCCGTGCATCAGCCCCAAAGGCCATCATGGATCCCTCTTGCTAACCAGATTAAACTTGCCATGGCCATTTGCCAGATAAGATGAGATTTTCCACCACACTCATGCCAAGAGATTCACACTCGGCAATAGCTAATGCTCTAGGAAGAGGCTGTCTGGGACACCAGAAGACCCCGGTAACACAGACTCTCAACTTCATTTTCAGCCTAAGGTTTGGTATTTGTGGATGTGACCTATTTTCCTGGCCTTTGACAGGCTGGTTTGACTTTCTTCTGTGGACAGATGGAGGCCTTCTTCATGGAAGAGTCCATGTGTGACTGTCCAGCTCATCTTTGAGGCTGTGACAGAGGAGTTAGGGCCAAGGAACATTCGTGAGTATGTTCTGAGAACAAGAGGCAGACCCTGATGGCTGGCTGGCTGGGTGCCTGCTAGGGGAAGGTCTTGGGGAGTGCTGAGCCTAGGCTTGAAGGGAAAGATCCCCAGTGCGGGGAAGGGAGCTCACTCTCCCTTGGCTCCCCGCTTGTCCCCTGGTGCTGGGCACTGAGGTCCCGACAGAGGCCTGGGCAGTGGGCCCCTGCCAAGAGGCAGAGAATCCAGCAGTGCATAAAATGGCCTTTAGCATCTGGAGGGGCAGAAATTAGTGATGTGAGAGGCCAAATCCCGATAGTAAGAAGGGAACAAGCAGTGAACCCCACAACTGTCACTTCTCCTGTATTCTAAAGCTACAAGAGGCAGGCTGTGATGAAGCCAGGCAAAATGTTGTTACAGTACAGAGCCCAGTTCTGAATGTTTCAGTGGTGCTGAGGGGATGTAGATTAAGGCTGGAATCTATGAGTACAGACAGACCACGGCATATGCTCAAGGCCTCCCACCGGAAGGCATGGGGTGGCAGTGAATGAGTAAGTCTTGTGCGAACTCCAATCCAGGCTTCAGTGCAGGCTCTCACTGTATTGGGGTGAACCTGCCTTGCAGAGGGCAGGGTATATCTTCTCTCGAAGAAAACAGTGTCACACAGATCCTGTCCTCATTTTCACAATCCCCATCTGCTTTCAGGAAAGTCCATCTCTCCTTAGGCTGGGGCTTGATGGGGAAGAGTGCCCAGCTTCCCAGACCTCAGGCAGGAAAGGTCCCCCTCACCCCGCCTGCCCTCCATCTGGGGGGACATGTCGGATGCAGGCTGGGTCTGCACCATCCCAGCACCCTCACTAAGTGCTGCCTCCACTCCCGGCAGGATCCGGATCTAAATTCTGCAAAGCAAGGAGTGCGGGGCCATTGTTTACACCCAAGTTGTGCATGGCAAGACTCTGTCTTGCTTTCAACAGCCAGGATGTGACTCTGTCTTAAAACACCAGCCAGAACACGGCCCTGAGAAGCTTCTTGACAGGTGGTGGGGGTCTAACACCTGTAACCTGGCCTCAAACGAATCCCAGATTCACCACCACAGGCTGGGCGACTCAAGTCCCTTCACCTCTCCCTGCTCAGCTTCTCATCTGTAAACACAGGATGTCATCATGAGACTAGAAATTAGACAAGGTGTGTAAGGGCTTAGCACAGCACAGGGGGCAGAGCCACTACTTGGCACATGCCAGCTGTGATGAGCACCACTGCCAGTGTCACTGTTTTTATTTTTAAATCCAAGATTTATAGGCAAGCAGAGAGCAAACATCACAGCATTGAGAATGCCAGTAAGAGAGACGCACCTAAAGGAAACTGGCTTTGACCACACAGGAGATGGATGAAAATGGATTCTGATTTTGTCTACTACAGCTGCCACTAGCCACATGTGGCTATTTACATTTAAATTCATTAACATTAAATAAAAATTGAAATTTAGTATCTCAGTAGCACCCACCCCATTCCAAGTTCTCCATCGTCACACGTGGCTAGTGACGCCATATGGGACAGCACAGATGCAGAGTATTTCCATCAGGACAGAATGTTGTGCTGGAGGGAGTTGGCTATCCCTTTAGGATGCCTAGCTTTTTGGAAATCCATCACAATGGCCTGACATCCAAAGTTGTGCCTCCATTCCTCTCCCTTCAGTCTTTACAGATGGGCTGCGTAAAGTCACAGCCTGCAGGTGACAGGAGCCAGCATCTCCTGTTAAGCCACGTACACCAATACAAGGGGGAGGAGCTGTTGCCAATGGCTGGGACTTGTGGCTTTGGTGGGGCCTTGGGAGCAGGCCCACACTCGCTGGCTTACTGGCCCAGCTTGCAGCCTTGTGGGGAGACAGCTCTCCCTTCCTGGGCTTTTGGGTATTGCACGGCTCTGAGCAGGAGAGGATGTGGTCTGTGTTTCTGTGGGGGATGGGATGTAGAAATGGGGATGAAAATGGAAAATTAACAACATCTATTTCTTCTCGATTGCCGTGCACACCATCCGTTCTAAGTGTTCTCAAAGCAGACAAAATTGCCAAGTCAACTTGCAAAGAAATGAATCCCCACCTCACACTGCAGGATAAATTAAACCGTCGTGTTTAACTAAACTCTGCGGGATGTGCAGGTAATCTGTATCTTCAGAAGACTGCCGGGTTTCCCACAGGCTTCCCAAAGCACACGGGCTCTGGATGGCTGATAGAATCCAGCACTGGAGTCTTAAAAAAGTGAATGTTACTCAGGGAGAAATCTGCACACAGGAGGCCACTGGCTTGGGCAGAGAGTGATCAGAAAGCCGAAATGGAGGCAGGAGGCACTCAGTTACTGGGCCCTGTTCACCCCGGGGGTTCTCAACTGAGTGGTCCTTGTGAGGAGAAAGTCAGGCACAGTCGGCCTGGAGCTAGATACACCCAGAGAAAAAAGAAAGACAAACAGCCTGCGGAGGGCTTTTTGTTCAGATTTGGTATTCTAGCCACAATGGACAGGCCGGCACTGCGAGGAAAATGCCTGCCATTTAAGGGGCCTGTCACAGCCTTGGATGAAGGGCTGAGGACTAATGATTTCAGAAATGGGGGCACCGAAGAATACCTCCCACATACTCAGTTGCTTCCTGGGGGAAAAGTGGTTTTTGTGGGGAGAAAAGCGTAACACCATTCCCACCTGCCATTCTCCCGTGCTGCCCTGAGATGGACAGTCCTTGGGATTCCTAGAGACAGATGTCTAATGGTCTCTGCATCCCTTGGTGAGAGGAGTGGGGTACCCACCACCAGCATCACCTCTTCAGAGGAAAGGATGGTACTACCGCAGGAAGGGGTCCGGTTCACTCGTGCAGGCCACCCCCTTTTCCACTGCAGTCCTTCCTCTGCAGATGACTGCAGCCCGTCCTGCGTGTTCCCCCACCTTCCGTTCTGTTCCCTGCACGCAGCCTGAGCTCACATTTGTTTAGCTCTAATTGCTCTCATTCTCCCAGTTGTCTCTGCCCAGCATTCTATTCCTCAGGGTTTCCATATTTGCCCTCTGGTTTCTACAGCGTACTGCCCATCTTCTTACACAATCTCCTTCTGCACCAGCGTGGCCGCTGTGTGGCATCTCTGAGATCCGCTAACCCCGCCTCCGCCTCCGTCTGCAGTGGGAAGATGGCACTACCAGGCACTCATATCCTCAGGGCAAACACCTGGGAGCCTTTCTGGATTCCGACAGAAAGTTCCCTGCTTGTTGCTGCCCGTGCTCCCTTCCTTCCAGTGCAGGTCACGCTCTTACCTCCCGCCTAATCGGGCTCCTGTCTGGTTCCCCACATCCCCCTCTGCATCCGGCGGCCAAAGCCAGCTTTCTAAAACGATCAAGTCACTTCCCCACTCGGCTGCTTCGGAGGCTCGCAGTCACCCTGCAGGCAAGTCCGAACTCCGTAACGGGACCCGGGGGACCCTATCGAGGCACACCTCTTCTCCATCTTGCTGATGCCAACTCCTCCATCAGATCTCTGCTTTTTGGAAGAGGAAAGGTATTTCCTCTCAGAGGATTGTCCTAATCTTCCAAAAAGGTGAGTTTTCCTTTTCATATGCTTTGAGCGTCTTTGTCCTCAAGTGGCACACGTCACATCTGTGACTTCTCACCCAGTGCCCCTCTCTCCCTCTAGCTCACAGCAGCGTAACACCCTCTGAGTCTGGCACAGCCCTTAGGGCCCAGCATCTTACCCAGTCAGTTCCTGGCAGGAAGAAAGCTCTCCACACATGGTTATTAACTGAGTATAATAACCCTCTTGTTGCCTTTGGTAAACTTCAATTTATCCATCTCTAAAATGGCATAATATAGCTTGACTTACAGCATCATTGCACGGAGTAACATAGTATCAGTAACACATTGCTCACGGCTACTGGCATATAGCAGGGACTCAATAAATTTCTGGTCCCCTTTGTATCTCCCAACTGTCTGCATAAAATGTTAGAATTTTATTGTTATGCTTTTTTTAAGCCTGAGGAGATGTCTGTGATATCAAAAATAGCATCTCTCCTTTATTCTATAGATGGGTCAGTAGAAGTCTGAGGGATTCAGCTCGTAGTAGATGCCTCCCTTCTCCCAAGGAGAAAGCTCGTATTTCCCCACACCTGTAATCTCAGCACTTACTCTAAGGACAGATGCATGGTAGCCCTTCAAAATACACGTACTGAAATATACATGAAAGACGTATGAATGAAGGGTCCCACCAGTTACTAACTCCCATAGTCGAAGAGCTCTCAAGTGGCAGAGACGGGGCTGGGATGCAGGCTGCTTGCCGCCCTGCTGGAGGCCCATCTCTCTGGGGGCCCATCTGGCCCTTGGATTGGCTGGGCTTGTGGGTAGCCAGCGCTGCCTGCAGTAATCACTACCCTTGGTCAGCTCGGGGTTGAATAAAAATCAAATTATGAGGCCCCCAGGTAAAGGAGGCTCTGCCAGTGGCGCGGGTGATGCAGCGGGCTGAGCGAGAGGGCGCAGGGCCGGCAGGCCCCCCGCCTTCAGGAGCTCTGGCGGAAGAGCGGCCACCCTGCAGGAGGCGGGTGCACAGCCTGTGCCTTCCTGTTACGCCCCCAGAGGCATGTGTCCCCGGTGCAGCCGCTGGGGCTTCATCAGAGAGCAGTGTACATTATTCCAAAGTGTACGGAAAGACAGCTCTCTCCCCCAGGGACGCGCAGGGCTCAGGCAGAGACGGGCCCGGGTAATTTGGGGGTCTCCCAGGGGGCTTTCCTTTCTGTGTGGAAATATGAACAAAAGGCAATAAGGAAGTGTAGAAAAGGCACGCACAGCCTCTGTGCAAGGTCTATGGCTCTGGGAAGAAAATGTGATCAACTTTTTCTACCTGGGGCCTCTTCTCCCCATTCTACCCAAGGCTTGGAGCTTTAAGGGGCTTAAAGCTAGACTGGATTTGAATGCAAAGGGTTCACACAAAGTGGAGAGTACATCATGAGTGACCCAGCTGACGGGAGAGAGGAGACACTGTGGCGATACTACAGGGCAGAAACGCTGTTGCAGGATGACTGCAGCCCTGGTGGGATTCTGAGGCAGGAAGGGAGCGGTGCTCTCATTATGAGTATTTGCTTGTGGGCATTAGCCCAGCAGGGCCAGAGAGAGGACTGCTGCTTGCTTGAGTGTCAGTAGCCTGGCTCTGCCTGCCCCCTAAGCCCCCATCACTCCATCTTCCCTGGCTTCTCTGTCTTCCTTCAGACAAAGCCAAGGGCTAGTGAAGAACTGGTGAGAAATTTCGAAATCGGTAAGGGTTTTGGAAGGAAGGAGACAGAATTCAGGAAAGCCAGGCTTCTTTGAAAAATGTTCACAAGGGCCATAACCGGTGATCCAGGCTGGTGTCAGCTTATGACTTTGGAGGCTGAAGGACACTCTAAACAGCCCTGAGAGAGGATTAGGCAGAAAAGGGAAAGGAAACAATCAGAGGTATAAAAAATATTTAGGAGTTGATATAAAAAGTGGAGTTATGGGGGAACACAGTATTCAAAGCTACAATGTTAATATCAAATAGAGTGAGAGTATGTCTGTGTGTCACAATCTAAACACCCAGTTGGGGATGTTTGCAATGGCAAATCTGAGATACAAGCCTCACAGGAGCTCTGCGAACCTCTGCTAGGGAACCAATTACTGACATACTCTTGCAACTCATGAAATCCTTCAGCTGAAGAGCCAAAGGAGAAAAACCCCACCTGTCACTTGGGGCGACCTCGCCCTCCCACCCCGGCCTCACTAACGCTTAGCTCAGGGCTCTGGCAGAAGCTAATATGAAAACAATCAAAGTTTAATTTAAACTTTAGTGCCTCTGAAGGTGATTAAAGAGCTGGGCCAGACTGAAGTTCTCTCTGGAGCAGGCTGGGAGGCCTCTCAGAAAAGAAGACCTGGTGCTGGCCCTTTTCAAACCAATCTCCTTCAACCCTCCTAGGCACTGTTGTGCATAATTACTTAATCAGAGCAGCACTGGATCAATGCACTCAGAGTTTTTGCAATTAGCATCTCCCGTAAAAGGTCCAGCTGAGCCTTCTTCAGGGCAGAGATTAGATGCCGGGCAGAAACTGGTTTGGAGCAAACATGAGGATGCCTTCCTGATCCTCCTTGCCCAGGGTCATCCCTCTGCCACATTATCCTCAGGCTGCTGGCGGCCTCTGGGCACATGCCAGCTCCTCTTCCCCACAGGGACCCTGAGACCCCTGTGCTATTGCAGGCCCACCACCCAGCACGTGTCCCTAGGTTGGGGATATTGCAGGGACCCTGACAGGGGTGCTGCACTCTGGGGGAGCTTGGAAAGGGTGTGGGGAAGGAGCAAGGCTACAACTCCTTTGGGGACATGGGTGCTAATAAACTGGCATCCATGTAGATGAGGGTGGATTTTGCTTAGCAGAGTTTTAGGAGCAATAACCAGAGCCATTCTGCTTTAAAGCAATCCTGGGGCAGCAGGAGAGAGCAACTAGGCTCTGGAGAAAGAGCTGAGGTCAGATGCAAGCTCTGCCATCCTAGCCAAGACTGGACAAGTGACCTTTCCGATGTTCAGTTTTCTCCGCTGCAGAATGAAGGTGCTAAAAGAACTAGCTCATCACATGCTGTCGAAGATTAGACTAGAATGTGCCTAAGTGCTCAGCACTAGGTGACCAATGGTACTGATCCTTGTGTTCGTGGACACAGGGCAGCATGGTGATCCACCAGATGCAGAAGAATGGGAATCAAGACCATGCATGTGGTATTTTCACATGAAGTGACCCCCCTGAAGCCAGCAAGATATAGTTCTCTTCTGTTGTTTTTCAGAGGTTAGACAACATCTCCAAGGTCCTACAGGTGGTAAATGGGATTCACACCCCAGTCTCCTAATCTGAGGTTCACTTGATCTGCTCACATACCATAACCCCAGGCTTGCACTGTGATCCCCCCCAGGGCCCCAAGAGCAGGATGAGAGCCTCTTCTGCCAGACAAAGATCATGCCCTTGAATCGGGGGGCCAGAACCACATCACCTTGTCTACACGCAAGCAGGCAGCCACACTGCAGCTCAGAGGTCAGGCTTCTGGGTCTGACAGTCCTGGGCTTGAATACCAGCTCCCAGTGTGCAAGTTGTTTTTCATGTAAGTGACTCCTCTTTTCTCTGCCTCTGTTTGTTCATCTGTAAAATGGGGATAATAACCATACCACCCTCTCTGGGTTGTGGTGAAGGTTCACCGAGTAGATGCAGCTTGCAAGAGCCAACAGGCAGCTGCCGCCATGCCCCCCAGGGAACCTTCAGGAGCTGGCGGAGCTGGCGCTGCACACCCCGGGGAGCTCAGAGATGGGGAACTCCCAGCCACGAGCAGTTTTAATGACAAGAAACACAACTGAAGCTTCCTGGGGATTTTTAAAGTTTACCCAAGGTGAGTTCCCATTTCTTACTGGCGGTCATCTAACAGAGATTTGAACTAGGTTACACCTGCACAAAGTAAATTGAATTATTATGTGTAATTCCAGCTTTTACTTTTCAGTGGCTAAAACATCAATACACATGCATGTTCTCTTATCCTTAGAGAATGTATCACTTTATTTAAAAACAGGCATGAGCATAGAAATTAGGGCCCCATTACACAGGAGCTTGCTAATAAAGTCCTTCTGAAAAAGCAATCTTTGGAAGAGCTTAAAATACTGACACAAAACTTGGAGGAAGATGAGTTAAACTAATTAATGGTACAACCTACAAGCAAAGGCAGATAAATTTCCCTTTTGAGCCCATTAAGACTATTCTTAGTAACCTGATTTGAGGACACTTTAATGTTTCCCTTGATTCTAATGATAATCCTCCATCTTAAAAAAGAAATACATTGCACTACATTTGTAAATGAGCATTAGTGGAGTAACACTTACATTTCCCCCTGAATAATCTAGAGTAGGGAGGTTAGCTAGAGGAAATAAGCTTTTAAAACTTCTAATACAATCCACAGTTACACATTCTGGACTAAAAAAAAAATTTGAATATGCAAAATATCGGCTAGAAATGCCAAACCCGGGCTTTAACTGTGTTTCCCAGGTAGTGGGTAAGCATTTCTCTACATGGGAAACCTGGAATAAATGAGTACTGTAGAAAACAGCATCATAACCAGAGGCCTTACTGAAGGATTTCACGGCCAACCAGACTTCCTAGGCCCTCGACTAATGCAGGTTAAACTGGAGCTATGACAACCGTTGTTCTGGGTCGTGAGCGGCAGCTGCTTCAGGACAAGGTGTGGGATTCAGGCTCAGCCCAGACGGCTGGGAACACTGAGGTGGGCGGAGCCCAGGGAAAGGAGCTGGGCTGGTGATGGTCCCCCTGAGGGCCACTGCAGAGAGGCAGATGAAGGGTCAGGCCAAGAGAAGTGGCATCTTCACTTAGCGTTTTGTTAATGTGTGAGCCCAAGTGTCTGATGACAGTCAGGGAAAGCTTCCAGGAGGAGGCAACCAATTTGAATGAGGTAAATTATTTCTAAAGCTGATTTATACTTAAGATTAGCTTTGCTCAAATAAAACACACCAACTTTAGCATGATTAGATCTAATTTAAATTACAAACATATATAAAGGTCAAACATGTAAGTGTATGTTTGTGTGTATATATATAAAAGATATATATACATATATGATCTTCTGTATGTCTGCCTAAAGATACTCCAACATGTTACACATTATATAAATGTTCATATACATTCCAAGGACTGTCTTCTGACCAGGTAGCAATGACTGTTCCAGGACTGATACATAAGCCTGTATCTGAAAAGGTTTTAGTGACAGAAAACATATTTTTAGGGTACATATAAGATGAATCTCCATTCCTAATTGGCAATTTGTGTCCAGTTTAATCTGTTCAAATTTAGTGTCCAAATCTGGCCATTATTAAAGGTAATTTAAGTTTCTATGTTTGTTAATTCCTAAAGTACCAATACATGCATGTACGTTTTTATCCTTGAACATGAAATAAGCTTATATTGTCATTCAATGGGGCAGGAAGTCACAAAGGACTGACTGAGGACCATGAATGCCACACTTGGCATTTGCAATCTGACCCTGATGGCTGAGAATGTTCAGGGAGCATGAGATCGCTTCTTTAATTTGGGGTTCACAGGAGGTCATGGGCGTACATTCATTCACAGACTAGGTGGGGGACCAGGAGTAGATTTAGGCCGAACGCAGAGAATCCTGAGCTCCTGTAAGTTCCTCCCCACCACTGCCCCCTCTCCTGGTCTAGAGTAGATGGTGACATGGGTACATTGTGACTTGGGTATATGGACTGATGGGAAGGATGGTGGCAGCACACCCTTCTTGTGATGAAGGTCCAGTACCTCCAGGTCTGGCATCTAGGGTCAGAGGGTGAAGGCTGGAGCTGGATCGAAAACTCCCAGCTGGCACTGAGGCCAGAACAGAATGGACCTGGAGATGCCAGTAGAGATGCAGCCTGGCATATTCATTCTGCTGGACAAATGGATGGAAGATCAGGATAGATAAAGGAAGACCTAAGGAAGAACTGCCTCCTGAAACCACAAAGGGCACCTTCAGCTACTCCAAACCTGCCAGGCTCAGTGTTTGACTCGCTATTCTTTTCACCCCTCAGGTCATGCAACCCACTCTAAATTCATCTCCACTCCAGAAGCCTTGGGACATGAGTGGGCACAGTGACTTGGCATGAAAAGAGTATGGCACCCAAGCCTCAAGGGACCTCCCGAGAGCTTGAGAGGATCATGTGATTGACACAGAGGTGAAACAGTGGCTATGACCATTTTAAGAAACACTACTATATCTGATCAAAATTGACTGTTCAGAGATCTAATGTCTAACAAGCCAGCAATACCCCTCTTCCCCTCCTAAATATCATATATAATCAACAATATAAACAGAGAAAGAATCAAATTCGATTTTCAGTAAAATGAGGAGATATAATCCCCTCACTTTGAACAATATAGCAGAAGCCACCGAGATGGAAGTAAACTGTACAAGTGAGCCAATAAACCTAAAAAATATGCTTCTGACAGGCAAAGGGTTCCTCCTGGAGTGACAGACCAACATTTCCTGTTCAGCAAAAACTAAGGGATCTGAAGGAAAGGACAGGGCACAGATCAGGCAGAAGTTGCACAGGAAGAAAACCCAACAAGAAAGCAGAAAATGACTAAAGTGGTCTGGGGCGCAGTCTCAGCAAAGGCCCATGAAACTGTTCATCCTGTAGGCAAGGGGCTTGCTCCAAAGTCTAGCAAGAGAGATGGAGACAGAGTGCACACAAATGATGAGAGAAATCCTCTCAGGCCTGATCTGTTTCATAAAAACAGAAAAGACAGCACAGAGCAGCCACTTTAGCGGGAAGCCATCTGCCGCTGGTGACTCACTGAAGCAGAGGGCTTTTGGTTTGTGACGTCTACCAAGCAGATGCTTTGCTCCCCTTCCATCCACAGAACTTCCTCTTGAGTAGGTAGGCCCTTAAAGGCTACCTTGTTCCAATAATTCTTTTTAAAAGCTGCTGGCACATTGATAAAACATATATATATAAAGGAAAAATTGTGAAAAAGAGCAGGAACACTCAGCAGAAAAATGGAAAAGGGGAAGATGTGGACCAAGTATAACACCATGGATTAAAATCAAACAATCACCTTTATAAAGAAAGACAATAAAACTGTCTACAAGAGCCGACAGGAGAGATGAAGAGAACCAGAGGAGATGGCATGTGCGTGTTTAGTCCCCAGGAAGGAAGCAGAAAGAAAAACCGAAACCATCATAAAAATGAAGCCACATGGGAAGGAGCACAGGGGAGTACAGACAGCATGGAAAACTCAGTTTTCTCAGTAAGAAAGGAGAGTGGCTGAAATGAGAAGAGTGGACAACGTGAAAAGGAAATAAGGAATCACAGAAGATTAGAGAGTGAAGGACAGCTGTAGAGAAGAGGCAAAGAATCCCTGCATGGGCGTAATGCAAGCCCGTGAAGAAGCAAAAGAAAATAGTGGAAGTGGACATATACTTAAAATACAATTCATTAAACCATTCCTGAAATTAAGAATTGAATCTACATATTGAAAAGGCACACTCTTAGAGAAAATCGACCTGGAAGGGTCAATACTAAGGTCTATCCTGATGAAGTTACTGGGTTTTAAAAATAAAGAAATACTGACAGTAGCAGAAAAGATACCCAAGTAACCTGAAAGAAAAAGGAAATAAGGCTGTCCTCAGATTTCAAAACAGTTCTATTCAAAGCCAGAAGCCAGTAAAGCAATAGCCACAAGATAGTCAAGGAAAGGAAGGCTTTTATCTGCACCTGAGCTCCCTTCCGAGAGTAAATACTACAGAAAACCCATTTGGAGCATGCAGTGGCTCAGGGAGGGCTGTCCCCGGGAACCCTGCAGAGGCGCTACTAGAGACTGTGGCCAACTGTGGAGATGACTTGGGAAATGCATTTATTTAGGAATGAGCAAAGGTGGAGAGCTGGGTGACAGATAAGAATGCTAGTGCTATATGCCCAGACGATGAAGAAATGATACAACTACCAAGGGGAAAAATCATAATAAAGGAGGGGGAGAAGATATAAAGTAGGGTGAGTTGGCCAGTGGCGCTCATATATAGTGGTTTGGGGGTCAGAAAAAATCCTCAAAAAATGACAAATCAAGTAATAGAAGAATGAATATATTGAATAGAACAAAGGTAAAGCCTAAGAGGATAACTATATTAACTATTATCAAGTGAAAGAAGAAAAAGAGGGGAAGGAGAGAAAAACCCTATTAATTTTATCACACTTTTAAAATAACATCCGTGATTATCAGAAGAATTATACACACACATGCCCTCTCCCACCCCACCCCACCTCCAACACACACACAAAGAAAATAGTACACCCAGTGGGGGAAAAATGAAGGAAAACAAAAAATAATATAGTTTTAGGACCACACATAATTTTTTACACCAATAAATCTAAATGGGTTAAAATTTACCTCTTAAAAGAATTAAGATTTTATTTTCAGACTGGGGTCCCAAAGAAAAACCTAATTCCGTGTAGATTGCAAGAATCATAATGGCAACATGATGCAGAAAAGTTGCTAGGTATTTTGACTCTAAAATTCCACCTTGGGACTAAAATCTATAAACATGAAATATGTGCATTTGAAATAACATATATAAAGCTGACCACTACTGCATTGTTTGAAATAGCAAAAATCTGGAAATAATTCAGATGTCCGTAGTTAAATCCACCCAACGCCCCCAATGGAAAATGAGATAGCTATTTGTATGATATTAAGGATCTCCAAGATATATTAAGTAAAAAAAAAGCAAAGTACAGAGTGTTTCATATGTTACTATCTGTGATAAAAGGAGGGAAATAATCTGTATTTGTGCTTAACTGCTGTGTGCATTAAGAATCTCTTCAAGGACATACAGAAAACTAGTAATAGTGGCTTCTGTTTTGTTGGGAGGTGGGCACTGGGCAGACAGTAGGCAGGACTGGAGAGCTCCTACATTCCTCGTAAATCTTCTAGGTTGTGATGTGAACATATACCGCTTTGAAAAATGTAAGTCTATCTCCTGGTCTGTTTCCCCCACTACGCGGAGTGCTCCTGAGCACAGGAACCTGTGCCTACTCTCCACTTGTTTCCTCAGCACTGAACTCAAGCCCTGCAACAATGCAGGAGGCCGTATGCTGAGTGAATGAACAAATGAATGAACAAATGCAGTGCGGGGCCACAGCCCCACAGTGGGAAAAGGTCCCAAGAGACCTGTTAGCTGTGTGACTCCCGAAAGTTTGCACCTATCCATCAGTTCTGAAGCCGCATGCTAACATTCTTCTTTTTAATCCAAGGGGGGAACATAATCCCTGAACGTGGGATTTTGTAATCAACACGTGTGTGCTGTTCTCCCTCCTGACACGTGACGTTGGGCAG
Source organism: Manis pentadactyla (assembly GCF_030020395.1). Classification (NCBI taxonomy): domain Eukaryota; kingdom Metazoa; phylum Chordata; class Mammalia; order Pholidota; family Manidae; genus Manis; species Manis pentadactyla. The sequence continues at coordinate 98,087,100 of NC_080031.1, forward strand.
GCCTGAATTCAATGCCAGAGCTCCCTGAGTCAGATGCTCTGGGGGGATGAACACGATTAAGACATGACCCTTGTCTGGTGCTCGTTCTCCCCTCTCCTTATTTGTAAGAGGAGAACGTTTTCCATCCACTGAGTTGGTAGAATTTTAACAGTGAAGACCTGAGCCGCTCTCTCCCCCAGAATACTCTTTCCTGAAGAACCAACGCTGAGTTCCAAGCATGAGCTCATCTGTGAAATCCTCTCTCCACCCACAGAGGATTCAGCTGCCCCTTCCTCGGGCGGCCCCAGGGCCCTGCACTGGCAGTCTGCTTCTCTGTGCCGTGGCACAACCTGTGGCACGGGTTCTGGCCTCCTTGAACTGACCCAGCGAGGATTCTGCGGCTGTCACATCTGTACTTATCCTCAGCTCCCGGCAGTGTCTGGTTAAAAGTAGGCATGGAGACATGTTTGCAGAAGGCACAAACCAAACGCTGCGAATACTCTGAGCTGGGTGAGACACTGCTTCCATCACCATAAAAGCACCAAGAATAAACCTAAGGAACAGGCCAAGTAAGAAAGTGACCAGTGTGTGCCTTTGAGGATGAGGGGGAGAGCATAACCATCAAGACAAATGACTTCCATCCAAAGAAGACTTGCCTTGGGCAGGGGGGGACAAGATGAAATGCTTGTGTCCCTGACTCCATGATGCTGGCTGTATACAGAGATACCCCTTGTCTCAGTGAAGCCTCAGGATGCCTGGGAGGTGATCCCTTTATCTCCACTTCACATCCAGGAACAGCCTGGCCTACGCAGGTCAGAGACGTTGCCCCTTCTCACCAAAGCTGGCATCTGAACCCAGGACCAAATGAATCAAGCCCATTCTCCCCACCTGTGCTGACCTGCTTAGGGGGAGGATGGCCTAATTGATTCTACTGCAGATATCACACTGCCTCCTGCTGTCCGAGGGAAGAATTACAAGAAAGCCTGGCAGCTCCGGATCCAGGGCTCCAGAGGCTGAAATCAGGCCTGTGTGCTTACAGATTGGCTTCAGCCAGCCCAGCAGCCGCCAGGGCCCCCTCTGGGTTCTCACTTTCATGTCTTTTCCCACTGTGATTGGGAGATGCTAGAAGGACTCCACACACCTGGCCTGCTGCAGTACCGGCTTCTCACTCCTGTCTGGGTAGTTACCACTAAGTAATTTGGTTTATCTGTGTCTTCAAGAGCTTATTTGGAAACCATGGAACACCGCTTACAGAAAATTAAGCTCCATTTTTCGTAAGCATTCAACCAGGAGCGCAGGCAGGAGATGGTGATTTGGAGGTAACTGGCTTATGCATATGTAAACATGATGCATTTAGCAAATTACGTAGACTTCACACTTCAGAGCATTGAAGAAAACAAAGGTACCTTCCAAATAAATTTTAGAGCAATAGATTCATTCTGAAAGGAATACAGAATTACTGGTTTGTAAGAACAGTTGGACTTCAATACAAGTGGAAAATAATGGTTTATCATGTAGAGCACAGGGTGGGAATGATCAGAATTTGAACAGGGCTAATTTTAAATGGTGTTAAGGGGTCTCTAAGGACTTCAAAGAATTACAGCCCGTAAGGTGCCTTGAGATTGAATTCATGGTGTGATGAAGCTGTGCATTTCCAACTCAATTCCGCTGTGACTCCTCGGGTTCCACACAGTTTCCCAGCATACGGCTTTCTCCCTGGACCTAGACAGAAAATTCTAGATCTACCTTGAGCTCAAAAAGCATTGCACGAGTTAAAGAGCCACTGCAGTGTATTACATCCCTTTTCCATTATCCACTAAGACCTGTTGTCTCAGTCCCTTCTGATATCTCATCAGCAAGAAATTGCACTGAAAATGTAATTACAAGCATCACCCCACGAGGGGCCCTACAAGCCAGCATTGCGGACTTTAGAACTCTTGGGCAGGGCAGGGCAGAGCGCTGGGCTTGAGGGGTTCCAATCCGCAGCCCGAGCAGAGTGGCTCATTCGTCTGCAGGCATAGCATCCGAAGGCCCCACTACCGCGCAGTCCTTGAACGGCCAGCTGTGGACTCTAAGAGACAGGTGGGCCAGCGCAGCTCAGCTGGTGTCCCTTTCACCAGTATAAACACCAGCAGTAACACTATGTCCTAAGAGCTGCCATGTATTAAACACTGACTATAGCCAAGAACCATGCTGGCTAGCACTTTGCCTTTTCACTAAACTCTGGTGATAACTCATCAGTCATCATTTCTCTTACCGATGTGGAAACTGAAACTAAGGGAGGTTAAGTGACTGCTTTTCTGGCTGCCATTGACAGCTTATATGACAGGTGCTATACACACAAGCATGGCCTCACTGAATCATCACACCAATTGTCTACGAGGAGTGTTTCATTCATATCCATGCCCCAGGTCGTGAGCCAGAAGGAAGTGACATCCCACGTCTAAGGTCAAGCCAATAAACGGCAGAGCTGGAGTCACATCAGGCCACCCCCGCAGCCAAGTCTGTCCTGTGCTCTCACTTTTTTAAATGACGTCCCCAGACAATGAGGCAGAGCCCAGGGAAGGCGCAGGCTGGGCCTGCTGGTCTCTGGTGCCAGTACTTCCCCTTTCCTCTCCCTCCCTCTCTCCCAAACACGCATGCCACACACACACACACACACACACACACACACACACACACACACAGATTCCAAGAGACAGATTCATAAATCGTCACAACTTTCTGAGGCAGGCACTGTTATTATGGTTTGCATTTTATAGCTGTGGGGACTGAGGCTTGCAGAAGTCACATCGACTACTCCACTTCAACAAAATATTCTGTAGCAGAGCCAGGGTTTGCACTAAGGCTGTCTGTCTCTGGGCCCTGTCCTGTGAGCCAGGAGGCCCTACAGCTAATCTAATAATTAGAGACATGGTATTGACGGGCCAAGAGCTGGTTCTAATTAAGATTCTGTTTCAGGATCAGGAACATACACTGACAATTATCACCGTTTAGTAGATTTTTATATGAGACTTAAGCAGGCACAGATGGCTGCAAAGATTCATTTGTACTATTACAAACAACCACAATGCTTATAACACTAAAAAAAAAAAAAAAAGGTAGACACACATGTCCAGTGATAGGGCTTAAATTAGGGTTCACAAATACATTAGAAAACCCAGAAGCCATTAGCAAGTATGACAGAAGGATTTAAGATGTAGAAAGTGTTTATAACAAGTGAAAAAAGCAGAATATAAAAGTGTGGCTTGGTGTCATTTCTGGGGCATGAAATGGGTAGCGTGGACCTGGGGTGGGAACAGAGACACAGAGGCAGGGGGAAAACACACAGCGCAAGGTTAATAAGCACAGGGTCCCCACGTTCAAGCATCTTTGTCAGCACTTTTTCTTGTTTTTTGCCTGTTAATGTTTTCTAATTGCCTATAATAAACACATATCCATTCTTTTGTGATTTTTAAAGAGTTGTTTTTTAGGTCTAAAAGTTTATATGTAAGACAAAAAGTCCAATGGGTTTGGAGTATGCAGATGCTTCCAGAAAACAGTTTCATGGGGAAATCCATTTGGCAAGCAATTCTCTCCCTGATGACTTGTACTGCATAATCTCAGGTTGAATTGTGTTTGTTTAAATTTGCTTAACCTGGAGGCTCCCAGATTTATACAACCACCAGACACTTTTTCTGTGTAGAACATAATATCTTGCAGCTCTGAGGGACCGGGTTTGGGAAATGTTTGCCTACAGATCATTATTTATTCATCTCCACCATCTATGCACTGTGCAAATGCCAATCTCTCCCTCCCAGGAATTCCCTGTTTCTATCACCTGTGACACTAATGAATTTTTCCTTTCAGTATCTCCCATAAATACCTTCAGAATTTAAGTAAGAGTGGAAGAAATAGTCTTACTCCTTTTCGACTTCAGACACCTGGATCTGTAGACATCATCTCAAGTCCAAACACTTTGTGATGCATGAAATACTTCTTTAATTGCCGCTGTGCTAACACAAGTGTTATCACTGAGTGGCACACTATTTTTTTTTTTTGAGAACATGCTGGGAGCCATATTAGGGAGCCCGAGTACTACACAGAGATGAGCAGGAGGCTGAGACAGTGGTGGCCTCACAGGGTGGAGTGGTGTGCAGTGGGGCAGCAGTGATGGCTCTGACTATGTGGTTCCTTGTTGAACCCAGTTTTCCTTGGCCATGTGGTCCCCAGTGGTGGTGTGCCCTGAAGACATTCAGAGTCACATGTATGTACTTGCTAGTCCATGGGTGGGGGTCTCAGGGCATCCACACTTGGGGTCTTGATGGAAATGTGGCCTCACACATAGCTGATGAGCCAGTGAAGCCTGCAGCATCCAGATTAGAGGGAGTGCCCTGGATAGAGGGAGGGGGGAGCCCCTCGGGGCCTCCGAGCTCTGTCTAGGAAAGGGACTTCCTGTGTCAATGTGCCTGCGCTTATCATCCGTAATGGGATATGTACATAGCTAAGACTCAGTCATCCAATTTTCTATCTCAAGGGATATAAAAATCCTGACAGGTTTAAATTCCTGTAAGGGTCAGGGTACACGTCTCTTGTTCAGTTTGAGCTCCTCTTTAAATCCTGTGTAACGATGTGAAAACCCCAATGACTCCAATGGAAACCACTCCTTTCTCTGGCAGTGGTTATTCTGTATGAAGCAAGGGTTTCACCGAGAAAGCCTGGCAGGGTGAACCAACAGCAGCCAAGTTCATCTGGAGGCAACTTCTCCGAGATGGATGATTCAGAGCCTATGAAATGAGGCTGGAGCCGATTCAAACAGCCTCTTTGGGTGAAAGTGAATTCCAAAAGACTCATTTTTCCACTTTACCAAGAGGTGGCTTAGTAGCTGCAAGAAGAGTCTGTCCTGTGGCTGTCACATCAGTATTGGGGAAGAGAAACTGGTCTGACCTGTAAAGAGCAGAGCAGGGACCCAGGCACTAGCGTCAGCAGCAGTCACAGTCATGCTCAGGACACAGTTCCCCAGCCGAGTCACTTCTCCCAGAAAGAAGGCTGAGGGAGCCCAAGGGCCTGCTGGGAATAAGTCGGGGCCCTGGGAGCTCTTGCTTCTGACTCTGTCGCTCCCTTGCCAGGTCTCAGTGGGGAAGGACGGTCTGCACAGCTGTGTGCACACATGAATGGCTCGGGCTGCAGTGGACAGTCCCATCCCACCCTCTGCACTCACTCCCCATACGCTGACAGATTTGTTCTGGGCCATGTGTGTTTTTTGTGCTCTGGAGAGGGAGAAGGGAGACACACAATGGGACTGTTTTTTGATGTCACCATGTCCCAACATACTGCAGAAGTCCCTGGCACTGGAGAACATGACACTGAGCCTGTCATCACATGGCTCTGAAGGGAACCCAGCCAGGATTGAGGAGCTCAGAGCAAATGAGGTGACAGGGTCCCATCCTGTACCCAAAGGAATCTCAAGGACACTCTTGTTGAAATGCAGAGGTAGGCAGGCCAAACTTTCTGTTATGCTAAAAAGGGAGAGAAGCTAGGACAGACGGGTTGTGGCCTGGGGATGTAGGGGCCCCTCTGGAACAAGACTGCTCTTCATCGCAAAACCAGACCACTAGCAAGCCTGTAGCTGCCTGTCTGGGACCTTTGCAGACATGAGCATCTCTCACAAGCTGCTGTGCTCTCCTTGTGACACCTGAGGGGGTACGCATGTGCACACCAGCTGGACAGTGTCTCCCCACATCACCCTCCACCCTGGAAGACGGAACAAGCACAGGTCAAGCATGAGCACAGACCTGGTGGGGGTTGAAGTCAGGTCTCCCAGCATACTCATCCTCCACTGACTCACTTAGGACTCTTCACATGTGAGGAATTGATGCACAATACATTCAGGTCAAATTCAAGTGGTATTCCAAATGAGGCAGACCTAGAAATCTTTGGAGAACAAGTTGATACCAAAAAGCAAAATCCAGCTTATAAGGACTTGGAAGAATCAGGTAGATCAGCTTAATACCAGCTAGTGTCTCTCAGCTCTGGCAGGAAGGAGGACCCAGTTCTCATGGAGTTCCCAGCACAGAGGTCTGCTGCACTTTTCTAGGCTCTTGGCAGGAAGCCAGCACACCAACCTCAGGGTTAAAAGTAGGGAAAGTATGCTCAGGTGGCAAAGGAGGCTTCCCAGGACCCAAACTGGAAGAGGACAAAGGAACCAGAGCTACCAGCCCAATATGGCCCCACGTAGACACTGCCCAGAGGGAGGCCGGATGAGGGGAACTACACTCCAGAAGAATACGAATAAAAAGACACCTTGATACAAAAATCAACAAGAGATTTGAACAGGAACTTAATGAATGAAAAAATGAGAATGACCAGTCAATAAAAGATATTCATAAATGCCAAAGAAAACCACAATAAGACACCATTTCATACACATCAGGTTGATGAAAATTTAAAGAATACACACAAGTGTTGGCAGGGATGTGAAATAACTAGAACTTTCCTATACTGATGGTACAAATATAAATAGAACCAACCCTGTGGAACACAACTGGGCATTTCTAATAAAATTGAAAGCAAGCATTTGCTATATACCTCAGCAAAATTTCATTCTAGGTATACGCCCTGGGAAAATGTTGACACGTGTATACCTAGGGAAATATAAGAGGGTTAGTATCAGCATTGTTTATAATAGAAAAAATGGAAACAAATGTGCACAAACAATAGAATATGTTACTGTTTACGATGTTGACTACCTTATAATAGAGCGCTGCTGACTCTAGCTACGTGCGGTTGCCTGGACAGATCTCCAGATTATAGCACTGAGTGAGAGAACAGAGTAGAGCCCCAAGTAGGAAGAAAACGAAAACAAAATGCCATGAAGGGATGCAAATGAGGGACAACCATAAAGAAAATTAATGTAGCAAGAAACAGGATAATGGTTAACTCGAAGAAGGGAGGAGAGGGGATGACACAAGCTGACTCCTAAGTTAATGGCGAAGATCTATTTCTTACTATTGCTGATAGATACACCGGTGCTCTTTGTATCATTACTGTTTATTTCCTGCATGTGTTTCATAGATAACAATGATTATTTTATATTCAATAAAAATCATTCTGAAAGTCAAAATTAAGTATGATAGTTTAAAATGTTTCTTCATTGACATAGGTCTGGCCCTAACCCTATTCACAACAACGTGGTAACCATTCTGTAAACCAGAAACCACTAAAACGGAAGGCAGTCACACTATAAAGTATTTTGGTTATATCTACCATCCTTGGAATTAGTCTAAATTATTTATGTTTTGCTTAGGATGAAGAACAAAGTATTCTCAGTTGATTCATATGGCTCAAGATAAGATGCATGCTTGATTTTTTTTTTGATACTCAAATTGTCTCACTGAGAAAAGAGTGGATATCAATAATGAGTTTAAAGAGAAATATCTATGCGAATAGAAATGTTTGCTTAATGCAAAAATATTAGCTCTACAAGGAAAAATAGTCTTAGAAAAATCAAGGTGGCACATTGTATTTTCTAAACATGGCCAAGCATGTTCTTCCTTATCAAATGAGGTTGCCACAACTCATCCCCGAAGGCAGAGTCTCTACTCCTTCTGCCTGATTTTGGAGATTCGTGTCGACAAATAGAGTGCAGGGGTGATAGCTTGTGACTTCTGAGTCTAGGTCATGAAGTGTGACAGAGCTTCTCTCTGGACACTGGCTTTTGGGATCCAGCTGCCACGCTCTGGGGAAGCCCCAGAGAGACCACACGCAGCTGATTCTAGCCGACAGCCCCCGCTGAGACCCCAGATGACAGCCAGGATCAACGCCAAACACAGAAGAACTTTTCAATACGACGCCAGCCCAGCCACACGAGAGACTTCAAGGGAGAAGCACCCAGCAGAGCCGGGCGACCCCAGGAGCCCTGACAGATAACAGTAAGTGACTTGTGGTTATTTTATACCACCCAAATTGGAGTGGTTTGTTACATAGCAGTAGAAAATTGGAAAAAACTATGACATTACGCTCTCTTACAACAAGTAGAGGAAAGATAATACAGAATGAGTATAGAATGCAGCTTGCCACTAACTAGCTGTGTGCCTGGTTAATCTCTGTGAGCCTCAGTTTCCCTAAGTGAACAACTGGGGATTAATATGAATTTATATCACTGAAAAAGCTTTTCAAGCGAGGGCTATGATGCAGCCATGTTGTGCACTGTGCACAGGAAACAATAAAGGCCAGCTGATGATACTGATACTAGGGCTGGCGTCTGGCTGGCTCCCGTCCTCTTCCAGACCTCGTCCTTCCTTCTGTGAGCCATGGATAGAATTCCCCACTGCTGCCTGGCTGGGAATGCACCAGCCAAGCCTGCAACTCTCACATGAGGGGTCATTTGGTCCAGCCGTCACCTCAGAGTTTCTTTTTTCTCCCATTCCTTAAAATGTGCCATGGCTCCTGACCAGCAATGCCCACAAATAAGGGAGAGAGACAGCACAACATAGTGCTAAGAGCACAGACTCTGGGGCTCGGCTGGCTGAGTTCAAAGCCTGGCTTTGCCTTTGCCTCTTCCTAATTTTGTGATCTTGGACAATTCACATGGTCTCTGTGCCTCAATGTCTTCATCTGAAGAATGGGATTAATATCATCTACTGCATGAGAATATTATGAGGATGATATGAAGTGAATTAACATACATGGAACCTATAAAACATAACAGAATCTTGACTGGCACACAGCAAATTCTTCATAAGCATTGAGAGCTCTTGGTCACTAGCTTGGAGGAAAGTGACTGATTTTGGTAATGCAAAGAGTAGAACTCAGTGAAAACAGAAGGACTGGCTTCTTCCAATGAACCACTACCAGGAAATAGAAATGGGGCTCTGGCCAGAGGACCATGTGCCTCTGCAGTGCCATCTTGAAAAGAAACTCCAGCAGCCATTGCTCAGCAGCCTCGAGGCAGGACGTAATCTGCTAACCGTTGCCGTACTTTTAAAGCTGTAACGGACAACTCATGCCCTGAGATAACTGACATGAAAAGTGTGACTCATATACCAGACAGGGCCTATAAGACTAGTTTAGAAAATAAGAACCAAATTGTTCTACTGATGGAGAGAAGGCACGAGGAGGAAGGCATCCTTTCATCTGCAATGCAGGCCCCAGGCATGTTCAATATCCTAATTATCACACAGGAGGAGAAGTGCCAATTCATTGTCATCCTAAATGATGCTTGTCGCCTGTCTCTCAACCTCTCTGCACTCACAGAAAGGCAGGGGAGCCGGACAAATCTGGCTCCTTAAAAGATTGCTCCTCCCACATACACTGGGTACATTGGAAGGAAGCACTGTCATAGTACAAAGCAAATAAAGGTAGTAAAACTCACACAACCATAGCAGGCTACACAGTGAAACTGGATCTAATTAGCAAGTGTCAATATAGTATTCCTTGCTTACTTGAACATTTGCATCCTTTGCTATTTCAGGAAGTCAGCAGAAGATTTTGTTAGACACCCAACCTAACAGCTTGTACTTCCTATGAAGTCGCTTTATATTAATAAGGTAGCTTCTCTCTGAAATTCAAGGGCCAGGCAGCTCCCTGAATGACAAGAAAGCCAACTCAGGTCTTTGAGCTGCAAAATCCAGAAGCTCAAGTACGGCTCCCCTGATAAGGTTGCACAGAATGAGGGAGTGCGGCCGAGGGTGGCAGGTGTAATTAAAATTATGTTCGGCTGCTGATCTGCCAGGCAGATAAATTCCATAAGCACTAAATTGCATCAGTTTACTGAAAAAAGTTACAATTGACTGCTCTTTCTTGTTAAATACAGCATTGATTTAAAGCTGGGATCCTGGAACCTCACTGTGATTAATGAAATCTCACCACATCTTTGGAATAAAAGGAGCACCCATCTTTAACCCACAGAAGCATTTCAGGCATTGATGCAGATCATGGGAGAAAGTGCCCTGCGCTTCCTGCTCTCTGCCCCACTGTTACTCTACAATTTGGACACCTTAACACGCATCATGAAAACTGATTTCCTGTTAGAGTATAGAGCGGTTCCTAGGAAGGGGGCCACCTGGCATGTAGGGAAAAAAAGGAGACCAGAAAGCTAGGCATGGAAAAGGAAATGATTAAGTATTCCCTGATGTCATGAATGTCATGGTAAGTCAGTCATCTCTATCTACCATGCTGGTGAGAAAAGGCCTGGAAAGAGGGCCTCATCAGCAAGACCAACCGTGGTGGGAAGGACACCTACACTCAGAGTGTTTGCTACATATCGAATAGCCCTGCCTACATCACCCCCTTTCAATCCACTCATTCAACATTTAATCAACAGATATTTAATGAGCGTCTGTATGCTAAGGACTGTTCTGTTTACACGACGGTGAATAAAACATAGTTCTGCCCTCAAATACAACCAGAACAAATAGATTAAGAGGAGATCCCAAAAATTGAATAAGAAGAGCTAAAAAGGTAACCATGAGAAAACTATTATCCCATTTTGCAGATGAGGAAACTGAAGTTCACAGAGGTTACAGTTGGCCAGTGATGGAACCAATCCAGATCTGTCTGACCCCAAACCTGTGATATTTCCACTCTGTCCTGAGCTTCCTTCCAGCTTCAGGAGGGAGAAGAAACTGGGGAGATGGTATCCCTTCTCAGGACAACATGGTCAAAAAAAAAAACTGGGCTCAAGGAGTAACTTACAAAAAACAAGTGGGAAGCTGGTTTGACAAATGGCACAAGTGTTGCTAAATTGAAGGAAGACATGCAGAGAAATGTATCTGCATTTTATACATTTGAGGCTGTCTGGCCTCCGTGTGGGACAGAAAAGGGAACAGCATGGTCTGGGTGAAGAGCCACTGAGGGAGGAACCTCCCCGCTCAGTGTGGGTGGAACCAGTGGGGTGGGACAGCACCCCAGCTCCACCAATGCATGAGACAGAACTGCCGTAATGGTGCGTGTGGTGTATGTGTCACCTTGGCTGGGCCATGGCACCGAGATGTTTGGTCAAACAGTACTCTAGATGTTTCTGTTAAGATGTTCTTTTTAGATGAGATTCACATTTAAATCCGTAGACTTTGCGTGAAGCAGGTTGTGCTCTGTAATGTGGTGGGTGGGCCTTGTCCAGTTAGTTGAAGGCCTGACAAAAAGAAAGACTGAACCCCCCCAAATTCTATGGACTCAACGTACACCATCAACTCTTCCTGGATCTGCAGCCTGCTGGCCTACCCTGCAATTTTGGACTTGCCAGCCTCCACAATCACACAAGCCAATTCCTTAAAATCAGTCAATCAGTCAATCTCTGTTTATTTTTTCACATACACACACATATACACACACATGCACACACCGGTTCTGTTTTTCTGGAGAATCTTAACTTAATACACCTACATTAAAATATGGAACTAGGAAACCAGCTTCCAGGGCCCTGAGAATCCCACCACACCTACAACAGGACGAATCCGAAGCTGCTCGCCGGTTGCTGGTCTGAACAGCTGGGCCTGGCATCCCTGAAAGGTTCATGAGAGGCAACAAGGAACAGCAGCGTGAACAGCTTGGTGGACTCTCTTCAGGATGAATAATGCATTCATTTGATAGATACTTACTGAATGCCTTCTATGTGCCACGCCCTGTGTTAGGTGCTGGAGGATCTGGGCTCTGCCCCGTACACAGTAGGCAGTCAATGAATTCCTGCTGAATGAATAAATACCTTCACTCTAAAAAATTAACTCACCTATTTGTATGATCGTTACATCCTAAAGAACTCCAATCCAGGATTAAATCTGAAACTCAGTTCAAGATATCAGGAGGGCAAGGATCACATACAGGCAAGGGTGGCCATGGAGAAAGAACAACTAATGAGAGACCCAGGGCTCTGGGACTCTGCTTTACAAGTTGGAGATTTTCTCCCCAAGCTCTTTTTATCTTTTGTACTTGAGTTTTCAGTGGGAATGTGTGTGGGTCACAGGGACAGTGCTTTCAGAGACAAACAGGCCCCAGTTTACACAAATAATGTAGTCATCAAAAGCTCTAAGGCCAGTTTTATATAAATGCAATGCTTATCAAAATGTTCTCGTGTTCCAGAACCCCCAGGGCCATGTTGCCGAATAGCACAGGCTGGGGTGATGGAAATGTTCTGCGTCATCGTGTCCAGATGGTGGCTACCAGCCAGGTGTACCTATTGATCATTTGAAATGTGGCCAGTGTGACAAAAGAATCGAACTTTCAGCTGTACTTCATTTTAACAGCCACATATGGCTGCTAGCTCTCATACCGGACAGCACAGCTCCAGACTGGGGTACGGGTACTTGAGCAGAGGAGATCTGTCCAGACCTGGGGACACTTCTCCCATCAACCTGGTTACAGTCAGATCAGCTGCTTAGCAGTCTGGCTGGCTGTGGTCTCTCCTTCTGCCCCAGTGTCTACTGCCCCTCTGTGCCCCTCACTCTCCTTTGCCCAGGGGCAGGCAGACACCCAGACTTCGAGGAGGCCTTGGGGCTACCCTGCTGAATAGCCTGCTGGGCGAGGAGCTGAAGAGGGTGATAGGGTGGACCCCAGGGTGGACGGCAGGGGAAGGGGCACCTATGAAACTCTGGTCAGAATGCACTTGTCACCCTCGAACTCCCATCTCCTTCAGATTGTAGGAAACCCACTTTCTGCCCCGGGGTGTCGATACTTCCTTCGCTGCCCCCCATAAGCCAGGATGGCCCTGAAACTGACGGTCTGGGCTGTCAGAGGAGACTTGTCCCCACGGGAGAGCTGTGAATCTCCGCCGTGGGGAGCGGGCTGCCTTCGCAGGAGCAGAGGCAAAGGGCTGAACGGGTGGCAGTCACAGTGAGGGGATGCAGTTCTCCGGCCGAGTGACACAGAGTAGAAAAATCATCTCAGCCTGACTCTCACTGGGCAAAATGCTATGTCCCAGACGAGATGTAATTCATACCACTACCACTGGCTGACTCTAAATGCAGAATACAGGGCCAAACACAGAGCGTTCACACATCCGGCATGGCAACCTGGGGCTGGCTGGTGGCTTTTAGTGTGTTCACAAACAGGTTCAGGACATTTTTGAGCAGCAGGAGGTCCTTAGGGTTTCTCCCAGCATCCTGGAGACACTAAGGGGTAACATGTCGGTGGGGATGTCATCCTTGGGGGCGGGGTAGGTTTCATGTCCCACCCCAATGCTTAAGGTAGAAAGTTTGCAATGGGTCATGGGGTAGAGAGGGCTAAGAGGTTGGTCTCACCTGCCCACTCACTCAAGGGCTCTCTGGAGATGACACTGACTCTAGAGAAGTGACAGAATCAGTGTGCAAGCGGACACATGCAAAATCTCCGACAGACTCTTTCTAGAATGAAAGACTTAGTGGTCATTAATAACCAGCTTAGAGACAATGACACAGCCAGGCAGACGATGAGTCACTCAGAAACGGAAGTGGTTAGCACTGAGCCAAAAAGAAAAGGAGAGACTGAGAATCAGGTATGCGCACCAAAACGGTAAGTTCCCCTCGAAGTTCTCCAGGGAGCAGATAGGAACGTGGTCCACACACGGTGATTAAGCCCAGTCCTGTAGAAAACACAGTTCACCAAACTCCTGGAGCTGGCTTGGGCTGGGAGGGGCGGGGGTTGCCGTCTTACCATCCGCTAAGTGCACTTGCTCTAACTCCTGACCCACCTAACAAGCACTGATTCCAGTCTGGCTCCTGGAGAGAATTCCAGCCTCTGTCTATTTCACAAATGTCCAGACTTGATAAGCTATCTTATTTTTTATTTATACAACGTTCACTTCAGAACTTGGTTAACGTGACCTCGTAACAGACACTGAGCCAATCTCAGAAAATAAAATCAAGTTTCAGGTCAGTAAAATTGCATCCAGACAGATCCACAATGTGGGGAATTCGTAAAAGTAAAAGCCGACTTACACGAGCTTTTGTCATTAACTAACCAGCTAGATTTCCTTAGTGTAAATCTATGTGACCTTACTCCTACTAATAGCTATTATTGAGTGTCTACTCTGCACCACATACTTTAAATCATCATCTTGACTGATGCTTCAAACAACACTGGTGAGGTAAAAGCTTTGTTTCCCAATTTTAAACCCTAGGAACTGAGACCCAGAGAAGACGAATAGTAAGCCCCAAAGCTAGGACTGGCTCCAGGTCTACTTGGCTCCAAAATCCTTAGACCCCTGACTCCAGCGATGATTTTCAAGTTTAGTTGGGCAGAGAGGTCAGAGATCATGCTAAGGGGCAAGGCAGAGGCCAAGAAGACACCAAATTGATTAATTTCTACAAAAAAGGTGCCGGAGGAAGTTTCATTTTGTTTTCTATAAACTGAATTTGACTTCTTTGGTACTGGAATCTGCCTTGAGAGGCTTCTGCAGGCTTGTGAAATTGTACACGCTTTCTATGGCTCAAAGCGCACCCTTTTAGAGGTAGGCTTGTGTTATGAGGGATCCTTTAAGAAATTCACATACTCTGATGGGCTCTCTGTACGTGAGTGGGAAGGAGAGTGGGTGTCTGTGAGCTCTCCTTTGGACTAAAGTTTTGAGAGCAGGAACTAATATAGCCTGGCACACTTAGAAAGTACATTGGGCAGAGCGCTGGATGGATGAAGAGTTGAAATACTGTCCTACCCCTCCGGGGGGTAACAGCCATCAGCTCTTGAGCCTACAACCATTTGACTACTGTGTTATGATTCATTTCACATTTATTCCACAAACATTTATTGTTGGACAAAGGACCAGTTTAAAGATCTGATCCAATGTGACTCAACACAGCTTAATGAACCATTAGCGACTACGCCTCAGCAATTCAGTGCAGGAGCAAAGATGTTTAACATGGCCACTAAAGGATACAACCAGCAATTTTCAGAAGAACAACAGCATATAGAGATCACCAAAGAAAAGACATGTTCAGCCTCACTAGTAATCAAAATAATACAATATCTGCTTTGTGGCAGGGGGCGTCTAGCAAATAGACAACATTAAGACAAATTTGTTTGTGTCTTTAAACCAATTCTTAGGATCAGAAAGGATGTTGGCAAATGGCCAGGATGATAGAGTCTAAGGACAGTATTTTTTGGCACATAAGTTGACAGATGGATCAAAAGACCTAAAATTATCCATATCTTTGACTTAACAATTTCATTATATAACCATTTATCCTATAAAAGATGTGCATAAAAACTTAGATATAAAGATGTTTATGAAAGTATTTAGATAGAAAAAACAAGAGCTAACAACTTAAACCAAGGGACTGGTTAAATATATCATATAACAGGATCTATGCAGCCACGAGAAACCAATTTCTCAAAAAATTGATTTGGGGATGGTATGCAATATATCTCAAAGTGAAAACAGCAGGTTTCAAAGCATTGACCAGAAAATCATTTAAGTTTCATTAATAAAAATCCACATTTTATGTATTTTTATTTATATTTTTGTGTTCAATAGTTTAAATTATTTTGTAATTTCATTTTGAAACTACAACTGACAATACCCTCTGACACTCGTGTGGGACCTTCTCCTGTTTCCTCACACTCTTTTCGTTCCCCATGGTGGCCCTCATTTGGAAAAAGAAAGAACTTGTGCGGAGCCACTAACTACACCCCAGACCAGACCTCACACCCAGCTCCCCCACTTGGAGAGCAGATTCTCTCCATCACACAGAAGCTGGAGTTGCCCTCTACCATTGCCAGTTCCCAGATTTCAGCAGATCTCAGGGTGAACTTCTCAGAGTTCCCATAATCCAACTGCCTTGGAACATGGCAGATATAATTACGCCATTGGTCTAGATGTAAATATCCCCTAATGGAAGGACTGAGCAGCTACCATATGTTTTTAATTCTAATCCCTTTCAAAGAATTTTTTTTTTAATGATAATATGAACAGTAATAAGAGTTTTGTTTTATAAGCGTTGTCCCTCAGAAGCATGAAAGCACATTCTTCCTTGTAAATCATACAATGGCATAAGTACAACCAGACGGGCTCCGCTTTGGGGCTCATTTCAGCAATGCCATTTTGAAACATATCCTTGAATAAACACAAAACACAGCTTTCACTGTGGGACTATTGGGAACCAGTGGGCTCGATTTTTAAAGGGTAGATACTACCTGGGTGGGGTTGGAGGTAGTTCAAGTTCTCAAAGCCTAGCTTCATTCCGGAAAAGCTCTTTTTATCATAATCGCAAGTTCAGGAACAGGACTGCGAAAGTGAGGGTGGTAAGAACAATTAACAAGTGCACAGAGGACAGGCGCCTCTGCTGCAGGAGCCATCAAAGGGCAGTTCAGAACGTATCAACTATGCCATCATTTCTTCAGGGAACTAATGGTTTCCCGAGCTTTCTCTCCGTCTCTCCATCTCAAACACCTAAGTTGAAGTTTCTGGACAGCCTGAAGCATGATAAAATCTCAATAAATGTTTTCTGGATAGCTGTGAATACCAGTAAGAAAGTATCTCTCTCCTAACCCCCCCAAAAATGTTTTATCCCAGAGGAGCAATCCCTGGGGGCTAGGGTGGGTGGCTTCATGGGCTGACAAAGGGAAGAGAGAATTCCAAAGCTTGGGAGCAGCTTAACTGAAACGGGAGTCAAACTAAATTCGGGAAAGTGAGTTACTATGCCTTTATCAAAGAGCAGAGACGGTTGTTTCCCAAGCAGTGGTTTTAAATGGTTCACCTGAGGTGGGGCAGAAGGGAGAGAGGAGACAGGACAGCACGTGAGCTGCTGTGGGGCAGGAGGTGGAGAAGGCGAGGACGGAGGTACCGTCAGCAGAGAAGGGGAGGAGGTAAATGAGCAGAATTGTGTACTAATAAATGCGGAAAACAAGGGTACAAATGAGAAAACCGAGGAAGGAGAAGTCAGCGCAACTGAGAGGGGAAGCCGGACATCCTACTAGGAAGGGAGGAGAGTTTTCAGCAGGAGGAAGGTGGGCAACCTCCCCAGAGGCCACAGAGAAATCGGGGAGGAAGAACAGGAAGCACTAGGGACCGAGGGGTCAGGACGGCCGCTGGGGCTTGGAGATGGAGGGCAAGGGTGACACAGGGAGGCGGGGAGAAGAGGGATGATGTGCACTGTACCTGAGGGTTGTAAGCCTGGACGGTATCAGGGGCCAAGATGGGGAGACCCTACTGGGTACAAATGATAGAGAGCGAGGGACAACAGGAAAAAGAGGAGGATGGAGGGTCGGTGGGCACGAAAGAATTCCCCCTCCTGTTCCTGAGGAGGAGAGACAGACGGGCACCAGGGCTGGCAACCAGCGAGCTCAGTCCTTCCCGGCTCATCGCCCTGCTGGGCAGAGGGAGGGGCAAAGAGGCGGGCTGGTTGGCAAGGGGCCTCCACTTCTCTTGCACTTAAATCCATCCTTCCTCCATTCCCAGGGACTCAGCTCGCAAGCCCTCCTAGAGACCCTCAAAGGCATGGAGGTGCGCCCTCAAGGCACACTCCTCCCTTGGCCTCCCCGCACCTACTAATCCTTCCAACCTCAGGGCAGGCGGCTGGAGGGGTCCAGGTGTCGGCCAGCACAGCCTCGTAGGCAGGAAAGGGCAGATGCCACCACACCAGTTCTTCCAGAAAAGGCCTCCTTCCCTACCAGCGAGCCCATAAAGGGCCTGGTGTGCAGAGGACCGCACAATGTAGCACCTGAATTTAAACCAGGCCAAACTAGTGCTATTTCTGCAGGTGTCTGTGCTGCTACTTCTTTTTTTTCCTCGTCTTGAAGGAAGAGAGGACCCTTGAGTCTTGCACTGAGACTT
Source organism: Manis pentadactyla (assembly GCF_030020395.1). NCBI lineage: Eukaryota > Metazoa > Chordata > Mammalia > Pholidota > Manidae > Manis > Manis pentadactyla. The sequence goes on from NC_080031.1 coordinate 98,104,795, forward strand.
ACCAGCCCGCCAAGCGCTCCAGTCCCTGTGCGCTTCCAGGCAGACTGCTGTGCATGAGGCCCAGGTGCACACACCCTCTGTAAGGCAGATCCAGAAGGAATGGGCAGATCGGGCAGGGGATGGCCAGCCTGGGGCAGGGCTCATGTAGGTGGGCGGGGAACCGGTGCTAAGCCATGCTGGGGAGCCGCACCAGGCCTCTGTGATCAGAAGCCTGCCACTGTCTTAGTGGCTGGCCAGTCTGGTTGCTGTGCCCTCAGGGCAAGGCACCCAGTGCTTGTAACCTGATGGGCGGAAAGCATGTTTCCTGAGGACACCGTGTGCCCTTGCCTTCCCTTGTCACATCAGTGAATCTTCACCAGGCTTGGCTGACTGGGATCGTGCCTTACCCAGGCTGGGGCTGGAGGGTGGGGCATGTGTCCACTGGCAACTGGCCCCCAACAGTGCCCAGATGACCAAGGGGGACAAGTGACATTCAGAGAGGAAAGACCAATGGCCAGATGAGAGCAGGTGGCCTTTTCTCTCTGCTTGGATGCCCTCCGTGCGTCGGACTGATGTCCCACACTGGGGAGTAACTGCTCACCGGGGAATGAGGCAGATGTGGGACTGCGCCCATAAAGCCCCCAGTGTCCCAGCCAGCAGGAGAGTGCAGAGCCGAGCAAGAGAAGACATGGTGTGTGGCTGCAGAAAAGGGAGGCGCAGCTCCCAGGAGCAGAAGCTGGGGAGCACTTTACCTGTGTCCTTGGAGGGATGGGACCTGATGCTGGGCACCAGCTCTGGCCTACCTCATTCCATTTTTTGTTAACACTCGTCACCAAGTAACCCCGAGCAGGGGCTGGCCCCCGGGCTCAGGTTTCTCTGCCGTGCCCTATCCGGCCTGACCACAGCCAGGAGTTCTGAGAAATGGAGGAAGGAGTGGCTAAAGGCAAGAAATCCAAAGGCTTCCTTCTTTGCCATCCAGGCAGCCCTCTCTGACTCCCCCTTCTCCTCTCTCCCCTGCCCCCCAGGCTCCTCCTCAGGGGCCCTCAGCTCTGTCACATATTACAGTTATCATGGCCTCTTTGTACCCTACAAATAGGGCAGGATGGGTATCCAGCATACAGGAGTGTTCAGGAAATGAACCATGGAACAAAAGTGTGAATGAGCGAATGAAGGTCATTCAGCTCAAAGGCCCCGGGCCACTGGGGAGGACAGGCAGGATGTGAAGGGGGGAGGCCTTCCACCTCAGGCTTCTCTGCACCAGGCATCTTGCTGCCCTGAGCTCTGCCCCAGGCTAAGCCACGGGGGGATCTGCTCCATAAATGCTTACTTAGCAAGACATTTAAAATGCTACTGATTTCTATGCTCCAAAGCAGAGGTGAGACAGCGATAGACACGTTGAGCAGTGAGCAAGGAGTCCTGCACCCCCAACCAGAAGTCATTTTCCTTTCAGATCACCAGCCCGGCAGCCCTAAGAGAGACGGGACCCCACTAATCGAGGCAGCCACTAGGACCAGCGGGTGCTCTGGCTCCGACAGCAGCAATTAGAGGCTTAAGCTGCCTTTTCTATGAGACAATGAAAAATAAAGCTGATTTCAGATAGTGTGCTTGCTTGGAAGGCATCTTTCTCTCCTAAATTTAGGAAGAAAGACAGGAGACCACACAACCCCAGGAGCCAGGATCGGGAGCCGCTGACCCATGTGAAGCCACCACGGACAATGCTGTCAAACACTAGATGCTGGACATGGGACTAGGTGGCAGGGGCCCAAAGGTGCATAAAAACAAGGCCCTTGTCCCCTTGCGGCCAACCTGCACCTGGGTGGGACCCCGCCGAGGCGTGCTGCTGGACGAGTGGCACCCTAGCGCCCTGAGGGCAAACTATCCCCCTGTTCCACGTCACTGGCATCTGTTAAGAACTGAATTCATACGCTGAACCCTGACCGTGATGTGATGCTATGGGGTGGAGCTTTGGGAGCTCACTGAATTTAGGTGAGGGTTTGAGGGTAGAGCCCCCACAGTGGGAGTGATGCCCTTGTAAGAAGGAAGAGACCAGAGCCAACCCCTCTCCACCAGGACATGAGGGCGCACCAAGGAGGCTGCAGGCTGTGGGCCAGAAAGGGGCCCCTCACCCTGAGCAGACTCTGCTGGTACCCTGATCTTGGACTTCCCAGATTCCAGAACGGGGAGAAATAAATGCCAGCTGGTCAAGCCTCCAAGACTGGTATTTTGCTAAGCAGCAGGAGCCAGACAGGGTCCCAGCATGGAGCACGAGGCCTGTCTCAGAGCCGGTGCTCAATCAACATGCTTTGAATTAATTTGTGTTAGGGTAACTGTAGCCACCATAACTGATAAGCCCCAACATGGGACAGGACCTGGCAGTCACTGTCCTCGCCAGCTAAGATGAGAGGACTGCAGTATCATCATGCAGGTACCACGGCCTCATTTGCAGATTTCTTTGAGGTGGACTCTTCTCCTTACACTCGAACATTCCTAGCCTCCAAAAAAGTCTCCTCATACATAAATATGCATTGGAAATAATAAGCACACCAGTGAACTTTCAGAAACCCGGTCACCAATACCCGACGCTTAGGGCCAAGATACAGCTGATGAGCACCGGAGAGAGACAGAGGCTCTGGCCTCCCACACACGGGCGGAGGGCTGCAGGGGCTGCATTTCTGTATTTCAGTGATCACATGACTGGGGGTTTGTGGCAGAGGCCACATTCAGTTTGTCACGAATCAGAAAAAGGCCTTTGGGAAATTAGGTTTTCGGGACCAAAAGACCTTTCTGCCTGCCAGCAAGATGGGCTGAGACGTGTGTCCAGCCTGGGCGGAGCCGTTGCCCCTGTGGGCCTGCTGTTATGGGGGAGCCCTGGGCAGAAGCCCTCAGGATCCAGCTGAAGAAGGAAAAGCCACGGAATCAATTCTGCCTCTCCCCTTCCGACTGGGAGAGGGCAGAAGGTTACGGCCGCGGTTCTCGAGCCACTTTCCTGGTCACCAAATGGGGCGCTCCTGGAAGAGCTCGGTAAGGCCAATGCTCTGTCTCAGGGGAGATCTGATTCTCCGAGGCCCCATGGGTGGGGGACACGGGCATCTGGCAGGGGAGCAGCCGGTGGATGACAACACCTCAAAGCAGGCCTGGGAGGTGACAGGAACAGCAGGCTTGATCAGCCCCTTTTCTTCTCCTTCTGCCAAAATCTTTTTTGAGGGCCAAGATTTCAACTGACTGGGTGGTTTGGGAAGGAAGGGAGGTAGGGAGGAAGGGAGGATGAAATAGTGGGGACTCAAGATGCAGACAATGAAGAAGGCAGGGACAGGAATACCCACTTAATGCCAAAGCCACACTGGCTTCTCTGTCCCCTGTGCTCCCCCACCCTGAATGCCAACTGTTTCTGTGATGCAGGTTGACAGTGGTACGAGCCACCTTGTGGGTCAGGGCCGTGTGTAAACAGATGAATACCATCTCTTTGGTTTCCCAGAACCACCTATGGCATTGCTTATTTTTATACCTCTGGAAATCTGGTACGTATGAATTTTCACCCTTAGAAGATACAAGTTCTACGAGAGCAGGAACCGTGTGTGCACGTGTCTGCACTCCTGCATACAGCAGGAACCAAGAAGAGCTTTATGATTTTGATTTAAAGCAAAGCACTAAGGACAGAGAATTATTCAATGGGCCCTCCTATTACCCATAATAAGGTACATGATGATGATGATGACGATGATAGTGTGGTAATAAGGGCATTTATTATGAGGTTATACACCAGGCCCCATTCCAAGCACTTCACGTCAATTATTCCATTTGAACCTCAAAACAACTCCATGAGGAGGTATCATCATTCATATCTCCTCCATTCCTCCAATGAAGACATGAATTCAAACTAATTAAAGTATTTGCTACAAGTCCTCCAACTGGTAGGTTTCTGTACTGAACACAGATCTGTCCGAATCCAGAAACAGGACTTTCCACCACTGTTTTTCTGCCTGTCCTGCCATGGCTTTTGCAACAGGGCCATTCTGCTCACACTGGGAGCCTGGGGGAGATGGGGATAAACCTGCAGCATGTGCAGACAGAAGAAATTATGAATCCTGATCCTTGGGGATCTCAAGGCCCATTTGTGCAGATGACCCATTGGCAGCTTGAATTTCATTTATTGCTCCTCAATGTCATTCCACCCTGCTTGCTGCTTTTGCAGAAAACCCGAGTTGGAGGATGCAAATTCAGACTGCGAACCATGATCCGCATCCTTCCGGCTCCCCCACATACCCAGAGCATCCTTGCTTTAGGCCCCCTCCTGCTCAGGGCCGCGGCTTCAGCAAGCAGGCCTTTGTTCACTGTGACCCAGAAGGAGGCACAGTCCTGGCACCAGGTCCCAGAGTGTGAGTGGAGCTACACACCCTCTGCTGCTGGTAGCTTCTATCAAGCCGCATCAGGCAGGCCCTGCAGGAAGATGAGCGGTCTGCTCGAAGGGAACTTCCGCCTCCCAGGCACCCAGGACAGCGCTGCGCATTCACAGGTGTCTGGTTTGCTACCTGAACAGCCTCCTTCCTGTGCCAGCCTTCCTCAGGTGAGGGCAGGACAAGTGCCCCCACAGGTAACCCATTCACTGCTCAGATGCTTTGAGAAGTAACAAACCCAGCTGCTGACTTGGGTCTGCCACAGCGGCCTTCCCGAGAGCTTCTCTGAAGGTGAATGGAGAGCTGTCCCGCACGGCTAGATTTCCACCTGGGCTTCTGTCCTTCCTCCTGCTCTTGTCTCCCTGCTCTGACTCTGTCCAGCAGCTTCCCAGAGCCTGCTGCCCAGTGGTGCCCGCACGGCCTGGGCTCTGAGCCTAGAGCCAAAGGGCTGTCGGTACTGAAAGGCTTCCCGCTGACGTGGGCCCGCCCCCAAACCCATAGGGGCGGGACGGATGGTGTTGACAGCTTGCTAGCGCTGTGTGAGGGCTCGGACGCCGGTTCTAATGCATCCTGATGAGCTCCATCTGCTGCCAATCCACACCGGGCATATGTCTCCTTACCCCAGAACTGCATTTGGCTGGAAAATTCATCACAAAGTGTGGATATGCCTCACAGTGAGGAGACATGCTGGAGACAGTCCCTAAGCATATCTAGGAGCAAAGGAAGGCAGGTGGGGAAGAATATTCTGCAAACATAGACTCACAAAAATGCATACGGGATGACTACTTTCTGAGACATTCACCCTTTCCCAAATAGCCAGACAATACCGGAGCATAAAAGTGAGCCATCAAAGTCTTTACGTCGGCTGGAGCCTTAGCTGAAACCATTTCCTCAACTGCTTCTCTTGTTTCTGTGTGATCATTGCTCTCATTCTCTCAATTCCAAGATCCCGTTTATCTCAGATCTCTATTTTTTGTTTAAGAACCATCAGTTTCACACACTTCTTCACATTAATGATCTTCACTAGGAATTAGTTTTCTTTTGGGAACCACAAGTGTTTTGTTGGGAGAGCCGCTGAGACATCTGCTGGACTCACTGCTGGCCAAGTGCTTTTCCCACACTGGCCTTCCAGACCGTCAACGGTGATGAATGAGGGCCTACTATGTGCCTATGAATCCAGCATTGGATTCCCTGGGCAAAGTACATGTTTTAGGCAAAAAAGGCTAGGAACCAAACATACATCCTTTAAAAAATATATTTTATATTACTAAATTTTCAAAGAGTATTGTAATACTGAAGAGGAAATACAAAGCAGGAGTGCCCATACCACCCAGTTCCAAGCTTATACAAAGCTACAGTAATTCAGTCAGCGTGGTGGTGGTGAGAAAAGAAACAGACAAACAGATCAGTGGAACACAAGACTAAGAATTAGACCCACACAAATATAGTCAAGTGGTCTCTGGGAAAGGCACAAAGGCAATGGGTCTAATTCAGTGGCAAATGGATAGTCTTTTCTGTATATGATGCTTATGATATGGTATGATCATAAGATGTCCAAATGCAAAGGAATGACCAGAGACAGGGACGTCACGCCTTACACAAACATTAACTTAAAATGGATGATAAGCTGAAATATATGTTACAAAACTATAAAATTTCTAGACAAAAATACAGGAGAACATCTATGTGGCCATGGGTTTCTGATGAAGTTTTAGATGAAACACCCAAAAGCATGATTCATGGGGAAAAAAAAAAAGGTAAACTGGATTAAAATTTAAATCTTCTGCTCTATGAATAACACTGTTAAAAAACAAAACAAAACAGAAGCTACAGCCTGGGAGAAAGTATTTGCAAACACATATCTGACAAAGGACCCGTATCCAAAGTAAATACTCCTAAAACTCAACAACAGGAAAACAAACAACCCAAGTTAAAAATGTACAAAAGATCTGAACAGGTACCTCACCAAATAACATGGAAAGTAACTATATGGAAAGATTCTCAACATCAACTGTCACAAGGGAGGGAATTGCAAATTAAAACAATAATGGCATACCACCACACACCTACTAGAATGTCTACAAAATACCCTGAGCTGACAATATCATCTGCTGGCCAGGGTGCACAGTAACAGAAACTCTCACTACTGCTGGAGGGAATAGAAGGGGGTACCATCACTTTGGAAGACAGTTTGGCAATTTCTTTAAAAGCTAAACATCTTACCATCCAATGATAGCACTCCGAGATACTCCCCCAACTGATTTGAAAACTTATGGCAACACAAAAAGCTGCCCTCGAATGTTTGTATCAGCTTTATTCCTAATTGCATGAAATAGAAGCAATCAAGATGCCCTTCAGTGGCTGAAGGATTAAACAAATTATGAAACATTCCTATAATGGAATACTATTCATTGATAAAAAAAAAAAAGAATGAAATAACAAGCTATAAAAAAGGATAAATATTTGCTAAGTGAAAAACAAGCCAGTATAAAAAGGCTACATAAGGTATGGCTCCATTTATATGACACTCTAGTAAAGATCAAAGTATGGAGAGAGTCTGCAGCTTGCAGGTTCCCAGGGATGTGAGGGGGGAGGGGGAGTGGTGGATAAACGGGAGTGCAGGGAATTTGTTTAGAGGGGTGAAACTCTTCTTTATGATACAGTAGTGGACATATAACCCCATGAATTTGTCAAAACCCTTAGAACATTATAGCCCAAAGAGCGAACCTTAGTGTATAGAACTTTTTAAAAGTCATTTAGGTCAGGAAACCCTAGGATGAAATACAAAATGTGAAAAACCAATCTACCTGTATTACAGAGATGCTGACCTGAGTAGCTTTGGAAATGAGGTCATAAGACTGAAGAACAAAAGACTATACGTAAGCGCTATACTCTGGCTGATAGTCATTTCCCACAGAGGTAGGGGTAGGGGTTAACAGTTTTGTTATCACTATACATGCATAGTGGGACTGACAACGAATGGATGGCAGCAGCCGGGAACCAAGTTTCTCCCTGCTGGAGTGGGAGGTTGCAGACAAGCACGGGAGGGCCTGGAATGATCCACGGGGTAACAGATTAAAGTCAGAGACGTCAGTATGAGCTCATGTTTTGTTCAATATACAGACAGGTGATGAGAGCAAAGGAGCAGACAAGATGAGCCTAGAGCATCTTGTAGTGCCAGCAAGTAAAGAAGGGCTCAAAAATAAGTAAATAAAATAAACCACAATGAGAGTATATCAAAGGGACACGGGAGCCACAGAAAGAGCTCCGAATGTCTAACGCTGGAACACTTTGAACAAAATCTTAGGATTGGCTTAATCTGATAGTCTGTGTTAGTTCATAACCTTAAGAACAAAATAAACATCTGTGAGTCTATAAATCTATGATTGAATGGATAAACAAATCAATAAACACATCAGGAAGAAACAAATCTTCCAGGCAGAATTCCAAATAATTGATGCAGACACTCCCTCCTCCAGGAGGTGAAGCATCAACTCCCCGCTCCTTAAGTGCGAGCTGTGTGCACAGTGACCTCCACCCGAGGAGCCCAGCATGAAAGGGCAAAGAGTGACCTGACAGCGGAGAGCCCCGATGGGCGCCGCCGCAGCCAGGCAATCAGGGTTCACGCCGACAGCAGCAAGTCATGTTCTAGTATGTGACAGGATGTGATGAACGTGCTGTTGCTGCTGAAAACCCGTAACCTGTCTAGTCATGAGAAAAACATCAAATGAACTCCTTCTAAGGAACATTCTAGAAAATATCTGACCAGTACACCTTAAAACAATCAAGGTCATCAAAAACAAGGACAGCCTGAGGAAACTGTCATAGCGCAGAAAAGCCGAAGGAGACAGAGCAGCTAAACAGGCCACAGTCTCGTAGAGGGAATCCTGGGACAAAGGAAATGAGGTGAGAACTAAGGAAATGTGAATAAAATATGGACCTTAATTAGCTATAATGTATCAATATATTGCTTCATTAATTGTGACAAATGGACTGTATGAACGTAAGATGCTAGTGCGGGGGAAATGGGTGCTCTCTCGACTATCTTTGCAATATTTCTGTAAATTTAAAACTTTCCTAAAAGAAAAAGCTTATGTTAAAAAAAAATGAACATTGAAGTAATGACTTTGGGAAATTCTAGGATTTTGTTGGATACCAGTCACTGGAAAGAAGAGGTACACAGTCCTCTAAGCATAGGAAGGACCAAGGATTGACGGTGTCAAGGAAGTGGAATAAGGACCCTCTGCAAAGGATGCATGAGGCACTCGCCAGACCAGCCACAGAGGGACACACGGTGCAGAGGCCTTCACAGCCATGACTCACCTTTGCACCCCAGCAAAACATTAAATTGCCGTCCATGGGCTTCTTAGTATAACGATATTATTGTTTACCCCATTCTGGAAGTTTTAGCCAAAGCATTAAGACACACAAAGAAAGTGTAACATACCTAGAGATAGAAGAGTAAAGCACTTAAAAGCCTAGGTGCAGGAGACAGAATTAACCTGGGTTCAAATCCTGACTCTGCCATTTGCTAGATGTGTGGCCTTGAGCAATGTAAATAAACAAAGGTCTGCTTTCTCATCTTAAAAATGGAGATACCAGTATCTCCCACCACTAGGCTTTCAGATGATTAAATGGTAACATAAATATGACACACAGTGCCTAGTCATAGTGAGTAATCAGTACATAGCAACTATTTCTTAAAATGTACGTTGGAGAGAGGATGATAAAATGCCCATCATCTGTAGATGACGTAGTCTTTCATGGAAAATCTAAAACGATAAAATTAAACCGCCCCACCCCCCGAACCAAGCTTTCCTGTTTGAAAGAAAGAATCATTTTAACAAAAATGGAAAACAGATTTCATTCACAAAAAGCAATCACAAACATCAGCTTTCTGGTCAGAAATGGAATGAGAAATAGAAGAGCCTATATGAAAGTAAGCTGCAGACATTTCCTGAAGAAACTTGAAAAGAAAAGAGAGATATGCCATCCTTCCAGATGGAACAACTTAACTGTAAAATTATCAGTTTGCCTCAAATTACTTTATACATCCAATTTAAACCTCATCTTCTGAAAGTTTTCAGAAGGACTTTTAATATCATCCGGGAAAATAGGCAAGAACAGCCAGGGAGATTTTTTAAAAGAGTAGCTGTTCTTAGTGAAAAGATGAATTACAGAGTAAAAGTCATTAAGAAAACCTGTTATTTTAAAAAAAGGAAAAAAATTCTTCAGTCCCATTTCTCAAAGGCACCCCAGAATATTAAATTGATTAAAACAGCATTTTTTTCTACTGGTCATAATCCATGAGAGGGTCATGAACATAACTTTCTAAAATATGAAGTATAATGGGAGAGAATTGATAATAGCACATACTATGCAGAGCAAGAGTGAGTATTACTTGGTAAAAGTTCTAAGTACTGGCTCACAATACAAACTGTTTCTTCCTGTTTGAATGCCACTGGCCTAATGCATCAAACATGAACATTCAAGCCATGAAAGAGCAAAATGGAAACAGGTGAAATTTTTATCTGGCCTCAGTAAGGGAGATTTCTAAACATACATCAAAGCCAGAAACTCCAAAAGGAAAGAGTGATAGATATGACTGGGCAAAAACATCAAAATCTTGGTCTATCAGAAAATATCACTAAAGGCAAATGACAGATTGGAAAAAAAATGTGAAAAATACATGATGGATTCATATCCTTAATATGTAAAAGCATCACCATATAAATTAACTAGTACAAGACCAACACCATAAAAGAGAAAGTATAGTGAATATGAGGCAATTCATAAAGATGTTACAAATAACCTACACTCACACACACACGCACGCATGTACACACATATGCATGTATATGTGTGGGAAAAAAAGTTAAACATGCAAGTGTAGTCAAATAAGTAAAAAAAAACAAATTATGACAGGTAATTGTCTCCCAAGAGCCATTCTTCCTCTTTTCTTGAGAAAGAACTTTGATTTTTAGCTATCTCATTGCTTTCTAGGTTTAAAGTCTGCATTCCTCAGAATCTAGGAAGGGCTATGCAACTAAACTCAGAATAAAGTCAGACTGAATTGGCCATTAAGATGTAAACAGAATTATACCCAAATTCACAGAGCCCTGCTTGAAGGAAAGCAAAGTGCCCTTCTTTGCTCTCTGCCCTTTCCTGTTGACTGGACTACAGGTGGAATGTCTGGAGCTCTAGCAGAAATACTGGACCATGAGGTTGCATGCTAAGGTTGTAAGAACAAGACAGAAGGGTCCTTGATGATTGAGATTCTCCACACCAGACCTGGATGTCTTACCACTTGACTTACTTGGTATGAAATAAAATAAACCCTCTTTTGCTTTAAGCACTGTTATTTGAGCACCAGAGTGTTATGTCTGCTGAATCAAATTCTAACTAATAAAAGCACCTTTTTCTTAACCCACACAGCAGAAAAATTCTTTTAAAACTTACAGTATCCAAAGTTGGTAAGTGTCCCCTGAATAGGTATTCTTATTGCTTACAGTATACATTTTCTGGAAGAAATTCTCCCAGTATGTAACAAAAGAGTTACAACATGCATATCCTTTTACCCATAAATTCTACTGCTAGAAATGTATCTTATGAAAATAATTAAGATGTGTGCAAAATGAATATACAATGATGTTCATAAAAGCAATGTTTATAATAATGAAAAATTAGAGAGAAGCTAAACGCTCAATAACAGAGGACTAGTTATAAAAATTACATAGTACATTTATAGAATCAGACACCATGCAACCATTAAAAATCAAGTTTTAAAAGAATAATTGATGATATGGGAATATTATCAAGTATTATTAAGCTAATAATAAAGATTTTAAAGTGGTATGTGATTATACTCAGCTTGGGAGATCGTGGGTAATTTTTAAACTTTATTCTTTGTATATTTCAGAATTTAAAAAATGTTCTGTAAAAAACGTGTAGCTCTCATAGTGTTTTTAAAATGAGACTTACAAATCTGCATGTCTCTGGCCTCTCACCACATACCTGTCTCCTGCTTGGGAGTTCCTTCTGCTCACCTTCACGTACGGTGTGCTCTAGTCCAACAGGCCTCACGGGTTTGTAGCATGGAATGTCCTATCTGCCCCCTCGTCAGCAGTCTTTGCCAGGGATGGGGAAGCCCTGACGCAGAGCCACACTGTCTTTGCTCCAGGTCAGATGGCCCCACTCCAGGCCAACCCCAGCCCCTGCACCTGGTTCTGGGAACTGCATGCTCTTGGGACACTCTGGGTCGAGGTACTTCGAGCGATGCTCCTGAAGCCATCTCACGTCTTCCCTTCTCAACGCCAAGAAGCCATTGTCCCTGAGCCCTTGGGAGCTCATGGCCTCACACCAATAGCGCCTGTCTATAAGAAAATGATCCTTAAAAGGAATGTGCTCTGTGTCAATTAGGAAATATGTGTAGCTGCAAATAACAGAAGTCTTGACTAACAGTGGCATAAATTCATGGAGGTGACCTTGTGACATAAGAAGCCAGGAGAGCACCCACCCAGGTTCTTTCTACGCCTCTGCGGAGTCATCCTTAAGGGCAGACTTCAGTCCTTAGGCTCATCACCTTGTGGTCACAAAATGGTTGCGACAGCTCCACACAAGCCTCTGCAGGGAGGAAGGCCAGCGCCCGCTCTGCCGGTCCCCGTTCTCATGGCAGCAGACACTGTCTCAGAAACCTCCAGCAGACTTCACTTGAATGTCACTAGCCAGGGTTGACCCACAGGGCCACACCCTCAGCTGCAGGAGACAGGGAGGTACACATTCTTCTCCAAACAAAATCAGAACTGAGTGGGTACGGGATAGACACCTAACAGTGTCTGCTATGTGTTGGCAAGACTGCTTCTAGAACCCCAAGGCCTTTCAGAAGGCAGGGTGCTACCCAACTGCAGAGAGCAGAGCAGGTCATCCGTGTGTGTGTGTGTGTGTGTGTGTGTGTGTGTGTGTGTGTGTGTGTTAAGAGAGAAGGAAAACTGATACTCACTGAGCACTTTTTAGAACCAGCCGCTGTCATAATTACCTCACTGAATTCATTTCATTCTCAAGATAGGCCTTATTCTCTTTGTTTTTACTTATAAGGAAACTAAGACTCAGAGGTGCTAAGTGGCTTGCCCAAAGCCCATAGCTGGTAAGTCCTGGGGCTGGACTTCAATGCCATGACTGTCTGACTCTGCAGCCCATGCACTTGCTGGCAGACCACACTGCCTTGCAGCGAGGGCTGTCGTAGGTCCCTGCTGGCCAAACCAAAGAGGGGAGGAAGTATAAATGAGCTGTGTTCAAACTCGAAGATCCACAGTTAAAGACTCATGGGAGGTCAGGTAAAGAGCAGCCTTGCTTGGGAAACAGAAGGTAGCAGGTATGCTAGTGGCCAGGACTGTGGTCTCTACCTGAACCGCTGCTCCCGGACAGAGGCAACGAAGCAGAAACACAGGACCCCAGAGGGCAAAGTCCTCAGTTACGGTTTGCACAGTAAAAGACTGGGGAAAGCAACCCAGGGAGAGTAGGTACTGCGTATCAGAAGTCTTGCAGGAAGCCAAGGAGGCCTGTCTCCATCACAGGTAGAATAAACAGTAACTCCTAACACACAGGAAACAGAAAGGTACCAATTTAACCTGGATATTTACTTAAACATTGCTCTTCTTAAATGTGTAACAGATATGTTACAAATTCATGCTTATATTTAGCTGTGTCCATTCATTCAACACATATGCCAGGGATATAAAAGTAATTTATTTAAATTAGACATAATTCCTGCTTGCAGAAGGTCCCAGTTTAGTGGCTATACAGTGCCAGCATATCAAAGGGTCCCAAATGGAACAGAATGCCCATATTTTTAAGTTCGTTTTCTTGTCTCAGCCACATGAGATGAAGTCTAGCTCTTCTGACCACCAGGACTATAACAGGGGGAGGTCAAAACTGTAACAAAATACTCAAAAAGCAATAAAAAGCCTGTGGAGTACCAGACTTATAAACCCAAATGCATAGAGATGGGCTCTAGGCAGCCCAGCCCTAGACAATTGTTACCTTGGGACGTAATGAGCTCCTTTGCAACACATTATTGATGAATTTGTTGCTGAGAATTCTTGTCATCCCACTCAGGGGAGAAACAGCACAAGACCTGGGCACAGAATAGGCATTTAATAAATGCTAGATAGATAGGAGGATGGATGGGTAGACAGTTGAAGACACAGTTCTCATGACCTCCAAACTCAATCACTGCCCTCAATTTTTCAAAACAAAACAGCTGTCAGACTGTTGCCTTAAGCTTTAAATTTTTATTTTCAGTAGGGCTTAGAGGCCTTCAGAAGCAAAGAATGTAAAGTCACTACATTTTTTCCTACATAGGCAAGTTTCCTACTGGACCCAGAGGTAATCTGGATTTAATCCAGCTATCTCACAGCTTAGAAATATGTATGATTCTTATAAACTCTTGCCATCTCCAGACACTCCCCCCTTTGCCCAGAAATGTTGTCTGTGTTCTCATGAGGGCCTGACAAGACACTGAGCAGAATGTTCCCTTCCAACGGATACTACACTTCTGCCATCGAGGCACAGGTGTGTGCTTCCTGGGCCACCTTGAGCCCTCTTCCTAAGGTGGAGAGGCAGGACTCAGGCAGGGAGAAGGCCTGCCTGAGCCTGGCGTGGATGATGCTGGAAACGGGCACAGCCATCGTGTTACAGCCAGAGGTCAAGCCCCAGAGTGACTGAGGCCAGGGACTGGTGTCTTCGCATCACGGAGCCTGTCTCTGAATCTAAGGTCCTAACTCACCTCCAACCTCAGCCTCTGCAAGGGCGGCAGCTGCCACAACACCCAGGACACGAAAGTGCTTTGAAAACCGTAAGAGCCTGTACACACATTCCCTGTTCAATTAATTCCACAGATGATGGAAGGCACCCTAATCTATGCCACATACTGGCCTGTGCAGAACATGGGGCCCACAGCAGCAGGCAGTCTGTAGGGAAAGCCAGGGCAGAAGCCCCAGGTGGAGAGGACAGACTGGCAGGCGCAGACGCACAGACAGGAGCCTGGCAGGGGAAGGGACCCTCAGCAGCCCCCCTTCAGTCCCCGGGGAGGAGCACAGATGCTAGGTCCTGGAGCCCAGGGAGGGCCAGCAGCATCCCCACACTGAAGGAACCCGGCCACAGCCTGGGACCCAGACACAGATCGGGCCAAGGGGGCCAGGGGCACGGTGCCGCCCCTCCTCAGCCTCTGTCCTGGAGATCTCGGCAATCCCTGGGGATTGACCGGGCACAGGATGGAGTTTTCTGAATTCTAAGATCAAGAGAGATGCAGGGACAGGGCCCCCGATGTCTTCCACCTCAGTAACACCTCTCAGGGTAGTACTTCCATAGGATTAACAGCCCCCATACATGGAAGGGCTTTAAAAAAAAAAAAGCCTAATTTTTTTGGAAATCACTTTTTAGGAGTATTTCTTGTCCCTGTGCCTTGGCACACGATCAGACTTTTGATCAACCTCCCGGTATGCACTAAATTGCTGGTCTTTGACATTTGACTCCTAAATCTGGCTGCATAGCATCAGCGTCCCCTGCCCAGGGGCCTCTGAAGCTGGGGCTACATTCAATCCCTTGCTGGGGTGGGACTCAGAAGACTTGCTGGGCTGCTGGCCTCAGCCTACCCGCACCCATGAGTTGCTACAGAGAGTCTGGTAGGAATCTCTCAACCCTGGCCAAGGAGCCCAAAATAAATTGATACCCTCTGGGCTGGAGTGGGAGGGAACAGAACCATGTAACTGCTGTCTTGGGGTGTCCAGGCAGGGACGTTAGTGACAGGAGGGCCACACTTCCTCATGCAGGTCCATCTACGTGGCAAAATTCTGTCAATCAGGAAGGACCTGGTTCCAACACCACCTGCTACCGCACCACTGGGAGACCTGAAGGCGAGAACTCTCACATTCTGCCGAATATATTACTACGTATTCAACTGGCTGCTCGTCTTGAGCTTTACCTGGCATTACTATGTATTCCTCAAATTAAATAATCAAAGTGACATTCCTGCTTCCTGCATGTCTAATTCCTACTTTCAGTTTTTAAACAGAATCATCATCGTCATCATCGAGATAGTAGTGGTGATGAAGATGATAAAACAACTCTATTTTGAACTCTGTTTAAATCTGTGGTTAAAACTGAGTTCATTCCACTCCCAGCGCACCTGTTAGGGTGGAGCAGCCCCCTCCTTTGTCCCGACTTGGTGGGGGTACCCAGGCTCCCACCACCACTCTGGGTCTAGGAAGAAAGAGGCCTCCTGACATTTCACAAGCAGCTGGCTTGCTGGGGTGACAGCCCCCTGCTTTCTTTCGACTGTAATTTCAGTTTTTTATTGTAATGCCATCTTTTCTTTTCATGGCAAGACAGAGCAGGCAATGAAAGAGCAGTTGACTCCAGGACAGATTACAAGTGAATTTTGATCTTTAAGGAGCTAAGTCGGAAACTTGTGTCTATCAGAAAAGCATAGTATGGTGGTGAGCCACGAGCCCACAATAGGGTTCTGATAAACTTCAGAGTGCCCAGCACGCTTATGGAAAGAAAGAGGAGCAAATGAGGGAGGATGTTAATGTTCTCACCTTGGGAAAATCCATCAGGGAGCTGTGAGCTTGGTGAGGGGGTGCATTCCCTCCTGAGCTCTGCAAGCGGGGTAAAATTCAGTTTAAAATGTGTGGGTGTATGTGACTTTGTCTTTTTCTGAAGGAAGGCTGCCCTTTTAATGGGCATTCAGTTTAGGTTAACACAGTCTAATGTGAGTAAAAGAACACAAGCCCTGGGAAGACTTCAAATCCTTGCTCTGTCATTTGTTAGCTTGTGGCCTTAGGCAAGGTACTGAAATGCTCCAAATCTCAAATTTTCTCACAGCAACAGAGAAGCCATTATTTGGTTATTAGAAGAATTAAACCTACACATCAAGTGCTTACCACGGCACACAGATTAAGCTCCTTATACAAATTATCTCTTGTCACAGTAAATCATATCATTGGCATTTTAAATTATTACATACTACGGTACATCTATATAACGGACAGCCTTTAAAAAGAATGAGGTAGTCAGTCATCATTTGACAAAAAATGACTGAGAATTCAAACAAAAGGCCTTCATGTAATTTCCGGTCTAGTTGAGTGAGACAGACAATAAACAAAATAGATAAATGAATCACTGAATATACCAGAAGGTGATAAATGGGACAGAGAAAAATAAATGAGGAAAGGAGACTAAGAAGCACAGGGAAGGGGTTCCTGAGAAGGTCACACTTGCGTGGAGACGTCAAGAGGTGGTGAGGGGTGGGCCATGCGCTGTCTGGAAGACGGTCCAGGCTGAAGGGGCCATCGGTGCAAAGGGGCCATCGGTCCCAAGCAGGAACATGACGGGCGCCTTTGAGGGACTCCTCGGAGGCCTGTGTGCCTGGAGCTGAGTGAGCAAAGGCTATGGTAGCAGAAGAAGGGGGGGCAGAGACTGATCAGGGCACCCCATCTTGTTGGGCGTTGCAGGTCGCTGAAAGGATTTTAGTTTTTCCTCTTAACAAGGTGTGAACTCCTTGGGGTGTCTCAAAGAGGGTATTACACAACCTGACTTGCATTTTACAGAATTAAAGCTCAACTGCAATATTCAAGAGAATACAGGAGCCCAGAGATCGATTAGGAAGCTATTAGGAGATGACGGTCGCTTACACTAGCAGCGTGGTAGCAGTGAACATGGAAAAAAGTGGCTAGAGCTGGAAATCTGCTTGAAAGGAGAGTCAAGATGGTTATTATGGAATGTGAGAGAAAGAGAGTTTGTTTTTTTTTTGCTTCAGCAGATGAAAACAGGGAGCCGCCTCATTCATTAAAATGGTAAATACGGCAGGAGGCAGGAGCAGATGTGGGGGGAAGATCAGGAGGTTGGTTTTGGACGTGTTATGCTTGATCCACCGAGGGGCGTCGACGTGGAGGTGCCGGGCAGTCATTCCTGGTTTCAGTCTGGAGCTCAGGGGAGCAGTGCCGCGGGGGGGCTATGGGAGGGAGCGCGGGAGAGAGGGAGATAGACACACGGGTAGATTCGTGTACACCTAAATGAAAGCCTATCTGTGATGTATAAAAGAGGTGTGCACAAAGTATTATGTAGAACACGATCCTGATTTTGGATGAGTAAAGTTTAGTAAGTATGCTAGTATATATATATATATTAAAATAATTGCAAGCACGTGCAACAAAAAGCTAACAGAACTGGGAATATGAGATACTTTTACCATGACATACAGATTTTAAAGAATATGTATTATTCTATAAATTAAAATATATAAGGGCAGGGGAAGGGTACTATGCCGGCATTGTCAAAGCCATTAAGTTCTAGCACAAACTTCTATCCACATCTCTGGACTCCAGTTATGACAGGGGCCATCCTCTGCCTCAGTTACTCTCTTTTCACCAGCAGCTTTCGAATCAGTTGCCACCAAGTAGGCTTCAGAATGACCAGGGGAACCGGCGGTCTGCTTTTGCAGAGTTTAACTCACAGAAGAGGAACCTGAGTTCAAAGCCAAAGTCAGCAGTCACCCCGAGAGCCTGGATGAGAAAGTTTCTCTTCTTTGCAGTTGCCAATTCTGAAGCTTTCTTTTTTTTTTTTTTTTGACGTTGTGACTTTTAGAATAATAAGGCCTTAAAATAAAATGTTCTTTACATGTTTAATTTCTGGCCATAATGTAGTGCTGAATAATAAGTGAATAAAGCTGAATGGCTATGGAAAGGTTAATATAAACTGCTTTTAAATTGCAAGTTTGCAAGCCTGAGGCCTTCACTCTGTTACACAGTAGGCATTAAAGAAAAATGGTCTTTTCAGGATGCAATGATAAATCTCCATTTTGCTGGGAGTCTCTGCAGCAGGATTCTTTCAGGATTTTTCCATTGAGACATCGCAGCTAGGAAGAACTCTTTATCCCATCTCTTTGGCACCACCTCCTGTTCCCCTTGAAACACATTTCCCCAACTCCACTTGTGAAAAGTAATGAAATTAGACAACCGTCTGTCAACCCAGGACTTTGTTCCCCAGAATCTAGCCCCTAGGTTGAGATCACTGTTTGAGGAAAGGAAATCATCGTAGACTATTATTCTACTGTTGCAAATAGCTCAGCTGGAGGGAAGTTATTTCTTCCTAGCATACTGCTGGAGAGACGTGCAGCCCTCTTTTCTAACCAGCCTTACCAGCCATGCCCCACACCGCCCCTACCACCCAGCACGCCTCCACAGCCTTCTTCAGAATTTGGGCTTTGCTGGCTGGACCCACGTGCCTTTTCCAAAAGCAAATCTGTGCCAACAGAGCCAGCAAAGAGCTGCCCTTAGAGAAAGTTCTCTCCACTTCTTCCTCCAAAGACAGAGGGAGAAGGGACTGGGAGAAATTCTGTAGAAAGCCTTCAAAAACATTGCTAGTTGTGGGGAACACAACTCATGGCTGACACTTCGAAATTCGGGCAAGTGGTATTAGATCCCTGAAAATGAAATCTAACTTCCACCCAACTCAGCTATAGACCATCTTCAGGGCGAGGACTCCGCTGTGGTCTGAGGCGCACACACAGTGGGAGCAGAGATGCTAGCCCGAGGGTCAGGCTCTAACAGAATTCCACGCAACCCAACGCCAGACCTCAGGCAAGATTCTTTCTCTCAACGGGCCTCCAGTTTTCTCTTGTGGTAAGCAGGGCCTGAACAGAGGTGGCAAATTCTCTTCCTACACATGTAATGCAATGTAGTAAAGCATAAAAATGGAGTCACTCTGGGGCAGGTCTGAGGCCCTACGCACTTGGCCGTCCCTGGTCCTCATGGGGAAAGGCAACTTCAAGGGACACAAGAGTCCCGTCTAGCATAGTTTGGAAGAAGATAAGTGAGATCGTTTCCTGATCTGGTATTTTACGACCACAGGTTTTCCCCTCAGCAATGTGGGAGCTCCAAATCCCACCTCCAGATACAATACAGCTGCCAAGGGCAGGCCAAGGGGGAGTGCCCTCTCTCTGCCAAAGAGGGGAGGGAGGCAGGCTTGGACAGGCTCACGTCTGGCAAGAGAGAAGTGTTGGCTAGTGTAACAATGTATCTAAAGGCTCTAATTGTAAGAGACCTCTGTTGTCCCCTTAGATTTTCAACCACTAAGGAAATCAAGAAATGAGTACCTCCAATATTCCTCATATTCTTGACTGAGGACTTAAGAAAACAGTGGCAGCAATTCTCCGGAGCAAAAAAAGGTTAATGTTAGATGTAAGAAGTGACTTCCTAACCAGGCTGGCTGTTGGGTACTGGGAAATGCTGAGAGAGTAGGGGGGGGTCTTTCCTGGAAGACTCTCAGGCAAACACAGAAACCCAGGCTAAACCCTAGATTTCATTTTCATCTCCCTCTTTTTAATATTTTTTCTTTTTCCTTTTCTGAGGCTAGACTGGACTCACAGACATAAGAGAGAGAAAGCAATGAAGTAACCTGCCCAAAGTCAGCCATGGTAATTGACACATGTGAGAGGAAATAGTCAGTGATATTGAGGGACCCTCAGTGTCTTCAGGGACCAGGAAAAAAAAAATCACACATGCACAAAAAGAACAAAAATCGACCACTTGGCATTGGCTTCCCAAAAATGCTCTTGAAACTTAAAGCTGATACATTGGACTTTTGATTTGCAAGAGCTCGGGATGTTATAACTCAAAGGAGCAGGGCTAGAAGAAGCAGAGAAATGCATGACACTCAAAAGCCAAGGAGCTAGCCCCCACCCTCACAAACCTTCAACACTCCCCCAGGAATGATCAAAGTTGGAGCTACAGGACACACCATTTTGGGAAGGAGAACGGCTAGAGGCAGGTGAGTTCCTTGGAAAAGGTCTACTCACCATGCTTCTCCCTGTCTCTAATCCAGCTCTAGGTCCTGGGCAGGGAAGGGGGAAACCCCAGATGGGGAGAGGGCCCCAGGAGCAAAGGGGACCTGCATTTTGCTACCAATATGAAATCCAGTCTGAGGCAAGCCTCATAAAAATATCCTCTGCAGAGAACAGAAATTGCTCCCAGGCGGCTCCAAGAAGAGAGGGCTTGAGATAGCAACCTCAGCACAGTCTTTCTTGACACCAGAAGGTCATAGAAGGGCCTCCTCAAGTTGTCTGTGGCCCTGAAGGGGGCCAGGGAGGGACAGTATGAGGATTAATAAGCCCAGAGGAGTAGGAAGTATGGGAAAGAGAACTCGGTATGACCTAGGGGACGTGTGAACAGAGGTCACGGGTGGATCTCTGGTGTCTCTGGTTGGATGCAGGGAGGATGAACATTGCTAGTCAACTAAGTAAAGATGCCAAGACACAGAGACAAGTCCAGGAGCCACTTCTCACCAGGATCGGGGCTGGTAAGCCACCACCCAACCCTACTAGGTTGAATTTAGGTACAACCCTGAGTTAACAAAATTTCTCTGGAAGTGAGTACATGAATGTTTTTATTACCACATGAAACCCAGGTTCAAAGTCGCAGTCTGAAAATAAAATTTCATCATCGGCAATACTAATGCCACATTTTTGACACACCTGCCTTTTGAGACGGTGCAATGTCATTTCTGCAATGGGTGCAGACGTAAGGCTGCTCCTGACACAGTCCAGAGCCCCGATGTGTCTCAGGAAGATGTGGACTGTCACTCGCAGGGCCTGCAGCTTCTGGAAGGAGCCGTGGCAGGTAAGGCCAGGGGACTGCATTGCCACACCTCCTCCTCCCTCCACGCCACGGATGAGTTGCCTTTCATTTCACCTCTGATCTCTCCCCTTCATCCCAACTGCTACAACCTCCTTCCAGGATTCACATTTTGAAATGGAAACACTTTTAAATGTGCTCTTGTTCTCACTGACCTGACTCTCCATAAAGAGCTAACAGACCTTTCTGGGAAGACTTGGGGGGTCCTCCAAATGAAGTACACCCTTACTTCTTAACAGAGGGCTTGTCACACTTGATTAAATGAATTCACTCTCGAATATGCCATTCCAGATATGGCCTTGATGGCACCATCTCTTTGCTCAATTGTGTCCTGGTAAAAATTAGAACAAATTCTTACTGAGCCTATGCAAGTAGCTACATTGCTTTTAAAAGTAAAGAGACTCAGAGAGCAGTGTTGCACTTCATTTGGAGGACCACCAAGCCCTCCCAGAAAACTGGCCTATCACCTATTATGGTGAGTCAGGAAACCTTAGCAGATCTGGGGGCCCCTGAGGAGAAATGCATTCACCCCAATTCCAGATGCCGCAGGCAAAAGGGTAGAGATGACTTCCTTGGTTTGGTTTCTCCACCACAGAATAAAAGAGCAAATAAAAACACTAAACAATACACCTGGAATAACAGAGACTATTGAAATTTCCTAAAATGAATCTTAAATCTCTAGAAGTTAATTTTCCAGACTTTGTGGTTGCTTAACCTCACCACAGCTTGAGGTTTTCTGACCACACGAGGAGGAGGCCTAGGTATATTCATCAACTTTTTTTTACTGTAGTTACATAAATGAGTCAGACCAAAATGCCTTAAGATCAAGAAAAATCTATGGAGATTATTTGTGACCACAGTGCCTTATGCATTACAACGTCGTTCGCATTCTGAGTTAAAGCTCCCAAAGAGCCTTTTAACACAACAGTCCAGCAGTCACCATCATGAACACATTTAGACGTGAACAGCTCCATCCGCGTGCCCTCGGGAAGATAATCCAATTCAGGGAGTGGTAGCCATTCATCCTCCTCCAGTACAGAGAACACACGAGAAGATGCGCACACACACACACACACACACACACATGCACGCACACACACACACATGCACGCACAGCACTTCCCACGGGTGAGCCACGACAGCTGAGAAAGCCCAGCTCCATGGAAGGCAAAGGGAAACTTCCACCCTGGGTCTCATTAAGGAAGGCTCAAAAGGGACTGAGACTAGTCAGACCACATTACCGTGTCTGCCCTGACAATATCCAAGTCGGTCCCGGCTGACCTGCCCCTCAGTCATGGAAGGGAACAGCGGCCCCAGGGACCTCATCTCCCTGCATCTGTCTCCTGGCTCTGGCCGTGTTCCAAGCAGAATATATTCATAAAGGAATGCTTTCTGGGGGAATATTCTCCACTGTTGTGACTTCTCTGCATCTCTGTTTTGAAATTTGGCCTTGAGAGGTTCAAAGGATTTACGGACTTGAGTTCAAGGAAGACTAAGATATACCCTAAGGCAGGCCCTGGTCTTAGATGCAGAAAAACCTGCCCTTCCTCCACCAGAGTCAGTGCGGCGTCTACAGGAACCTAGTGCACATTGTGCTCTAACAGAATTATTGTCAGACTCTCAGCTCTTCTATCTTTGTCATGGCAGCTGATGGCAGTTCTGCTCCCAGGCCCTAAACAAGCTGTCGTACCCGCCAAGCCCAGCTGTTTCCCCACGTGGGCTAGAATAGCTCTGTTGAATGCCAGGTTCCAGGCACCGGGGGCAGAGCCTGGCCATGTTGGCCCACGCTGGCCACCCACACCCCCCTTCAGGCGTCCCCTGCCATCCCCACTCACCATTCTTTTCTGCTTTGTGTTTCGGTGGCTCAGGCTCCGGGAGACACGGACAGGGCCCGTCACAGAGCATGGTGAGGCTTTTGCCGGTAGAACAAGCATGGAACTCCAACTTGCACTGCAAAACAGAGAGCGAACAGGCCTTCAGAAGGCAGCTGCGCAAACCCCCACCTGGCTCCCTCAGGAACAGCCAGTGCCTCGCCAAGCCACGGTCAGGCTCCTGGGCGCAAAGATGGGAACAGGGGAGTCCGTCTCAGTTAGAGGTCTGGATCACAGTATCCTAGATAAGAAGTGGCCGTTTGTGTTCTTCCAAAGGTTTCCATAGGTTCATGTCTAAAGACACTGCAGAAGCACAGCTTACTTACTCTAACTGACGGCAACCTCCATGTAAGTGTTAGTAAAAGTATTAGCCTGAAGCAACATCTTGGAGTTCCACAGGGTCCACAAAGACACCCCCCCCCACCTCTCAGCAGAAGGCTGCTTCTCCATGCCGCCTTACCCCCGCGTCGGGAAGCGCTGCCAGGGGCGCACTCCAAGGTCCTCAGCGGCTCACACGCTCTTCCTGAGAGCAAGAGGAACAGTCTGTTTAGTAAGTTTGGATGGGATGTGAGAGGCCCAGCCTCTTGCCTCGGGAACAAGTGAAGAGTGAAGGCTTTTGCTTCAATCACCCAAAACCTACATTTACAGTCTTTCCCCCAGAGGATGCCTGCGGTGATGCAAGTAGCCTGGGACTAATAAAAATGTCCAATGAATTCGCAATTCAGTATTGAAGCCGGAAAGTCATATACCCTCTTGTCAACCCTTTATCAGCAACAGTGGCAGTATTTGGGCCACTTTCTGCCAGCTCTTTACTCTGAAGTCTCAAACGATTCAGAACACAAGCAGGAAAGAAGGATGCTAATTATAGGTGCAAAAGACCGGAGCACTGAACAGCATTCTTGTTAGTCCCACATTATGGAACAAGAAATTGAGACGCAGAGATGTTAAATAAGATGAAGAGGATCACAGTGCTCACAAGGGGTGGATTCAAAGCATGCCTGACTCCAGGGCTAAGCACTTAATGGCCCCACATCACTCCTGTCACGTGGACGGACTTGAGAGAACAGATATCCTGTATGGAGCTCTGGGCTGCTGCCGGCCAAGGTTGGAGTTGTTTGAGATTCACTCCTTTTTTCCCTGTGAAAGTCTCAAGATCAAAGCCTGTGTGTAATGAGTCTTCTGCCAAGGCCCATGGGCCCAGGACCATGTTTGTATCTGGTGGAGGTTCAAAGAAAGAGGAGATAGGCAAAATTTATGGAGCACCCACTGCACATGAGGCTCTTATCAGGTGCCAAGGGGAATCTTTTAAAAGAAGGAGAAGAGCAGATATACGCCTTGCTCTTGGAAAACACAAGTGCCTACCTTTGAAAAAGGCCACTAGCATTTGCCAAGCAGCTCACAGCAGTACAGCTGAATACTGACTCATTGTGGGGACGAGATATTCAGCCCCCATACCAATTACAAACCGAGGCAAAGAGTACTTTAAACATGGTTCTAAATGCACTGGAGTCACTCGAGTGACTCCGACTGTCACCCACACAGTCGCTGACAATTCTTGTGGACAGAGAGCAACAGAGAAGCCCACAGGGGCCTGGCTTCCTCTTGACGCAAACCTTCCTTTTGTCCCTGTTTGTTAGGTGTCCGGTAGGGGCCCAGTGGGGCCGTGGAGTGGTGAGGCGGTCTGAAAGGAAACCGTGGCCCGGCCCTCAACCTCACTGACCCAGTGAGGGAGCAGAAAAGCTCATGTCCTCCTAAAGCCATGCGGACGTGACTCTGAGGTGAGGCAGGACACGTGTGCACGTAGGGATGCAGCACAGAGACCCGAAGGTTAGGGACATCCTGCAGATGGGCTGAACTGAGAGAAGGTAAGCCAAGGGGAATCTGGAAGGTGGCCGGGGGGTCACCGTATAAGAGCTTTCTTTTCAAATTGCACAGAAACATGCCTGTGCCCAGGGCAGGAGCAAAGACCTCTGGGGCCAGCCCCGCCGCCTCCTTCACTCTGGGTTAGTGCTCCGGAACAGTTCTCAGTTTCAGATTAGGGGGTCTCAAACTATATTTTCAACAGAATCCCTAAAGCTAGTAATTTTAGGGTAACAAATATTTTTATATGAAAATGTTTTTCAAGTTCAGAAGTTATTATGATACGGTCTCATCACACTCTTACTACAATTGCCTGTTTATGTCTGGATGGACTGCGGCGCTCCTCCAGACATTCTCTGGTCTCCCTCAAAGAGGCCCTACACTTGGCCGTCACGCTACGTCTTGCAGCGCAGCACCACCCCACGGGGAGGCAGACTTTCCTTCCCCAGTGATGACAAGCCTCACCACACAGCTCCCTCTGGCCAGCGGGTGGCCAGCAGGAGTAAGGCAAGCCAGGATTGGACAGGTGCTTTAAGAACCGCTGCTTGGTGTCACCACCTCTCTTGTGCTTCCTTCTACCATGAAAATGACATGGGCCTATGACGGCTGCTCCTGCCACCTGGGACCCACAAGGCAGAGGATTTGGACCAGTGCTGAAGCTAAGCCACAGCCAGTGTGCAGCATGACAAGGAATTAATGCTTGCTGTTGGAACCCATTGATGTTTGGGGCTCATTTGTTACTGAGAATAATTTAGCAAAAGCTGACTAACAGAACAACTTGCTTCCTACTAGACTGTGAAGTCCTTAACAGCTGGAAGAGGTGGTGGTCACCATCTTATCCCCAGCCTGACACGATGCATGTGGATCCCTGGCACAAAGTAGGTGTTCAGTAAATAGCTGCTGAATGATAAAGGCAGAAGGTAAGGTGGCATTGTTCACTCTGCTGCTGGAACCTCTGCCCCAGCCTCCAGGAGCTGCCAGTCTGCCTGCACAGGGGTGCAGGGGCCGGAGCTCAGTACTCGAGAGGCTTGTGGTTAGCCCCCCTGACCCGTGCAGGCTCCCTGAGTCCTCTCTCTGAGCTCCACACTCAGCACTCTGCCTCTCAGCCGCCCTGCTCCCCCCTCTGCCGCTGGAGCCAGAGTGTGGTCCACCTGCTGCCGGATGCCCGGAACATGTATTCCCTGGCTGGCCTCATCTTGCCTGGCAGCCCCCGTGGACTCTACCCCAGTGACCCAGCTTCCTTGGCCTCCCCCGGACCGCCTCCTGGACACTGTTGCAGCCTGCGGATGCCGCCCAGCCTCTTCCCTGACTCCAGGAAGGCACCAGCAGTCAAAGGGCTGGAAGTCCACTTTTCATAAAGCTCAAAGCAAGCTAGTTACACACACACACACTGGTATGTAGACCAGTAAAAGCTAAAACATGGTAAAGCTACAGAGGTGTTGGAATGACAAGATACCATTGGAAGGAGGGTGACACCAGACAGCAGCCCACAGAAGCGCCGTGAAAACTGGGAGTGGTTTGTTTCACAAGGTGGGTGCTGGAGCCTGAAGCTTTTGGTTTCTTAGCACCTATATAAATAATACATATATGTTTATGAATCAAATACTTTATGATCAAATATAAAACAAAGTTTACACCCATCTATCAAGGTTACGGCCACGCTATAACCACACCTCCCGCGAAAGCTCGCTAGGAGGAATGAGAGCCTGCAGGGCCCCTGGGAAGGGCAGAGGGCACACGGCTTGGAACCCGAATCCTGAACTTTCGCTGGGCAGAGGGCTCCCGAGGGCCTGCGGCGCAGGCATCTCACGTATGCTGGCTTCCTACAGCACCTCTCCAAGTCCCGCCTGGCGATGACCTGCCCAGTTTCTTACCTCATCCTCTCTCCCCCACGTTCTTGCTCTGGAAGAACAGATAAAAAGCCAATAGTAGCCCCGCGCAGCCTTACCCAGCAGGGCCAGATCACTCTCAACACTCAGGGCTTCCTGCCAGACCAGGCCTGCTCTGTGACCGTGATTTTCCCACCAAGTAGAGGCCTGCCGCCCACTCGCCCCACCTGCAGGGAACAGATGCCCAGCAAAGCCCCGGCCGCCTGCCGCCCGCCACGGCGGCAGAGAAAGCACAGACCCGGCCCACCTTTGTCCAGTGTGCGTGGCTTGACTGCACACA
Source organism: Manis pentadactyla (assembly GCF_030020395.1). Taxonomy (NCBI): domain Eukaryota; kingdom Metazoa; phylum Chordata; class Mammalia; order Pholidota; family Manidae; genus Manis; species Manis pentadactyla. The sequence goes on from NC_080031.1 coordinate 98,131,759, forward strand.
GCTTCTGAATGCATGGCAGGTTTGCTGCCCCCTGCACAGAGGCCTGTCGAGGGAACAGGAGGCGAGGGGGCAAGAGGCAGGCCATGGTACCTTCCCCTGCAGCGATTGCTCCTCGCCGTGGGTGTCACCTGCCCTGAGACTCTGGGCTCCGGCCTGCCAGGCCGCACGCAGCCCTCCTTGGGAAGGAGGCGGCAGGAGCAGAGAGCGTCCTTACAGAGTGTGAAAGTTTCTCCTGGAGAGGCGAGGAGGGAGGAATGAGGGTCCCCAACACCACAGGGACATCACTGGCTTCTGGCCGCTTCAGGACCAAAGGACAAGGGCCCAGAATTCCCATGCCTTCTCTTAGAGCACCCAAGGCAGGCATTGAAAACTGGCCAGATTATGGATGGTGACTGCTTTGCAGTGAGGAGCTGCCCAGACAGCACCTGTCCACTCCCTCCTCCACAGCTGCCCTGCAGGCAGAGGACCCAGGTGGCCCACTGGCACCACCGGGCTCTGCTGACCTGCATCCGAACAGTGTCTGCAGAGCTCCAGGTGAGACAGGGTAGATTGGGAGCCCTCCTCATGGAGTCCGCAGCCTGGAGGTGGAAAAGCACAGAGCAAAGTACAAACTGACACTCTTGGGGACTAATAAAGGGACACCCATAACTCCTCACTTTAGAAAAGAATTGGGGTGTGGGTAAAAAAAAAGGAGGAAACAGGTATAGAAGACAGTGCTGGGATGTGGAGTGAAGAGCCAGCCCACTACACGAAGCTCACAAACAGCCACAGGCACGCCTCCAGCAGAAGGGGAAAGACACACACTGCAGTAAAGGTGGGTCCTATCAGACGGCCCCTGTGGCCTGTGCAGAGAACCCCGCTGGCCCTGGGCCACGCCAGCCATGGGTCTAAGTGGAGAGCAATCACCACTGCTCTGGCCCCTGCCTCACCCTTGAGTGGGGAAAGCTTTGTACCTTATGTTATGGGCTGAATTACATCCCTCCTGAGAGATATTTTGGAGTCCCAATCGCCAATATCCCAGAGAGTGGCTTATGTAGAAAGAGGGTCTTTACAGAGATAATCAAGTTAAAATGAGCTCATAAAGGTGGGTCCTAATCCAACATGATCAGCATGCTAATAAAAAGGGAAAATTTGGACACAGACACACGTGGAGGGAAGATAGTGGTGTGAAAGACACTGGGAGAAGATGGCCATCTACAAGGACCACCTGAGGCCACCAGAAGCTAGAGGACAGGCAGGGGACAGATTGTTCCTCACAGCCTCACAAGGCACCAAGGCTGCTCACAGCTGGGCTTCAGACCCCTACTCCAGGACCGTGAGACACTAAATTTCCATTGTTTAAGCGGCCTAGTCTGTGGTACGTCATTACAGTAGCCATTGCAAACTAGTAACAGTCCATCCAGGTTTTTTAAAAAGAGTCTCTAAGGAATGAAAATGCCTTGTCTTAAGTTTATAAAGTACAGGTCTTTGTGCCAAAATGGCTCAGTTCTCCTGTAAAGAAAAAGAAGAAAAAAAAATGTGGAGTGGCAGCCTCATGATATAAGGCAGCTGGACATAAAGAACTTGGCCAAATTTTATCAGCTGTGATTCATGCCCGGAAAAGAAGAAATATGAAAAATTCAAGCCTTTATATTGACTTTTTGATCAAGCAGTTAAATAAATAATTAACCCTAACTATTTAAAACAGGAGAGCCCGAAAGTGGGAAATCAGTTAAGGACTGTCGAACATTGTACTGAAACCCATATTCATACAAATGCAAATATAAATACAAAACCCTGAAGCTTCTAGACCCCTTGACCTGCCATAACAGAAATGGCTTCCCCAAACATCACAAAAACAGAAGACGGAGAGAGCCAAAGATTTCACAAATTGGCAGGAGTGTTCAAAATGTTGACCTGCTTAAAAATAAATGTGCTAGCAGATTTCCCGACCAATCTTTCCTTCCATTTTGCATAACACACCAACACGTCAGAATGAGTGAATGTTTTTCTGCAAATGGCCAGTAAATCTTTCTCTTCTATGATCTGTACAGCAGAACTAAATGACCTCTCTCTGGTTCACTGCTCACTCAGGTCTCCACCGAGTGCCCTTCTCCACCACACCACACTCTTCACTTTGCCTTGCATACTTTGGGTATTATTTTTAACATTTTATTTCAATTGCTTTCTCCACTCTATTTCATCAACCAATCATCTATTTTTAAACCAGACTGTTGACAGTTCACAGTTGACCATTTTGTTCACAGTTGATGAATTCTGATTTGTTTTTATTCCCCAAAAATCATGTCAAAGAAGGAGGGGGGGTAATATCATGGCTCCACTGGCTTTAATAATGGGGTGTGGAGTGAATGGTTGTTGACCACATGTGTGATCCTTGTAGGGCAGAGAAGAGCCGTGCATCTCTGCCCAGGGCTTGGGTGTCTCTGTGGCCATCTGGAAAGAGCCATGAAAAGAAACAAGGGGACGGTCTTTGGTCCCATTCAGAGCTTTACCAAACATGCAATTATGTACATGCTCCTTCTTGCATCCAAATGAATATTTATTGAGAACCTAGTAATGGGCCAGACTCTGTTCAAGGCTCTGAACCAACAGGACAAAGCCCCTGTTCTCATGGAGTTTATATGGTAGGTACTGATGAGGGCAGGGGAGAAACATAAAGGGGAGCAAGAGACAAGAATAGGGGGGAATGGTATATTATTTGGTGTGATCAGGAAATTGTCTGGCAAGATTATGTCTAGACAACGAACAGAATAACGTGGGCCATGCAGCTTTCCAGGGAAGGAGGTTCCAGGAAAAAAGAGGTGCAAAGGTCCTGGGGTGGAAGATGCTGCCTCTGCTCAGGAGAGAGCAAGGACGCCAGTGTGGCTGGACAGGAGCGAGCAGGGAGCAGAGGGGAAGGGGCCCTCCCAGCTGCACTGATGGCGGCCTTCCCAGGAAGGCCTGGGTGACTCAGGGCTCTGCCTTTACTCCTAGTTCATTTCCCCTTCTCTCCTCCTCTCTCTTCCCCCTCCTCCTCCCCATTCCCAACACATTTCTGAGTCAAGAGTTCTAAAGAAGACAGAACCTTAAACTTTAAAATCAAGTTGCTAAAAATGTGAGAAAGGAAAAGCTCTTCCCTACAGGCAAATGCCAGCTACACTAACTTAGAAGGCATGCTGGGATTAGAAAGTCATTTTGCAATTCCCCATGTAATAATCAAGTCAGGAAAGGATCATTTGATGTTTACTAAAAACACTGGTTAAACGTGATTGGAGGCCAGGACAGTCACATAGTCTCAAAGCGTCATCTCACAGGACACAGAGCAATTAAACATTTCCCTAAAAATATATGGCAATCACCCCTTAACAAAGGGACCAAGGGGCCAATTAAGTGCCCCAAGTAGTGGGACCATCTGGCATGTACCTCCTGACACGCTACAAAGGGAAGCACGCAGTAGTGCCTATGTGGTAGAGCTGCCAAAATAGCTTAACCTCACCTTTGTTAGGAAACAAATCCATAATTGAGGACATCTTGTAAGATAAGTCAAAAAATAAACAAAAAGCCCCTGGGGTGAGCAGGTGTTTGTTCTAGATTAGAAGAAATTAAATAAATGAAATAAATGCAATGAGTGAGGCTTGACTGGATCCTGAAAAATAATTATTATACAAAGCTGTAAAAGACATGGTAGCAAAAATCACCGTGATTTCAACGTGGACTGTTTATTAGGTGATATTACTGAATTACTCCTCTCGGAGGTATAATAAAACCTACGAAGGCCATACAGGAGCTCATCTACTTTCTTTTCTCAGGGGTGAGATGTTACAAGGTCTGCAATTATTTCTAAATGGGTTCCTGGGAAAAGTGTGTTTGTGGGTGCAGAGACAGCAAACGATTCAAAATGTAAAGAATGCCAAATCTCGGCGATGGGTATACAAGCATTCATTACATTATTCTCTAGACTCTTCCTATGTTTAATAATTATTAAACCACTAGGCAGGTAAAAATAAATGTACATTGCTTTGCCCAGTGCTGCTGGGAAACTTTTCCCAGAAACACTTGCGTTTGCTCCCCAGCTGCGCCCCCTGCAGAGCCCAGGCCACTCCCCTGCTGCAATGACATCCCCTCTGTGCTTCCCCAGCAGAGCGGGAGCTCTTTGAGGGCAGCAGGGATCTGTTCACTGTCTGCAGGACCTGGCCGAGAACTGTCAATGGGCATTCCACAAGAAACCATAGCAGTTTCTCTGGAGCACAAGTTCTGGGAATTGACGTAAGCACGCAGTCCTGTGATGAGAAAGCTGAGGACGGCGCCCTGAGTCGCAGCATATTTCATCTTACAGAGATACTTTTCCATGTTGCCTCTGGGAAACTGAGGCTGGAAGAAGACAGGCATCTTGTCCAAGGTCATTCTCCTGATTGACTTCCTCACCCTCTGCTGACCTTGTTTGCTCCGTCAGTGGCTTAGTAAACCCTTTTCCAGCGAATGAGGAGGCAAAGAGGTCATCCAGCTAAGGCACAGCTCACCCCGGGTTTCTCTCAGGATCAAGGCTGCATGAACTTTCCCTGACTTGTGTCACAAAGCCAGTGGAAAGTGCTGGATGTGAAATGCCCAGGGGCAGAGGCTCTACCTGAGGTGGCCCAAGAAGAAGATGCCATCTCCCCAGAGGCAGGACTCTGGGGCAAGTCACAAGGGTAAGCAATTCCTTCAGCCTTTGCTGAGCCCCCCACGCGGTGCATCTGGTGGTGCCCGTGGCTTGGTGAGGTGGCACCCATAGGTGCCTGCCTGCCCCGCACACCCACCAGACTCACCACTGCTACTGCCTGGTCCCTGGTCCATGCTTTGCGCTCCCCAGCCTCCCATCCCAGGGCCTCCCTTGTCTCACCTCTGCTGCTCCTTACTTCTGGGCCCCTGCCCTGCTGTCTGCTCAGCCTGGGAGCCCCCTAAGGCTGGATAATATTGTGAAATTTTACATTTCTGTGGGATTACTCCTCTATCTGGGGTTTGGGAGAGACAGCCCAGGTGAGGATGGACTTGAAGTTTCCAGGCCCTGCTGCTTCCTGCCAGCCTCTGGGGGAGACAGCAGCCCCCAGAGAGGAGAGACTGGGGCACAGCTCAGGAGCGGAGGAACCACACACAGCCTCACCTAGTGCGGCATGGAAATGGCAGAGAGGCCTTGGAGATGGGGACAGGTAAGGGTCCCTTCATGCGTCCGCTCACCTTTAGGCTGTCACTCAGATGTCACCTTCTCATTGGAACCTCTCAGCACACTAGTAAGACCACAACTGGCACACCTTATATATATGTAATCTTTTATCTAACTTAACATCTTCTAATGTGCTGTGTAAATTTATGATTATTTTATATGCTGTTTTCTGTCTTCTTTGCTAGAATGTAAGCTCCCCGAGCATAGGGATCTTTGTTTTGTTCACCACGGTATCCAAAGTGCCTAGCATAATAACTGGCATATAGTAGGTGTTCAATAAAAGTATACACAGTAAAGGAATGAGTCAACAAAAGCAATGGCCTGTGTGCACAGGTGAGTGGCAGACCAGCTCCTCCTCGCCACCCCCGTGCTTCTACAATAATACATAATACATAATAAGAGCTCCCCACCCAGGACTAGAGTGAATCTCACAAAATGCCCAAGGTCGGTTTCCTCCCATCCCTGTAGGAATGGGGGTCCCCATAAAAATGAAACTGGTTTACATAACACTAAGGAGGCAAACCACTTCAAGGACCAGCCTGAGTGTGAGAACTGAGATTCAGGCCTTCCCCTCTTCCTCGACCACCAGCAGCTCCCCTGCGCTTTTCTCACTGCACTTACCACACTGCACCTGTTTACCTAGCTGCCTCCTGAAGAAAACAGGCGTCTTATCTAGATCACAGCACACAGCAGGTACTTAATGTATGTCTGTTTATTTATGGGATATATTTCACATAGCACGACATGAGAGCTGGTGTTGCCAGGTTCGTTTTGCAGATTAAGAAACCGAAACCTTGAAAGCAAACGACTGTCTCAAAGTCACAAGGCCAGTAAATGGCCAATTTCATTTTTAATCCAGATCATTCCATTTCTCCCTCATGCACTGCTGTGTGTGGTGACCCCCAGACTTCTAAGCACTGAGGGGTCTGGCAAAGCCTTTCCAGGCATCTCAGGATTGCTGAAGAAAGAGACAGTGGCTCCTGAGGAGAGGGAATGAGTCCAGCACTGAGGAAGCGGAGACAGCAGGGCAGGTCACGACACCGTGCTGGAGCAGGGAAATGACCACAGTGGGCCACCTACCCTAAAACGTGCCAAGGGCAACCTTTGTCAACTGCACTAGCAATGCTGATGGTATTCAAAGTCAGTTTAAATACTTTAGGTGGCATTTAGCTAAGATAACTTGCAGCAGTCAAGCTGATGCGTCAACGACACTGGATGAGATGACGCAGGCACCTTGCTCCGTGTGTTCAGGAAGCTGATGGCACCCAGGCTCACCTCCATGGAGGCGTGAGGGCCTGCAGCTTCTCCCCGCTAACAGGGGAACCGCCAAGTATTACAATGAGACTCCCCTGAGCAAAACACTTAGTTGCTGGCAGTTCAGACTGGCCCAGCCAGGGCCTCAGAACAGAGGCTCAGCCCTCTGAACTCGGATCCCAACTGGAATCGGCTCCTTTGAGGGAAAGAAACTGGACACTTGCTCACGTTCACATGCCCCCAGGCCCAGAGAGAAGCCCCACACCTCAAAGTGGATAGAAAGGGCTGAAATTAATTAACCATCTTCCCAGCAACTCTGCGAGGTTCAGGATAACCACTCCCATTTTCCAGATGAGGTGGCCGAAAGGTAAGGAAGGAAGGAACACAGATAAAAATAAAAGGAGACAAAACGAAAAAAAGAAATCAGCAGAGGAGGCGTGGCTGTAAGCAGAGAGGGAAAAAGAGAAGAAGTACGAGGAAGACCACGGGGGCGGTAGGGAGACGCAGCCAGTGGAGGAAAGCGGACACCTCCAGGAGGCTGCAGGCAGTGGAGGGGCGGGGTGGGAGTGGGTGCTGGGCCGCAGCCCTGCTCAGCCCAGGCGTGGGGGCCCCAGCAGCTCTAGAGAAAGGAAGAGAATGTGCCACGGTGCTGGCACCTGCTTAAAATAAAAATGTCTCCTTTGCAACAAGTGCCCCTTGGATGCCTGTCTGGCTGGCTGTCCCAGCCTCCCTGCAGGGCCCACGCTAAGCCACCTCTCCCAGCCGCCTGTCCCCCCACCACTGGGGCAGGCTCCCCCGCAGGCACGGTTCACGGTTCACAAGAGACAGGCAGGCAAGTTGAGGTGGCGCCTAACTCCTGTCCTGCCTCTCACCTCCCCAGCTGTGTTGGTGGAGGGGGCAGGCCTTCTGCCAGGCTCTGTCTGTCTCTCTCCTTGCAGCCCTGAAGGGCAGTCTGGCGGGCCACTGCTCTCTAGAGGTGAGAACCTGAGCAATTTGCATACCCCGCCCAAGCCTCCCTCTCCTTATCACTAAATAAGGATAATCCCCTCCTGCAGCTGTCAGACCAGAGAGAGATCCCTCCGCTTGGCAGCTTTCCAGGCACATGGTGGATGTGAAATCTGAGCTCTTTCCTCCAGTCTGCCCAACCCTGCCTTCATTCTTCCCTTCCACCGCGGGCCTCTCCACACCTGAGTGACCTCTGTGAAATGCAAATCTGTGATACTGCCCTGCTTTACACCCACTCCCCGCTCCCTGTCATCCCTGGATAAAAGTGCAGATTTGAGTCCAGCAGGAAAGGCCCCTGGTGACTGACGGCCACACGTCCCTCCCCCTCTGGCCTTTGCTTCTCTGCAAACACACGCCCTCTCTGCTCCAGAGCACAGACCCCCGAGGGGACGACACACCGTCCACCTGGGTGCTTTACTTTGTCAGCAGCCCCCCAGGAGCCTGTGGCAGGTGTCCCCGTGGGTGCCAGCACCCGTGCCCACCTCTGCAACCCTGGCGCTTACCCAGTATTGCAATGACTGCCTTCCCGCCAGTCTTTGTTCTGAGCTCCTGGCACACAGTGTTGTACTTCGTTTGTTTAGGCTCAGTGCCTCGCACAAGATCTACAAAGAGCAGGCGCTGAGTGAACGCCAGATGGACCGACAGAAGCTCGGCCAAAAGAGCACCCGGACCGCAGCCCCCCACCTTCTCTGCCTGTCGAGGAATTCTACACACTCCAGGCTGGTGGCCCAGATGAAGTCACCTCTCAGCACACAGCCCCTGAACGGCACCGGGGTCCTCCCAGCCTCTCAGATGCAAGCCTTGCAGGGCCCTCCGGCTACCCAGTCGGGGCCTCCCTGCTTACTGGGGGGCCACACCAAAGACCAATCCCCTAGGCGCTGACATTTTCCTCGCACCCTCAGATTAAGCTCAAGTCCTCCTTCCTGAGGCCTGGCACCTCTGGCCCTGATTTGCTTCTCCAACAACCTGGCCCCAGTGCTTCCAGACCACTCCCCGCCCTCGTCCCCAGACCTTCTTCCCGCTGACGCTCCTCTCACGTGACTGCCTCTCTCATTTCCTCAGCCAGCCCTCCCCACACGGAGCAGGCTGCTCGGGGCTGCTCCAGGACCCCGGCACACCGACCTGTTGGACCTCAGCTCAGGGCATTCAGGTGACACCTCTGGGCACCTTCAGAGTAAAGCTATAAACACGAATCTGTCATGACCCCACAGGAGCATGGGCCCCACGAGGGCAAAGGTTCTTGGTTTTTTCATTCACTGCTACATCTCAGGCACCTAAAACAGTGCCCAGCACATACCAGGTACCCTTATCTGTTCAATGAAAGAAAAAGAGAAAATAAGCTCCCCAAAGCCCTACCAGACCTATCACCAAAGAAAGTATGAGTTTCTTGGAGAAATGAGGGGAGGAAAGCTCAGATATTCGAAGTGGTAAAGCCGTGTGAGCCATGTAAGGCAGGGCTGGGTCACCATGTCACCAATGCACAGGAAGGTGAGAGCCAGGACCCACAGCCTCTACAGAGCAGCCCAGCAAAGACGCTGATTTCTGATCTCGGAGATACTTATTTGGCTTCATGGGCGCTTAAGCATTTGAAGCTCAGCAATGGTGAAGCCACCTGTCAGCATGGCCACCTCTGCCAGTGGGGTGCTGCCCCCTGTCCTAGAGCAGCTCTGCTGACCAGCCTCCCGAGGGGTGGGCCTGGGCTGCCTCCCTCCCAGGAGGCGTTTCTCTGTCATCACTACCACGCTGTAGGGGGAGGCTCCTGGTTCCTGCGTTCTGAAGCGAGGACCTCCCTTAGAACCTCTGCATGAAATCCCCTCAAGACTCCCGACAAGGGAGAAGAAATGCACATGGCGAAAGAGGAGCAGCAGATTTTTAGTGATAAGGAGTCCATGTTTCATTCCCAGCAGGCCCTGACATTCTGAGGAATGAGAAAACAGTTGCTTGCTAAGCATATCACCAACTCGTTTCCAAAGCTAACAGTCCCCAAGGTCAGAAAAAGCCATTAACATCTCACCATGGCCTGACAGGAGATAACCATCCCTCCCCAGCCAGCCTTACTCTATGTCTGCTCTGGCCCAATTTCTTCTTCTCCCATCTACTTGGTCTAGAAACTAAGACCCAAAGACCTGCCGGAATAAAGACTGCAGATGTTCATAAGGGCCAAAGAAATGAAGCTCTAGATAAAGGTGCCCAAAAATGCCAAAGCAGACTTTTGAACAAATGCAGCAAGACTAAGGCGATATTTTTAAAATGAAACAGTACCTGAAACTTTGAATTACTACCTGCTTTTACTGCTTAGAGATGAAAGACCCTGTAGTGCTGAACAAAAAAGCCATATAACTCAGAGAGGATTTTTCTCTGCTTGGCGTCACCTCTGTGTAAAGTACATTTAAGTAATAAAATGCCTTAGCAAGAGTTCACTCTCTGCTGATGGAGCTGAATGGTGAAACTGGTGCGGGCTGGAAGCAGTCTGTCATGGTTCCTTTCTTTGCTTATACAATTTCCCCCCAGACAGGTCTCTTCTCATTTCTCCTACAACCTAATGAAAGGTGAGCCAGCCGGACCAGGTGACCATTCTGCCCCATGAGACAAGTGGCAGCTGATGGTTCCTACCATTCATCCCATGGCCAGAGATGTCCAAGTCGCATCACTCCTGGGGATCCCCTGCCCCCTTGTGCACTTTCTTTTGAGGCCCACACTACAGCTCCAGTGGCCCTGAGATGGCCATGACATGACACAGGCAATCTCACAAGGCTGGATGAGGTAAGGGCATCTGATGCCGGAATGCACCCACCTGAGTAACTTCTTGGGATGTACAGAGAGCAGCAGATCTGAATCTAGGAGGTCAGCCCTGGGACAAAGCCTGCAGTCTTGTGATGAGATGCCAAGCCCCCAACCAGATGGGTGGCGATGGTTATGTAGATAGATTCAAAGGGTGAGCAACTGGCATGAGACTAGAGGGGCAGAAGTAGGGACCCAATTATAGGGAGGCATGCAACTGGGGACAAGCCACCACTGGGAATCCTAGAAAGTAAAGACTGCAGGGATGGTGAGGTTACATGCGGATGCATGACCATTATTCAAGCACTAAGGAAATGGGACACGAGGGAAGTTGGTGCAGTGTCTGAGGGTCAGTCAGCCTTAGATTTCTACCCTGGCTCTGCGTCCTTGGGCAGAGAACAGGGAAGGCCCCAGAGCCTGTGCAGGACCTCAGTGTACAGAGGTCTCAGCAAAACGGTGGGGCTTCAAAGATCCAGGAGCTCGTTACATATTTAGGCCTTAGCTCCAGGCTTTACACAAGCCTCCCCTTCCCCTGATCTCAAAGTTAGCACGCTCAGACTAGTCTCTGCCCCCCTACCAAGTTGCCACTTGCATATTTTGATGTCAGTCCAGAACCTATGTTAATCAGGCCAAATTCATTAACGAAGGCCAACTGTGATCTCCAGGAAGCTAGCTGCTCTCCATCTAATATAATTTGTGTTTCATACAGCCCAGTGATTTTTCAAACACTGTAACACCAAACTCTGGTGGGGGACCCCTGTGAACAAAAGGGAACAGCTCGTATCTCACGGCGCCCGTTGCAACGTGCCTGCTCCCTCCTGTTTCAGGGAATTCTGGGCTGCAGTGTAATAACGAGCACTACGTTGCGGCACCCTCATCATGTCAGTGCCGCAGATAATTAAGCTCATCAATTATCTCTTTTCCTTTCCTGCCTTAGGAGGACACCACTTGTGAGGTTCACAGGGAAGCCACTATATCAGCCACTCGAATCCCCGGGAATTACACCGCTGACTTCTCGGAACATCAGAGTAGTCAAAGCAGATGCTCTAAAATGAGCCATCCTGGGTTCAAATCCTCCTTGACTCTAGGCTTCCCAGCTATGGGAACATTAATTAATCCTCTTGTGTCTTATTTTCTGAATTTGACAAATGGGGGAATAGTATCTGCCTCAACGGGCTGTTATAATGTACTCATTCAACTAGTACCTGTTGAGTACCTACTGTGTGCCAGGCAGTGCTCCAGCTGCTAGGGATATAGCAGTGAACAAAACAGGCAAAGCTACCATCCTCTTGGGGCTTATGTTCTAGAGAAGGAAGCCAGATACTAGGAAACTCAATATAAAAGGAAATGACGTGTACAAAGTGCTCTGCACAAGGCTAGACACAGAGAACGCATTCTGTGCGCGATGGGAAACACAGGATACTTTTGGGACATGCATCCCTCCCACTGCACCTGCCCATGAATGAGAGGGACATTCTTATAGTCTTTGTCTCCAGGAAGTTTGCCAGACTTCTATCCTCCAGGGAGACAGCAGGAAATAACGATACAGCAAGAATCCTGCGGGGTCAGGACTAAGGCAATGTCAAGGGGAGGAAAGACTCTGAAGGCAGACATCCCAGACTCAAAGACCTAGCATTGCTTGCCCATTCTGTGACCTGGAGCAAACTGCTGAGCCCCCTGAGGCTCAGTTTCTGCATCTGTAAAATGGGGATGATAGTGACACCTGCCTTGAGTTTTGAGGATTGGCCCGGATCACGGTTAGAGCTCAGCCTGATGCCTGGCACACCATAGTGGCCATCCCCTCACCCCCACAAAGACTCCGGGAGCCACAGCTGGTATGCAGCCTCCATTCCACTTCTGAGTCATTTCACTTTTCATCCATGAAGATGCCATAAATGCCATCCTCACATAGTGGCTTTGTCCCCTTCTACTTGACAGCGATATGCCGAGCAGGCTGGGCACGCCCCAGAGGCTGCCGAGTGGCCAGGGCTGGTGAAGCGGGGACAGCACCTCGCCCAGCATGCTCCATCCACCTGGAGCCGTGGCCTGAAGATCTGCTGTCTCCCTGCACCCTAAGTTTCTGCAGGGCAGAGATTCACTACCTCACCCTGAGCACCTGTGCCAGGGCCTGGGGTGTTGCTGGGGCACAGAAAATGCCTGAGAGATGCAGTCAGAGCAGGGCTGGTTCAGGGGCACTGAGAGGCCATAAGCACAGAGGGACTCATCACTTCACTTCCCCCCAAAAAAAGTCCTCTGTGAGAAGCATTAGTGAAAACTCAATGTTCTCTAAAGGTTTTGTAGAGTCAGAGGAGAAAGTTCTATCACAGGGCCCTACTAAGCCTGAAGAAAAAAGGAAATCTCTATCAGATTCTTCAGTCTCCTCCAGAAGTTTCTCTTTGGCTGCCCCCTGAGCCAGTCCCTCCGATCCCTCCAGATGGCCCCCCTTGCTGTTTCCTGCTGGTTCCCCTCTGGATGGGCACACTCTTCGCTCTGGTGAAGCCACGGGCCCACTTCAGGATCCACCAACTGCAGAAGGCCAGGGAATTCTACAAAGCACATCATTTTCCACAGTCAAACAAATATTCTACACTTATTACAATTACAATCAGAACAAAGCAATAAAACTTGTTAAAATAAAAAAAAACATTTCCATGTAGCTAGAAGAAACCGAAATAGATGATTCTAACAGAAGGGTCCCTCAGCACCCAGCATGACAAACCCGAAGGTTCCCTAAGTAGTGCCCCTGAGCCATCCAAATCTGCCCCCACCTGCCCCCTGCCCCCAACGCACAGGGCAGGCCGCACAGGACAGCATGTGTAACGCAGACCTATTTTCCCAAGCAGAAGCTCAGTTCCGGGGAAATGGTCCCACTCACCGCCTGTAACTACGGCAAGGCTGGGGCGGCCCCTCCCTGATTCCCCAAACCAGGAGGGAGGAGACGGTCAGAGACAGAGGCGGCTGTCCCGCAGAACAGTTCCACTCTCGGCGCATGGTGAGGAAGGCCCTTACCTTTGCCCAGGGATGAGGAAAGGCAGCCCCAAGGCACGCCCTTACAGAAGGAGATGGCCAGCAACTCTCTTGCTCAACCATTACCGAAGGGAACGTCCAATGATGATGACAGTGATAGAAATGACTACTGAACGCAGAGCTCTGCGGCCATTAGCTCCTTTCCTCCTCACAGTACACCTCAAATGTAAGCACATTCTCAAGATATTTGCCCATGGGATGCATGGCAAATGGCACCTCACTACTATTCCATCCAACACAAACCCCATCCCTTCCCGCAGACACAAAGCAGTGCCCTGGGGGTGGGAGGGTGGCTCCACAGCCACACAGACCTCAACTTCATGCCAATGCTGCCATGTACTAGTTGAGTCAGGTTTTCCCATCAGAAGACTGAAGGTAATAACAACATCTACTTCAAGGGCTGTTAAGCTAAGGCAAAGGAAATAAAGAATGCTGTTGATGCGTTTACTGCAGGGACTCCCCGTCTGGTCCTGCTCCCGTCTCCCGAGCAGGGCCCTGCTTCTTCTGGTCCCGCTGCCTAGGTCACCTGCTGCCTGGCTGCTGAGGATGCCCGCTCCCCACCGAGAGCAAAAGAGCTCCTGCCTGACCACTCGGCTCCTCCCTCTGCTCCTCTCGCCACCTCGCCCCGCAACCCATCCTCAGCCCGACCACAAGGATTCTTCACTGAGGACAAAATAAGCCACCTCAAGTGTTACAAGATGTCAAGGGCTCCTCAGTCCCCTGTCAGCCCCCAGCTAGGTGCAGACGCTGAAGAAGGACAGTCGTGGGATGACAGCCTCTATCATCATCAGCTTCATTTCATGGATGAAGAAACTGGGACTCAGAGAAACCCTGTGATTTGTCCACAGAAACCAGGATAGTAGGAAGTAAAACTGAGGTTTGACTGATGTTTTCTGAGTCCTCATCAAATGCTCTTATTATGTAACAAACTCATTTGCCCAGTGGCTGGGGAAGTCCTTGTGGATATTTGTTGAAATGAATGAAATCAGTACAGTGAGGATACATCTTCCTGAAGAGAAGCATGAAGGAAGCACAGCCTGGTTTATTTCCCTCCTGACTGATCAACTGCAGCAGGGCCAGACGGCAGAAAGGTCACCAAGTGGCCTCCCTTCTTTTCTGAAAGCGATGGCGTTCCCCGAATGCTGCATCCGAAAGCTCTCCACCGCTCTGACCTCTGACCCAAGAGGCCGCGATTAGGTCCGAGTGTGGGTCCTGGACCCATCAACTCAGACAAGTTGGCTCACCTCTCTGAGCTTCTGTGTCTTCCTCTGGAAAACAGGGGCAGCACCCCCGACCTTTCTGGGCTATGTGCAAAGTGAGGCAATATGGGCAAAGGCCGTGGCACAGCCCAGCATTCGATAAACTGGAGCTGTTATATCCTCATCTTTATCATCATTGCGATCATTATCAATATGGTTATTCACGTCATCAAGTTCATTTAAGGAGCCATCTCCTCAAGGTCTCTCACCCTTCGCGCTCCTGCATCCTTGGACCTCCTGGCGGGGAGGCTGGGGCCTTTGCTTCCCTGCGACACGGTGGCTGGCAGCATTTCTCAGGTGGACAGCACAGCAGGTGTGCCAGGGCAGGAGACCCAGGGGGCACGGGGACTGCGATGCGCAGGAGCAGGTAGTCGGAAGTGCAGCATCGGCTCGAACCTTCGGAGGCCCAGAGGGCTCCCCAAGCCCCATGGGAGGGGGAATACTGAGGAGCCTCAGAAAGGGGGTCCGGAAGCAGGCAGAAAATAGGAGTGCGTGAGCAGGGGAAAGACGAGTGACTCCCCCATTTAACAGGGACTCCCCCATAGGATTTCTGCAAGGTGGGGCTGCAGACCCTACGTGTTTTCTCCAAGCTTCCTGGCGCCCTGAAGCATCCCCCACACTCCCGCGAGAAGCTCTCAGGTGGAAGTCGGGAGACTCAGGTCCCAGTCTCTCCTTAAACAACATCCTGCCTTCGCAGCTCAGTTTCCACGTGTATAAACACGGCTGAGTGCTGGGGAGTGGGGACCAGGAGAGGCTGAACTTGGTGGGCTCTGGGCTTTGCTCCAACTCAAACACACTGTGTCCTCAGCAGCCGGTTGCATGTCCCACCTCAAGGCTGACGCGACTTCCTCCCCAGGGAGGGGCTATGTCTTCTGTTCCTACAGAGCTTCCCACAGAATGGGACTGACGTGTCTGAGCAGTGCCGCGGCTCCGAAGCCACATGGTTGCCTCCTGCTTCCTCATCAGGTAAATTTCACTTCTAACCCCACTGGTTTTCATCAATGCGAGTCGGTTGTACATTCTTCCTGTGCTCAGCAATCTCTCACAGATTTCAGAGATGAGCATCTCTGTCTCTCCAGAGGGCTTGTTTCTACTTTTGGATATAAATCACCTAATCTCAGCTTGCTCCAGGGCACCTATAAGGAAAGCTAAGAAGAATGGTATCTTGATAGGAAATCTATCAGCCCCTCGGAGGGCTGCTAGTCCTCCTGCCCCTCCCCTGACCCACCACCAGCACCCCGCCCCTCTGGGGGCCCTGAGCTTTCCTGCTGATCATCCCCATCTTGGTGACAACTGTAGGTTGAGAGATACACAGAGAAGTAGCGGGGTCAACGCCCTGCCCTCAAGGAGCTTGCAAGAGGATTAACAAATGGATCGACTAGCATATTGGAGCAGACTGGCCGCGAGTACACAATGGGCCACGGCAGGTCCCCTTAGGCGCCATGGGGGTTGAAAGATGGTGGAGCTCCAAAAGTAGGAGGGTTCCCCATATTCCCAATGAATCTGGTGGAACTGAAGTGAGGCAAGCGAAAGACTGGATGGGTTACGGGGTTTTATTTCCCAAAGCTTGCTAGCCAGGCTCCACACTGTCCGTCCCTCCCGGCCTCGGAGCATGTGCCCTCTCGCTCCTTTCTCCCCGTCCCCGCTTGCAAAACCTGCTCCGTGCCCCAGCCCCCCCGCAGCCCTGGCGTGTGCCCCCTTTCCCCGCCAGCCCCTTCCGGGAGAAAGGTTATGGGCGGGTCCTTGGCGATTGACGCGCGCCAGACCAATTACATGCCAGGAACGGAGGGAAGGAGCGAATGGCCGCGCTCTCTCCACTCCTTGCCCCCAGATCTGCCAGAGGCTCTGCAGCGGTAAAACACCCATTGGTATGTAAATGCATTAAGGACAGGTGGAAAATTCTAGAAATTCTGTCCATTTACCCCACAGACAGAAAACCTCTTTGGGGATAAGTCTTCCCAGCAGCCTTGCAATGTGTATTTCTGAGGACTGGAAAGAATGAGGTGTGGGGTGAGGCCAGGGACAGCGACAGAGACAAAGACAGGAAAGTGGCTCAGAAATCAAACTGGAGCCTGGTCTTGTGAGGAGTGAGCAGCAGCTACTGCTTGTGCTCCAGCAGAGAAGCACAGTCTGTGTGCCAGGAGAGGATATAGAGCAGGGGCCAGGAGGATGCCCTGGGGAACAGGTGAGGGACAGAAATGGGGCACTGGCCCAGAAATGCACGCAGAGAGAGAGGAGGAGACAGCCTGTTCCTGACAGCCAACACATCACCATCCTCTCAGCTTCCCTTCACCCTCCTTACCGCTGCCCGTGGGCATCAAAATCTTTGACACTCCCTCTGACTCAAACTGGAGGAACAGAAAATCAAAATCCTTCAAGCCTCCCTGTCCCAATAGTATCTCCTAGTTTTCTGGTGGCCCTGCTGCGAAAGGAAGTAGACATGACTTTAGGCTGCAGACTAAAAACTCTAGTGATGCCTCCTATCCCATACTGCATGCACTAAACCCTATTGGCTGGCATGTCAATGTCCAGAATGTGGCCACCCTCCTCCTCCTCCCACACCTGCCACAAGTGTGATAGCAGAGGGCCTTGGTGCCAGTGGCACAAGGGCCCTGGGACACCAACAGGCCTTCTCCACACCCAGGACCTGGAGCGCTGCTGCTCCCCCTCAATGCCCCTCAGTGACCTCACCCAGTCAGACCTGTTTGCGATGGGAGTCACCCACCCAGCAAATCCGGGGCTGACTTCTAGAAGCCATGCAAAGCAGATGAGGCTTTCATAAAGAAGTATTCTCCACTAAACTTGGATGTCCACTCAACTAGTCCAAAGTCAGCATCATCTGATAACAAGATAAAAACATCCAAATCTATGCTAATTTTTAGTAACAAAATATACAGAGAAATTGAGAGTGAGCTTTTAAGAACTTCAAGCTTCTAAAAACACTCTGGGAAGCACTGGGTTAGAGGAGAGGGCTTTGTAACTACAGAAGATAGCTCCATGGTTTAAGCTGGAATGAGGAAAAGAAGGGTGTCTTCTGGAACATACCCAGGAGATGTGCCAGGAATGCAACAGAGGCCACCAGCAGGCTGGAGCATTCCACTCCCCAAATAATTGGCCAGAATATAAGCACAGGATCTAAAACTTGGATGCCAGACCTTTTTATGGTCACTGACTTGGTTGGGAATCCATGGAGAAATGGAATCAACTTGGAGATGGTCCATCATTATCCTTGTCCAACAACAGAAATGGAGGCAAGACTTTTTCTAACAAAATGTGCAAGTCCCACAGGAGACACGCTGCTGGTGTTAAGGTTCTATCTCAATGAAATAGCATTGAGCTTGCCTTTAAAACCAAACAACTGTTGGCAAAACAGCAATCTGAAGTTCATCCTTTCGTCAACAAAATTGCTACGTAATTTCCAAACTTCTCAGAGAAGCAATGAGCCAACGAACACACCCATGAGCAATGACATAGTGAGTGAGAGAGGGAGAGTCCCTGCTCTTCTCCACCCCAGAGCACCCCTCTCTCCTGGCCTGTCAGACAGCACGTCACTCCTGGGCTCTGCCTCTGGGCACATCCAGACCTGCCTTCCAGTGCATAGAGCAGGCATCTGACACACAGATATACACTGTGTGGGGACACGTGATCTTCTACTTCAGTGCAGCTCACTGTGCCACCAGCGTAAGTAAGTGGCACCCAAGACAGCCAATTTGTCTAGGGCAGGTGCTATGCCCAGCCAGTCTTCTCATGCCCCATGGCCCAGCCAAGTGTGGGGACCAAAACACAGCAAGCACTTTTGCTGGCTGGAGTTAAGGAAAGAGCAGAATCAGTCACATTTGGGTGCTATATGGAGTTTCACCTTGAGGGCATGAAATACTTCTCAAATGCTCCATCATCCCCAAGCCAGCAGAGAAGAAGGGCCACGGCACAAACAGAATAGGCAGATTCTGTAAAAGGAAATCCCTTTGTCCCCCTAGGTTTTAAGTAAGGGGCTTTGACAAGATGCTACCTGATTCTGCCGAGACTCTCAGGCACCTGTCATCAAGAAGTTTCTCTTTCTCACAGGACTCTCTGGCTAACTTTCAGATTCCAGTCGGCCTCCCCACCCCACCATCTCCTTACATGCTTGTACAGCCATGGACCTGAGCCAAGCCCAGGGGAAAAGGCAACACAAAAGCAAGAAAAGTGGGCCGCAGGTTCCCTTTCCAGCCCTCTGCGTCCAGTGGCAAGAGCAAAGGGGAGCGGAGAGACACCCAGGGGCGGGCATGGGAGGGCTGGTCTAAGGGCGCACAAAGACGTGTTTGATGCATTGGGCAGTTTCTTTGCGAGCCTGGGGACTCTGCTTTCAAACTTGGCAGCTCTAAGTGATGTTCTCTGTCCTCTCAACGACTATCTCCTCTCTCCTCCAGCCCTGCCTTCTGAGCAGCAAGGCACTGTAGGTGCTAAGGATATAAAGTAACAGCTCAGGCAGAACGGTGCCATGCCAGGCGAGAGGACACTCCCAAGGGCTGTACTAAACTGCAGTGATAAAACCCTCGCTGTCACTGAACACTGAGAAACAATTCCTTCACAAAAAGCATCAATACCAGGCAGCTAAATGCCCTGGGCTATACTTAGAAAAGGCACATCTCCACTGAGAGACAGCCCACTAGCCACCTCTACTTTTAGGTCTTGGTTTCCAGGTGAGGACACATAAAGATAACAGTTCTTTGGACAGCAACATTTAAGTTAATTGCTGGCTCTCCCTGGCTCCCAGGCTCTCTGAGCCTCCATCTGCCTCAGATGCCCCATTTTGCTCACGGTTGGGGGAATCACAGATCGTCCCTCCCTGCCCCCAAATGCAGAGCACCTCCAAGTAGGGGCCTTGAACTGTTCGTCTCTGTCATTCCCGGGGCTGGGCACAAAGCCTGGGATGAAGGTACATGGATGGTGAATTGAAGTCCTTTCTTCAGAACTGAAAACTCTTTACATATGGGGGTTCATCTGTCCTGAGAGGGTATTATATTTGCTCACAAAGCTATTCCACCCACCAAGACAAAAACGAGTCCCTAGAGTGCTCAGTCACGTCAGTCCTCGAAGACACATGAACTTACATTCTGCTATTTTCTTGTCAAGTCCCTCAGGAGGCCACACAGAGACCTTTGTGGTCTGCCCCTCCCCACTCTCCTCTCCTCTCCTGCATCCCCGCACACCTACCTGCCAAGGTGTAAGTGTCTCATGAGTCATTTCTCCATGCCAGGCATTGGGTAAACTGCTGGGGATAAAGCAGTGGGCCAGAAATAAATATGGTTTCTATTCCAAGTTACTCATAGTGTAATGGGGAGAGAGAGATTATTTAAATAACCTCACAAACACAAAACAAGACTATAACCATAGTGAATGCCAAGAATAAAAGCTATGTGGTTCTGCTGAGACGTACAGGTGCCCTGCCCAGCTCCAGGCCCGTCAGGGAAGGCCTTTCCCCAGGGAGCAGTCTAGGGGTGGGGATACGGGGGACGAGGGGATTGCTGTGCTCTCACTGTCTCCCTGGCTCCCGGAAAGGCAATCGAAGAGGCTATCATCCTCATCAGCGGGCAGAGGAGAGACTCGTCCCCTGCCTGCAAGAGAGTCTGGACTGAAAGAAGCCCCATGCCTACTTGAGCACATTTCAAGAGCTCTTCACTTCACTCAATTATTTCATCTTTTACTCACAAATATTTACTAAGCACCTACCATGCATTAGACACTATTCTAGAAACTCAGTAGGAAACAAGACAGACATTGTCCCTGACTTCATGGAACATACAGTTTTGAGTAGCAAGTTGAATAAGATGAAGAAAGCAGAGCAATGGACCAGAAAGTAACTGAGAGTGAAGCTGGCTCTGTTGTGTGGTGGGTGGCCAGGGAGGGCCTCTCGGAGGAGGGGGCCTCTCAGCTAAGACCTGAATGATGAGAAGGAGCCAATCACGTGATGTTCTGGGGGAAAAGCATTCGGGCAGATGGAATGGAATGTGCAAAATCCCTGATGGCAGACCAGCTCGGCGTGTTGGAGGAAAATAAGCTCATCAAGATGGCCAGAGCGCTGGGGAGAGAGACGTGGTTAGATAAGGGAAGCCAGAGGCCGAACCATGGAGGCCATGGGGGAAAGGGTGGGCATCTTGGACAGTATTCCACAACTGACGGGAAACAAACTGGGTGTTTCACTTGCTCACTCAGCCACTCCGTGAGGAGCCAACCACAGAGAATGCTGACGGAGACAGGGAAGCCAGGGAGGGGGCCAGTCAGTGGCCCAGGGGCAAGAAGATGGTGGTGGCAGCCCCCAGTGTGGTGGGAGATGCAGCGGCGATGAGCGGTTGAGGCAGGAAACAGCTTGGAGGAGAAGGAGACAAGGCTTCTACAGGACAGGCTGAAGGGGATGAGAGGAAATGTGGGGGGTCCCAGATGAGTGAGGTCTGGGGCCCGAGTCGCTGGGGGAGAGTAGACTGTGGCAGACTGGGAAGGGTCCTGCAGGTGAGAAGACTTAGGAGCCGTTTTGGCCACGTTCACTGAGAGATGCCAATCCCACATCTGAGCGAGCAGTCCCGGCAGGCCACTCAAAGGCCACTCTGTAAGCATACTATTCACGGCCCTGAGCCTGGAAAGTTAAATACTTCAAGTGCATCAAGTATTGAAAAAGACTGAAACTGCTCGGGTTCAGCTAAGCCCAGGTGCACGTACACCTCTGTCACTACGGCTGTAGGATCTTAGGCAAGAAACCACCTTTTTGTGAGTGTCAATTTCTTCATCTGTAAAAATGAGGACGAGATCGATGCACCCCAGGGTTGGGAGCTGGATGGGGACCAGCACCAGGGGCAGGGCGGGTGCTGCCCTCAGACTTGGCCGGCCCCCAGCTGACCGCCAGGCCCACCTGTGGGCGAGGAGCGGATGAAGTCACAGTGCTCCCCCATTCTCACCATTAGCTATCACCCTCCCTAGGTTCATGCAGACTTTATGAAGGAAAAAAGCCTGAGAAATTCTGAAGCAATATAGTAACACCGTTTTGAGTGACTGAAATAGCAGGTCAAGAAAAATGACAGCTACAGGGATAAAAATGTGGATCTACAAAACATGCAATCAAGAAGACCTGTGAGCTGTGCAAACCAAGTAACCTCAGGACCCCTCTCCCTGCCCACAGCAGAGCTCCCACCAGTACAGAAGAATCTGGCAGGGTGGGTGGGCAGAAGGGAGAGGGGGCCGCCCCCACTGAGGAGGTGGGGTCACCTAGGAGACTAGAGTTGAGGAGGCTGTCAGCACCAGGGGCATGTGACAGAAGAGCTTTGTTTATATGACACAATAACGGGGTGGGTGGACAGGGCCTCCTGGAGGGCGCCCCACTGCCTGCCTCATCCACAGCAACTCACTGTCTGCAGCAGCCCCTGAAAATTGCTCAGCCGCATACTCTGTTCATTTCCCCGGGGTGGGCCCTCCTCTTTTTCCACGTGGCTGTAATAAAACAATGACCTGGGCCCCAGACAGAAAACACAAAAACAGGTTTCCATGACGACCTCTTCCCAGCGAGGTACTTGGGAGATGCACCACACAGATGCCGTGCCAGTGGGGTCCGCTGCCACCGACGGAGACCAAGCCCTCCGCCGCACGCCACCCTCCGCCCCAGACACCCAGACCAGGGCTCTGCCCAGCGCCAGCCTGGGCGGGCCTGGGGGCATCCAGTCACCAGTTTGGAAAAGAAACATTCTGCTGAAGAGGAGTAACTAATGCAGACAACTTCAGAGAGAATATTTCAACTCAGGAAAAGGGGCTGTTCG
This sequence comes from Manis pentadactyla, assembly GCF_030020395.1. Taxonomy (NCBI): domain Eukaryota; kingdom Metazoa; phylum Chordata; class Mammalia; order Pholidota; family Manidae; genus Manis; species Manis pentadactyla. The sequence continues at coordinate 98,154,048 of NC_080031.1, forward strand.
TGATACTTGGAAACAAATCATCATAGCAGCATGTTGTATCTGTGAAATCAATGAACCAGCCCAAGCCATTATTTGTACTTATTTGCCACAGCAGGATTAAATAGACCCTCAGACTGCAGCCACAGTATTTCTTGAAAGAAAAAATTTTAATATTGATAATTAAAATCCAATTTTCTTGCCAATTCCAACTGAATCCGACCCCTCCTGGGTTAGCTGAGCCAGGCAGTTCTGTTACACTGACGTCGTGACTGTGGACTTGGTGACTTTGCTGTCGGGGTGACATTCTGGCGTGGCCAGGCCCCTCCACGTGGACGCTGAGAGGGCACGGCAGTGTTACCAGCCGAGTCTGTCTCCCTTCATTACCCCAAGAAGAGGCTTAGTGCCAGTGCCCATCTCACAGGATCACTGGGAGAATGAAGTCAGATCGTTTCATGCCACCTGTGGGGGTGGCAGCTAGCCTGGGGCAGATCCTCAAGGTGTTGGTGAGGACCACACCTAACGGTGGTCAACAGTGCCAGTGAGGGCTGGGGTATGATGCCCAGGTCAGGACACACAAAGCTGGTCTCCGGAGAGGGTTTCTGGAGCAGGCCCTGGTGTCTGGCCATTGACTGAGGCGGCTGTCTTTGCTTAATTCCTTAGAGTGGGGGGCTTCCCAGGGAGGAGCAGACCTAAGCCCAGTTATCTGCTCCCCTTGCCCATCTGGCCAACTTGGTGAGGGCCCATTTCTGTCCACCCCCTCCAGCCCTGGAATGGCCAGGCCGGCAGCCAAAGCTGCTGGTTGCTAGTCCTCCAAGAAGGCTGTGTCTCAGAATTTGTGACCTTTGGCTTAGAAATCCCAGCAAAGTTACTCCCAAGCTCTAGAAAGTGTAGCCAGCTCACCGGCCTGCCTCAGTGACCTGAACATGGGCCGAGCATATCAGACAGGCTCAGCCAGCAGCTGATGAATGAGCAAGTGGTGAAGTGAGGATGCGAGGATGTGAGGCCAAGCCAGGCGGAAGGGTGAGTGTGCAAAAAAACTCCCCCCTGCAAGGCTGAGCAGGTCTGTGTCCACTTCCCGCCACCACCTCCTCGCAGTCTCTGGGAGACCGTTTGAACTCAGACCACCCTGATTTCCCTAACAGGAACTCAGTCACACCTGAACCCCCTGGGGCCCAATGCTTGTACCCACTGGTGGATGAAGGAAATGGACCCGACTGCCACCTACATGAGCACCTACCGTGCTGGGTGCCTCCATGGGATCAGGGGTGGGGAGGAAGGCCTCCTACCAGCCAGTGCCTGCCACGGAGCATGCCCTCAGCCAGAGGCGCCTGCCCTCATCCCTACCTCCATTGTCCAGAACATGGAGCCATCCCACCCGCTTCAGGGAAGGTGGCAGGAAAGACCTCAGGAGGAGAAAGGGAAGTGTGATGTAAAAGCTGGGCCACTGCAGCCAGAGGGAGGATGGGTTTTCTAGAAGAGGTCCTCAGACTTCCTTGGGAGGAGGCAATTTGTATTTAAAGATGCTTTTGTATGTGCCAGATACTATTCTAAGAAGTTCATATGTAATCATAAATTTCACCTTTGCAAAACCTCCGTGAGGTAAGTACTGTCGCTCCCATTTTGCAGATGAGGAAACCAGGCCACTAAAAGGCTTCATAACCTGTCCAAGGGCACACAGCTAACAAGCCAACCTGGGACTGGAGCCTAGGCCATCCAACTCCACGGGACAAGCTCTTCACCAAGACACTGATGGGTCAGCCCTTCCTCCGCGCCCCCCACAGCACTCACCCCGACCATGCTATGCCCCCACGCACCCTTCACCTGACTGCCCTGTGAGGCTGTCTATATTTACATGACTCTCTTCCCCAGAAGCAGGGAACAACCTGGGGACAGGACTAGTGTCCAGCATGGTCCTAGTACATGGCGGGTGTGTCTGATGGCTGGAGGAGCCACTTGGGAAGAAGGTCCCAAGGCAGGCACAGAAAGTACATGGCCTCCTCTGACTCTGCAGATTTGGAGTCTTGAGATGGGCCTCAGTGAGTGGAGCTGAACGCTGGCAGAGTGAGAAGACAAAGCAGCCCCTCCCAGTCATGGGGCCTTCAGAGGGTCCATCTCCCTTGTTCCCCTGTCACCTACGGGACTAATGGCTCTGTCACATCAGCCACCAGGGCCATGCCAACCGTATTACCCTTCCCTCACCTGCACTGACCGCGGATTCTTGTTTCCCAGGCATTTGTGTACTTTGCATAGTTCTTCTCGACACACAGTGAACCTAATGTCTCCTTCCCAAGCAGCCTCCTCTGAAAGGCCACTGGGGCCCCCGGCTGCCCCAGGAGGCCTGTCCTCCGCCATCCCAGCCACTCCCTGGGTGGCTCTTCCGCCTGCTGCTCAGTCCCCTGAGACCCCTGCTTCTCACAGAGGGGCAGAAGGGCCACACCAACAAATGAAAACTACACTCGGTGCCCAAAGGGATGTTAAAATCCAGGACTCACTTCAAGTACAGAGAATTCCTCAGGAAAGGGGAATCTGAGTGTTCATGGTAGCTGGCACCTTCTTTTCTTTCAGTGTTTCACAGGAAAAATCTCTGAGAAGCGTCAACTCTATTTTCTATGACTCAGCCCAGAAGAGGCTGAATGTGGGGTCTTCCTAAATGATGGGGGATTATCAGCATCAAAAAAGGAAAACACAGAAATAAATGTGGGTAACTGGAAGAATGTCCTAATCTCAAGACACACTTTACAGGCCTGGCCATCTTCTTAAAAACTTTTTAAATAACTGTACTGAGGTATAGCTGGCATACAACAAACTATATTTAAAGTGTTCGATTTGATGAGCTTTATATACAAGCCCTCATGAAACCATCACTGTAATTAAGGTAACTAACATATCCATCATCCCCAAAAGCTTCTTCACACCCGTTTGGGGTCCTGCCCCCCCCTCCCTGCCCCCACCACAGGAAACCGCTGATCTGCTGTCTCGCATTTCTGAGCTGCTTGGCTTGCATTTTCTGAAGTTGTCTATCAATGTCATCAAACAGTCTGTACTATTTTTTGTTTGGCTTTCACTCAGCATAATTTGAATATTCATTCGTGTTGTTACATGCATCAGCAGTTCATTCATTTTTTATTTCTGGGTAATATTCAATTGCATAGATCTATCACATTTGTTCACGCACTCCCTTGATGGACATTTGGCTTATTTGCAGTTTGGGGCTCTAAAAAAATAAAGTCACTATGAGCCTTTCTCTTGGGTAAAGACCTAGAATGATAGTTTTTAAAGAAGTTTCCAAAGTACTTTCTAAAGTGGTTAGACCGTTTCACATTCCCACCAGCAGCGTATGAGAGTTCCAGTTGCTCCACCTCTTTCCCAATACTTGACATGATCGGTCTTCTTCACTTTTGACATTCTTGTGTAGTGGTACCTCACTGTAATTCTAACTCGTATTTCCTCAGTGACAAATAATGTTGAGCATCTTTTGTGTGCTTATTTACCATCCATATATCTTCACTGGTGAAATGCCTGCTCAAATCTTTTGCCCATTTTTATTGGATTGCTTACTTTTTATTATACTTAGTTTTTTATATATTCTGGCTGCAAGTGCTATATCAGATTTATGATTTTCAGATATTTTATCCTAGGCCATGGCTTCATTTTTCACTCTCTTAACAGCCTCTTTTGAAGGCAGAGTTGGGAAAAAAAAAAAAGGATTTTTATTTTATGTATCATGCTATTGGTATTGTATCTAAGAAAGATTTGCTCAGTCCAAGGTCACAAAGATTTTTCTATTTTTTTAGAAAGTTTTACACTTATATAATGTAAATTTTTATATATAAGTTTTATATTTAAGTCTATGAGGTATTGTTATGGAAAAACCTGAAAAACCTGGACTGGATCGCCGATGGAAGAACCAAGTGGCACTCAGAGGTCTTGGTGTGTTGAGGTTTAAATTTTACAGTGGTGGGCTCAGAGGGGAGTAGTCTCCCAAGGTCTGAGCCCTGAACAAAGGCAAGGGGAGCAAGATATATCTTTCTGCTTCTGCATCTGTGACATTTCTACGTGCACAGCAAATGAGCAGGCAAGAGGAAGTGAGGTTAGGGAGTGAGTGCCTGGCAGAGCGGGGAGTGAAGGGGAGGTAAAAATGGGCATTTCTGCTGTCTTTGCTACCTAGAGAAGCAGAAGGGAGCCCCCTGGACTAGACTGCTGTCCTTGTACATTTTTCCCTATCAGTATATATTCTTATCACTTTATAAATTAACCATTTTGTTTTTCCTAAAACTATCCTGCAAATACGGCTTCCTTCCTTTCACTAATATTCACTTTATGCAGTCAATATTAGAGATAATAAGATAACAGGAAATGGTGTCTCCTCTCAAAGAACATACTCGTTTTCTTTTCTTTTTGGAAAAATTTTGAATATATGCCAAAGCAGAGAAACCCCACCACGAATCTCCATAATATCAGCTTAACAATTTTCAAGACTTTGCTACATTTGCTCGACCCTTACCTCTTTTTCTTCTTTGCTAAATTATCTTGAAGCAAATCCACTATGGCCTTCACATATCTCTTTAAAAATATGTGCTTTTTTCACTCCACCACAATGCTATTACTGTATCTAATTCCCACTGCATGGTTAATTTTTTTTAAAGTCTCCCGAACATGTTTTTCTTTGTAAATTTTGGTTGGTTGGTGTCCTTTTGGGTCCATCCACTGTTAGCAAAACATCTGGTGACTTTATCTCCCCCTGCACCTTTCTTTAGGCAGAAACTGGGTTCATTTTCAGGCTCTCAAAATACCTCACCTTCTGAATCGTCTGCTTACCTCTGTGGGGCCTCCTTTCACACATTCCTGTACCCCAGCACTTCCTGCAAATGGAATTGAGCACTGCAGCCTTCAAGAGACTGAAGTTCAACTTCTTTTGCCAAAAATACCTATGGGTTACACATTGTTGTATGCTTTCTATGCCTGACAGCTAAGGACAAACAATGCGGTTGCCCACTTGAGTGATTCTATGATTCATCAGAGGGCTTAGGAGGTAATAGCCTGAAGTTCATCAACAGCATTTGTCTAATGGTTTCTTCCATGCTTGATTGTTGCCCACATCAGCAATATATCTTTAGGGGCTGAAAAATGGCAATTTTCTAGTTCTATTAGTACTTCTGCATTTATTAGCTACACTCCTGTAAAGAATCTTCCTTTATTGAATAGAGCTTTAGGGTTACCCTGAAGTATGATTTGTACAGAAATAGTATGTGTCTAATTACTTTCTTAATTGCAAAATTTAGAATAAGGAGCTGGAGCCCTGCTTCCTTTCCAATGGCAAAGGAATTTACATGTACGTTTTCTTCATTAAATGTACCTTCAAGGATTGTTTTCTCACTTCTAGAAGTTTCAAACTCATCTGGCAGAAGTATAGACCTGGTTCTATGGAGCTCGGAGGAAAGGAACGGCCTAACCTGTCATAATAGACTCATGGAGGCTGCGCGGAGGACAAGGTGCTTAGGCTGAGGCTTAGGGCTGGAATCCAGTTACCCCGTTTTTGCTGGGGGTGGATGTGGGTCAGGGAGACTCAATCCACTCTACCCTGTCATTGCATTAAAATGCAGAGAAGGGGGGCACCCTCTCTGTCTCACCCTATCTTGCTTTGCTTGCTGCCGGGAACTGGGTTGGTGCTGGTGTTCTAGAGGGGCCAGGTGGCTGGTCCAGAGAGCTTCCAGCAGGAAATGGTGGAACACAAGAGAGGTAGTAGAGCTTGCTCAGCATTGTCTTTGGGGCATCCCACCCCCATTTATACATGAATATCATCTTTTAGTCTCTGTAGTAGGAGAAGAGGAAGCAAAGGAACCCTTCTGAGGAGCTCCATCGGATCAGTCTGGGCAGGGTGCCCAGGTTCCTGTAGTGCCTGGGCTCTCGTCTGGCCACCACGGCACAGCTAGCCTTGGACTCTGCTAGCTTTGGACTCCAAAGCAGTCCTCAGTGCCTCTGGATAAGAACTTGGGGAAGTTGCTCTTTTGGACCCAGGACCTTCACTGCTGCTGAAGGTCTGCTGTGCTGAGCATCTCACTGGACAGAAGCCAGCCCCTCAGGAAGGCCACCCCTGACCAGAGGATTAGGCATTTCTGCTCCATGCCCAGTATCTAAAGATGCAGAAGTGTTTCATTTGTCTTAGAAAGGGAAAAAAAACCAACAACTTGCTCTGGTGAAAGTGAGACCATCATTAAAGCCATTTCTGTCAATACACAGTTGTGGTGTCAATTTATGGTAAGATCTAACCCAGCTAATGTCCTCTCGTTCCCTCACAATAGCATACAGGGCCTGGACCAGGGCTTATGCAGTAGTATGAGCTTCTGTGAACATTACCCATATCTGGTGCTAAAACGTTCTCTTGGAAAGTGTGAAAAAAATCTGACTGTACTCAGTTGAGCAGTATACCAACAGGGAATATTTTGTTTCTTTTAAAGAAAAACAAAAGCAACATGATCACGAACTTAATTAAAGTTGTTTGTAATGATTTAATTAGATTTATAACACTGTGCATATTCATTCTGGCCAGGGACCTCTCTGTCTTCTAAAGGAATGGCTGGCAGAGATCTCATGTGCTTTGCAGTTTTACCTAATCCTTAATTTCATCTCCTGATGAAGTGAGGATGAACATAATCGTGTTCAGGTAATTGCTTTATCAAATGGTTTAATTGTGCATTCAGGAGAACTGACAACAAGGAGGTTATTCTTCCTAATGTGTTTTTAACAAAAGCTCCAACTAATTACATGGCATTCTACTTGGCATTTGAGAAGAAATGAAAACTTATTCTTCAAATCTTGGTTAAATGTATGTTTGCATATAGAACACAGAAATCAGTAGTAAAATAATTAGTTGAATTGCTTCCTTCTGCTGTAACTTCCTAGCTAATCCGCAGGTTGAAGTAGTCTGTGTAAATTCTGTGGACACATTTTCACCATGGATGGTGTCTGAACATCTGTGCTTTCTGAAAATGTCACAATAACCATTTTGCCTGAAAGTTTATTCTTGGGAGCCAAAAAGACTGTGTTATCTTGGCATGCTCCAACGAGAAATAAATGTTTAATAGAACTGGGGACAGATGTGCCCCATGATCAGAAGGAAGTATTACAACATTAGGTTAAAAGGTTTAAAAGAACTCGGAATTAAAATGATGCTGAGTCTACTTCAGTTTAGATGAACTTTCTCTTTAACTAGGTAGCTAATATGTCTAGTATGGATTTGTCAATGTCCTCCTATGCCTGGCATTCCTAGAAACATGGTATGCCTTAATACACTCCTGCAGGCTCAAGCTAGCATCCTTTACCTGGAGCCTTTAATGAGGCTAATACACTTGATACTTTAAAAGGTGATTATGTAGAGCAAAACTTTTAAAATTTTACTCAGTCCAGAAAATATTCTTTCCCTCCCTCTTCTTCTGGAAAAAGTACTACCTTTGATCATAAAAAAGGGTAAGGCTGAAGAGAGTCACGGGACCATAGTATTTGATTAAGGGTTGGACACATGATTCAAAAAGAGACAACTGGAACCCTGCTCTGGGAATGAAACATAGACACTGGTAAACTTCTTTGGAGTTTTTAGGCTGGGAACAAATGACTGGGGCTATCAAAATCCATATTCTCTGCTAAGGGGAGAAAGCCCCTTTGCAGAAGGAAGCTAAGCAGAGACAGACAGAGAGAGACAGAAGGAAATGGAATATTGTCTGTGCTGAATTTCTCCTTCTTCCTCTAAGGTCTGCCTAACCCTGCACTTTCTAGCCTTGTGTATCAGTAAATCTTCATGTTGGGATTAAACTAAATTTGAGTTATGTTTCTGTCACTTGAAATCAAAAGCATCCTAATGATACAGCTAGGATTTTGCTCTACTTTTCAGCCAGCTTTGCACTCACGGAAATAAAGACTTGATTCGAGAGTCAAAGCAGGTTTCAAATATCTGCTCTGCTTCTTACAAACTGTACTGACCTTGGAAAAGTACTGTAGTTTCAGTTTTCACATCTCTAATTTGGGACTAATAGTACTACCGACATCATAGGTTTATTGTAAAAATTAAATGGTATAATAGAGGAAATAAAATGTTACGGCACTTAGCACATATGTCCCAGTTCTTAATATGTGTTCAGTAACTAAGTACTGTTTTGTTATTATTATTTATAACTATGGCAGAGATTGCCAGATAATTGTACTATCTACTTTATCCTTCCTTTAATAATATAACACTCAAATTTTAGCTGGATATATAGCCACCCAGAACAAAAACTGCATTTCCCAGCCTCCCCTGTAGGTTGGTGCGGCTTTGTGATTAAGTTGTGTCGACAGGAGGTGAGACGTTGAGACAGGGACCATAGATGTAGTCAGAGTAGGGTGAGGGCCTCCGGAGGGGGCAAGGTGGGATATCTGCAGTCAGAGCAATGTAACTCCATGCAAGGAAACCCCCCCTGCTAAAACTCTATGTTAAACATTGAGCTCTAGAATCATTCTTCAGTGAGATCAGTTAATGTTCCCCAGATAAAGAAGAGTAGCACATGTTTTATTATGCTAATCATTTGTAACCATGTGTAAGATTCACTTCAGCATGCTAAAAGGCCCAGGCCTATGTGCTGTCTTCCCTCCTTCAGATCTGACGAGGTAATTCTGCAAACTGAGCAACTAACTTAGCATGCAGACCCAGCTGTAGACGGCATGGTAAAAGGCAGGAAGAATTCCATCTTAAAGATAAGATTGCATTCTAACACCCAGGAAGTTCAAGAGGCAAGATTCTTTAGCAAGTAGACAAATACCTCAGCCCACCTTGGGGGCTGGGCAGGCAGCCTTTTGATGTGCTCCTGACCCAGGCGCCGATGTCCCAGAGAGAAATCAAGGCAGGAAATTCCTTATGTTAAGTTAATTTTTAATATTCAGAGACCACTTAACAAGTCCCCACCCCTAAGTTTTTCATGTTCTCGAAAAATCCTCAACTGCCTATAAAACCCCCTAGACAACGCACCACTACGGACTCTCTTGTCCCCTCCTGGCGGGAGCCTGGAGCTCTGTCCTTTCACTTTATCTCTAAATAAAAGCCTGTACCTTGCTCTCCTACCTTGACTGTTTGTGAAGCTCAACGTGCCAGTGATGACTTCTGGATTGAGCCTACTTTCTTCCGGCTGGGGCACAGCCATCATCTTGGACCCAGATGCCAAAGCTCAACAGTTTCCAAAGGCTAAGAAGACAGAACAAGCTGCAAGGACCCTGGTCACTGACAGCCTGGAGGCAGTTTATCAGCCCTGGGCTGCTTATCTTGGCAGTGTTTACATGAGAGAAGTAAGACCTTATCCTGTTTAAGCCTCTGTGTCATTTGGGTTTTTGTCATCATCGCAGCCCGAACCTGCATCCTAATTGATATCCAATTCATATTTGAAATGTTATTCATAGTTGCTCCCTCCAAACCCTGTGCAGGAGAGAAGGGCATGATCACCAAGCTAGGGCAAGAACTCTAAGCTACTCCTGGAGGGTTTTCGCACTACGAATGCCAGCTCTCATGACCAAATGATATCTGGCTGCCCCAGACTGAGGAAGGGCGTCCGAGGAAAGAGGGCCCGAGGGAGGGAAAAGGCAGAGCGGGGGCATCTGCCATTAGGGATTTGTCCCCAGATCTCAATCTGTTTAATATATAAAACAAAATTGCTCACAGCTGGCTAGATGCAGCTGGGTATTAGTCCGAAGTCACAACACCTCTTTTGTTGGCTTTTTCTAAGCAAAAGAAAATCAAAATAATAAAATCTACTGCCTGACCCCCTCACAGACCATGGGTGCCCATGTGGTCTATGGACACACGACTCCTCTCTCCTGATGAGAAGGGTGAGGCTTTTTACTACGGCTTCTCCCTCCCTCCCCAGGGCTGTGCAGATGGGAGCAGCCACTGGCTGGCCTAATTGCTGCCATTCCTCTTATTCTTTGTGCCACTGCAACTGCCTCTGTGCTCCAGTCTCCTGACGCACAAAATGTGCAACGCAAGCCTTCCACATTTCATTTCCAATCATTTTGTGTTCTGCTTAGTCAGAAGTAAGGCCCTCACCAATGAGCCATTTGCCGGTGAAGACAATTCTTACCCAGCAGGTTCTATGGAGGCGGGGCGATCCAAAAATATTCCTGGAACTACTGACTCCCTCAATTCTACCGCACAGCAAAGAAGAGCAGCCATGTATAAAACGTCCCTTGACTGCTGTGGTCACAGGGCCATAAAAGTCTGGAGAGGTTGGGAAGACATACTGAGCTCGCTGCTTCCTTGAGGAGTCTTACAATCCACACCCTCCATCGCTGTAACCTTCACAACAGCCTGTTCACGGGAAATGCGGCCAAAAGAACCCATTTACCAAGAACTTCAAACATGACCTTTGCTTGGTAGCAATTGTTGGAAACTATTAAGATGACTGAAAATAATATAATCTGCCAAGACAATATGTTGAAAGAAATGCCAGCCCTGTAAGCAAGCTCCCTCCCTCCCCCTCCTTCCTATGTGCACACTCAGAATGGAAGAGAAACAGTTCCCTCCACAGCACCTCTTCACTCTGCATCTCTCTTCTGCATCTAGACATAAATGAGCCATTTGCTAATTGTTTAACAGTGATTAAGGAAGTTAATGTTTGGGGGAGGGGGTGAGAGCAGACGGGTGTTTGCCTGCTTGTTTTCCAATTATCCACAGCCAAGCTGACACCAGACAACACTGGGTTGGTTCTCCGGGGCTCCCTGCTGCACCCAGAGAGCGACGCAGAGGCCAAGCTCCCAGCTGCGTCGGGCCGGGAAACCAGCAGCCCAGCCCTGAATGTGCTCTTGGGTCAGGTGGGTGCAGATTGAGAGAAGTCAGCACAGCCCTGTCCAAAGAGGCTCAGCCCCAGAGACCTTTGGGGCCAAGGCCCGGAACAGTGGGCACCACCTCCCCTCTGAGCTTCCAGCACCCCAGCGCCGCCTGGGGAGGAAAGCTGAGACTGCGCACGTGAAGCCGGCTGGCCAGATTCTAGTCGGTAGCAGTGCTCCCCTTCTCATGGGCAAAAATCTCAAGTTGGCAGCCAGGATCCGGATAAGCTTCCCTCTTTCCATGTGTGTAACAGGAGTAAAAGGAAATGGGTTCCCAGCTGGGCCAGCTGAGACCACGGAAGCTGTTGGCAGGATTTGCAAGTCCCTCCCTGATTAGGATGGTGAAGAAGTCCTTTTACTGAGCTCAGAGCTGAAGTGACTTTCTGTATTTGAGTTCAAAGTCACCAAGGCCAACTATGACTTCCTGGATGCCCCTTTAGACTTTTTTATGTCCATCTCGGCAGCTATTATAGAAATCCAGACCCCAGTCACACTAGCAGGCTGCTCTCAGTCACCGTGCCTCCAGTCCTGCCCCCAACCATTCCCATCCTACAGCCAGCATAAACAAGCCTTAATAGGATCGTCAGTGCTTTTAGGGCAAGGCCCAGGCCCCACCCATGGTGTCCAAGACCTGGCAAATGTGGCCCCTGATTACTCTCCTAGCCACATTTCGGTAGCTAGTTAACCCCCTGTCTCTAATCCACATGTGATCCAGCCATGCAGACGCCATCACCAGTTCCTTCAAGGGGCCGTGCTCCCCTTCACCTCATTGATCCCCTTTGCCCTCTATTGGCATGAGCTGACTGTTTCTCTGGCTGGCTCCTTCCAGCCTTACGATCTTGACGGAACCATCCCTTCTGCTGTGAAGACTGCTCGCTGCTCCGAACTAGAGAGGTGGCCCTGCCCCGTGTCCCGCAGGACCCAGAGTGTCCTTTATCTGAACATGGGCTCAAATGAAAGGAGATTGCTTTTCAATTTGTCTGCCTTTTGTGCAACTTAAAAGTCGCACAAGAACTGGGACTTTCGCTGTTTTGTCCTTTGCCATGTCCCCGTATTTAGCATAATGCATGCCCCAGAGTAGGAAAGAACTCAATATGTATTTATTGAATTTCTGGACTTCGGTTTTCCCGGTGAGAAGAATGCGACATGGAGGGTAATTAAACCTGCTGCACTATAGGCCCTCCGTTTGTCTATTCTCAGTGGTGGTCTTTTATTCCTTATCTTTTATGGGTTATGCTTTATAGAGTCTGAATAAACATTTTTTTTTTTTTTTTTTGCTATGTAACATCTCATATCCCTTCATCTCAAGACTTCGTGCATTCTTGTTCACTTTATCTTTGATTCTGGGGGAATTGCTGAGCTCTGAGTGATGGCCCTGATGCCAGGCCCCTGGAATAGCCCTGCTACAGACAGAGGCTCCTAACGCACCCCTCCAGCCCCAGGAACCTCTGACCATTCAGGGCCTAGACGCAGAAGGAAAGCCCGTGTGATGTGACCTGAAGACAAATGCGGCATGAAGGACAGAGCTGGTGCTCAGGTTCCTCCTCCTCTTCCTCCTCCTCCTCTTCATCCTGCCTGCACTCTCCACAGCCCTATGATCCAAATGTGAAAGGGTAAATAATTCCATCGGTTTGTTAAGAGTTAGCTCATTCACTCTTAATTGACTCTCCACTGGTGGTCCTCCAACAGCTTTGTGTCTAAGACTAAAATGTCCTCTTAAATCTCAATAAACAGGAGGCCATGTATTCGGGGGCAATAATCAGAACACTCCAGTAGTAAACCCAGCCAGACTGAAATTCGCCCCTTGGAAGGAGGTGTCATTCAGTGCCACAGGGGTATAGAGTTGACCTCAGCTTCAGAGGTCTTGAGCAGCCAACACATGGCTTCTGAGTCACACCTGATTCATTTCTTCAGGAAAAAGAGAATGCCAACTTTGTAGGAGTTCACATAAGACAGAAAACTTGCAGATTAAATGCCAAAAACCGATACCCCCATCATTTTCCATGGCTATGCTGCCCTTTCCCTCCCCCGACCCCCGACCCTCCCCCCCCCCGACCCCTTCATTTTAACTTCAAGCAGCAGTGGGTGATCACAGACATGCAGGCAGGCAGTCACGGGTGTCAAACCACTGCCCTGAACTCTCGGGGCCTCTGTATGCCCTGTATGAAGAATGAGGAGAAGAATACTACAGGTTCTCATGAGACTGCTTTAGCCCTTTCCTTTTGCTCAAGGAAAAGACAGTAGAGCAGGCTGGTGCCAGAGTTCAAGAATACCAGAGGAACAGCAGGCTGAGGCTGGCGGAGGCTTTGAGGGCTCTGCCCGGCTGCATCTGGACACCACTCCACTTTTGAAGAACCAGGAGTCATTGCAAAAGAGTCTTTCAAATCCTGATCCTGCCTCTTAGACAAGCTATTTATCAGTGCCCAGAAGCAGGACACCCTCTCTAACACCAGAGGGCAATGTTCTGCCCGGACTGCAGTGGGGCCTAGACCAACAAGCACTTCCAGACACTCCCTGGGCCACTGACAGCACTGCAACCTCATCTGACAGGTTCCCACTGCTCCTTGCAGCTCGGGGGTCATGGGAGGCTGGCATTTTAAGCTCCTGCAAATGAGAGATTGAGGCAAATGTGCAGGTTTCTGCCAGAGTTTGATGTGCAACACGCCACCTGCCCAGACAGTACTGATCAACCACTTTATGGCTCATCTCCAATCTCAGGCTGGAGATTTGGTTCCCTCCAGAGCTGGAGGGGAAAAACTGAGCAGTGCAAACTGCATTTCACAAAAAGAATCATTGCAGAGCACCTCTAACTCTCTGCTAGAGCCCCAGGCTGGGTGTTTAGCTAAGCCACTTGGCCCAGGGTGGGGAGGGCTGATTTTTCTCAACCACCAAGCTCTCTGCAACCCATTCACTCACATCCCAGCTGGGTTGCACAGACCAGAATCTTGCCATTCCTTCTCAGCCACAGTCCTTGGTGGGTCCTCTCGTGCCATGAAAATGACTAAGTGCCCGCTATGCCCTGTGTCTTCTGCCTGGTTGGAGGTGGTGTGACAGGCATTATCTCTGCTAATGGATCTCACAGTCTTAAGGCAGACACAGACAAGAGGGCAGTTACAGTAACAAGTGTCCCACAGGGTGGCACGGCCTGCCTATCAGCTCCCCTTCCAGCTTTGGTTAGATGTTTCCTCTCAGACCATTCTCCCATCCTTCCTGACGCCCTCATCTCATGGGCCTCTCCGCTCACCATTACAGCCGTACGGGCAATCCTCTTAGTTCTTCTAAGACAGCATCCTGCCTTAGAGCCTTGGCCCATGCTATTTCTCTGTCTAGAACATTCTACCCTCCTCTCTCCATTTAAAGGATGAGATAGGAAGGCAGCAGGGCATAGCTCCTGCCCAGTTAAAGTACAGTGTGGGCCCTGGAAAAGGACAAAGTCTTACAAAACAGGGTGCTTGAGACTGAAACAATGTAACAATGTATTCCCCATCCGGACCCAGTATAGAACAGCTCATTGCTCATAGTCATGTAGGCCCATTAGTTTACAATAGGGCATCTGGGAAACCTTCACAGAGACAGGTTAAAATATAACTAGCATTCTGGCTGAATCTATAGAAAACTCCCACTGCAACAAGCATAAACCCTAGACACCCAGACCCCACTTGGCAGCCGTGCCCCTCTCTGCACCCACGGGGAGTTCCATACTTTCTCTTATCCTGAATAAAGCTCTCTCTCTCTCTCTCTCTGTAACTGAATAAAAACTCTTTGTCAATCTGCCTTGTCCATTCACGACGTTCAGTCTTCAACTCCGCAAACGAGAACCCCAGCTTCAAGGACACGTCCTCAGAAAGGCCTTCCCTCAGGAGCCGTCCCTTATAAAGTAGGCCTCTCTCACTCCTATTTCCTCTGTTAACTCTTACCAAATTTGAAATTACGCACTTATTCGTGTGGTTACTTATTTACCTCTGTCTCCCCTGCCAGATGTGACCTCCAAGTGAGCAGGAACGGTCTCTCTCTTGTTTCCCGCTGTCGCTCGCCATGCCCTGCACCAGGCCTAGAGCAGTTCCAAATGTTCAATAAATAGTGGCTGAACAAATGGATGACGGTGCTCTCTATAGTAAGTGCCTGTGGAGTGGGGAGGTGACAGACCCTGGAGGGCTTTGTTACCAACAATAACGCCTCTGAGTTTAGTTTTAGCAGCACAAAGGAAGTCATCCGAGCATTTAAGAGGGAAAGACACCCAAACAGACTGCAATTACAGAATCATCCCTCCTTCTTTCATCATGTGGAAATGGACTTTGGGAGTCTGGGAAGGACAGACTGAAAGTAAAGAGATCTATTAGCAGGTGCCTGTAAAAACTGCAGTCCTTCCTATTCAAAGTGTGGTCAGCAGCATGGATGTCACCTGAAAACTGTTAGAAATGCAGAACCTCAGGCCCCATGTGAGAGCAGCTATATAAAAATCTGTATTTAATAGGGTCTCAGGTGAAATTCATACACCTAGACACTGGGCTTCAGGTGAAAGGTAATGATGGCCTGACTGCCTTGGGGTGGGGGGGTAGGGAATAGAACTGATGCATCAATGTCCCCTATAAACCCACTATTCCAGATGTGTGCAGAGTATCAGAAGCAAGCCCCATTCCTGCAAATTATGTCCAACTGTGATTCCACCAGGAGTTAGGGGGAGTGTTAGGGGGGGAAGGGTGGGTGCCCCAGGCTGAGTTGGGCTGGGCCATTTAAGCCAGCAGAGTAGAACTGGCTGTGACCTTGGGCAGAGAAGCTGCAGCTCACAGGGCAGGCCTGAAGTCGGCGAGGTAAGGATTACTGACTCTGGCCATGGAAAGGGCCACCTTTTGAATCTCTACTCTATTCTAAGTTTCCCCAGTGCCTGGCACATAAGACAGGTCCAAATGATCCTTGTTAAAAAACAAAGGAAATATCAAGCAGTGATTACTGAGGTCCTAAAGCAGACTACCTGGGTCTGGGAACAAGCTAGATGTACCTCTGGCTTGCTGTTTTGTTAAATATATATACCCTGTGGTTAGAAAAATGTGAAAATCTGAGAAGATAAAACTTTACTTTCAGTGAATGGCAATATATGATTGTCTGCAGTGTGGAACCAGAGGGCAGCAGGCAGGGAGGGGCCTCCCAGGCCCTGGACTTGCCGTGCTGTAAAGGGCCCGACGGCCAGGGGACGACAGAGAGCAGGGGCTGCCAGCTGGGCATGCCCGTGCGGGAGGCCCAGGGAGGTGGGGCAGCAGGAAGGCCCAAGCCCAACAACCGCATGGCAGCGTGGCAGCAGTGACCGGGGTGTCACCAGTAGCACCTCTCTTGAATCACAGACTCCATTCTGCAACGGAAGCTTCCACAGAAAAACACGAAGAGAGACGGCAGCCAGGCAGCTCTGGCTGGAGGAGTGGGGAGGGTCAGAGCGCCACCCCCTGCCTCCCACCATGTCCTACAGAAAAGTCCTGAGACCCCCACACACCGGTTCCTCCACACCTAGCAGAGGGTGGGCACTAAGGGGGTGCTGACTTTTATTTGTGTAAGGCAACACATCAGTAAACTCTTTTCACTACTGTGGTTTCTTTCTTTAATGCATTGTCCCAGTGAGATGTGCCCCTTCCCTAAAACAGATGGACAACCTGATCCCTGGAGACTATGTGGACTTCCAGGCACAAACCATCACTCCTTCCTGTGTCCCGAGGACCCCTGACTCTCTGCTGATAAGTCCTATTGCTGCACCCCATGAAATGCCTGTCCTCTGTGAAACTCCTCATCCCTCCAATGAGAAAAAATAGACCCACTTTATCCCTCGTCTCATTTTCAATGAAACCACTGTCTTTTTGTTGGTTTGAGTTAAAATGACCTGTCACCATATTAGCACCCCCTTCCTTAGACTACAAGCCCTGGAGGCCCCCTGGAAAAGGAAGAGGAGCCCCTGTAGCCCGGGGGCCTGGCGCAGCACTGGATGCCACCCAGGGTAAATGCGTGCCAGCAGCATACTCCTCCCTTCTGCTGTGCTGCCCATAGGCAGCATCCTGGGCCTCCCTCATGTCTTTACTCCCCATCAGCTGAGCTGCATGGCTTGTGTCTTTGGAACAGCTTGCCACCTCACCTTCTCCAGGAAGCCTGTCTAGATTGACTGCAGGATCACCCACCACCCTCAGAATCATCCCCGCGCCTTAGCCCCTGACCACTCCAGTTACACAGGGGGGTAACATTTTTATCTTGTCTCTTTGGCCAGAAACTCTGTTCATGTGGCAGCTCTTCAAGGGCAAGGCCCAAAGCCCCTGAGACTCACAGGCCCAGCTGTGGCCCAGAGACTTGTCAGAACAAGCAGACGTGGAGCACTCCCGATGACAACTGGGGCGACTGACCTTGGATGTGTAGGTGTGGCCATCAGAGCCGCAGACCATGGGCGACTGTGCCGCGGGGCAGGGCTTGCACTTGACCAGATTTGAAGGGCCGACCCAGTGTTTGTGGCCCACGGTCCCCTTCTTCTGCCTAAGAACAGAAAGAGAGGGAATAGGTTAACTGCAACTCCAGTCCCCACGTGCCTTTCCTGCCAGTTACCCGGAGAAAAGCCAAATAACTCAACACAAGGACTGGTCAAACAGCTGGGCGCATCCTGAAGGCCTGGCCAGTGCTGTTTGTTCCAACTCGCCGGCAGAGCGGATGATTCTGTTCCAAAGCCCAGGCTCAACCCACCAGATGGATGAGGAAAACATGTGGCCATTAAGAATGTTGTAAAACATTACTTACTGACATGAAAAAGCATTCACAATACATTAAAAAAATCAGTGGCGGGGTGGCTCCCTCAGCTCACGCAGCCCCCCGTACAGGGTGGGGCGCATCCAGGTACAGGCGCCCAGAAACTGTGCCCAGAAACTGTACCCCTGGGCCTCACGCTCCTCCAGGGCTGACGGGCAGCACTCCCAATGGGCTGACACACAAACAACTCGGCGAGCATTTAGACAGAAACACACCTCCAAACACAACCAAATGACTTTATCGCAGCTGTGGAAAACAATCTCTGGATATATTTTAAAGCAATTTCAGCCCAGCTTCCAATCTGCTATTCAACAGAGGCTCGGAGGTGAGTCACTCTCTGCTGCTAAAACCATCAGAATTCCGTTCCTGCCTCCCAGCTCCAGGTCCCCCATCCTAACCTTTGTCATAATGATGAATGGTACGACTAGGATAGCTTATGTCCACAGAAGAAACCCCATCCCCTACCACAAACCACTGAGAAAAAGGCCTGCACTTAAGGCCACCGTTCCTCTCTGAGTCACCGCTCTCCCAGCAAAGCGCCGGGAGTGACTCTTGGCTATGGGGCTGAGCTCCAGGCCGACCACAGGAGTCTCAGGGCTGCCCATCAGCCCGGTGATTATGGGCCCCTGCAGTGATTTGCATGGACAGCCCTGGGTGGTGGCTATTGTGTGGGCTCTGGAGTCAGAAAACACAAGCTCAGATCTTAGCTCTGCCACTTACTCACTGGGTGGTTTTAGTAGAATATTTAACCCTGTAAACCTCAGTTTCTTTATCTGTAAAATGGGGGGAAACAATCTACTTCAAGCAGATGGTATGAGGATTAAAGGAGTTGATGTACATACTCAGTACAATGCTGGAAAATAGAAAATAATAAAAATGGTAGCTGTTGTTATAATTATTAGTTTCCCCAATAACAGATTGGGGGATAGAGGATGAGATTACTGTTGCCACAGAAAGGTGACTTAAACACAAGGCCCTAGGTTTGGGGTTGCATTTTCATTCCCAGGAATAATTCATGGGGCCACAAGAAGGAAATCTTTTCTCCCAGGCACGGCATCCATCTCCAGTCCTCGGGCATTCAGATTCAGCCTCCCAGGTAACCTGCTTTCTTCCAAAGGAAAGAGAGTGAGTGGGGAAGAGCATCGGCCAACTTTGTTCTTATTCTGCCTCAGACTTGCCCTAGCGGTCTGGGGGGGCAGCAAGAGAAGGAAACCTCTGTGGTTGACATCACAGAGCACGACCATGTACCCAGGGCACGACCCTTGGGGATCGGGGACCCAGGCTGGATGGGGCATTGCCTGAACCTGTCTGACCAATGACCTAGAAAAGGCAGTCCAGTGAGGGCCCTCTGAGATCATCTAGTCCAGCTCACTCATTCTGCTAGTGGGAAAGACAGAATCCCCAATCAGGAAGAGCCCTGCCCACACTCATGAAGATGGCTGGTGGCCCATGGTGATGTTCACACAGCTGCAGAGGGCCCAGGGGTAAATCTCCCCTCTCCAGCCCACCGCAGGCCCACCTAGATCACGAGCCGGAAAATTCTCTGGGAACAGCTACGTGTTTGTCTTCTCTCCCATGCCTCCCTGCTTCCCCAGCAGCTGCTCACCTTGTCTTTGCCCCTCGGTCTGGGGTAAAAATGTCTCAGGTATGCTTCTAAATCACGTGGATACAAGGTCTCCTATTATCCCTTGCCAAACACACTTTATTCTTTCAAGGTTTGTTCTGACTACTGAAAAAGGGCTGGGGGGTGATGGGGTTCCAAGCAGCAGACAAGCAAGCTGTCAGCACGGTGTTAATCTTAACATGATCCCTTCGGCAGAGCACCACACATTAATCATCATTCGCTCAGCAGATTGTCTGACACTGCAAATGAATCAGCAAATGCAGGCAGCAGCTCTGGTGCCTGCAAGCCCTCTCCTGGGTCAGTCCCCAGTATGCGTCCCCACAGCTGCAGTGACTCTTGTTATGCGTTCCCAGAAAGGAGCCATAGAGTCCAAAGAGTGGGCAGTTTTGCTGGAGCAGATGTAGCCATATGCAGTGATGCCCAGAGGAAATAAGCCTGAAGGGGCTTCCATAAACGCCAAGGACAGAGATGGGAACACTGAGCCGATGGTTTTGAGGAAAAGATGAAACCAGCTATTCATCACCAGTTAATGACAGGTCATCCCTGTCTCTGGACCTGAACCTCACCATTAAATTAAATTCATTAAGGGGAGACAAAGAGACGAGGACAGCTGGTGCTTAACAGAGGGCCTCGTGCATCACAGACGCTCAATATATCCCTGTTGGGTGGTGGGGGTGCTGCTTGTGTGCAGACCACAGCAGTGGCTGCTCAGCAGTTAATCACAACATCACAGACTCAATCAAACTAATCTTGTCCATCAACTTTATATTGTAAATGAGGAACTGAAGACAGAGGGGAAATGACTGGCCCAGTGTCACACAGAAATTTGGCAAAACTACTTCATTTGTATCTGTTGGATTGAAGTTATCCTGGAAATGACTCTGCTGCCCTGGGACCATTTTAATTCCCTATTTTGGCATTTGTATTTTCAACATCAGGGCTCAGCTTTATGAATAAAACCCTTCCAGAACATTGTCTCCGGCTCTCCACTGGCAGAGGAGCAAGCTCAGCGCACCCACTGTCAGGTGCTCATGGACTGTCCCAGGGAAAACCATGTCTGATCTTCCCTAAGATGCCTTCAGGACTAGAGGTAAAGGTCAAGCCATCCTGAATTTTCCCTTTTCTAATGAACCAAGCAAACCTATTTTTGAAGGGCACACCCAGGTGTTCGTTACATTATGGACCCTCCTGAAGATGGTCCCCAAACCTGTGGTCTCTGTTCAGAGGCCAAATTATGCAAAGTCATGTGCAAGTATATGTGAGCCCAAGAGGCAGATGTCCCTGGTTACTGTGTGTACATTTCAATCCCCACAATTCAGTGCAAACCATAAAAAACAGTAGAGGCAGAGGACTAAGTTTTTTGACTCTTAAGATATTTTACTTCTTGAGTCAGAGAAGAATGAAATCTGATGAAGGTGTCTTGATGGGACTGTGTGATATAATGAGTTATAAGAAATACATATTTGGTCATATATGACAAAATACATATTTTCCAGGTGTATCTGGTCTTCATCCACAGTTCCTGAAAACACTGCACAGTCTTAAAGGTGAAATGGGTGTTTCATCATGTTAATGAGAGTCTTTCAGACGCCCACCCAAGGGCAGGGGCTGGAGGCTGAATCAGCCAATGGCCAATAATTCAGTCAGTCATGACTATGCAATGAAGCCCTCACAAAACCAGTGAGAAGAGCTCTCCTCTCTCTCTGGGCTCTGCTCTGCTGGCTTGGATCCTGCTTTCTGGTCAGAGAGAGCATCTGTGCTTGGGGAACCAGAACGCCTCCATGTGCCACCAAGCCAGGCCTCCATGAAGACAGAAGCTCCTGTACTTAGAACCTTGCCCTGTGTCTCTCTTCATCTAGCTGTTAACTTGTATCTGTTATTAAATTGGTAAAGGTAAGTGTTTTCCTAAGTCCTGTGAGCCCCTCTAGCAAATTAATGGAACCTAAGGAGGAGGTAGTTGGAACCTCCAATCTGCAGCCAGTAGGTCAGAAGCACAGGGAACTGCCCAGGGCTTGCAACTAGCATCTGGAGTTGGGGGTGGAGGGCAGTCTTGTAGGGCGGAGCCCTTAACCTGGGAATCCGGGGCCGGGCGGAGAGCATCAGAATTGAGTTGGGTTCTCAGACACCCCGCTGGCGTTCGAGAATTGCTTCGCATTAGTTTGTGTGGGAAACCCCCTGCCACATATGTAGACACATTGGAATCGGGTCTGAGAACCCGAATGGAGTTACACTACTATTACTGCTGTGCATAATATTGTTACTGTTGTACATACGTGTTGGGAAAACATACAGCATTGCATTTGGTGTCGGAGGAGTGGGAATAATAACAGGCTGCTATTCCCAATGTCACCAACACTCATCACCTGGGGTGCCACAGGCGGTGTAAGCCTGGGAGGCAGGTCCTGCCAGGCTTTCCATTGGCCGTGAAGCCCTCCCTCCACCCCAAGCCTGGCTGCTGACAGCACCACACAGAAACTCCCAACCTACAGCCATTTCTCATTCTCTTTTGCTCAAATGCTTATTCTCAATATTTTTTGTCAAAGTTTTCCAAAATTCCCAGCATTTATGATTTGAAGCAGTGATGATACTTAAGTACAAATCTGATGATGTGACTCCCAAGCATAAAACCTCCATCTTCTCCCCACCTCTTAGGACATAGTCTGAACTGCTTGTTTTGGTGTTAAACCGACCGAGCCCCTCCCCACAGGGTTGCTCTCTCCTCTGCTCCCCTCTCCCAGGCACATATGCACATGCACACACTGACCAGCGCCACCACGTATTTCTGCTCAGCCACCCTGTGCTGCTTCCCAGAGCCCACCAAGGATCTCTGTGCCTTCGTGCCATATCATGGGGGATTTTTCCTCGACCTGGCACACCTCATTCCCTTCCACATTTCTTCCCTCCATCCTCTTCTCCATTCTGCCTCATGACGCTGTCTTCAAGGCTCAGCTCAAAAATTCCGTCCCCTTTCCATTGGCCATGAAGCCCTCACACCACCCCAAGCCTGGCTGCTGACAGCGCCACACAGAAACTCCCAACCTACAGCCATTTCTCATTCTCTTTTGCTCAAATGCTTATTCTCAATCTTTTTTGTTAAAGTTTTCCAAAATTCCCAGCATTTATGATTTGAAGCAGTGATGATGCTTAAGTACAAATCTGATGATGTGCCATGTACACATCTCTTATATGTGCAATGTCAAAAATAGGTTAATGATGCAGTGGGGGCTGCTAAGAGTATATACAGAATCGGTGTACCTATAAGAGCATCTATAGACTCCTGGCGTCCCTGCACTCCCACACCACCATGGTCCAGTGCTTATTTCTGGTCAGACTCCTGACTGCTGTCCAAGCAAGCATCTGGGTTTGACTTGACCAAATGTTAAGAGGCTACTATTATCCTGATTGTGCATGGGGTACCCAGGCTACACGCCTGGGAGCCCATCCTTGACACCTCCCTTTCCTTCCCTCACCACTCCCCGTGTCAGTCAGCCCTATCGATTCTATCTGCAGGCAGCCATGTCAGCCACGTGCATGTCTCTAAGCCACGTCAGCCATGTACACATCTCTTATATGTGCAATGCAAATTCAAGTCTATATGACTTGGCAAATGCTTTCTATCTGCATAGCCCATCTCTGCCCCTTATTCAAGCTTCATGTCAATTGCCTCCCATGAAATCTCTCCCAGCATGAGCCCTACTCCAAGTAGAATTAACTGCACATTATTTGTTTAACATTACACCTTGTTCAGACCCAACTGCGACTTTCACTCGAACACAAAGCAGCTCTTCGTGTGTCTGTCTTCCTCAGTATCCTGTGTGCTGCTCAAGGGTAGTGACTGGTCTTTCTCATTTGGGTGCTCCTGGTGCTTGGAAACATGGTTGACCCGCAACACATGGGTTTGTTCAGTGAAGTAACTGCATTTATTCGTTTGGACCTTTATAACTTCCTCCTTTAATTTCTGGAAATTATTAGCACTAACTAGAAGACCAAAACAGCAGTGTTGTTTTAGGCAATGAGAATTCAACAGACTTAGAAATCCTAATTCAGACTTGAAAAAACAACAATTAGCAAACATTTCTAAAGACAACTGGGAAGTAGGTGGCAGGAACTGTCCTGTGCATCTGAGGGCTGAAGAATCATCTTATATTCCACAAGTCAGATGGTGTCAAAGCTGGGAGAGGACTTCCAATGCAGTGGGTCCACATTCCCAACAGATACTAATTTTTAGGATTCAGGAATGAGAAACCGGAATTTTCAGGAATTCTCAAGAATCGCTGAAATAGTAAGTTTTTCTTATATCTTCACAAAATTTTATTTGTTTCTTTTTTGACAAATGGGCAATATTAATTTAGTATTATTTATAAAGAAACATAGCCTAAAGTGAAAACTCAAACACTAGACATCCTCAGCAAACGTAACTGGGTAGTACTCAAATAATGCGACATTTGGACCTTCTAGCAAGGTAACAGCACTGCACAGCATTACATCTTGATACACTCAATTTAAAGACTGACGTTGTTCCCAAACAATTCTTTGGAACACCACTCAGAGGATTTCTGCAAAGTATACTATGAAAATGAAAGTATTAATTTTCATCTTATTTACGAGAGCAGCTCACCCTCGGTAGCAGCCTGGACTATGAACACACTCCTGTAAGATACCAACAGCTCCAAGCAAAACTGAGCAGACCACGACTGCTCAGGCCAAGGTGCTCTCGCCCAGCTTTCTGGAAATGTCAGCCTTAACCTTCAGGCTCACACGTCGGCATTTCCTGCCTTTGCTTTCCATTGGCTCTGCCTTTCCTCACGTAGACATCCCTACCCTCACCATTCAAACCTGGTCCCATACCCTGCCACTTCCCCGCGGCTGGCACTGAGGCAGTGTTTGATGACATCAGTTGTGACCCACTATTTCACTTGGCCACAGGCAGAGGAGGGCCACAGTCAGGGCCCACAGCAACACAGAGGCAGGACAGAGTTGCAGGGCAGTTTTTTCAGCAATAAATATGTGAGCAGGTGTAAATTTCCTGACATCAATCTCAAAGGATGAAATTCAACAATCTGTGTCAAAAATAGGTTAATGATGCAGTAGGGGATGCTAAGAGTATATACAGAATTGGTGTACCTATAAGAGTATCTATAGAATTTTTTCCTCTCAGTTACTGAAGAAGGGCCCTTCATTTCATTCAGCATACTGTGCATTTGAGCAAGTTTGCACAACTTCAGATAGAGCTGGTGAAAGTGGAAAGCAATGCCAGATAATAAATAATAGCAGCAGCATTTCAGTTGTTTTGCATGACTCCCACCTGCCAGCATAAAGGTCCTGAACACGCCTCCCTGATCCCCCTCACACACAACAGCGCTCTGAAGGTAGATGCTCTCATCACCCCCACCTTACAGGAGGGGAAAACACAGTCCTACATTCCCAGTCCCGGTCACAGGACCTTCTCTGTGGACCTCCTCAATGGCAGACCCGCCAGCTCAGAGGCGTGCAGGGCCCACCCGAGAGTGATCCCTTCCCAGTCATCACCGCATTTGTTTGCTGGCAGCCAGCATTACATGCATTTTACTCTCATGTTAATATCAAACTGCCCACTCCAAAACAAGATTGAATTTGTTTGCAAAATCAGAACTAATTGCTTCTAAAACAAGGATGGAAGATATTACAGACAGTTGACATGGTGGCTATTTTGAACCAGAGACAAAATAATGAATGCTAATTGAAATGATAAACATGTTAACCATTGAAATAATCTGTCATGTAAAACAATGCTGTAATTCCTCCATTGTTAGGGGTATTTGAGTCATTATACTAAGTCATAGAATTACACAGGAAGAGCATAATGGCCTGTGTCACTGACAAAAACTGCTTTGATGAGAGAGACAGGCTCCCACACGAGACATTCTCCTCCCTGGTGTCCATGGGCTCCTGAGCCCCCTTCCTTTTTACAGTGAAGAAGGTCCCAGACACAAGATCCTGTCCAAAGAGAGTCTAATTTTCCTAAGAAGCAGATGTGTATTAGAGATAACTATTGTGTGCCTCGGAGTACCCTAAGTGCCCCTGGGAACTCGGATGGCACAAAGATGGGCTGAAATCTAAAAGGGAAATCTGTATTAAGAATAAAGCAGTTTACCATGTATTGAGGATGTATTACTCTTCTGGCAATATCACTGATACCACCACCAGTAATGACCAACATGTTATGAGCTCTCACAACGTTGCAGGCCTTGTTGTGAGCCCTTTATCCAAACTGCCCTATTCACTCCACCCAACAGCCCCAGTAGCAGAAAGTTATGGCAGAACATGGCGGGCTGCATTGGCCAGTGAGCTGGGGAGACTTCATGGGCAGGGCAGGGCAGAGCTGCGGGGTGGGGCCCCGCCACTGGGGAGAGCAGCAATCCCCGGGGCCAGCTCGCCTGCCAACCACAGAAGAGCCAGCGCTTTGCATGGCTTCACCCCATCTGACTTGACCCAGGTAAGGAGGCTGAGGCTTGTGACGCCTTCCAGAGGGAGGCTCAAATGCATCAGAAGGGACAGGCAGGCCCTGGAGCAGCAGAGGGCTGTCAGTCCCCAGGCATGCTGCCAGACCATCACCAAGCCAGGTTTCTAAAGCACCTTCAAACCCGTGGGAAAAGTGCATAAAATTTTAGAGCAGAATCAGGGTCTCCAAAAAGATATGTGCCTGGCATGGATGCAATTCCAAAAGCATGCCCGTTTTCCTGGGTGCGTGTGGATGTCAGCCTCTGAACTATGGCTCATTTCCAGTGGAGTCTCCAACGCCTTTCACCCAAGCTACTCAATGGCCAGGAAAGCTGGGAAGCATCTTCTCTTCCTCCATGAGAAGATTCAAAAGCCAGGACAGAGTTTCCAAGAACACTGTAGGTGCTTGTGTAAATGAACTGAAAATAAGAAGGCACATGCTACCCCTGACTCGGACGGAACACAGCCTCAGTGAGGTGGGACTGAAAATACGAGAAAGGGAATGTCTGCCCGGTTACTCTCTGCGTCTACCATTTGACCGTGTATTACTTGCAACTATGTACTAGTGGTCGAGTTTGTTTCAAATTTTAAAAGAAATGCCTTTTCCGAATTTTTTAAAGAAATGCATGTTGCTGAAACCACACCTGTCTGCCAGGCCTCCATTTCTCCAGTAGTATTTGAAGAAGCTAAGGTAGTTGAAACAGAAGAACTATCTCCCAGGTACTGAAAGGAGGGCTGGGAAAAAGGGAGCTCAGCTAGTAAAAGCCCCCTGACCAGTTCTCAAAGATCTCTATGAAGAAGATCAAGGGGACAGATCCCCACATATGAACTAAATTTCCATATAACTAAATTTTGAATCTCTGTTTAAGCAAAGCTAGCAAAACCGAAGGTGTAAATGTTCCAAATGCAGAGAGGAATCTAGAATTAGTCTTAATTTTTTCAATAAACACTTACTATACACCTACTATGTGCTGGAAATAGGCAAAGAGTTCCTTGCTGGCATTGGGTTAAATGCACATCCTATAACATATATGCAACAATTATGATTAAGCATAATGCCATTTCATTATTCTGAATGGCTGAATGTATTTGGGGTAGGTGTTACCTTAACTGTATTTATTCTTATTCACATATCTTATTCACACCTTCATAGACACTGAGGTTTCTCACAGACTGCTAACTTGTCCAAGAAAATCCCTACCCGGCGAGAAATCTGCTGTTTGTTTCAGGAATCCTCCCAAGCCATTCTCCATTTAAGGATGCCAGAAGCAATTTGTGTGGCCAGTGGGCAAAGGACATGAAGGAAAAGAATTCGCCAGATCACAAACCCAGATCGCTGGTGTTTCTCACATTTCTGGACATTACCTGCTTGAATCAAGTGTCCTTATACTTGAAATCAACTATATATATCCAGGGATCTAGTCAAACCTCCTTCTAGCCTAAACTCACAGTGCCCTGTATGTTTTCTCACCAGATCATGAATATTAGCAGGCTGATGCAATCATGTAAATTCTGCTAACTGGTTGGAGACTGTGGGTACAGTCACCCTCCATTAAGAGAGTGACAGAGTACAGCCCTGGCACCAAGGGCCTTTGTGAAGCAGAGAGAGTGGGGTTTTAATTTCAAGTGTAGCTTCCTGAATGAGCATGGCCACCGGGAGACCCACACACAAAAGCAGTTTACACACGTAGGCACGCATACACACACACTCAAATAAATAGGCCCCGGCTAGAATCCTGCTTTCTTAAGGAAAAGTGCCAAGCCAGCCAGTGTAACAGCAAGGTGTTAGGGAAACGGAAGTGAAGAGTTGAGCTTCCTTTATTCACTTAGGATAACAGATAGTGGTGTTCTGTATTTTTGAAATCCATTTCTTCCTAAAAGGGAGCAGAAAGGAAATTGCCATATTACTCACTGACTTTCGCCATCCCCATTTTATTTCTTGTTTTGTTGCTCCTCCTAGTTAGCTGGGCTGAGAAAGGGAGGTCCCTTTCTAGCTCTGAGACCTTAGAGGAAATCTTTAGCGATGGACACGCTAATTGGAGAAAAATCAAATGATAAGCAAGCAGGCCCAGGGCAGAGAATTTCATTTGGCCTCCCTCCCTGAGCATTTATAATTCTGACTATTCGCAGGAGGGGTCAGAAGAACAGAGGGTTTGCTGACACAGCTTCCGGCTAACTGTTGGTAAGCCCAGGTGTGCACACGAGGGTGAGTGCAAGCACATGCAGCTCCACTTTCAGCTCTGCTGCACTAATCGACTTAGGAGACATTCGCTTGTGTTCCTGGGGAGCAATTAATTATTATGGGACATACATGCGAGAGAAAAAGACCTGCGTCTGTTGGCTAGTCACCAGCAGCAAAGCCCCTGTTGCAGGAAGGCTGTGTGAGATCTGCCACAGGAAGAGCCAGTTAGCAAAGTGAAGCAGGAGCAGGCAGGTGGTGTGGGGTGCGGCGGGTGGGGGGGGGCACTGCTATTTTCAGGACAGGCCCAGAGACAGGTGGAGGCTGATAGAGACATGCATCCGAGGAGCTGAACACCTTCATGGACAAACTGTCCAACTGGGTCGTGTGCCAAAAGTGCTGTGAAAGGCAGCTACAGCCACACCAGCATCACGACCGCCTCTGCTCTGGAAGCCTTCGTCGCAGTCAGGGGCACAGAGAGAAGCGGAGTCCTGACAAGCTCCTGCTCGCCTCGGCGGCCTTCATGGGCAGGGCACTTTCTGGGTGGGTGGCCAGGAGCTAGGGCTGACTCCATCAGCCTTGCATTTTCTCCAGCACTTTATCTTCTCCTGCCAGTACCCTCCCCCTTTCCCCAGGACCAGCTCCAGAGCCACTCCCCTCCGAGGATGTCTCAGTCCCCTGCCTCCGAGTACATCTGCCCGTTGTTCCCAGTCCTCGTACGTGTCCCAGGGCTCTTGTATCACGAGCCACTTTGGGGTATGTCAGCGAGGTACCCAGCAGCTCCCATGTAGAGACAAGGTGCTCAGGAATGTACTGGCACAGGGAATGGTAAGCAGCAGCTCCGACGCTACCCCCGAGAGGACTGGACCAAGGTGCAGGGGTGACCAACAGAAAACCTTTGACTCGGTGTAATGAGGATACCTCACACGGCGAATGAGAGCTGTCCAAACATGGGGTCCATCTCAGGTTCGGGGGGGAGGCTCCCCAAACTGCAGGCATTCAAGAAGAGGTCCCTTAGAGGGAGGGGATTATATGAAAGGCATACTATGATCAGTGTAAGCTTTCTTCCATGGATGGACATGAGGAATCTGTTTCCACGTCTCTACTACTGTAATCAAGTGTACTGATCACCCTTGGATATAAATCTTTATGTGTATCTCTACATACTTCCATGAGATAGGTTCTCCGAAATGGAATCATAGTGTCGATAAAGC
Organism: Manis pentadactyla; assembly: GCF_030020395.1. Classification (NCBI taxonomy): domain Eukaryota; kingdom Metazoa; phylum Chordata; class Mammalia; order Pholidota; family Manidae; genus Manis; species Manis pentadactyla. The sequence continues at coordinate 98,183,140 of NC_080031.1, forward strand.
CAAAATGCCCACCAGAAATGTTGTAACCAACTTACACTCCCATCCCACAGGCCCCTGCAGTGAGCATCACCCCCTTATGCCTACCCTCCGCTCTGCAGATATCTGCCTGGTATTGCTCTGAAGCAAAGCACCTGGATACACCACCAAAGGTTCATAAGTAATGGAGCTATTAAGACCAACAAACCACCTTCACCCCAGAACACAGGTGAAAAAAAATTGCACATGGAGAAACTGCTTAAGCTGGACAGTGGGGAGATTATCAGGAAATCAAATGTCACCTCAGCATGTGCCAGTTTGCAAGTCTATCGTGAGCACACACAGGAGAGACACAGCTGTGGGCCCAAGCCCCCTCTCAGGGGCAGGTTGCTCATCAGCCAGCAGCCCTGCCCCAGGCTTCTCCCCAGGACAGAGAAGGTGGCCACGAGGAGGCTGCCTGCTGCCTTCCCAGGCTTCCTCCTGGCTGGACGGGCACTAGGGCCTGAGGAGGCTCTGAACTGTCTCATTCTGAAGGGCAGGAAGGTCAGCTCCATGGGCCAAGGGCCAGAGGAGTCAGGCTTCAGAGAGAAGAGGTTCTGGAGTCTGCAAACGTCCTGGATGAAACAGGAGATGAAGTTAGGACAGTCTCAGAGGAGCTGCGGAAAGACAGTGAGGCAAGCCATCCCTGTGATGGCCGGCAGGGACAGTCCCAGTCTGTGCCCCTTTCTGTTTTCCTTCTTGATGGAAGATTCAGAGGCCATTCCTCTGGGCTCTGAAGAACACAGACCTCCCACTCTGGGAGCCTCAAGGGCCCTGTAAGCCAGAGGCTACCTCATCTCCCCCAAGGCCCAGCCTGCAGTCCCAGAGGATAGCTGACCTCTAGATGTGTCTGGTCACTTAGCACAGATGAAAGGCGGGCAGAGATGGGGCCCCATAGCAGCAGGCCACCAGGCCGGCATGCGGAGTCTGCACTAGGAGGCTCTCTCCCAAGAACAGGACTCGTCACATCTCGGTTCCCTGGGCACTCTGTGAGCATTTTCTGGGTATTTAGGAAAATGGCATGTTCTTTGCAAAACACAAAAGGAAATGGGACGCACCTCTGCTCACATGATACGCACAGTCCTGGCCTTACTGGAACGTTGCTTTGTGACTCAGCTGACATGAAGTACATCAGCCTGGGCCTGCATCTCCAGCTCCTTCTTGACTTAACTGACTCATTCATCCATTAAATACATTGTGAATACCCACAGTGTGCCAAGACCTGAGCTTGCACTCCACAGGGAATCTGAGCACTGCAAGTAAGTGGGATGAGCACAACAGGAAGGGAGGGCGCCCTCTGTCAGTAGAGAGCTTAGCAGGCATGACAACTGACACCATCTAGAACATTAAAAATGGCAAGGCCTTTGCACATGCGAGCTCATGTAGACCTCAGCAACTCTGTGAGGCTAGCCAGGGTGGTTCTCCATCTGTTCCTGGCAGAACTAGAGGCTCAGCGGGAGACCATATTGCACTGAGCACCTACTATGTGCCAGCACTGTGCTTACTGCTGTCCATGTCACAGTGCCACAGTGGGCATTTTAAAGTAATCAAGTGGTGAGGAAATAGAGGTTTCCTGCAGGAAAGTGTCTCGAGGACAGAGTGGCTCTTGCACAGAAGATGGGCTTCGGAGGCAGCCTTTCCCCAGTCCCTCAGCTCGGCCACGTGACGGTTGTGCAGCACTGAGCAGGTCACACTGTGCCTGAGCCAGAGTGCTCATGCTCGTAACCCCCCGGGAGCACTAGGAAGCACCAGGCGGTGCTGGCCCTTTGCCGCCCCGCCCCATGCCCCAGCCGCACATGGGAATGGCTGCACCCTTCTCGGATCTTTATTTCACGGGACATGGTATTTTCTAGCTTAGATTATATGCATCTGTGTCCCCAATCTCCTCTCCTGGATATGAACTTCAAGAGGCTGTCTTCAGGATCTTGGCGTGAGTACACGCACACGCACAGCCCTCCTCCAGCTTCTCTCACGGGGAGCTCTGGCTTCAAGGACAAGAATTCCTGAAAACACAGTGCATCCTAAGCCATACAATTCTGTGATGCTCCTACTGAAAGCCACACAAGGCGTCCCTTCTCAACTGGCCCAAGAGGCAAACCCGCACCACAGCTCTAAGGCCCTGCAGGGTCCGGCCCTGCCTCCCTCTCCAGCCTCCGGCAGCCACCGGCACCTCATTCACCGTCTCCCTGCTCCAGAGGCGTCTCTCCTATCACTGCTTTTAGGACACCAAGCCTCTTCCCCTTCCAGAATCAGCACCTTTGCAAGGGCCGTTCCCTCCTTTGAGAACACTTCTCCCTTCTCTGCCCAGCAGGCATCGGTCCCCTTTCACCTCCCTAGAGGCCTTCGCCATTCAACCAAGCTAAAGTGACTCTCCCTTATGGCACCGGCTCTTATCCAACTTAATGCTTATCACAATTAATTAGATATTTAATTTCTTTTCATCTGTCTTTTCCAGTAGACTTTAATCTCCACCAGGATACACTACGTGCCTTCACCATGGAATTCCACACACAGCAGTCTCTGGCAAATGGAGGTCACCGTAACTGTTTGTTCAATGGAGAGATTATCACAGACTCCGACTTGGTGGAATTGAACTGGTGACCTTTTCCCCACCATCACTGGTGTATGTGAGCCATTTTCCAGAGCTAGTCTTGCCAAAATCATGACAGGAGGGACTTGAGCCCTAAAGCCATCCATCACCATCTTCCCAGACGGCCTCCCTGGCATCTGCCAGGAGAGAGACCCCAGTTCCAGGCTGGAGGGCAGCGCTGCCCCTTTGCCCTGCACTTGGGAATTCCTCAAAGCCTTGGGAGGCCTGTGCCAGGGTCACCATCTCCTCCTGCCAGGTAATGCCAAGCTGGACTTGCAGTTGGGCTCGAAGCAGGACACACCTGCACCTCCAGCTGTAACGGGATCCCAGACTCGGCAGGCCGGCAGGGCGCCTTTCACAACTCAGTAATAAAGCCACATCCACTTGGGCGTATGCCCATTAAAATCATTTAAGAAAGTGCTTCATACAGCTACCAAGGTCCCCAAACTAATTAACTTTCATGTCTTCAGTCCCTCTGTGCAGGGAAGGCCCCGCCCTTGCCCACCCTCTCCAAGAGGAACATTGAAGTCAGAACAGTAGCTTGAGAACATTCTACTTAAAACAAAAGTACTTCTAAAGACAGCCTCGGATCTCCTTCTAAATCATCCATTTTCTGGCCCCAGAACCTGCACGGTCGGGGCCCCAGATGGGCCCTACTATAGTGCCCGATAGTCATAAGGAATGTCTTTCACAGTTTATTAATTTAGTTCTGATATAGAATGTCTAAACTGCATACCTGTGAGTTTGAGATCCTGAGGAGTTTCTGCCCAGAAGCAAGCAAGCCTTTGGTACATTTATTAATAACAGAGGAAAGAGGTTTCAAAAATTAAAACAGAAGTTAGTGACAGTGGGAAAATTCAATCAAACCACTTTTGTAAAAGATGGTGATATATCTGTGAGGAGCCACATAGGACTTACTCCACCTGGACACTCCCCTCCCTGGATGCTATAAAGCACCACCCAGAATGTGTGGGCAACTTAACACCTTTAGTGGGTTGCATGGGGGTGGGGGGCATGGGCACATGTGTTTCCTGTGTTGACGGACGGACATGCTAATATAATGATTAACACGTTTGCTCCCCAACAAGCCCTGAGCCATGGTGGAAATCACAGCTAGTGATAAACTCTTCAAAACTGGCACATCCGCCTCAACCTCCTCTTTCTGACCCAATTAAATCCAATGCATGAAATATGCCGCTCTGTACACACCTTAACATGCGAGGACACCAATAAACAGAGCAACTGCAGCCCACCCAGCAGAGCTGCAGAGCAGGCCACCGCATTCAATGCTTTCTGAGGGTGAGCATTTTGTAATGTCCATAAATGCCCAAACACTGTGTTGTACCCCCAGAACTGTTGTATCATGTCAACTTTACTTCGGCAAAAGTCAACCAGTCGGTCCCAGGCCCTGTCAACAGCCATTCCCAGCTCCACACTTGGCTTTCTAGCTCTCCAGCAACATTGCATCTGGGCACATACATATTCTGTGAATTTCACAACCATAAAACACTCTCCATCTCCTGCAGATAGAACATGGCTCAAATAAAAAAAAAAGAAAAGAACAATAAGCCAGAGCTTTGGGGTCAGTTAGAAATACATGAGCTCCCCCCTGTGGAAGGGGCGCACTTCCCTAGTAGGACAACCTGGGAGGAGTTGACCACCAGGTAGGCTGTGCAGGCGAGGGCTATGGTAGGGTGGAGGCTCTGGTCCTTGAGAGCCACACCCAGAAACTGCCCAGCCGGGCAGGATGCCACTAGACTGACTGGGAGACCTTGCCAGGTAACCCTGTCCTCACCCACCCCCCATCATCACAGACAACACTGCTTTGGCATTGCAGTGTGGTTAAAAGTATAAATAAACAAAGGGAAACCAAGGCGGGACAAAACACGAGTCTGGTAAATTTTACTGGCACTCATGATTTCGCTGTATTTTTAATGTGTTAATAAAACTTGCCTTTTGAGTTTGCCTTGCAGTGTAAGATGTGCCTCTCACTCCGTGCACCCTGTTCCAGGGGACTAAAAATTCCGCACCATCATTCACATGGCCATCATGAATTGCTTTGTACTCTCTGCTGCTCACGTCATCATGCTTGTCTAATCAATACCTTCAGTTTCAGGGGAGCAAAACAAAGGAACAGAGAAGGTAACTGGCTAGCTTGAATCATAAAAATTTTGCTCTTTGAAGTCCCCAGTAGCAGCTGCGTCCTTGCAGGCAGAGGCATACAGTGTTTCTGGTATTAAAAATAAATAAATAACAAGTTTGCAGTTTAAAGTAATTAAATACCTTTCTGGTTAAGTGACATGTGGTTTGAATGACCACTTTTAGAAAAACCACAAAGGGGAAAAGGGAACCCAGAATTACTGCTTTTGACACAGAAGGGAGGAAACAGGGTCAATACCTGCGTCCCCACCAGTCACTCTGTAGGGGGAGAGAAGGGCTCGGGTCTGTGCACAGGACTGGCAGCAGACAGGCCGGCTGGCTGGCAGAGGACCCAAACAGCCGGTGGGAGCCCATGCCCAGGTCTCTGTAGCAGAGGCAGCTGTGTGGCCTCCCACCGTTCTGGTTCCAAATCGGCCCCTACCAGCCTTGTCCCAATAAGGGAGTTATTTACAGAACCTCAGTAGTCCCATCTGTAAAGTGGGGATCACAGCACAGACCTGGTAAACTGTTGCGTGAAGACCGCAGGATCCCCTCAGCAAAGTGTGCCTAACACGGTAGGCGGTGAGTGGGTGGCATCTCTTAAACCAACTGCTCTCCCTTTGTCTCCCTGGGCCCATCAGTATTTGCAAGACAATCAACTGCAGTGCTGGTTTTTCTACCTATAAAGGTGACTGATTCATAAGGGAAGCCAAACCCTAATCTCAGTGGCACTAATTCCACAAACAGCCTAGAAATAGCACCCAGCTTTCATTAGTACCCTACCCAAACCAAGACCATGGCAAGTGGAGATCCCTGGAGGTTAAAACAAAATGCAAGACAAGTCAGGGGCCCCATGGAGAAAGGGTATGAGCTACATAAATCTGAATGCCTTGCGAGTTGGCAATGCCTGGAACTGTGAAGCACCAGAAAGCCTTCCAACACCGAGGAATCATCTGCCCTCCACGTGGCCATGTGCCTTCCAAACTGAGACAGACATGTGTATGTATAATCAACCCACTCAAAGCCCCTGTAGCAGGAGGCAGTACTTTGTTGTAAAACAAAACTGAGATGAAATAACCGTCATCCTTTCAAATATCCTCTGAGAGTTTGGTATTTGAGGCACATTCTGTGATGTGCTTCTCTCTGACCTCAAACACTTTGATGGTTTTTTTCCAAGTTCACATGAAAGACAGAAAGCTCTCAGATTGGTCTACTACACCACGAAGCTCGACTGGATCTGAATTTTTTGCTTGTGCACAGAAGTCGTTGTTATTCCAGATAATTAGGAAGGGAAGATAAAGGGCCATCACATTAGAGAGCCCAGCCCATTGGGAAGACCGGCTGTCGGCTCCTTATTTAAAAATGGCTTAGTTCCCACCACTCCCAGAAGACTTCCAAGAGTACCTCAGATATTCCAAGTCCCACCTTGATATCCTTTCCTCCCGTTCACATCACACTTGCAGAATGTGCGAATGTGGCTTGTCTGGAAGGCTTAAAACAAATGCTTCAATTTTCCATCCTCCAAATGAAAATCAATGGCAGCAGAAAGGTAAAATCAATGTTCCTTACTCTGCAGGGAGAATCCCACCCCCCATCTCCTGCCCGCCCAGAACAATAAATCAGGACTAGACATCCCGAATGGCAGTGAATCCCTGAGAGCAGCGCCCTCTGCAGGTTGGACCCCTCTGACCCCTAAAGCGGTCATTTTCTTTACAAAGCCTCAGAAAATATTTTAAAAACCTAAGTCTGGAAGAATAACTTGGTTGTATGAAAAACTCTTCTTCCCCAAACAAACCATTTGCCAGTGGGATCTCTGGCATTGAGGACTAGAGTTTGACTTGACTGTTTCCCTAAGGATCCATTTTGCATTTTCAAGCTTTAAAGAATGTTCAGACACCCCGTCAGCCTGCACCCCCAGACAAACAATGAATGATCTGCTTTCCATCACCAAAGATCAGCTTACATTCTCTAGAATTTCATATAAATGGAAATCATACAGTATATACCTTTTTTTATGTGGTCTCTCTTCTCATAATTATGGGATTCATCCAGTCTGTTGTATGTACCAATAGCGTATTCCTTTATATTCCTAGTAGTATTCCACTGCATGGATGTACCACAATTTGTTTATCCATTCACCTGTTGATGGATATTTGGGTTGTTCCCAGCTTTGGGCTACTATAAATAAAGCTACTATGAACACTCATGTGTGAATCTTTGTATGGACATACGCTTTCATTACATATTCTAGATACAAATCTTTTGTCAGACGTATGTTTGTAAATATTTTCTCCCAGTGTGGCTTGTCTTTTTATTATTGTAGCAGCATCTTTTGAAGATCAACGTTTTTAACTTTGATGACATCATTTTGTTGGTTTTCTTTTCTTTTCTCATTTATAGGTCATGTTTTTTGTGTCCTATTTAAGAAATCTTGGTCAAATCCAAGGTTACTACTCTTGTGCTCTTCTAAAAGTTTTATAATCTTATTAGCTCTTGTATTTAGGTTGATGATCTGTTTCTAGTGCATTTTTTTGGTATACAATGTCTGGTATAAAAAATTTTTCTGTATACCAGTATGTTACACAATCATTAAAATTTATATCTATAGAGTTGTATATCATAAAAATCCTCATTTATAAATTTACTTTAAGAAAGCTCAATACAAATTTTTATTACAGGATAGGTACCACTTGCTCTGACCAAAAAAAAAAAAAACAATGGACAAAACCTATGATTAGCAGAAAGAATGGAAGGAAATGTGCTGGAATGTTTTAATTACTGTTTTTAGACCATTGCCTATTTCCTGTTTCCTTTCACTTTTATATTTTTTCAGTATTTTCTGTAATAAGCATCAATTATTATTATATCAGAAATGTTAGAAAATTTTAAAAATTCATTTAAGAGAAGGCTTTCTGACTGCAGGCTGCCTGCGCCTACACTTTTGTCCATTAACGGCCACTTGGGAGAACCTCAGGGATGACCACACCACCGAGAAGTCACCCTTTCTTGCCTAACAGTAGGAAGAGATGAAGCAAAGAAGAGTGAGTCTCGATGAGGCCTCGAGGTGAAACCAAATCCAACCCCAAATCCCACCCACCCGAATGAAGGAGAACTCCAGCAGAGGCAGGGCTGGGTGCCCCAGTCGGCACCCCCTGGAATTGCCTGTCTGTCCACCCTAACGCTCTGCAGTCGCAGATGGGTGTGCCACACAGCTTCTCCCCTCCCTCAATCCCCATGGCAAGGAAAGCAGATGAAACCCTCTCATTGGTCTGTTCCCTGTCCTCTGCCTCCATCCACCTGCAAAGACAGCCCACGCCTGCAGCCTCTCATCAGCCTCAGGCTGGCCCGGCCGCCTCTGCGTGTGCGTGCACTGTGGCCTACCCGGCACGCGGGCTTTGCCTCCTGGGCTGCTGCAGAGGCCAGACTGGCTGATGGGACTACCTACAGATGTTTCAGGAACAGAAGGATTATGTACGTCCTTTATTGATGAATAAATAGAGTTGTCAGCATGATTTCCTGGTCAGAGGGGACCCCTGAAGTCTAAGGTGGAAGGACAGAGGTTTCATCTGGGAAGCTGTCCAAGACCCTAAGACGAGGAAGGCTGACAGGACAGGCCGGGTGATTCGGCCTCTGAAAGGGACGGGAAGGAGGCTGGCCCCACAACTGCAGAGAAAGCCACTGCAGAGCCCCCCCAGGGTCAGGCCCACTCCAGAATCCTCCCAAATCCACCTCCCAAAGCTGCCTCTCTGGGCTAGTTTTCCAGTGAACAATGGAGCCTCTCGTCAGAAAAGCAATCACCTTCTTAGTCCTCACCTGCTGTGAGTCACGAAGTGGGTAACAGGAATGACCCTATGATCCTGGCACTAAACCTCAGGCTTCCTGGGGCCGTCCTGTTGAGACCGAGACGGGGGCAGGGCACTGGGAGGGAGCTACTTTTTTTCAGGAGCATGCAGCTTTGGGGTTTGCTGGCTGACCTTCCAGAATGGCTCAGGCGGTAGTAATGACTATTATCCTAAGTGTTGTGGTAATGGAAGACCAGCTGCCATATGTGACAATGGACTATGAACCTTACACATTTTTCCTTATTGAATGCTCACACAAACATATGCACAAAATACTCTATGCAGGGGTTAGTAAAATGTACTCCCTATAAACCCCCTTGGTAAGAATCCCTAGAGGATGCATCCTGGCAAATGGGAAGGAGGAATGGGTAAGCGCTTTCATGAAACCCATTTTATATATGAGGCAGCACAAATTAGAAAGGTCACATAGCTAGGAATAGTCAGCTTGGGAACGGAACCTAGATTGGTTTGATTCCAAATCAGTGCTCTTCATTCCTGTAATTTTGTGTCCACCAGGAGATGGGGAGACGAGGATTACACATTCACACAAGCAAAAAAGTAGTTGTGCTTCCAACACAGAAACACGTCATGTCCAGACAAATGCCATGTACACCTGGATATGCCTGAATACCAATGAGGTTGCTGCCTCGGCCTCATACAGATTTGAGCTTAAAGCTTAAAATCTCTGGCACTTCCAGAAGGGCTATATCCTAGGAGGAAACAGACAACGGACTCTCCATGTTCCACCCACAACCAGACACACACACAAAACCAGACAGCTGGGCAAGTAGACCACTGTGCCATCCCAACGCATATCCGGGCACTGGCAGCAAAAGAGGCCACATCTGCCTTCCTTCAGGGAAGGAAGAGATCATGCCTAGCAGGAGAAGCTAGGATAGTTTTCTCAGAGTACGTAAGCCCTAAAAGGAATTTCTAATCACACAAAAAAGTGGTTTTGGTTTTGTTTTTTACATTCTACTCTGCAGTGAACTAGATTTTTCTTGAAGGTAGGAATAAGATCTCTTGTTTACCCTCTACAGCTTCAGTGGCTAACACACCCTGGCAATAGTAGGTACTCAATACCGTTTTGTTAAATGAAAGGAGTAAATACATAAACGAGGACAACTTGAATGCAGAGGCCAACACATGGTAGTGACGAAAAACAAAAGCTTTGGAGTTAGACAAATCTAGCTTTTGAATCTCGGCTGCCACTTGCAAGATATACGAGCAATTTTCTATTGCCTCTCTCTGCCTCAGTTCTCTCATTTTTATAGTGGAGACAAAAGTAAATACCATCTTGGCAAAAAGGCTACAAGAGTTCAAGAATGTAGGTAATCAGAGCGTGCCCAGCACAGCCTGGAGATCTATTAGTGCTTCCAGGGAGGACCTCCAGTCTGAGGGAGGAGCAAAGCACATGATAATACTTCGCATCTCAGCCTTACAGAGACATAGGTTGAGTATTTTTGGCATGCTTAGAGGCTAGTTCTGTAGCTGCAGGAGCCAGGTGTGTGGAGGTACAGGGGCTGTGCGCTGGGTTCCATGCTGTTCGGCACCTAGGGGCGCTGATTCTCTGCTGCGCCAGGACCCAGTTCCCCAGCATTCAGACGGCACCCATTAGAAGACTAAGGGAAATTAAAACATGTCCCAAGCGGAGCACCAAAGGCACGAGCACAGCTCAGATTTTAAGAACTGAGAGATGGAAGAGGACCCGTTCTGCAAGGTCCCAAGGTCAGCTGTAACTAATGACCAAAAGCGGTGGGAGGCAGATTTCAGCAGGAATTGTGTTCGAGAAAGGCTGTGTGCTGCCTGAGGTCAGTGCGGCACAGGTGAATGGCAGAGCGAGGGGAGAGTGCAGCTGGTTGTGCATGACTCCAACACTGCATCTCTACAGCCCTCCATGGTACAGGCAGCACAGGGAGGGCGCGGAGCAGGCCCTCAACTGGCCTCTGCCCTCACCCCCTCCTCCTAACCCCGTTGTTAAAGGAAGCCTGTCATGTGTGTGTGTGTGTGTATGTGTGTGTGTGTGTGTGTGTGCATGTGTGAGTCCCCTTGCTTCCAGTAATTTCACAGGACTGAAGGCAGAAGCAGCCTGAATTCAGCCTGAATTCAGATTTCTGGTTTCTGTCATTTGTAAAAGCCTAAGCCCCATGGATGGGTAATGCCAGGAGTTGTGAGGGGAGAAGCAAAACCTTTAGGTCCCTTGAAGATGAGGGGGAACCCTCCCACTGGGCGGGGGAAGACGAGCTCTCAGGTGCTGCACCCCGAGGAAGCAGCAGGACACATTATCAGAAGGAAGGCGGTGTGGTGGCCCCCAGACCTCCAGGGACCTCAGAGGATTACCACAGTGAGGATGTCAGTGGCAACCAGGACACTAAATATTCTCTGTTTTCTTAGCTATGAGCTTCCAGGGTCCTGAGGTCTTTCTGGGAGGAGCCAGTGCCTCTATAATGACCAAGAAGGGGGGTTTTCTGTTCACCTGCTCAGCGTCAAATAAATTTTTTGCAAATCTGTGTCTGAGTGCTGAGATGCATACCCCAGCTGGAGTGCAGGCATCGAATACCATATAAAATACCATATAAAAAACACGCTATGCAAACACTTGCTTGCTCTCTCTCTCCTGCCCCCCACCCAGAGACCAGGTACCCCCGGATCTGCCAGCTAAGAGCACCTCCCAGCCCCTGCCTTACCTGGGGAGCAGGTGCCTGCGGCTGACACACAGGGCAGTCTGGTAGTCCTGGGTCACACATACTTTGTGCGGGCTGCATTTCACCTTCAGGCAGGGGTCTTTGGATGGGTCTAGGGCTGAGACAAAACAGAACAAGAAGAGAGGGGTTAGGACCTCCAGGGAAATTCTATTTCTATTTCTCCTCAATAAGTGAGTGGGGAATAAACAGACCATGTGTTTGCACTCGGTGCTATTTTCTTAGGCCGTGGGCCTTGGAATGAAACCGAAACCAAGGGGAATCGTGTGCCTATTGAACATATTCTTCGACTTCAGGATAGCCATTCCTTTGTGCTTTAGGGAGTTGCAGCATCTTCATTCTGAGCAGGAATTACTTTTAAAATCCTTTAGGATCTTACATACCCCAAGGACCAAGAGCTACTCTTCCCTCTTTGGTTATTTGTCTGCAATTGCTTTTTATGACTTCATTCATGCCTAATTTTACTTATTTCTTATGCTATAACAAGTCCTTGAGGACAGAGTTTTTTGGCTTCAGTTCAATCACACACACTCTGGGCATAAATAAACCCATTTTAAGTTTTGTGAAGAACTTCAGGATGTGCAACAGTGTTATGCCACACAAAGTTATAATGTAATATGGAGAGAAAAAAAGCTTACACACAAATATTTATTGTGTAAGGCAGAATTAGGTAAGGGCCATGACATGATGAGCATATAAAATAATGACAGAGCTCAAGAGAAGAGAGAGATCAATTTCTGGGGCAAGGATTAATGATGCATTAATCTGTGAATTGGATCTTCAAGGATGAGTAGGACTTTGAAAAACAAAGACAGAAAAAGCCATCTAGGCAGGCGACCCCCACATGCCAGTGTGGGAAGGCATGTCTGGGCAACCATGGAAATTCAACCCAACTGTAAGTGTGGTTTGTAGGCAGGAGTAATGAGGGGTTGTGGGGAGAGCTGATTTAACTAATTTGAGAAAGGGTTTCCAAAGACCGCAGTTCAGACGCTGCAACATTTCCTGGAACAGGCTGAGCAGCGGCCCTCAGCTGATAGCACTCTGCCTGCTGAGGTGCACGTGCTCATCCTGGCAGAGAAGCCTCTGGGAATTCTCTGCAAAACAAAAGCAATTGTGCCATCTCCCAGCTCTGGGGCCTAAAGCTGATTAGGCAGTAAATCTTCCATAACTGCTCTCTGCAATCACGGGACATGATGCTTTTCCAGGACCTACCCATGCAAACATTTGGTTAAACAAACCAGCACCCTGTGCAGGAATAGCGACACCCCTGTAAGAAATGCTATGTCCCTGCCGCCAGGTCCCTCAGCAACTGTGCCCTGTCTGCACTTAGAGCAAGTCATGATTCCTCTCAGCCCGCTTGGATCCAGAATCTCAACATCACTTTCTTCAGATGGCTGCTGGGAATTTCTCCAGGGACCTCAACACACAACATCCCAAGGCCTTCCTGCTGCTTGAACGGCTCAGCACCGTTGCCTCGACTGCAGCAGCCTCGGCCGCTGTGAACAGAAACAGGGGGCATTCTTAGGCCAATCAGGTGAGTGAGACCAGGTCCTGGTCCCAGGGGAGTCACATGGCCAAGCCTCCTCCCAGAGGATGAGCGTGGAGCTTAAAAGAGGAAAATGGTTGCAAGGTAAAAAGAGAGGCTGATTATAGCCCCTGGGACAGAGGGCTCGCAGGGAGCTGTTAAGTGGAGGGCCGCCTCCAGGAGGTGAGCGGCAGGGGGCTGCGTCTACCCTGGGTCCTCCTAGGCTGGGCCTGCCAGAGGCCTGCAGCAGGAACTTTCTGGTCCCAGGTGGAATTCTCTCGGCCCTGGGGACATCCACATGAGAAGCCAGGAGGCGGTGGTGGCCTCAGGCCAGCAACCTTCTCCTTGCGTCTCGCCTGTTCCCCCAGCCCCAGAGCAGCAGTCCAGCCAACTCTGACTTGCTTTCCAAAGCTCCGCCAACACTGAGCCAACCTTCAGATCACCACGACTGATGGCCATGCAGGCCCTTCCCACGCTTCCAGCCACCGCAGGATGAAGGAGGATGCTGAAAGATCTCAAGAAGTTTGGGGAGCAGACCACCGGCAGCCCCGGCCACAGGGACCAGCCGAGGCATGTACCTGATGGGTGCGCAGTGCCACTGAACCCTTGGGATTTTCACGGGAGCATTTCAGAGATGGAGACTAACAGGTGCCCTAGGGGGATGGGTGCCAAGATCTGCAGAACTACACGACAAGCTCGATGGCCGAATTTGAGCTTCTATGGCTCTGCAGCCAACAACACAAACATGTGATGCCCACATCGTGACCCGATGGCCTCAGTGGGCAGTGCAAAGTTAAGGCAAGTCAGTGAGCTGAGCAGACCAGGGAGGAGCACAGACTCCAGGCCCACGTTTCGGAGTCTGATGCTGGCTCCCCAGATACCAATGTCTCTTCTGGAAAATGGGGTTAATAACAGTATCTACCATTGCTTTGGTTGCCATGCGGATTAAATGAGTTAACATTTTTTTAAGTGCTTAAAACAGCCCTGGTACATGTTAAGTACCGTCTGTTAATTTTTTGTGTCTGTTCTGTGTTCCCAGGGTGAATAATAAGCCTTCATAACAGCAAGAACAAGAGCTAACACCCGGAGTTTTTGACATGCAGGCAGCGAACTAAGCCCTCTAATTGGATTATCATACTTAATTCTCAGCACCACCCAAGGAGGTGGCTGCTGTTAATATGCTCATTTCACAAATAAAGATCTTAAAGAGAAGTTGCTGGCGAGAGGAGCAGAGGGTATCTGACACCTAGGCAGTTGATTCCAGACCCCGAGCCTCTCACCCTGAATGCCGGCAGCATGAGAGTCACCTAGGAGCTCCCTTAAAAGGCTGACTGCTGGGGTCGCACTGCACACCAAGTCCAGAGCCCAGGTGCACCATCTTCTTGGAAGGCCTTCAGGGCCGAAGATAACTTAAGGGGTAAAAGTAAGGGGAAGCCAGGGCGCCTGGTGCTGCCTAGGCTGGGCCACACGGGACTGTCCCAGTTGTGCCACACACACAGCCCCAGCCCCAGGGCTGCCCCAGAAGGTGAGGTGCCCGGCCCTGGGCAATCATGCCCTCTGCCTTCTCCCTCTGAATGCAGCAACCGTCCAACTAAGTAAACTGAACTGTAGTCTGCTCAGTTTTCTTTCTGTGCCCTTGCCCTGTCGCCCTACCTTTAGGCTAACTACTATAGACCACCCCTCCTCTGATTCTTGAAGCTAACATTTCTTAAAAAAAACTCACACCAAAAATACTAGTAAATAAAAATCATTTAACTCCATATACAAGTCACATATAGTGATCAAGTCTGCTAAAAATTAACTGACCAGGGTTTGAATAGTTCAAACATGTATGCAAATTACTTAGAGTCAATGAACTTCACAGAACAACAAAGCAGGTAGTAAGTGAAGCTGTCAGCATCTATTCAATCACCAGGGTGCCTTTGGTTTTGAAAAACAGCAACACTGGAATGGAAAGGAGAAGAGGATAGTAAAGGGAGTGTGTCATTTCCCTTTAAATGTGGCCTCCCCAAAATGCCCTCCCTAGTAGCCCCAAAGGTCACGGTGGCAGTCCTTTTGAAAAGCACCCAGCGGTCGTATTGGACAGGGCTGTGTGGCTCCACTTTGTAAAGGGAATGATAAGCGATCAGAATAATAAGTGGCACTGGAGAAGCCCTTTAATATAGTGCAGGGAAACTGTGCAGGCCGGGAGCAGGATTGCTGAGTGCCAGTGATAATGCCGGACAAGGCTAGAAGCTACCTTGTCAAGGTGCTAATGATTTCTGGAGGCTGTGCTCCAAGCGTCTCTCTCTCTCTCCCCACGTATGCCTGGTAATAGGATGCAGCGAGCCCCACATGGCAAAGCCCTGAGTCCCCTTAATCTCTTCTATCACAACGCCTGCAGGATTTTGGTGGCTTTGAGTGGGACAATGTGCCTGGCACACAGCAGTACCCACGGAAGGGTAATTTCATCTTTCCTGCCCATACACAGACACCAACCAGGTGTCAACTGGTACATAACCTACGTCCAATTAATTTGTTTAATAATTCTTCCAAAACTTTTTTCAAAGAAGAACAAGAATGAATTAAGGAGAGATTTGTTAAGCTGATAAATAATGAAATTAAAAGCCAATTAATTACAGTCTCCTTGTAATTTTTTAAAATTAATTTTATTTTTTAAGCTCACTGCTTGGTTGCAATTAAGGCAGTGATATTTTAATTATCTTAATTGTTTCTAAACGTGTTTTTCAGTTTCAGGTGCTTTTTAATTAGCTACACTGATTTTAAAATACTCAAGCCTTTTTGCTGTCCTAGGGTACATCCTATAAGCTCACTGGCAAAGGGTCCCAACCCCTGTAACAGTGCGACAGGGTACACCTCAGAGCTGCTGGCGTGACGGGACGCTCCGTTTTGTGGTTGATCAAAGCATTCCTGAGAGTCACCGGAGAGAGTGACACTGTCTTATGTTTATTCCGTTAATGTGTGCAGGGTGTCTGTTCTGTGCAGGATGGAGGCTGGCACCTCTAGTGTGCATGGGATGGCTTACCTGGCCTCCAGGAGCTCACAGCTCAGCAGAGGTGACAGGGACAGGGGTAAGACGAGAGAGACCAGCAGCCTCACCACGGAGGGCCTGAAGCCACAGGGAGGACGCTGGGGGGCCACGGCCACCATGGACAGGGCAGGAGCTGGTGGCCTTGGCCTGCCCTCCCCTGCTGAAGTTGGTGGAGAGGCGGTAGGAGGAGACCCCTTTATACACAACGTGGAATGTGGCACTTTGATAAGAACAGGTATTCTGCACACTCTCTCCCTCCAATGAGGGAAGTCAGAGTGGAGGTCCGGGTGGTCAGGGAGCCCTCTTTCCTCCTTGGAGGGGCCTGTGTGCCCCCTCTGGGGACACTAAGTGGCACAGGATTCTGAGAGACAAGCTTACCTGAGGAGACTGATAAACAAAGACTTCGTCAGAAACAGCCATGAGAACCTGTGGTCACCTCTGGTGACCCCTGAAACTTCCTCAGACAAAAGGCCACTTGATTTGCAAAAAGGTGACACGTTAATGGATGTTTGTTGTCCCTTGTTGCTTTTAAGATTGCTCTCTGCCCAAATGTGTTCACCCAAGGTTCATCTGAGAGCAACTGACACTCCCAGTCATTCATTAGGAGTGACTTAATGCATGACTGACAAAGAAATTACTTCCAACTGCTAAAACCTCATCAAACTAAGACACCAAACATTCCCTACAGCTTGTCTGTTCCCATGGTAACTTGCGCATGCAACTTGCCTCCCTCCTTGCCTGAGGGGCTTGTTTACTAGCTGATTACAGAGCCTCACAGAACACACAACAGAGGATGCCACCCACAGAATTTTGCTAGAACCAGAGAAGAATGGCATTTGGAAAGCCTCTGTCACGATTTTCAGCTCTCAAATCAAAGGGTTGGCCACATTTTCTGAGGCTGAATGAGGGGCCTATTGGCCATGTGTCTAAATGGGACAAATAGTTGAGTAATACAGATGCCTAAACATGGGTGCCCAAGGATGGGAGCGCAGGAGTGGGCAGGGACATGGAGGGACAAGGACACGGGCAGAAGATAAAAAGATGTATCTGATTGAAGATACCCCTCCTGGGAAGAGATATTTTCTCTTCCCTTCAAACTGAGGACCTAAGGACTCCTTTCTTTCTGCGTTAAAACTAAAAGCACCTTCTCTCTCACGTTATTGTGCATGCTGTGGGGGGGACTGTGTATAAGCTTTTTGGAGGGCCATTACTTAGCCGTGCCCTCAAATGATAACAGTTGTTTAATAGAGGTGGATGGCTGTATAGGAATTGATTATATTATCCCGTCAAATTTTTGGTATATATGAACAATTTAATATTAAAAGGAAAAAAAGAAACATCCTTTGAAGCAGCAAGTCAACATGTCAGGCAGAAGTGGGCCTCTTAATGGTCTACAATAAGGGAAAATTATAAACAACTTGACGGTCCATCTATGTTAGTGTTCCTGGGCTGCCATAACAAAACACTACAGCCTGGGTGACTTGAACAACAGACATGCATGTCTCAGTTCTGAAGGCTGGAAGTCCAAGATCAAGGGGCCACCATGGTCAGTGTCTGGGGAGAGCTCTCTTCCTGGCGGTCGGATGGCTGCCTTCTCGCCATGTCCCCACATGACCTGTTCTCGGTGCCCCAAGTGAGCACTCTGATGTTTCTTCTCACAAGTATATCAATCGTACAGGAGCAGGGCCCCACCCCTAGGATCTCATTTAACCTTAATTACCTCCTTAGAGGCCCCCTTTGAATGCAGCCACACTGAGGGTTAAGGCTTCAACATATGAAATATTGAGTCTATAACAACATCTATAGGGGAAATGGTTACCTTAATTACAAGACATCCAGTCATGAAATATTGTCTCCATTACTATAAAGGATGAAGCCAATCTAAGAATGATTAGACGTACTTTAGAAAAGGACGTGTTAAGTGGTGGTGGAATATGCTCCGTAATTTATAAAATAGATCTCATAAGTGGCCAAGCCAGTACTCAAAATCAGGTCTGTCCACTTCCAATGGAGATGGCTGTCCCTTCCCTCTCCTGCTGCCCTTGAAAAGAAGAATCTCCCCACACCAGCCCCAGCCTCTACCCACTCACACTCCAGGGCCCACAGGCTCTGCTGACTGTCTCAGCCTTCTGGGGCTATCCGTGCAATAACCTATGAATGAATTCAGACTTCCTGTGCCCTGGGCCAGCACCACCACTGCTGCCTGTCACCCACAGGTCTAGAAACATCACCTACAAAAGGCAGAATCTCCGTGGGCTTTTTGGAAACTCTTGCCTCCAGCAGGGACACAATGACAAGTTATGACCATTGCCAGGGGCAAGAGCGAGTGTCCAGTTCTACGAGAGTCTGGCATTTGCCTCGGAGATGTAAGAGGTAAGGATGCCCCGTTCCTGGCTGTGACTACTGGCAATGGCTGGGAAGAGCTCTGCCTCTCTGGTCACATGCAAAACAACATTATGAACAACTGCTAAGTCCAAATTGACTAATTTACATACCCTGATCACTAGGAAAGAACATGTTAAGAGCGGCCTACTAGAGCAGTGTTAGAAATATACTCCATAAAATCACAGGCTACAACATTGCATTAGCCTGGCCAGCCAGTCTTCCCTTCTCAGAGCTATTCTCCTACACTTCCCCTCTGGCCCAGCTGCTCTGGCATGGTGAAGACAAGGACTCCACGTTTTTGCCAAGAAACTGATTCCCCTATAAAAGTGGGATGGGGGGGAAATAATAAAAAAAGAGAGGAGGAAGAAGAATTAAGTGGAAAGAAAGGGAAGAAGGGAGCATTTTATCATATAATGTGTCATCTAATTAGGGGGCTGACAACAGACAGTGACATCCAAGAACTTTTACTGTGAAGAAAACATTGCGCTATCAGAAGACAAAGACATATTGTTGAATGTTTGATTAGTCTTATATTTTATAGTAAGTGCAAAAGTCAGTTTCTTTTCAAGACAATGCTGATGCCCAGCAAAGTTAACTTTCTCTCTGTCTTAAAAAACAGCCTGGACCATGTGAACCTTGTGGGGTTTTGTGAAGTGTGTACATGGCCCATGTCACTGATGGGGAGATGCATGATGCTTGGTGGCAATGTGGGAGGGGACAGGGCAGCATAAACAACAGGACCTGAGAATGGCCTCAACTCCCAGTGGAGAGACATGACACCATCCAGAGTAGACTTAACCTTTGCATCCATCAAAATGGCCAGAATTTATTAAAATGTTATAATAGTAATGGTACTCATGTTCATCGCACTGTAGTTGACAGAGATTATTCAGAAGAAATTTAGGAACACAAGAGAGAATTACTTGAAATACAAAAGACCAGTTATATAACTTAGAAGATAACAGGGCATAAAATGCACAATAAAAATCAGATGCTACCAGGAAAAAGGTACATTTAAAAGAGTGCTATAGTTCATGAAGTCTATGTACTTGTTCTTCATTTTAATGTAATTAAAATTCCAATAAGACATGTTGATTTTCCCAAAACACTAACTCCTTTGGGGCCGATGAGTATGATGCAGCAGCCACAGTAGCTGACCGTGTAAGAACGGAGAAGTTCACAATCTTCAGGAATTCCAATCCCTGCAAAAATGTAGTGTGCCTAGAAGTGACATGTGGGTATGAGAAGGAGACACAGATGTGCCATTTCCTGCCTATGTCATCTGGATGGTTTACTCAACTGCAGGATTCAGTTGCAGACAAAAAGATCTGCTTCACGTGCATGTTGTGAGGATCTGGTGAGCGAATGCATTAAAGTTACTTGGCATAGGGCCTGGCACATAGTGCCTGCTCAGCCATCATCCCCACCCCTCTTACCAGCCCTTCTTAGCTTCTCTTCCAATGTAGGAAGTAGATATAAACAAAGGGCAGGGAACCATGGACATTTCAAAGCTCAGACCCTGGAGCTAGGATGCTGGTCAGCCTTTCCAGATCTGTTTGTCTGCAACTGAATCCTACGGTTGAGTAAACCATCCAAATCACAGACTGATCTCCATAAGAAGAAACATTAACATTTATTTTTTATATATATAATTGATAAAAGTTGATATACAATGTTGTATTGGTTTCAGATGTACAACATAGGTAAGTATCTTACCCTCTGTTACCATACTATTACAATATTATTGGTTATATTCTCTGTTTGTACTTCTATTCCTATGGCTATTTTATAATTTGCAGTTTGTACCTCTTTATCCCCCTCACCCATTAGAATTCATCTTTGAATGTCAGACTCAGGATCCACTTCACCCAGAAAACTTCTGCTGACTAACCCGATCCACACCACTGTTGAAATCACCATAGGACAACTAAGGAGCCCCACATCTCCAGCAGAGCCATGTTCTGCCTTGACTGTTTTCAGACATTATAAGGTCTGGGAATGGAGAACAAAAACCTTTTTCCCCCTTAAATTATGTGCGCCCAAGGCACACAGCAAAGCCTACGTGGTCATGCTTTCTTTTTGAGAGAGAGAAGGTCTTGGGCTTTGAAAAGTCCCCATTGGAGAGTCACAGAATTTGAGCGTGAATGTATCGTAAGGGCCTCCATTCAGGCACCACTGATAAAAGACTTAAAAAAGAGAGAGAGAATGCTCAAGCAGAAAGAATCTGGCAGACACCTGATCTGAGCAGGCAAGGGCTTGAGTTCAGGGAGGTTGGTAATGTGGTTGTGCTAGAGATAAATGGGCAGGCTGGCTTCAGCAAAGCAGATATGGTGTACAAGGTTGGTGCATTCAAATACTCAGCCAGAGGCTATCCATTCGGCTTTCTGCCCTGTCTTATGAAGCCTGGTGGACACATGTATTAACTGAAACCAGAACAATACTGTCTGCTGGGAAAGCTTGCCTCTGACTGGAGACAGGGATGCCCAGGCGCCTCTCAGAGCTTGGGATGTGGCTGTCATTTCTGTGGCGTGGCATCCTGAGAAGCAGAACCTCAGAGCAGAGCTGTCGTGAGGCAAGATGGTGCTCATTCATGGCCACCAACCTGGTAAGTCTAAAAAATCAGTAGAAGAGGAAACAAGTCCCACACCATATGTACCTACCACAGCTGGGTCTCTAGTTCTTGTTTTCCACAAGCTAACCTAATCGTTGCTTCTCAGACTGTGGTGAACCAAGGAGACTGAAAATCTACAGTGAATCTCCCTGCAGCACCTATTTCACTAGATGGTAGGTAATTTAAAACGTTTTTTAATAAGGCAATCAATCATTAGTCTACTATGGAATAAGAACATAAACTTCATGTAAATTTGTATAAAAGAGACTTCAAAAATGTATATGCTCACAGTGGGTTCCACCCTGGACCTCAAAGTAGGCCTTTGCTCTTATTTGCCCTTGGGGTTATTTGGTAGGAAAGTTTGAGACGTGCTGAGTGTTCACCAAGTTTAAGGCTTCCTAGAAAGGAGTAGGGAACTCTCCAGGGTACTGATATCTCAGAAGGAAAATTAATGGCAGTGAAAGTACATACAAAGAACATTCGTAAGCAAATTGTCCTCTCTGTAGGACCAGAAAGCAGCTCCAGTTAAGGCCGGTTAATCAAAACTGCTACCCATGCCCCCTGGAAGACTCCCCCGTGCATCTGTTCTCAGGTTCTCAGTCCCACTGATGGAAGGCCTCAGGGTTTTTCAGAGAACTGACCCTGCATACTCCAAAGCTTTTATGAGTCTTCCATGTGCCAAGCATTGGGTGAGGTTTATAAATGAGTTCCAAAGCATTTGTGGCTCCCCAGGTATGAATATCAAAATTAAAGCTTTTATTACTTTCATCCCTCCCACTGTTAATTTTTCAGAAACACTTGGCTCTGCATTTATAAATGGGTAATTGGAGACTATTCATTTCTAAGTCCTTCCTCTCTCCAATTAGGGCAGATTCATTTCTCCTTCCTTGGGATGGTTCCCAAGGTTACTAAATTCTACTCCTTACCTGAAAACATTGAAGCAATCATGACAAAGTTAGTGCTGATTGGAGCTGAGGTTTCTTGGGGCACCTTCTAAGCCATTAGAAACAAGCTCAAGCTGAGAGAAAAATGGTTACATCTCCCACTGCCAGGATTCAGTAAGTGCCATTTCTTTAAGTCTTGAGTATTCTTGTTGTTCCTCTGTCTTTTGTGGCCCACACTGTTCAATCATTGCTAAGCATCCAAATAAGCTGAACAATTCATAGTTCTAACCTTGCCCACAGCAGCTCTTTCCCGCCCATCTCTTCACCAAGGTGCCACTCCATAGCTGATTACCTCCCTTACATTACTCTAGGACAAAGCCTGTAATACAAATGTAAAATATAAATCAGGTCTTAACTGCACATAGAAGACAGAAGAAACAATAAATAATGGGCAAGTACCTATGAGGTTTCGTAAGACAAATGAAATAAACACAAGGAGTAAAATCTTTCACTTTCATTCTTTAGCAGTAAATATTGAGTACCCAGGAGGTAAGACAGAGCAGAGAGACCATCATTTCTGGATACTATAATGGCTGAAAAATTTTTTTTGTTTTTTGTTTTACTAAAGGAGGGAAAATAATGTTCTTGCTTTTGTTGAAGTTAAGGATTCTAAATTTTGTTTTATTTTTTTGAGAAGAGTACATTGCCTGAATGGGAGATGAAGGTCTTAAAGGTAACCTACCGACTGGGAGAAGATACTTGTAAATGATATATCTGATAAGGGGTTGATATCCAAAATATATGAAGAACTCATACAACTCAACAACAAAAAAATAAGTATATATATCATATATGACCTCTTTCTCTCTCTCTTTCTCTCTCTCTCTCTATCCCCCTATATATATGCAATAGAATATTACTCAACCATGTAAAAGAATGAAATCTTAGCATTTGAGACAACATGGATGGAGCTAGAGGGTATTATGTGAGAAAGACAAATACCTTATGATTTCACTTATATGTGGAATCTAAAAAAGAAAACAAAACAAATGAACAACAACAACAAAAAAAAAAACAGAAGCAGACTCATAAATACAGACTGGTGGTTGCTGGAGGGGAGAAGGGTGGAAGGATAGGCAAAACAGGTAAAGGGGATCAAGAGGTACAAACCTCCAGCTATAAAATAAGTAAGTCATGGGGATGTACTGCACAGCATAGGGAATACAGTCAATAATATTGAAATAACTACATTGCGACAGATGCTAACTAGAACAATCAAGGTTTCATTTTGTAATGTATAAAAATATTGAATCACTATGTTGCACACCTGAAACTAATATAATATTGTATGTCAATGACTATTCAATAAAAAAAAAAAAGAGCTTTGTGACTCTGTCTTCCACAATGTGGCCTCAAACTTCTCTTCTAGAATTTACTGCCCATTCCCAGCCTGGAGTCTCCCCATTCTCCAGTATTACCCTGCCTTCAGTTACACGAGACAACTCATGAACTTCCAAAACACGGGGTGTGCTTTAATGCCTCTAGAGTCTAGACTGCAGTGTCCAATACAAAGCACTATTCCGTTCTTATAATCACTTTAGAAGGCCAACTATCTCCACTTGACAGATGAGGGGAAAAAATTAGAACTTGCCAAAGATCACAAAATTAGTAAGTGGCAAAACTAAGATATGATTCCAAATCTGTCAAAATCCAGAAGCCTCAGGAGACTACAGACAGTGTCTGCCCCCCTCACGACTGCATGCCTCTCACCTAAACAGTGTCTGGGACTTCGCGGACTTGAATAACAGCATTAAATGAGTGTGTCAATAGCCCCTGGCCTGTGGGCTTAATCACTACCCTATCCTGCTCTGGGAGGCCAAGGACCTAGTCTGGCCCATCATTTCCGAGCCCCAAGGCCCCTGACATGGGTCTGCTCTAAGGGACAGCTCACTTCGTGCTGGACCAACTGTCTGTGCAAGGAGCATCTTTGGATGAATCTTACGACCTGGGATTTCTAGGTCGCAAAGATTCAGAGCTAGAAGAGTCCCTGGAGCATCGGCCTTGGCCAACACTTCCATATTTAACCTAGGAAAGACTTTCCCACCACTGCAGCAAACACTTAGGAAAGTCATTTTACATGCAAGTACTGTTATAAGCGCTGGACATTCAGAGATGGGTAGGACAGAAGTCTGTGCTCTTAAGAGCTGACATTCTAGGAGGCGGGTAAAAAGGAAAGGAAGGGCAGGAGAGGAGGAGAGAGGGAGCAAGAAGAAAGAAGAAATACAGAGGGAAGGAGGGAAGGAGAAAACACTAGAAGGTAATAGAAGCTAAGCAGATAATTTTACAAGAGTGATGCTATAGAAGAGCTCCTGCAGAGTCACACTGGATTAAGTCGTCAAGGGTCTCCCTGACTACTTAGGAACATTCCAGAAGAGGGGCTACAAAGGCCCCAAGGTAGAAAATGACCCTGGCATTGCTGGATAAAGGGACAGGTTTCAACAGACCGCAGGACTTTTCTGAGGACACACAGCTAGGATCGGGCCAGAACACACTCATCCTCAGATACGTATCCTTAGGATGAGTACCCCCCCACACACACACACGTACACACACACATGTATATCTGATAGCATGTGGAGGTCTAACTGCGGAGCATCGGCAACTCCATGCTGGCCTTGCTCCTGAGCTGGACTCACCTTCATGACCACCACATGCCACACAGCCTCAGGGTTCTGCTTGACCACAGGGGCATGGACAAGCCACTGTTCAGGTTGCCAAAACTAATGGTGAAGAGGCCAGACAGAACCCAGACCTCAGGCTTCCTGGACACTGCCTTTACTCATAGAAGCACATCATCAATATGTGTGATACAGATTACACGGAAAGGCCAAAGGAACACAAATTCTGTGCTCCAGACAGATCTAGTTCCACATCTGAGCTCAGCCCCTTGGGTGCTGTGTGACTTTGGGCACGTTATATAGGCTCTCTGAGCTGTTAAGACGCGTGGGAACCTCTCCCTTTATGGGGTCGTTAGGACTGGATGAGAAAATGTATCAAATGCTGAACACTGATCCGGGAAAATCCTCACTAAATGTTAGTTTCGACTCTTCCCGACATGATTCCCCTCAGACGTTCCCTGCGGTCGCTCCAGTGCAAAGCGGATGCCTCTTCTGCTCCGGGTTTCTCTGCCGGGTGATCTCGGAGCCAGAGTAAAGACTTCGAAGCATTAGTGCTTCTAATATCTATACTTCCAGGAGACCTCCCGTGAGCCACCAGTAGTGCCAGGCCGGCCCTGCTCTCTGTTATAACTGCCCTGGTGACTCCTGTGGCGCAGGGCCTGGATGCCACCGCTCCAGAAGCTGCTCCATTCCGCCTCCATCACCCAGGCTGCCATCGTGGGCAAAGGTGACTCGGGGTGAACAATACGCTCCAGCTGGAAACCGATACCTGGCACTCCATCAGTGTATGGAACAGGGTGAAAGGAGAAGAAGAATGATGAAATAAAGGAGATCCCCTTTTCCCCAAATACTCCTTCCCAGGGCAAAATGTGTAGCAGATTTTTTAGCACCAGATCCCACTGGCTGGGGCTGAACCAGCCAACAGGCCTTTTGTGATCCTGACAAAGCTCATGAGAAGCTGTGTTTCTGTGCAATCCAAACAGTACCCATTTCATGCCAAATCGTTTAAATGGGCAACACATCTCCCTGGTGCGTTCCTTCCTCTGACGAACAAAAGCCCCGTCTGGTCTCTTTGCGGGCCCTGTCCAATCAACAAGGGCAAGAGGCCCTTGATCCCAATTCAAAGCCCCCGTCACAAAGGCAGACGCGCTGGGCTATCTAGCTCCCTCTGAACAAGTTTCCCCCACTGGAAGCTAAGCCCAAATCCGGGACTTTGAAGTCAGACTGATGAAGCCGCCCGTTGATTTTTAACTCATTTCTAAATTGCAAGTTGACGACGTTGCAGACTGGGTTCACTGCTTCAGGCAAAGGCCTTAACAGAGGGAGAATGACAAAGCCTCAGAGATAGTGCAAAAATTCTTAGTATTACAAACCTCAGGAGCCCACTGGTGGAGAAGCAGAAGTGCCCTTGCATCCTGAGAAGCAGGGAGGGGCTGAGGCAGAAGGACCATCAGGGCTGCTGCAAAAATTAAGTGGCACGTTAGATGCTCTCTGCTGCGCTCAGCTGGCATTTGCCACTGCGCATTTCCAGGGTCATAGATACCATCTCAACCCTTCCCCCCTCACCAAGAGTTTGCATCTTCATCTCTTAGGGGATAATTCATTACGGAAACATATCTTAGCAACCCCCTCCCCAAAGGAAGATCAATGTCCATTTGATTCCAAGAATTAATATCCCAGAACCAAAATCCTTTTGACTCCAAAAAGGAAATCAGAAGGACAACAGGGTTTACTCTAAAGTAGTCCGACATCCAATGACTCACCGATTTGTTAAGCACAGACCCTCACTGAGTCCTAACAGGTGCCAGGTATCGTTCTGGGTGCTGAGTAAGAAGGGGCTGATCCCTGGCTTGTGGCAGTTACAGGCCCCTGAGAGCCGGGCACCTGCCATATCTGATCTCATGGAGTCTTAAGCGACCCTCTGAGGCAGGGGCTCGCATCATGCTCGTTTTACAGTCAAGATAACAGAGGAACTGAGAGGACACAGGACTTGCTCCGCCATCTAGAACTAGAAGGGGAGAGAGCAAGGATTCAGACAGAAGTTTGCCCCCAGCCGCCCTGCCCCCAGAGGCCACAAAGAGCAGGCCCAGGCCCCACCATCCCACAGGCATGCTTCGACCAGCCCACACAGCGCTGTTGACATTTTGAGTGAGTTGCTAGCCATAAAATTTAGAGAATACATCAAACTCCAGTACACATTTCTGGATTATTTTTAAGCAGAATACATGGCACTCTTGGGTTTCTATTCCCACATGGCTGCCTCCTTTACCTCCTTGCCTCCTGGGCCCCTCACACTGCTTCTCCTCTGTCCCTTTCTCTCTCCTCCTCTCCTGTACTCATTGGCTGCCTGGTCCCAGAGGCACTGGTGCCTGCACCACCCATAGCTCCACAAGAACACACCTTTTCTTCACAAAACAACCAACCACACCATTCACATTCTACACTTCCCTCACTTAACTAGCAAAGATCCCATGACAATTGGACATAATGTTCTAGAAGGGCTAGTTTTCTTTAGTTTAGAAGTAGTTCCCAGTCCATGATATTTCAGTGTTTGGCAAACAACATGATAACATTTTTTTAAGCTTTAACAGGCTGTCTAATTATTCTTCCTTTGAATTTTCACATCTGTGTAATTCATTTAGCAATCCGCTGCCCAGGAGAATTTTCCCCTTCTAACAGGCTGGTGAAAGCCCAGCCCGGGGGAAAATATCCTGGAGAAGAGGTCCTTTGGTGCCTCTCCTGGCCCGGAGTCACCTCTGGTATCTGGCAGCTCTAAGACTGATGTTCAGGACAATTAAGACTCTAAGAAAAAAAGCAGAGGAAGACGTCTTCTCCATCCTGTCCTGATCTGTGGAGGTTTCTCCTAATCACTTGGTCTACAATTATCCTCTCAACATTACAGCCCACAGAAATCCCATTCCCTGGACACTCATGGATGAAATAGTTGAATGAACAGGTATTTCTTTGGATGCGGTTGTGAACCAGGGGTCTGTGGACGGGCCTTAGAGGCTCTAAAACCTGCAAAGTTGCAGATCCATTTCCGTGAGGTGCGGGACCCAGGGCAGACATTTTCCTCGCCTCCTTCAACCCCACCTTCCTGGAATCACCGTTTCTTTACACAGAAGCTTCTCTCCCCGTTGCGCACAGGTGAGGTGGGAGGATGGTTCAAACTGCCCACTTCCCACTACAAAGACAGGGGTGGCGGGGGCCAGCTGTCCTTCCTGTCCTCACCCTGCTTCGTTCAACTCCAGTGACCTTCCTGCAACTGCCACATGAAGGAGAGGTTCCAGGGCAGAGGGGACAGGGGGCACTATTAGCCTGTGGTCCCTGCTGCCTGGCCCTCTGGTGCTCCCTTCCAGCTCTCGCAGCCTCTGGGGGCCTTGGATAACCTTCCCATGACACCTGAGTCAGGTTCGGCTGCTCCCATCCAGAGAACTTAAGCAAAGTCATGGTCTAGGGAATGTCACAGGGTTCTCTGGTTAAAACCACACCATTAAGGCATTAAACAGTCCACTGCAGTTGAAACTCAGCCACACCGGCAGTTTTTGCACTGAACTGTCATTGCTGTGAAGGCTCAGAGTGATCACGGCCCACAGGAAGCTGCTCCCTGGTGATGAAAAATACTGTGCCTATCTATCGCCGCCATGTGGGTAGTGAGGTTTACACAGAACACTCCCATGAGGGTCAGCCAGGAGGGCGTGTTGGCTGTGCCACAGAAGGGCGGCAGTCCTGGGAGTCACTGTGGCCAGGGAGGGCCCATGGAGAGGACAGGCGGGCTCAGAGAAGACCCCTTGGCGAGCTTCATCCTTCACAGGGTGGCCCTGTGATGGCCTGGTGCTCAGGCTATTGGTGACCAGTACCCCAGGGTCTCACTCGGAGAAGGCAAACCACCTCCTTCCTCTCCCGGGGCTTCTCCAGGCTTCCCAGGGAGAGATGGCTGTGCCAACTCCCAGATTAACGAGCTCACTTCCAGTCACTTGAAGAGACTAATGTGCCTCTTAGCCCCAAGTCCAAATTCCCAGCTTAGAACCAGGTCCAGCTGGAATCCACCGTGACACAATCTCCTCCGGCCTGGGGTGAGGAGTCTGGTCCCAGAAAGCAAGAACGGCTACCTGGCACCAACCCATAGTACTTTTTTTTTTCTTTTTTGGACAGAGAGACAATATTCCCAGAGAATGGGAGGCTTTGAATTGGCAAGGTACCTCAGGATATCAATTTCAGGAGTTACAGGAAGTTTTTTGAAAGGCCTGTTAAAACGAGATCACCTCTGTTTTGCATAGTCTAAGCCACTTAGAGTTGACAATTGCTGTCAAGTGTACGTCATCTCCCCAGTCTCCAAACACAGCAAACTAGGATCAGACTCAACCTCCTGATTGAGTACGCCAGGGTATCCTGTGCTCCTCTGGAGCCTCTACGTTCCCTCCCCAGGTAAGGCTGACGTCCTGTCCTGTCAACCTGAGCTCACATTTGGTATTTCTTTGGGATCCAATGGCAATTATTGCTTATGCTGTAAAATCATTATTGCTTTCATCTACAAATTTAGTTTATGATACACAGTTTCACCAGTTTCTGTCTTGTGTCACCTATCCGATTGGGAGCTCCTGTCTTATACATATTGTTTACTTCTCTGAGAGCAGCCAATATCGTACTTCTATTGAGAAAATATAATCAACAGGTTTATAATAAACATGTTTATAACATTCTGGCACCACTGGCAGTGTTTCTTCCAAACTGTTTTTGTGTTCAAATATCTCTAGGATGTGCCTACATCTAAGATGTGAGCAAGATGGAAGATTTCAAAAACCTATCTTTTCTATCAAGTAATCAGTGCCACCACTACCCAGTTTCCATGATGTGAGAATAAAATCCAATAGTTGTCATAGGCTGGGTAAGATCTAAGAGTTGTCATCCCCTATTCTCATCTTTGGTGATGTATTATACATGAAATTATCTCACTGTGAATCCAGGGCCCCAGCACAATATTTGGACTAGCTTAATATTTCTACTTTCAAGCTGGTAACAAAGTTGTTTTCTTGTTCTTTTCTTTCCCCCCATCCCTAGAGGAAAAGAAGCCTCTGATCAATATACTATTCCCATTTGCTTGAATCTCCTGAGAAAACTCTTCGTACAATGCTATCTGAAATAAGACTAAGGAATTTAGAGGACAAATTATTTACATGCCCACCCCCCCCCCCACCCTCTTTCAGGAGACCCTTGGCCATGTCTGGAGAAAATCTGCTCATCACTACTGGTGTGGGAGGCTGAGGGGGATGCTACTGGCACTTAGTGGGTAGAGGTCAGGAACGGTGCTAAACATTCTACAATCTGTAGGACAGCCCCTTACCACAGAGAATTATCTGGTCCAAACCATGGATAGCTCCAAGGCTGAGACACCATAGCTTAGATGTGCAAGCTGTGTTGGCAGAAGCTATTATTTAAAACATTCTTTGGAGCTGGGTTCATTTCTGTAGCAGGGGATAAGAAGTCAGAAGTCAGGAAATGGAGTCTAGAAAAAGAGGGAGCAGGAAAGTGGGGTTTGCCACTAAAGCATCTCCAGAGAGCCAAGCTATTCCAGGTCAGCAGTACAAGGTCCTTCAGAAATTACATAGGCCAATTTCCTCAAGACACTGTTAAAGGACTCAAGCCTAGGGAGGGGAGAGTGGCTCATCCAGGGTTCCCAGGCAAGCCAGCTGTGGCGTGGAAACTGGAACCGTGGTCTCAAAGCTCCAGCCTTGTGCTCCAGCTGCCCCAACCACGCTGACCCCTGGGAAAAGAGAGCAGGAAATACAGCCCTCAAACTACCATTGGCTTTCAAATTGATTAAGAGATTTGGGAAGTAAAGTGAGACCTGGAGTGAACCAGATATACAATCTGAAGCTTGGAAGGAAATACATGCATTCAACAACAAATACACGAGCATACCTTATTTTACTGTATTTTGCTTTATTGCACTTCACAGATACTGCATCTTTTACCAAGTGAACGTTTGCAGCAGCTCTGTGCCAAGCAAGTCTACCAGTGCCATTGTTTCCAATGGCATTTGCTCACTCTGTGCCTCTATGCCGCATTTTGGTAATTCTAGCAATAGCTTAAGCTCTTTCGCTCTTATTATATTTGTTACGGTGATTATATTTGTTTCAGTGATTATGAGCCACTGAAAGCTCAGATGCTGGTTAGCATTTTTTAGCAATAAAGTTCTTTTTAATTAAGGCAGTACATTGTTTTTTAGGCATAATTCTATCACACACTTAATAAACTACAGTGTAGTGTACATGGCTTTTACATGCACTGGGAAACCAAACAATTCGTTAGACTCACGTATGTGCTTTACTGCGGTGCTCTGGAGCCAAGCCTGCAATATCTCCCGGGTCTGCCTGTATATACGCCAGGTGCAGGTGCAGGTGCTAGAAACACAGCAGAGATGGCAAGGACGAAGTGCTGGCTGCACTCTGACTTAATTTCCGGTGGGAGGGGCAAGAGTGGCCGGCATGGCCCCCAGGAAAATGCAGAAAGGCTTAGGTCAAAGATAAATACCTATTTTAGGTAAGCCTGGTTGCCTACTAGCCCCTCCATGGCTCAAAAGCCTTTAAAAAGTCAAACTCCCTAAGTTACTTTAAAAAGGGTGTTTTAGGATGAGGCAACATTTTGCTTCAGGCTCTAAAACTTCCATAGGTCATTAACTATTATTGCATTATCTAGTAATTACCTAGTAGTGCATGACTAGTTAAAGCAACAGTAGTAATAATAATAGCCAATGTTTCTGGGACACAGATATATGTACAGGACGCTATGCTATGCACATTACAAACTGTCTCATTAAATCCTCATGACAACCCTGTGAGGTAGGTACCATTACCCCAATTTATAGATGCAGAAACGTGGGTTCAATGAGGTAAAATACCTAGTCTGGGGTCATATAGCTAGGGGATCTCACATCCGGGTTTGTCTGCCTCCAAGACCTAAGCTCTTCACGACGAGGCTGGCCCGCATCAGGACCTAAGCTTTCAGAGCTAAGACCCAGCAGTCAGCACGGTGGCCAGTTCCTGCCAATGTGCAACTCCCCTTTTCCCTGTTCCTCTACCACGGCCCAAACGGCAATCCTATAGTTTATGCATAAGGTCTTATACCAAACAGCTATCTTCATTAAAACATATTGTATTTCCTTCTGCTTCATATGCCTTCTCAGAAAATTTAACTTTGCAGCAGACCATATATTTCAAGCTCATGTGTTTTACCCACAAGGCAAAAAGACACCCTGGCATGGGGATCACCTTGTTTGAAATGTAAATGTTCCTATGCTATTAAACTCTGAAAAGCAGGGAGCATGATATACTTCCTATATGAAGTATTCGTTTGTACTTGTGAACACCATCCGGCAAGACAGATTTCTAGCTGCCCCATAAATTCTCATCAGTAGACTTCAATTGTTAATGGGGCCAAGAACTTCCAAAACAACCCAAATTTCTATGTGAATATTGGATCTAAGTCATGACTTTTCTACCAGATTAAGTTTACTTTTTTTTTTAACATCCCTTTCAAGAATCTCATGCAGATGTCCAGAATCTGCCCAGGTTCACACCCACTGGGTCTCCTGGGCCCAGAGAAAGTGCAGCAGAGTCAGGCCAACATAGGTGTGAGGACCGCAAGTGACCAACTCCTCCAGCTCCGTGAGCACTTCAAGGGTAAATGTGTGGTGATCTCATGCAGCCAACGTCCAGAGAATACCTGCTCTTTATCAGGAAACACGGGCACTTTCACACGCGTTGTCCCATCACACCTCACCAGAAGTCTGGGAAATAAGATTTAATCACTGATCAGAAAATCTTTATTCAGACCCACAGGGGCTTGGGCACTACTCTGGGGCATGCAGGTAGGACACAGCTGGGCCAAGATTCAAATCTATGCTCTAAATCCAAATTACCATTCTTTCTCTCCTGTCACTGGCCTTCAGGAGCTTGCAGTTTTATAGGGAAAAATTCTGGAAGTTAACCCAGAATACTTACCTCGTGCCAGGCACTGGGCGAGGCTCTCTGCAAACACTACCTAACAGCAACCAGATGAAGTAGGTGCTGCTACGGACTGTACTGTGTCCCCTCCAAATTCATATGTTGAAGCCTGAGCACCCAGTATGATGGCGTTTGGAGGTGGGCCTTTGGGACATAATTAGAGTTGCATGAGGTCAGGAGAGTTGGGGGACTCGTGATGGGATTAGTGCCCTTATAAGGAGAGATGCCAGAGAACTCGCCCGCTCACTCATTCTGTGTGCATGGAGAAGAGGTCACGTGAGGACAGAGTCAGAAGGCGGCGTCTGAGAGCCAGGAAGAGGGCCTTCACCAGAACCCGACCATGCCGGCACTCTGATCTGAGACTCCCAGCCTCCAGAAGTGTGAGAAAACACATTTCTGTTCATCCTCCCAAGCCATGGTATTTCATCATGGTAGCCTGCGCTGAGACACACAGGTGCTGTTGTGCTCCCATTTTAAAGACCAGAAACCTGAAGCTCTGAGCAACTCTGATGTTCCCTAAGTGCAGAGCAGTAAGTCTGATTCAGACCCTCCTGTGGCCACAAAGCCCTCACCCACCGTGCCCTCACCAATGCACAGCAAACTAGGTGCCCCCACAGCTGGGATGCAAACATTGTTTTCCAGGGACCCAGCAAGTGAAGTATCCTATGAAGGAGGAGAGCCTGCAAGGGAACTCAGATATGAGCAGGACCCTCGCTGCACCTTGAACCCCATGGGTACCACTACCCGGACATGACTCAGCTGTTCCCCTGCACAGGCCCCTCTCTGAGTTTATTCTTGTCTCAGGATAGCCTCCCATGGCCCACATTCAACCCCACGTGCCTGAGAAGCCACACGGCCATATATTTACCATTTTTGTTTATCTTTCTCCCCATCATGAGCTCTTCCGGGGCAGAGAACGAATTTCACTAACCTCTGTGCTCCCACTGACCTCCACTGTGCCTGCTACAGGGCAGGCACCCAATAAAAGTTTACTGAACGTAACTGAGAAGCAATGTCCTAGAAACCACCACACAAAAGGGTGGGCAACTCTGTGACATGGAATCTAGCTCACAGTGGGTACACTGGCAGTGCTTGCTAAATAGAGGAAAATCTACCCATCAGTTTTAAGCATCTGAGAGATGTCTGTATTTACATCAAGACAGCTTTTACTTATTCTTGGATAAAAATAGCGGTCATAAAAAATTGCAAATGACAAAAAGTTAAAAAACGAGGACAGGAGGACAACCCTGGGCTGGCACCCAGTAGGCACTTAGCAGCGTTCCTTGACCTGCTGAACTCTCAGGCTAACGATTCCTACAAAGAGAAACTCAGGCTAGAGTTGCAACTGTCATTCATATCTGAGGCGACAACATGACAACCAAGCCTTTCTAATAAACATACGTTATCCAAGTGCCCCCAATTATAGAGGTTACTGCAACTTAAAATCCCATTAAGAGTCTCAGAGCAGCTGCTTCTGTGCACCATGTGCGTCTCACGTGCTAACTCACCGAGGACAATCTGCCTCCCTGGCCAGCGAATGGGTCTGAGTATCCGGCCTTTGAATGGCATGTTTTCACACTTCACTTTTATAAAAAAGCCTTCTCGAGGCATTCAGTGATGATGGCACTTTTACCCTCACCACCATGTAATGCAGCCCTCAACTGCAGCAGCAACCCACATGTCTAAATTTTCCAGATGGGTAAAACCAAAACCCAAAACAAAATATTCCCCCAACAATTTCTAAAATGATGGTCAGAATAGCCCTCAAACTTAACCCCTGGGAAGTGCTCAATCCTGCAAGCTCGTTTATATGAAAATGTCCGTTCTTCCCCTATACCTTCCATTCTTCTTGATGCCTCTGCGAGGGCAGGATAATGAGGACTTGGAAAACAGGGCTCACTGGGTTCCATCCCCTCCATTAATAGATAGGGCTTGATATGGTGAGGGAAATGGGAACAGTATTTCCAAGCTATCTCACTCGCCATGTAGAAAAACCAATTATCCAGAGGCCCCTCTCCCTTGCAGGAGGATGAGCCCTCTGTGCATCAATATTTCATGCGCTGTCATCTGTGCATTATTTAATAAAGCAGCTGAGGAAACGAGTTTATTTTCTTTTTCAGCCTTTCCACCAGAGACCCAGGCTTACAGTACACGATGCTAGAATTCAGCTGGCAATCATAGAGATGCATTCGCCAACTTTTTGAAGCAAAGGAGCTGTTCCTAGTCTTAACAACACGCTCCCCAGTGTCTAATACACACCCCTTACCCCAGGGATGCCCAGTCACCACCTGTCCCTGCTGACCGAGGAGAATGCACTTCAGTATCCAAAGATGCGGTGATCACCAGACTGCCAGACATTTGCTGAGTGCCACGCCAGGGTGATGCCAAGCTTATGAACTGGGGTCCCTGCCCTCATGGAACCTAAAGGCTCCCTGCAGAGACAAGAAAACACTTGGACCGGAGAATGACGGAGACTGCCAACCAGCTAAGCACGTGAGTGACTGTCACGCAGTGGCGCGGGGCCTGGTGGGAAAGGCGCTGTGGATACCTGTCTTCTTTCTGTCCCATATTTAACCAACTTCCTCCTGGCCCCTGTTCTCCCCAGGGCCTGGTGTTAGCGGAGATGTGCTTTCCACTGATGCTTGCCTCTCACCCCCTGGTGAAGGGACCAGACACCCCCCTTTCCCGAGTCCTAATACAGCTGTCGGCAGGCAGGTGGCCTGAGCCCAGCCCCACTCCTCTTTGGGGGGGGTCTTCGGGAAGGGACTCAGAGAAAATCCGAAGGTCAAATCCACCACAGCCAAGGCGGGAGCACCCAGACTGGGCTGTGTCCAGTGCCTGACCTTCAGCAGGTCCCTCAGTTTCTGCCCGATCCCCTTGACCTCCTGCCATTCCTCTAATAAACCACCTGATTCTTAGGCTTTCTTGAACCAATAGAGTTGGCTTCTGCTTTTTTGCAACCAAGATGCTGCCTGATCACGAGCCGCTACTGAGAGAGAGAATGGAACTGTGATCCGGGTCTACGCTATCTCATCACGAGGGCCGGATTATCCAACCATGACTGAGCATGGCCGGAGGACACCAAAATATTTTTTCTAAGACTGGTATTTCAAAAAGAAAAGCTAACCACCACCAAGCTGCAGACTAGAATTATGGTAAATATCAGAACTGTATTGATACAGTCTTTTCTTTATAATATTTTGCATTTATTTTATAATATTTTATTACTATACAAATTATTTTATTTTTGCATTTATTTATAATTTAGCCTTTGTTTTTATTTTGAATTGCAGATGGAAACAGAGCTTAGGGATCTGAAAAATTCTAGCCTGGCTCTGCTCATTGGACAGGTATCTCTGCATTTATCACATCTCCTTAACCAAGATTCCAATCCCTTTAGGTTAAAGGCTGGACATTCCTTGTCATAAATATCAAGCTACCCTGTACCTCGGAAAATGTATGTGTTAGGCAGTTACTGGGTTCTGCATGTACCTGCTACCATTTAATCCTCACAGCAATGCTACCAAGTGTGACTATTGTCATTTTATAGTAAGGGGGATAGAGGCCCAGAAGAGATAAGTAACTGGCTCTAACTTACACAGTTGGTAAAAGGCAATGCTAAAATCTGAACTGATCCTAAGAGAATCAAGAGCTTCTGCTTGTAACCTAAGCACTGAGGCACCCGCTGAATTATCGCTCTCAGCACACATGGTGGCATCGTTCACGATCAAATCCAGCGACCAAGTCCTGGGGGAAACTTGAGCCATACGTTATAATCCTGCATTTAGCGGAAACCCTTCCTCTTCGAGTTTAAATA
This sequence comes from Manis pentadactyla, assembly GCF_030020395.1. Taxonomy (NCBI): domain Eukaryota; kingdom Metazoa; phylum Chordata; class Mammalia; order Pholidota; family Manidae; genus Manis; species Manis pentadactyla. The sequence goes on from NC_080031.1 coordinate 98,219,365, forward strand.
TGCCAGCAGGTTATATCCTGCATTTAGCAGAAACCCTTCCTCTTCAAGTTTAAACATACTTCTCTCCTCTCCACAGGGAAGCGATGGGCTGACCTAACTCAGTGGTGTAATTGGCTTTCATATGCTTCAAGACAATTACTAGGTCTCCCTGCAGGGTTCTTTTCCTGAGGCTACAATTCCTAATTATTTTTCATACATGCCCTAATTTCCAACTCCACAATCCATTCTATCGCTTTCCTTTGAACCGTGTCCTCGCTGTCCTTTGCAGTTAGTGGTCCTGACACACGGACATCACGTCCTGGTGCCTGGGATGTCCATCCTCTTATGTCTGACTCAAGCATCTGCATAAGAGGGCAGATGTGAAAAGGTTCATTCCAGAAAGTGAGTGACAGCCCCCACTGCAAAATGGAGCACTGGCCTTGATCAGAGGTTCTGTTCCAAAGCTGGTTGCCTGGCAGTTTCAAGCATGTACAAGTTGGTATTAGATGGGAAAGAGATACAACAGGGGAAATTGGTATCAGGGAAGGCCAACCCTTTACCAGCCCCACTGACCTCTAATGAATGACAGAGACAGAAATGAGGGGTCCAGCACATGTCCATAGGAATAAGTGAAGGGAGAAGGGAGACCATGTGCCCAGCGGAGAAGACAGCCCTGAAGGAATGGCCCCTTGTCAGGGACAAGGCCACCACCGCCTTCTAATTCATGTGGGCACTGCAATGTTACAGGTTCCCCACGTGCTCACCCCAACAATTCAGTGAGTCCCTGTCCTCAAAGAGCTTTTAGGATTATAGAAAGAAGGGTTCCAGACATCATAAGAGAGGAAAATGACAAATTAATACGGGAATGAGAGGTACGAAGAGAGAGTCATTATGCTCTGGGCTAGGCACGAAGGAAGGGTACAGAAATGAGGGCAGCGGAAGTGGGGAAGCAGAGGTGGGCTCTCAGAAATGGGCAGTACGTGACATGGAGAAATCGTGGGAAGGGTAACACGTGGCCAGAGGACCAGAGGGGACAATAAAAGCACTAAGAGGTTGGCTAGGCAGGGGAAAACCAAGGCCTTTGAGCAAAATCATGGTATAACTAGAGTACATGATTACAAGTAAGTTATAAATAGCATCTTTATAAGTGCAAATGTTTAGCATCTGCAATTCCCATGGAAGCTGCCTGGGATGGAGTACGGTTGTGCCAGGAAGGGTACAGAAGATTGACACTGTCATAGCTTGGTCGTCACCAGTAGAAATTGCTAGGCTGTTCCATCAGTCAGCACAGCATAGTGGTTAGGAGCTCAGGCTCCAGGTTCCCATCCCAGCTTTCCATTTACTAGTTGTGTGACCTTGGACAAATTACTTAACTTTTACTGACCTCAATTTCTTTATCTTTGAAGAGGAAAAACAATTACAGCTACTGCACAGAGTTGTCAAATAATAAAGCAGGCAGTCCATACAAAGTGCTTCGCAGGGTACCTGGCATACAGACTGCGTTCAAAAAAGCTCCCAAACCATCCCCTCCAGCCTTACCAGCGTCTGCATGGCCATCCATTTGGATGAGCGTGATTTAGGTCTGCGCATGCGGATCTACCCCACACACACGCTTACACACACATTTGTTTATGAGCAGCAATAAGCAGTGACTACTTTGGGGAAAACACATAATTTGCTTACAACTCACAATAAAATTAAAATGTATCTGCAATAGTTATAAAGGCAGGAGGCTTGTAGTGCCCACATCTATTTTTGACTACATGAACGCTGACTCTAATGCTATAGAAAGAGGCTTCTGGGCCTGGGTATCTGCCCTAGAGGCATGTTGACAGTGTGAAATTTTTACCCAATCTTCCTAATGACTGAATTAATCTAAGGCAACAACCATTAAAATTACCAACCCATCTTATTTTATAAGCTCCTAAATGAGAAGCACCAGCAAATCCCACAATGAAGTTTTATTTGTCTTACGGGAAGAACACCCTGTTCCTTAATCACACAAATGGCCAGTCTGCCCTCAATTCTCTTAGGCATTTGCCATCAAGGTCATCCTGAACAGGTGCAGAGGAAGGGCCCTCCTTAGGCCTCCTGAAACCACTGGAAGAGGAGCCCGAGGCCTCCCTGGCAGTCAACGTGCTGATGAGTGGGGTGGGGACGGTGCCCCAGAACCTGTGAGGATCCTTGCAGGTCCCCAGGGACACTTAGACTCTGGCAAACATACTTGAAAGGTTGTAAGTGAAAAGCACAGAATACAGACGGGCTTCCCAGAGCTCCCTCACCACAATCCTGTGTGTGTGTGTGTGTGTGTGTGTGTGTGTACAGATACTTTCATATGCATGTATAAATGTTTTTCATCAATAACTAATATTGACTGTGAGAACCTATCACCTGCTAAGTTCTCAGAAAGAGGATTCCTTAATCAGAAAAGGCAATAACCCAAAATGATGTTCTCATCGATACAATTCAGCCATGAGGAGCAGGACAGGATGAAAGCTAGTGTGGACAGCAAAGAAAAATGATGCCAATAAACGGCATGTGAAGCCCATAACCAGCGTGTGGTTAATCCAGTGCATCAGTAGTTGGTGCAATGCCAACAAAAACCTACAGACCCGCACCCCCTTCCTGTGACATTCCCCTACAGGGCATTCCAGGGCATTCCTGTGGGGGAGGCGGTGGTGGCCAGGGGTGGGCAGAGGGGAAGGCCATGTCTCACAACATAAAGGGCACAAGCACATTCCCTTTGCTTTCCTTCTCCGGGAGTTCAGATCGAGTCCTCCTTCACCAGAGATTTTTCAGTAGCCCCCAAAGCCTGGAACTGAAACTTATGGAATGGAGGAAAACCCCAGGATTAGAGGGATGGATTAACACAAGGCTGGACACAGTGTGCTCAGAGCAAGAAGGTAAGTGAAAGGCCTCAGAGAGCAGTGTCTGCCCCTCAAAAACTGATTGCTGGGTGTGCATTTTCCTAGTATCGGCAGAAATTTTTCCCAGAGAAAACCCACCATGTGGAGTTAAAGATAACATTTGCTTTCTTTGAAATCAGGGCAACTTCAGCCGGTGGTCCTGTGGCACAGGTGTGCCAGGGGCTGTCTCCACATTACCAAAGGCATCTTCAAAGGAACTGGGGTTGGGGGAAGTCCCAAGGCCCCTTCACTGGGAAAACAGCCCTGAGCGGTGCTGGGCTGAGGAGCTCAGGGTGTCCAGTTTGGGGAGAATGTAAGGACAGGAGAGAACCAGGGAGGAGTGGGGGACTCAAGAGGGAAGGACAAAGAGGGCAGGAGAAAAGCAGATACCAGGTAAATATCCTTCAGAAGAGAGGGGGCGATGGGGAGGAAGGGAATGGAAGTGGAGAGCTTATAAAATAGAATTTAAAACTCCCTCTCACATGAATACACATTAAAAAATATCTTGCCCAAAAATGCTGTCAGACTCAAAGATAAGGGAATGGGGAGCCCCAAGCATTCACTTCAAAGGGTCTTTTGAGTGTCAGCCAGCAGACAGAAAAGAGAGCGGGAAGGAGAGGGCATCTCTGACGGAGCACGCGAGGGGGGAACGGGGGAAGGGGGCCAGTCAAAGAGCCTTCAGGCCAGGCAGAAAGCAGAAGGCCCAGTGACCACTGCGGCCTCCTGGCCTGAGAGGAGCCGGTACAGGCAAGAAAAGGTGTGGCCATCAGGCCAAGGAAACGGAAGGACCTCAAAGCCACAGGCTGAGAGGGTAACATGCCTACCCTGTGGCTCACTTCCGGAGATCACCTCCGCACCCCAGGAGGTGAGCAAAGGGTGGACGGCAGCTTTGGAGACACGGATCTCAGGGCCATTTCATCCCCAGCCCTCGGGATGGTCAGCCCATCTCCCTGCCCAGTCTGCAGCCAGGGACACCCCCACAGCCTCCACACCATCCAGCCGCCTTGCATGAAACCTCTCGGAAATTGGCTCAGAACAGTCTGTTTGATTGTCTCCTGTTGATTCCCCTGCTAGAATGTGAGCTCCCCCAAAACAGGAATGCGTCTGTCTGTGTGGATGTCAATCTCCTGTGCTGAGCACATGCGAAACACATGTCTGGGGAACAAGCGAAAGAATTTCTCAACTGTCCCAGTTCTTAGTCACACTGGTACCACTTCTTAGGGGGTGAAAGAGGCACCATCCTTTTCATCAAGCCCATTGATGCCTGTTATGTGCCAGGCACCTGATCACAAGCCATCCCTACAACTTCCCACGAGGAGACTGTTGCTAAATACCTCACATTTCAGGAGACCAAGGCTTGGGAAGGTAAAGGGACTTGACGTTTTGTGTAACTGAATAGCAGAGGAGGAATCAGATTCAGAAGCCCAAGGTCCTTTCCCTATGGAGTTTGGGGAATGGTGGAGTCTAGTACCAGCCCACCAGCGTCCCATCCCCTGAGGGCACAGGCCTGTGCCCTCAGTGTGGGACAGAAACCAGGAGCATAATTTGCTCAGACCTAGACCCCCATGGACCCACCTGCAGGCTGGCCTAACACTGACCAGTGTCTCTGCATCCAGATTCCCACCTCAGCAGACACAGGGGTCAGTTCTGAATGGCAGCAAGTGGCCCAGGAGAAGCTGACAGGAGGTGAAATGAGCAGTATTTTAGTGCTCTGGGTGGGCTTCCATGTCTCTGAGACTGACCTCTCCTGAATTCCCAACACAGTGACCAACTGCCCGTGGGACATGTCCACTCAGGCAGGCAAGGAGTTCACACTCAACACTTGAAAGCGACATTCTTGATTCAGCAGATGTTTGTCAGTCTTTTCTAGCTCAGCAGATGGCAGCCCCACCCCTGGGCCCTGAGGCTAGACACTCAGGCGCCCCCAGGAGTCCTCCCTTGCCCTCGCCTCCTACATCCGCGGCCTCTTCTCTCCATCCCTGTCACCTCTGGTCACCTGCCGCAGCCTCCTAACCAGACTCCCTCTCCTTCCCTGGGGCTCGACGACCATGCCTCCATTCAGAAATATGAATCCCACGGAAGCCCTCTGCTGCTTGAAATCTCTCCAGTGGCTTGGAAAGCTTCTCCCAGGGCCTACAGAACCCTGCACAGCTTGGACCCTGACTACTTCTTGGGCCCCTCTCTCCCTCTGGTCCTGAAGCAATGGCCTTCCTGCCTTCTGACCCTCTGCAGGAAGCCCATTGCAGCCCTAGAGGCCTCCTCCCTGGATCACTGCAGAGCCCGGCTCCTTCCTGTCACTCACGCTCCGCCTGTCCCCTGAGGACCTTCCTAGCCCAGCCTTTCCCGGGAAGCTGCCTCTGTCCTATCACCCTGCCTTTTCTCTGTAGTACTGAGCACTATTTTATTCTCCTGTTTCTCTCTCCCAGAATGCGCACCCACGAGAGCAGTGTTCTTTTCCGTTGTGTAAACCACTATATCCCCTGCACCTAGGAAAGTGCCTGGAACATAATGGGAGCTCAGTATAACCTTAATAAAGGACTAAATGCCCCTCTGCATCCCCAGGGCCTGGCACAGCAGGTGGCCCAGAAGAGCAGGTGTGCAGAAAGATGATGACATAGTGGGGAGTGAATGATGACTTCCATTTCCAAGCCAGTTAATCAGTGACTAGCTATGGAGCGTTTCTAAGGCCATTCAGGCTATTTAAACTCTAGTATTATTTTTCCTCCAAAATGAAAAATAGGTTTTAATTACAAAAATGGGACAGTGCAGAAAAGGTGGAGTCCACTCCCAGTTTGCTAAGCACCACACCCGTAATGGGTGATGAATATTAAAGGGACCAGCTTTCTATCTATACCCAGTGAAAACACAAGACTTCAGTTACCTTTTCCTCATTTGATCTAAAAACAAAAGGCCCCAGCTCTGAGTTGGGTGCTAATGTCTGATTTAAGCTCTGATTTTGTCTCAGAAAAGGCAGAGCCATTTGCTCTCCCTTAATAGGACTTAATGCCACCAATTAGTTAAACTACACATTTACGTTGTCACACAGGGCACAGGGCAGCTCCCAAGGCTAGCAGGCCCATAGGGGTCATCCTGCCCCCTCTCTGTTTTGCTGGGGTGCCCTGGAGGCCTGGGAACCATTCCTGTCTTGAGGGAGGGATACCTCCTTAGGACACCTATTTTTCTAACCACTTTTACAACCCAAAATTCCTCCCAGTAGCAGACTAAGTCCTGCAGAGCACTAACAGATTGGCTGTCCTGCTCTTTCCCCAGCAGAGACCAATAAAACATCCCCCCTCAGACTGGGCAACAGGAGTGCAAGCTTCATGCCCCAGCGCAGCCACCTGCCAGATCCAAGATTTGGGGCAGGCTGCTGACTTTGCTAAGAAAGCAGGATTTATAGGACTGGTTCTAATTCATAGGGCTTTTGTGAGAATTGAACATAGGTAAGACCATCTTTCCCCTTGGGCCACATAACTTCTTAAGGCCTAGGGCCCCACCTCCCTCCTACAAGGCGCCTCACTAACATAGACAACACCCTCATTAGACTCCAGGCACCAGAGCTTGATAGGAACTGTCTCCTTTCATCCTCAGAATAAGGCCACAACATAATGGATCAGTACTGCAATTTTCCAGTGAAGAAACTAAGAATCAGAAAGGTTAAGTCACTTGCCCAAGGTCACACAGCCAACAAGTGGCTGAGCGAGAGCTCCAGTTTCACCCCCACCTACCATCCTCCTGCACAGCTGGCCTGGAACTTGAGGCACCCAGCACGTGTGGGCACTTATCAAGTTGAGCATAACATACTTTGTAAAACAAGCAAGAAAGACGCAAGTGTATGATATGCCTACTAACTTATATCACCTTTGTAATGATCACGCTTGTAAGCCTGCCCTGAGCCAGTTTCAGTAAGAACCTAGTGGGAGAGGAAGAGATTGGATTCTGAGGTACCAGGCACCTTCCCTGACGAGTGCATCTCATTCGCCAAAGACTGTTATACATCACGGTCTTCATTCAGAGGAGAACATCAAACCCAAAGAAATCGTCAGTTTCCTAAGCCTGAAGCCAGTGGGATTTCCTTCTGCTGCTGCAGGGCCCACAGGGCTCACAGTCCCTGCTCCATGGGCTGTCTGACTCCGGGTGCCACTCCCTTGGCCGCCCCATGGACACCTCCAGCTACAGCCAAGACTCCCCCAACACACAACAGACCCATGGTTTGGCTGAAAGAAAACTGGGCGAGCCAGTGGCTCCCCCTTGGCTTTCCTCATTCCCACCCTCTAACAGGCACAGTCTCAAGACAGACAAGCCCAGAGTTCAGGCGCTGGGATAATGCAGAACACAAAGGCTCTGAATGAGCTGCTCACTCTCCTGGTCCTCAAAGCAAAAAATTGAAGTAACATGTGATCAAGTGGATGGCTTGGTCAGGTTTGGCTCAGAATAGAATCCAGCTTACATACATGTGAGGCCTTGGGCTGGGCAATGGGCAAAGAGAAGGTGACCTCAGGAGCATAAGCACAAAGGGCTTCCACCTCAGAGTGCCAACCTTACAGACAACCAAGTGGGGAACCCAGGGGCCACCCAGCAGAAACTGAAAGGCCTGCTGGAGGAACCAGCTGAAGAAAACATGTGGTGCCCAGCAGGCAGAAACGAGGCATTCTGAATAGAAGCAGCATGAGTAAACACGTGAAGGAGAAGAAATTGAAGATGTGAGCAGAATGTTCTGGAATGGATGTGTGTGAGGGCGCTCTAGTCTGGAACCCCAGCAGGAAGACCATAAGCACAGTGTTAGTGACTTTGGACGTTATTCCATCATCAGTGGTGTCAGTGTGTGGGGAGGGGTGACACAAAGGATCTGCTTTAGGGTCCTTCACCCCATCAGCCATGGGGATCAAGATGGGCTAGGATCACCATCAACAGGGGCCTGTGGTTCTGCCCACACAATGGGGCTCACTCAAATTCCAGCCTCAGGAATGAAAATTCTGATCTGGGTTCAGAGAATGACAGATGCAATCATAGGATAAGACAGGGAGGGGCCCCACCCTAGCCTCCCAATCCTGGAGGCTTCTGGCTTGCATCAGCTTTATACCTCTCTTTTGCTGCATTTGAATAAAACGTTAAACAGAGCTGGAAGCATGGTCTCCACGGAGGCTGGGAACTTTGGAGCATTCGCTGACAAACAGGCTTGCTGCTGTGTAAACTCCCAGGGCAAATGCTAAGTGGCAGTTAATCTTACCACTGCCGCAGATTCTCTGAGCTGAGGATAATATATGATAATCTAAATCGGGCCGGGCAGATGCCTGCCTGGGACATCTGATTAGGATCTGCTTGGAGGATTCCCTTTCATCCTCCAGAAGATCACAGGACAGGTCGGACCCTGAGCGCTCCAGTTCCTGCGCTGTTCATCCACTGAGCCTCCAGTGTTGGCTAGAAGGGACACGAGGACAAAAATCTGCAAGTAATGTTGCAACAGTGGCTTCACGGGAGGAGACCCACAGCTTAACCACACACACGGAGACTTTCCGCGGCTCTTCCTGTACACAGACCATCTTAAAGCAGGGGCTCAGTTGGGCCCTTCTTTGCTTAACACCTTCCAATAGATACATTCAACTCTGAAATAAAGTTTCAAATGCTCACTGGGGATACCTCCAGCCCTCACCACCTGCGACGCCCCACCAGCTAACCTCAACGCCTCTGGAAAAATGAGCTGCCTACAGCTTCCCTCACATTCCACACACCCACGCACATCTTCGCGCTCGTGGTCCCTGCCGCCGGGAAGCGCCCCTCTTCTCCCGGCCAAATCTCATTTGTTCTTCCAAACGCAACTCAGACATCCCCCTCTCTGGGAAGCTTTTCCTGAACAGTGCCTCAGATCTCAGTCATTCAACAAATATCTGTCAGCGTTTACTGCATGTATATTATGACAGCACTATTACAATCCCTATTCTATAATGAGGGACACCAGAGAGGGTGACTTGCTGGAGGTCACAGAGACATAGTCTGAGTCGCCCCACCCTCCAGTCTGGACTTCAGAGCCCTCGTCTGAGCGCCCTCCCTGTTCACACTTCATCTCTGCACCAACATTTCTCTTCCTGGGTCTTTCCTGCCAGAATGTGAAGTTCCTGAGGCCAGCAATGGCCTGACCCATCACACTGCCTGGTAGAGGGGTACCAGCCTGCTGCAGGGGCTCAGCCAAGAGCTGGCCAGGTCTCCAGCCGGCCAGTGCCATCAAGCTAAGCTCCTACCCTCCAGACGTCCTACTCTCTGGACCCAGGTGCCCCGGACTCTGGCCAAACGCCTTCCAGGCCCAGGTCATCCATTCTCATGGAGACTCAGTGAAGAACATGAGCAGTTCAGTGGAGAACCACCGGGAACTACATCAACCCAGATTTCATTAGATATAAACGTATCCTTTCAATCCCTTAACCCCACGGACCTTTCTGGAGTACTCACTATGGGGCAGAGATTGCGGATAACAAGACGAACAACACCCAGTTCCTGCCCTCGGTGAGCATCTGGCCAGGGGAGTGAGTGGGTGTGGAAGTCTGCACTCAGCGAGACAGCGGCCTGCACGGGGTTGCACAGGGAGGAACAGTGAGGAAAGGTCAGGAAAGGAACACGTAAGGCATCGTGGCCTGCAAACCATTATTCCCAGTGTAAGCGTCTGGGGTTTTCTCAGACCCGACGGCACAGCACAGCACGGACTCCTGCACCTCACCTCCGGAAGTCAGAATTTTGGCACAAGGCCCACCATTCTGCAATTGGCCATTCTCCAGGGGACTCTGTGGCACTGGTTGGGAATGGGACCTAAGAGCCTCTGCTGTGGCCCTTGAGGGACCCAAAGAACATGGAGGGCCTTCAGGGAGCTCAGGAAAGGCTGAGAGAACCTCAATTCTAAGTCAAAAGAATAAGTTAAAGGACTGGCGTTTGAGTCCAGTATCTAGCTCTTGCCGGCTATGCAGATCCCCGTCCTCACCCGCAGACTGGAAGGCACAAAGGCGGAGAGTCAGACCGCGCCGCTCCACCATTTCTCAGCTGGGTGACTTTGAGAAGGTCCCTAAGCCCCTCTCTGTGCTTTAGCTGTGCTTACTAGCAACACTGAGCTAGGAACAGGATCTGCCCCAGGGAAGACAATCCACTCAGCACACTGGCTGACACCTGACGTCTATCCAATGCTTGTAGGCTATTATGATCATCGCCATTACCGTGCGACGGCAGTGTGGCCTTAGGATTTGGTCCAGTGACCACCAACAGAAAGGCTAGGACTGGAACAACCTGTATCAGTTTTAAAACAGAGCTTTGCTTCTTTAATTCTAAGAAAAGTAAGTGCGCGTTCTCCAGTGAGTGTCTGGGGTACAGCTTTCTCCCAAGGGTACACAGCTGTGTTTAGGAAGCTAACAAAATAGGCTCATAAGCAGATATGAGTCAGATAGCCAGAGCCAGAGGAGGCTGCTCAGGCAGGCAAAAGCCTGGTGCGGGAGCGTGTGAGCGCGCGGCTCGACTGATCCAGGGCCCAGACACAGAAAGCCCCTCCCCCTTGGCCCCTCACAGGTCACTCTTGGCCCAGGCACGCCACCACCTTTCCAAGCCCCCAGGCGTCCTGTCAGGCCCTGGCATCTGCCACCCAGTGTGGCCCGCAGCCCCGTCAGTTTGGGAGAAAGTGAGGCCCTCCCGGAGCTGCTGGCGGGAGCTCTGCAGGGCTTCAAATAAAATCAACACCCAAATCCATAAGCCATGAAATCAAACTAGAGGCTTCTTGCCCTTCACAGCCCCGTGCAGAGAACACCAGGGCAGCCACATCAACACCCAGCTCCCCGTTTAGGGCATGAGCGTGGAAGGCCCCCTCTGCACCCCTCCCCGCCCTCCTCACCTTCACCCTCAATGGCCCCTTCACTTCTGAGGGGATCCCAAGACCCGTGTCTCCGGAAGGCCCGGGGGGCGCTGCTCCTCTCACGGCCCTGTCCCTCGGGACCATCTCAGGCCGACTCACCCTCACCCCCCAAGTCTCATCTCCAAGGTCTCCCACTCAGAGAGGCCACTCTGACCACCCCGTCCCGTCTGTTCTCCTCACCCTAAGCTGCACATTCCCTTCAGGGAACTTAACCCTGCTGTGCTTACTCTGAGGGTGGGCTTTCCATCCTGCTGACCACTGTATCTCCAGCACCCAGCAGAGCAGACGGCATGGGGTGAACGAGCGGAAAGACAGATGAAGGGAGTGGGGGGCAAACCAAGGCACGAGGAGGAGGAAATGAAAGGGTCCCCAGGAGAAGAGCAGAAAGAGGCTGAAGCAGAACAGAAGGGCAAGTGCCTTTCCGGTGTCCTGGGCGGCCAGGGATATTTTTATTTATCCTACGAAGGCCTACACAGGTGCCACTGCTTCCATTTCAAATCTACTTGCTCCAGGGCTGACGCCACCTTCTCCAAAGCCCCTGCCACCAGACGGCAGCCACCTGTGGAGCAGTGATATTGGTGTCCACACAGAGGCCTGGCAGGTCGGGCAGAATGCTGTCACCAGCCTCCCTTCCCCCGGCTCCTCTGGGTGGGAATAGCTACGTAACGGCTAATGCTCTTGCACCAACCATCTGCTTGGAGTGCACCTGTGGTCAAAGGACTTGATTCACTCCAAGAAAACATCTTAAAGCCCTGGGTAAACTGGACAAGGTAACCCAGGGAACTTGCCCCTGGCCCCACCTACACTGGGAAAGGGGCAGAGGGCATGGGGTTGGAGGATGGGCCAGTTAGTAAGAACTTCAGGGAGGTGCATTTGCTGCATCAGCCTTTAACGAGGGCTAATCTGAGCCACGCAGGGCCAACGAGATCCTGGTCTGTGAGCCACAGGTTCTCTGCATCCTTTTCCGTGTCTCAGAACCTCCAGGTGCCCAGCCTGGTGAGGGACCAGGCAGGGAACGAGGCCCCCTCTGTGCCTGGTCTGTTCCTACTGGTGCCACGGCCTGGGCCCCCCTTGGGCTTCCTTGTCTATCATCTCCCACCACAAAATCTCTTCTGACTGGGAGACCAACGACCTCGAGGCCACTCGCTCCAAAGCCACCATGGAGTCCTCCCCTGGCTCGGTGCTCGGACCCCCTGGGCCCCTGACCACATCCCCCCTCCCTCCCGAGGGCGCCTCTGCCTATGGCTCCTGCCACACTGTGCCTCTGCTCACCCCAGCGGACAACCTGCCAGGCTGGCGCTTCCGGGGCCTGCGTGCTCTCCTCCTGCTTCTCATGCCTGCCTGGCTGCTGCTCCTAAGCATCCCCTCCTGACCGTCCTTCACCAACTCCTTCCTCCCTGGGAGGGCACAGCAACCCTCCCCCCCGGTGGCTCCTCAATGCTGATGGCGCTTGACATTTCTCCAGGCCCAACCTGAGCACCAGGCCCACCTGCCCGGGGGCCTGTGGCCCCTCATCCCAAGGACCATCCACAAGGAATGTGACAGTTAGCCTGGCCCTACACTTACCTTAGCCTGATTCTTCCCAGACCACCTGTTCTGTGTACCCCTCAGGCATCCCATCCAGAACCTTAGCCATCTGTGCTACTTTCTTTCTCCATCCCCTGCAGCCCCACACAGCATCATCTACCCCCTGAGCCCCCCACCAGCTCCCTGCCCCCACCCCATCATAGTCTCGCATCTGATCTATAGCTGCCACCTCCTTAGTGAAGCCTCACTGGGTTCAGGCTTCATCTCCCTCCAGCCTACCTTCCAACCTGCCCTCATGATCTATCTGTAATTCATACACGCGTTCAGCACCCGCTGGGTCCTGGGCACTGTGGACACAAAGGCCCCCTCCCTCTGGGTGTGTTCCCACTGGCTGTCAATTCGAGACAAGACATTAACCATTAATATGGTAAAAACAGGAGTCCATATGAAGTTCTGGGGGGGCCTGGAAAAGCCACTCATGTCACTTCCTAGCAACCACCCCAGTGACTCCCCTATGGATGCCCTTGACAGAGCCACCAGGGTGGTGCCATGACACGCAGGGGTGGGGTGTGATCCATTAGGAGGTATCCCGTGTCATTAGCATAAATTAGTCAAAGGAATCATGTCCCAAGAATATGAGTTTTCAGACTGTCACCTTTCATCATCAGGGCAGACACAGGGCTGTGTGGCAGTGACAGCTCTCCCACCTGGCTGCCGTCTGCAGGGGAGGAGGTCCTACCCTACAAGGTGAGCGTCAGTCCGGGCAAGCTCACAGTGCATCCTGGGGCAGGCGGTCACCTCACAGCAAAGGATGGCAGGCACCCTCCTTATGGTGGCCAAGGGCTTCCTGACACAGCCCAGCCTACCCCATCCTGTCCTACACCTGTCCCCAACCCGCTCCTGGCTCTAGCCACACCCGACTGCCATTTTCTGACTACACTCTGTACTCCCAAGATTTCAGGACTTTCTCATTTGCTCATCCCATGCCCTAGAGGCTTTTCCCACACTTCTACCATCCATCAGGCTGCATGCAACAGCCCAGGGAAGCTTGATCAACTGTTTCCCTCAAGGAGCCTCATGACCCCACATACCCGTGGTCTTCCCTCCCCACTCTTGCGTAAGATCCAGGGCAGGGCTGGGCAGGCCTGGTGTCGGATCCTGCGCTCCCTACCCAGGGCCTTCTTCAGCCCAGTCAATGGACACAGTTCCATATATATATATATCTGAAGCAAATCAAGGAGAATTCATTGTGGGGGTCTTCCTGTTGCAGAGTCTTAAAAAAGAAGCCCACCCAGGACAGGACAAGGGCACTTTGAAAGAGCCCAGGGTCTGTATCCTGACTTTGCATCTGAGGAAAGAATGTTCTAGAAGAATGTTTCCCTCTTCTCTCTTGGTTCCTGTCTTATCTTCCCATTTTAAGGCTGCAGAGGGCCAGGACCTACAGGCACAGAAGAAAACCTCCAGCTCTTCCTGGCCATGTGACCTTGAACAAGGTATTTAATCTCTCTGAATGTTTCTGCTTCCATAAATGAGAAGCATATGAAGAATAAGTAAGTTAACATGTGGCTTTCAAAGCACACAGTAAGTCCTCAGTTAATACTACATTCCTGTCCTTCTATCCCCTTTTTGGCAATCTTCTCTAGGCAAACTGCAGCACCTCACGCCCACCTGTGTCCAAAGAAGGCCTGAGCTATGACAGAGACCCTGCTGCAGTGGGCTCCACGACTCAGCACGCTCCGGGGCTAAGCTGAGCAGTTTGATGTCCTTGGCTTTGGGGCATATAAACCTTCATTCAAACTAAGCTAGGTTTCATCTGGTGGCTTAAAACCATTGCATGGATCACAAATTTCCTTTTTAAGGACTGTAGAACCTGACTGGTAGTATCAAAAAGTCAATCATACCCTTTCAGGACCCACACAGTATCAACGGCCTCTCAGGTAGAGTGGGCTTGGAGCTTTCTCATTACGGAAAATAGGCTTTCTACGAGCTACCCACACTGCTTACCCACTATGTCTCACTGCCTTTACACAAGGTCACTGGAGACAGTGGAGGCAGAGAGCAGGCCCTAAAGTCTGTGAGTCTTAAAGCTGAGGTGCTCGGCTCCAGGAAATTCCCAGTGTTTGCACTGCAACAAGCTCACAATCTGTTTTATGGAAGAGAGCTATAAGGAGAGGTGCTCAAAAAGAGAGTAGTATGAAAAACAGCTCAGAGAGACTCCCCCCCGAGGGCTGTGTCCCAGAGGGGTCAAGGGCTGTGAGTCTCACTGGAGACCCCAGCCTATGAAAACGCCTGGCAAAGGAGTTCAAGCCCAGCTACCTAGACTTAAAGACCAGGGCAATGGAGTCCAATGTCAGTCACCCACCAAGAGCAGCCATGCCAGGTGGGGATAAAGAAAAGCCTCGAGTTAGCCCGTAAGAGCCCTCCCACTCCTGAGGGCTGCCTCCCGCCCGCGTCTTCCTGCATCGAGCTGTGCAGTCCGTAACGTGGGCACAGCCAGCGGAGGCCACATGGCCTGGAACAGCCTCCTCTCAGGGCCCTGTAAGGGTTGTAAGCAAAGGTGAAACAATCTGATTTATACTGGAATAGATGACTCAATATCCAACAACAGTAGGATAGACAAATAAATTGTGTGTACAACAGACTACCACCGAGCAGCTAAAGCAAAGGAGCTAGAACCACGTGAATCAACACGGATAAACCTCAGAAATAAGATTTAAAAAGCACAGTGTGATAGCATCTATATGAGCATTAGGGCATGCGAAACAACAGCATGTATGTTTACTTACAGATATTTACATAGTAAAGACATAAACGTGGGCATGAGAAAGTCAGGATCTCAGTTAAGCACTGGGGAGAAAAGAACAGAATGAGATCGAGGAAGGGCAATGGTAGGATCTTCGCTACCAAAATCTATGCTGTTTTGTTTCTTTAAGTAAATGATCTGAGGCCAATGGGGCTGGGCTAAAGCTGGTAGGCAGATGCAGAGATATATTTTTAGATGTTATCTGTTATAAAGGACAAAGTGTCACTTGATGGCTGTGTGACAAAGGGACTGGAGCAGAGTGGGCAGGACAGGAAGCAGGTGGACCAGTCAGCAGGTTTCTGCCAGACACGAGGCAGTGGGAGAGAGGGGTGGCGGTGGAGGTGATGAGAGGTGGACAGACTCCCCGTGTGTCTTGGAGGTGACCTGACAGGCCTGGGCTGTTGGCGGGATGTTTAGGGGAGGTGGAAGTTGACGGGTGGGCAGCAGGCATTTTGATTCCACTTTCTCGGTTAGAGTAACTGGGTTGTAGAAGCGCGGGAGCAGGCAGAGGGCAGTGGAGGAGGAACATCTGGCCAGCCTGGGGACATCCGGAGCCCTCCAGCCCTAGCACCGTTCTCTCCCAAATGAGGTGAGACAAGCCATCTCCCAGACCCCTACTGGGCCATCACCGCAGCACATCCCGGGAATTCCTTCCTAAGGCATGCCTTTGATGAAATAACCTAATTAATGGGATGTGTAAGGATAGAGCTGAAGCCCCAAGTAGAAATGCAACCCGAGCTTAATCCTGCCCTCAAACCTTTCGGTACCACCAGCAAAGAAAAAACGGGAGGTCTAGATGGTGTCCATGAATACTTGATAGCTTTATATAGCTTTGGGGATGCGAGTGGCTATGAAATACGGACAGCGCCTGGCTGCTCCCGAGAAGTTACATTAGCGGTAATAACGCAGCGGGCTATCGGTACAGGGTGCTGTAATTTATTTCCCCTCCAAGGAGATGTTAGGAAAGGCAGATTTAATAGTGTGGAAATGAGAATGGGGGAGAGGATAGTGCCACCGTGTAGATAACCTATCAGGCTACCCCTGCCCCCAAGGGCCCTGGATTTCCCCTCGTCTCCCAGAGGCAGCCCGAGGCCCCCTGCACAGCTCTCCTGCCCCCGCACCCCAAAGGGGTACCTCACTTTGTGGGGCAGAACGGGAAACTGCTTAATGGCTCATTTAACTCACAGGCTGCTCAGTGTACCTGCTATGCCAACATGTCTGTTTCAGACTGAATAGTCCCAGAGAGCAGGGGCAGAGTCTGACAGCATCTCTGACAGCCTTCTTTTCCCTCAAGCTTAGAATCAATGACGCTTTCTTCATCACCCAACGGAGAGAAGCTGTGAAGAGGCCAGTCACATTAGTTACTGGGGTATTAGGTCTCAACTGCGTGGGGCGCTGTGCCCGGCTCTCAAGGTGCAGGAAACACAGTCTAGCAGCCGAGCAGCAAGGAACACGTGGGAAGGGCACAGCAGGGGAGACGGGGCGCTCCTAGGCACCCTCTTCACAGCTGGGAAGTCTTCCCAAGGGAAATTGAGACATGAGTGGGCATGAGAGGGTGTTAGCCAGAGGATGGGAATGGAACAGTGTTTCAGACAGAGGGAACAGCATGTGTAAGGGCCCAGGAGGAAGAGAACCCGTGGCCTGTCAGTGGAACTGTGGCACTGCCACAGATAGTGGCAGGTGGAACATGCAGAGATGTGGGTGGAGGGGTAAGTAACGACATGGTCTTTGCTTTTCCCAGATTCAGCCACATGCCGCCCGGCACTGGGCAGGTGGGATAGGGGGACAGCCCCTCCCTCCAGGCATTCACAGAGCAGATCTGGCCTCGCTCCTGCTCCCACCTTCCCTCCACGGCCTCCACTGCCCCGAGCCCCCTGCTCCCAACCCAGGTGCTGCTGAAGCCCCTCCAGGAGGGTAGACCTCGCCACTCTGTCTTAGAGCCCCTGCTGACCACCATCATCCCAGGTCCAGAGGAGCTCCAGGACTTGGCAGAAAGATCCCATGTGATCCCCCCCAGCAGATGATGCCCCATTTCTGGTCAGAGCTTCCTGATCAAGGATGCCCACAATGCGTACCCCTGTCCCGTACCGGGTTGACAGGTTTAACCACAATGCAAACAGAATGCCAAGAGCAGCCACACTCTTTACCGGATGCAATTCAGACTCCCCCCCACGTCCAGCACAAGAATTAGGAAGACAGAACGGCCTGGCAGCAGTCTGTGATTGAACCCTCCATGCAGCCACGGGGTCATCCATCACTTTGTTTTCCTCTCACTTGAACAATGTAAAATGACCCTCTTAAACACCTGAGGTGAATGAACTGATCCGCGCCCCCCCTTTAATTCCCCTCACTGCCCGCAGCCCCCACACCTGTGCACAGGCCCCCAGTATCTCCCGCGGAGCCTCAGCTATACGTCTTCCCGATGATCCTCTGTCCACCTGAGTGTTTGGATTCTACATAGGCTCTCTTACATGGGCACCCCCTTGCCAACTCGCCTTGATACAGGCAATTAGCCACTTACCTGAATCTCACAGACACTTAAAAGATAACTTTGCAGTGCTCTGGTTTTACCAACATCAATTTTTTTCTAAAAGGTACCTTAAAACATCCATGTGGCCATGAAATTAGCTGAACCCTAACCCTCACATCACGATCGTCCCTACTATTCAGGAGACAAAGGAAGAGGTGGGGGTGGGGGAGTGGGCCCAGGCATGATGGCCCTATTTGGTTCAAGGCTACAGTGGGTCAGCCTGGAACCTGGACAGCTGCCAGGGGACATGGGTTGACATAAGGGTTGCCCACAGTTCCAAAGCATGGCTTTATGTCAATCATCACCCGGACTGTTTGCTCTGGGAAGTGACTCAGCCCAGCCAAGTTCACCGCCCACTCTAATTGGAAATGAGAAGAAAGTTATGAGTATGTGCTGGTTGAAAGCACCAGGGGTAACATCCCTCCATGGGTGGCTGGTAGAGGCGCCTCCAAGCTGGGGATGCAGGGCTCAGCACCCTGGGTGGGTGTCAATATGCAGGCGCACAGCACTCCTGTGTCACGCTGTGATTTATAGTAACAACTAAAATTTGGTCTTCAACCCCACTCCTGGCATGGAGCTCCTAAAACCCTTGGAATTTGCTAAACGCAGTGAGGGATTAAGGTGTCTTTTTGTTATGTTAGTGATGTACTTTTGGAAAATACCTAAGGATGGGGGCTGTGGCCCAGAACAACCCTGTGATTAGAGGGTTGGAACTTTCAGCCCCACCTGCAGACCTGGGATGGGGGAGAGGGCTGGAGACTGAGTGCAAGCACCTATGGCCAATGATTCAATCAGCCACACCTATGCAATGACATTTCCATAAAAACCCAAAGGACTGGGCTCAGAGGGCTGCCAGGATGGGGAACATTCGCAGATTTGGGGGGTGACGCTCCGAGAGCATGACGCTCTGCCCTTTCCCCAGGCCTTGCTCTCTGCATCTCTGCCAGCTGCCTGTTCCTGAGGTACGTCCCTTTATAATAAACCAGTAATCGACTAAGTAAAAGGTTTGTCTGAGTTCTCTGAGCACTGTAGCCAATTAATCAAACCCAAGTTGGGGTCATTGGAACCCACTACCTATAGCTGGTGGGTCGGAAGCACAGGTGACAGCCTGGACCTGCACCCAGCATCTGAAGGGGTGGGGGTGGGGGGCACTAAGGTGGGTAAGGTGCCTCAGCCCGAGGGGAGGGAAAAGTTCCTGAGGGAAGAGAGTTACTCCTTTAGGTCACCAAGTGCCCCCAAGTCCACCACGTTAGGGGTTCCTGTGGGCCTGGAACAATGCTGTTCTGGGGAGGATGCTCAGAAACAGGGGGCCTGGAAACTCCTCTACTACCTCAGCTCCTCAGTCACGCCTTCAGTGCCTCGGGCTCCATCCTGACACCGAGTCCATCTACCTGTCCGCATCCCAGCACCACTCCCTCCTAGTCCACCCGGAGCCCGACCCAGGGTGGCAGTCTCCCAACTGCAAGCACCAGTCTCTGCCCTCCTTACCCAATGCATCCTCTACATCGAGCCAAGGGGAGCTGTCCACAGTAGGAATCTGTCATCACCGACACGCCCCTGAGCACCTTCCGGTGGGCTCCTACGGCCGCGGGGCCATGGCAGTGCTCCCTAGGGGCTCTGCGTGGCCCGGTGTGGTCTGGCCCCAGCCATCCCTCTGCCCCATTTCCTGCCAGGCTTCTCCTTGCTCTCTGCCCTCTGGCCTTCTTTTGACCCCCTTACTTACCCTGCTACCTTCCATGAGGGGGCATTTAAATACGCTGTTTCTTATGGCTTCAATGTTCTTCCTTTTCTGCTGTCCTACTCAGCTCCTTTAAATTTCAGCTTGAATGCAACTTCCTCTGGGAAGCCTTCCCGGATCATCCCTAAGTATGCCAAATCTTCCTTCTTTAACTTTCTAGAGCACAATTTGGCACTGTTTAAAAGTACCTTGCTTTTATGATTGCTTGATAATATGTCTCCTCCCCAAACTGTAAGCTCCAGGACAGCAAAAACTGCGTTTGTTTTTGTCATCACTACGTGGTCAATACAAGGGTGTCCAGCATGTACTAGGCACTTAGTGTGTATTTGTTGAGTCAAGGAATCTTGGTTTCCAGGGGTTTGCAATAGTTGGTCTAGTTCTTGAGTCGATCCCCATCTCACCTCTGGAAAAATGACATCCAGCAATGAAAATAATTGGCCAGAGCAGCTAGAGGGAGCTGGGTGATGAGGGCGACTCAGGCTGTGCTGTGACCCAGAGACGATGTTTCGGGCAGGATACCCAGGACAGGTACTGTCACCTGATCTCAGCAACACAGCTGGGATCCGGGGCCCTGCGGACCACTGTGGGAAGCCCGCTGATCCCGCAGTGCCTCCAGAACCCGCCTAGGGCATGAATCTCTCCAACTGCACACCCTGAAGGGGAAAAAAGTCCTCTTCCTCAGAGCCTGAGTCAGCAGATCCCACCACAAGGTGACCCCAAGGACACGAGACATTGCCGCCGTCCCTCGGATGACAGCTGCCTGTCACAGAGCCAGCCTGGGCATGCGTGTTAATCCCCAGCGCTGCGGAAGAACATGGCGTCAGTCTGACATGTGTCTCTGGAATCATTAACACCATCTCACCTCCCCGCATGGATTCTCTTCCAAGCCGTGGTTCTTTTTCCTCGTGTATATTCTCTAAAGGCCACGTTGTCAGCAAACAGCCTGCTGGGCTACCTGAGTCACCAGACAGCTAATTTACTGAGCAAAAAGCTGACGTGTCCAGGATGCTTCTCAGGTATCTCTGGCTACTACCTAAACCTTGTCTGTTGTAAGTCGTCGTTTTACTCGTTCCATCAGCCACATTTAAGCCAGATGATCTCTCTCTTTTCCTTGAACACTTTCTTTACGTGGGTCCTGGTTTTCCTCTGCCTTTCTAGAGATTTCCTCTCACCTCTAGTCAGTGCTTCCCCCTCATTTTCCCAACTTCTGAATGTTGGAGATTAGTCTTGGTCTGTTAGTCTTCGGCATCAGACTTCTTTGCTTTTCTGCCTGTGCTCCCTCCAAAATGATCTCATCCAAGACCATGATTCTAAATACCAAGCACAGGCTGATGACTCTCAACCCCTTCCCATGTCCGATCGGATGCCTCCCCTGATACTCAGGCCCGTCTATCCAACAATCAACGACTGAACCCCTAACATGTCTCAGAGTGGACTCCTGACCTTCCCACAGTCCCCTCCCACCACAGTCCATCATCAGATCCACCAACATACAGCCAGAACTCAACCATCTTACTGCCCCCACTACCACCACCCTGGCCTAAGCCCCCGGTGCCCCAGCCTGCCCCAGAGCAACCATCTCCTGGCTTCTTCCCTTTGACCCTCTTCAGAGGAAAGTCAGAGCCCACACCATGTTTGTAGGGCCTGTCACCTCCTGTTCTCATTTCCTAATATTCTGCCCCTGTTCACTCTCCCCCAGACGTCCCTGCCATCCCTCGGACAAGCACACGCCCTCCCTGGGGCCTCTGTGCCTGCTGCGCCCTCTCTCCAACCGCCCTTTCCTGCGACTCTTCACTCCCACCTGGGCTTCGCTCAGGGAGACCTTCCCTGGCCTGAAACTGTCAACACCCCTTCGCCAAATAAAAAATAAAATATCAACTCCCCATTCCATATTCTTTTCCTTGGTCTTATTTTCCTCTTTGGTACCTGTATTCACAGACTCTAGATTTTACTTATTTAGCTTGACTGTCGAATTGTCTCTCACCAGAAACTAAGCTCACAAAGGCAGGCATTTTGTCTGCTTCCTACTGTAGTTACAGTCACCGAGCAGGGCTTGGCAAATAGGTGCTTGGCTACTCACTGAACAAATGGGTGAATAGGTGGATGGATGAACAAATCCCTCTTTTACAAACAAGGAAGCAGAGGCATAGAGTAGTTAGGAAGCGTCTGCAGGTTGGAATTTGAATCCAGAATTGATAATAATATAAGGAGGCCTCTGTGTATAACACTGAGAATACGAATTGAGGGGCTGAGATGGTAACCTACGAATACAAACAGGATTGATTATGCAAGCCCTACTCGGGTTACTTGAAATGGGTGTCTTCAAAATGTAATTTTCTTGGGAAAAAAATGAAAAGGGACAATGTAGGCATCAAGGCAACTGTCCTCTTGAGTTGGCCCAGGAAGGGGAAAAGGACATCAGCAAGACCATGCCCGACCCTGAGTTAGACAGGGAGTGAAGTCTCTGATTGACAGGAAAGGGGTGGAATTAATTCATCAGAACAAGAGACCAGAAAGGCTGGGCCAGCAGAGAAACACCGTGCACATGCGGGGGTGGGGGGGCCCCCAGAAGGAATGGTGATCACAAAACAAAGCGGTCCTAATCAGATTACAGCTGATAATGAATCTGCTACAAAACTCTAGAACAATGTTAGGATTTTAATAAGCATCCCCAGAGAGCATTCAGTGAATTTCACAAATGCCCATTCTCATCACTTAATTCTAAGGGGGGAGGAAGACGGCCCCTACTTAGCTGTTTCTAAATTAATAACGTGCCTCATTGCTGTTATGCCTCAGAAACAAAGCCACTGTAACATTTCAAGCTGTTTTGGGGAGAATTTTAATATTCTCCCTGCTGATATAAACAGAACCTTATTAACTAAGTCCCAGAGATGCCACACTTGGGATGTAATCCAGGCCTGGGTGCCAGATCTAGTGTTAACATTTAAAAATACTGCATGTGCACAGTTGATTTGAACAAATAGGGGAATATAAGCTTTCCCCTAGAAAAATGGAAAGAAGCTAAAAGGTAAATCTATACCCTCCGTGAGAAAGATTGCTTAAGCCCAATTTCGACAAAGGCTACAGTAGTGGCACACACTGTCTCCTCTGCTCCATGATTTTCATGACAGCAACACTCCCTCGGCTCTAAAGAATCTGTGTGACAAATATAGCCAGTTCCATTCCAAGAAGGGGAACATAAAAAGAGAAGATCCATGTGGCTCACGTACAGATGGAAGCTGCATCACAAAGGGCCTCCCGACCCTCAACTCAGCGGAGGCCCAGATGTGGCCCCCGCGCCTGGGCTCCCTGCCCAGTGGCCTCTCGGTCCGTGCCTGGACGCTCCATCGCACAGGGACACTGAAGGCCTCACAGCACAATATGCTGCCAATCATGGGAGCAGAACACGGCTCCACATCACTGGATGCCATCAGTTCCAAATAATCCCGATCCCACTGTGACGACTCAGCCTCTAATGACAGCCCACAAGGGCAGCTGCAGCAAAGCCTCACAACTTCCAGTCTCGACACAGGAAAAGCAAGTCACAGGATGGTGAAAAAGAGAAAGAGAAATGAAGAAAGAATAGAAGGGAAGCTATGGTTGTCTATTTGTTCATAGTCTGGGCAAAACATTTGTCATGAGAATAGACTGCTAATACACATTTAATTTTTAAAGACATGTGCTTGTTGTATTGGAAATAAAAGGGGAAACCAGAAGACATTGTGCAGTGTGACAAACCAGTGAAGCCAGATCAAGCTCAGGACAAGGGGGACCTGGCTCCGCTTGAGACCTCATTTATGCATCCTGATACAGATGTACAAGAATACACACACACACATGTGCAGGTGACATAGCAATTTCTTGGTGTTTCCAGCATACATAAGAGCTCCAGAGGAAGCAATGAGCAAAAATTGTATTGAGCAACACTTAGAGGCTTTATTGGAGTTCAAAATCATTTCCTCCACTTGTAAATAAGTTAGATGCTCAGAGGCCGAGATGTCTCCTTCATTTAAGGAGCTCAGCTTCTGAAAGGGAAAATAATAACAAAGCATTCTTTTCCTGGAATTAAAAATCAGGTCACAGTAAACTCAAAAATAACTTTGTAAAGGCTAAGGATGGGAATAGAAGAATTATTCTATAAATAATCACTGACATCCATATTCATTGTGAGCCTTTGAAACTTGCTGGACAAGAAGTTTTAGAAAAGCAGTGGCTGAAAGCTTTGCTTAAAGAATGTCATCCATATTCACATCCTAAATGTGCTCTAATCAACACATCAAAGTGCTCAACTAATTAAATGCTGATTGCTTGTTACGCAAGGGTGAAAGTCAACCACCCTAGCCAAGATTTGAGTTATTCTAAGAAATGATGATAGTTAAGCTTTTTCGAGCCATTTTATACTTAATGAGTACATAACCCTTAATGAAACTTCATTTAAGCTAATGATTACCTTGGTTTAACAAATAACTAACTGATGACACTCCTTCAATGCCCTAATTTTGGTAGCTGACACTGTGGACGTGGCTTCTAAATTTTGAACACTTCTCTGGACTTGACCACTGACAGTCAAAAATGATCTGGTTACTCCTTTTCCCACCACACCCCTTGCTCAGGCTCCTAAGGGACAGAAAGTGGTACCTGATTTGCTACCTTCAGTGACAGCTTCAGTGTCACTATCCCTTTGGGATGAGAACATTTCCCAAAGTCAAGGCGTTAAGGCTCAAGTCATGAGACTTACTCTCTTGAAGAAAGAGGCGTAATGAACATATTCCAGGCCTGAGCATCTTATCATTACCTCCCTGGGGAGGCCCCATGAGCTGCTTCCAATTACTGATGCTCTGCATATGATTTCCTTATCATTACTGCTATTTACTGTTTTTCCATAGGATGGCATTACCATGTTTACCTGAAGGATAATACATGCTTTAACTAAATGAGAAAATCATTCTCTCTCTCTAATCTCTAAGAATTTTGCATATGATGCTGTTTAAATGAATTTAGGGTGTCTCACCAAGTCATCAAGAAACATTATTTACTCTACCTGGCTTACAACTTTTTGATTTATAGGGTACTTTCTAATGTTGCATGGGTAAACAAGAAACCGCTTAGATGAGGAGCAATGTCACTCTTGCATAACTGTCTCTCTTTCATAAATTAATCAGCCTGATTGGAAGGACACTACAGAAAACCCCTTTGAAGTAATGTGGATTAACAATGTGCTGCCACTTGCAGGGGAGGGGAAAGGAGAATTCTTCCACAACATGTGGAATAACTCTGCCTCTTGGGTAAGAGCTTAGGCTCTGGGCCTGCAGACGTGGACTTCAGTCCCTTACTGGGCACTTTTTTGGTGGCCTTGCCTGGTTAATCAATCAACTCAAGTCTTGGTTTGCTCCTCTGCAAAATGGAAATAATGACCCCTGAACTCTGAGCTGGTGATAAGTCATCGATGAATATCATGCCTACAAAATCTTCAGTACTGGCTTGATGAACATCAGATGCTAATATTATTTTTAATTTTATTCCCAATATTATTAGCAATGTCCAGCCAGCAGCAAAACAGTTTGGTAAGAGCAGAGGTTTGTGTCAACCTGATCAAACAAAATCTTCAGACCGTCGTGCACCGCACACTGCCTGGGAGAGAGCAGTATTCTGCCAGGAAAGGTTCGGCTCTGGACAGAGAGCAGGGCAGCGACTGGCAAAAGGGAGACCGGCAGCTGGTTTCCAGGGTCATCGATAAATGGCACCATCCCCCACTCGTGGTCAAGGTAGAAATCTAGGAGCCACCCTCTTCTTTTCTCTCCTCTCTATTCAACCCGTCACGCTGCACTACAGATTCTACCTTAAAACCTATCCGAACGGCTCCGCTCCTGCCGACTCCCACTCCCAGCTCTCCACTCCCGGCCACGGCCTGTCTGCCCTCCGGAAACCCCGCAGTAAGCCGGGCAACGAGGCCCCGCCTTCTTATCTCCTGTCACTCCCCAGCCCCACCAAATCCAGCCTCCGCCCAAAGCCAGACCCCTCTGCTCTGCCTAAAACCCTTTCATGGGTCCCTGCTGTCTTCCGAGTGAAGTCCAAACCCAAACAGGTCTGCCCAGCCGTGCCCTCTCACCTCCCTCCACTGGTCCCCCAGTACAAGGGCTCCTCAGTGTCTGGCCCTCAAACGCACTCAGCTTGCCGCCACCCTGCCCGAGCACGGACTGCTTCCTCTGCATGCCAGGCGCCTCCCTCACCCTTGGCTTGACTGGCTCCCTCCCTGTCAACAAGACACAGCTGAAACATTTTCCCTATAAGAAGGGAGAATCCAGGGACTCCAAAGGGGGTGATTTACTCTGGCACAGTACCCCACGCGTTTCCAACAGTTTTGTCCATTGTAATGCCTCTTTTGCTAGTTCACCCTCACCTCTCCAGGAAGCCTGCAGGCTGCACAAGGGCCACGGAGGCAACCCCTCTTTCACGCACTGCTATGGCCCGCATTTAGCATGGTAATCCACACCGAGTGGTAATTTGGTAAAAAATAAATTACTCAAATGCTGCCACGGGGCAAGGTGTGAGTTATTTGGACTTAATTCTGCATGGTTCTGGGTAAACAGGAAACCCATATGATGGAAGTCACAAGGCAGCCAGCACATCCCAGGAAAAGGCAGGCATACTTGTAGCAGAAAAGCTGCCTGCCTTGTCAGTGGTGAGCACCCCCCCACCCAACCACCTTGCCAGAGCTGAGGTGGGCACTAGGCAACAGTTCACAGGGCATGAATGACTGGCTGCACCACCTGGGCGGGTGACTTTCACCTCTGCGATGCTTTGAGATGAGAAAGCTCAGCCCTGGGGCAGAGATGAACCATGCACATGGGAGAGCAGGAAAGGAGACGGCAGGACCAAGCACTGACTTCCTGGCCTCAGTTTTAGAGAAGACACGCCATCAAGTCAGGGCCAGTGCTGAAGGGCAAACACTTCTCACTTGCCCACCACACTCAGACCCAGTTGCAGCCCTGTGCCAGGCCAGCCCAGCCTAGTCTCTGGAAAGAGAAACAATGAAGTTAAGAGAAAAACAAACAACTAAGTAGCTTTGCAGAGCACTTACATGTGACCTGCTCTGGGGGCAAGCACTCTGCACACCTTAGCTCGTCTAAGAACTTGCCAGAGTAGTATGGGAGACACACTGTCACTGCCGCCACTGGACAGGTGATGCCCATTAGATGCCAAGAGAGGTCAATATACATGCCCAAGGTCAAAAATTCTACAAGTGGCAAAGCCATGAGGAGGACCCAGGCAAGCAAACCAAAAAACACACTCCTAGTCCTAACACCATCCTGTAGTACAAGATCTCAAGAGGCAAGATTCAGTACATATTATTCTTTTCAATTCCTCTAGAGGAACTGCTGGTGGTGTTCAAAAACCCACTTAACATCCTTGTTAAGGCTGCCAGACTGGGCTAGATTCCAAGAAGCCAATAAGAACCTCTAAGTCTGAGCACACTCGAGGTTCGGTTCAAGGAAGGGGTTGCCAAGCGTGCAAACAAAAAGCCACAGAGTGACCTGGGAAGTCCGGTCCAGCCCCTGAAGCTTCCTACATGGAGCTGACCCCTGCCTGCAGACGGCCCACGCCAAGTTCACCTGCACATCTCTCCCGGGGCCTCCGAACTGTGTGAGCCTGCCAAATGCACCAAGAGACTTGGGAGAGTCTACCTGCTATCTGGAAAAGCGAGGGGAAATTATTTTAGAGAGGCGCACAGACGAACAGGAGAGGTCCGGGCGACCACCCAGTTGAGTTCCTGGCCCTGCTGCTCACCAGGTGGGGCATGTGAGGCAAGCGACTTGCCCTTCTGGGGCTCTGTTTCCTCCCCTGTGTTGCCCAACTGCTTGTTAGAGCTGTTAAGAGATATACATTAATAGACATACTTAGGAAGTGCTAATATAATCCAACAAGTTAAAATTGCTTTTATTATGAAGACATACAGATGGCCGACAGACACATGAGAAGATGCTCTACATCCCTCATCATCATGGAAATGCAATCAAGACACAATGAGCTATCTATCACCTTATACCAGTCAGAATGGCTAACCTCAGAAAGACTAGAAATAAGTGCTAGAGAGGATGTGGAGAAAAGGGAACCCTCATGACTCCTGGTGGCAATGTCCAAAGGTGCAGCCACTGTGGAAAACAGTCAGGAGGATCCTCAAAAAATTAAAAGTAGAAATACCATATAACTTAATAATTCCACTTCTGGGTATTTACCCAAGGAGAACAAAAGCCCCAGTTTGAAAAGATGCATGTGCCCCTATGTTCACTGCAGCGTTATTTACAATAGCCAAGATATGGAAGCAACCGAAGTGTCCATCAATATGCATAAAGAATACGTGGTACATATATATAATGGAGTATTATGCAGCCATGTGAAGTATTGCCGTTTGCAACAACATGGATGGACCTAGATGGTATTATGCTAAGTGAAATGAGTCATAGAAAGACAAATGCCATTTGATTTCACTTATATATGGCATCTAAAAAACAAAACGAATAAACAAATAAAACAGAAATAGACTCGTAGAAGTAGGGAACAATCTTGTGGTTGCCAGAGGGAAGCGAGTACAGAGAAAGATAAAATAGGTGAGGGGGATACAGACGTACAAATTTCCAATTATAAAACAAGTCACAAGGATGATTAGTACAGCATAGGAATATAGTCAATAATATTGTTATACTTTGTATGGTGATGGATATTAGCTACACTTAATGTGGTGAACATTTCATGATGTATATAATTGTCAGTCACTGTCATACATCTGAAACTAACATTGTATGTCAACTATATTTCAAAAATTAAATTAAATTTAAAAATTAATAAATAAAATAGCTTTTACAATGTTACAACCAGCATAATTAATATAAGCAGGAGAAACTTCGCATAGATATAATGATAACTGATATTTATTAAGCATTAACTGGATGTCAGGCAAGTCTTACACAGTATGCTTAGGTTTTCATATTTAATTCTCAAATGCTCATAAACAAGACAATTAACCCCATTTCACAAGTGAGGAAGCTAAGAACTAGAGATTCAAGAACATGCCACAGCGACACAATGCCCAGTAGATGTCAGAGCCCAGACATGACCCAGCTGGGTGACTTGGCAGCCCACACGCTAACCCACAACATTTGAATCCTGCCAGGAATACGACAGGATAGCATGCTGTCCCTGAACATATATATTTTTAAGATTATAGTCCTTTGTCCTAAGTGACACAGATTTCCTCATATTCCATCCCAGGTCACTGTAATTTCCTCTGTCCAGGTTCCCTGGTATCCAGCTTGGGGACCTCCGACTGGCCCGTTGACAAGTCCCTTCCATGCCTGTCATAGGCCAGCACAGCTGTCCTTCTGTGGGGTTGCTGACACCCTACATTCCCCACGATGGGCACATGCAGGCCTGGAGCAGGCCACTTAGCAGACAGTGTTTCCAGTACAGGCTGCTCTAAGCTGGACAAAAACACCAGCACCAGCCTTCTCCTGATTTACTATTACGTATGAGGGAGGTGAGTAAGTGGTTTACAGATGCACATGTATTTTCTCCATGATCTTTACAATCAAACATTCTTAACTGTCCAGAGAGAGGCATGGGATTGGGTGCAACACATCCGTGCAGACAGGCCCTGCGTGTACACTGGCTTCACATCACAACAGGTCACCTGGGCTCCTACTCGCCCAGGCTGAGATGGTAAGGGGGCAACGTCCAGTGGGGAAGTTAAGGCCAACCTGCAGCAGGAGCGGGGAGAGAGTGGAGGAGGTGGCCGACCTGTGCCGGGACTTGGGGCCAGAGGAGAGGGGGCAGGAATGAACACCGACCACGCCCACACCATGTCGGGGCGCTGTGCTACACGTGCCCTGTTTGAGATGAAATGAGTGAGCACATCCAAAGGGCTGGGCACCGGGCGTGCCCACCACTGCTGCTGGCAGATCCTTAGTCTTACTCATTATCACACCCTATGAATCTAAAATCCTACCTGGTTTAAAATCAGAGCACAGCTTATTCATTTAACTTAAATTCCTTTAAGAAAAGGAATTTCATACCGTAATGGCTCTGAAAAGCACTGAAAAGGACGTAAACACTTAGACCCCAGCAGCTCTTCAGCTCTGAAGACGACCCTCCAGCCGCCTTCATCCCTTACGCCCCAAGCAGCCACCTCGGGAACTGGTCACCCCTGATAGCCCTCGCCCCTCCCTATCTAGGTGTCTTTTTCTCTTTGCCCCTAGTATTTTGACTGGCTGAGCCTCTCTTCCAACCAGAAAAACACTGTTTTCCCTGTTTAAAGGATAGAGGAGAGAAAAAATGGGGTTGCCAATCACGGGATTCTCTTTGGTGGCTGCCAGGGCAGGGAGCTCTATGGACGTGGCCACACTGATCATTTTGTCCCAGCCGAGCATCACAGGTCCGGAAAACCACGTGATTGGGGGGGCTGCCTTCATTTTTACAGTTGCGGAGGTGAAGCTTAAGAGGGTCACACCGTCAGGGATGGGAGGGACTCTGAGCTTTTCACACCTCCTTCTGCTTCCCTAAAGGAGGCTGTGCCATCTAAAATGCCATTTCCGTGTACCTGGAATGGACTACATAGACACCACCTGGGGAGCAGAGGGACAGAGGGTGTGGCGGCAGCCCTGCTGGGATGCAAAGCCCCCCTTCATGGCGCTGGTCCCCTGCGCTGGTTCCTGACCCCTTCCGCCTCCATCTCCTCATTCGCAAACCTGGGATAACAACCCCTGCTTTACAGGGTTGTTGTGAGAATTCAAGGAGCACACTCAGTAAGTTATTATTTCCTTCCTTCAACCTGATGAGCCAGCCTTAACAAAATTCTCTACAGAGTCCCCTGAATGTGGCAGCAACCACTTTCTCTCCCTTTCAGCATTGAATCCCACACCATGGTAAGAATTACTCGCAGAGTGTTTACTATTTCCTATTTCTAAAAGATATTTTCCATTAGGTAATTCAAAGCTATTAAGGCTGCCAAAGCCCTAAATAACCAGGCCCTATCAGAGCCAGCACGGCATGACCCGCATGCTATAAATGAATTGCTTCTAAAAGTAAGCAGATATGGAAGTCCTTTGATTTTGCTCTGATATGACTCAAACTGATAGAAACACTGTAAATATCCTTCCCCAAGTTGGAAGCAGGCAACATTACCACTGGCAGAAAATGTGAAACCATTTTCATAATAATTTGTTGAGCCCGGGACCGCAAGAGTGCCTTGTGTGACAGATGAGAAGGCGCCGGGTTTGATTGAATCAGACTAACCACATATTGCTTGACTGTACTTTGCTTCCACGAGGGGCCCCCTGAGATTTCAGTCCCAGTATCAGTCAACCCAGATAAACAAACAAGAACCCAAACCTCCAACCTGAGAATGGCCAGCGAAGTTATGTTACATTAGAAGGTGGAAAATGGATTCATACAGTCAATTAGCAAACGGTTACTGGGATCAAGTTTAAAAAATGCATGTGATATGCTTGGCACACAAATACAAAACCACAAGAAATGCAGGGAAATATAAACTCTTCTAAACACTAAATCCATATTTTATGTTCTTGGGCAGCAAGACTCAAGCACTTCTAGTGCTTTCAATGTTGCAGTGCAGCCTTTCAAACTTGTGTGTTTGCCAATACAATGAGATTTGATATTGATTCTTGGTTACACAGCCAGGACCTGAAAGAGCTTGGGACCAAATATATGACCCAGGGTTGCCAGTTCTTCTCCAGGCATTTTCAATTCTATAGAATTTTAGAGTGATACTTTCACCCTGTTATACGTAGGACAATCAAGCAAAGAGATAGGAGATGTCAGTCATATAGTATCAGTTAAGTGAGTTTCAGTTTCATTCCACATGCTGTGAACTTCCTTCTTTCACACATAGATACATACATACATACATGTACACACACACACACAAACACACACACACATACCCCTATACAACAGGCAAAAGAAACTGGGCCAAGTTTTACATGAATTCATCTTGACACTGAAAATGAAATAATCTAAAGAAGCAGAGAGCTCCTAGCTTCCTTGTTATTACAAGGCTAGACTGAGTAAACTATTCAGCTAGAGGATTCTTGAAGCAATAGTATGTCTTAGTTTTTGGAGAACTAAGACTGAACCATGTGCACTTATTTCTGAAATGCTTTCAAATGACCTGTTCTGTTCAAGAGACCCACCATTTCTGTTCTTTAGAGCCTGTGTATTAACCAAGGGAGGCACAGGAGAGAACAGAATGCACATACACTTGTAATTCCAGTTAGGCACCCAGTCTGGGACGAGGGGGCATCCAGAGAGAGAAATCAAGCCTCTCCCCTCTAAGTTATGACTGGGCTTCCCAGAGCTTTCTGGTACTTGATAAGCCAATCATCAGGCAGGTTAGGCTGGAGCAGCTGGGCTGGAGAGAAGGCATGCCTGGGCCCCATGTCACAACTCTCATCTTGGAGTTGTCTTATTTGTGCTCCTCCAGTCCCGTTATAGCCAGTGAGGGAAGAGAGACATCTTAGACCCAGAACTGCCAGTAAGCATGGCCTGTATGATGTGAAGACTTTGTGGACTTCCTCCCCCTAGTACTCTGTCCCCAGCCAGTTGGCTGTGACCTTCACCGATGAGCCGAAAGAGTATGGAAATGCAGGTCTCCTCAACCTCAGCAGCCAGACATCAGCAGCAGGGAGAGAACTGGGGTCAGCACCCCGCACGCCTGACGCCCAGAGAGAACGCAGACCTAGCATGATAGCTCTGGAAGGGACCTCCCAAGCCCCCAGTTTGCGTATTTCTTTAACGATGAGCAAACACAGTCCCAGAGAGGTAGGGGCTGGAGGTCCCATTAGCCTGGCTCTTCAAAACACATCTAAGATTTCCACCTCATCTTCCCCTGAGCATGTGAGCAAGTCTCTAAGCATCTGAGATTCAAGTCCTATAAGCATAAAATGAGGGAACTACTTACCTCAATAGCGGCATTGCCAAGAGTCAGTGATGATTCACAGAAAGTACTTAGCACAATGCCTGGCACATAATGAGTATGTGATACACTGAGACTGACATAATGGTGATAGTGTAATTTTTAGCATCCCTTCAAACCACAGTCCTTTCAGAATTAATCTTCTTCACCCAACAGGTATACATTGAACATGTCCTTTGTGCCAGGTACTGTGTAGGCAGCACTGGCAGGTCAGGTGGCCAGATTCTCTCATCGGCCTTGGACGAAATTGCTTCCATGGGGCCTGGTTAACAAGCTCGTTTTGGTCAGGCAAGGCGTCCATGTGGCCACCTGTTTAGTCCATGACTAACTCTGAAGCCCTGGCTCAGGCCATGGAGTCTTAGCCCTTCTGGGCTGCGTTTCTGAAACTTCCTGAATTTGTATTTGAGTCTTGGTTTCAGTGTTTTGCACCTACTTAACCTCTATCATGTAGGTGCTATTTCCCATTTTGCAGAAGAGGAAACTGAAGTCCAAGTTATGTCACACAAGTGGGTGACAAAACCAGTATCTGACTCCAAGCTCCGACTTCCTAAATACTGTGCTCACGAGAGAACCAGATCAAGAAATCAGGAAGCCTGGTTCCAGTCCCGGCTTCACCTCTCAGTGGCTACATGTCCTCAGCTGAATCCATGACCTTGATGGCTCTGAGCTCCCCATCTGTGAAGCGGGGTGACAGTGCCTGCTTCCTGGAGTTCCAGTGGAAGGGTGTGCACACACATCTGCAGAGTGGTTATTACTACTGTGAGGATGGGTACCTGCCTCCCATCTGGGGTTGTGGCTGGATGTGGCAGACCCAATGTTGCCCCAGCACCATCACTTTAATCTCTCCTATTCTTAAAGCAAGAGCAGTATCAACAGAATCGCTATCAAAAAAAAAAATCAGTCACACGTTTAATGTGCATCCATGTCTGCATTCAACCTATGTCAGTACCAGGAAACAGACCAAAGAGAACTGCTACCAAAACTCTTTAAGGGCAAGGACCTGTGTCATTATGTACGTGCCCCGTCCCCATACTCAGCACAGCACCTCACCCGGGGTCTAGCACGTAACAGAAGCACAAACATTTCCAGATAATAGTACGTAGTTAACAAATTGCTATTATTTACTGCTATGAGCCAGGCACTGTGCTATCTCAATCTCCTATTAATTTCAACCTATCAAACAGGGATTATTTATATTCCTATTTTACAAATGAAAAAACGGAAGTTCAGAGAAGACCGAGGTCACAGAGATGGAGAATGGTGGAGCCAGAATTCCAACCCAAGTCTGTCTGAATCAGCGCCAGAGCCTTTTGGCAACACGGCCACCGGAACACAACCAGAGCCACTCAGGTACCAGAAACCAAGGTCACGTCCAGAGGACGCGGTGTGCTCTCCAGGGGGCCGCTGATGTCATTGCTCATTCAGAAGAAAAGGATCACATGTATCTAGAGCACCATTTTTCCCAAGAGTCTAACCCACAATGGGCACAATTCTGGCATATATGGCACTAAAAAACAATAG
Organism: Manis pentadactyla; assembly: GCF_030020395.1. NCBI lineage: Eukaryota > Metazoa > Chordata > Mammalia > Pholidota > Manidae > Manis > Manis pentadactyla. The sequence continues at coordinate 98,253,242 of NC_080031.1, forward strand.
AACATGCAATGATCGACTAAGCATATACTGATAGCTGTGGTCTACATCCTCCAACCAGTGAGCGTGAACCGTAAGACAAAGGCATAAAAAGGCAAACAAAAATCATGCCTCACCACCCAAGTGCCGGCTTCAGGATGCAAATGATGAGGGCTAAGGCGGGGAAGGGCAGGGGCGGTGGTCGAAGGAGAGATTAGTGGGGCCCGAGGCGGTCAGGAAACTACTTGAGTGAATGTGAAAGCAGTTAGTATCTGAAGAAGAGAGGATGTGAGGCCGGATTTACAGCACATTCAATCATGATCATTATTGTTGTAGAAATATTTCATTCCTGTGCAAATATGTTGTAATTATCAAGTCCTACCCTCCACTAAAAGAAAAATAATAACTCCACCTCAAGGGAAAAATAAATATTTACTCCTTAATTAGGTGCCAACAGAAGGACTACCCTGTACTAAGTAAGCACCAACAAGCACTGGGACCCACGTGAATGGAAGACAAACCCTTCCCCACACGACCAAGATAAACACAGGAGGCAGGGTGGATGCACAGCAGGGTCTGTGATGATTTCAGTGGGAGAAAAGAACATCTGTGAGCATTCACTATGCATCAAGAACCAACTTTTCATAGGCTTTCTCATCTAACACCTATAAAGAAGCTGTTTTCACCCCAATAGAGAACAATTATATTCCTTCCAACTTAATGTCAAGATTCTGGTTTTCAATTGGGCAAACAGTCAAACTAACTGCCTTCTAAGCAGCCTCATCCCCTGGGTGAACTCAGCCTCACCAAGGTCTGACCCAGCCAGCAAAGGGGGAACTGCGCTCTGCAGGCCCCCTGAGATCACCCGAGAAGACTCAGATCAACCAAGCCCCTGGGAACGAGAGAGAAAAGCCAGAGCACCACCCTATCTAGTGTGCAATGGAAACCACAATATCTGGGATGTGATCAGAGCACCTTCCTGCAATGTAAATTTGAGTGGGCAGTGATTTTACATACACAAATAAATGCAGACATATTAAGGAATAGACTTTTTTTGAAATGCGTGTGAATTTTTAAAGATGAAACCTAAGACTTCCAAGGAGTTGAAGGTTTTCTGGAAGATTCCTTCAGGCCACAGCACAAACCTCCTAGCAATAAGAGCTCCTGTTTCCCTACCATGGGGCATTTGTGGTAGAAAGTTCTCTAAGGCTCCAGGTTAGTCAAGCATTGCAGCTCTGGAAGCCACAAAGTATCTTTGGGGTGACTGCATACTTCTGATCTGAGGCATAAGGGCTCATTTGGAGGAGAACCCCCAGACACTAAGCTAGCTACAAGTTCCTGTCAAAGTGACAGAGCAGGGCCTCCTCCCAGGTTCAGCCTCTCTCCTATAGAAGCAAACGATTCGTTGGCACACTGAAATGTACAAGGAAAAGACTCATCACAAAATGCTCCCCTTTTAAATGAGTTCTGCAGCGAGTGGCAATCACAGGGTGATCCATAGCATGGCAGGGGGATGGAGCACTGAGATGAACTCTAAATGACAGGGAGGACTCAGACAGCTGAGGAGAATGTGCAATATATTTTGGCAGGTGAAGACCATCTTGGCCGAAGACTGGTTCAGCAGAGGAGCAAGGGATCTACAATCTCACCGCGTGCATTCAAATCCCAACTCCATCACTTACTAGCCATGCCTTGTAGACGACTTATTATCCTCTCTCGCCTCAGTTTTCTCAGCTCTCAAATGAGACCCTGACTGACACTGCTAACAAGGATTCCAGATAATCAGGGGAGCTGTTTGTCTATCTGGCCATCCATCAGCTGTGATGATTCAGTCAGACATTCTGAGGTACATTAAATACCCACTCCAGGACACTGCTATGCTACACCAGTGATAGTGGATAAAGAAATGTATATACAGCACTACTTCCTTAAAATTTAGGCATTCTATTAGTAAAAGAAACAAGTATGAAATGAGAGCAGAGAGTAGAGACCGCAGTGCTGCCCAGTTCTGCAGGGGGAGCAGGAAGGGGCCGCAGGTGGTGGCAGGGGCCAGGGTACAAAGCCATCTCTGGGGAAGGCTTAAAAGAGGTGACTCTGGGCTTCTTTCAGGATAAATAGGAGATCACAAGGACAGGAGTGGGGACCATGCAGTCCAAGGAGAGGAAGGTGTGGGCCAGGGCGGGGGCCTGCAGCCTGGAGCATGCAGCTCAGTGGGCTGGGCTGGGGGCGGGGGGCAGGCAGCAGGGGGGGCCAGGAGGCCACCAGGGGCCAAGTTTTAATCACAGGCAGACGTGGTCAGATTCACGTTTTTCAAACAGGCATCAGGCAGGAGTGCGGAGGCTTGAGGGCAGGGAGAGGGAGTCTGGAGGGTGGAGGGAGGGTTAAGATGTGAGATTCCGGGGGCTTCATCAGCAGAAGGCAGTGGAGAGTTGAGACTTGGCACTGGGAACAGAGAAAAGATAGGGAAGCCCACGGGAAGCCACAGGGAATCAAGATAAACCGACAAAGAAAATAAAACTCAGTTGACTGAAGCATTTCTTTCCGGCACTGGAGGCTCTTCTCAAACATAATGAATAAATAAACATGCTGCCAGGGACTCCAAAGCAGCCCTCAGCTTCCCTTTGAATCGATCCCCAGAGCCAGTGTTCTGAGGGCCCCAAGTGAGCACCCACCACACTGAGCAGCACCTCCTTCTCTCCCTGTGGGGACCCCTGGGCTGGGGAGACTGACAGAGACCAAGGACATGCTAGAATCTGAAGCCAGGCCACCTTGTCTCCACCTCACCCAGTGACCTTGGACAAGACCCCATCCCACCCAGGCCTGAGGTCTACAGGTGCTCCCCCCCAGGAACGTGGCTTCTAGCTTATGTTCCATGACCACAAGGGTGGGACTTCCTTCCAGGCTTGCACCATGACACCTCTGTGCTACTCTAAGGCCGTCATCACATCCACAGTGTGGGCAAATCCACAGAGGCTCAGAAACAGTTGCCTGGCATCGACCCCTGTGACTGGAGGGACTACTAACCAGACTGCTGATGTGAGTAATAACAACTCAATCATCTTTTTACTGGTCACCTGCCATGCAAAGTACTTAAAACACCTGACTCAGTCCCTTAAACATTCTTGTGAAGCAGGAATGATAGCATTCTCCTTTTGCTGATGAGGAAATTTTAGCTTAGAGAGGTTAAGTAACTTATGCAAGGCATTGTAGCTAATAGATGGTAGAGCTGGGATAGAAGCTGGGCCTTACGGTTCAACCCACTCCTGTCCTCTATGCTGCACTGCCTCCCCTGCACAGTCCCACTGCTTCGAGGTTACTACATGGTCGGAGATCAGAAGAAGGAGCCTTGACAATACCTGCCTCGAGGTGGCCACCACCTCTCCTTACCCGTGGCAGACATGGCTAATGAACCCCAGAATCCTTCCCCACTCACTTGTGATCACTAGTTAGATCCATTTCTAACTAGTCAGAGTTCAAGATGAAGCCTGATGTTTCTGTCATCATTTTTGCCTGGGAAAACTGAGCCCCATCAGAGGATTTGACCTTGTTTAAGGTAACGCAGCTTGTTGGAACTAGCCTCCTGGTCTCTTGACTCCCACTCGAGCAAGCTGATGTTGAGATCTCCCTGTGCAAAGGACAGGGCCTTTTCTAATGGACTAGAGATAACAGAAGAGATACAGCTAAGATGACGGCACCGTCACGTTCCAGGAGGAGAATGTCCCGAGCCCAGCCCTAACACAAGGTTCTTGGATATCACAAGTCATGCAACTAACAGCCCGCTACAAAACTGCATTTCTGCTTTGTTCTGATTGAAATAATTTATAAAGCTGAGAAATCAACTTTTGTTCAGGCTAACAAATATTTGACCTGCAAATCCCAGAAAACTCATGAATTAAACGAGAGAACAATAACACCACTCATTTAATTCCTTCTGGAGGGACGAGATTTTCTTTAAGCTTTGCAGGAAAAATTGACAAGTTATGGGACTCGGCTATACCAAAAGGAGGAGCCATGTGCCCCATTCCCAGGACAGAGCAGAAGCAAGCTCCCAAAATCGAGCCCTGTGGGAACCAGGCAGATTCTTCTTACCCCTGCACTATGCAGAACACGTGGTCCCAGCTCAGCCTGGAAGGAGCTCCTCCTCATCACAGACCACATCAGGAAGGGGATGGGGGGGCCCAGACAGCACCCCCAGAAGTCAGGCACCCAAAGCCAGCTGTCAGTAGTCCGGGCAGAGGCAGCAAGGAGACAGGAAGGAAGATCATCAACAAGGAAGAAAACAGCACCTGGGCTGCTCCAGGGGGCAGAAAGGGGGCAGTCAGGAGATGCAGGGTTCTCTCCAAGACCCACCTCTGCAGTGCCTGGGTTGGGAGAATCTTAAGGAGGCACACCAGAAGGAACCTGTTTGATACAAAGCGTCTTCCCTGCAAGCTTACCTGGAATCTCTCCAAATGGATGACTACTGCCAAATTGGCACCCCGAAAATACTACAAAATGGGTCCAGTGCACCCTATCCATTTGTCTAGTGGCCTGCTTACATCAATACACTGTGTTCTTTGTGTGAACAGGAATAATGATGCTAAGACTATAAAAATCACTCATCCAAAATTATTTGCAGAGTGGTAAGTGAGCAGGATTCTGGCAGTGGAAGTCTCAAAGGTCCTTTCATTAAATTTTAACTCTTCCTTGTGAGAGGTAGAGCTGACTGGGCCAGGAGGGATTGGAAAATGTGAGTGTCCCCCAGTTTGACAGGGTCTGCCCCAGGGAGAGTCATGCATCTCCAGAGCTAGAACAGGCCCAATGAGCCAGGAATTGGCATTTCTGCAAATACGTTTCTTTCTAAAAGGGGAATGCATTATTCCAGAAATCACATTTCTGAATTCATGAAGGTAAAATGACACCAACTAAGAATCATGCCTTTTCTTCTCCAAATGAATAGAAGCTCAAAATACTGCCAAACAAAATCCTGGGTCAAATTCCATGAGAAAATATACCTTATTACCAGAAACACACACAGATGTGGAGAAAAATAAGTGACACAGTGCCTTTACTAAACATCTTATACTTCATCATGATTAAAGCACTCATTTATTCATTCATTCAACAAATGCCTGTCAAGTCCAGGGCCCTTTGCTAAGCGTTTAGGAAGCTAAGTCCTCAGCCCTGGATGAGCTCCCAGTCTGGTTTATGAAGACAAGCTTATGTGGCTTTTTCCTGGAAAGAGATGTTGATTTTATAGGGTTCCAGGCATGACTTGTAGAGTTGCTTTGCCTCCTAAAAGTGAGCAAGTCTTGAAGAGAGGCCCCAAACACAGAGGCTTTTTAAGAGCCACAGGCTTCGAGATGTTCTTGCTTAAGAGTCAGGCTGGTGCAATATCCCCAGCTGCCTGACTGCCTGGGCCACAGACTCTGAAAGGACAGCCCAGTCCCTAGACACCAGGTTCTGCCCTCGAGGGGTCACCTGCTTCTCCTGACCCTGGAGGTTGGTGTTTCTGGGCAGCGTGGTGAGAGTTAATGCAGCAGGGAGAGGGGGAAGAGGGGTACAAAGACAGAGCAGTGCAGAACAACATCAAGTGACTTCAAAAATTACATCCTACACATTCCATACTGACAGTTCCTCATTCCCCAGAAGTACCATTTTGATAGGCTCTGCACAAAAGGAAATGCCCTTTCCATCTTTTTTCTATGGGCACATGAGTGACCCTCTCATCTGAGTTGCCCTGCCTGGTGATGTATCTCTGATGCAGCGTGAGTCACTCTCACACCTGTCTGAGTATCTGTCAGATGGGTGGGTCGTCATGTTCTGGGCACATCAGCAGGCAGCAGGCACTGTAGTTTGATGGGTTAAGATCAAGGAAACCTATGAGATTGGTGTTATTTTTAACCTCACTTTACAGATAACAAATAAGCCACAAAGGATATGTCATTTGACCAAGGTCACACAGGGTTTGACACATAAATCTAGTCTCCTAGCCACTGGAAATCCACTGTCTCTCAGTGGACTTGTTGGGCTAGTGACAGTCTCCACTCTAGACTGTGGGGACACTGACAGCCAGGACTGAGTCAGATGCACTGCTGTCTCCCCAGCATCTTGCACAAGGACCCCCACACAGTGGGCACTTAGCAAATGGTCACCAAGTCGATGTGTAAGCAAGGAAGTGAGTATGTGCAAAGGTGAACACTGCTGGTCTCCACACTGAATCCTAGCCACCTAAGACAGTTCCACAGTGTGAAATGGTAAAAATCCGAATGAAATTCCGGTGAAAAAGTCTCCCAACTTTATTATGAAGATGTTTGATTTCAGATCTATGTTTTCAAACATTTTTGCAATTATTGTCTTTTAAAATAACTCATTAAAATTAATACCCCACTAGAGTAAAACAATAGCCATAGAACACGGCCAGCAGAAACCTATCTGCTTAGATAGGTATGCCTCACTTTAAGAAAAATTGGGATATAAATCCCAGATTTCTCTGCAGAAACACATATAGGGAGGGGCATCTAATTATAAAGAGGATTCACCATAAGTTTCCTCACAATAGCCTGTTGCCTTATAAATTTCGGTTTTAAGTGTTTAATTTCAACACCTTCCAAAACCACATCCTTTTAATTTCTGTTTACCCTGAGGAAAAATGACCAACCAGGTGTAGTTACTAAGAAGTGTACATGGCTTTATGTTATAAAAGTCCAGGCCAATATCAGAAACTCGGAGGTACATCTGGCTGAGACAAAACTCAAAACTCCAGACAATGGAACAGCAACCCTTAACTCTGCTAAAATGATAATTATTCCAAGGCAGCATTATACAATCCATTCAGGTCTCATTTCAAGGAAGCTGCCCCAACAAAGCAAATAAAAAATTCAAAGCCTTTTCACTTTCAGTTAACAACTCAGATGAAAATAGATCCCAATTTTAGGAACTTAATTTTATTAGTACAGCCATGAGGGTCAGACTAACAGAACCATTCATTATATTTGCTTAGGCTGTAATTAAATTCATTTTCTTGACATGAATATTCATATTTTCCCATAATTGTTGACATAAAGGTAAGCGTGAATGTCAGTTTTCCCTCCCAAGGAAATCAGCATCTGAATTATTTCTATGGAGAAACGAGGTTACTTAAAATGATGAATGAATTCTTTTTTTCTGGGGAAGCACACAACCAGTAATCGCAAGGAACTAAAGCATCTCAAGAAATGCAGGCTCCACCGTACACGAGGCTTCAGGGGCCGGGCTTGCCCAGGCTGGATAGGAGAGTCTTGGTCAGACTCCAGTCTGCGAGGCTCTTCCCGGTCTCTGGCATTTTAAAGGATACACCCCAACTTGTATCCTTTGTCTTGGCCTCTGTTACTATTCCCATCACACAGGGCAGCGTGAAGCCTCAAGTTTTCTCGTTCTATTTAATGCGTTCTATTTAACTGCTGGCTTTTATCATGCCATATGCATAGGCTACCGGAAGGACGACAGAGAGGCTGCAGATTATCAAGTGATCTGAAAACACGCCAGGTGCCTGGGTAAATAAATCCAGGCCAAATTGAGGAGATTCATTCAAGTGCCCGTTTGGTTCCCAGCACTGCTCCAGTGTGCATGGGGAAATCAACTGTTTGGGTAAGGCTATCATCAGGGCCCAGCAAAATACTTTCGTGCTTTCAGGGGACTCTTGTCTCCGAACAGGCCAGTCTGAGCTTAAGTCTGGCCACAGCCTAAGTGGGAACAGAGGCTAATGCCAATAGCAGCGAGAGCATTTAGCACACTTGCGCACAGGCTTTCTGTTTATGCACTGATCTCCAAGGGGAACTGGCTATAGGCTGAAGTCAGACCCTGCCTCTAAAGCCTTCCCTCCTCTGGGTGCTCACAGACTCGTCAAGGAAGGAGGAGGCCTTGGTGCGCCTGTGGGAAGGACTCTCTTTGCAAACCTGTCAAGTGGTTAGCCAACGTTTGTCTGGCCTCTACTGCAAAGAAGAAACAACAACTATGAACCTTAGAAACAGATTCTTGAAAACTGTCGTCGAGCACCTGCTATGCTCCAGCTCCTCTGGCTGGCACTAGGTCTCAAAAAGCACCACACTGCTGTTCAAGGGTTAAAACTGGTTTTTGAGGAATTAAAGAAAAGTTTTACTTTTTGTGTGTATAAAGCACAGACATACATATACCTAGGCGGATGAATGTGGTATTAGAGTTGCGGTATTAAAATTTCACACAGGGGGGCAATTCGGAAGAACAATGTCTAAAAAGTCTCCTTAGGAGAGTGCTAATGGAAAATAGAAGTTGAAAAACACTGGTCTAGTGAAGGGAATAGACAAAAATTCTTACCCTCGTGGAGCAGGCAAAGGAATAAGGACTGGTCAGGAAGAGACAGAGGGTGCAAACAGGAGGAAATCTCCATTTCCACTGAATAATTTCTCAATCTTCTCCCAATCATGGCTGTTAACAAGATCTGTGACTTCAATGTGAGAGAAATAAAATTCTTACGACGCATTAAAAGGGTAGCCCTGACAACCCAGAACAGCCCCGTTATATAGAGAGCATAATGTGCTACAGTATGAAAAGAAAAAGGTGAAAGTTTGATGGTCAAACAACAGATTGATAAAAGGGCAGGGAGGGGAGGGTTTGTTCCTGAATATTGAAAAACAGCATGAAGTTCCTAATGATGCCATTTTTTAAACACCATCTTTGATGACCTAGTTTCAGCAGTTCATACGTACCCTGTACGTTTCTTTTTCCTCACAACTGAAGACCCAGGTGACTGTCTCAACTCGTGTCCATCCATTTGAGACTAATGATCTGCCATCGGGGGTGTGCTTAATGATTTCCAATGATACCTCCACATTTATGAGACCTTAGCTCCGACACCATTACTCTCGTTTTATCACATGTGTTTATGAAATAATGAGAAAAATAAATGTACTGGGAGTTCAAAGAATCAGTCTAACACGCAAGGTTGTACACAAAGAGGTGACGATCTTGCCAAACACATGAACTGTTAGCTGGCAGGCCCAGGCAGAGCTCAGAATGTCTTGCCTGCCAGGGAACATCTGAGCAATGGCACGAATCTAGTGCCTGCAGGGACAGCCACGGGCACCAGTTCATCACATACTGAATCACACCAAAGGTGAATCTGAAAGAGTCAGGCCCACCTGAGGGCACTGACCCGTTGGATAATAAAATAAATTTCAAGACTCACTTCATGAAATTTACTCCAGAAGTAGTCTTCCTCTAACCAGTAATAATACCACAAGTTTCCAACTTCCGATGACTCTCCAACGTTTTTACATACGCTGAACAAAGTTATTCTCCAAGGAAGCAGCTGATGATTTCAAAGAACAGCAGAGCTCAGCAATGTTTGCAGGCTAAGTTCAGCCTCCCTGTAGCTTTACACCACATCTTTTCTATGGGGAAATTAACAAGAAAAGCTCTCGGCTTAATATATTATTGGAACTTGTCTACAAGCTAATTGGATAAGACAGCTCACAGGCGGATGCAGTCCACGGCTGGGTGTCTCCAATACCAGTCTGGAAAATGGTGAACAGAGGACTGCTTACCACCTAGGCTGAATATAGGGGTACATGTGACTTACTGTGCATTTAGCCAGATTCTTTCTTGGCCTAAGTGACGTGCTTTCCAGGGGCAGGTTGCAAAATTGTGGTCCATCCAGAGGAAACAGTCAAATAGAAATCCTTCAAGGATGTTAGGCAGGAAAGGAATCTGGTATAAAATCCAAAGGCCAGTTTAAACCTGAGTCCCAAAGCACTCCCCTACCTCCAGATTTCAGAACCAGCGAGAAACATGAAGAGGCATCACCAGTCACCCTGAAAACAGCAAGCTGAGGTTCAGAAATGGTCTCTGCTAAGCTGAGTAAAACAGTAACCTCACACACACAGGCCTTCATGAAGGCTTGTAAATCTAAGCCCAGGGTTTTTCCCCCTTCAAAGAAAATAAAATGGTTACTGCTGCCTGTTTATTCACAAGAGGCAAGTCCACGGAGAGTTGTGCGGGCAACCAGCCCACCCAGTCCTTCATGGCTTTGCTCGCAGGGCACTGGGAGCACAGACCAGCCAATTTAATAGGCGCTTGTTCACACGCGGTACATTTCAAGTGCCAGATAGTTCATTTGCTTTGTGTCTGTGCTTCTAAAGTTACTCTTGGAGAAGAGATTAACTGCTATTCTCCCCCAAGAGCACAAAAGCCTTTTATGCTCAAACCCTTCCCAGGGCGTATATTGAATCAACCAAGCCAGCTAAAAGCCACACACAGGATTATCGGGCACTGCTGAAAGCAGTGGCCCCAAAAGTGCAGGGCATGAAGGAGGGGCAGACAGAAGCCATCAGGAGCACTGGCTGCCGAGACAAGTGCAGGTGAGACCTGTGCTGAGGCTCCGCCTCCACCCCTTTACAGGTGGGTGATCTGAGCGAGTTCCTGGCTATCAGCCTCACTTGTACTCACTGTAAAATGGGGACCCACAGTCACCATCTCCTAGAGGAAACTGTACGGAGATCACACGCACAATGATTGCAGAGGGACGGCACACAGCTCATGCCCAGTAGCTGTTAGCTGGCATCATCATCATCACTATTAGGGGCTAACAGATAAGAAAGAACCCGCAGGCTTCATTTGGCCCTCCCCAGGGGGTCCCTCTAGTTACTGTCCTGCACAGAAACTATCCTAAATGGCTCAGACACAGGCACCCACCCTCAAACATATCTTCCACATGCTCGTATGCTAAGGCATGGTGCACCCAGCATACGCATTTGCTGAAGCAGGGGTGCCCAGCTTGAGGGTGCATCAGAGTCACCTGGAAGGCTTGTTAAGACACGGGTTTCTGGGCCCCATCCTCAGAGATGCTTATTAGGTATGCCTAGGCGGGACTCAAGAATCTGCACATCTGATGCACTGGCCCAAGGACCCCATTTTGAGAACCACTGTGCTAGAGGGAGGAGAAAAAGAGACAAGCTCAAGAACTGAGAAAAGAATATGTGAAAACAAAAAGCCACCTTTGAGAAGCTCAGAACCAGAGGGAGTCCAGCCCTGGGCAAAACCAGGAGCCAGCCCCCAGGTGCACAGCAAGAATGGCTACAGGCAGGTGTCCACCCACTGCAGAGGCAGCTGTGCTGGGCTCCCAATGCCGACTGCAGGGCTGACCCAAGGCCACAGCCGAGAGGGGACATCCAGACCACAGAGGGGCCCTACAGAGAGGTGGGTTTCTGGAAACAAGACTACCAGCAGGCTGCATACCATTCTGCTCAGTTATCGCCTCCTCCGTGGAAAAGCAATGCACAGCGGAATGCTCTTTCCAGGGCGAGTGATGGGCGTATTTCATGTTAATTCTTTCTGGAATTGGGAAGCTTTTATTTTCCTCATGTCAAGAAGAAAATGGTGGCAGACATTTCCAGCAGAAATACCACTGCATTCTTTACAATGTCATTCAGCTGCTGCCAGAATTAAACTCTTGACCAAATTAATCTGTTTAGCACCCATGTGGTGGCTTGATCTTCTTGCCTTGAGGCTTAAGTATCGTTCTGCAAAGGCACTCACACGTGTGGCTCGGTAAGAGATGCTGGTCCGTAATGTGCCACATGCACAGGTGGCGACACTAATGCTATGGAGGCGACACTGAGGATCACCTGCTGCTCCTCCCTTTCAAAGGGCTCCCCTCTCAGCGCTATTCCCAAACCCCCCCACATGCGGAGAGCCCTGTGTGGCCAGGCTCACCTATGCTCACGGCTTCCCAGGTCCTCCACTCTTGGCACCTGCCACCAAGGACTCAGGACTCTCCCACCTCTGAGCCTCTGCACGGGCTGTTCTCTCCGCCTGGAAGACTGGCCTCTCCTGCCTGCACTGTGTGTTTAATTCATCCTTCTCGTATCAGTTTGAGGATCACTACTGTGTGACCCGATAGTGCCTGCTAGGGATGCCCCATCAAAGCCGTATGTTGAAGCCTTAGGCCCCAGTATGATGGCATTTGGAGGTGGGGCCTTATGGAGGACGGGAGGGCTGGACGAGGCCATAAGGGTAGAGGCCCCATGATGGGATTAGCGCCCTCATAAGAAAAGGAAGGACCCTAGAGCTCCGTCTCTGCCACATGAGGACACAGCAGGAAGACGTCCCCTGGAGGCCAGTAAGACAGCTCGCGCCAGGGTTCAAATCTGCCAATACCCTCATCTCAGACTTTCAACCTCTGGAACTCTGAAAAATTTAAGCCCCTAGTCTGTGGTATTTTGTTACAGCAGCCCAAGCTAATACAGTGCCCCGTACCTCCCCGTCATTGCATTCATGTTTCTGATAATTATTTGTATCCAGATTGTAAGCTTTGTGAGGCCAAGAGACGCTCATGGACCAGGGCATCTCCAGAACATAGTAAAGCTTTGTAATAGGTGCCCAGCAATTCTTCATGAGGGAACCAATGAACGAATGAACAGCTAACCCTAAGCAACAACCTGCTTCCTCTTATCCATCTGCAAAAAGAGGCATTTTGACTGAGGATTTCTAACAAGATTTGCAAGCAGGGGACACAGCAGGAGCTCCAAAGCAGCTGCAAGAAATAAAGTTTAGAGCATACAGAGAATCAGGAAACCTGCTCCAGGACCATTCTGTGCTATGGGAGCTGCTCAGACCTCAGCTTTTAAGGCATTGCAGAAGGACTCTTAAAGCCAGCAGCCCTCAGAAGAGGGACCCTGCAAACCTGGACTTCCAAGGAAGTACCTCCAAATTCATCAGAGAAGGCAAGGGCTAGGCTAACCTTAGAAATTCTGCTCTAATCAGTTGTATGTACTAGGTTATAGGTGAGATTTAATTTAACAGGAAAATAGATTTTGCTGCACACCAATAAAAAAATAAATTAGAAAGCCATGACTGTTTTCTAAAGCTTCAGTCCCATCAGTTGGCCTTGTCTCATGAAGAACTTTCTGAGGATAGCAAATTGAATCTGTTGTACTGATTTAAGCCAGATCTTGAAGTGCTTTCATAGATCTTGAAATGCTGATGATCCTCTGGCTCTGATATAATCAAGACACAAATAAGAATCTTTGGCAATTTGGCATCTATGGCCCAACTTGGTGCCAGACACTGAGATCTGTCAAGGAGCCCAAGAGCCTGCCATTGTGGTTTAAAGAACAACCCAATCAGCCCGGCAGCATCTGCAGAATGAGGCAACGCACACCACGACCCACACACAGCGACACTCCAAGAAGAAAGGCCCATGGCCACACAGCAGACCCGCGTCTTACAAACAGAGATGAGGGAAGACAGCACGGGGCTCCTGGGAGCGAAGCGACCACCAAGACTAGCCCTATCCGAGAATGCAAGCCACCAAAGCAGGTTCGTGCCGCGAGAGCAAGCCTCTCAGACCTCCCCACGCTCTGGACCTTTGTTGTCCCACTCCCTGGGGGGCTTCTGTGGGGAACGGGAGCTGTTGTGAGGCAGATACACCTATGAACAGGAACCATACGACTCTGCCTTCCGGATGGTTCTCCATCCATAACCAACACAGAAGAGTGTAAATTCCATCTCCTTATCAAAATGGATGAGATCAAAGGGCAATGATTAGCAAAACAAGCCTGGGTTCGTCTTCCTGTTCTTCCTTCTCCAAGGACTGGCAGAGAGGAAGGCAGGGCTTCCAGGTGACCTGAGAAACGCTGAGTGACTCCAACCAGCGTGGGGACTTTCAGACGGCACCTTGCTGGGCCAAGCGCACAGGGGGCTCTGGCCAACATCTGGGCCGAGGAGGCTGCAGCCCACCCTCCACAGAGAAGGCTGCCAAGCCACGCAAGTGAGACCTCTGACCACAAATGCCGCAGAAGCATCTTTTTGCCAGACCCCAGCTGATACATGATGGAAACACTAATCATCTTCAGATAACCACCTCTGTTACTCGAATGGAAATACAGTACAAAAGTGCAAAGATTTTTAAAATCCCCTCTATGTACATTTTAAATATGTTTTGCCAAGGGGCAGAATGCATATACAAATATGATTATTTTCAGTTTAATTACTACATGGCAGCTCTTGCCCAGATAATGGATTTACCTTGGAGCAATGTCAGAATTTAGGAACAATCTAAATATACCTCTGCAATCACTCACAGCTCTCGATACCTGAATCTGTTAGGTCTCAGCCCGGGTGATGCCAACAACCTCTTCAGCAACAAGATGAGCGCACACTACGAATAAAGGCCCCGGGAGCCACCTGCGCTGCAGTACTTGGGCCCTGTTGGTTCTGATTATGGGGGCCCCTCCGTGAGGTTGGAGGTGCTCCTGGAGAAGCACCTGATCCCCACTAGACACACACAGGGGACCATCACCGCTCTTGTCTAGGACAGAGCAGGAAACTTAAAGAATGAAACAGAACGACGCACTTATTTTGGCCTTTCTTTCAATAGCTCAGAACAATAAGATAGGGAGCCTAGAGAAAGAAAAGGATGGACATCGGTCTCAGGGAGGGTGAATCAGGACACGGGAATGCAGGCAAAGGAAACTTGCCATGAGCTGGTTAAACCAAGAAAACCCCTCACTCGCTCGCATAAACAAACAGCTCCAAGGGTGGCCGGCACCAGGGGTCATGGAGTCACAACTACAGTAGCTCCCAGGCCCCCGGTGCCACCAGAGCGAGGGGACACAGGCCATGGGAAGATGACTCGGTCCTGAATCCCGGGATTCCAGAGGAGGAGAGGCACACCTCCTACAAAGGTGCATTGCCAGTGCTCTGGGCAGACAAAACAACAGAGGCCCAGCCAGAGGGCTCAGAGGAGACACGCATCGGGCGGGAATTCAGGAAAAATCTAAATATACCTCTGCAATCACTCACAGTTCTCCATACATGAATCTGTTAGGTCTTAGCCTGGGTGATGACATCAACCTCTTCAGCTGTGGAGTGGTAAACAATGACGACGGCCTTTGGCCTCTGAAGGGAAGGCAACCCAAGCATCCCTCGTACCCCACTAAGAAGGAAGGAAGAAGCCCTGGTGAGGAAAGGGGCTAGTCAAAGGCAGGGTTGGACGCTCTACTCTGGACCCCAGGCACTCCCGTCTTCCTTTATGCACAAACCTCTATTGGCATAGAGCTACCAGCCAGTATCAGCTCAGAGCTGCTGAGGGCATGTAGGAAACATGTTTCCTATGTCACAGGAGCAGCTAGCTTCTGCAGTGTGCAAGAACCCTGCCTTAAACCACTAGCATCCCTGGGGAAAGGCCCAGAGAAAGACCTTCATACCCCTGGACCCCAGGTTCTCCTTGGAAAGATAAAGTCGCCCGACCCACCCACTGTGAAATGAACAACGGGAGGAGCCAGTGAGAGAACACAGGGAAAGACCAAGGCCTGAGCTGAAAAGGCAAACACACAGGTAATGTTTATTTTACTCTTTGGGCTTATTTAGAAACTCCAAATAAAAGGAACCGTTAGTACTCTTGTAAGAAAAAAAATAAAAGTTGCTTCACTTTTTAAAGCATTCTTCAAAAAAAAAATCTAATCATTATATCAGAACAAAATTGATGGATACTGATTTCCACTTATCTACCAACTTTGGCACAGGACTTTTAGATGGCTCATTGTTCCTTTTCTATGTGCTTCTCTGAAAATTTCACAGGATTTGTTTGATCCTTTTTAATACTTTCAAAATATATTAATTTTGAAATCAATAAATACATTTTTTGGCATTTATAATAAATGCCCATAGTGATTTCACCACATCATGTAGCTTTTCTCATTGAAATTTTAATTGAAATCCTTGTAAATTTATAAGCAGCTGTGATTCTTATATATTCCAGAAAGATGCATATACCTTTATCAAGGCTCACCTACTGGTAACATCGGGCAAAACTGTAGTGCGATATCACAACTGGATCTTCACACTGATGCAATTTATCAATCTTGTTCAGCTTTCGCCAGTTTTACTTGCGCTGTGTGTGTGTTTAGCTCGATATAATTTCATCATGCGTGGGTTTGTGTCTCTACCAAATACACAGTCAAAAATATAAAGCCATCACCACAAGGATCCCTGGTTTATCCTTTTATAACCACTCCCTCCGCCTTCCTGCCACCTCTGGGCCCCCGACCGTCTCTAACCACTGGCAGCAACCACTCTACCCTTCATTTCTGAAACTCCGGCATTTCAAAAAGGTCACATGAATGGGACCTGCAGTACGTGACCTTTTGGGACTGGTTTCTCCCACTCAGCAAAATTCCCTGGAGATTCATCATGTATCATAGTGCCTTCCTACTTTATTGGAAAGTACTATCCTGTGGTATGGATGTACCAGTTTAACCAGATTCACCAATCAAGGACCTCTGGCCTGATTCCAGTGATTAGCAATTACAAAAGAGCGGCTACAAACTACCCAATTTATATGTCAGTTTATATTATATATATATATATATATATATATATAATTTATATATAACCCAATGTTAGATGTCAAGCATATCTTGATGAAGCTGGAAGAAAAAAAAAAAAAAGACTACAAAAACTATTTGGCAAAACTCACCTGGCCATTTGGAAACAGGTATACCTTTCTGTATGTGGCTGGCTATTTTCTTATGCTTGTAAAGTCAAGTCAATGGCTATAAAATTTATTTTACTTTAGTTAGAGCCTCCGCACTCAGTCACGATCATTCATATAAAACAATCTCATGTTTAAAAAAATCTGTGTGCCGATTTTTATATGACTGTAAGTTTTCATTTTCCTGTAATAAACGCCCAGGAGCAATTGCCGGGCTCTACAGGACCTGCATTCCAGAGTGACTGAACCACTTTACATTCCCACCAGGAATCACGAGTGATTTTGTTTCTCCATAGCCTCACCAGCATTTGGTGTTGCCACTGTTTTCCAGGTTAGCCATTCTGATAGGAACGCAGAGATACCCCATTGTTATTTAATTTGCATTTCCCTGATGGCTAATGATGTGGAACCTCATTTCATGCGGATATTTACCATCTGTGTATCCTCCTTGGTGAAACGACTCTTAGTGTCTTTTGTGTATTTTCTAATTGGCTTGCTTTTTCACTTTTGAGTTTTGAGAATTATTTACATGTTCCAGATACTTGTGCTTTATCAGATATGTATATTTTTATCTGACAGTTTGTGTCTGTAGTGTGTTTCTTTCCAATCTATAATGTGTTTCCTCATCTTAACACGGCCATTCCCGGACAAGTTTTTAATGTTGTGATGAGTCCAATTTATCAGGTTTCCCTTTTATGGATCATGCCTTTGTTGTCAAGTCTAAGTAGTCTTTATCTAGCCCTAGAGACTGAAGATCTCTCCTGTTTTTTCCTACTTAAGTCCATGATCCATTTTGAATGAACTTTTTATATAAGGCATGAGGCTTAGGTTGAGGTCCATTCTTTTGTCTATGGACGTCCAACTGCTCAGCACCATTTGTTGAGACGTCTGTCTTTCCTCCATGGAAGGAATGCTTTTGCACCTTTATCAAAAATCAGTTGAGCATATTTCTCTGCTTCTACGTCTGGGCTCTCTCTTCTGTTCCACTGAACGTGTCTGTCCTCTGCCAGTAGTGCACTGTCCTGACTGCTGCAGCCATGTGGTAAGCCTCAGCATAAGGTCAAGTGTTTCTTGCTGTTATTTGTTTTTGTCAAGATCATTTTAGCTCTTCTAGGGCCTGTGCCTTCCCTTAAAAACTTTAGAATAACCAAAATACGAAATGCCTGCCTCGCCGATCACTGCGCTGGGGTGGCTGCTGTGTGCCTGAGAGGAAAAGACGCTGGAACCCCAGGGGAATGGCTTGGTTGACCTACCAGATTATGAGCATATAGAAGATGAAATGCTTCCTCCTCTCCCACCTCCAGCCACTCCAGGGATCGAAGAGGGAACAGGAGGTCCTCTTCCTGTACCTCCAATGAGAACAGTTAAGGGGAACAGACCCAAGCTGGATGCTTAGAGGGTAATTTGAGAACGAGGGCTTCCAGCATTAAGGGACGTGTTTGATCACGTAAAATTCAAAGGTAAAGGTCATGAGGCTGAGGACTTGAAGACGCTAATCAGACACATGGAGCCCTGGGCACATAGGCTCTTCCTTAAACTGCAATTTGAGGATTTTACTGACAGAGTTGATACCTGGGAAATAAAAAGAAAGTTCAGACCTGTTTAAAACAAATTCGACTTGATCTCCCTATTCTACATGAAGATTTTATTAGCAATAATGATGAAGAAGGGGAAAATAATGGCCATGATGTCACTGCTACCGAATTAGAACCCTTTTTGACAAATTGATCTGGAAGTGAGAAGTTTGCTTCTGAGTCAAGTAGTGGAAGCCTAACAGAAGAATAACGTCAAAGAATTGAAAGAAATAAACAACTGGCCTTGGAAAGAGGGCAGGCACAGCTACTGAGCAATAGTCCCTACAAAATGACTTGTTAGAGGACACCCCCAGGGCACAGACAGCTGAAGAGATTAATCCAGGTGAGGACCAAGAGGAGGAGTCCTCAGATGGACTTCACATGCACATTCTAGATGGTCCACTGAATGATGCTGTTGACCACACTATAAATAAAGAAGAGGCACTAAAATCAGAGAAAACACAACTGGACCAATCCTTTAAAAATGCCCAGTAGTAACTTTATGCTTCATGCAGAAATGTCACTGAGGTTGGATAGGCCTCAACTAAGAGAAAATCTATATTTGCTATCCAAGTTTGAGATTTCTATATATTAAACTTTAACAGACTCCAGTCTAAAAAAAAAATTTTTTTTTAATAATCTTATCTATGCCTAAAAAAAATCTTGGTAGGATTTTCATAGGAATTTCTTTAACCTATGTATCAATTTTGGGGTGAATGGACATCTTTACCATGTTGAGTCTTCCAATCCATGAACAATATGTCTATTAATTTAGGTCTTCTTTGATTTCTTTCATCAGTATTTTGTAATATTCAGTAAACACACCCTATATATGACTTAGGTATATATCTAATTATTTCAGTTTCTTTGGAGTTGCTGTAACTGGTATTGTGTTTTTAGTTTTCACATATTCATTGTTAGTATACAGAAATGTGATCGATTTTTTTGTACTCATCTTCAGCTCACACTTATTGGTTCTTGGAGGTTTTTATTATTATTATTATTCCTTGGGGTTTTCTACTGAGACAATGATATCATCTAAAAATAGGCACAGTGGGAGTTGGGACATTCCTTTCCAATGCCTTTTGTTTCTTTTTCTTGCGTAGTGCAGTGGCTAGAGCTTCCAGTACCACACTGAGTGTCGACGGTGAGAGGGGTCTTCACTGATGCAGCCCTCAAGGCAAGGAGTTTCCCAGTCTAAACCACTTGGCATCTCTGGTTGAAGGAGAGTTGGGCCCACAGAGGTGAAGACACATCCCTGACTGCGTGTCGTGGTGGCTGCGCCCCAGCTGCCCAGGTGCTCCTGGGAAGGGGAGGAAAGCTTCAGACTCCCAGGGGCAAAGCAGCATCCCAGCCAGGCCACTCTCTTGCTAGTGGCCCCCCAGCTACCATGGCAACCCTCAATGGGAGACAGAAATCTTAGGCCTCCACTGTTAGTGTAGCCAGGGTGCTGGGTCCACTTAGAGTTGTCAGAGGGAGTCCTCTTATATCAAGGGAAGGACAAGTCTGGGTACCAGGGCTGCTTTCTGACCCTGAGTTGTAGGTAAGGAAAACCATACCTGGGATGCCTCCTTCTGTTAGATATGGGCGGGGGGCAGGGGGGCAGGGGACAGAAGATGCTCTGCCGCTTTGCAGTCCTTCCAATCCTGGGTTCCAGACCAACTTGCCTTCCCCTTACCACCTTTCCGAGTTCCTGTTACTTCCTGTGTATTTCCCAGGGTTTACTGTCAAACTTAGCAGGGAGGAGCAGGGAGAAACAACTCTATGCCATCTTATTCAGACCAGAAGTTGTAACAAATACTTTTATATATTGTTTTAAAGTTGGAGTGAGTGAAACCCTTCTTTCAATAGAATTCCAAATAAAATAATATATGCAGGTAATTCTCCCTCCAGGAGGTAGGGCTTAACCCCTGAAGTTCCCTGGAAGGTGGACCGGGTGTAGTTAGTGACCTGCTTCCAGAGAAAAGAGTAGGGAAGGGAGAAATAGTAACTTTACAGAGGAGAAGCCTGAAAAATACCACTTTTACCAAGTGAAGAAAGTCTGCAGTTTAGTTAACAGTCAGGTACCAATGCCAGTTTCTTAGTTTTGACAAATTTATGAGGATCATGTAAGATATTATCAATGCGTAAAACTGGGTGATGGATGAGCAAGAAAGAACATGTTATCTTTGCAGCCTTTCTGTAAATCTGAAAGTATTCCAACAGAAAATTTCATTTTAAAAAGTCAAATGAAATATAATCCTATTACTAAATATGAAACATATTTCCAACAAATATTTCTCTTCACACAGTTAGACATCTTTCACTCTAAGGCAGATAAGACATTGACATTAAAGGGCTTTTGTGCAAATACTGCTGTCCAGGGAGTGTTTCACTAAGTACGTGTTGTTCCACCGCAGAAAAGTGCCGATCTGGAAGTGAATAAAAGAGTGAACTATTTGCATCTGCCTTCCAGCGGGCAGTGAGCTGGAGGTCAGATCCCTGGGGCTGAGTCTCTGGCTGAGTGGAAGTTAAGGCCCATGGGAAGAGCCAGGGTCATTCAGTCCTCCCTGGGTGAGTTTCTCTGGGCCAAGGAAGATAAGATATGGGATGCTCTGAGGAATCCTGAATGCTTCTCCCAAAACGTCCAGATAAGGGAGCCAGGACTAAGCACGCTGCCCTGCTGGATAACGTGTGTCAACCTTCAGGGACTGTGTCACCTACACAAACAAGGCAGATGTCTGGGAGTTTGTGTCCAATGACCTGACAGTCATCAGCAAATGCAATGTGATCAGTTTTCATAATCTGCTGATGAGTCATAAGTAAATCCTCAGTGAAATGACTGTACCTAACACCCTAAAGCCTTACTAGTTTCAACCTGATTCCTGGTAACACCAGTGATGATAACTGTGGACCAGACACATCCCAGATAAAGTAAGCGTGGCTACAAGTCACAGAAGTGATATGGGAGGAAGGTGCCTAGTTTGGGTGGTACGCATGCAAGCAGAATGTTTGTGGGTGTGCACATGTGCACAAGGCTGGCAGATACACATCTGTGTGAATGCACCTGTGTGTGTGAAGACTTACAACAGGCGTATGGGTGCCACGGTCCAGCAGACAGGTGATGATTGCTGAGTATGTGTTTCTATTAAGAGTGGCTCATATGTGTCTTCTAGAGAGGAGGGGAGTGAGTGGGTAAGGGTGGAACATGCCAGTACCACACAGAACTCACACGGGCAATTCCATTGGTGACCATCAGGAATAGTAATGTCTGTTGGGAGGGTGCACACCTGACATGGGAGCCTATGCTTAAGGCTTCTCCTTTGATTGAGGTCCTGCATAAATGAAACTCTACTAACATTTCCCAAGGTCTGTCCTTAGACCCAGACAGAAGGGGGCCTTACTCCAGGCATTAGCAGGCTGGGCTCATCCCAGTGGGGCGGGGCCTCTGTGGGGCTTACGAGATGTGTGTGCCCATCCAAATCTCATGCTTCCCCTTTCTAGACCATGTCCCTGGGCCCTGCAACCAGAATGTCCTGTCAAAATGACCCGGGGCCAATTTCCAGGGCCTGTCAGGGCCTTTCCTCCAAACTTGTCCCCTCTAGGCTGACTGAGCTGCCAGTGAGACCATGCTAGACCCAAGGAGAGGCTATCGGGGAGCAGTTTGCAGTGAGGAGAGGAGTTTTTGATCAGAGTTCAGACAGGAGGTGTTGTCTGCAAGCCCCCAGGCAAGGTCCTTGGAGGAGGACGAAGGGAGCTCTCCCCATACCCCACACCCCAAGTCACTGTGGGGTCCTCTGTAGCAGGACAGAACATGTTACTGTTAACAGTGTGTTTGCTCGATTATAGCTTAATTATTTAGGGTACATGAGCTTCTAATTACATCTTCTGCAGGCCCCACACGTTACGCCCAGCCTAGGCACAGCTACGTGTATGTGCGAACTCCCCTGAACCTCCCTGAGCTTCACGAGGCCCCGTCTCCAGCCCTCGGGCCTCCCGTCAGTGGGGAGACGGACTCCCCAGGCATTGCTGACCAGGGTGGGGGTAGACGTGGTTTGCTCAGACAGCTCACACGGCGGCACACACCTTGCAGTCCCCAGAAAGTGACTCATTTAGCACATCAGTCCCAACCCGCTTCACACCCCCACACACACCAGGGAAACACCCACTAAGCGCAGTGACGTCAGTCAGGAAACTCCTAGGCCAGGGTGAGCACCAACAGGTAGTTTCAGCAGACTCTGCTCGGTCACTGGTAAACCACAGCATCCTCACAGCCCCAAACTGATGCCACTCAGATCTAATTAGTGTGGGCATGACAAGCAGCGCAGGGACGAGAAGCACGTCCTGGAAAACCGCTTCAGGCCTGCTCCAGCTCACAGCCGCGCCGCCCTCTATAATAGCTTCACCCAATTACCTTGCAAACCGTCTGCCTTTTGTAAATCAGTGATGCCAGTGAAATGAATTCTGCACCCGGAAAGGAAGGGCAAGCAAATGGCAATTGCATGGGAATCATTAATTGGCTTGAGCCTTCTAGGTTAAGTGAATTATCATTATTTCCTCAGTTTGGGGAGCATTGTGAGGAGATGAGGTCAAGTGGATAGCCAACCATGATTTCACCTTCCTCCTGGCATTTGCTCATTCAAGGAAGGGAACAAAGCCCTCGTGTGCCTTTCCGGGAGGCAGAGCTGAGGCTGTGGGGTCCCTGCCCTCACAGCACCCCATCTAGTCAGTCCTGGAAAGGCACATCACGCACAGAGGGCATGTGTAGGAAACACACCGCTCTATGAACTGCTTCCATTCCTGAAATGAAATCTAACTAGTTTGTTTAAAGGCCCCTGCCTCAACTGAGGCTGTGAGCAAAGGACACCCAATGGACATTTCACAAGAATGTTTGATTTTCACAAGTTCATAGGAAGGTGGGCTCAGCAAACACCAGCCTTAGTGAGCAAGCCATAAGTTGTTAAACAAACAATTAGCCTTTACTTCTGGAGAGTAAATGGAGAAAGTAAAGAATATTTGCTCTTATTCATAGAGTCAACAAGTTCACAAGTCCTAACATTCAGACTGCAGACAGAAGAACAGTCTGAGGCAGTGGTCCCCAAACTTCAGGGTCACCTGAAGCCCTTACTGAGACACAGACAGCTGGGCATTATTCCTGGAGTTTCTGCTTCAGGGGATCTGGGTGGAATTTGAGAACCTGTATTTCAAAGAAGTTCTCTGGTGATCAGATGCTGTTGGTCTGGACCACACTTTTAAGCCACTACTTAAGGAAAGGGTTTTCTTACTGTAAGGTTGAAGGCACTGGGGGGAGGGGTGAGCACATGGGACACTGATGACGCGCCAAAGTCCCCGGCTGCTGCCCCCTCCCAACCCAAAAAATGTGCCTTAGGCTAGCCAATCCTCACACCGCTGTAAATCTAAGCTCTGCCTCCCCCTACCTTCTTTAAAAAACTCGCTGCCTGCCCTGCTGAATGTGACTTCCCCAGCCTGTGATAGCCAGACAGGGGAATATCACCCAGAAATGGCGCTCAAATAAACTGCCTGGCCCTTTGTTGCCTCTCGTCGCCTGCTTATTTCGGCTAGAATTTATCTTACACTTACTACTTCCAATTTCCTATGGCAACTCAAATTTATTTAAAAGGTAGTACAGCCTCGTGGTTGAGATTGGACATTGGGGTCAGGTAGATCTAGGTTTAAAATGACATTCCATCACCTGCTAGCTGTGTGATCCTGGACAAATTATGTTCACCTCTTGAAAGCCAGTTTTCTTCTCTATAAGTTAAAAACAATACCTCTTAGGGCTATACAGAGGATCGTAATGAGACAATGTATGTAAATCCAACCTACTACATATTAAACTAATTAAGCTAGATAACTAATTGTTCTTACTCTTAATAATGCTAATAAAATGTTAACAAATTATTTTCCATACTTTGTCTCCAGAGAGACAAACATTATCTTTACTAAGAGTTTAAATTTGTACCTAAGCAGTCCTTGAAACTTACTACATGTTCCTTTAAGGCAAACAGGCTTCTAAAATCTTGTTCACAACATGAAATTATTTAGAAAACCCTACACTACACAAAAACTTTTGTAAATCAGTGCAAAACCTCCTATTATGTATAAAAGAAAATTCAAGACCAATTTTATTCATCAATGTCAATGCAAAAAAAAATTAGCATACAGAATCAAGAAGCACCATAAAAGAACATATCATGTTTAAATGGAATTTATACAAAGGAATGTAGAGTACTCAAAATGAGTAAATCCATCAAACTGCAATATAGTTCACCATATTAATAGATCTCAAGAGTAAAATCATATAACCATACCATAGACATTGAAAAAAGTATGGGCCAAAATTCAACCACCATTCTTAGAAACAGTAACAAAATCACTCAATCAAACAGGGAGAAATATAAACTTATTTGATATGATGAAATATATTTATCTCAACCCCAAAGCTAGGACCATGCTTAATGAAGCACCACTAGAATACAAGCCAATAAGAATGAAGCCCTAGATACAACCAAGGCCAGGGTGCCCACTATTTACCACTGTTATTTCACATCATAGGAGGGGCAACAGGGAAGGCCTGAAGAAGTATAAAAGTTGGAAAGGAGTAGATCAAACTAGGACTATTTAAAGACCACTTGATTTTATTTTGGGGAAATCCCGCCAGAGTCATCCCCCACCCCAAACAAAGACATCTAGAAACTACCACAAACCAAAAGACAAGTCAGCAAGTTAGCAAGATACAAAATTAACTTGCAGACATTCATAGCTTCCTCATATACAAACCTCTACCAATTAGGAAAGCTACTCTGAGGAAACAATTCCATTTATTATCACACACATGAAATAAAACACCAAGGAATTGATTGATTAAATATGCACAAACCTGTTAGAAAACTCTAAAATCCTTCTAAAGGACACAAGAAAACCTGCACAATTAGGAAGATATATAGCATCCCTGATAGGAAGACAAACTCATAGAGATGTCTACTTTTTCTTAACACAATTTGTAAATGTAATGCTGTCCTAATGAAAACATTGCTTTTAGTTTGGGAAGCACACAAGTTTATCCTTAAGTGTATTCAGAGAAATAACATATAAGGCTATGAAGAAAAGAAAAAAAGAAGTGAAAAAGCAGAGTAATGAAGAAGGGAGTTGAACATATTATAAAGCCTCAATATTAAAACAGTGTGGCACTGGTGATGGAATATGACTACAAAGAGAGACAAATGGATCAGAGCACAAAGTCCAGAAATCAATCAAAATGCAGACCCAGTGTAAAGGTGGGCATCTCTTATCAGGGGGGAAAAATGTATATTCAACTAGTGATGTAAGGACAACAGAATAGCAACTGAAAAAAGTTGCTTCTATGTCTTAAAGCATATGCAAAAATAAATCCCATGATTGGAGAACAAAATGGGAACATACTTCATTAACCTTGAAGTAGAAAAGGCCTTTTGAGTCATGCCAAAAAGTGGAGAAGCCACAAAAGCCGAAGTTAATTAATACAAAAACACGTAAAAATGAAACTTGTTTGGTAATATACCACAGGCAAAGTCAAAAGGCAAACACCACCACTGGAAGTCTCTTGTTTATATTCAAATTATAAGCAAAGGGCTAATCTCTCTACAAAGAGCTCCTAGAAATAAACAAGTAAAAAACCAAGGACCTAGTAGAAAAGTGGGCAAAGGATTTTAATAGACATATGTATTGGCAAGGCTGTTAGAAAAACAGTTATTCCCAAATACTTACCATCATTTGCGGGGTGGGGAATAATTTGACAAAAGTCATCAAAATTATAAATGCATATATCTTCTGATCCAGTAATTCCTGTTTTGGGAGTGCAGCATGCTGAAAAATGTGTCTGTGATGTGTGAAATAACATGGATGCAATGTTATAAATTGCAGCACTGCTTATGATAGCAAAATACTGGAAATAACCCAAATGTCCATCATTAGGGGATGGGTTAAATAAAGTATAGTACATTTCTACACTGGAATACCACCCAGGCCCAGAAGAAGAGAGGAAGGACAGTGATCTCTACACACAGATACAGAAGACCTCCAAGATACACTGATACTTGCAAAAAAAAACCAGTACAGAACAATGCCTATAATATGCTATCTTTAAATAAAGCAGAAAAAGAATACACATGCTAATAAATGCTTTAAAATATCTCTGGAAAGATATATAAGAACTAATAACAGTGGTTACTCGGTGAGAACACTGGGCACAAAGAGACTTTACTGTATCCTTTCCTATTTATTTTTATTTCTGAACCATCTGAAAGCATCCTCTACTTAAAAATGATATTAAAAAAATAAGAAATAAAAAGGGATGTGACCATCTTTTGCAGGATAATGTTTTAGAAATTGTTATCCAAATATACCCTGGGGGGTACCTCATCTCACAGCAGAGCCTGGGACTTCCCCTTGGCTCTCTTGAGCTTGGGCTCCCTTTTTCCCGACAGCTAGCACCTGGGGGAAAGCACGTTGTGGTCTTAGGATACCATGTAACTGGGAGCGATTTTAAATTTCTCAAAATTAAAATGAAGCTCCCCAAAATGTCAAAGGCAGGCAAATGTTTTATATTTTAAATTCAACACTACAGCCTTTCTATTCTCTCGTGTGTTCAGTCTCACTTTCCTAGGGCCAAAGACACCATCAAGAAGGTGATTTTCCAAAGTTGATAGGAAAAAATGGTTAGTACCTAAACATGGACTGTCGCATTCATACGTGGGTCCGACCAGGACAAACTGGATGGCAGCCTCTGAGATAAAGGAAGACTTAATCCTGAAGAAAACTTCTTATCTCCTCTCTGTGTTACCAAAAGCTAACCTGCATAAGGAATGCTTCTGTCCAAATCTACTATTCTATTTTTATAGGAATTCTGCCGGAATATGCCATCATTTTATGCACTGATGATGCTGCTGATTCAATTTTCTGCTTGCATAAATATCGCTAAGTTCCTTGTTATGAATGAACAGGACTGGCCTCAGGTATGAGCCCTCCAGTTCTAATCACTGCAGCCACCGGAACTAATGATTCTGTAATGGCTCGAAGCTGATAAACCAGCGGCCAGCCTCACCCACCACACTGCTCTGTGGGCTTGCATCACGGGCACTGGCAAGGAGAGGCAGACTCGATGGGCAACGGCAGGGATGAAAGGATTATCTAGTGGGATAAAGGCAATCGTGATGAAGCCATTTCTAATAAGATGGCAAAACATTCTTTCCAAACAGGGGCAGCGATCTCAGTAAACATTCCAGAGAAGGGAGTCGAAGCTTATGGTAGTATTGATGAAAGATGTGACTCTAATAAAAATGCAGTGAGTATAAAAAATGTCAGAGATGGTTTCATTTCATGTCTAATAAAGTAAGGCACATAAAAATAACATGTTGGCTGTAAAAAGACTATATTGCATTCCATACAGGTACACAAAAGCACAAAGTGAGGGAATTGGAGACTGCAAGCCGCACAGGGATCCACGGAAAATGGACCCCAAGTTCAGTGCATACACGCAGTTCAGAGTTGAGCTGGGGCCGGGACAGACCACACTGGGAAACGCACTGTCCTTCAGGTGCCTGTGAGCCTGGGAAGCTTCCCTATGGGATTTATAAATGAAGGACTTCTGGAAGAAAGACACATAACAGAATTTGGGGGCAAAAAAATTTTTTTTCAGGTGTTTGAAAGGAATCAGCATAAAAGAGAGCTGATTTCCAGGTGTCTTCTCAAAGCCATGGCACCAAAATAGAAAAAAAAAGATTTCTGACAGAACTGAAAAATGGGGTGAGCATTCTTAAGTTCAAAACCAGAAGAATTTCAAGTCTATGGGTCTTTGTTTTGGGGTGTCCTCTCAGAAAATGACTCCCACTTGGACCCTGGTGGTCAAGGTTTTGCTCCCCCCTCCATGGGAAGGCACTCACACCCAGAGGAAAGGGATCAGGGCTGCCGACCCTGCATTGATGACTGCGAATCACTCCACTGGGCGAGGCTCTGTGACTGCCGGCACCCGGGCAGCCTCGCCATCACCAAAGGCTCTCCCATGCCAGCACCCATCACCTAGGCAGTGCCCCCCAACATGAGAACTAAGTTCTTTCAAAGATCCTTGACAAATCATTTTTTAAATACTTATTTTACAACTTAGCAATGTCTAGAACAAAGTTTACCTGCATTGAATGAGAAAAAATAGCCCACAAAAATGGATAAAATTTTTTAAGATATGATTTCAAACTCTGAGTAATACAAAATAATACCCTATGAATTCAATTGAAAAGATAATCACTCTCTCTCTCACCCCACTAAAACCTGAAGAGATCTTAGTGAATATGACCAGGTATCCCTCTAGAGCCAGAAAAGAAACATTATTGGCACTAAGCTGCCAGGTGGGAGCTAACATAATTAATTGTAAACACATCGTGTTTCTTTAGGACTCTCCTTGATGCTAGTATTAAAAAAAAATCAATGATCTTTTCAACTTAATAGCCAACCTGAAAAGCAATTTTAGAAAAATAATTGGTTTTAGAAATGAATAAAAAAAAGCAACACACGGGTGTAAGCATATCTTTCCATTACTTTCTGGAGCTTTACAAGGCCATTCTCAAGACTCATAGCATTTATAGGAAATAATTATACTCCAAATGATTATTACACCAACTGTGGCTCTAATCAATAGTTAAGGACATACACAGAGGTGGGAATTAATTACACATTCAATATTGCTCCTTAAAAATGAAAGCAAAATTTTGGGTAATCGAAGCATCAAGAACTTGGGGGAGAAAGCTGGAGTCAGTCTGAAGGTGCCCGGGTACAGGGGGTTCATGTTCTGTGACATCAACCACCTGGGGCTTCTGGGGTCACCTGGCCCAACCTTGAAGTCTCTGAAGCAGGAGTTCTCTCTCAGTGGCATGTGTAAAAATGTCTTCTAAGGAGATTCAATGACCCCAAGATACCCTTCAAGAATGCATGACCAAGAAAAGAAAAGAAACAACTCTGAAAAAGCAAAGTGACTGTGGCTGGTGGGGAGTTGGTGGGGGGTGGGGGAGACTGCGAAGGATGAAGGGGCATTTATTTATCAGGTCAGAGAAGAAGCCCGGGGAAGGGCGAGCAGGGCAATAGAGGCTGAGCCTGGCGAGGCCAGGAACAAGGCTGACAGCAGGCAGCGCAGCATGGAAAGGACAGGCTGCCGTGAGGGAAGCTGAGGGTGCCAGTGGGTGCCAGGCCGTGGCCTGGCGTGTGGCCAGCCCAGTTCTCACACTGAGGCCCGGTGGGGGGCTCCTGGAGGCCCGCAGCCAGCAGCACACACACCTGGGTTAGACTGACCCTTGGTTCAGGTGTTCCAGCCACACAGACATTTTGGTTCAGCCCTGGTGAGGACCCAGCCAGCCTGTGGCTGAGGAATTCATACAAATCATGTATTTTTTTTTTTTTTTGCCATCTCCCTTTTGCTTAGTTATCCATAACAAACACTGCAGAAAACATAACAGAAATACCCCTTCTAGACCCCAGCTACTCAGCCCATCAACAGCATAGATGGTCACAAGGCACTTGAAAAAACAAACAAACAAAAAGAACATTTCTTTACTAGACAAAAGGCCTTGTCTTTAACTTTTATCTATTTTCGTACACATTACTTGGAGGCGAAAAATTAGCTACCAGGCAAAGTTCTACTACGTTAAAAATTAAATTTACTCTTTTGCATTTTCATTCAGAGGTAAGAACATATCAAAAAGTATAAGTTTTCTGAGCTCTTTTCACTCTTAAATACCTGTAGCATCTTAATCTGTGTATTCTACTACTTAGCTGCTGGTAAAGTCTGAAATTAGTCTCTATTTACAGGTAATTGTCTAATTCATTCATTAATTCAGTCAACATTTGCTGAGTGCCCTTCGGTGCTAGGGCTCCAGGCATAAATGACATAACTTGATGTCCTTGGAACTCACAGCCTAGTAGAAAAGCCTGTTTCCATAATCTGTGAAGCAGAAGGCAGAAGTAACACCTATTTCTATGGGCTCACTCATAACTGCTGATTAACTGGAGTATAGGATACTTACAAAATTTTGAGACAAGTAAAATAGATAGAAAACAGCATGCTTGCTAGTCAAGGATAGGAGTTTTAGAGTCAGCAGTGGGGTCAAGGTCCAACCCAAACATTTACTTGCACTGTGACTCTGGGCCTCTCTGAACCTCGTTTCCTCATCTGAACAGAGAGATGAATTCCAGCCTTCTAGGGTCATTATGTATTTTCAAGGAGATAATTTATATGAAGGGCTAAATACAAAGACTTGAACAGAGTCAGTACTCAAAAAAAGCAGGCATCGATTGAGATATGTAAGATATAACTCTTTACTTAGGATTTGAGAAAAATTCACAGAGATTAACTACAATTTTCACAAACCACTGTTGCTTATCCATCAGAGAATCACAGCCAGGCAGGCCCAAAGCACAGTCCATATGTTCTTAAAGAAAAGGCAACTGTTCTTTAAATAAACATCAAAGATCATTAATGAGATCTGGAGCCCAAACCTCACCATCAGCATGTACTAATTCTCTATTAACTCTTTTGAGGATGAAACAACCTACTTCCTAACCAAATAACAGGAGCCAGGAAGTAGTCTATTTTCTCACATGTAATGCCAGGTCTTTGTGGACATTCTTGGCTCAAATAACTTGTTTGAAATTTCATGTAAGAAAAACATTATGGGAAAGGAGGGGCGGAAGATGGCGGCGTGAGTAGAGCAGCGGAAATCTCCCAAAACCACATATATCTATGAAAATATAACAAAGACAACCCTTCCTAGAATAAAGACCAGAGGACACAGGACAATATCCAGACCACATCCGCACCTGAGAGAACCCAGCGCCTCGCGAAGGGGGTAAGATACAAGCCCCGGCCCCGCGGGAGCCAAGCGCCCCTCCCCCCAGCTCCCGGCGGGAGAAGAATAGGCAGAGCGGGAGGGAGACGGAGCCCAGGGCTGCCGAACACCCAGCCCCCGCCATCCGGGCCAGAGTGCAGGGCCCTCGATACTGGGAAAACAGGGCAGCAAGAACAGTGAGCAGGCACTGGAGGCTGGGCGACAGAGGACATAAGAAAAGCACGCGACCATTTTTTTTTGCTTTTTTGCTGTTTTGTTTTGGCGAGCGCTTTTTGGAAGTCTTAAAGGGATAGGGACCCCAATACTAGGGAAACAGGGCAGCAAGACCGGTGAGCAGAGGCCTGAGGCTGGCACCGGAGAATAAAGAAAAACAAGCGACCACCTTTTTTTTAAAAAAAAAAATTTTTTTCTTTTTTTTTAATTTAAAAAATTTTTTTTTCCTTTTTTTTTTTTTTTGGTGGGCGTTGTTTTGTTTTGGCGGGTGCTTTTTGGAAGTCTTAAAGGGGCAGGGCGGGTAACTTAATCCAGAGGTAGGGAATCCGGGATCTCTGGGCACCCTAACCCCTGGGCTGCAGGGAGCAGGGAGGCCCCTTACGGAGATAAATAGCCTCCCAGCCACTCCTGCTCCAACGCGACTCCACCATTTTGGAGTAGCTGCCCGAGCCAGGCCACGCCCACAGCAACAGCGGAGATTAACTCCATAGCAGCCGGGCAGGAAGCAGAAACCCTGTCTGCGCGCAGCTGCCCAGCACAAGCCACTAGAGGCCGCTGTTCTCCCAGGAGAGGAGGGCCACAAACCAACAAGAAGGGAAGTTCTTCCAGCCGTCACTCGTCCCAGCTCTGCATACTATTCCTATCACCATGAAAAGGCAAAGCTACAGGCAGACAAAGATCACAGACACAACACCAGAGAAGGAGACAGACCTAACCAGTCTCCCTGAAAAAGAATTCAAAATAAGAATCATAAACATGCTGACAGAGATGCAGAGAAATACGCAAGAGAAATGGGATGAAGTCCGGAGGGAGATCACAGATGCCAGAAAGGAGATCGCAGAAATGAAACAAACTCTGGAAGGGTTTATAAGCAGAATGGATAGAATGCAAGAGGCCATTGATGGAATTGAAATCAGAGAACAGGAACGCATAGAAGCTGACATAGAGAGAGACAAAAGGATCTCCAGGAATGAAACAATATTAAGAGAACTGTGTGACCAATCCAAAAGGAACAATATCCGTATTATAGGGGTCCCAGAAGAAGAAGAGAGAGGAAAAGAGATGGAAAGTATCTTAGAAGAAATAATTGCTGAAAACTTCCCCACACTGGGGGAGGAAGTAATCGAACAGACCACGGAAATACACAGAACCCCCAACAGAAAGGATCCAAGAAGGGCAACACCAAGACACATAATAATTAAAATGGCAAAGATCAAGGACAAGGAAAGAGTGTTAAAGGCAGCTAGAGAGAAAAAGGTCACCTATAAAGGGAAACCCATCAGGCTAACGTCAGATTTCTCAACAGAAACCCTACAGGCCAGAAGAGAATGGCATGATATATTTAATACAATGAAACAGAAGGGCCTTGAACCAAGCATACTGTATCCAGCACGACTATCATTCAAATATGACAGTGGGATTAAACAATTCCCAGACAAACAAAAGCTGAGTGAATTTGCTTTCCACAAACCACCTCTACAGAACATCTTACAGGGACTGCTCTAGATGGGAGCACTCCTAGAAAGAGCACAGCACAAAACACCCAACATATGAAGAATCGAGGAGGAGGAACAAGAAGGGAGAGAAGAAAAGAATCTCCAGACAGTGTATATAACAGCTCAATAAGTGAGCTAAGTTAGGCAGTAAGATACTAAAGAGGCTAACCTTGAACCTTTGGTAACCACGAATTTAAAGCCTGCAATGGCAATAAGTACATATCTTTCAATAGTCACCCTAAATGTTAATGGGTTGAATGCACCAATCAAAAGACACAGAGTAACAGAATGGATAAAAAAGCAAGACCCATCTATATGCTGCTTACAAGAAACTCACTTCAAACCCAAAGACATATACAGACTAAAAGTCAAGGGATGGAAAAACATATTTCAAGCAAACAACAGTGAGAAGAAAGCAGGGGTTGCAGTACTAATATCAGACAAAATAGACTTCAAAACAAAGAAAGCAACAAGAGATAAAGAAGGACACTACATAATGATAAAGGGCTCAGTCCAACAAGAGGATATAACCATTCTAAATATATATGCACCCAACACAGGAGCACCAGCATATGTGAAACAAATACTAACAGAACTAAAGGGGGATATAGACTGCAATGCATTCATTCTAGGAGACTTCAACACACCACTCACCCCAAAGGATAGATCCACTGGGCAGAAAATAAGTAAGGACATGGAAGCACTGAACAACACAGTAGAGCAGATGGACCTAATAGACATCTATAGAACTCTACATCCAAAAGCAACAGGATACACGTTCTTCTCAAGTGCACATGGAACATTCTCCAGAATACACCACATTCTAGGCCACAAAAAGAGCCTCAGAAAATTCCAAAAGATTGAAATCCTACCAACCAACTTATCAGACCACAAAGGCATAAAACTAGAAATAAACTGTACAAAGAAAGCAAAGAGGCTCACAAACACATGGAGGCTTAACAACACGCTCCTAAATAATCAATGGATCAATGACCAAATCAAAATGGAGATCCAGCAATATATGGAAACAAATGACAACAACAACACTAAGCCCCAACTTCTGTGGGACACAGCAAAAGCAGTCTTAAGAGGAAAGTATATAGCAATCCAAGCATATTTAAAAAAGGAAGAGCAATCCCAAATGAATGGTCTAATGTCACAATTATCGAAATTGGAAAAAGAAGAACAGATGAGGCCTAAGGTCAGCAGAAGGAGGGACATAATAAAGATCAGAGAAGAAATAAATAAAATTGAGAAGAATAAAACAATAGCAAAAATCAATGAAACCAAGAGCTGGTTCTTCGAGAAAATAAACAAAATAGATAAGCCTCTAGCCAGACTTATTAAGAAGAAAAGAGAGTCAACACAAATCAACAGTATCCGAAACGAGAAAGGAAAAATCACGACGGACCCCACGGAAATGCAAAGAATTATTGGAGAATACTATGAAAACCTATATGCTAACAAGCTGGGAAACCTAAGAGAAATGGACAACTTCCTAGAAAAATATAACCTTCCAAGATTGACCCAGGAAGAAACAGAAAATCTAAACAGACCAATTACCAGCAACAAAATTGAAGCGGTAATCAAAAAACTACCAAAGAACAAAACCCCTGGGCCAGATGGATTTACCTCGGAATTTTATCAGACATACAGGGAAGACATAATACCCATTCTCCTTAAAGTTTTCCAAAAAATAGAGGAGGAGGGGATACTCCCAAACTCATTCTATGAAGCTAACATCACCCTAATACCAAAACCAGGCAAAGACCCCACCAAAAAAGAAAACTACAGACCAATATCCCTGATGAAAGTAGATGCAAAAATACTCAACAAAATATTAGCAAACCGAATTCAAAAATACATCAAAAGGATCATACACCATGACCAAGTGGGATTCATTCCAGGGATGCAAGGATGGTACAACATTCGAAAGTCCATCAACATCATCCACCACATCAACAAAAAGAAAGACAAAAACCACATGATCATCTCAATAGATGCTGAAAAAGCATTTGACAAAGTTCAACATCCATTCATGTTAAAAACTCTCAGCAAAATGGGAATAGAGGGCAAGTACCTCAACATAATAAAGGCCATCTATGATAAACCCACAGCCAACATTATATTGAACAGCGAGAAGCTGAAAGCATTTCCTCTGAGATCGGGAACTAGACAGGGATGCCCACTCTCTCCACTGTTATTTAACATAGTACTGGAGGTCCTAGCCACGGCAATCAGACAAAATAAAGAAATACAAGGAATCCAGATTGGTAAAGAAGAAGTTAAACTGTCACTATTTGCAGATGACATGATACTGTACATAAAAAACCCTAAAGACTCCACCCCAAAACTACTAGAACTGATATCGGAATACAGCAAAGTTGCAGGATACAAAATCAACACACAGAAATCTGTGGCTTTCCTATATACTAACAATGAACCAACAGAAAGAGAAATCAGGAAAACAACTCCATTCACAATTGCATCCAAAAAAATAAAATACCTAGGAATAAACCTAACCAAAGAAGTGAAAGACTTATACTCTGAAAACTACAAGTCACTCTTAAGAGAAATTAAAGGGGACACTAACAGATGGAAACTCATCCCATGCTCGTGGCTAGGAAGAATTAATATCGTCAAAATGGCCATCCTGCCCAAAGCAATATACAGATTTGATGCAATCCCTATGAAACTACCAGCAACATTCTTCAATGAACTGGAACAAATAATTCAAAAATTCATATGGAAACACCAAAGACCCCGAATAGCGAAAGCAATCCTGAGAAAGAAGAATAAAGTAGGGGGGATCTCACTCCCCAACTTCAAGCTCTACTATAAAGCCATAGTAATCAAGACAATTTGGTACTGGCACAAGAGCAGAGCCACAGACCAATGGAACAGACTAGAGAATCCAGACATTAACCCAGACATATATGGTCAATTAATATTTGATAAAGGAGCCATGGACATACAATGGCGAAATGACAGTCTCTTCAACAGGTGGTGCTGGCAAAACTGGACAGCTACATGTAGGAGAATGAAACTGGACCATTGTCTAACCCCATATACAAAAGTAAACTCAAAATGGATCAAAGACCTGAATGTAAGCCATGAAACCATTAAACTCTTGGAAGAAAACATAGGCAAAAACCTCTTAGACATAAACATGAGTGACCGCTTCTTGAACATATCTCCCCGGGCAAGGAAAACAACAGCAAAAATGAGTAAGTGGGACTATATTAAGCTGAAAAGCTTCTGTACAGCAAAAGGCACCATCAATAGAACAAGAAGGATCCCTACAGTATGGGAGAATATATTTGAAAATGACACATCCGATAAAGGCTTGACGTCCAGAATATATAAGGAGCTCTCACGCCTCAACAAACAAAAAACAAATAACCCAATTGAAAAATGGGCAGAGGAACTGAACAGACAGTTCTCCAAAAAAGAAATACAGATGGCCAACAGACACATGAAAAGATGCTCCACATCGCTAATTATCAGAGAAATGCAAATTAAAACTACAATGAGGTATCACCTCACACCAGTAAGGATGGCTGCCATCCAAAAGACAAACAACAACAAATGTTGGCGAGGCTGTGGAGAAAGGGGAACCCTCCTACACTGCTGGTGGGAATGTAAGTTAGTTCAACCATTGTGGAAAGCAGTATGGAGGTACATCAAAATGCTCAAAACAGACTTACCATTTGACCCAGGAATTGCACTCCTAGGAATTTACCCTAAGAACGCAGCAATCAAGTTTGAGAAAGACAGATGCACCCCTATGTTTATTGCAGCACTATTTACAATAGCCAAGAATTGGAAGCAACCTAAATGTCCATCAATAGATGAATGGATAAAGAAGATGTGGTACATATACACAATGGAATACTACTCAGCCATAAGAAAAGGGCAAATCCAATCATTTGCAGCAACATGGATGGAGCTGGAGGGTATTATGCTCAGTGAAACAAGCCAAGCGGAGAAAGAGAAATACCAAATGATTTCACTTATCTGTGGAATATAAGAACAAAGGAAAAACTGAAGGAACAAAACAGCAGCAGAATCACAGAACTCAAGAATGGACTAACAGGTACCAAAGGGAAAGGGACTGGGGAGGATGGGTGGGTAGGGAGAGATAAGGGGGGGAGAAGTAAGGGGGTATTAAGATTAACAAGCATGGGGGGGTAGGAGAAAAGGGAGGGCTGTACAACACAGAGAAGGCAAGTAGTGATTCTACAACATTTTGCTATGCTGATGGACAGTGACTGTAAAGGGGTTTATAGGGGAGACCTGGTATAGGGGAGAGCCTAGTAAACATAATATTCGTCATGTAAGTGTAGATTAGTGATACCAAAAGAAAGCAAAAAAAAAAAAAAAAAAAGGGCAGTTCCTGTGTGGTAACCTCCAATGAGTTCTACACAAGGGTATAAAGGGCATATAAAAGTGTGGGCAAGGGGTCTGTTTGTGTTTATACAGAGGATCAAGGCCTAATTGGGCTACCCCGAAAATGAACTAAGATACGATATGAAAAAGAACTTCCAACATCTGCACTCTCTGGAAGACTCATGCCAGAAGATGATCATCAAAAAACCCCAACAAAGATCCACACGCTGCTACAGCTGTAGATGCACTCATCCCACCAGCTCCTGGACTTGCCATGGGAATGAAGGAGATATCTAAGCTGGCCTGTGCATACAGTAAAACAACAAATTTGACTGGATCTGTACTGTTGGAACTCAACCAAGAATTTGGAGAAGTGCAAATTGTAGCGCTCCAATGTCTTACAACTACAGACTATTTACTGTTAAAAGAACATAAGGGATGTGAACATTCCCCAGGAATGGGTTGTTTTAATTTGTCTGATTTCTCTCAGACTGTTCAAGTTCAGTTGGACATTATCCACCATATCATAGATAAGTTTTCACAAATGCCTAAGGTGCCTAACTGGTTTTCTTGGTTTCACTGCAGATGGCTGGTAATTACAGATATGCTTTGGTTATGTAACTATACTCCTATTATGTTAATGTGTGTGCGCAATTTAAGTAGTAGCTTACAACCTATATATGCTGAAGTTACTCTACAAGAAGATATGTCAAAGAAATAATCAATCTTCCCATGTTTTCTTCCGCCTGCTACTTCTATAGCTTTTCTTCTTCCTTCCTAACTACAACCCTTAAATAGAATTCGTGCCTCATATCAAATTTACCGAGTATCATAATTCTTCCAAGTGGTAAAGATACCTCAAGACAAATGCTGGGCATAGAAGCCACAGGGCATAAATATGCAAAGAAGTAAAAAGCTAACCTTTTCAAACAATAAGGCTTCCCTCTCACTTACCAACTTCACATTTCCCTGTATGGCCCCGGAAGATGACTGGTTAGCCAGAGACGGGTAAGATTCCTCAAGGGAGGAACAACCTAAGATAGGCACAGTCGCAGGGGGGCCATCAGGTGAGAAATTGGGGATCAACAGAGGTGAGGCTTAGAACCTCACCCCCCCTGTTCTGAGAGAAATCTTCTGCATACGTGGATGTTTTATTGCCCTTGTCTAGCTTGGATTGACACATAGTCTACAGGCACACACCTGATCATCTACATTTGCTCTCTTACAACACTAAACTATGTTTTCTACCTTTATCTTGTATCTACCTACCACTTCAGCATTTTATTAAAAATAATAATAATAAAGAGAGAAATGTGGTATCCACATATAAATCAAGTATAAAAACCAAATGAGTATTCATATTTGAACTGACTGTTTAGAGTTCATAATGCATGAGCAAAACCGAAAGTTTCTGTGATGACTGCCCTTGTACTGTTCACTATGTAACTTATTAATTATGTAAGAATTTGTTCTACATGTAAGAACTTGTTTGTTATGCCTCAGAAGATTGGAGACTGACGAAAATTAGGCTTGGGGTGGATTAATGATTGTGCATTGAGCATTGACTCCCCTATACAAAATTTTATTGTCGTTAACAACCATTTGATCAATAAATATGAGAGATGCCCTCACAAAAAAAAAAAAAAAAGAAAGAAAAACATTATGGCATCAAAAATACACATCTCCCTTAATGAAGTGATCATTTCTAGGAACTTACCCTATAGAAATATCTATAAAAGCATGACAGATTTTGCTGACAGCTATACCCAATGAGCCATTTTTGGTAATAACTTAAAAAAAAAAAACTGGAAACAACTTAAACCCAAAAGTGGGAGCATGGTTAAATAAATAGCAGTACTTGAGAAGTTCATATATACAGTTGACTACTAGGCACCCACTAAAAATAAAGTATTGATGGACAGGTTGATAAGGAGAGCTCTCTAAGATGTATTACATGAAAAAGCAGATATGCAGGTAAAAACAAATATGTGTACACATTGCTGTGGTCACACAGTCAACTTCTAGAAGGATGCCCAAGAAGCTGTTAGCAGTGGCTATTATCAGAAAGAAGAATTATGGAATAAAAAGGAACAAAGGAGTGGATAGAATTTACTTTTCATTTTATACACTTCCGAATTTTTATAACGTGCCTGTTTGTTTCACTTAAAAAGAACTACATTTTCAAGCTGTCAATGCAAAGGTCAAAATGCCTCCCCAAATTATAATTAACATTGAGCTACAAAGAAACAAGTTCAGAGGAAATTAAAATTAGACTTTCCTTGAAAAACTTGACAAACTTCGTGATTGAGGCTAACGGTGCTTTTAGTACAGAGTTTTTGGAGGGTTTTGTTTTTTGAGAATAATAAGTTGCCAATCAGCTGCCTGTCCTTATGACACACAGCAGGATACACTGGGTATTAAAACCTGGTTGTGGAGACACACCTGGGTTTGAACCCTGACTCCAGGAGACTCTAAACCAGGGACCAGAACCTAGAGCCCAGAGGCCAAATTCTGGGCCAACTCTGGCCCACCATTGGTTTCAGGATGGCCCATGAGCTAAGGATAGTTTTTATATTAAATGGTTAAAAAATGAAAACTCATAGTATTTCATGACACGTGAAATTTTTATGAAATTCAAATGTCAGTGCCCATAAATAAAATTTTATTGGAACACAGCCATGCCCACTCATTTGCAAACTGCCTGTGATGCTTCTACACTATAAGGCACAACTGGGTTGTAAGAAAAGAGATCGTATGGATCCTAAAGCCTAGAATATTTACTATCTGACACCACAGAATAAGTTTGCTGGCCCTTGTCCTATACGACTTAACTGAACCTCAGTTTCCTTAACTGGAAAATACATACAGAAAGAGCTGGAATTTCATAAGGCAGGTTGTGAAGACTGACTGTAATACATGTAATAACATGCAAATAGCAAAAGCACTGTTTAAAAATACTGCTTTTTGCATTTTAACACTGAAATCACAATGACATGTCAGCGTCTGGGGTTCTGTTTTCGTTTCTTAGTGGTGCATAACACTATAGTGTTTGGCTGATGGCGTCTGAGACTAGATGAAAGTCTGAGCCCCCCCCACAGTCAGTTGCCTAATACTTGGGGCTATCACTGTGGTTACCATTCCCTCTGCCTGTAGGTCTGCACGCTCTGGTCCTACTCAGGCTGTGGGCACCTGCCCCGGGTAATGACACCCCTCTTGCTCGGCATCCCTCTCCGCAGTTCTTTTGCACGGTCCATGCACAGCCCTGAGGTCAGTTTTGTGGCACAGCCCTCCTGGCTGCTGCCTCAGCCAAACCCTCCCCTTTCCCAGCCAGCAGGGACTGCTTGTCACCACATGCAGAGCCTTGGGAAGTTGAATCTCACAGAGAGGTCTTCAGGAAGACCTGTGGAATGACCTTGACATTCAGGAACGGGCTGGGCTGCTCCACAGGGAAAGGGGGAACACCAAAGCAGCCTCAAAGGCCATCGTGAGAGGAAAATGACAGGGACTTACACCGACCCCTGGAGGTCAGGGCGCACGCACGGCCCCACTTGCTTTCCTGGGTATTGCTGTGCAAACCGCACTCACCTACATTAGCTCAGCGATTGTACCAACACCTCTGCAGGTTAGCTATCCCCACCCCCATTCTACAGACAATGAAACTGAGGCCCAGAGGCGCCATGTGGCCCTTCCAAGGCCCCAGCCTCATGGTCAGACAAGGCCAGGGGCCTGTGGGCCCGTCCTGACTGGCCAGTCCCTAGCCCGATAGTTTTTGGCAAGTGATTTCTCCTCAATGGACTCCTTTTCCCCTCTGTGAAGTGAGAAAACCAAGTAGGATGGCTCTCAGGAACCCTCCCTGCAGAGCGACAAGGCTGATACTGGGGCACAGCAACCCCCCCTCCCTCAGCCCACTGTGATGGCCTGCAGCTCCTAGAGGGCCCCCCAAGCAATGAACGCATGGAGACTGCATGAGGGGACGTCATCAGAAGGATGCATTGGGTTGGCTTTTGGGTGCCTGCATGACCCTTGATTCCAGGCAGTAAATAAGCTTGCACATCTTAAAAGAGATGATGGGGGAAATGCAGGCATCACCGACCCTCCCAGAAGAACGCTTAATGCCCTTCAGGTGGTGCTAAGGCCCACCCTCCCGCCCTGCACCTCCTCAGGACGTTTCAGTCCCCAAAACCCAACTAGCATCGTCTCTCTGTCTCTGTCTTTCTTTAGAAAGCTTTGTCTGGGGAGAAGGCTGATACATGATTTGACTTTTGCTGTTTCTCTTGGGCACTGAAATTATGCGGCTTTAGAGCAGGTGCTCCTATGCCCGGTGCTCCTTCAGCCAGTGGCCGGCATCCCACAACCACGTGGCTGTTGGTCCCGTGGGGCTGAGCTGCACACCAAGCTCACTGGAGTCTAGTCAGGGCTGGCTGCCACCCTAGAGGAGGGCTCCTCAGCCTTGGCACTATGGACACGTGGGCTGGATAACTGTCCAGAGCATCCTGGGCAGTGGGGGATGTCACAGCATTCTTGCCCTCAGCCCTCCGGATGCCAGGGGCACCCTCCTGCCAGCTGTGATGACCAAAACTATCTACAGACATTGCCAACTGTGCCCTGGGAGGCAGAAGCTCCCCTCTTGAAACTACTGTTCTAGACACAGAACGGGTTTCAGGAACAGACCCAGGCTTCCGAGCGAGATGGGCTGGAGTTCAAATTCCCCCTCAGCCACTACACCACCTAAGTGCCTTTGGTTGGCCAAGGTCTTTTTTTTTTTACTTTCTACTGACAAAGAGAAACCCACAGTAAATTTTTTTAATGACAATATATAAAATACTGCAATGTAAAATGTAAAACTCCTCAGGCTCCTCCAAGCCCATTCCTCAGAGACAAATGGTTACAATTTGGCTTTGATGAATATTTTGCATGCAGATACAAGCATTTGTCAGAGATACACATACATAAACACTTTGTTCTACATAAACAGAATACTATTAGATACACTGTTTTGCTTTGTTATACTTACATCATGGATACTTTTCCAGATGACTATGTATAAATTTCCTGAACCCTTTTAAAAGCTGCTGAGAATTCTCCTCCCAATATTTGAACCCAGTTTCCCAGTTGTATGGGAGCCACCATATTTACTTTGTAAAGATGCCTATATTAACGTATACACACATTTTTTAAAGAGGAATACATAATACTGGCATATAATAGATGCTCAATAAATAGTAATTTTTTTTTTTCCAGTAACCATTAGCTCAGCACTTTGTATCCAATCTGACACTGGGCCCTGGAGATATGGAAGTACACAAGAATATAAGCCTACAGGGAAACAAACAGCAAATCATTCTGAAAAATTACTAAATTACAACTGACAGTGCAAAGCATACACTATTAGGAGAGAGGGACCTACTGTAGTCTAAGGTCAATGAGAAGGTTTCCTTGCAAATGTGAAATATAAACTAAGACCTCAAGAATAAGTTGGAGAAGCCACATGGAGGTCACCAGGAATATGCTAAGCAGAGGAAACAGAGCGTGCAAAGGCCCAGTGCAAGCTATTTGCTCACTATAATAACATGGAGCAAACTCAACAGTCAAATAGGTAAGAGGTGAAATAATTATAATTCATTTTCTTAATTACAATCCTTCTGTCTTATCCAACACTCCCTGAAAAGTTATACCACACAGATACCTTTTCATCTTACACATTGAGAGAATCAGATTCATATAAGAAAGCATGGTTCTAAGAAAAATGGAAAACGCAGAGAGCAAAGAAAAAAAATGGGAATGATACGGTCATGAAGAAAACAGCCACTGAGAATATTCTCTAGAAAAGCTCCCGCAGCGTGATTTACCCAACGGCTGGCATGATTATTTCTGACTGAGACCCTGTCCTGGTGATTGGATGGTTCAGTGTAAATGTCCGTAGGGGCAGAGACAGTCCCCCCCGACCCCCTTTCCCTTCAGGCCAGGGCAGCTCAGTGAGCCGGAGGTAAACACTAGGCACATACTCTCCAAACACACAGTAATGCCTCTTTATCTGAGAGTTTCAGGACCTCTTCTCTGGTTTTCTGAGATTGCATGATGTCCTGAACATCGAGGGAGTCATCATTTGATAGGCTAATAAAACCACATTTATAATCCTGCATGCACTTCAAATCCACATTTATAATCCTGCGTGCACTTCAAATTCTCCAACACCACAAGCTGCCAGTGGACAGGAATCTGTAAAAGCATATCCTCTGGGGTTGTGGTAGACAATCCATGGATGTGGTTCTAGCCTTCGACGCTGGACCACAGCACACATGCAGGGACTAGGGGTTTCCTTGAAGGCAGAGACCAGCCTCATCTAGTCCTCTAGCCCCTCAGAGGCTTCTCTGTAAGGATGGTATTACTGCTGCCCATGCCTTCTTTATTCACCCCCCCTTACTCAACCATCTCAGTGTAAGGCGAAAACATTTCTTTCTCCATAGAGGACACCAACCTCTCTCCATGAGTCTCACACTGGGAAATTGTACTGCACTTGGAAATTTATGCCTATATTTGCAGCTTGGCAAGATAAAACATGGCCCCAGAGCCGTTTATTCCCCTGCCGTTCTTGCCAAAGACAATAGAATCCATTTAGAGGAACAGAATAGTTTCAAATGCATGGAACCAAAGCTCTAACCTGACCAGATATATTAGTTTCTTTTACTAGGAACACCCAGTAATACAGCCATTTTTCTTTCTCATTGTATATGCAATGAATGAGGCTTTGATTGTACATGACCAACTCCATTTGCTTCATAGGTGGTCCTATAAAGTGATACAGACCTAACCCCGTAAACTGAATCTACCCTAGACGTACAAACTAGGTAAGTTGTTTGAGGCATAATTTCTGTCATAAAATAGTCACCTCTTAATAGATCTGCCTTATCATAAAAC
The DNA here is from genome assembly GCF_030020395.1 of Manis pentadactyla. Lineage (NCBI taxonomy): Eukaryota > Metazoa > Chordata > Mammalia > Pholidota > Manidae > Manis > Manis pentadactyla. Next base: position 98,297,166 of record NC_080031.1, read on the forward strand.
TAAATTCAATCAAAGTCAAGCCACGTCAGTGGTAACTAGCCCTGTCCCCACCCAATCTTCAAGGCCCTCAACAGCAAAGCAGCCATGTGGTTGCCCAGCCTCAGGTTCACCCATGGTGACTCATCCCCCTCACCCCACACCTCCCGTGGCCTCCCCCATTCCCCCACAGGGTGGGCTATGGAAACACCATAACTGAACTGAGCTAAAATCCATCACTGAGCTACACAGCTTCCTAGGCTATCCTTTAGAGCCAAACAGAATCCTCAGTTCCCTCCCTACAATCAACCCAGCCCATATCCGAGTACAGCTGCTCTATCCAAGGAGTTCAAACTCCCATGCACCCTGCCGGCTTCCGTGGGGACTTGCCCACACCCCTCAGTGTTTCGTCACCTCACCCCTACTTTGAAACTATACATGCAGTACTTGAAATCACTTCTAGAGAAGAAATCTGTTCCCTGCTGTGAAAACAGAATGATGAATGTTCACCCTTAATCTCACAGTATAATTTTGTCATCACCAACTGGGCATTTCTCCTCCTGCCTAATCACTGACAGAAGGGACGACTCAGGATCGACCTCCCTAAAAGTGAAAATCACAGTTATTAGCAATTGCCTGCCAACACTTAGACGGCTCATACCTCCAAATTACATTTTTTCCTCAGGGTACATGTTTTTACTTTTAAAAATAATTTATTTTTGCCAGGCTGCTGAGAAGAGACATGATTTAAAGTAAGGCATTTTATAAGTTTCTGTTGAGTTTTTTAGAGAGGGCTTCGTAATACTTGCTGGAAAACACACTAGAATGAACTTCCTGTGTCTGCGTCCTGTGGCAATGTGCCCAAATTCTTCTACCGTGAAGACCCTTTCTCACTATTGAAAATTATTTCTGAATTATTATCTCGTCACCCCTCCAAGGGAACCATTGTGTTAATAGTTCTGATGGTGGCTAAGAATTCCATAACAAAATTTAATATGAATTCAGTTATACATTTAAATAAAATGTGCATCTTATTGAGCATATCTGCATCCACATGCATCTGAGAAGTGGAGGTATAAATATACATGAAAGTGTGCAAAGGAAGTGTTTCTCACCCAGGTGAAGCCCAAATTACACCGCAAAGCTCCCCCATGACACCCCTCAACTCCTCTAGGGCTCCTGTGGTATACAGGGGAGAATGCAGATGCTCACAGTCACCCATTTTCCTGGGGGCTTGAGGTGGAGGAAGATGACTAGGCATTCAGGTATCAGAATTCTGGTTTGGACTCTGAACGTCTGACTCTGGCAGTATGCCCCCACTCGGCATAAGAGAAGAGACCCATTTGCTTCTGCTAATTGGCAGCACAGATCACCCGAACTCCTTGTTCCTGCCAAGAAAAGCCCAGAACTCTCTGTTCCAATGCTAATCAGTTACCAGAAACAAAATATTCAGAGTATTCCCTGATGGAGACACAGGCCATCCATTCTTCCTAATGTTGTCAATTTTATCCGTGTATCCAGCCAGCCCTTTAGAGGCCTGTGTACTCTGTATTATTCTGGTTTATCATTGAATTAACTACAGAATTGCACTTTGGCACTAAGCCATTGGTACACACTGAGAGACCTGGGGAGAAGCAATCATAAAACCTTACCATGGTATTTACTGTCAGACACAGTCAAGAGCATGGTCCACTCTGTGATGCCCTTTTCAGGAACTCGGTGAAGGAGGCATCTCTGGTCTCAGGACCAGGAGCACCTTATATTTTTCCTGAATGGCGGCCTTATTTTCATCCAATGGGCACATGAGGTTGTATGTATCCTTCCTAACTTTGTTAGGAAGCTCTAGAGCCAGCTCTAGAAGTACGTGGTAATTGTTATTGTGTATGCCTACTGCAGCTTTGTTTACTTACATTTTTTCCTTATAACCAATTTTTGCCATCTATTCATTTTGTCACCTGATACTTATGTATTTTAAAGACTGGGACAAAGAAAATAATTTAAAAATAAGTATCAGGCTATCATGCATTTGGTTACAGACCTGAGGACAGCTGAGTGATGTTTCTAGTAAGTTCCTGTAGAGAAACTGAGCATTCATGAACCTCAAGTGCATATAACAGGAAGACAGGTGCTTTATCTCCTCATCTTAAAGTTAGAGGGAAAGAGAGGGGCTGGTGCGTAGAGTGTGGGTGAGGGTCATGGGTGGCAGAGGCCCTGGGCAAATCCAGGGCTAGAATGTCACACTGGCTCAGTGGGCTCAGAAGGACAATCTTTCACCGACTTGAGCTCTTCTCCCCTTGGCAGTGAGCATCTCTATCATTTTCCACCTTCTTGCTCTCTTTCTACCACTCTTTTGGCCAAAGAGCAGGAGCAGTGCGGGGCCAACTGCGATACACGGCACCCACCTCCTCCTGCCGGGCTGCCCCTGCCCACACGCTGCCCAAATGCTCCCCAGAGCACGGACACCCAGGGCCTAATGAAATCTCTCCTCAGCTCACGCGGGCTCCGCTTTGCTCTTTGGGACTGTGTGTGTGTGTTTCTAAATCCCCAAGGCACCTTATTCCATGTGAGTTCTGTGAGTGTGAGAGTAAGTTTGTGTGCTTATGTGAGGGCAGGGGTTACATTTTCCTGTTCCCAAGATTAAAACAATCCATCTGAAGGCTGTGCTGAAGTGATGACCCGGTGCTCAGCCCAGGGCTCGGATTCGCATCCCGGCTCCCTGGTTCCCCACGTGTGGCTTCAGGCTTCACCAGGTCTAAGCCCAGCCCAGGCACAGATGACTGTGCATCAGCATGTCCCGGGCCTACTGGCACCACTTCCACCCTCGGGCCACCCGGCTGCCCCCAGAGCACACCCACCACAGGCAAAGGTCTGACCTGAGGCCCCACTTCCCACTAGGAGGGACACCCAGTGCAAGTACCCAAAGACACATTGACCGCTCATACCTTTTTTTCTTAAATGATTTGCTAACACTGAAAATTAGGAGGTTTCTCACACTTAGAAACACTTCATTTCCTGCCCCTGTTGAGAAGTGAGAAATCCTGGTGCAGCCGGGTCCCCAGCCCCTTGTCACCCGCTGGTAGAGCTGGGGGCGTAGGTGCCAGCTCGCCCCAGGCCGCACCCTCCCCGTGTTCCTGTGCCAGGCCCGCCTCACTGTTTGAAGTCCCTACTCAAGGGGTGTGCTGAGGTGCCCCTCACGCTGATCTTCGGAGACAAATGGGCAAAGAGGAAAACAGCCCGTTCAACAGTGGCTCACTCTTTCCTCATATCCCTTCATAAATGTGTTTAAAAAGAAGCATCCTGTCCAACCTCACTTCTGCAGCAACGGAAAGCTCGGCTCTCAGGAAACACTCTTCCCACCCAGCGCTGCCCCTCCGGCTCACCCCCAGCCACTGTCCATCCTCAGAAAGGTGCGCAGACCACCGCCTCTAGGACGCCTTTCCTGGCCCTCCCCCAGAAGGGCTGGCTGTCCCCTCTCCTGGCCTCCAGTGTACAAGGTTCTACCAGGGCACCTTAAACACGCCTTCTGGGTTATTTTATTTCACCTCTTTCCCCCTCAAAGATGTGGACTGTCAGTGCCCTGAAGATAGCCTCTGTTCCCTTCCTCTTCGCACTTCCTGAATATACCCACCTGGGTACCCACTGGGGGACTGAATGATTCATTGAACAATTAGCTCACACCCTGGATAGGGTAAGTGGTTTATCAAAAATCCCTCCAAATCCAAAAATCCACAACACAACATGAGTCTTCTATCTTTTACCCAAGCTTTACTGCCTTTTATCTTGATCATAATAAGAGCACATCAGGCGCTACACTGGGAGTTTTGCATGTCATATCATAGGTGTGATAAATGTCAGTTTCTATTTTATAGATAAGGAAACTGAGGCTCAGAGAAGTTAAGTGCTTGCCTAGGTACACATGACTGCTAATGGGAAGAGCTGGGACTCAAACCCATCTTTGAGATTGCAAAGCTGAGCGCCTTTCCACTACACCACGTGGCCGCCCGTGATACCTGGTTATCAGGACAGAATGAACATTTGATAGGCCTCCAGCAAGGAGCTGTGACATAGCATAGCTGAGGACCTCAACAAAAGAAAACCCTCTGTCTCAGGCCTCGGAGCCCTGGGGACCAGGTGATTCTGGCAGTGTTTCTCCAAGCAGCTGTCTCTCTGTCATGAAAATGTCCGAATCCACTCTACACTCTCAAATGAAGAAAATTTAAATAGCACTATTGATTGATTTTAAAATTCAGCTGACATTTTTTTCCCTATTGAGAATTTCCCCAAACCAAGGCTGTTTCATTACAACACAACAAATACAATATAATTAACTCAGGGGCTGTTTTTCCAGGAGGTGGACTAGCAGGAAGAATTTTTTTTTTCCTTTTGATAAAACAAACACTCTATTTTATGAGTTTGGGGAAAGGTAATAAACATGTCTTTAAAATGAATTCATCCACGCTGAAAGAACCTCTTTAAATACAGTAATAGAAAGCCGCAGTGCCTCATAATTGCAAGGGGAATTTTACTACCCTTCATGGTTCTCCATTATTCTATCCAAAGAGGAAAGACACCTCAGACTGGCTTTGTTCCTTGGTTCCAGGGGCCCAGGGTGCTGGGAGTCCTTGAGAAGACAGGGGTACCCAGAATATGATGCCAACACAGCCACTGGTGCCCCTGAGGACATGGAGCCCACACCCACAGGGATGAGCACAGGCCACACCAGCAGGACCTCAGCGCATCTTCACAAATGCAATACGAGATATATCATTGGGCCCACTTTACAGATAAGCACATAAAGGCTAGGTAAGTCCCTTATTCAAATGTATGCAACAAGCTATGGGAGAGCAGAGATCCACACTTGATCCTTTAAACCCTGTTTTTCCCTCCACATCTTGCAGAGCTCCCGAGACTCTGCGAGAAGAGAAAGAACCTCCTACTTTGGCCTTTTCTACTTTTTAGTATGAGCCTCCTTCCCCATTCCTGATGGTTAAAAGGCCCATTTAATTCCTCTGGTTTTACTGAAGCTATATTCATACCTCATTGGTTAAACTGTAACCTTTGAAATAAGAGCGTCGGGTTTCAAATTTCTCATTTTTCCTTCCTTTGTGAGGAAAACATATACGGATTCTCTGCTGCCTGAAACTATGATAGCTTAACTATGGTAGATGGAAAGGCCCTCAAGAACTTTTATTCCAGAGATGGGCATACTGAAGTCAGGAAAGAGCATGTGGCTGCCTGAAACTGCTTATGCTAATGGCCCCCGTCCTGCGATACCACACTCTCCAGACCAAGTAGCTTGAGGAAGAATCCGTGTGTGTTAGAAATGCTAAGAAAAAGCAGCCCAATAGCAAAACAAAGGTAGACAACAAATATGTCCGCCAATGAAGCAAGAAGCAGATACATTGTAGCATATTAATACAATAGGATATTGAAATATACAGAAATTAACTAGACTTACAACTATCAAAACAAAAACCCTCAAAAACAATTTTTAGTGAAATAAACATTATAGAAATATTTCTATCGTGCAACACATAGTGTAACATATTGTTTGTAGACATGCACATATGACAGAAGAGTGTAAGAACGTGGGCAGAAAAGCATGTTTGATATGGTCACCTTTAGGGAAAAGAAAAAGAAATGGGGCCTCATCAGATTTCAGTTTGGCATCTGATGTTTTATTTCTTTAAAAGAAGCAAACAAGCAAAGGCGGCTGGAGATGAAAGAGGAAACCTCTAACTCGATCTAACTGCAGAGCGGCTAGGCTGAGTCAGAGCAGAAGCACACGGGCAGCACCCGTATTGGAATTAATGCTTTTGTGTTTCTTCCCTGGCAGAATTGCCTTGGAACATTTAAAAATCAACAGCTCAAAATTTTAAAAGGTAACAGCTATTTTATTGTCATCATCAAGAAACAGACGAAGAGAAAGCAATAGGAGAGAGGCTGCCGCTGGCATGGGGTGGGAACATCTGGGGCGGGGATCGCTCCTTAGGGGAGCGCGTAGTCCTGAATTTGGTAGGAAGGTGAAGGTAAGAGGGAGAAACCAACCACGCCCAACACCAGAGAGCCCGAAGATAAATCATTAAGATGCTGCCTGCAACCCAGGCCAGCCGCCTCTGAAAATCAGCAGCTCAAGGGATCAGATAAGGTGAACAGATCCTTAAACACTGAAACATTTTCAAGACCGTATGAATGCAAATCAGAGGCTCTTTGGAGTGAGGTTAAATTCCACATCAAGAAGAAAGCTATGGGGATTTAGGGTTTCTATTAAGCCTCTCATGTAAAATTTCAGATTTAATCTCGAAGAAAAAAAAATCTTCTGAAGAACAATTTTAGAAATAAGCAACCGTGCCTCCCCCGGGCACCCTTTAAAACTTCCCAAAACACAGATGCTGCAATAATCCACGGGGCTCTGGTTCCAGAAACACAGCTGGAACACAAGAAGAATTCATTCCTTTTTGAGTCGTAGAATTTTTGCCTCAAAACAGGTGAGGGCTTTGGTCCGGATTTGAGCTTGTCCGGATCTTGGTGTAATAGATTGGAAGTCAAAGGGCACGGGTTTTCTTGGCTTCTATTCAAGTGAACAGCATGAGTGAAAGGGGCCCCTGACTTTTCTAAGCTTTATTTTTATGTGGAGATCAATCTCTACAAGTTCATATTCTGCTCTGAAGATCACCTGCATCATCTGAGATTTAGTCCCAGCCAGGATGCTCTGGAAGACTGATTAGTATTCACTCCAGAAGAAAAAAACATTACCCTTAAAGCCAACAGCTAGACATTTTATCTGAAACATTAAGGGAAACCACTTGTCTTAAAAAGTTCCATGATAAATCTCCCTTCGGCCATTTCTCCTAAAAAGGCTTGTCTCATCAAGTGCAACTTCATACCCACATGCACCGGTGGGTTCTTGCCTGAGTGGCCATGGCTATAGGAGCCAATCTAAATCAATTTGTGTTTCATCACTCCAGGTAATCAGAATTTTATCTTAAAGTGATGTATTGGTTATGTACATAAATTACCTGCCCAACCCTGCAGTGCAACACCAAAAAAAAAATCTTTCATTCAGCAAAAGCATTATGAATAAACGTCAGTTTTCTTTTTCAAAAAGGACTGGTCAAGAAGCTTTGAAACAACTTGTTAGAATTCACTTTGCTCCTATTTTGTGAATCCTCGAAGCAACACCTCTTATTTTCTTACCACAGCATCATGGTTCAGTCAATCAGCCCTTTCTTTCCCCTCCAGGCCCTTTGGATAAGTCTCTTCATCAGCCACACCTCTCCAAGGGAAAAGGGAATCTTTGTGACAGCACCTTTATTATCACCCTGAAGGTGACTTCTCTGCAAAGGTTGGGGTGCAGCACAGGGAGTCTGATCCACACACCACAGGCACAGGCCGAGGGGGCCCGTGTCACAGCAAAACACGCCACGCCGACCCAAACTGACCTGGGTCACTAGTATGAATGCCTGATGCCTTATGGCCTTTGCAGTTTCACAGCCGCCTTGCCAGTAACAAGAAGACCAGGACTGGTTCATGCTCTTCACCCCAGCCCCACCCCCCAAGTCCTTACACACACACCACGCCTGCGTAAGACCTGATGGATGACTTATGATTGATTATTGGCAGTAGCCCACGGAGAGGCCTTCCTTAGGGTGGTCCGTTTGATCCAGCACAGTGGGTTCAAACATCGAGCACTAGATGGAAGGAAAGAAGGGAGGGAAGAAGACAGACAGACGTTAAAAGGCTGACCGTCTTCAGCCTCAGAAATGAGGGTGTGGGCGTACCACTGCGATGACCCGCCTAGTATAACACAGGCCAGCCCCAGTGCAGTCCCAAGAGCTTCAGAGCATCACAAGCCGGAAGGCCCCCAGAAGGGAGTGAAGGAAGAGGAAACCTGAGTGGGGAGGGAGAGAAGCAACAGGGAGAGGCAGCTCAGGAAGAGAAGGGGACGGAAAACGTCAGTTACCTGCTGACGCAAATGCGTACTGAGCACTAGCTGTCTGCCCCACACACTGACTCACCTCATCTGCGCCAGGCTTTGTTTGCTATTTCCAGAACCGCACAGCTGGTAAACTGGCAGGCTCAAGTGCCAAGCTGGGAGAAGCTGACCACAAACCCGCCAGACCCCACACTGCACTTCCCTAAGCGTACCCCACAGAATGCACTGCTTTCTCTGGGTACCTGACAGGTGTTCAGTGAAAAAAAACAAAAGCATGTGCTCATGGGCAAATGTGCAAAATGGTAAGTTAAATGGGCTTCCTTTCTAAAAGATTCCTCAGAGCTTTCACATTGCTAATGAGCATTGTGAATCTCCAGAGACAGTGTATGTGTGTCCCAAACAGAGTGTACGTGTGGGACAAGGGACTGCGTTCTTGAGGAAAGTGGCCAGATGCCACTTTCAGAGGCATGTATCTCATATCAGCTCAATACCCACGATGGGCTCCCAGGTTTGCTAGGGGCCAGGTGAGAGAAGGTGTGCAAGGCAAAGAGGCAAAGGCCACCCAAAGCTGTGGGGTCACTCCAGAGCCCCCAGCCGCAGCCAGCCTCCTGCAGAGGTATACCCAAGGGCCTCCGCTCCTCCTGCCATGCCAGGCAGGAAGCCATCTGCATTGGCCCGTCGCTCTCTCCACCCGGGCAGCCCAGCTCTCTCTGTGGGGCATCTGTCTTTGCGGGCTTCACAAAGGCAACGTCTCGTCTGAGTTATTAATTGTTCCCTTTTCTTCTGGACTCCTGTCTGTCCCTTCTGTGAGGAGATTCTGACATTAAATCATTACAATCAAAAAGGATACACTACTTTATTCAAATCTCAGAAAAAGTTCTTCTTAAAAAAGCCTGCAGTTGATGGCTATTACACTCCACTGACAGAAGCATTAATGATTCGTTTAAAGATAACAAGTTAAAGACATTTTCAGTCCTTGGAAGAAGACTGCCAGGTGATGCACTATTTTCCTAACTGCCTTGAAGTCAATTAGATGGTAAGTGCTCACTCTATGAAGCCACGTTGTTCAAAGTTCAGTAAATATCCCTGAGAGCAATTCCCTGTAGATAACCATTTCTTGCACACTATAAGCACCCTAACTATTCACACCAACATCCATCCAGGGCAGTCAGGAGCTGCATGATCATTCCAGAGGTCAAGGTGCAGAACTGAATGTAAGTCTGACCACCTGTGACAGTGACAGCCCTGGGCTCCAAGGCAATGAAGGACGTGATGGAGAAGTTACCCAAAAGTCTCATGGCAGGGCATCATTTAGTAGGTGCATCTAGGCTTCCTAATCACAGCTGCTGAGTCACCCAACAAAGTCCCAAAATACTGCCCTCATCATGTCACTCCTCTGCTCAAAAACTTTCTATGGCTCCCTACTGCCAAGAAAACACAGTCCAGACTTCATAGATTGGTATGGAATGTCCTTTACGACCTGCCTCAAATCCACTTTTCTGGCTAGATTCTACCAGAATCCCCCATGTATGGCCTTCTTTCCCTTGCCCTCCCCCTACATTTTAAGTCAACCCTGCACCCACCTTCATTATGAAGACCCCTTCTGCCTCTTCCCCCTACCCCGGTGCTTATTTGTTATCTGAAACTCTGAGATGCTTTTCAACAAGTTCCACTTCTACAAAGTTTGCCCCAAACACAAAACCACTCTTGCCATGTTTGATTCTTTCTCAGCTTAGGAGGGGAAATGACTTTTCTCTGCAGCTGACAACTTCCACCGGAGTTTAGCAGCACTCCTGTTATCTGGAAGAGGAAATGCTCTACAACTTCCATGCCTGTGGTTTACATTTCACCAAGTGGTGTCAGCAGTGATACAGTAACCTCCCATTTTTATTGAGCAGCACACAACGTAATTGATGACATCTGCTGGGGCTGATATTTTAGGTGAAGGCTATTCTGAGCTCTGCCTCTTCTCCCCACGGCTCTGTATATAAATAGCCAAGAGCAGCTACACCCCAGGTACAAAGTGGGGTTTCTTGGCTAAGGTCCTCAGTTACATCCCATAAAGTCATGAGGTTTTCTGGGAGAATTTATCTAAGCAGATCCAGTGTTCATGCCTGTAGAGCTGGGAAAAGAAGGAGCAGAGGCAAGACTCTGCCGGATAGAGCTGACATCACTCCTCAGAGAGAAAAATCCCTGTTTGGATTTTTTGGCTAAGCAGCCTTAAGTACCAGGTTCTTTTTGGTGTTCAAAGCTTCTGTGTTAACCCCCAAATCAAAGGAAGCCATCATCCATAGCCCCAAATGGCAAACAATGCCCGCCTTCATAGATTACCTTTTCCAATGTGTATTGGCAAAAATAAAAATGTCTTCCCTTGGTAAAGTTTTAATATTTGTTTGCAAGCCTTGGGGAAGAGCAAATCTGACAGCTCTTTAGACAACATTTGATCCTTATAGGACAAGAATCTATTTCTGGCTCTGGTCTAGACCTCTAGTAAGCAGAATCCTGGTAGGGATGTTTGCAGAAGGGCTTGTGTATCAGGCACAGACGGAGATTAGGTTACTCTACATCTGAGTATTCTTATGAAAAAAAGGTATATCCCTTTGAAAGAACTTTTCAGAAATTTTAGACATTTTTTTATGGAAAATTTCTAAACTCAATTACAAATACCTTCCTAAGCTTTAATGTGATCGATGGTGATGATTCAGTCGTTGCTAAAGCTGTAAAGGAGCGAAGACTTTGGAGGCTGCTAAGATCTGTAAAAGGCCAGACAGATCCCTAAAGGAAAGTCTTCCCTGGCACCTGCTTCCAAGAAGCACACACAATACACAGGAAGTCCCCACCGACAGCCCAGCCCCACTGCTTCCCACACCTGCAGCACAGCCACTAACACATCCCAGGGCAGTTGTTCACTGAACTACCACCCAAACCCCCACTCCCCGCTCCTAGCTCCTCCAAGGCAGGCACCACAGCCTTTTTGCTTCCTCCCCAGAAGCGGGCTTGGTGCTCGTGCACACAGTGATAGTTGAGAATGAATGAATGCATATTATGAATGAATGAAATGTTGCCCTGCTTCAAGGCCTGAGCGAAAATGTCTATGCAGAAATTTTAATACCCATTTTGTTTATAAGACAACCAGAGTTCCAGAGAAAGTGATAAAGAAGAGGGCAAAAAAGGGCACCTCCTACCACGTTACATGTCACTACCTTCCTTGATTTCTTTGTGTCAAGTTGACCATCATGAGCACATCAAAAGCTACAGAACTGAAGTGCATCCTCAGAAGCGTAAACTTCAGGACTTGGTAGGTAATATTATCCCTCTGAGTTTCAGCTTTTATTGTGCCTACATACATGAAGTACAATCCACCATCATTAGCAGCAGCAGGGTCTGTGTCAGCAGCAGCCACTCTCGGAACAGTAAGAACACGGACGTGAGTCCTGGCAGGTCCTCCTGTGTCTTACATGACTCACTGGGGGGACACCCGTGGTGATTTACAAGGGCCGTGGGGAGACTGACGTTAGGCTTGCTAATGTGAGTTGGGAAGAGCCCTCTGAGGACCGTGCTCACACCCAAGTGGTCAATGAGCCGGCTCTGAAACACACTTCTGTTTAGAAACCATGAGGCAGTTATTTAACAGTGAAATATCAGTGCCCTTGAAAGCCTCCTGGGATTAGCCTGCTTCTAGCTAGAGTTTCATTTTTATGGCTCATGTGAATTGGGTAGCATCTCCAGGCACAGTCTGTTCCATGAATGAAATCACTGTAGTTGGCTCAACAATTCACCAGGTCAGTCTGATAACCATTTTACTATTTGTTTCTTTGTTTTGTTTTGTTATTAAACAAAGCCAACCCATGATTGTAGTGGTCAATTCAATAAAAAAAATTTCAGTCTGTTTTAGACAATCTCAAATAGCCAATGGGATGCAATAATTTCTATCACCCCAGCCAGTTCGGTCCCCAAAGTCAGTCAAACTAGACAGCTAGCTGGCTTTTGAGGGAACAGTAACTCCGCATGCAGGAAAGGAAAACCGAGACCACATTTCCCGTGAAAGATACAGGAAGAAATAGTGCATCCTTTACCTTGGTCAAAAGGCTTGCTGGGATTCCAGTTTCTGAAATAATCATCCTATATAAGGGAAAAAAAGAAAAGAAAATGATGGTCAGATTTCAGGAAGCTTCTCCTGGAACTGCCCAAAGACCTGCCTTTCTCCTGTCCTCCCAAAACACAAAGGAAAACACAGCTTAGAAATCTTTCCTCAAATAGGCATTAGCATGCAATCAAAAATATCAATTTACTTTTCAAATTCTTGTCTTTCAAACTGTATGGGTTAAACACCGGGAATAGTGTAAACATTTCAGCCTTCTTGGTTTGGCAGAGAAGCAGAGACGCCTGGGAAGTGCAAGGTGCATTTGCCATCAATTACGGGCAGGTGGTGCCTTGCTGATCTCGCTGATGATCAAGCCTGTGTGTTTGTAACAGCTGGTAATTCAACTGTCAACATTTCTTTTACATGGAGACATGTAACTTGTGGTGCACAGTTAGTTTTCCAACACTCATAAAACTTGAAAACAGAGGGCCATTTAAATGTTAGAATTAACCACAGGCATACATTTAGCTTAATACCATTTATTCTGGGAGTATAAAGATAAAACAAAGTCTGCCCAATCTGGTCGATTCATAGCTGTGTCTTTCTTGCATGCAACTTGCATCAATTTATGCTCTGAGGCGAGACGCTTCATTACTTTGAACTTCCAGGGGTCTGGGTCACTCACTTCCTCATGGTTATGTTAACCTCTTCCCCACTGCTAATAAAGCTTTCCTTCCAGACAGCCACTGTCCACTCTGTTCCCACCTCAGTGCTCAGCCACTGGTATTTCCAGTCTGTCAGCAAACGCGAACCGTTAGCAAGGCAAAGAGGTTTCAACCCACCTACACCATCCCACATCATTTTAGGGCATGTGCCCCTTTTCAGTTAAATTTCCTCTGAAACGGACCCAAATTATTTGCTGTATGTGTTTTTGGCAGGTTCTCTGCATGCTGCAGTTTCAGAAAGCTGTCCAAAATGAGGCCTCAAATTTCTCTTCCCGAGAAGTAAATTTACATCAAAGTGCACAATTCATTTAAATTATTGTCCATGCTGTCTCCTGCTGCAGTTTATCTCCAACAAGATCTTTTGTGAATTTTATCAGCTTCTGTCGTTCAATTACCTGGTTTTATTAGATCCTGGCTGAGTTCACCTAAGCCCTTAAATAGATTTTAGGAAACTGGATTTAGAGTAAAATCAGAACATATTGCTTCTTGGGCCGTGATTCCATCTTCCAGAGCATGAATAAACATGAACAGGTTCCTCTGGATTCGGCATTAAATTATTTTTAACTCCAAGAGGTTGGCCCACTTTACCCTGGCTTTAATTTTCTGGCAAAACTGGCCTTCTCACCTATCCGGTTAGGAAGTCTCTGAGGTCTACACCATGTAATATCACTGAGGAAACTTAAACCAATCCCTCCACCACATCTCTCTCCATCTATAATTTTAAATAAATCCTAATCTTTTGAACTATGTGGTTTGAAACTCAGCTGCCAGTGTTAAATGATTTTAATTTAAGGGCTGGACAGTGGGTGGGAAATTCAGCATCTGATTGCTGGGTTTGATGGCCAATGTGCTTGGCCCTAGACACCAGCATGTAACCAACATTATCTGCTCTTCACAAGGTCAAGAGAAGAGAGAAGCCAAGAGGAACTCATTCTTGCCACTGGAATAAAAATAACAAGCCATCCGTCCGTCCAACTGAGGTTCATAAATGCCCTCTTCACATGCAGAGGATGGCATCGTGTCTGATGGACTATGGAATCTTATAAAATATTTCCTACTGAACATGCTATTCTAATACATGGTGGTCCTTGGAAGCTTAGGATGTGTGCCTGACAGGGAAGGACTGGAGCCAAAGACAAACTCCTTTCCTTTAATTTCACATGTCACATTCTCTTTAATGACAAAGGAAGGTTCAAGCAAGTCTCAAGAACTGAATATTCCCTAATGATTTCAACACACTCTATAACTTGGATGGAATTAGAAGCCTGCTCTGGACCTTGTCACTTCTTCAGGTTAACTGTAATTGCCAATTTTACAAATTTCTTGGGGAAAAATCACAGTTTTAAATAGAAAGCTTTCTAAAAGCAGGTACCTGCATTAGAATATTTTTAACTGATTGGAAATGTAATAACACTGCCTAACTGTTGCCAAAATGTGAAAGTAAGCCTTGAGTGAAAGCTCATTATGCAAAACGAGCCCTTCACACAGCCCCTCGCTCAGCAAGGCCAAGCAGGGAAGGAAAATGACTCCCTGCCTCTGATTGCTTTCGCCCTGCCTCGGGAAAGTGGATTGCCAAAGTACAGACCAATGAGCCGAGAGCTGATGAGACCCTGGGTGTAACTGCTTCGGCTGAGAGAGAAGCCCCATATTGGCAGCCAAGATCATGAACCCGTGGGAAGCATCTTAATAAAACCTGAGCCCACCAGGGGGATGGTCAGTGAGCACAGACGAGGGGGCTTCCTGGTGGGCACTGTTGCAGAACGAGATGCCCGGGCATAGGGACCACCCTTCCACACTATTCTTGCCAGGTCCGACTGGCCTTATGCATGGTGAGTCTATGCAGGTGGGGGCTCTACTGATCATTTCACTCTGCATCTGCAGGCATTTCTGGGGAGGCAGCCACCAAATCCATGTACAAAAAGCCAAAGACACAAGGAGACCTCTTTTGGAGCTTTACCTCCTGAGAATGTGCTCATCCCTGAATCCCACTTAATAATTGCGTTGTTCAAAGGACGTAAGGACAGCTGTCTGTGGCCCAGAACCAACACTCTATCAATCCCAGGCTGGTCATTTCTCTGGGCCTAAGACCCAGGGGGCACCACCTCAACTTCTCTTCTATCTTATTTTCTATCTAAATAAAATAACACAGCATGTATTTTTATGTTATCTGAAAACAGACCCAAGACTTCCTATGCTGGTGACAGTTCCATCAGCCTTCTCACCACTACAATTTCCACCTGGGAAGGAGTGTGCCTGCCACCACACACCCCCAGTGCTGCACAATATCCAAATGTGTTTCTGCTGCATGGCCCCCGAGTCCCAGCCAGGTTCCAGGAAACTGCAGGACTTTAAGAGCCCTTGTCTCTGAGCTTCCTTATACCCCAATAAAGTTGTGGCCTGTTAAAATTCAGACTGTGGTAGAAGGCATATCAAATGGTTATATCAAACATGCCAGAAGACTGTTGGAATTGGCTTCCTAACTGGTGATTTCATCATCCAATGATGAATCTTTTAAAAATGACTTGCAAGGGCCCCAGCAACAGTTAATTTTTAAAACATAAACCAAGATAGAATGCATATCTAAATACAGCCATTTATTAAATTCAGTAACTCCTATTAGTGAATCATACAGACTGAGGAATGAAGGATGGCAGTGTTACTACCTGGGTATATTTTATGGGCACCACTGCACAGAATCATTATGTCATGGCTCCACCGGACAGGGCGTGGAACAGCCTTCCTCTAAATTCTAACCATATGAGGAGAGGCTGGTGCCATTTCACTACACCATGTTATAAAGGACAATTACCCAACTCTTTAGGGATTGCTAAAAGCTGGAAGAACCTATAAATTTAAACAGAGTCTCACACTTGAGCACATTGACTTATGCTGGAAATCATGAAATATCTCAGTGCACATAAAGTCGTATTAAGAAAGTGACAAATCATTGCATGTCTAGGATGAGGAAGAGGACATGGTGCCGTGACCGAGGAGGAATCAGATGGGGAACAGCCATGACCCCAATTAGGTTTTTTATTCTTCCATGGCTGATCAACATGGTTAAAACTATACTTCTCCACGTAGCTCACTGATTAAATATCTTACTAACATAGGAATGGATCCTGTGAAATTATTGGCACCCAGTGGCGAACGAATTTAGATTTCCAACTCCTTTAGAGATATTCTGTTTTGATAAGCAGTTACAGGAGAGGAAATCTGTTTAAAGTATATGCCTATGTAACACATATTGTACATTCTTATATGTGCTAGACATTAATGAACATATTTCTCCTTAATAAGGATATCATTACATGTTAATAACATGTATATGTACATATATCCACATATATGCAAAAGAACATAGGCTTTATAGTGCATTTTCCAATAAAACCTTTAAGCCTCCCTAACATGAAATTGTGCAAGAACAATCCTGCTAAAATTTGACTGATTAAGCCTCTTTATCATGGATGATCACAAACAATTGTAAGTCTAAGCTTCCCGCCCATTTCGAATGGGAACCTGACTTTTTCTTCCGGTGTACCACAGCCCCAAAATGGCTGATTTAGCCATTTTGCAATTTAGCTCAAATATTCTCCAGGGATTTGCCTTTCCTGAGGTACTTATTTCATCTCCAAAGAGTGCCAAAACGGACGCTAAGAGATGGAGCGGCAGAACCAAATAGAAGCCGTTTGGCCCAACTGCTTTACTCTCACTTATGAAGACAGTGATGGAATTTTTCACCTATCTTACGGCTTCAGATACTACAGATCAAAGCCATTTAGCTCACATGGAACAAATCATTTCTCCTTCATACATATTTTAGCTAAGTTGTTTGAACCCTGTAGTTTCATCTGAAGATTACTGGAGATAATACAAATTACCAGCCTAGAAAATAAATGGGAGCCGCATTTGTCTCAACCAGGAGTGAGCAAAAGAGACACGTACAGAAGTAAGGGGAAGGGAGGGCAGGGGCTTCTTTGAGGACGTCTGCAGACCCCCTGCAGACACATACAAAAGGGAGAAGCACTGCCCTGCGAGGCCAGGTGGACTCAAGCCAGGTCTGCAGATCCTGGATCGAAGTAGATCCTGCTTTACCAACTCCAGAACCTTCACAAAGAGATCAATGAAGGGGCTACAGGCACACTGCTCCCAAAAGCATTCAGGGCAAACTAGTTCTGTGATTCTCACACTACTTGACTGGGGAAGGTGGGAAGGGGGGGCTGGTCGGCAAGTAGGAAGAGTGCCTCCAAAATAATAACAGAAGTCCCTGGAAAACTGAGATTTCCAGATGATGTTGTATAAGAGCATCCGCTGTATAATGTGACATTGGCTGCACTTTAATTGGAGCACAGTGCAAATCCCTACCCATGAAGCTGTTGGGAAGTACAAAACATTCCATTTACTGCGGAAGGAGCTGGCTTCCTATATAACCGCCTCATTTCCGAGCTCTTCCCAGGGCTCTGTGCAAGCAACGTGCTGTCAGGCCTGTCCTGCCCATTCCCAGTCAAGAGCCCCCCACCCAGCGAGAACCCTTCTGGTGGAAGTAGTTCAACCGACTGGCCCAGCTTGGGTGGTGACGTGAGGCCCGCCAGCCTTCCCTCCATAGATCCCACTCCTGAGAATCCTGTACACCAGGGACAGGGGGCTTTGTGCATCAGTATACTTCCATGTGAACACAGCACCTTCACACACCTGGGCCCAGGCTACTTCTGAGCAGGGATGGGTCTTACTCACCTGAAGATTCCCCCAAGGAATCGCTCAGCAGCACACAGTAAGTCCTGGCCAAATCGTATAAAATAGAAGTAAGCTGTTCTAGCTGTAACAGCTCCGTACCCCTGTGAGATTCCCATAACTGTTACCATGTGTGTGTAAATACAGGTGGGGTGGGTGTATGCTTATACACACACTCTAGATCAATTTCTTCCTAAACTGGTCTGACATTTGGTATAAAGTCCTGCAGGTCTTAGACACAATGATTTAGAAAATAACAACGTCAGTTGCTCTGCTCTTTCAGTAAATAACCCACCAGTAAAACACGGATAATAACTGACAATCTTACTTGTACTGCCACTAATGAGAAAAGATAAAGCAGCAAATGGACTGTGTATATGCATTTGATAAATGGCATCCCCCGGATACACCAGTGCAAAAGAAATGTGTGCGGTCCTGGTTCACTGAGCTAAAACAAATATTTACCACTGAGAGTTAGGATTTAGAATGAAATTTACATTTTATTTGGCAACTATTTCGATGCTACGTGTACAGACAGTTGAAAAGTCAAAAACCTACCTCAACTTCCTGAATACGAAAGCATTATAAATGAGAGAAAATAAAAGAATCACATCAAATAGGAAGGAATGTAAACATTTCAATAATTGCATCAAATTGTCACATTATCATAACATTAGAAAAGTCCTAGGGAGATGTTTTCTCTTTAGTCACCCACCAACATTCCCTTAAAAAGGTCCCATCATTCATTGAATTCATGGGAAAAAACATTAGGCTATCGGGTGGAATAACAGAAGCGGGGAGAAACCCAAGTGCGCTCTAGCAATCCATGGCGTGACACAGAACAGCCAGCAAAATCACGATTAAATCCGAACACTCAGGCATGATTCCTAGCTGCAGGAATTTCGATCGAAAGATTTCCTGTGACGCTGGTCCCAAGGGTGAAATTCAGTAACAATCCCAAGATGACATCAGAAACCAAGAGGAACAGACTTCTACACTTCTGCAAAGAAATTTGTTTGCCCTGCAATTCAAGAATAGCTTGAAGGGGTCCAGAACCCGAGAAAAGCATGGATTTATCGTCTTACAAGTTTGGAAAATGAGTAAGATTGTCATGGTGTCTCGAGTCCATTAAAGGATTACAACCCACCCCAAAGAACACCCCGTTCCTCAGGACTTTCTGCCTGTCCATCTGTCCGTCCAAGCTGGAGTGGGGGAAATGACCCATTTACTTGCTCTTCTCTTGAAGAGAAAAACTGAATCTGAGGTTCCTTCCCAAAAGTGTCTCTGCACATGGCTTTTTCTCCTGGGAATATGGATGGATGGACAGATGATGTTCCATTTGTACTCTGATCAAGACAAGGGGTGATTCCCCAGATTCCAAGCTATCCATACATACTCCCAACCTCATTAGTAAAATTAGCAAAATGCCCACACTAACCACAAACAGAATATTCCAGAAGGAGAGAAGCAGCCAGCCCTATGGAGGCGAAAGCAGAGGAGACGCTATCAACAGGACTGGCTCTGAAGCAGACAGGCGTTAAAATTCTGCCTGGAACACTTGTGAGCAGTGTGGCCTTGAACGATCTGCTCAGCTTCTCTGAGTTGCAGTTCTCTTACCTATAAAAGCACCACTGCGTCACCTTGAAGGGTGGGTGTCAATGATTTGGGGTGACGTGGCAAAGTGCCTGGTACATTATCAGGCACAAATAATTTCTCAGTATATTAAAATGTACACTTTTATGTCCATCGCCAGAGGTCTATAATACTGAGATGTCCCAGCAATGCTGAGAGAAACAGGCTTTGTGGGAAGAATGTTATGTTTAAAATTTCAACAATGTGACTTCTTGAATCTTACTGATTAGGCCCAGGCAAATGGAGACCAACTGCACCTGGGAATAATAATTATGAAATATTTTAAATGTATAATTCTATTAGTCTCACATATGGAGAGTGGCTAGGGAATGGTCAGGCTCTCCACCCAGCAAACCAGGTGCACCCCGTCAGAGGCCTTCTGTCCCCCCTGCTGGAGCTTTCTGGAGCTGTCTCCATCTTCTGCTCTCTGGTCTGCTCCAGTCCCCAGGACTTACTTCTTGGCCCTGCAGCAGCCCATGCTCTCTTCAGCCTCCTGCACCTGCTGCCCCTCCACCTGGAACACCCTTCCTCTCTCTTCTTTGACTACATTCACTGTTCTATGAAGTCCCAGGTTAGACAGTGCTTCTTGTGGGCAGCCCTCCCTGTCCCCAGTCCCTCCACCAGAGGCCCTCTGTGCCCCCCAGGGCACTGACCCGCCCGCACTGCGTGGCTGCCTCCTCTTCTGCAATTCAACTACCCCGAAGGCCAAGGGCTGGGCTTCTTCACCACTGAAACTCCTGGGCTCAGCCCAGCGCCTGGTCTGCAATAGATACTCAACAAGTGTCTACCAAATGGATCAAGAAAACAGTTCAACCTCTGCTGCTTTGTTACACCAATACCTTAGGCTGCAACTCCCCAGTTAAATCTCCTTTGATTCAGAACTACAGACTCTGTGACCTAGAGGTCTCTGAGGAAAGGGAAACGGGCAATTCCCATAGGGAGACTCTACACGGGGCAGTAACCAGAATCCGAGACCAGTGGGCTGGACATCGGAAGGCCATGGAGGGATCGACCAAGCTGTGCAGGAGGCAGACAGGTGGGCCTCTGCCTCACAGCCTCACCCCACAGCTGAGCCTCCGCAGGAACGAGTAGACGTCATGACCCGGCGCATCAGAGCTGGGCAGAAACCCAGTGCAAGATTCAATACTTGTATCAAGTTGAAGTTCAAGTCAGAAAGTTAAAATTATATTTTAAAAACCTGAGTAATAGTAACAATATTCATCTTATAGTAGTGATATACTGTGCCAGGCACTGTGCTAAGTCCTGACTGTGTTTTATTTCACTGATAGTAACAACCCAATAAGCCTCTGGGATAGGCGCCACCCACACCCTGTACTGTAGCTGCGAGGCTGGAGCAGTGAGCTGTGTGAAGACTGGAGCCTCGGAGAGAGGGCACGGGGCTGGCTGCCCGGTGAGGATGTCAGCAGGAAAAGCAAGGCATGGCAGCTGAGCCCACGGGCGCCCCAAGAGGCCCTCTTACCACTTAGTGTGCCGGAAGCCTCAGCTTTCCACCTGTGATGGGGATGGAAGCACCAAATTTGAAAGGGCTTTGTGTGACTGGACAGCAAGTCCACCTGCCATGCACCAGCTCCAGAAAAGCAGACAGGGCACCCTGATTTCCTGATCTACCCCTGCCCGATGGCTCGCTGAGCTTCAGAATGACAGCCGTCAGCCCTGACAAAGCAGCCTCAGCAATCCTCTGTCATGCACACTGTGGACTGAGCCCTCACGGTTGTCTGCCACCAGCTCTCCAGGAGCCCCAGTTCAAAGTGAAGCCTCCAACGCCAACATCAAGGCATGGAGGAGGTGATTGCTTTGCACCAGGCATCCCTTTGGGAAGCTACGGCCACAGCCTTTGCAAGCAGTTTTCGTTAGCTGCACAGCCAGGCTTCTGTGGTTTCTCCCAGCCCTGCCAGTCAGCCTCTCCTCTTCAAGGGAACACGTAGGAAGGATAGCAATAATTCCCCCTTTCCCAGTGTCCCCAGGACAGCCTCCCTGCCTGCCCACCTCTGGCTTGGAACCGCTTACACAGCAGGTGCTCCTCACCAAAGCCTCAGAATTGGTCCGCGCTGATGGCATCCCAGGATCTGAGAATGCTCATGTGAAATTTGCAGCTTCAAAGTGGCATCCCCCCCATGGTTAATGGTATCCAGACAGGGCAAGCTGCTGAAAATGGACCCACACTCCTGAGCCACCGTTTACCTCTACAATCACCAAGGCATCTGTGGAGGAAGGTGGGTCCCCTCTCCAGACCTTAGAAGGCCCAGCCAGGGCTAAAACCAGGGCTTGCCATGAGGGTAGATCAGTCCTCTGAGACTGACTGAAGACTCCCAAAGGCTGCTGGACCCAGGGAACACTGAATCGTGGTGACAAGCTACCTTCCCCCTCCCATCAAGAACTTATGCAGCTATGTGACTGATGTGACATGGCCTCTCACCCCCAACGCCGCCAGAAAGATGCCCGGTGGGCTCTGGAAACAGATGAACACAAAGCACTGCAGCCAGGCTCCCGCCTCGGGAACTCGCTCAGCAGGCCCCGTGGTCTAGCAGTGATGCACTCATGTCACATGACAAGACAGAGAGCCCAAGGAAGCCACGTGAGAACTGGCCTCATACCAAGAACAATGTATGTGAGTCCCCAAATGGTGGTTCAGCCCTCGCTACTGGGGGGTCCACATATCACATACTTGTGGCCGCACATAGGTGAATGTCTACTCCACGAACACCCCACTGCCTTGCTCTCCTCCGGGGGGATTTCTGCAATCTGACCATGTTCATTTTGGGTGTGGGGAGCCAAAAGAGACAGAGCGAAGGTGAAGCTGCAAAGGAAGCTGGGGCCAGAGGCTCAGGGACCTCGATGCCTGCTGAGACATGCAGACTGTATCTATCGGCACCAAGGTGCTACTGTGGCTGGGGGTGGGCATCATTACAGCCTGTCTGCTCCCGCAGGAAGCCTAAGCAATGATGCTGTCTGGAGGAGCCACCCTCACTGTGCATGCCACCCCAGGGACAAATGCCAACTCACACCCTGGCCCTTCCAACTTTATCAGCAAGAGTTGCCATGCCACCTGTTAAGGACATGTGGGAGGCATTATGGATCACAACTGGGAAGAGCTAGTCTGTGCGCCTGCCCCTCTCTCTCTGTCCCTTCGGGGACATACTGCCAGCTTGCGATACCTTCCTTTATCAATTAATTAAACTTCTCTCCCTTTGGAGGTGAGCTCCCTGAGAACAAAGGCCATGCC
Organism: Manis pentadactyla; assembly: GCF_030020395.1. NCBI lineage: Eukaryota > Metazoa > Chordata > Mammalia > Pholidota > Manidae > Manis > Manis pentadactyla. The sequence continues at coordinate 98,319,494 of NC_080031.1, forward strand.
ATGTGACCCCGCTCCAGGCACCCTTGGGGGTACCCCCCTCCCAACCCCCAGTCAGTGATAACAAATCATCGCCTCTTGGTCTGAGTCTTTGAAAGTCCCTTCTTGTTTCCAGGGAACACGAATAGGGAGAGGAGATGAACAGCCAAGTTTCCCTGGTACCCATTTTTTTAAAATCAAAACCCTCCAGGACACAATTATCAGGTGAGATCATGTATACAGAAACAAAATACACATCCATCAGGACATGTTTATTTCTTCTGGAGAAGCACGCAGCCCGCAGAAGCATGTAGTGCTTTTATTTTTACACTCTCTTTCATCTATTATTTGGGTGAATAATAGGAATGTTAATAACAATCCAAGTCCCTTCCAGTCCTAAAATTCAATATTCTAAATATATCAAATAATGAATCAAATAATATGCCTGAAAGCTCTGTGTAAATAGAGTCGGAGCGATTCTCACAGACCAGCAAGGACTAGAATCCAAGACGGACCAAAGCAGCGAGCTTCTCTGCGCTTTCATTCTTCGCTTCCAAATTTAAGAACCTAGTATGAACACAAACAGTAATTATTTCCAAGATTTTAAAAATCCTTTTCCTATTAAATTACTTATGAACATTTAAAGAGAGTCCAGTTGGGGCTTGCGTGAAAAAGCTCTTGAAAAAATGTTCCAACATCAAATTTTTTAGCCAAATTACTTTTTCGTGAGAGCTGTAATCGCCCAAAAGAAAGTCACATCTGAAGACGTGAGAAGAAATAGAACCCCAGGAAGCGGTGAGGGGGTGCAGAGATGCAAGGGGGGGAGACTTCATCAGTAGCCACACCCCTCAGGGCCAGGAGCCCGCCAGCCCTGGGGCCTAGGCAGCGAGGCAGCCCACGTGCATGATGTCAGGACCACACGGCTGCGCTGGGGTCAGGTCATCAAGATCGACGCCCTCACTGAGTCAGTCGCATGGGTCCATTTTCTCAGTATCACCAGCTGTCCTTAAATAGTGCCCACAACCACCTCTCCCCCCCACCAAGAAGGAAAAAAAAAAACACAGAAAAGGACTAGAAAAATATTAAAATGATTATCACGGTGGGGGAATATGAGGGTATTCTTCCTGTTTGTATTTACTTTTCAATTAAAAAAATAACACGGGTTCCTTCATGTATTCATGTTGTCTGCTCACTCATCTATTGATTCGTTCATTCATTCATTCTTTTAAAGTTCTGTGGGATGAAGACAGTATCACCAGAATACTGCAGCTGAGGAAATTCCAGTGCAGAGAGGTAAGATCATTCGTACCCGGGTCCACACAGCACTAAAACCTGCAGTGTACACTCCATGTACACCAACAGCTTACAATGAGAAAGGGACTTCATGCATCCAGACACAGGAAGTAAGAATGAAGAGCTTCTCAGACTATGACCAGGGGACAGTGACTAGCAACATGTCCGGACAGCTGAATGGAACCACAAACCTGGCAATAAGCCCACTTCTGGGCTGGCACATAGGGTCACCATTCATTTGTTCCTTTTGTCTTGGCATTTCTGCTACCCCATAAGGAATGAAGGATCTAGAATAAACAGGGGTTGACCCTCCACCCACTCGCCAGTGCACAGCCCATGGCCCCTGCCAGAAGCATTCAGGGAAGGCCCCAGAGCTCACAGCAGAAATCACACATTTACTCATGATGTGGTGACGGCTCCTGCCACCAAGCCAAACTGTGGCTCCATTTAATAAGGCTCAGGTACGTCATCTGATTTACCAGCAGGACACACAAATCACAGCTAGACTGGAGGCACCTTGTCAGGGCCGCCTGCTGGAATCATTTGGGAACAATGCAGCATGGGCTATTTTGGTGTTGCCCGTCAAAGCCCCCGAGGCATCTCTCACATCTCTCTTTTCACAAAGCTCAGCTCTTAACCCAGCTTGGAGCTCAAATCTATGATTCTGTTTCCCAGTCTGAAACACAAAAGAACATAAAGCCTACGGCAGTTTCTCAACTGGTAACTTCTCTTGACATAACCACTGCCGTTGCCTAAGTGATTCTGAACAGGCAGTTCAACCGTGGTGGGCTCTGGTTTCTCATCTGTAGGATGAGGGCAATGGTGCCCTATTCTGCCAGGGTTTCTGGAAGGATTATTTGAGATATACATGCAAAATGCCCAGCAGGTAGGATGCACCAAAACATAGTAAAGGCATTTTTAATTGGCCTAAGTATATCCTCTGCTCTAAGCTGGTAAGAGTCTGAAAAACAGACGGCTAGTTTCCTCTGGATGAGGTATTTGTGACGCTGCCGTCCTGACTCTGAAGAGATTTTTAAGAAATCAGAGCTCAGTGATGGCTGTTTGAGAAAAGCAGCAGCCACTACTCTGTGCAAAAGTATAAATAAAAAGCCACTTAAGCAATCACACTGCTCACAGCTTAATGCACGTGCTGCAGAGCTGCAAGCCGGGTGCGAGCGTATGATGGATTTCTCATTATCTGTCTGCTGCCACTGCAGTCCATCCAGCAGCCTGCAGGCGTCCGGGCTGGGAACGTCTACATTAGCTCCTGATGGGCCCCACACTCCTGCTATCAGTGGGAACAGGCGCAGCAGGAAGGAGGCGATGCCTTCATAATGAGGTGATAACACAGATAGACATGTTTGCTTGGGGACGAATTGCCAGGTTTTAAGTCAGCCATTAAAGGGCCCTTCCTCAGCTCACAAGGGGCTCCCAAAATAGTGTGGCCCAGAGGGAATGTCTAGGTTAAGCCTCTTGGTCCCTGCCAGGCAGGGGCAGAGCCTCCCCAGGTGCCACAATACGGCCTGCTTGTGACTCGGCAGGGCTGAGCGCCAGACCACGCACCAAAGGAGAGAAGCCATGCTCCCCAATCTCCCTCCTTTCCAAGGAGGGCCTGTGGAACCTCAGAGTTTTCCACTGGACTGGAGCCACCCTGAAAAGTGCCAAGAACTAACTGGGGACATGCTAAGCCCTTAGACTATTTATGCTTCTCTAGGTAAATGCAGAACTTGCAGACAAGCCACTCCGGCATGCAGCTGCCACAGTAAATCTAGGTTCAGCAGGAGCCCCGTGCCTTTCCTCAGCACAGGGCTCCTACGCATGGGTGGCTTTGAGGGGGGCAAGGCTCATCCTCACAGACTCAGCCCTTCCTGCCTCCTCCCAGCAGGGGCTCTGGGTGCTGGCAGTCTTCTCCCTCACCTTGCTAAGCAGAACTGCCCCTGGGCCTTCCCTTCAGAACAAGGGAAGGAAGACTGTGACAGCTCCCAGGCCGCGCACATGCAGTAAGGGGTCCAAGCCCAGGATGATACAATCCTGCCAGGGTGTCTGCCAAAGAAAGGCGAGGAATATCAGGGAGAGGGCCTCAGTTGGCCCCTGAATGGATGGCAATACCCATCAGCCTGGGCCCAGGGAAGGATGGAAGGTGGGGAGGATTAAGAGCTCCTTAAGAAATGGAGGAATCCTTAATGGAGGATTAAGAGCTTCAGATATGATGGAAGATGAGGGGGATTTGTGGAAAGGGGGGAGGGAATATAAAGTGTGCAAATAGTCTTGAAGGGAAAAGATACAGTATCCAGAAAAATGGACACAGGCAATGTAAGAATATTTTGCACTACAGGCCTGAAATGGACCCAGGGGTCATAGAGCAAAGACCCAGGTCCTGGGGAGGTGTTGGTATGCCATCATTTTCTAAGGGGAGTTTGAGAGGCAGCAACTCAATCTGTGTTCAATCTACGATGGGAAGCAGTGGATGCCTACTGACCATCTACTGCCAAGCACTGTACTCTGCACTGTATGGTGATTAGCCCTCATAATCACATATTGACTTTGTAAGGATGGAGATATCCTCTGTACTTTACAGCTGAGACTATGGTTCAGAGAGGCAAAGTAACTCGTTGCAGGTCCCACAGCAGGAAGCAGCAGAGCAGGAACGCAAATCCAGCTCTGTCCAACTGCAGAGCCCTGGGCTCTCTCCACATGCCATGATCACCCCACAAGCCAAGTTGGCCAAGGACAGCACCAAGTTCTAGACCATCAGCTGCCAAAGGGCGGACTCTTCTGGACCTGGCTCAGACCTGAACAACGAGCAGACTTAGAACAGCTATTTGGATGAATCAGAGCCGGTATGTAAAAAAAGTATGACATCTCTTGGCAACTTGTAATTTAATTCTATGGAAGGAAAAGGCCCACCCTTGACAAAGCCCACAGAAGCTATGAGGAAGCTGTAAGGAGAGACAGGGTGAACATATGGGTGAAGGCAGAGTATGGAGAGAGAAGTGAGAAGAGCTGAAACCCCAGGAGACAGCCTGAAGGAGCAGGGAGGGACACGCTGTCACACAGACCTCCCCACGGTTGCCGGGGTGGCACTGGAGCCGGGGACACAGGGTGACGCAGAAGTCTCACTGATGCGATGCCCAGCACCCAGCAGTTTCTCCTGGGCAGGGCCAATTCGCATTCTAAGGGAGACCACCTTGCTGAGAGCGCCAGTCTGCAGTCTGGGCTGTGACTCACTCGGGCCTAATGTGCCTCTTCCCCCAGCAGCAGTGCAAACCCAGCCCAGCAGCCAGGCAGGCCCGCTGGTGCCCAAGCATTCACCTGTGGGAACACACACCTGGGCCAAGCTGGGCCCTTACTGAGACTTAGCTGCAAGCTAGACCTGGGTCACTCCACCATCCCACCGGCCCTCGCGTGCTTCCACACAACAATCATGCCGACATGACAGAATTAGAGAAAATATTTAATAAATTACGACCACAGCCTCAACCACAGCGACCCAGACCTTTCCACTTATTGACACCATCTCTCTGCTCTTTAGAGGACATTATTCTTAAATCTTTCACAACCAAAAATCTGCCTGGGGACATAGAGCTTCCTCACCTGAATGTTAGCAAGTCTTATAGCAACAGCGGCAGTTCATTTCCAAGCCATTTGGGCTTGCATTTCTCCAAGAAAATAAATAACCAGTTTAAAAACTGTCAGAAAAACGTACCACTGATACTCAGCTTAAACATGATTATTTATTAGAAAGTATTGAAAACTGCTTATACCTGCGGTAACTAGAAGCACACGCTGTCCTCAGTGAGTTTTATACTAAACGGCAGGAAAAATACATAAAACACAGACCTGCTAAGATTCCCATTTTGAACAGATCTTTACTTGAGACCCACTTTGGCCATTTGTGGCTGATTGTAGTGATGGAAACTGACTTAACCAAACGCTCAGGTAGAGAAGATCCCTGGGGGAAGACCTCTGAGCAGTGGAAGAGGGGAAAATAGCACCTGTACAGCCACTCCCCTGTGCCAGGCAGGGCTCAACCCTCCCAGCTAGGGCTTGGCAAACTTTTTCCATAAAGGGCCAGTGTGTGAATGAATATATTTGGCTGTGTGGGCCACATATACTCTACCATGTATTCTTATCCCTGCCCCCTTTAAAAATATAAAGATTATTCTAAACTAGTGGCTTCAACTGGGTGTGGTCTGAAGGATGAGTTTATCCACTTCTGCCCTAAACAGATTGCTCCTCCATGCTCTAGTAGGTGCTATTTGCCATCCCGTTTTAAAGACAAAGGGAACAAATGAAGTCCTGAGATGTTAGGGAGCCTGCTTGAGTTCACACGCTTGGCTTCAGTGTCAAAGTGCAAAGCCAGGCACGATCTAAGCCTAGACCCACTGGTTTTCAAAAGTCACACACTTCCCACTGTACCTCATGGGCTCAAACACATTTTGAATTTGGCAGCTATCTTCGAAGCAAGAGTAAATTCATGTTATGGGCAAGAAGGGATGTAAAAGGAACTGATGTATGTGGAACACCCACTGTGCATTGAGCCCAACCATGGACTTTACAGGTGAGAGCCCAGAGGGCCAACACAGATGGTTGTACAGGTCACGCACTGTACAAATGCCAGCGAAGAAGAGGGGAGGCTGAAACCCCATGTGCACTACCCGTATCGGCCACACTGTGGAGCAGCTGAGCTCACCCAGAAGCGACTCCGCCTCCTCACAAGGCCCCTGACGGCTGCACAGCCCTGCTCCTGTGCCTCCCAGCAGGCAGGAGGAAGGAAGAGCAGCCTCGGGGAGAGGCAGGTGAGCCTGCAACCCAAAAGGGCGAAGGGAGGCAGAAGAGGGCTTAAACGTGGTGATGCGGAAGCCAGTGACAGAAATCCGGGCACCAAGCCTCACGCGCTATGGAAAACCACGCTCGCCCTCAACCCCCAAGTCTTAGGATGGAGTTTTGTAGTGAACAGACAGACCACTGTTTCACACACAGTGAATTCTCTATTCCAAAAAGTGATAATGGTGGAAAATAGGTATTTTAAAGGAAGATTTATGCAAATTTGCTTCAGGTCAACAGACATTTATTGACTGTCTTGGTGATGACTACCTAAGAGTTTATTAAAGGAAGGCAGGAGCAGCTAAGAATTCCCCTGACATCTTGCATGGTGGAGGTTGCATCCTTAACAAAAATGGACTCTGAACTTGAGACCAAAGGGGTGAGACCCAGGGCAATTGCTCTTCAGGCGCTCCTCAGCCACAGTTCGCCTGACCACCGCCTCCAAGACAGTGACCCCTTCCCTGCCAGCCCACATCATGGAGGGTCTACAAGGGCGCACACAGCTGTCACAGCATAAACCGTTTCTGCCTGGAGTTCCCTGGCAGGAGAGGCCAGGCCCAGCCCGGGACACCCACACGTACAGCACCACATGCTCCACCTGCTGGGCTCAGACCATATGGTCAGGACTTGGATGCCGCAAGCTGGGCCACACGCTGCCGGAGGCCCTGCTTCCTGGGCCTGTTCCTGCTCAGCACTTGGCCACGATCCCCTAAGTGACAGTGCTGGGAGAGTTCTCAGTGACCCATGAGAACCTCCTTTCTCCAACATCCTAGCCAACTGGAAAAAAAAATACACTTGTAATTATATTCCCAAGACCTCAGTGGTCGAAAACTTAGTTAAACTGTTAGAAATGAGTTAACCCGTGAAAGAAACTACATTTTCTTTCCTTTTTTCATCTCTCACTCCAAAGACAAGATTTTTCTCTGATGCCCCTGCAAGTTTCTGCAATTGTCTCTAAACAGATACTAATGAGAAGAGAAAGCAAATTGCTTTGTGCAGTTACTAAGCTCTGAACTCCCTAAGCAGCCCATCTTCATGCTGCCATTGTAGTCGTGTCTACGGACGGTTGGTTCAGGCTAGGGCAATCATTCCCAGAGCCCTTCTCTCCTGCTAACTGTTCAAAAGGCAATGTGGAAAATTACCCAGAAAACAGCTGTTTGTGCTTTAGGCGGTACCTACGTGGGGAGAGAAGCAATGGGTGGGTGGAAGTCACAAGCCATAAAATTGAGAAAATACTACTTTCAAGTTAAATATGAAGGCAAATCCCTTTGCAAAAGGTGATTAATAGTCAAGTGGAAACATAGTAAGACAAGACCCTCCGGTCAAGGAGAGAAGGAAAGCAGCAAGAGTCAGTGCGGATGACAAGTCACTGAGCTGCAACAGTCACTGTGGGGCCCCAGGAGCCCATGGCTGCTTCACCCAGTCAGCAGCAGCCAGGCCCAGCCCCCAGCTGCTGGCAATTGTCTTCCTTCCTCCTGCACACACGACTCCACCATGTAGAGGCAGCTTCTAAATCACCTGGGGTAAATGGGGCTGCTCAAGGCACAGTGCTGCTGACGTTTTGAAAGAACAGGTCGTGGCAGCTGTTACCACTGCCAGCCCCGGCTTTGTCCCAAGTCTGGACTATAAACTGCCCACAACACAGAGGCTGCAGCACAGAGGTCTGAGTCCTACTCAGTGCTTTCCCTGTGAGGGTCCCATCTCCCCAGCAAGGGCCACTTCTCACCCTCACAGCTGTGATGATTTGGTCAGTAGGCTAGAAAGTAAGAGTCTTCAGTCAATGAGTGGAGAAGACATGGAAGCAGCCAGAAATTCTGATCAGAGGCCTCTCCCAGGTTCCTGACACCGGACACTCACCTGATGCTATGCTTGGACATCAGGCAACATTGAAGAGGGAAATCTGGCCTCATGATGATTTTTACATATGTAATTCTAGACCAGGTTGCTGCTAAGTGCTGAAGTCCACCGTATTTTACCAAAAACTTCCAGGTCCTGATTGCACCAGGAGAACAAGATGCAATGCCTTCGGGAATGAAAAAAACATCAAATAACCTTAAAAGGCCCTGCGGAGATAGTCTGCCGCGCTGAATTATTTCTGAGATGGAGAACTGGGGAAGGAGAGGCTACGCAGCTTTTCGTCAGTACCGAACCATCCACAGCAAGAAGCCTGAAATGTGACCTCATTGGCTTGGTCCAAATTGCAAAAAGGAAGCCATATATTCCCCATCAGGGCGTCACGGCAGAGCCCTGAGCTCTGGAGACCCATGGAGCCCACTTTGAATCTTGGCTCCAATCTTTATTGCCTGTGTGACCTTGGAAAGATACTGAGCCTCCTGTTTCCAATCTATAAACTGAGGTTATTAATGGGGCCAACTTCACAGCCTCTGCTGAGTCCAAATGGGGTAATCCATGTAAAGTGCTTAGCAAAGAACCGAAGAATGCTCATAAAGAGCAGCCATTATAAGGAGAATTATTCTTTAACGATGACTCATTTCTGGGCATTTGAACCCTTATTTCCTCTTCTTTTCTAAGCCTACCCAGCATATTACCATTTTAGGGGGAAACTTTTAGAGAGAGTGTTAGATTGGCCTGTTGTTTTTTGTTTTGTTTTTGAGAACGCAGCATTCCCTTGCTCCATGGTCTGAAAACAGGTCCAAAGAGTCAGTGACTTAGTCTTTAAAACAGGAAAAAAAAAAAAAAAAACAGAAAAAAAACCCCTCCTAACATGTAAGCTGGAGGCAAAGGTGAGGGAAGGTGTTTCTGTTTTATCATAAAGAAAAAGCAATTCAGGAGGAAAGAGCACAGTCTCCCAGCTGGAGATGTGTTGGTTGAAGGCAGAACAAAGCCACAGAGAGCTGTACATCCTGCTCAACAGGAGCAGGAAATGACATTTTCCTACATGTTGCTGTCAAATATGCAAAGGAAATGGTATGCATAGAAGAAAACCCGGACAGCATCTTCCTCATCAAAAAACACCATCAAGAGTATGAAAGAAACAGGCCACAGAGTGACAGAAGGTATCTGTGTATCATTTAAAACCTACAAAAGGCTCGCATCCAGCATCTATCAAGACTGCACACAAATCAATAAGAAAAAGACAACCCAATTAAAGGTAAGGGGCAAGAGATTTGAACAGACACATCATACAATAGTATACTCCTGGCCCAACACATGCCACAAGGGCTAACGTGGTGAACTGTGACCCTAACCAGTGTAAGACAAGACACAGGGCAAGCGGAATGCTCAAGCCAGCTGGCAGGGGTGCAGCACAGCAGGGTCAGCCACTTCAGAAAAAGCACTGGACAGTATGAACTGAAGACAATCACACATACCCAGAGACTCCACTCCCAGGAACAGACCCAAAAGACATCAGGACAGGTGTACCAAAAGGCGTATGCAAGACCGCTCACAAGCAACAACGCTCAAACTCACCCCGATGTGAAACAACTCCACATCCACCAGTACCACGATGGCTGAGCTGTGGTATGTCCACACAAGACAGGGCTAGTCAGCAATGAAAACACACAGACCAGTGTTACACATCACAGCCCCGGCAACAGTGCATGCCGAACACTGAGTGTGAAACAGTCAGACACAGAGGAGCGTGAACCGTGTGATGTCGTTTACGTGATGATCAAAAAAGGGCAAAACTAACGTGCGATGAGAAGTTAGAAGAGCAGTGACCTCTGTTCTGAGAAGAAGGGAGGGGAAAGAAGTCAGGAGGGACTGAGACCAGGGAGGGCGAGTCGGGCTCTGGAGTGCTGGGATGCTCCTTTTCTTGACCCACAGACTGGTTCCATGGACCCACACCAAGTGTGCGCACTCGGTGATAAGTCTATTCTAGTTTTGTACATGCATATTACACTCCAATATAAAAAGCTTAAGAATTGACTGAAACAGAGAAATAGTTAGTCTCTTCTGTTGTATTTACCTAACCTAGCTGGGTCACTGCTTATTTAGAAATGAAGAAGTATTCTGAGCCAGAAACAGGCATTTCCAGGGAAATGTTCACATGGCAGAATGTGTTTTTTCTGCCTCCAGGTGAACTGCTGGATGGACGCAGCCCGCGGTCAGTGCAAGAGAAGGGGCCATGTCCCAGGCTCAGCCCCGACAGGTCTGGGAAGCCAGGAAGGCCCAGGGGAACCACAGTCCTGACACTAATAAGAAATGTATTCATTGCTTACTAACTTCTGACATTGTTTCAAACACTTAAAATGTGTCAAAAATCCTCAAGTTTTTATTTCATTTTTTAAATGAGGTGGCTAAGCACAGAGGAGTTGAGCGGCCAACCCAAAGCCAGACACTAGCACGAGACAGAGCATGGATTCGGTCCACGTGGTCTTGCTCCTGAATCCACATGCTTAGCCCCGGGCTGCGCCACCTCCAAAACTACCTGACAAAATAAGGAAGAAGGAGAGATCCAACCACCCACCTCGGCAGAGGCACTGGTGCCCACAGTGGGCCGAGGGAAGGCAGCAGCCAGGAGAGGAGCCGCTGTTTCTGGCACAGGTCTGATGTGCCAGGCAAGTGGCCTAGTACTCAAAAGTAGCTACTATTATCATTCTGATTAGCAAGATGGAGAAAGTGAGGCTCAGAAAACCTCACAGCCAGTGAAGAGCAAAGGCAGGATCTGAACCCCAAACCCCCTCCGCTGAAAGGCCAATAAGATCCAAGCCAGAACAGGCCCAAACACCACGGTGCTCCCATGGCAATTCCGGGGAGGCCACCACCACTGAAGTGGGGTGTAAGAGGGGGAGTTCATGCCTGTGTGGTCAATGTCAGGACTGGGCCAGAGGCAGGCAGTACAGGAAGTTCAGTAAGAGTCCTCCCTGGCTGGGGTCTCTGCGCATGACTATTGTGAAGAACTGGATTGGAACTTCCCCAGAACATCTTCCTAGGAACATGAGAAAAGCATGTCGGAGACTAAGGCCAGTGTTTCAAAGGAGCTGCAGCTGAGAGATATAAAGAGCATTAGAAGCAAGCCCTGGATGCAGCCCTGCCTGAAGTCCAATGCTGGACCATCAAATTATGTGGCCTATGTCTAGGCTTTGTACTTAAGCTAGCCTGAACTGGGTTTCATTTCCTTGTGATTTTAAGCATCCTAGCACATCAGAGGTCTCTGAATAAGGTATGATGCAGGGATATTTTCCAAAATGAGTGATGGCAAATTGGACAGATGAGGCCAAGCAGTCTGAATTACCTGTAGGGAAGCTTAGCGAGATGGGACTACCCTAAGCCAAACCCCCAAAGCCCCTTGCTCAGCTTCCAGGAGAGGGAGGCGGCATGGTTTCAGGGGAAACTCTATGGTGGGGCAGTTACCATGGGTACAGACGTGATCTGAAACAGCTGAGTCTCCCATCATCTTTCAGAGCAAAAAGCTGTCAGAAGGAAGCCCTTCCACGGCAGAGCAGAACGCACAGCCAGGCTGGTCTCCGACAAAGGAATCTCCATGGAGGAATGAATGGACTCATCTTTAAGATTTTCCTGCCGTTTTCATTCCATACCAGACTCAGCCAGTGAAAAAGAACAAAATGGTATTTTACTGCCTGTAGATACACACCTTAACTTTTAAATTCATATCTTCAGATAGGAAGGGGTTCAGCAATAAGAGGAAATTAAATACATAAATCTATTGATTAATGTGCACAAACGCACAACCGGCACCGTGACAGTAAACTCTTTGCCGGCTCTACTCCCCCCAGAGTCATCGCTTCCAACACAGTGGAAAATCCTGATTTGGAATGAAAAACAATTCCATTTTAATCTTGTTTATCTTCTTGGTCTAGTAATCCCCTGTGGCTGCAGCCCATCTGGTACACTCCTGTAAGAAAACTGGGGCCACTGTTGTTTAATCCAATTCTGTGGTCAGTTTGTGGGATTTTTTTTAATAATGTATACTATAGGCCACTGGGTAGTAGGCTATTTTTCTTAGCTGAATCTAATAAACCAACACAGAAACCATTTATTTCAGGAATATGTTGAAAATACAAATAACATGTGGGCAGCTTTTATGAGAGCACATGAAATGCTACCTGTGGGGGAGTTCACAGAGCCCAACAAATTAGTCCAATCTCAAGTGGACCAGGAGGAAGGGACAGACTCACCAAAGCAATACGCAATTAGTAATAATATGCTGCAAGTCTGTAGCTTGCATTCATCAGAGCATCAGAGGGTGTGAAACGAGCCTTAAGAGCCCCAAAGAGCAAAGTTTAGGCTGTGCATCACAATCACAGAGGAAATGGTTAAGACACATCTCTGGGTCTTGCTCTCAGGAATTCTGATTCAGGAACTCCATCACAAGGCTTAGAAATCCCTCCCCACCTGCTCCCCCAAGAGACTCTGATCATGGGGGTCCGGAGACGGCATTATGAAACGCTACCACAGAGAAAGGCTTCAGCACTCTCACCGCACAGAGGAGAGCTCAGGATGAGTAGGGCTTTGCCCTCGCTCCGGAGCAGCGCTGTCCAACACAGCTTCCCGTGGTGATGGAAATGTTCTGTACTCTGCACTGCCCAGTACGGAAGCTGGTAATGGGCACTTGAAACATTTAAATGGCTTCATGGATCTATTGGCTTATTGTCTGAACTATGCAGCCCTAAGTGGCAGAGCAGCATTTAGAGGAAAAAAACTAGAGTGGACTGGATTAAACTATATTCCTTTCCATTTTTGGCAAATTTCCAGCAATTTCTTCTTAGCTAAATAGATGGGCAAAATGGCATGGTCTGAGTACCTACTCTTCTCAAAAACTCTATCAGGTTTTATAGATGAGGAAACTGAGGCTAAATGATGTGCCCAAAGTCACAGGGCTGGCTAAGAGAGTCAAGATTTGAACACAAGTCCCTACGATTCCAACCCTGTGTTGTTTCCGTAACAACATGCCGCCTTCACGGATGTGAGCTCAACACAGAACACCAAGAAAAGGTCATGGAAAGGTGGCCTCACTTATGCTGAACTCCTGAAACGTTTCATTATTGTCTACCTATCAGTTGGCATTCCTACACAGGGCTCTATGAATTAACAGCATCACACAGGGAAAGGAAAAGGTTCCAGGGCCCAGCTGTACCCTGAAGGACTGGGAGCCCCCTGTGCCTCCTCCCCAGCCCTCCCTCGGCTGGCTCAGTTCCAGCCACACCAGCATCTGCGGCAGAAACACAGCAGGTACTCTCCTGCCTCAGGACCTTTGCATTCACTGTTTCCCAGTCCAGAACGCTCTTTCTTCAGATACCCACATGGCCTATTCTTGCTTCAGATCTCTGCTCAACTGTCCCTTATAACTCAGTCCTCCCTTCACTATTATGAATCCCTCTTTCCACCCCACAAACCACTACTCCTGGCACTGAGTCTCTCCCTCTATTTTTGTCTATTGTATTCATCATTTGTCTCTCATCCATCTTCCTCTGCTTCCATTGGGCTATAGCTGCATAAATACAAGAATTCAGTCTCATTCACAATGTATCCCTGCACCCAGCCCACAGGGCATTCAATAAACATGCTGCATAAATACCTAGATGTACAACATAAGTTTACCTGCATAGTTACAGTATAGGTGTTATTTTCTTTTTGTTCTTCATACTCTTCTATATTTCCCCAATATTCTACAATAAGCACCTATGCCCCTTGTAGCCATAAATCCATAAATGTCCTTCACACAGTCCTACCCATTGCCATTGTGTTGCGCTGAGATCACCAGCTCTATGAAGTCTCACCTTCAGCTGCCCTGTTCTCTCTGCATCCTCCTCTGAGCACCATCAGCAATGGCACAGGGCACAGAGCTAGGACCCCCGTGAAACAGAGATGGTCACGTCTGTAACTCATCAAACCTGCTAGACCCAAGGAGCATAACCACAGAGGCCCACCAATGAACATACTTGGCTTCTTTCATTTAAAAAAGGCAACTCCATCATTTCTGACAATTTTACAATTGCAGCAGAGGCTAAGAATGAAAGGTCCCACTACCTGCTGAAGCAGCTACACAATTTTCCCCCTCTAAGGGCCAACTTTAAACATCCTTGCTAATCCTGGCCACAGGGAGTTGGGGCACACTCAAATTCACTGACCAAGCATGTTTAGATAATGCTTTTTTACTGAAAAAAAAAAAATATGTTGGATGTGGCCTCTGATTTATGTCAATCAAATATCAGTTGAGTTATATCATATATAAAACAGGAGGTGCACAGGGGGTATCACTTCACTGTACAAAGCTTTCCTCATGTGTCACCCTACTGAGTCGTCTCAACAGCTCAGTAAGGTGGGCTTTGTTGTTTCTCCTGTTAGAAGCTGAGAACACTAAAGCACAGACAGGGGACAGGACTTCTCAAATGTGGCAAGTCAGCAGGTAGACAGAGGTAGAGAGGCAGGATTCAAACTCGGAGCTTATGCTGAGTTGAAGGGCATAATTTCTAGTTACAAAAGTCAGGAGCGAAGTTGGCAAGGGGGGGGCATCCCAGCAATAGAGGCAGTGCAGGGGGAAGCTGCCAGGCACAGCGTGGCCCACTGCATATGAACTAAAGGAGCAAACAGGCTGTGGCTCTGTGCTCCTGGCTCTGCCTGTGAACACTCCCAGGCAACAAGCGCTGCCCAGTGAATTGGTAGATGGACAGGCTTTCCCATGGGCCTGACACTAATGCAGGCCTCATAAGTAAACAGCACTCATCTGTGACAAGCTCAGATAAATCCCAGTTCAGGGCTCTCTTCTGGCAGGAGAACTGATCCTCCAGTACAGTTCATCATTCCAGGAGATGGTGAAAGGGGACACTCAGCACCACACAGAACGTTGACACAGGCTTGTATGACAGGGACGTGGGGCCCGGGATTTGACGAAGGACAGACCTTCACAGGAGGCTCTGACACGAGGCTGCCCGAGCCCTGTGGCAGAGGGTGGTGGCACAGCAGGGCCCAGGGAAACTCAGCACGTCTGCTTACAGAGCTTTAGTCTCAGGGAACCTCAGGAAAAGGCAGAAGAGACAAGAATGTATATATATATATATGTGAATACATACACACATGTATTTATGTATTTTTGCATATATCATGGATATAACTATATATTGTTTGTATATTATATAATATAGATGCATATATCTGTGTGTATGTACACATACACATGTCTCAGACTTGATCTAATCTAGATCTACAGAGGTCAGTGAGTGCCTTCAATTTTGATACGAAAGGAAGATTTCTATGCATACTTAATTTTAGTAAAATAAGAAATTATATGAAGTGGAAAAAGCATAGCTATAAGTTGTAAGAATAGACAATGGACAAATTTTAGTTTCAAAACCTCACTGGGGGAGGTGGAGCCAAGATGGCGGCGTGAGTAGAGCAGCGGAAATCTCCTCCCAAAACCACATATATCTATGAAAATATAACAAAGACAACCCTTCCTAGAATAAAGACCAGAGGACACAGGACAATATCCAGACCACATCCGCACCTGAGAGAACCCAGCGCCTCGCGAAGGGGGTAAGATACAAGCCCCGGCCCCGCGGGAGCCGAGTGCCCCTCCCCCCAGCTCCCGGCGGGAGAAGAGCAGGCAGAGCGGGAGGGAGACGGAGCCCAGGACTGCCGAACACCCAGCCCCAGCCATCCGGGCCAGAGTGCAGACACAGTGTGTGTGCAGGGGGGCCCTGGATACTAGGGAAACAGGGCAGCAAGAACGCTGAGAGGGTACCAGAGGCCTGGCACTGGAGGACATAAGAAAAGAGAGCAGCCATTTCTATTTATTTATTTATTTTTTTTTTCTGTTTTGGCGAGCGCTTTTTGGAAGTCTTAAAGGGATAGGGACCCCAATACTAGGGAAACAGGGCAGCAAGACCGGTGAGTAGATGCTTGAGGCTGGCGCGGGAGAATAAAGAAAAACGAGCAGCCATTATTTATTTATTTATTTAATTTAAAAAAAAATTTTTTTTGGGGGGGGCCGTTGTTTGCTTCGGCGGGTGCTTTTTGGAAGTCTTAAAGGGGCAGGGCGGGACACTTAATCCAGAGGTAGGGAATCCGGGATCTCTGGGCACCCTAACCCCTGGGCTGCAGGGAGCAGGGAGGCCCCTTACGGAGATAAATAGCCTCCCAGCAGCTCCTGCTCCAACGCGACTCCACCATTTTGGAGTAGCTGCCCGAGCCAGGCCACGCCCACAGCAACAGCGGAGATTAACTCCATAGCAGCCGGGCAGGAAGCAGAAACCCTGTCTGCGCGCAGCTGCCCAACACAGGCCACTAGAGGTCGCTATTCTCCCAGGAGAGGAGGGCCACAAACCAACAAGAAAGGAAGTCCTTCCAGCCGTCACTCGTCCCAGCTCTGCAGACTATTCCTATCACCATGAAAAGGCAAAGCTACAGGCAGACAAAGATCACAGAGACAACACCAGAGAAGGAGACAGACCTAACCAGTCTTCCTGACAAAGAATTCAAAATAAGAATCATAAACATGCTGACAGAGATGCAGAGAAATACGCAAGAGAAATGGGATGAAGTCCGGAGGGAGATCACAGACGCCAGAAAGGAGACTGAAGAAATGAAACAAACTCTGGAAGGGTTTATAAGCAGAATGGATAGGATGCAAGAGGCCATTGATGGAATTGAAACCAGAGAACAGGAACGCATAGAAGCTGACATAGAGAGAGACAAAAGGATCTCCAGGAATGAAACAATGTTAAGAGAACTGTGTGACCAATCCAAAAGGAACATTATCCGTATTATAGGGGTTCCAGAAGAAGAAGAGAGAGGAAAAGGGATGGAAAGTATCTTGGAAGAAATAATTGCTGAAAACTTCCCCAAACTGGGGGAGGAAATAATTGAAAAGACCACGGAAATACACAGAACCCCCAACAGAAAGGATCCAAGGAGGAAAACACCAAGACACATAATAATTAAAATGGCAAAGATCAAGGACAAAGAAACAGTTTTAAAGGCAGCTAGAGAGAAAAAGGTCACCTATAAAGGAAAACCCATCAGGCTAACATCAGACTTCTCAACAGAAACCCTACAGGCCAGAAGAGAATGGCATGATATATGTAATACAATGAAACAGAAGGGCCTTGAACCAAGGATACTGTATCCAGCACGACTATCATTTAAATATGATGGTGGGATTAAACAATTCCCAGACAAACAAAAGCTGAGGGAATTTGCTTCCCACAAAACACCTCTACAGAACATCTTACAGGGACTGCTCTAGTTGGGAGCACTCCTAGAAAGAGCACAGAACAAAACACCCAACATATGAAGAATCGAGGAGGAGGAATAAGAAGGGAGAGAAGAAAAGAATCTCCAGACAGTGTATATAACAGCTCAATAAGCAAGCTAAGTTAGGCAGTAAGATACTAAAGAGGCTAACCTTGAACCTTTGGTAACCACGAATTTAAAGCCTGCAATGGCAATAAGTACATATCTTTCAATAGTCACCCTAAATGTTAATGGGCTGAATGCACCAATCAAAAGACACAGAGTAATAGAATGGATAAAAAAGCAAGACCCATCTATATGCTGCTTACAAGAAACTCACTTCAAACCCAAAGACATGTACAGACTAAAAGTCAAGGGATGGAAAAACATATTTCAGGCAAACAACAGTGAGAAGAAAGCAGGGGTTGCAGTACTAATATCAGACAAAATAGACTTCAAAACAAAGAAAGTAACAAGAGATAAAGAAGGACACTACATAATGATAAAGGGCTCAGTCCAACAAGAGGATATAACCATTCTAAATACATATGCACCCAACACAGGAGCCCCAGCATTTGTGAAACAAATACTAACAGAACTAAAGGGGGAAATAGACTGCAATGCATTCATTCTAGGAGACTTCAACACACCACTCACCCCAAAGGATAGACCCACCGGGCAGAAAATAAGTAAGGACACGGAAGCACTGAACAACATAGTAGAGCAGATGGACCTAATAGACATCTACAGAACTCTACATCCAAAAGAAACAGGATACACATTCTTCTCAAGTGCACATGGAACATTCTCCAGAATAGACCACATACTAGGCCACAAAAAGAGCCTCAGTAAATTCCAAAAGATTGAAATCCTACCAACCAACTTATCAGACCACAAAGGCATAAAACTAGAAATAAACTGTACAAAGAAAGCAAAGAGGCTCATAAACACATGGAGGCTTAACAACACGCTCCTAAATAATCAATGGATCAATGACCAAATCAAAATGGAGATCCAGCAATATAAGGAAACAAATGAGAGCAAGAACACTAAGCCCCAACTTCTGTGGGACACAGCAAAAGCAGTCTTAAAAGGAAAGTATATAACAATCCAAGCATATTTAAAAAAGGAAGAACAATCCCAAATGAATGGTCTAATGTCACAATTATTGAAATTGGAAAAAGAAGAACAAATGAGGCCTAAGGTCAGCAGAAGGAGGGACATAATAAAGATCAGAGAAGAAATAAATAAAATTGAGAAGAATAAAACAATAGCAAAAATCAATGAAACCAAGAGCTGGTTCTTCAAGAAAATAAACAAAATAGATAAGCCTCTAGCCAGACTTATTAAGAAGAAAAGAGAGTCAACACAAATCAACAGTATCAGAAACGAGAAAGGAAAAATCATGACGGACCCCACAGAAATACAAAGAATTATTAGAGAATACTATGAAAAAATATATGCTAACAAGCTGGGAAACGTAGGAGAAATGGACAACTTCCTAGAAAAACACAACCTTCTAAGACTGACCCAGGAAGAAACAGAAAATTTAAACAGACCAATTACCAGCAACGAAATTGAAGCGGTAATCAAAAAACTACCAAAGAACAAAACCCCCAGGCCAAATGGATTTGCCTCGGAATTTTATCAGACATACAGGGAAGACATAATACCTATACTCCTTAAAGTTTTCCAAAAAATAGAGGAGGAGGGGATACTCCCAAACTCATTCTATGAAGCTAACATCACCCTAATACCAAAACCAGGCAAAGACCCCACCAAAAAAGAAAGCTACAGACCAATATCGCTGATGAACGTAGATGCAAAAATACTCAACAAAATACTAGCAAACCGAATTCAAAAACACATCAAAAGGATCATACACCATGACCAAGTGGGATTCATCCCAGGGATGCAAGGATGGTACAACATTCGAAAGTCCATCAACATCATCCACCACATCAACAAAAAGAAAGACAAAAACCACATGATCATCTCCATAGATGCTGAGAAAGCATTTGACAAAGTTCAACATCCATTCATGATAAAAACTCTCAGCAAAATGGGAATAGAGGGCAAGTACCTCAACATAATAAAGGCCATCTATGATAAACCCACAGCCAACATTATATTGATCAGCGAGAAGCTGAAAGCATTTCCTCTGAGATTGGGAACTAGACAGGGATGCCCACTCTCCCCACTGTTATTTAACATAGTACTGGAGTTCCTAGCCACAGCAATCAGACAAAAAAAAAATACAAGGAATCCAGATTGGTAAAGAAGAAGTTAAACTGTCACTATTTGCAGATGACATGATACTGTACATAAAAAACCCTAAAGAGTCCACCCCAAAACTACTAGAACTGATATCAGAATACAGCAAAGTTGCAGGATACAAAATCAACACACAGAAATCTGTAGCTTTCCTATACACTAACAATGAACCAACAGAAAGAGAAATCAGGAAAACAACTCCATTCACAATTGCATCAAAAAAAATAAAATACCTAGGAATAAACCTAACCAAAGAAGTGAAACACTTATACTCTGAAAACTACAAGTCACTCTTAAGAGAAACTAAAGGGGACACTAACAGATGGAAACTCATACCATGCTCGTGGCTAGGAAGAATTAATATCGTCAAAATGGCCATCCTGCCCAAAGCAATATACAGATTTGATGCAATCCCTATGAAACTACCAGCAACATTCTTCAACAAACTGGAACAAATAATTCAAAAATTCATATGGAAACACCAAAGACCCTGAATAGCCAAAGCAATCCTGAGAAAGAAGAATAAAGTAGGGGGGATCTCACTCCCCAACTTCAAGCTCTACTATAAAGCCATAGTAATCAAGACAATTTGGTACTGGCACAAGAACAGAGCCACAGACCAATGGAACAGACTAGAGAATCCAGACATTAACCCAGACATATATGGTCAATTAATATTTGATAAAGGAGCCATGGACATACAATGGCGAAATGACAGTCTCTTCAACAGATGGTGCTGGCAAAACTGGACAGCTACATGTAGGAGAATGAAACTGGACCATTGTCTAACCCCATATACAAAAGTAAACTCAAAATGGATCAAAGACCTGAATGTAAGTCATGAAACCATTAAACTCTTGGAAGAAAACATAGGCAAAAACCTCTTAGACATAAATATGAGTGACCTCTTCTTGAACATATCTTCCCGGGTAAGGAAAACAACAGCAAAAATGAACAAGTGGGACTATATTAAGCTGAAAAGCTTCTGTACAGCAAAAGACACCATCAATAGAACAAAAAGGATCCCTACAGTATGGGAGAATATATTTGAAAATGACACATCCGATAAAGGCTTGATGTCCAGAATATATAAAGAGCTCACATGCCTCAACAAACAAAAAAAATAACCCAATTAAAAAATGGGCAGAGGAACTGAACAGACAGTTCTCCTAAAAAGAAATACAGATGGCCAACAGACACATGAAAAGATGCTCCACATCACTAATTATCAAAGAAATGCAAATTAAAACTACAATGAGGTATCACCTCACACCAGTAAGGATGGCTGCCATCCAAAAGACAAACAACAACAAATGTTGGCGAGGCTGTGGAGAAAGGGGAACCCTCCTACACTGCTGGTGGGAATGTAAATTATTTCAACTATTGTGGAAAGCAGTATGGAGGTTCCTCAAAATGCTCAAAACAGACCTACCATTTGACCCAGGAATTGCACTCCTAGGAATTTACCCCAAGAATGCAGCAATCAAGTTTGAGAAAGACCAATGCACCCCTATGTTTATCGCAGCACTATTTACAATAGCCAAGAATTGGAAGCAGCCTAAATGTCCATCGATAGATGAATGGATAAAGAAGGTGTGGTACATATACACAATGGAATACTACTCAGCCATAAGAAAAGGGCAAATCCTACCATTTGCAGCAACATGGATGGAGCTGGAGGGTATTATGCTCAGTGAAACAAGCCAAGCGGAGAAAGAGAAATACCAAATGATTTCACTTATCTGTGGAATATAAGAACAAAGGAAAAACTGAAGGAACAAAACAGCAGCAGAATCACAGAACTCAAGAATGGACTAACAGGTACCAAAGGGAAAGGGACTGGGGAGGATGGGTGGGTAGGGAGGGATAAGGGGAGGGAGAAGTAGGGGGATATTAAGATTAGCATGCATGGGGGGGTAGGAGAAAAGGGAGGGCTGTACAACACAGAGAAGGCAAGTAGTGATTCTACAACATTTTGCTATGCTGATGGACAGTGACTGTAAAGGGGTTTATAGGGGGCACCTGGTATAGGGGAGAGCCTAGTAAACATAATATTCGTCATGTAATTGTAGATTAATGATACCAAAGAAAAAAAAAGGCAGTTCCTGTGTAGTGACCTCCAATGAGTTCTACACAAGGGTATAAAGGGCATATAAAAGTGTAGGCAAAGGGCCTGTTTGTGTTTATACAGAGGATCAGAGCCTAATTGGGCTACCCCGAAAGTGAACTAAGATACGATATGAAAGAGAACTTCCAACATCAGCACTCTCTGGAAGACTCATGCCAGAAGATGATCATCAAAAAACCCCAACAAAGATCCACGCACTGCAACAGCTGTAGATGCACTCATCCCACCAGTTCCTGGACTTGCCATGGGAATGAGGAAGGAGATATCTAAGCTGGCCTGTGCATACAGTAAAACAACAAACTTGACTGGATCTATACTGTTGGAACTCAACCAAGAATTAGGAGAAGTACAAATTGTAGCGCTCCAAAATCTAACAACTACAGACTATTTACTGTTAAAAGAACATATGAGATGTGAACATTCCCCAGGAATGGGTTGTTTTAATTTGTCTGATTTCTCTCAGACTGTTCAAGTTCAGTTGGACAATATCCACCATATCATAGATAAGTTTTCACAAATGCCTAAGGTGCCTAACTGGTTTTCTTGGCTTCACTGGAGATGGCTGGTAATTACAGGTATGCTTTGGTTATGTAACTATACTCCTATTATGTTAATGTGTGTGCGCAATTTAATTAGTAGTTTAAAACCTATACATGCTGAAGTTACTCTACAAGAAGATATGTCAAAGAAATAATCAATCTTCCCATGTTTTCTTCTGCCTGCTACTTCTATAGCTTTTCTTCTTCCTTCCTAATTACAACCCTTAAATAGAATTCGTGCCTCATATCAATTTACCGAGTATCATAATTCTTCCAAGTGGTAAAGAGACCTCAAGACAAATGCTGGGCATAGAAGCCACAGGGCATAAATCTGCAAAGAAGTAAAAAGCTAACCTTTTCAAACAATAAGGTTTCTCTCTCACTTACCAACTTCACATTTCCCTGTATGGCTCCGGAAGATTGCTGGTTAGCCAGAGACAGGTAAGATTCCTCAAGGGAGGAACAACCCAAGACAGGCACAGTTGCAGGGGGGCCATCAGGTGAGAAATTGGGGATCAACAGAGGTGAGGCTTAGAACCTCACCCCCCCTGTTCTGAGAGAAATCTTCTGCATACGTGGATGTTTTATTGCCCTTGTCTAGCTTGGAGTAACACATAGTCTACAGGCACACACCTGATCATCTACATTTGCTCTCTTACAACACTAAACTATGTTTTCTACCTTTATCTTGTATCTACCTACCACTTCAGCATTTTATTAAAAATAATAATAATAAAGAGAGAAAGGTGGTATCCACATATAAATCAAGTATAAAAATCAAATGAGTATTCATATTTGAACTGACTGTTTATAGTTCATAATGCATGAGCAAAATTGAAGGTTTCTGTGATGGCTGCCCTTTTACTGTTCACCATGTAACTTATTCACTATGTAAGAATTTGTTCTCCATGTAAGAACTTGTTCGTTATGCCTCAGAAGATTGGATACTGACGAAAATTAGGCTTGGGGTGGATTGATGATTGTGCATTGAGCATTGACTCCCCTATACAGAATTTTATTGTTGTTAACAACCATTTGATCAATAAATATTAGAGATGCCCTTCCCAAAAAAAAAAAAAAAAAACCTCCCTGAGAAAGGAAATGAAACGATACAAACACGATTAAGAGACCATACGCTGATGTGGTTGGGAGAAGGACCTCTGGAGGCAGACAGACCCAGCCCCAGCCTCCTTCACTCCCACCCACTGGCTCTGAATCTGCGCAAGCCACTTGGGTGTCAGGTCTCAAGCAGAGATAACTGGGCGAGGACTCCGTGAGTGTGCCTATGTGTATCTAAGGTACTTGTTATCAGTAAGGTGGGCTTTGTTGTTTCTCCTGTTGGAAGATTTTTCTTTATGTGCAATACAGGCTGGTGAAATTCACTGCCCCCTCCTCCCCTTAAGAATTTATCTTATTTTTTGACACACAGGATGGTCGGTCTTGCTTGGCAAACATTCCAGGTGTACCTGAAAAGTAAGTATATTCTTCGGCGGGTTCAGTGGTCTAAAAAAAATCAATTAGGTGAAAATGGCTGACAGCTTTTCAGATCTTCTGTATTCTAGATTTTTATCTGATTATTCCATCAGTTAGGAAATAACAGTGTTGAGCTTTCCAGTTATGATGGAGAATCTATTCCTCCCTTTAGTCGCCAGGTTTTTTCAACAATGTTAAAGCTACACTATTAGGCACATATGTATTCGTCATAACTAGGTCTTCTGGGTAAATTGACCTTTTTGTTACTATGAAATGTCCCTCTTTATCTCAGGTAATATTCCTTCTCTTGAGGTCTACTTTATCTGATATTAAAATTGTCACTTCAATGTCCTTATGCTCATTTTTCACATGGTATAACTTTCTCCAGGCTTTACTTTCAACCAGTCCATCCCCCTGTATTTAAACTGGGCCTCTTGCCCACAGCATTTGGTTGTCTTCTCTTCTATTCAGTCTGATGATCTCTGCCTTTCATATGAAGTTTAATTTATTTACAATTAATGTAACAATATTGCTGAACTCAGGTCTGACATTTTCCTATTTGTCTTCTCTGTTTCATCTGTTCTTTAATATTTCATTCACCCTCCTTCTTTTGTTAATTGAATTTTTTGGTATACCATTTTAATTCTTTTACTGGTTATTTTGACTTTTTACTTCTTTTAGTACTTGGTTACAGTATGTATCCTTAATGCTTAACAGTCTAGTTCATACTGTACCACTTTATGTAAGAAACAAAATAATTCCATTTGTCTCC
The DNA here is from genome assembly GCF_030020395.1 of Manis pentadactyla. Classification (NCBI taxonomy): domain Eukaryota; kingdom Metazoa; phylum Chordata; class Mammalia; order Pholidota; family Manidae; genus Manis; species Manis pentadactyla. The sequence continues at coordinate 98,343,936 of NC_080031.1, forward strand.
TCCCCATGCTGTTTCTATGGACTATTGTTGATGTTCAAATATGTATAAATATATCTATGTGTGTATATATATTTTTATGTATAATCTCTATACATTACAAACCAAACACCACGGTTTTTGTTTTAAATAGCCATTTCTTAAATAAATCAAGGTAAGAAAAATGCATAAACAGTCCTACAAAATATACATATCATTCATTCTTACAGACCTGCATTGTCACCTGGTGTCACCCCCTTTAGTCTGAAGGAGTCCCTTTAACATATCATGTAGTACAGTTATGCTGATGACAAAGTTTCTGCTTTTACTTATCTAAAAGCATTTCACTTTCATTTTTTGACACATATTTTTGCTGGATATAGATTTAAGAGTTGACAGATTTTTTTTTTTTAGTGTTCTTTTAGCATTTTAAATGTTCATTGTCATCTGGTCTCCATCATTTTTCATAGGGAGTCAGTTTTTTTGTATCATTATTTTCACAGTATATAGTTCTCCCCCCTTAAATTTTAGATTTCTCTTTCTTTGGTTTTTAATACTTAGACTATAAGGTGCCCAAGCACAGCTTTCTCTGTATTTATACTGCTTTGGGTTTGATGGGCATACTGTATCTGTAAGTTGACTTTTTCACCAATTTTCAGAAATGGCTAGGCCACTATTTCTTCAGATCTTTTTTCTGTCCCATTGTCTCTCTCCTTTGTCCTTCTGAGATTCCAATCACGTATATATTAGACCACTTTATATTGTCCCACTGGTACCTGATGCTCTGTTAATTTTTTAAAATCAATTTACTGTTTTTCGGATTGGATAATTTTTTAATTGATCTAACTTCAGGTTCCGTAGCCATTTCTAATCTGCTGCTAACCCCCATATAAAAAAATTTTCATTTTGAATACTACACATTTCAATGCTAAAATTTCACTTTTTGAATAATGCTCATTTCTCCACTTAGATTCCTCAGTCTGCTTATTCCCTGAGACTGCTTTGTTGTTTAATCCTTCAAATATATTTATAATGGTTACTTTGAGGTATTTATCTTCTAACATATGGACCATCTCAGGGTCAGTTGTACTTCATCGCCTTGTCTCTTGACTGTAGCTGATACATTCCTGTTTCTTGTAGTGACTTTCACTGCATAGTAAATACTGTGTAGGACACATTACAGAGGCTCTGGTTTCTTTTATTATTTTTTTTAAGTATTTACTTTTATGTTCTAGCATGTAGTTATTTTGTCTAGACTCAAACTCCAACTCAGTTTCCTCTGCAGAAGGTAACAGCGAAGACTTGTCAGTCCCTTCAGCTGTTTAAGCTTCTGAGTTCTTCCAGCCACACTGGGGTCTCCCCAGTTCATGTAAGCTCAGAGATCAGCTCATGATTCCGGCAAAGTTAGCAATTATTTTCATGCTCCCCCTTCCGTGGTTCCCTCCTTTCTGAAATGTCCTTTCTCACTTCCCAGCTGATCTGGTAGCTCTGAACTCCATCCTCCAACTCCTCAACTCACTAATAGCACAGATTTCTGCTTGACTTCTAACCACACCTGGCTCCTGTGACTGGAGAGTGTCCTCAAGCAAAAAGCCATATATACACACAAGTTTTACCGAGTGAAGTTCCCTTCTAGTTTCTTCTGGTACAACTAAGCCAATGGGTTCGTTCCTCAGAGAGGAGAGATTTCTTCAGAAGTCTACTCTATGGAGGTCTTGATATAGGAAAAAGCTTCTCCTCAGCCAACCAGGGAAGAGAGAGAGAGACATACCCTTGAGAAACTTCCGGTCCCTTAACTGACCCCTTGTTCTCTTCTCCATGCCTCCTCGACTGTCTTTTTGTCTTCAAACCCCCACCTGGGATGTCCAGAGCCTACACAGGGGAATTCATCTCCATCTCCAGCAAAGGGGGCTGGCTCTTCCTGTTCACACCCTCAGGATGTGCTGGTGGATGTCTGACCAAAGAGCAGATCCCTAAAGCTGCCCATGACTGTCCCTGACGCATCACTGATTGTCGCGCTAAGCCATTTACCAACTAAGAGGCGTCCGTGACAGCCCTACTACATACACCTGGGACAGCCACAGGCGCACTATTTGGGGCAGGACTGTAGGTAGCAATGTTCTCTGCTGACACCAGTTGGGAGCTCCTTCGTGCTCACATGAACCTCCCTGCACCTCCACTACCAGTGCCTCTGGGTATATGCTGGAACAACAGTAAATACGAAAGCAGTAGCTCCTTGTCTCCTTTATCTTGGGTGTGAAATCTGGTTAAGGCCATTAGGAACTCTGTTGGCAAACACACTCATTGAGCATTCTGTCATTGTTCTAAGTGTGGTCTCATCTGGGGCAAGGGGTACTCAGGGCACAGAGGAAAGAGGAACAACTGCACAGCTCCCTGAGGCTGGCAAGATGGGTCTGTGCTTTACACAATCGCTTGAACATAAGCAGACACAATATAAAGAATGAATGAAATCAGTCTGATTTCAAGTCTGAATTTTGACAAGTCTAGATTCACAAATTTTCCCTAAGCAGTACTGTTTCAGCATCACAGGTGAACAAGTTAAATGCTGGGAGGATGGCGAGGGTTTAGAGTATGTGACTGACACCCACAAGCGCACTCTAGGTGGTCCCAAATGCTGAGGGTCATGGCATTTCTAAAACAATGTGCTTCCAACTGTTAGAAAATCAAAGAGGAATCTTATCAATGGCCCGAACTTACTCTTACTAGATAATATTGCAGGACCTATAAACAAACTGACAGAAATTCAGGCTCTCCTACTTCAGGGAAATGGGACTTGTTAGAATCAAGAGTGTAAAGGCAGAGAGATAAATCAAACTAGATTTTAAATAGCTTTGAACAGATAAATCGTGGGAGATAAATTCTCCATGGATACTGTAGAAGACTCTGTCACTTTACAATAGGGAGTTAACCTTGAGGTTCCTTTAAATCTGTTTTGGATCCCATTGAAAGCCTAATTAAACTACTCTCCCAAGAAAAAAGCACATATCCACACACATGCAATACAAATAATTTCAGGGGTTTGGCATATCCTCTAAAATGTCCATGAACTCACACCCAGGCGGAGCTCATGACTCAAGGTTAAGGCAGCCAATGGTTCATCTCTTATTTCCCACCCCATCACTTCATTCTGGTGCATAAAAATGCGGGTTATAAAGCCAGGACTATTCCAGTCTCTTCCACCACTCTACTTCCAGAGTCTCGATCAGGTACAGGGCTGGCACAAGGTAGGTGCTCAGTAAATATAGGTGGTTGAAAATGCCATTATTGACTCAGGAAATAGAATTTCAAACAAGAGCAAAGAAAATAAAAATGATAACATCAAAAAGCCTTTACCTACTGAAAACAGAAAAGACAGCATTACTGATAAGACAAAAATCACTGAAACGTTTTTATCCACGAGAAGCTAGATTTTGGTGCTCAAAGGCTTGCATCCACCGCTAACACTGAAGGTGGGGAAGGAATAAGGTCTGTTGATCTCTGCACCAGCCGCAGGCGTTGGCACCCAGCAGGCTTGCCCGTAAGCCCTCGGTAACAGCAGAACACAAGCTCTGCGGCAGCTGCCTTCCCTCTCAGGCTTCCCAGCAGCCTGGCCTCCACAGCCTTCCAGAGCCTCTCAAAGGGAGGCATGTGCTTAACCAAGCTCAGCAGCTTTAAGTGTGCCAGTGAGATGGAAGCTTAGTTGTGCAGGCCTGGGGGGCAAGAACCGCAGAACGTGTAAGACAGTCAGGAATAGGATTTTGATAGCGTCGGGAAGCTACGAATGCCTCCACAAGGCACCACGGCGCGGTCTGTGCCAAGGAGGGGACATAGGCACGGAGAGATTCCCAGGATGGATCATGGAGCTTGTGTGCATTTCTATGTACAGGTAAAACAATTGCCAGCCATCACTGTATGGAAATGGCTTTCAGGAGTGTTCCATTGACCTGATGCCGTGGTAACACAGAAGAACAAGGCCCAAAGTCATGTCAAGATAGGAGCATGTCCTCTAGTGCCACAAGTGTGTGTGTGAAGAAGAAATAAGGTCCTTAATGTACGAGACAGACCCTAGGCTGTGGAGCAATCCTCTGGCCACCAGACAAGAAAAAGAGAGCTTGTTTACACTGTTCCAGATGGAAGTTGTCTCTGACAGGAGAACCCTTGATAATGCAGCATATGCAATCATAAATGCTCAAGCTACGTTCCTTTATTTCTGAGTGGAAGTCACATGACACAGACAATTCAAATCCCTGTGCTTGAGAACAACGTCATAAATGGTGAGTACATCTGTGTGAGAAGTGGTAAGCTTTGTGTATCCAATCCTCAAAAATAAAAAGCAAATTTCACCAGCCATACTAGAGAAAAGATTGATTATCCTTCTAATCTCTCTGTAGAAAATATTTTAAAATTAATGTCATATGAAGAGATGACTAAATAATGTGTATCAAAAAAATGGTCAAATTTATGATAAAGGTGTGTCAGGCTGTCAATTTATAATATAAATCTGTAATGTTCTGGACTGGGTCATGTTTGTAATATGTCAACTTTTTAAAATTTGTGATTTTCTGATGATTTATTCTTCCAGCTGAAACAACAAATAATTTTACTAAGTTTGTCTTTGTATAATTATGAGTTCTTGTCACAAAGAAGGCTTCCTGCATTTTGTAAGTGTCAGGCCCCACAAAACCTGGATCCCCCCATGCTTGCTCTACTGGGGGTCTCTGAAGCTCCTCTGAAAAGCCAAAGCATCAGAATGCTTTGTGCACACACAGAATCCTCAGGCAGGACCCATCGGGGGCCAGGGGAGACCCCGTTCTTATGCAACTCTATCACTTGGTTTTTCTGACTTCTTTGCACCTCAATCTTCTTGGCTGTAAGATGGGGATAGTTTATATGGCCGTTTAGATATTCAGTCCCAAATAAACTGCTTTCCCAAGTCCGGAGCTAGGAGGCAGAGATGTATATAATCATGAGCAAAACTAGACATGAACACGTGGTCCTTGCTGTGAGGCCTCCAGACTGAGGAGGAAGCAGGCCTTTGTTGACGTGAGGGCCCATCCCTGACCCACCACCTCTGAAATCCTTCCCGAACAACCAAACACATACATTCACGCAAAACACCACAGGACAGTTTGAGTAAACATCCATTTTTCTCCAGGAGTTGCTTCTGCTCCCAGCCAGGGGGAACAAGCACATGGGGGCTGAAGCTCTCAGCCAGCCAGCCAGCGCTCATCACACACACACAGTAGGCAGAGTTGGTTCTCCCCTGCAGCAGGTGTTTGCTCCCCAGGGGCCTCTCTTCCCCCATGGATCTGGGTTCTGGTCAACAGTTTGTACTCACCGTGAGAAACACGTAATGGTTACAAGAGCTGTGTAGCAGAGGAAGAATCTAGCATATGATGACAACATGCAAGTCTAATAGATGAAAATTTCCAGGGCCCAGGATGAGCAGACCCTTCGGGACTGGTGGCCACCTTGGTGACTTAGGGAGGACATCATAAAAACTGCTCCAGCCCAGATGGACTAACCTACAACTATCAGACATGGGGAGCAGAGGAAGCACAGAAGGACGCACGGCATGACCTCAAGGAGTTTGCACGGAAGGGCGGCTGCCAGCTTCAGAAGACTCGAACACAGTGCGGCCGGGCTCGGGTACTCCGACCTTGCCAAGGGCTAATCTTGTGAGCACTTCCATCCCTAGGAACACATTCTGCACTAAAGGAGGTAAGCATCGCTATAATGACAGGATGAAGTAAGTGTTAAGAAGAAATGGGATGCAGTTCTGAGTCATGAAGATTAAAATGATAATACACATCAAGTGCTGAGCACAGAGCCTGGTGGTTAGTAAATGCTCAACAAACTGCAGCTGTCAGCCCTCATTATCGCCCCCTGCTGACCTTGTCTTGGAGCAGGGTAGTGGCCTACAGTCCTTGAATCCCCAGTTCGACTTTTGCTAGTGCAGGGCAAGCAAGAGCACTAAAAAAATTAGCACTGGATTCATTCTACTAAGGTTTTTTCAGACACACACAAAAATCTTTGTGGACTAAACTGCCCAGCTCCCATCCATGTCAGTCATTTGCCTGCTTTATCTCAGAACAACTCCTTGCTCTTTCTCTGCTCTGTCTCAGGGGGGAAGACATTTCTCAACTCCTCTGACCTCTGGCTGCACCACGGCTGCTTTGTCCATTGGGAGGCGCAGGTGGAACACCAACCGGCGGGAAACCAGGCTGATTCTCCTCACCTTCCCTGCTCCCAGGGGCATCTCAGCAGTAACCGTGCGTCCTCCCTGACCCAGCTCCTGTGGACAGCTGTCCCTCTGGTCCCAGCTCAGGCACAGCAGCCCTCGCCCCGGTGCTGGCTCCTGCCACGGGGTCGTGGCTCCTGACCTCTGGTACTGCCATGTCCTCCCATGGGCCCTGCAGCCCAGGAATGGAACAATTTCCTGCTCTTCTCAGCTCATCCCCCTCCTGTGTGACCAGCTCTCTGTACTAAATTTGCTCCATTGAAAGTACCTGAAGTGGTCTCTGTTTTCCTACCTGGACCTGACCCATACACCACCTAAAGAGAATCTTTGTACAACCATTCAAGGAAGCAGTCAGGAGCCTTTAGAAATAATGATACCTAGCTAAGGGTATTGACATAAACACACGTGATTGACAGCTGCAGTTAAGAGAACAAGACTGTAACAATAATCTACTCAGAAAAGACAGTGAGGGTTCCGTCATATATACCCTAAAAAAATGACTCTAGAAATGCACATGAAATTTTGATGGTGGTTATCTCCAGGTGGTAAGATTCTGGTTTTTGTTTTTTCTTTACCTCTTTGTACTTTTCTAAAGAGTTTCTTTTGTATTAAGAGGAATTACTTTTATGTCAGGACACCAAAAAAAAAGAATTCCATTTTGGGGAAAAATATTATCTACAAGGAGACGGATCTTCAAGAAGAAGTACAGGGTTGCCTAATCCACACCATCTATCTACATCCTCTGCGTAACTCAGAGCCTTCAAATGCAGTCTTCCCAACCTTGCTCCCGGCAGGAGGAGAGGAAACAGGGAGCCCACAGGAAGGGGGGTGAGCAATGAGAAAGAAGGATGGCAGAGAGTCGCCAGAATCCTGCCAGGGTACCAGGCTCCATGTTCCTCTCGGCAGGCCCCTCCTGGTGGTGTGCACTTTGCACTCACCATCCACTTCTCCACTAGCTGCCTCCTAGGAACCAAAGCAAACATCCCTCCTGCAGAAGCCTTCCTGCTCTTCTCAGTCAGTTGCTATCTTTCCCACGTGTGCCTGCCCCTTCCTTTGGCACAAGCAGAGAGCACACCATAAGTGCTAAATGATGTCGATCCCCTCCCATGAGCTGAGCATGCTACGGCATGATTCCCACTGACGGGAATTCTCTGTTTATAAATTCACACATGATTTCACATTCCGGTTCTGCCTCATAAAATCTGCATGTCCTCAAGCAGATTACTTTTCTTCCCGGAGCTGTGAATTGAATAAGGCTGCAGACTCTTATCACATAGGATTATCATGAAGATTAAATAAGAAAACTCAGGTGAAGTATCAGGATCATGCCGGTCACACAGCAGGGACGGGAAAGTGGGGCGTCCCTGCCATTCTTGGGTCCCGCTTCATAGAGGGGCTCACACATCAAAGGCATTCTGTAAAGAACCTCTGTTTCATGTCCCTTTCTACACATAGACATCACTAACCTAGTCATCAAGGAAGCCACACATGAAAATGCCAGCCTCTCAGCACCATAACCCCAGAGGCACAAAAGCCTAGGAAGAGCAGAGACTTTGGAGCCAGGTCCGGTGTTCCAAATTCAGGTTGTGCCCCTCACTAGCTGTTGCTCAGCGAGTTATCCCTCCGACAAGTTACTGAACTGAACCCTCTGAGCCAATTCTGAACAATGGAGAGGATACTGCTGTCTTTAAAGGATTCTTATAAGGGTTAAATGAGGAAAAGGATATAAAGCACTTAACATAGCTCCTGGCACAGTAGAGCTCCACAAACATTGGCCTCCATCCCTCCCGTTCAAATGAATGACACCAGGTCTTTTCTCAGCTTATGGAAAAAGCAAGCAAACTTCACTGCAATTACAAACGCCATAGCATAAGGGCACCCAGGTGGACCCACACTAGCGTCATCTTCGTTTAAGAATTGTATATTGTCTACTGATTTATTAACCATAAGAAGCAATTCCCCAGGGGAGATTACAGTTGAAATAATTGTTTTAAAGAAAATAGGGTGGGTCAACACACCAGCATCATTAATCATCAAAACAGTAACACACATTTGATGAGCTGGCCTCCGCAGAGCTTCCTTTCTGTGATGATAGGAGAATTTGCACAAAAATCTATAGTTGTCTCATCCAACAACCCATCGGCACCTCCCCCACCCCTGCCCTCCTTCCCTCCAGAGCAGCAGGAATCTGCGCCCCAGAATCACAGTTCCAATGGCAGACGGGCCTCCATCATTAACTGCTACAAAGCAACAGAATTTTAATGGGTTTATTAATGGATTGATAATTTAGCAAACATTTACTGGCTGTTTTCTACTGAGCAATGTCCATGAAGTACTGCAAAAGCAACCCAGGAAATGAGAGGCGGAGACACAGAACATGAGAAACTGCCTCCCCCAAGTGCAGGTAAGACACAAGCTTCAAATTCAATCTGGAACTTATTAGAAGCTAACAGGACTGCTCTGTTCCCAACCACAGTCACTCCTCACAAGACAGGCCTCAGGAAGTCCTTTTCTCATTCAAGAACAAACCTACAGGCTGGTCTAGAAGTATACGCAGTTTTCATCTGAAAAAGCACACGTTTCAAAGTGGGTGCTAATCTCTCAGGCCACAACACAGAGCCTCTGGCGTTGTTTTAACAAACATAGCTAACCCCAAAAGGACAAATTCAGTCATTTTCTTTCCATTTGCTTCAGAATGTCATGGTTTTATTGCAACCAGAAGTAGAATACTGATTTCAAAGAAAGGTGACTGACCATTTTCTAAGCATTTACTGTGTGCTAAGCACTGCCCTCAATGTTTTTTTGAGGGGGGTGAGGAAAAGTGTGGCTCCAAATCTTTTTCTGAGCCCCCTATTAATGGTTGGTTTTCAATACTGGTTGTATATTAAAATCACCTGTAAGAGCATTAAAAACTACTGATGCCTTATATTCTTTAGGAAGGATGTTCTCTTTTGGTAATTACAATAAAACTATAGAACAGATATGGCTATTCCCAGTCTGCTGAACTGTGGTTTCTTTATCTGTAAGCATAAATAACTTCAACTTATTTTTAAGTAAGTTCAGAGTTTCCACTCTTTCCTCTTTTTCTTGATCTAATCTTCACACACACACATACTTCTATTGCCTTTCGCCCTGTTTTGAGAAATACCACATATAGACTAAAAATAAATACATAAAAAAAAATAGCAATCACCTGCAAACTGAATTCCAGTAAGAGCCACTAACATTTTGATATCTGCCTTGTCAGTCTTTTTCTATACCTTCTTAAAATTACAAGAAAAGTAGCATAATTCTGCACCCACTCTTTTGTAACCTGCTTTTTACATGTAATAAAGCATGAACTTTTCCCCATGTTATTAAATCTTCTACAGCATCATTTCAGAGGCTTGCCTGTATTGCAGTACATGTCTGTGTCCTCATTTATGCAGCTTGTCTGAATTAATTAGGTGATCCTGTCGGGGCAAAAGTTAGTCTTCCATTTCTATACCCAAACCGGAAAAAGCAGGTTCTCAGGTATTTCAAAACGTGGAGACCCTTTCATTGTTTGGTCGGGAGTTGCATTAATATGCCAGTTCTTCGGGGTACCTTTTTTCAAAGAGATCCTAGACACATCTCAGTTCAAGAAATGCCTGGAAACCCCCTAGGAGACTGCTCAGTATTCAGACTGAGCTCCCTTAAATCTCTGCAGCAGCAGCGCTCGCTGAGAGAACTCACACTGCCAGGTGCAGGTGGCCTTTTGTCAAGAGTTCTGAGGTGGGAAGGGAGGGAACATTGTGGGCTCCAGAGACCCGGTTCCAGTTCCGGGGCAGGCTCTGCTCCTATTTGGCTTGCGAACGCAGAGGTCACCTATCCACTCGGTTTGGTCCCTGCAGTGCTCTGTTCAGAGGGCCACTCTTTGGCCAAAGACTCCCTCCCGCGGGAGGGATTGGGAATAAAGCTGAATATCACTGAACCCCTCAGGAAAACCATGCCACAGACATGCACGGCCCATTTTCACCCTGGCAGTGAGGAAGGGGCAAGACTGTTTGTTGTTCTCATCTTTTTCTTAATCCAAATTTAGAAACTGTTCTAAAATAGACCATAAGAACACAGGCCAGTGCAGGCGCTGAGAGCCACCGGGAGTGCGGGGTGGGGTCAAGAGCGATGCGCTCTGGGCTGGGGCAGCGGGGGCACAGGGTGCTGGGACAGCGAAGGAGCCCACTGTGGCACCAAGTCTCAAGGACTTGAGAAGAAACGCTTTCTTTGCACCAAGGTCTTCCCCCCATCTCTGTCTCACCATCCCATTTGGTAACTATGCCACCAATAGGAGATTCATCTGTGGTAGGAGGCCTTTGCCAGGGAGATAACTGTGGAGGAGAAACGCCCACTTACGGTATATCTGAAGGACAGAGCTGCCAGAAGACAGCAGTGAATGGGACCAGGCCTGTCTTCCATGGCCTGTTAGATGTAAACCCCAGTCCAGAGGACCCTGGGTGGCTGTCCTGCCCATGCAGCATCCTAGATTTAAGAGCAAGGCTGGGCCCAGCAGAGGAACATAGCTCAGCTGCAGGTGGGTAACAGAGGGCGGGGCCAAAGTATCCTGGACCAAAACATGCCTCTACCGTCCATCCCCCATAGCATCTGAAATTCCCAGTGTCTTCTAAGAACCTAGGGGAAATGTGATTTTTAGCAAGCATATGGCATTATGCTTTTGACTAACCAATGGGGTGATACACAAACTACTCCCCGCAGAACTAGTCGATTCAATTAGCCCATTGCGGGACACTCCATCGTCTAGGTGGGAGCAGAGACGAGGTATGGCCACAGCTAGGGGGCACGTTGGCCAGGAGGGGTGGGTGCCACAGAGAAGCGCAGAGCCCAGTCCTGGTCTTGCTGTACAGGGTGCCTCACCTGCGCAAGCGGTGGTCTCCAGAAATAACCGAGAGCAGGCTGGGCACCTGGGTCACCTCACCAGCAGAAGAAACACCAACTACCTCAGGAGAATCATCACAGGCTCCAGCCTCCCTTCCTTCCCCTCAAAATGGCCCTGACCCCACCCCTCTGTGCTCCCAGAACACATTGTCACATCGCACCGAGACAGATGCTCTGGGAAAGAATTCCTCAAGTCTATCCAAGCCACCACCCACCCCTCGGCCAGGAGCTCACCCGGCCGCACAGCTGCCCCCTGCGCTTCCTGGGACTGAGGGACTGTGTTCATGCTGAGCGGGAAAAGGTACAGTGTGGCCTATTTCCAGTCATTTTCTACACAGTTCCGTGACCCCACCCCTTGGGGGAAACGAACCCCCTTGCAAATGCTTCTGTGTTAGATGGCAGAACTGACAGGAGCTCCCATGGGAGGTATAGGCCCTGCCCCCGATGCTGCCTGCAGACACCCAGCCTCTCTCAGAGGCAATCTCTGGCCCCAGGCTCCAAGCTGTACTCCGCAGTCTCCCCTGCTCCGGGGCTTGATCCTTTTCCTCCTATTTCTGCTCTTCTCTCAGCTCCTCCAAAGCCCGCCCCGAGTTGACCTGGAGGGGCCTCTGCCCCCCGACAGCCTCTGCAGACACGTGGCACCACCTCGGTCCTCCTCGGCCGACTTGCCTCACTCCACAAGGCTCCCAGCCCCATTACTGTTCCCTGCTGAATACAGAAGGAAACATCATTCCCTCACATGACCTGGGATAAACCCTCACCACCCTGCAAATGTTCAAAGAACTCCAAACGCCCGCCTCAGCAACACCCCACCTGTGCACCACAGTGAGCCCACCAGCTCCTCTGGCCTTGATTTAAAACTGACACATGGTACAGTGGAAAGATGACAGCCCTTGGTGTCTGAGAAACCTGTGATCAAATCCCAGCTCTGCCCCTCACAACCTTTCTGAGACTCACTTTCCTCACCTATACAACAGAGATAATAAAAGCTGCCTTTTGGGGCTCTTTAAAAATTAAATAGAACCACCATATATAAAGTACTGAGCACAATGCTGACAATGCATCCTGATCTCTGTGAAAAGCAGTTAGTCTGTATATCTGTCACACATCTGGTTTCTGCCCAGCTAGAATCTTAGCTACTCATGTATGGCCTGGCTCTATCTAAAAGGACATAGGGGGTCCTGCCATATTTGGTGGTTTTGACTGCATGGACCCAGCTTTCCCTCTTTACTCAGTTAACCTCACCCCCTCCTGAGCTCAGCACCAAGCAGGGGTGCCATAATTGAGGCCCCAGGACAACCCCAGCCAGTCTGACATCTTTAATTAGCTTTGGTGAGGTCAGCAGCATTTAAAGCTGTCTTCCACCCACCTGCACCAGCTCCATCTCAATGCCCAGCAAACACGAGCTGTCTTCAGGAATATTTTTGAAAAGTTGCCGTATGCACCAAAGCCAGCTACTTGAGGGATCCTGTAGCTTCTCTAAAACCAGAACTCTCATCTGTCTGTGCACCTTTGCCACGTCCATCGGTCCCTCTTCTCCCCTGCAGAAGTTTGTCAGTGGCCACATGCAGCCTGAAGAGGAGCAAAGAATCGCAAAGGGTAGAGCTGGAACCATGCCAAAGAACAGATGCATTGTCTCTGCTGAAAACTCCATCTGTCTCCACTAGGAAGCCTTCCAGGATCCACCCTGGACAGAACTGTCTGCTAATCCTCAGTGTGCCTCCAATTCATATTCCAAGGGGCCATCATTCCCTCTTCATCACGTCTGTCTTCCCCTGAGGCTGTGAGCTGCGACCTGTATGCAACTCTACACCGGGTCTGGTTTGCAGTATAGATGTCCAGCACACTTCTACTGAATGATCAGAGCCCTGTGAGGCACATACTGCCTCCCTCTCCCCATTTAGTGGAAAGAAAACAGCAGCTGAATGAGGCTGGGTACACCTAGGAGGTCCTGCACCTCACACGGGAGGAAGGAGAACCACGCTAGGCCCCCTGCCCCCGGAACACACCAAGCAGCCTCGCCCTGAACCAATGGCTTGGGATTCCTGTGAACACACCTATGAGGTCAGCTTATCTTGTGTTATGATTATTCGCCATCCTCCCTTCTACATGGCCAACTTCCTAAGACCAGGCACAGTGTCTGTCCACTGTGTCCAGCACTACCAGGGCAGGTAGGCTGGGTTCCCAAAAAGATTTGCTGCAAGAATGCAAATGGATCACCTATCTTGCAGTGCCTCTCAGACCTCACTGTGCCTACCAGTCCCTGGGGCATCTGGTCGATGTGCCCACTGTGATTCAGTAGGGCTGGAGTGCAGCCCAAGTGTCAGTATTTCTAGTAAGCTCCCAGGTGATGTTAAAGCTACCAGAAAGCAGATCACATTCTGAGAGGTGAGTCTGCAGTCATCAGAGGCTCAGCTAGCTAGAGCCAATCCTCTTGTTTTTAATAAAGAACTTCGGTTTCCCATTCCTGGGCACTTGGAGTTGTCCCCTCTTTCAGCTATGTCATGACACCTCCCTCCTGGTACTGGGTTATCAACATTCTGGGAATTCAGAGCAAAGCTCCGGTTCTGAAGAGCTCAGGGCTGGAGAACTCTGCAGGCTTAATCCCCTCAAGGCTTGCTCCCAGGCCTACACTCAGGACCAGGGCCCACAGTTCATTCCGAACAACCTGGCCACAGGGGCACTGCCAGATGCTTCTGCCTTCAAATGCTGGGAATTCAGAACTGTACGTGCCAATCCTTATTCTATTTTTTTCCCCTTGCAGATTTCAACTCAAGCTCCTCTGCCCTCTGAATATTTCATTCATGCCCAGGACGGAGTCCTAAATCACAGGAAGCCAGAATTCTGCAGATCAATCAGCCAAACTGGCAACATGTTGTTTTTCTCATTTCACAATCAGAATAACACAGTTCTGTGTTCGGCATGGGCCTGCTGCATGCACACTAGAGAACAAATCTACCTGCCTTTGGAGGAGATCCACTGGAGAGCCAGAGCCCCCACGTGCCATGTCATGTAAGAGGAGTGACTCTCTAGAACCTTCTGAGGAGTACCCTTTTTTCCAAGTTGATAAGGGATTTGAGTGGTCACTGGGCCAGGAACAACGAGCAGCCCATCTTTTTTCAGAGGGCTCTGGCTGGGACAGTCTGTTCCCTTGCTGTACTGCTTGGCCGGGGCAGAGGGGCGTCTCTGTTGGCAGAGCTGAGTGCCCACCTAAAGACAGAGTCCCTGGTCACCAACCTACAGCCCTTGACTCCCTCCCACTACAGCTAGATAAACACAAAGGGTTTTCTGGAAAATGTTAAAATAGGAAGCAGAAAGGGCCTTTATTCCTAGCTCCTACAGTGAAACTTCCAGAAGCCCTTGCCTCCGTGTCCCTCCACAGAAATGAGGGCAGCAAGAACTCATGGTCTCTGACCTTCAGGGGCTGCCAAGCTCTGTCTCTGGCCTGCCCTACTGCTGCTTTGGTACAGTGCACCCACTGGGGAGGGTGTGGGCTTCAGCATATCAGAAATAGGTGCGTTCCAAAACTGGAGGGAAGGTGGTTTCATGAAAGTCAGGTGAGAATATTTTTTAAAAACGGGAAGTTGAATAGTATGATTGAACCTAGAACAGAGTCAAGCTGTCCTTGTCAAAAGAGCATCTTCAAAACAACCTGTTTCAGGAAGGGGAGGCTCAGCTCAGCAGGGACCAGTCTTCCCCAAGTCTGGCAAACGAAACCTACAAGTCATCTGGCTGGATAAAAGTCTGACACTCACAGAAATAAAACATTACTGCAAAGGCCGCCTCCTTCCTCCAGAGTTTGAAGCATTTATGACAAAAGAGGTAATTCACCAACCATAATCTACAAATGCAACCAAGTTCCAGTAGGCATATTTTCTGTTCTTTTACTCCATCAGATGAAACTAGCTTCCCAGATCTCCACAGCTATAATTTTCCTTCCTGCAATTTAATTTTCCTTTCTCCTGGCAGACACTTTATTTTTGTGAGTCGTACCCAGTTGTGATAGCTCACCAGAACCTAGGGTAACAAATACTTTTAATTCGATTATTTTAAAAGTGTCATTAATTTTTCAAGCCACATAACACACACAGGCACAAAGGTATTCACCAGACATTCACAACCAGTGAAGGTTAATAGTCACTTAATGTAACTGTATACATTACAAGCAATCTTCCTGTCCCACTGCATTTTCAAAGACCACATAAATAGGTAATCTATTCCTCTCTTTTTCTATCATAACATTCCACTAGGGTGATTCTGATATGCTGTCTCCTGCTGCCTCTGCAGTAAAGGGCTGCATGGCACCTGATGGATAGATACTGGGTTTGAGTGAGGAAGAAACTGCAGCCATCCATAAACCTAGCTCATTTAAATTGCTAGCTGTCAACTACCGGAGAAAGAAAAAGCTGTCTTTAAATAATAAAAAAGTATAGCTCTGTCATCTAGAATGTCAAGCAGAATTCCTATTTCCAGGCAGCAGCAGGGAGGGACCCCGTGATCATGAGGGCCTTTGTCTTCTCAGCCCTCTCCCCTGGGAACCATTCCCAGGACCTTGAGAAGAGGTTCAGAGTGCTCAAGGTAGTTCTCCCTATGACTAGGTTTCTGGTGAGTGGTCAACCAGATCATTATTTAGATGGCCAAGTGGATCTGAAGTGGGAAAGAAACAGATTCAGCATGTCACTAAGAAAACCACCCCCTGATGAAAAGGGAATTCAAAGATGAAAGAAGCATTGCCTATTGTTGATTTTCCCTCCATTACAAGTAAGGTGCTTAGGGGAAGGCTAGAACTCTAAAAACCAGAGCCTACGTGGGAAAGCACAGAGTACACCCACTTGGACATTTCACCTGGTAGAGAGAGAGTTTTTCCCTAACCCCAAGACATGCTCCCAAGGGCAGTGACACTCAACAATGTGGATGTGCTGCCCGATTCACCTGTTTCTCTGCAGGAAATAAAATGTCATTCATGTACAGACTTGCTCAATCACACAGGAGACCATTCTACCCAGAGCATACAATTCACATTTTAGCCCCTAAAATTTGCAGATGGATGCAGTTGTAAGCTAAAAAACCTAAGTCACTTTCTCTACCTCATCAGTTCAAGTTTGACCAATCTCTGCTTCAGAGAAAACGGGTGATGCACGCAGACCAACTCCAAGGCCATTTATCACAAAAGTTATGGAGCCTGTTTGAGACATCATGAAAACGCCCCAGCCGAATCTAAGCTGCCGCTCCCAGAAGAAGGGAGGATTCATGGAGTCCCAGGGAAATGGCATTTGAAGGAAAATCTCTCTGTAAGTAAAACACCAGAGAGACTTCAATGATTGAGTTTTCCTTTGGCCTTTGATTGATTTGCAAACAAAACTCGATGGCTACATTGGATAAAATACCTATTAATTGAAAGCCATTCATTACTCCTTTCTCTCATCCAACACCATTTTTCCAATATGTTTATTACTGCTTATAAGTAATAGGTTGACAGCCTTTGAAAACAGTCTTTCTGATATTTGTAAAATGTTTCTCAGAAGGCATCAATTACGAAACTAGCTGTGTTACCACTACAGTAATGCTGCATTACAATTTTAGGAAATGCCATAAAGCTATACTTTGTATTCAAGTGACGTCAGGAAGATGGCAAACAGGAGGCCCCAGACATCATCCCCTCATAGACACACCAACTTAACAACAACACACAGTCCAAAAAGCCTTTTAAGAACTCCACAAATCAAGAAGCCATGGTACTCCAGGCAAGCTCAAAGCCAAAAACAACTGCACTGAAAAAGACAGGAAAAGTCCACTCATTTTGACCATATCACCCCCTCCCTCAACCTGGCACTACTCATGATCAGAAGGTAAAGCCCAACTTATGGCTTCTCCCTTGGGAGGGGAAGAGAAGAATAAAACATATATCTATGCTCTGGTTTCCTGGGGGGCCGCCCAAGTGAGTGGTTTCTGCCTCATCCGACTTAGAGCACCGATAAAGCAGCATATCTTGGATACCTGGCAGCTGCAGAGAACAAAAAAGAGCTCATCAAATTGTGGCAGCACCAGAGAACTTATACTGCAACAGAAACAGGAAAAGCTCACTACCACCGGGAGAAAGTGTCCAGCTTGTGGCTTCTCCCTTGGGAGAAAAGAGAATAGTGAAACATGAGTCAAACATTGCAGTTTTTCAGAAGGCTGCCTGAGAGACTGGTTTCTGTTTCACACGACTCAAGGCACTGATAAAGCAGGCATGCGTTGGATACCTGGGAGCCACAGGGAACGAGAGTGGCTTGCGGTGGCACCAGAGAATCTGTAGTACCATAGACAGACACCAGAGGGATCACAGGACAAGCAACTCCTGAAAAACAAACTGGCAAACCTCTCCGGGAAACTGAAATTACATTCAGAAGCCCACCGATAATAACACATCCCCAGAAAAGCTTTGAGATGCTCCCATAATCTTTAGCCTGGCTATTTGGTGGAGTTGTTTCCCTGTATGACACAAGTCTGTAAAGACTGAGAGAAATGGCTGTTTTTTCAAATGTACAGATTCTAACACAAAGTTATATGGCACACAAAGAAATAAGAAAACATGGTCCAATCAAAGGAACAAAATAAATCTGCAGAAACCAAATCTCAGAAAACAGGTATATGAATTATCTGACAACGATCCAATATAATTATCATGAAGACATTCAAAAAACTTAGGATAATGATGCATAAGCAAAATAAGAATATCAGCAAAAAGAAAGAAAATTTTAAGAAGAATCAAACAACCTCTGGAGCTAAAGAACACAATAACTGAATTGAAAACTTCACTAGAAGGATTCAACAGCAGACTTGATCAAGCATAATAATCAAAGAAGTCAAAGACAAGTCATTTGAAATTACCCAGTCAGTGGAGCAAAAGGAAAAAGGAATGACACAGTGAAGAAAACCTAAAGGACTTAAGAGACTCCATTACACACTCCAATATACACAGCATAGGATTCCCAGCAGAAGAGAGAAAACAGTGCACAAAGCTTTTTTTGAATATGGCTGAAAACTTCCAAAACCTGGGGAAGGAAATGGACTCCCAGATTCAAGAAGCCAAACAGATCCCAAGTAAGAGAAATCCAAATATGTACACATCAAGACATATTGTAATCAAATTGTCAAAAGTCAGACAAAGAATACAGAAAGCAGCAAGAGAACTGTGACTCATCACATACAAGGGAACACTCCCCATGAGATTATCACTGGATTTCTCGGTAGAAACCTTGCAGGTCAGAAAGCAGTGGGTGATAAATTCAAAATGATGAAAGAAAAACCTGCCAAACAAGAATATTATATCCAGCAAAACTGTCCTTCAAAAATGAAGGAAAAATAAGAACTTCTCAGACAGACAAAGGCTGAAGGAATTTATAACCGACAGACCTGTCTTATAGGAAATGCTAAAGGGACTCCTTCTAGTTGAAATGAATGTTTGCTAGACAACAACAAAGTCATTTGAAAGTATAAAGCTCACTGGTAAAAAGTAAATATATACAAATATAGAATACTCTAATACCACCATCATGGTACCTAACTTACTTTTAAATCTGGTAAAGGAGTTAGAAGATGAAAGTATAAAAATAACTATAAAAAGTAAATGGAATGCATGATACAAAAAGATGTTACTTGTAACAGCAGTAGCAAAATGTAGGGAGAGAAGTAAAGACAAGACTGTATGTGATTGAAATTAAGTTCTTATCAGCTTAAAATAGATTGTTATAACAATGGTTTACATAAATCCCATGGTAATCATGAAGAAGATACACAAAATGAGAAAGTAATCAAAGCACGTCCTAGAAAAAAATAATGAAACAAAAAGAAAAAGAGAGATGGCAGGAGAGGAGAAGAGGGACAAAGAAAAAGAGATACAAGCAGACATAAAATAATTTTTTAAATGACAAGAGTAATCCCTTCTCTATGAGTAATACTTAAAATGTAAACCGATTAAATTCCCCAATCAAAAGACATACAGTTGCTAGATTTTTTTCTTAGTTCAACCATGTGATGTCTAAAAGAGACTTACTTTAGATTTAAAGACACACATAGGCTCAAGTGAAAGGAAGGAAAAAGATATTCTTTGCAAATGGCAACTGAAACAACAGGGATGGTCATACTTACATCAGACAAAATGGATTTTAAGTCAAAAACTGTCAAAAGAGACAAGGAAGGACATTATGTAATGATAAAAGGATTAGTTCACCAGGAAGATATAACAATTATAAATATGTATGCATCCAACATCACAGCGATCAAATATATGTAGTAAACACTGACAGAACTGAAGGGAGAAACAGACAAAAAAACAATAATAGGAAGAGATTTAAATACCCTGCTTGCAGTAATGGGTAGAATATCCAAAACCAAGTCCAATAAGGAGATGGAAGAATTGAACAAAAATCTAGACAAAATGGAACACCCTACCCAACAGTGACAGAATATACATTATTCTAAAAAATACACAGAATATTCCTGAGGACAGATCAAATGTTAAGTCATAAAATAAATCTTAAGAAATTTATGAAGATTGAAACCACGTCAAGAATCTTTTTTGACCACAATGGGATGAAACTAGAAATCAACAGCAGAAAGAAAGGAAGTTCAAAAATATGTGGAAACTAAACACAGTCTTGAACCAACAATTGGTGAAAGAAGAAATCAAAAGGGAAATTATTAAGTATTTTAAGGCAAAATATGCACACACACAAATTTATGGGATGCAACAGAAGCAGTCCTAAGGGGGAACTTTACAGCAGTAAATATACATATTTAAAAAGAAAGTTCAAATAACCAACCTTGTACATCAAGGAACTAGAAAACCAATAAACTAAGCTCAAAGTTAGCATTCAGAAGACAAGAATAAAGATTAGAGAAGAAATAAACAACCTGGAGAAGTGAAAAACAATTGAAAAAAAATCACTAAAAGAATTGGCTTTTTGAAAAGGTTGACAAACTTGATAAACCTTTAGCTAGACTAAGAAAACCTCAATTTCAACAATCAGAAATGAAAGTGGAATACATTACTACTGATTGTATAGAATAAAAATTAACAGAATACTGTGAACTATAAATAAATTGGATACTTTAGATTAAACGGACAAATTCCTGGAAACATTCAAGACTGAATCATGAAGATATAAAAATCTGAACAGACCTATGATGAGTAAGGGGATTGAATGAATAATTAAAATCTCCTGACAAAGAAAAATGCAGGACCAGATGGCTTCACTGGAGAATTCTAAACATTTAAAGAAGAAGTAACACCAATCTTTCTCAAACTCTTCCAAAATTTTGAAGAAGGACAATTCCAAACTCATTTTATGAAGCCAGCATTACCAAAGTCAAAGACACTATAAGAAAATTAAAGTATAGGACAATATTTCTGATGAATATAGTTGCAAAAATCCTGAACATAATACTAACAACCTGAATTCAATGCACAGTAAAGCAGTCATACAGCATATCCAAGTGGGATTTATTCCTCAGATGCAATAATTGTTCAACAAATGAAAAATCAATCAATATGACTGTCAGAATGTAGGATAAAAATCACGATCATCTTAACAGTTGCAGAAAAAGCATTCAACAAAATTCAACACACTTTCACAATTTTAAAAAATCCCATAAACCAGAAATAGAAGGGAATTACCTCAATATAATAAAGACCAAATACAAAAACCTCAGAGATAATTATATTCAATGATGAAAAACTAAAAGCTTTTCCTCTGAGATAATGAACAAGACAACAATGCCGACTCTTGCCACTTGTATTCAATATGGTGCTTGAAGTCCTAGTCAGAGGAATTAGGCAAGAAAAAGGGATGAGGCACCTGATTCAGAAAGAAAGAAGTAAAATTCTCTTTGTTCACAGATGACATGATCTTATAAACCCTAAAGAACCCACACACAAAAAAAATATTAGGA
This sequence comes from Manis pentadactyla, assembly GCF_030020395.1. NCBI lineage: Eukaryota > Metazoa > Chordata > Mammalia > Pholidota > Manidae > Manis > Manis pentadactyla. Next base: position 98,365,000 of record NC_080031.1, read on the forward strand.
CTAATAAACTAATTCCAGAAACAAGACCATCATATGACAATCAACTGAATTTTATACACTATCTAATGATATCTAACTAATAAACTAGATAGAAATTAAGAAAACAATGCCATTCACAAAATCATCCCAAAGAATAACATACTTAGGAATCAATGTAACTAAGACTTCTACACTGAAAACTACAAACTGAGTTGAAATAAATTAAAGAAGACACAAGTAAATGGAGACACACCTTGTGTTCATGAATTAACATTATTAAAATGCCATATTACACAAGGCTACAGATTCAAAGCAATTCCTATTAAAATCACAATGGCATACTTCTGCAGAACCTTGTTTATAAATTCTAATATTCATATGGAACCCCTAAGGACCCCAAATAGCCAAAACAATCTTAACAACAAAGCTGGAGGCTTCATATTTCCTGATTGCAAAATGTATTACAAAGCTACAAGAATTGAAACAGTATGGTAGTTGCATAAGGACAGACATGCAAACCCATAGAATGGGAGAGCCCAGAAATAAATTATGCAAATGTGGTCAAGAGATCTTCTATCTGGGTGCCAAAACTACACAATGGGGAAAGAATAATTTCTTCAACAAAGAGTGCTGGGAAAACTGGATGTTCACACGCAAAATAAGAAAACATAAGATAACACCATACACGAAAGTCACCTCAAAGTAGATTAAAGAATTAAATGTAAGACCTGATACCATAAAACTTGTAGAAGAAAACAGAGGGGGAAAGTTCCATAACATTGGTCATGGCAATTATATCTTGGACATGACAACAAAGCACAGACAGCAAAAGCATAAAGAGGTAAATGGGGCTTTATCAAATTAAAAAGCTAGAGCTTAACATAGCAAATGAAACAACAGAGTGAAAAGGCAACCTATAGAATGCAAGAAAATATCTGTAAACCTGATAAGAGGTTAATATCCAAAATATGTAAGAAACTCCTACAACTTGGTAAGAAAAAAAAAACCAAATTTTAAAATGGGCAAAGGACTTAAATAATCATTTCCCCAAAAACACACAAATGGCCAAAACTCAGTGGTGGGTATACAGCATGGAACAAATCAAACACCTTACCTTCTTAGGACTCAAGTTTGTGAGGGAGACAGGCACACAAACTCACACATGGACCTATAAAAGTGTCAAGAAGTATTAAGAGCTACGGAGCAAACAAACAAAGCAGGGTGAACGGTCTGTGGATAACGAGCGGTGTTACTTTAGATGGGCTTGTTAAGTATGACCTCTCTGAGCAAGTCACATTTGAGCCAAGGGCTGAAACAGACAGTGAGCCAGCCATACAGACAAGTGTGTGTAAACCAGTAGACAGAGGAAACATCAATTGCAAAGGCCATGAGGCTTTTTTTTTATTAAGGTATCACTGATATATAATCTTATGAAGGTTTCACATCAGCAACATTGTAGTTTCAACATTCACCCATATTATCAAGTCCCCCCCCCAAACCCCATTGTAGTCACTGTCCATCAGCATAGTAAGATGCTATAGAGTTGCTACTTGTCTACTCTGTGCTATACTGCCTTCCCCGTGCCCCCGCTACATTATGTGTGCTGATCATAATACCCCTTAAACCCTTTCTCCCTCCCTCCCCACCTGCCCTCCCCAACCCCTTCCCTTTGGTAACCCCTAGTTCTTTCTTGGAGTCTGTGAGTCTGCTGCTGTTTTGCTCCTTCAGTTTTCCTTTGTTCTTATACTCCACAAATGAGTGAAATCATTGGATACTTGTCTTTCTCCACCTGGCTTATTTCACTGAGCATAATACCCTCTAGCTCCATCCATGTTGTTGCAAAGGGTAGGATTTATCCATTCATCTACTGATGGACACTTAGGTTGCTTCCATGTCTTGGTTATTGTAAATAGTGATACGATAAACATAGGGGAGCATATGTCTTTTTAAATCAGGGATCTTGTTTTCTTCAGGTAAATTCCTAGGAGTGGAATTCCTGGGTCAAATAGTATTTCTATTTTTAGTTATTTGAGGAACCTCCATATTGCTTTCCACAATGATTGCACTAATTTACATTCCCACCAGCAGTGTAGGAGGGTTCCCCTTTCTCCACATCCTCATCAGCATTTGTTGTTGTTTGTCTTTTGGATGGTGGCCATCCTAACTGGCGGTAAGGTGATATCTCATTGTGGTTTTAATTTGCATTTCTCTGATGATTAGTGATGTGGAGCATCTTTTCATGTGCCTGTTGGCCATCTGAATTTCTTCTTTAGAGAAGTGTCTGTTCAGATCCTCTGCCCATTTTTTAATCAGGTTACTTGCTTTTTGGGTGTTGAGATGTGTGAATTCTTTACATATTTTGCATGTTAACTCCTTATTGGATATGTCATTTATTAATATATTCTCCCATACTGTAGGATGTCTTTTTGTTCTACTGATAGTGTCCTTTGCTATACAGAAGCTTTTAAATTTGATGTAGTCCCATCTGTTCATTGTTGCTTTTTTTTCCTTGCCCAAGGCGATATGTTCAGGAAGAAGTTGCTCATGTTTATATTCAACAGAGTTTTGGTATGTTTTCTTCTAAGAGTTTATGGCTTCATGACTTACATTCAAGTCTTTTATTCATTTAGAGTTTACTTTTGTTTATTGACTTAGACAATAATTCAGTTTCATTCTCTTACATGTAGCTGTCCAGTTTCCCCAACACCAGTTGTTAAAGAGGTTGTAATTTCCTCATTGTATATCCATACCTCCTTTATTGTGTATTAATTGGCCATATGTGTGTGGGTTTATATCTGGGCTCTCTATTCCATTCCATTGATCTATGGGTCTGTTCTTGTGCCAGTACCAAATTGTCTTGATTACTGTGGCTTTGTAGTAGAGCTTGAAGTCAGGGAGTGTAATCCCCCCGCTTTATTCTTTCTTCTCAGGATTTCTTTGGTTATTCAGGGTCTTTTGTGGTTCCATATGAAGTTGAGAACTATTGTTCTAGCTTGTTGAAGAATGCTGTCTGTATTTTGATAGGGATTGCAATGAATCTGTAGATTGCTTTAGGCGGGATAGTCATTTTGACAATATTAATTCTTCCTATCCATGAGCACAGGATTTACTTCCATTTACTGGTGTCTTCTTTAATTTCTCTCAAGAGTGTCTTGTAGTTTTCAGGGTATAGGTCTTTCACCTTGGTTATGTTTATTCCTAGGTATTTTATTCTTTTAGATGCAATTGCAAATGAAATTGTTTTATTGATTTCTCTGTCTGTTACTTCATCATTAATATATAGGAATGCCACAGATTTCTGTGTATTAATTTTGTATCCTGCAACTTTGCTGAATTCAGATATTAGTTCTAGTAGTTTTGGTGTGGTTTAGGGTTTTTTTTTTATGTACAATATCATGCCATCTGCAAACAGTGACAGTTTAACTTTTTCCTTACCAATCTGGATGGATGCCTTTTCTTTCTTTGTGTTGTCTGATTGCCATGGCTAGGACCTCCAGTACTATGTTGAATAAAAGTGAGGAGTGAGGGCATTCTTGTCTTGTTCCAGATCTTAGAGGAAATGCTTTCAGCTTCTCGCTGTTCAATATAATGTTGGCTGTGGGTTTGTCATATATGGCTTTTATTATGTTGTGGTCTTGGCCTCTATACCCATTTTGTTGAGAGTTTTTATCATGAATGGATGTTGAATTTTGTTGAATGCTTTTTTGGCATCTATGGAGATGATCATGTAGTTTTTGTCCTTTTGTTGATGTGGTGGATGATGTCAATGGATTTTTGAATATTGTACCATCCTGCATCCCTGGAATAAATCCCACTCGATCATGATGGATGATCTTTTTTATGTATTTTTGAATTTGGTTTCCTAATTTTTGTTGAGTATTTTTGCATCTATGTTCATCAGGGATATTGGTCTGTAATTTTCTTTTTTTTGTGGTGTCTTTGCCTGGTTTTGGTATTAGAGTGGTGCTGGCCTCATAGAATGAGTTTGGAAGTATTCCCTCCTCTTCTACTTTTTGGAAAACTTTAAGGAAGATGGGTCTTAGGTCTTCACTAAATGTTTGATAAAATTCAGCAGTGAAGCCATCTGGTTCAGGTATTTTGTTCTTAGGTAGTTTTTTGATTACCAATTCAATTTCATTGCTGGTCATTGGTCTGTTCAGATTTTCTGTTTCTTCCTGGATCAGTCTTGGAAGGTTGTATTTTTCTAAAAAGTTGTCCATTTCTTCTAGGTTATCCAATTTGTTAGCATACAATTTTTAATAGTATTCTCTAATAATTTATTGTATTTTGGTGGTATCCATAGTGATTTTTCCTTTCTCATTTCTGATTCTGTTTATGTGTGTAGATTCTCTTTTTTTCTTAGTAAGTCTGGCTTGGGGTTTATCTATTTTGTTTATTTTCTCAAAGAACCAGCCACTGGTTTCATTGATTCTATTGTTGTATTCTCAATTTTATTTATTTCTCCTCTGATCTTTATTATGTCCCTCCTTCTACTAACTTTGGGCCTCATTTGTTCTTTTTCTAGTTTCATTCATTGTGAGTTTTGACTGTTCATTTGGGACTGCTCTTCTTTCTTGAGCTAGGCCTGTATTGTCATATACTTTCCTCTTAGAACTGCCTTCACTGTGTCCCATAGAAGTTGGGGTGTTGAGCTGTTGTTTTCATTTGTTTCCATATATTTCCTTATCTTTGTTTTTATTTGGTCATTGATCCATTGATTATTTAGGAGCATGTGGTTAAGCATCCATGTGTTTGTGAGCCTTTTTGGGTTTTTTTGTATAATTTATTCTAGTTTCATACCTTTGTGATCTGAAAAGATAGTTTGTACAATTTCAATCCTTCTGAATTTATTGAGGCTCTTTTTGTGGCCTAGTATATGATCTATTCTGGAAAATGTTCCATGTGCATTTGAGAAGAATGTGGATCCTGTTGATTTTCGATGGAGTATTCTGTAGATGTCTATTAGGTCCATCTGTTCCAATGTGTTGTTCAGTGCCTCTGTCTCCTTACTTATTTTCTGTCTGGTTGTTCTGTTCTTTGGAGTGAGTGGTGTGTTGAAGTCTCCTAAAATGAATGCATTGCATTCTACTTCCCATTTTAATTCTGTTAGTATTTGTTTTACATATGTAGGTGATCCTGTGTTGGGTGCATAGATATGTATAATGGTTATATCCTCTTTTTGGACTGACCCCTTTATCATTATGTAATGTCCTTCTTTGTCTCTTGTTACTTTCTTTGTTTTGAAGTCTATTTAATCTGATACAAGTACTACAACACCTGATTTTTTTCTCCCTATTATTTGCATGAAGTATCTTTTTCCATCCCTTCACTTTAGTCTGTGTATGTCTTTGGGTTTGAAGTGAGTCTCTTGTAGGCAGCACATAGATGGGTCTTGCTTTTTTAATCCATTCTGTAACTCTGTGTCTTTTGATTGGTGCATTCAGTCCTTTTACATTTAGGGTGATTATTGATAGATATGTATTTATTGCCATTGCAGGCTTTAGATTCATAGTTACCAAAGGTTCACGGGCAGCTTCTTTACTATCTAACAGTCTAACAACTCACTTATTATGCTATTACAAACACAATCTAAAGGTTCTTTTTTTCTCTCTCTCTCCCTTTTCTTCCTTTTCCACTCTTTATATGTTAGGTGTCATACTCTGTATTGTTTGTGTATCCCTTGACTGACTTTTTGGGTAGCCGATTTAATTTTGCATTTGCTTAGTAATTAATTGGCCTACTTCCTTTTGTGTGGTTTTATTTTCCCTGGTGACAGCTATTTAGCCTTAGGAGCACTTCCATCTAGAGCAGTCCCTTTAAAATACACTGCAGGGACACTTTGTGAGAGGTAAATTCCCTCAACTTTTGCTTATCTAGAAATTGTTTAATTCCTGGTTCAAATGTAAATGATAATCTTGCCAGGGAGAGTATTCTTGGTTTGTGGCCCTTCTGTTTCATTGCATTAAATATATCATGCCACTCCCTTCTGGCCTGTAAGGTTTCTGTTGAGAAGCTGATGATAGCCTGATGGATTTTCCTTTGTATGTGATCTTTTTTCTCTCTCTGGCTGCTTTTAATACTCTGTCCTTGTCCTTGATCTTTGCCATTTTAATTAATATGTCTTGGTGTTGTATTCCTTGGGTTCCTTGTGTCGGGAGATAGCACACTTCCATGGCCTGAGAGACTATTTCCCTCCCCAGATTTGGGAAGTTTTCAGCAATTATTTCCTCAAAGACACCTTCTATCCTTTTTTCTCTTCTCTGGTACCCCTATAATGCAAATATTGTTCTGTCTGGATTGGTCACAGTGTTCTTATTATTCTTTCTTTCCTAGAGATCCTTTTTTCTTTCTCTGCCTCAGCTTCTTTGTATTTACTGTTCTCTAATTTCTGTTCCATTTACCAAAAACATGGAACACTTCATGGATTTGCATGTCATCCTTGCACAGGGGCCATGCTAATCTTCTCTGTATTGTTCCAATTTTAGTGTATGTGCCACCAAAGCAAGCACGGCCCTGAGGCTTTTGATAGATGTCAACACACTGACCTCTAAAAGGGCTACACCAATGCTCATTCATCAGCAGCATCTGGGAGTGCCTATTTCCACATATTTTCACCAGCATCTCATTTATTCATATTTCATTTGTTTTCTATAGAAAATAATTGCATTCTCTTCAAGAGCTTGAATACATTGACTCAGGAATGGATGATGGGAGGAGAGGAAATGAAAGAAGGCAGCTTCCATTCAGAGTTTCCTGTACCATGCACTGTACTCCTTACTTTGCAGATGTTTCAGTTCATCAACACATCAACCTTTTGAGAGAGCTATCGGTACTCTCTTTCGCATGCAAAAATGCTGAGGCTGAGAGACTTAGAAATCAGTCCAAGGGCATTCAGTCCTGAAGAACACAACTGGAGTCAATGTCAGGTAAGCCTGGGCTCTTCCCACAACACTGGGGAACCTCTCAGTGCAGGGGTACAGAGGAGCTCCCTTGGAAATCCCATACAAGGGACATGGGGACCTAGTCACTCCAGGCTCCCACCTGAGTAGAGCTGGTTGTCTTGGGTAATTTCTTGCATATGAATTTCATTTTCCATTCATTGGATTTTTTCAACAGTAGAAGCCAATATTTCCCCATGCACCAGGAGTTTATCTACAGCCAAAGTAAGTTACTGTCAGGAAGATGTGGATATGAATAATTAAGCCCCTATTAAACTTGCACACATCTTGTAATAAATCTCAAATTAGAATGTGCCAAGATCTTGTTAAACCTGCCAACACATCTTCTTAAATAAGGTGGGAATATAACTTGGGGCTTATCAGGAAATTCAACCTCTCCTGAAAGATGCTCTTTGACTGTACAGAATTTTAATCTGCAGATTACCTGAATTCATCTCCTCTATCATTCCACTGTATTCATGCCCACTGTAAAAACCAACCAAGGAATCTCTCTCGGGATGTCCCCAAATAGGATGTATTTTAATACATATTGCATTAAACCTCATTATTTTGAAGGAAATATTATCCAAAAGAGTCTCATTCTGAATACACTTTGCCCAAATTCTAAAAAATACTCATTTGCATTCATCATCAACTTAAATGGACTTTTCAAAAAGCTCTTGTGTTTATCCCTTCTGTTGTGGGGAGGATGGAGCACTATGGCTAAGAGCACAACATCTTGCATCAGATTTCCTGTCTCTGCTCCACCACTTCCCAATTGCAAAGCGGGGACCAGAGGAGCACCCACTGCACAGAACGGTTTAAAACACTATGAGTTTAATCACCTGACATGCTGCCTGCCCCATAGTAAGTGTTTTGTACATGCCAGCCACAGTCACTGTTGCCTGGTATATCCCAACCATGCAAACTGATATTAGCCAAAACACATAACTGAAAGTTTTTAGTAACATTTTTCTGGTCTAAAAAGAATATATGTTTATTTTCATAAGCTTATCAACAGAAAAGTAAATCTTAAAATTAAGGAAGTCTTGAGTACCCATATGCTAATGAAAAGACCAACACAACTATACTCATTTTGCCCATCAGGAAAATTAAGACACCAATGGTTGAGAAACTTGTTCTCAATCTCCCAGAAAAGAGGATGGAAATACAGAAAATGATGCCCAATCTTCCATAACTCTCTAAATGGTGCCTCCAGGCTTCCTATCCCAATTTGGCCAGTATATTCCTTAAATATAAGCTTTAATTCTACATACAAACTGTGTAACTTTGGTGTAGGGAGAGACAGAAGTTCCCATGGCCAGGATGCCCACCTGGCCCTAGCCTGCTCATCCACTGCACATGGGCATTGATGTAATAATGGGCCTGCTGCACAGGCACGTGTGTACACAGACATAAGCTGTTATTGTCTCTGCTGTTATATAAAGACCCCCACCCAGTGCTCTGGGCAAAGACAGCAGCAGATAGGGATGCAGACTAGCAGGGGCAAATTGCAGATTGCAGATTTGCTGGATGCAGACATGGTTCGAGTGCTCAACCTGCCAGCACAAGAACAAAGCTGGGTATAAGACCTTTTACCCACCATGTTCCATTGTCATTATTCAGTCTCACGAAATCCAGAGTGAACTTGCCCAGAGCTGAAAGCCTCCAGCATGACACTTGGACAAAGCAAATAACCAGTCTGTGCCTCAACTTCCTCATCTGTAAGGTGGGGAAAATAAAAATACAACCCTCCCACAGCTGCTGTGAACAAAATAACCTAGTACATCAGAGTAGGTAAGACCTGTGGCACTGTGGATAAAATGAGAGTTTCTGTGGCCAGGATTCTTACCCCACCGTGGTTGACTAGCTCACTGCACACCTGTGGGCAATACACGGCTGTTGACTCTATAAAAAGAGCTCTACCCAGTGCTCTGGGCATTACACAGTGGCAGGGCTGCAAGGCTGCAGGAGAGCAGAGCAGAGGCTAGAGTGGTGGCAGCACTGAGGACAGAGGCCCAGAGGACGGCTGTGCAGGACAACTGTGCAGAGAGGCCCAGAGGATGGCTGTGTGGGACGACTGTGCAAAGAGGCCCAGAGGATGGCTGTGCAGACAGAGGGGCCCAGAGGCAGAGACTGGCTTGCTGCATACAGACTCACTCTGAGTGAATGGGATTCTAGTGACTGACCTGCCACCTGGAAATAAAATTGGATATAACCCTTTCACCCCAAGAACGTTTTGCTGTCATTTTTTTTGGTCACACTGAATCCAAAGCAAATTTGCCCAGAGCTGAAACCCATTGGCAAGACAGGCACACATATAGCATTTGCCAGCATGAGCTGCTGGGAAGGTATGGCCACCTGCCTTTTCTGGAGTGCTTCCTCCCAGCTCTGGAAAGAGTCCAGACTCTCAAGATGAAGACACAGGAGGAAAATGTCTTAGCAAAAGAAAGAAAGGAAATGAACCCAATGTCCCTGCAGAGATCCCTCAGATTCTTAAGACCTTGGGATGAACTGTCCGTTGCCCACGCCTCCCTGCGATGCCATTCAAGATGGAGACATCAGCTCAGCAGGGCCTTTTCTGCTGCAAGACATCCAGCTGACAGCTGAAGCCCCTCTGATGGTAATTAGACAACCAATTGTGAAGCACGATCGGATGGACCACCAAATCTGTGCCAATGGCCCACATGAAGGACGACCTGATGATTTTACACAATCTATAAATCCAATCCAGCTGGAGAGCAAACATGCTGGAGCCCCTGTGTCAAGGGCCTTGATCCCTAGGCCATGTCACCCTTAGGGCCCTTGCCTCCAAGCTCCCCGTCCTCCCCTGCACCCTGGGACCAGGGACAATAGGTCAAGGCCATTCCAAGCATGACCACCTACCTTTTCCTCAAAGAAATGGATCTCCTCTTATTTACATGACAAAAGAAAAATCCCAGAAAACATAACTAGTGGTCATCAGGGGAGAGAACAGATTGGATACTAAGACCTGGACCTAGTTGCGGAGCACAGGGGAGTATTTGCAGAGAAAGCATCTAACACCATACCAGGCACACAGTAGTCACTTCCTAAACGCTGACTCTAGTCATTGCGCTCCTCCTCAATGCAGAACACAGCTATAATACTAGGCAGCGTGCCACAGTCCAAGGTGTGACAACAAGTGCTTCACATGTGTTATTTACTCCTCAACAATGCTAAGAAGCAGGTGCTATTATCATTTGCACTTTCCAGCTGAGATAAGTGAAGCTTAGAAAGGCTAGGAGACCTGCCAAGATAACACAGCTAGTAGAATGCAGAGCCACACAACCCGAGCCTTCTGAATCACTCCTTCTAACTTTATCACCTTCATATAACATATGCTTTTTTTTTTTTTTCAGTCTTTTAGGAATTGGAAATGTTCTTTGAAATCATAAATGGCCTCTAAGCTGGCAGGCTTCCCCACACCAGCTTTAGGGTTCTCCGACAGTCTTCTGTGTCAATTTGATTGGGCCATGTAGTGCCCAGCAGTTTGGCCAAACATTCTGGGTGTGTCTGTGGGGTGCTTCTGCATGAGATTAGTATTTGAATCAGTAGCCTGAGTAAAGCAGAATGCCCCTTTCACCTCCAACCCATGGGTGGGTTTCATCCAATCAACTGAAGATGTTAATAGGACAAAAGGCTAGGTAAGAAGGAATTCCTTCTGCCCAGTTGAGCTCGGCCATTTGGTCTTTTCTTGCCTTCATGTTTAAGATGGAAAGATTCGCTCTTCTTGGATCTCAAGACTGCTGGCTTTTGCACATAACTTATACTATTGGCACTGCTGGTTTTCAGGCCTTTTAGACTCAGAATGCAACTACACCATCAATCCTTCTGCTCTCCAGCTCGCCATCGACACACTTCTTAGCCTCATTAGTTGCATGAACCAATTCTTTAACTTATACTGAGATATATATATATATATATCCCCATTCTATGGTCTTTGGCCTCTGGAGAACCCTGGAGAATACAGACACCAAGTGTCCCAGAACTCTGACTGAAGCCTTCATTAACAATGGAGCTTTTTGTGGGTTGTTTAGACAGTAAGCATCTAAACCTTAGATAAATGTCCAACCTGAAGAAATGTTGCTTGGCAAGTTGAGTGAGAAGTGCTCTGAAGTAGGGGAGCCGGGGAGAAGGACAGGGGCCCAGGGGAGTACTGTGCTCTTTGTCCTGCAGTACGTCCCACGCTGGTGCTTTGTTGGCTGCACAGCCCAGTGCATCCCTCTGGGCACAAACACTACCACACAGTGCAGGCTAAAGAAATCCTCTCCATGGCTCCTCAGCACGTCGCCCACAGTTCTGCCCATCTTGCGAGCCTACAGCAGGGTCTGGAAGAATCTAAACAGTGGTGGAAGGCCAGGGCATTGTGGGTCAAAACCTCTGCAGTTCCTGTCGTTCTTCCCATTTACAAGACGGACTCCCCTGGCCTTCACACTAGGTTCAGTGGGGATTAATCTGTCATCAGGCTGAAGCCACATCAGCCATTATTGCATGTTGCATGGAAAGCAGAGCTGGGACCTCGCCTCTGCTCTGCCAGGCCTCCCACAGGCTGCTGCTCTGAAAAATCAGCTCCTTCATCATGATGAGCTGCCCAAAGTGCAGGAGCTAAGAGAAGACTTGTGGGCCCAATTCACAATACTTATGTCTCTCTCCCTTCTCTGCCCTGGCGCTCTGATTGGCACCTTCGGATGGCTGCATCACAGATCCCCAGACATTCTGGGAGTGGAAATTGTAACCGCAAGTCCGAGTCGTTGGTGAGCGTTAGGTGAGGGCTGCACACCTACTGCTACATCTCCCGGCTCTGTCCAGCAGCTCCAGCCAACAGGCAGGCCGACACCGCCTCTGTAGTTAGAGGAGCGTAGAACCGGTTGAATGCACCCCTCAAATGCATCAGCACTTATTTTAAAGCCACATCTCCCTCAGACCCCAAGACCTGAACCTGCTCCAAATCTACCATCCAGATGCACTGTGAACATTCACATGGCAAACCAGAAGCAAAAATAAAGAGTAAACGTAAATGCAGGGCTGGTACTTGGGTCGTGAGGGTAAAAATATTCACCCATGGAACACTTCAACAAATACATGTTGAGGAACTACTGTGTGCTAGGCACAGGTCATGGAGAGGTGAGGCCCGTGAGAGTTCACCTCCTCTGATGGACTCCTCCGGGCCTCTTCAGTTTGCCAGGAAAGGGTGCTGTGGACCCCTGCAGAGACCTCCCAACACGCACCCTGAGGACGCTAGCTCTCACCTCGGCGAGTCGCGTGCCAGGCATTACTCAGCCATACATACTGTTATCATTCCGTTTGCTGAGCGCCCGTTAGGCCAGGCACTGTGGGAAGTACTATGCACACTGTACCATTTAATCCATCAGACATCTCTGCAAGGCACGTGTCAGTACTTTTATCTTAGGTGAGGACCAGAGAGTTTAAATGACTTTCTCAAATCCAAACAGTGGTGGAGCTGGGATTCAGCTCCTCATGCCCAATGGCAACTCTGGTCTTCCTGGGCATCCACCGTGACAACCGAGGGTTCCAAAGGGACCGGCTCCTCACTCGGCTGTGCAGCCACCTTCCCACCTCTTTGTCTCTGAGGCTAAAGGGACTGCTTGCTCCTCTGTCTGAGAAAGAAGAGCAGACACGTGAGCAGCAGGCCGTGGCTGCAGGCCCCCGGGCGTTTGCTTCCCCTTTCTTGAGTCTGCCCAGTCACCCAGTAGATGAGGGAGTTGAATGAGTGGGTCCAAAGGATATAGTCCAGCCACAGAGTCTTCTGATCTGTGCCACTGGAGGACCTGCTGCGGTGTGGCCAAGAGGTTCTAGCTCCTTCCAAGGGGAAGGTGACGCCACAGCCAGGCCTTGACAGGCAGCCCCCGAGAGAGGAGCTCGCTCCAAACAGCCCGCCCGGCCACATCCCAGTCAGACACAAGCCCCACGCTGCCCTTCCTGCTCCTGTCCTCTTTCTTGCCAACGTAGCACTGCCTTTTACATATTAGTTTTACGTGACTCAGATCATGCCGCTCCACTGCACTGAGGGTAACCTCCTCCCCAGGCCCCACCCCCGCCCCCACCGTTGCTGGGGTGCTGGTCACTAAACTCCAGAGCATGGCCCGCCAGCCCCAGGGGTTTACCTGGCGCTCCGCCTCTCCGCCCCCTCCTCTGGGGCCCAGCACCCACTCCCTCCTCCTACTCACAGGCCCCCGGTCTCTCCCTGCCTGCAGCACTCGCCCCCGTCTCCACCGCACTGGCCCCCTGCCCTTCAGACCTGGGCTTACAGCTCCCTTCCCCTGGGAGGCCTGTTCACTGTTTCAGCCCGTCTGTCCCTCACAGCAGACACCACAGCCCCCACAGAGGATTTGATGATAGCAGCTGCCACTGGGGACCAAGCACAGTCACCAAGGAGAGAACTCTGCAGCCTCCCCCGTGAGCATCTTCTCTGGCCTTCCTGACGCGCCCAGGATGCTGGCAAAGGAAACACAGGATCACAAGGCACAAAGGAGGACATCTCATTTGTGGGCCAAGAAGGTAAGAGATCCTTCGGAGTTCAAGTGCTCAAGCACTAGTTTTGGCCGGGATGTGCAGTGTATGGGCGCCTGAGTTCCTGGAAACAAACAAATCATGACTGCAATCCGGTCAAAGCTGAGAACCTGCTCTTTTGGGGAAAGCTGGCACATACATGTTGCATCTATAAATACACAAAGATTTCCATGAACACTAAATGTAAGTGTGATATTTTCTAAACAAGATGCATCTGTTTGTTGGAAAATAGATCTCAGTGGCCTCTAGTATTCAGTAAAAAAAAGAAAGAAAACGAGAAATCAGGAGTGGGAGGATAAATATCACACCCAAAACATCATTATTAAACTGAGGCACAGTGGGTAGCCAGCCAGCTGGCTGGGGAATTTAAAAAAGGTCCCGTTAGAGTCCAGCAGAGCCCCACTCTCCAGGCATTTCTGCCAAGCAAGCCATCCTGCCTTCCTCCGTCCCTCCCCATGTCCACACGGCTCCCACACTGCAAGCTATGCAAAGCCCGCTGCCTTCACGAGAGTGCACTGGGATTCTGGGAGACAGACTTGCCTCAAAACAATGTAGATACGTAACTTGGACTCAGAATGACAAAGTGTATGAACACCTAAACAACCTTCTTTTCTGCTGAGATCAATAGAATAGATGGCTTTAAAATGCCTCTCTCTTTGAAATGCATGAATAAGGTTCTAGCCAAAAGAAACGACATCATTTCCACTTGTCAGACAGGCTGTAAACCTTCCAGCAAGTTTTTGGGAGAGTCTTTTAAGCTCTGTGTGAGAAAGGAAGAAATGGTTTGAGAAAGGTCTCTCCTATTCACTGGGTGCAAAGAGAGCAAAAATGTTTAAATTCCAGACACACGGGAGAACTTTATCTCGGAACCAGGTCCCTGTGCTTCTTGCTCTGTCGCCCGATTCTTCTTTCCAGAGCAGACAGTGCTTTTCTGGCCTTTCTGGTTTCAAAGATAACCTTCATGGTGAGACTCAATAGCTGAAACACAGTCTTTGGTTCAGAAGGAAGCAATAACCATGGCCCTAAAATGAGGTCCTCTGTTGAGGTCAAGGGAACATGACACGGAAACCTCATTTTCTCATCACAGTCACGTTAACATTTGTCATCGCTCCCCTCTTGGCACTTAGGCAAGAACCCAGCCCTATCCCCGAGACAGGTAGTGGGGCTGTCCGCCTTTCTCTAGAGTGTGAAAGCTGCACGTTCAGACGGCAGTGCCCATTTCAACCAAACGCTGGTGAGACGCTAGCACCTCAGCAGCCGCAGGAAGGCCCCTCGGTGATGGGGACACCATCACGACGCTCAGGGGAAAAAGCCAGACACAAAAGACTGCATGGGGTGTGATTCCATGTGGGTGGCATAGTCCTAACAGGCACATTTAAAGAGGCCGAGAGGCCAAGGGTGGAAATGGGGACTTGGGAAATCTGGGGGTGACGGAAGTGTTCTCAAACTGCATTGTGGCGATGGTTACGATAACTCAAAAACTCTACTAGCATTCACGGAATGGAACACTTAAAATGGGCTGTTATGACATGAAATTACACCTCAATAAAACTACTCAGTAAAAGAAGTGTGTTCATTGATTTGTTAATGATATGGGAAACATAAGTAAACAACACAATACCACATATAAAATCCTATGCTCCTAATTTACTTTAAATATACGTACTGGCACACATAGGCCTAAAAGAAATAAAAGAAATGTGCCGGAATGTTTACAGTAATTATTTTCTATAGAATGAGATTATGGATTTTTATTCTCTTCATTGTGTATTCTGTATGTTCCAAACTTCGATCATGAACGTGCACTGCCTTCATAATTAAGAAACGAAACTGTTACTCAGTAACGCATCTGTGAAGTCATTGTACGTAGCTGGAAGGGCTCAGGACAGTGTTTGAGAAAACTCCACTTCTGGCCCCAGCAGCTGAGCAGATTCTTAATTCTCCTGTTCTTGCTGATACTCAAGGGCCTGAAAGAGTGAAGGCCCTTCTTTTCAAGCAGGCATATCCGTCTCTCCTCACTGGGTCCACCCTTGCTCTCCCCAGAAGGGCGTCAGCACAGTGAAAGCAAACATTAATTGTCATATATTATACACGCATTCAGCAGCTTGCTGTTAATACACTGAAACAAATTTCAATGTGTTCAATCCAATCAAAAATGAACGAGAGTAACTGGAACCACGTTAGCAACATGAGCCCTGAGGTGCCCATCCCCAACCCAGAACAGAGTCTATCTGTACAAATGCTCTTTTTTTCCCATGAGAAGGGATCTTTACTGTCTTGGAATACACTGTCTCACTGTAATAGAGGATTTACTGGCCCCAATTAATGATTTTCTATCCTTCAGTATTAATATCACACATCGGATCTCCAGGTACTTTGCTGATACGGAATTTTCTAAAACAATAAATACTTTGCACCATGCTAACACAGGAGTTTCTCTATCATAGATGGTAAGATTGAGGACAAGAGAACTGAGGTCATCCCTACAGTTTGCTGATATGAAGATATACCCTAAACGGAGGCAAACAGATTTCCTTGGCCTGGCCCAGTAGGAAAGCTGGAGAGTGGAGCCCTCAGCCTGCGTGCCCTTTCCCAAGAGCCACCCTTCAGCCTGCCGCAGCGGTGAGCCCCACCTGCTGCTCTGCACCAAGAACCTGCACCCCCAGACCACAGCCGCGGGGGCTGAGAGCAGACCTCTGGCCAGAGTTGCCTCCCTCCTGACATTAGCACCGGGATGTGTGACGCTCCTGCTCTCCACTGGTCCTTGGAAATATGCGTCTATACATTCCAGAGCTCTGGAGCAGCCGTTTCTCACCAAGGCCCTGGTAAATAGGTAAAGCCTGATTATTCCCTCTTTTGGCTTAAACGAGCCTGAATTTTTGTGACTCACATCAAAAGGGGCCTTGAATATAGAACCTACAGAATACATTCCACTCTGAAAATCAGAAGTAATTCCCTCAGCTCTCTGCCGGGAGGCATCAGCAAAGGGGCAGCCAGAGGAATAAAACGTTTCTTCTGCAGGTTGGAGACCAGGTGAACTTCAGGTCCAAGTGCCGAAGGAAAGGGCTCCTGGGGCCGGTGTCCAGGCTGGAAGCCCAGAGGCCGTCAAGTCACTCGGTGGCTCAGGATGAGAGCTCCCGAGGGCAGGGCCCAGGGACAGGGCCTGCCTTGCCCACCACTGTATCCCATGCACCAAGAACACTGTCTGCGGCGTAGTCAGGGCTCAACTCGTGCCACTGAGCAAATGGATTTCCAGGTACTTTGTGAGCATCCACGTTTTTCAAAAGTCCATTCCAGGAACAGGCTTAAGAAGTTCCATATACAAAGATGGAAGTAGGAATAAAGTACAGGGTCTTTCCAGGCAGCCGAAGAAAGCCCCATCAGGCAGAAACACCAAGCTAGGGTTGCAACGACGGGACAGAAAGCCAGGAGTATTAGGCTACAGAAGTAGCCTTACGGGACTTTCATCTGTGGGTCAGACAGATCCCACCACAGCTGACATGTCTACAGACCGGAACACAGTTCCAAGGCAGGTCCTTCAACCCCCACTTCCTACTCTGCCTGGTCACTCTACCATCTCAGCAGTCCTACCTACCCAGAAGATTTTGCAGCATCTTCCCTTTCTGCATTATGTACCATAAAAATCCTAAATATCCTGAACCTCTGGTCTTGGACTCCCCAACAGCATCCACCTGTGGAAGTACTGACTTATCTCCCCAAGTTCCGGGAGCAGAGAAGCCACGTCAGCTCCAGAAACCACCCAGCTGAAGGCTAAGGGTACATCTCTCCACTCTGACAGCAGCATGCTGAAACACGCGTGTATACAAACACACACGCGCACACACACGCACAGAACTCAGTGGCTACCAGCCCTCCTAAATAAAGACACTCTGTTTCTTTTAGCCCAGGAAGAAACATTCATAAATATCCAATTATCTCCAAATAAATGTGTCTGCAGGGGCCCCAAGTGATTTGGTGGCAAGAAAACTGGTCACCTGACCAGAGTAACTTCTCCCTGTAGCCTCCCCACTAACTAAAGTAACTATGTGACTTTGCAAGGCATTGCATCTCCCAGTCTGTTCCTCCATCTGTACATTAGAACTAATAATATTCCTTTAGAGTGTTCATTCAAAGACTAAGTCAGAAAACGCACAAGGTGTCTAGCAGTGCTTGTCACAGGGCAGGGACTCAGCAAATGGTAGTGGCGATTGTTACCACCGTTTCACCCCATGTAAATGGTCACGTCAGTGTAAGCACATGGCTGGCCCAGCCACATACCTACTTTGGGGATATAGTCGGAAATGCATGCTCAGACCCTTCTCCAGCAGCACATGTGACCCTGGAGCACAGTTGGGGACCAGGGGACCAAGGAGATCTGGCAGAACAGGGAATCGAGTCAACAACTTTTACACCATGGCCACCAGCATCCGTCTCCCCTTCTCTGGGCTCCTTTGGGGCACTAGCTCTCCCACACACCTGGTTCCTGGCTTTGGGCCAGACCCTAGGCCAGCTCCAGCATGGAGCACGTGCCCATCGACACACTGCATTTTCCTCGCCACAGTGACTAGTTTGTGGATGGGTGATGATGCCATCAGAGCCCATGACAGCACCAAGACGTCTGCCAGGATGGTGGAACGACATTTCCCCCTGACCCCTGCCACCCCCAATGCCCCCAGAGGACACGGCCGGCCCAAGAGCAGGCCCGACACACAGACCTGAACAGAGCTCAGCGGTGTTATCAGGACCTCGTTTCCTGCTTTCCATCTAGGAGCCCCTGCTTCAAGCTAAACCTCAAGCCAGAACTACCTCTTGAATTCCTGGTTTTGCCTTAAAAGTTTTTGCTTTTTTCCTATCAGTTTGAAATCAGAAGGTGTCTCACGATGCTGGGAGAGTCCTGACTGATACAGGAAGTGCCTGGGGCTGGTTAGAGACAGGGGAGCAAGCAGAGAGGCCCAGACAGCGCTCGGTGAGCCCAGAACCAGTTTGGACTGTGGGAAAGACACCCTGGAGATGCAGCCCGGCCCGACAAGCCGCAAATCCACAAGCCCGGGGGGGGTGCTCCTGGCTTGCACACGGCCCTCTCTGATCCACAAACCTGAGGTCTGCCCGTGGGTCCCACTCGGGTTTGATGTGCAGAAAGCCCCTGCACAGTATAGCTTGTGACTTCCTATCTGTCCCATCTGTCCATTTCAGGTGGGAGGTACCATGACATTGACAAGGGTCATGTTCTCTGGAACATACAGTGTGGAAGCACCTCATAAATTCCACTTTACTGACTGCCTTAAAGGAAAAAAAAAACCCAACACTTAGTTAACACACACACAGGAGAAGGCAGACATTTAGGGGACTTGTGATCTCCAGCCATCATCCCTGAGGAGAGCTCGGCCGTAGACAAGAAAAAGGGACTTGGAAATGCCTAGGGTGACGTGCCCACCGCCACACGTGCCACATGTCATCACCTGCCCTCGTGGCCACCTGACCTGGTGATCCCTCTGGCCTGGCCCCAGCTGCCCCCAGGTGCTTCCCCACCGACAGGCCGCAGGGGGAACAGTAGTGCCGTGCCCAGGGCCTGCAGCTCAGTGCGCTCTGGCTTCCCAACTGTTACTTCCTAACTAGGACTTAAAGCAAATCATTTCAGTGCTCTGAGTTCAGGTTCTGCATTGTAAGATCGGGCGAGGAATACCACCCTCTCGGAGGGTTGTTCTGAGGATGAAATGAGGAGCAACTTACTGGCTGGGTAGCTAGCAGGTCTCAGCTTACTTCTACTTATAAGAAGTCTGAGGCCAGAGTGCCTGTGTGACTTGCCCAAAGTCCTAGAGCTAATAACTACAGGGTGTGGGACTTGCATCCAGGCCTGACATCAGAGCCCTTGCCCCCTGCACCCTTCCCTCCCCGTGCCTGCAAGGCTGGCCCTGTGGTGCCCCACGACAGCCAGTCCCTGTGCCTGACCCCATCTGTGAGCACTCTTCACTGTTTCTCCTCGGGCACCTGCTGTGGCAACCAGGCTGCCAGCTCCTTGAGGGGCACACCTCCCAATGTGATGTTCTGCACACGCTCAGCAGAAACTTTATGTTCAAGGAGGCAAGATCTCAGAGATGAGAAGCCAGTTCTAAATTCTCCTAATGCGTGTGTCTGCTCCTTGCAGGGACATTGGAAATGGAGTTGTATTTTAAGGTCTGCTCAGAATAAACAAACCCTGTTCCCAGAGCCTTTATTCTTCGTAAGTGTCAAGATGTCCCAGTCAAATAGGTTTATCGCCATACAAAGGAAATCAGGATGCTGCCAGGAAGACGGCTTTGGCCTAATGGATGCTATCATCATGTCTCAGGTTGGAAAAAATCGTGGCAAAAAGAAAATCAGAACGTGTCGACTCTGGGTTTTGAGGCTATGCCCACAGCACAGAGGACATTGCATGAACTCTGAGAGTTTAACAGGAATCAAATTTTTAAAACAAATCTTCTTTTATCATTTTATCACTTGTTCCATAAATTGTCACTGAGCTCCTATGTACCAACCACTAAAATGGCAGGCCCTCAGATTATAACCCTGAATATGCCAGGCCCAGCCCTTGCCCTTGTGCCAGGGGTGGGGACAATACCCCCCTGGGCCCTGCATCGCCTGCCAGTGGCTCAAATAGGTTTGCAAAAACTCTGTGTTCACTACGATGTGGGTGACAGCCAATCCTGGGAGAAAAAGCATTTCATGGAACAACATCTCCAAAAACATGTTTTTTCTAGTAAGGTGCCAACGGAAGAAAACAGAAAGCTTTGGCCAAATCAGTTGCGATGACTGACTTTGAAGCTGGAGTGCTGCAGCAGGTCTTCCCCGGTGCCTCATGTGTGCATGTGTGCAGGGACCCACAGAGCCTGTCCAAACCTGTGAGGTGCAGACGGTGTGCAAAAACGTGTGACCAGGAAAACGCTTGTCCCTAGACATATTGAGGAAGCACGTCCCACAGAAACCACCGAACATCACCGCCAGCGTGGCAGGGGGCTGCGGCAGGTACGTCGTAATGGGAAGTTGTCATTGCCGTGCACCCCCCAGCCTGGGTGGACCATCACCCCCACATGCCCTTTTACTTCTATGTGTCTCTCAAAAGAATTGCCTTCAGTGAAAAAAAATAAAATTGAGATGCTGAAAGGCATTTCATTCCTTACATCATTACGAAACGTCTTGGGCACTTCCTTCAGCTCACCCTGGAAAAATGATCACTATGAATAACTGAAAATATTAATAAAAACTTCAATTAGTGGCCCAGCTGATCTCTAGTGTGTCCACTGAGGGTGATAATAATTGCAGTCTCAAGAGGCATTTGCATGACCTCCTTCTTCCCCACTCAGGACCATGTAAAGGGGGTTCCAGAGCGGGGTGTCTGGCAGAGGCACCTAACAGTGGGGGTGTAGCACAGAGAGCCAGCGGGGTCCCTGCGAGGGAGTGAGAATCCTCACCGATTATTTAAAATAAATCTGGCTGAGTTTCAGACTAGAAAGGGCAGGATGAAACGGAAGACCCCCAGCTGGCTGTTCACAAGACAGTGCCCTGCGGCTGAGGGAGGAGTCAGAGAGCCCTGCTCTTGGGCACCACCAAGTAGGACAGGTTTCTTTTGTCGTCTCTGGTCTCCAACCAACCCTCTCAGAAGTGCAGTCGCTATATCCTCCTCTCCCAGCAAAATCTGATCTCAGGAAATGAACTGAACTTCATTCACACCAAAATGTATGACTAATACTAGATAAAAGATTCAATAGTGGATCACATATTAACCAAAATTGCACTGCACTCCCAAAGCAGGCTTCTGGGCCTCTGAGCTCTGCTCAGCTTGTCTCTTTGAGCAGAAGGGCGTTCAGTCGAGTCCAAGTTCCTCATGAAGCTTCCCCACCCCCACAGGGTCACAGGAAGAAGCCACAGAAGCTCCCCTCACCAAGGGGAGAGGTGGGAGGGCCGGCCACACCTCATCCAGGTCAAATCTCAGTGTCCACTCTGCTGCAGAGACTAGCTTTACCTACAGACCCGCAGCAGGAGAGGATGGGTGAGAGGGAAGCATGGAACGACTGAGACCAGAAACTAGACAGCACCTACTTGCCCTCTCTGCTCAGGAGCCTCCTGTCTAGGCTCACCCAGAAGAGATTGAAAAAAAAAAAGGCCACAGCCCATCCGCACACAAGAGCCACACAGCAGCGAAGCACTAAGTGCCCTGCGTACGTCCAGGTCAACACTCCCACTTGACAGTGGAAGAAACAAGGCCCCAAGGGCGGGGGCTCCCCAGGGTTACTCAGAGGACTGGTACAGGGGTCCCCCAGAAAGCACCATGCTTCTAACCCACACAGCTGCCTCTTCTAACCCACGCAGTGAGAGGCTCCCGGCTCTCAGACCTGCACCGTGAAATCCCACCACGAACCGGACACAAACTCACACAGATCCTCCTTAGGGATCTCACACCTCCAGTGTCACGTTCCCCTTTTAGGGAACAAGAAATCAACCTCTTCTGCATTCACCCAGCAACAGGTTCCTTGGTGTCCAGCTGCTGCCAAGACCCTCTGTCCCAGGAAGAGAGGAGCCGGAGGCTCAGCTGTCGGTGCTGTCAGGGGCACTAAGTGGCCCTCCCTCGTGAGCTGCCCCTCACTGGAAGTGGTAAGCCCGAGCATTCAACTTTGGACCTAACGGGTGCACATCAGGGACTTGGCTTTGCCTCACACAGCACAACCAGCAGCATCCGTTTAATCACACTGGACTCCACGTGAAGCCCCCTGCCTTCTCCTCCCCACACTCAGTCTCATCTGTGACACTTTGCAGTATGTTTCTGCTGTACAGAAGTGTATTTCACACAATCAACAGCCCTTTTCCACACTGGGAAAGCTAACAGAATTTAATTATTTCAATGAATCTAAGAGAAAAGAAGGTACCCCTTTCCCACCCCTTCCTCTGAGGCTTCCATGCACCAGCAGTGCATGGAGGCTAATGTGTGCACCGGAGGAAGGTATGTGGGTGGCTTCCGTGTGGGTGATCGGATGCCCCCAGCCTCTTGTGGGCAGTTGATAATTCCAGTCCATCCTTCATGGTTCACCTCCATGACTATTTAAAAGTGAAAACAAAGGTGATCAAGCCAGATGTTTATCCTGCTCCGAGTCAGAAATCAGTCCACATTTGCATTAATAACCTCCTGTAAAGACAGTTAACATATCTTAGCTTTTAGTGACCCTGTGACCTGTGCCATCACTGAAATGGGCTGGATGTTCACAGCACATTTTAGAGCAGTGGTGCTTAAGTGGAAGCAATTTGGCCCCCCCGGGGACACTGGCAATGTCTGGAGATGCTTTTGATTGTCACAAATGGGGAGAGGGAGGTGCTACTGACATTCAGGGGGTAGAGGCCAGGGATGCTCCCCACAGCAAGGAAGTCTCCTGTCCAAAAGGTCCACAGAGCCAAGGCTAGAAACCCGGCTGCCGGGCAATCATCTGCAAATGGCACTGGGCATAAGGTGTGCATGAAGGATTTACTATAAACGCACGTTTCTGGATCCCACTCCGAGACACTCTGTTTCAGCTGGCCGGAAGTGGGAGTTGTTTGTTTTTTTCTTCTTCTTTTTTAAACAAAGAGCTCTCCCCCTTCTGCAACTGGTTTTGATGTAAGTCGTTGCCAATTTCCTCAAAACCATGGCCTTGTAATTCCGGGAGCTGCCACCAGGTAGCAGTGCTGCTAGCTTGGGTAGCAAACCTTTGACAAAGTCCTTAGGCAGGGCCTCATGGAGACACATACGCTGTATTTGCCCACAAAAATGCAACCACAGTTAAGTAGCAACATGGACTAGACAGACAATCGGAATAAACCCACATAATACAACGCAACACTTGAAAGGAATGCAAACAGCAGGCACTAGGGGTTCCCTGCTAACAGTCACCTCTGCCTAACTTAACTTACCCGGAATCTTAAAGTCAAGTGACTTGAGAGCTGGGAGAACTAAAGCCGTCCAGTCCTACAGCCGCATTTTAAAAGACTAGGACACACACCTGGTTTCCAGAGCCTGACTTTGCCAGGCTGTGCCCACCCACCGTCCCAGAGGTTGGGAGCTCCTTCCCATGTTGGGGCTGCACCTGTCTGCCTTTACGACGTACCCACAGCTGTTTGAACCACTTGCATTAAGTCCGGTCCCCCACCACCTCCATCCTGGTGGGCACTACCCGGTTGCCACAGCCCAGTGTTATCTGAACTTGCTGTCCTGCAAATCACCTATGGCCTGGTAAAAATCAGAGGCCCCTCCCACTGAAGACTCCCCTGCAGCATGCCTGGAGGAGGGCTGGGGACCTCCTCGGGCCAACACCCTAGGCCAGGCGGCTCTTCAGCTCTGGACCCATTCCAGACTTTTCCAAATTGTTGTCCCAACGAAAAACCAACTGGGTGCTGTGTGAGATGAATCAGACCCTCTGGGGGCACAGGAAGGTCTATTTTAACAAACTCCTGAAGGATATGTACATTAAGGTTGAGATCCTTATCCTCCATATGGAAACATCTTAGAGCACAATGCCCTCCCTTGTCTGACGGAAGCATCTTCTCCGTCTGCTGGATAGACACAAGTGCGTTAGTGTTGCGGCAGACTCTCCGCCATCAGTGGGTGCCCTGCTTCTTACCATTCATTTCTGCCTCGTCTGGAGCTCACACATGTGTGGAAGGGATTGCCACTGCCATTTTATCATGAGGAAACAGACTTAGAGAAGTTAATAGCTGTCCAAGGCCAGGAAGCTAGAGAGAGCCAAAGCAGGATTCAAACTCTTCCACCCAAGCCCCTTTCTCCCTTCAAACAGCCAGAAGCAATGTCAGTAAGGCCTCAAACTCCCTTCCTCCTGCACCAAATTCTCTTTGGCTTCCTCTTTCAGGGACAGAGTGGACCCTGAGGAAGGAGAAGCCCTGGACGGCTGGGAGCTCCCCTTACCTGTGGCCTCCTGCCCTCGGATCCGGCTACCTGCATCCACTGCCTCCCTCCCCATCCTTCTCCTGAATGAAGTACCTGACTCAAGTCTGCACTGTTTGACCCCAACCCACTTCCCGCTGCAGCTCCCAAGTCAAAAGGCGGGCGGTCCAAACAGGGAGGACAGAAAGACCGAGAAAGTCAGCCCTTGACAAACACTGAGCTCTGAGTGCACAACCTTTTCTCCAGCGGCACAGAGAGCCGAAGGGGCGCTGCGTAGGACACGCGGTCAGGAAAAAACCTGCCTGAATGTAAACCGCCCTACAGACAGGAGTGATTCAAGTTAAAGAGAAACAAACAGGAAACACAGCTTTGTCCAGCCAAATCTCCTCCGCTTCCTCAACCGAAGAAGGGCAAGTTCTTGGGAAAACCAGGTGACAGCTCAGATAGAGAACTCCAGGTAGCGCTGAGGGCCAGGCTCTGTGCTGGGCACGCTGAGGAAAACAAAAGCAGGCAAGGCAAGACCCAGAAGCTCGTGATCTGGGAAAGAGGGAGAGAAGTCCCCCAAACCCACACAGCATGTGCCGACGGACGGGCCACAGGAAGTGAGAGTCAGAAAGGTTCCCCAGACCTTCTGCTGGCTCCCAGCAAGTGGCACCCCCCGGGGGCCGCTCCCCTCCCCACTCGCAGGCCTCTGCAGTTCTGCCTCCTAAGCAGGTCTCAAGGGCTCCCCTGCATGGCTTCATCTTGGGCAAAGCTCCTCATCTGTTCCCAGGACAGCACGCTGCCCTGCTCCACCCCAAGCCATCCCAACGCAGGGGATGGAATTCTACTGCAATCCATTACATTAAGTCCACTCCTGTTTAAATGCCTCAAAAGCTCCTTTTAGCTTTCTAGGAAAATTCAGATGTTTTGTCTGGGGGCCTGAAGCCCCCCAACGGCTCACTGCTGCTCTTCTCTTAGCCTTCTACTGAGCTCTGAGCTCTAGCCACGAAGACTTGTTACTCCAGCAGGCCCGAGGCTCTTTCATCGGAGGTGAAGCACACATTGCTACCTGGTACCCAACAGCTCGCACACCCACCCAGTCTCCTGGTCCTTTATCCTTGTGATTTCAGCTTAAACAGGGTCTTCATTTTGAAGCCTTCCCTGAGCCCCTCCCATTCCAGAGCAGGCACTGTCTGCTCCTCCACTCAGAATACCCTACCGGGGAGTGTTTTCAAGCCATATCGTAATTACTCACCGAACGGGCATTGCCTCTTCTATAGGAATAGGCGTCACCCGGTGATTTTGCTAAAACTGATTCAGCGGCTCTGGAGTGGGACCTGCCACACTGCATTTCTAACCAGCTCCAGGTGATGCTCACGCTGCTGGGCTGTGGGCCACGAAGGGTCCACAATGGCCCGACAATGGCTCATGGCACAGCTGGGCTCGTCTTCTTCACCATGCATCCCTAGCACCAGGCCCAAACCCAGCAAACACCGGCACTCAGTACATTTTTTTAATTAAGGTATCATTGATATACAATCATTTGAAGGTTTCACATGAGTGACACACCCCATTGCAGTCACTGTCCATCGCATATTAGATGCTATAGAGTCATTACTTGTCTTCTCTGTGCTATACTGCCTTTCCCGTGCCCCGCCTACATTATGTGTGCTAATCATAATGCCCCGTAATCCCCTTATCCCCCCTTTGTTAACCACTAGTCCCTTCTTGGAGTCTGTGTGTCTGCTGCTGTTTTGTTTCTTCAGTTTTACTTTGTTGTTATACTCCACAAATGAGGGAAATCGTTTGGTATTTGTCTTTCTCAGCCTGGCTTATTTCACTGAGCATAATACCTTCTAGCTCCATCCATGTTGTTGCAAATGGTAGGATTTGTTTCTTTCTTATGGCTGAATAGTATTCCATTGTGTATATCTACCACCTCTTCTTTATCCATTCATCTACTGATGGACACTTAGGTTGCTTCCACATCTTGGTTATTGTAAATAGTGCTGCGATAAACATAGGGGTGCATCTGTCTTTTTGAATCTGAGAAGTTGTTTTCTTTGAGTAAATTCCTAGGAGTGGAATTCCCAGTTCAAATGGTATCTCCATTTTCAGTTTTTTGAGGAACCTCCATACTGCTTTCCACAATGGTTGAACTAGTTTACATTCCCACCAGCAGTGTAGGAGGGGTTCCCCTTTCTCTGCACCCTCACCAGCATTTGTTGTTCCTTGTCTTTTTGATGCCGGCCATCCTAACTGGTGTGAGGTGATACCTCATTGTGGTTTTAATTTGCATTTCCCTCATGATTAGTGATGTGGAGCATCTTTTCAGGGGGGATGAGAAAGGCGGAGCGGATGGAGGTAGATGCTCAGCAATCTTAGGTCCAGATAATAGTTTCATTAGGGCCCCAGAAGCAGTGACACTGACAATGTCCATAAAATTAATATTGTCCCTTACAGATCAGACCTTCCTGATGAATATCTAAGTATCCATATATAAAGGTGATTATTTGCCTGAATTCAATCAGGCAAGTACAAGACCAAAGGAGAACATCTGAACTTGTGGTTTTGTGCCCTTCACCAAAGCTAAACAAATTGCTACTAGCCGGAATCTCAGACAGGGGACCAGAGTGCCTGTGCTTAACTGTGAATTATTAATGTGAAAGATTTGCATGTGCTTTTTATGATTATGGCTGACTTTTATGTCTTTGTGCCCTGCTTAGAGCTTCCAAACACAACTATAATTTCTTTGCAAAAAAAAAAAAGGAAAGAAAGAAACAATTTGCATAGGCCAAATGTAGGAAATGCACTGAAGTAGCTTCAACATGAAATGAAATTGCAACAATTACATTGCTCCTCCATTGCCAAGGGTAATCCAGATGCTCTGAAAGGATGGAGCTCAGGGACTTGTTTAAATCATCGTCAGAGAAAAGTAACACATCCTTTTGGAAACCTGATTCTTATTTCTGCAGACCAGTGATTTCACTATCACCGAATGGAAAAAAATCGAGGTAAGCATTTGCAACAACTGCAATAACCGGCTGCAGATCAATACAGCTCTAAAAGTACCCTCCTCATCTGAACGCTTCCAAGGAGCTCAGCCCAACCGGCAAGACTCGTTACAAAGATCGCATTGTATAACTCAACACACTCGCTTGGGCCGTACACAATGAGAAGAACCTGCTGAAAAGAGAACTATCAGGGAACTCTTGCAAGTCAAAATCAATATTTCTCTGAAGAACAGAAAGGCAGGCATGCTGCTGAGTCCTTATTTACATACATGTGGCTCTCAGTATATGCCTGCCCCATGGCTGAAGGAAGAAATCAATAGTTTCTCCCAGGAAATCTCAGTACAGAAGGATGGGAGGGATATAAAAGATGTTTGGGGTTTGTACTTCTTTTTCATTCCAATTCTGCACATCCTCGGGGTAATATCTATAATTGTCAAAAGACCTACAATATTTGAAGACGTCTATTTAAAGAGTCAATACGACTGAGTGCCTAACTTCCAGCCGGCCCAGTTCCTGGGACGGAGAACTCAGGTTTCTGGCTTGAGCAAGTGGAGAGACGGGGGAGCACATTCAAGTCCCAGGGCGGCGGTAACAAAGCGCCACAAACTACACAGCTTCAACAACAGAATGGACCGCCTCACAGCCCCGGAGGGGAGAAGTCCAAGATCAAGGCGTCAGCGGGGTTCGTGGCTCCTGAGGAGCCCAGCTTCCTGTGGTTTGCTGGCGGTCTTCAGCGTTCGTGGCTTCTGGATGTGTCACCCGATCTCTCCCTTCATCTTCACGTGGCCGCCTTCACAGTCTTCCTCATGGGCATGTCTGTCTCTGTGTCCAAATTTATTCTTCTCATAAGGACACCAGCCATACTGGACTCAAACCCACCCTAATGTTCTCATTTAACTTGGTTACCTCTGTAAAGACTCCGTTTCCAAATAAGGTCCCATTCTGAGGTACTGGGGGTGAGGACTTCAACACATCATTTTTGAAGGACACAATTTATCCTCTACCATGGAAGGAAGGGAAGATGTTAAGCCCGGTTCTGAGCATGCTGAAGGTGAGCTGTGTGGGCATGCATGGGTCCTGAGACCAGAAGACACATTTGCAGGAGATATAAAGATCCGTGGTCATGTTTTCAGCTCAAACAGAAACAGGTGCTTGAAGGGCGGGTGCTGGGTGAGGATGGCACGGCTTCAGCCACTGATGTCAATGAGATCACCCCAAAGAAGTTCTAGGGTTTTGAAGAGAAGCGGCCCTGAGAAGAGACCCTTGGAACATCAGCTCTTGATGAGGATGAAGAACAGGAGCCCACAGAGGGGTCTGAAGGGCGGCCAAAGAGGTGGGAAAGGTGCCAGGGGCACCATCACTGCGGCCAAGGGAAAAGATCAAAGGAAGGGTCACCAGTTCCATTAAGGGGTCGCATTATCCATTAGGCTGCCCGAACACAGTGGCTTAAAACAACTGCCATCTGTCATCCTTGGCAGTTCTGCGGTCAGGAGTATCCGCAGGGCTTGGCCTAGCAATGCCGCCGCACCCTGTGCCATCAGCTGCAGTCCCAGGGCTGGGGGGTTGGGGGAGCCGACACTGCGTCCTTCCCATGCCTGGACCTGGGGGAGGGGGCCGGGAAAACGGCTGGACTCGCTGCAGGGGTCAAGAGCGCCCCTCGTGGCCTCTCCAGCACGTGCTCTCAGGGGCAGAGTGGAGGGGCAGGCTCCGTCTGATTCATGCCTCTTTGGCCCCCAGTCTCAGCACACGCCATCTCTAGCTGCAAAGTGAAATGTAGGACTTCTTGTACAACAAGGAGGAAAAAAGTGTCATGAAAATAAGAAAAAGTATGTATTGCTCACTGAAAATTTTGTTAAGAGGGTAGACCGCTCATTAAGCATTCTTACCACACACACACACACACACAAGATTAAATGAAATAATGCAAGTAAAACTCTCAGCCCAGAGTCTGGCACATTTTAATCACCCATTATATGGTAGCTATGACTTAATCAGTTCTACAAGGCTTGTTATGAAAAGCAATATACACATCCATTGCCATCTCCCCAGAGGCATGTTGGTAGCTATTTTTATGAACCAGCGTTACCTTGCATCAGGGATGGGTCGGGCATAAAGGGGGTTAGGGAATACACCTGATCACATTCAAAGATGAAAAACCTTTACAAATGGATAAGACCAAAACAAAAGAACACCCCAGAAAATCTTCAATTCCCAGTTAAGCAGAGGATGGTATTCTCTCCCTAAAAACAAACAGGTCTCTTATGAGAAATTGCATTGCTGTTGAGTGAATTAGAGGTAAGAAATTTAATTTATTTAGGCATTGTTATTCGTAGCATCCATCACTTAAACCTACTGGTTGAAAGTGTTATTTAGACAGTTTGGTTACATGTTTCATGTTTAAATATACTTGACATCATTTTACGTTGTTAAATGTCAAATATTTTCTAAAATCAGAAGTGAGGAAATATAAAACTTGGTAACAAAGTGGGCATGAAAGTACCACTACACTAAAAGCACAATTCTGATGTTTTCCAACCCCTCGGCTGGGAGATGAGTTTCCCTTTTATCAGTATGCACGTTTCCCACCAGTTCCATATGAAGAGCAGATTTCATTCTAGGTCGGGACAGCTGATCCATCAGGATCCAGTGAAATGGCGGGTCACAATTTCCAAATAGGACTCAGATCTAAGGTATAGCAAGTGGCCACATCTGCCCCAGAAAACAGGTATAAAAACAACCCTGACCCACCAAAGACCACAGCACTCAAGATGGTCCAAGGGTCAGAAGAATGTGGATGGAGGCAAGAGCCACAGAGAAGCAGGTGCTGGCCCGAAGCAGGAAGGCCAGGAGAGGAAGGAAATGTAGGGCGGGTTCCCAGCTCCCAGCAGAGCGGGTGGGCCAGGAGAGAGCTCCGGCTGGTGGCTGGCGCCGCCCCTCACAGGCCTCTCCGTCTCCTCACTCATCAGATGGAGGTACAAGAAGTCCTACATTTCACTTTGCAGGAGATAAAGAGGCATGAATCTGCCCCTGAGCACATGCCCTCTTGTTGCAAGGTTGTGACCACTGGCTGGTCGGTGAGAAGCACCCGCTACGGGAGGTACTCTCATTGTCACGAGCATTTCCTCCTTAAAACCACAGTCCTCTTGTCCCCCTCCTCCTGACAGGATCCCGCCTGGGATCGACCACATCCTCCATTCCCTGGGAGGAGGAAATGCATGCATTTTGCCCTCCCAGTTCTGTCTCACCACCAGCCATCCTCTTGCAAAAACGCCTGACACAGAGTGGAGAAAATGCCCAGCCATGAAAGTTCCCTGTGGTGACCTCCCCGGAGGGCAGTAAGTTCACACACATTGCTGCCATCATATGGAAATAAGATGTCTCCCCAACATGCCAAAGTTCAGCTCCCTTCATGCACCCTTTTAATGCCATACCTTTTAAAACACTCGAAGGACACAGACTTTATCATGTCGATCAGAATATCTACATAACCCTGATATAAATAGGGCCCATCCAAAATAAAACTATGTGACAAGCCGTGGAGAAGCATCAGTCGTAACAGCCTCTACGCAGTGTACTTCAGAAGGCGCAGCTGAGAACCTGCCTTAGAAACCTTCTTAGGTGAGGCCTGGGAAGAGCTACAGGCCAATCAATAGCAAGGCCATGTGGACAGGTAAGGCTCAGGTTCTGGAATCAGACAGAACAAGGCTGGAACCTTCTCTACAGCTTATTGACTGTGTGACCTAAAGCAAGTCTCTTAACTTCTCTGCACCTTCTCTCTTCCTCACGAGTAAAATCCAGCCTTGCTGCATTGTTGAGAAGGTCTGGAAAAAGACAGGAGAAATATCTAGAATGAGAGCAGAAGCACAGCAGGCCCCCAACGAATGACAACTACTAGTATTGTTATTATTGAGCCAGTAAATATTTTAATAGACTAGACTTTTTTTCTTCAAGGCACAGAACCAAATTCCACCTAAAAGACATCTCTGTTAATCACTCATCAAATATTTAATGAGCAGTAATATAGTCCAATATTGTGGGGGAGAAAAACAAGATGCATGGTGTCTTACCTCAAGGTAGTTATAATGCCATGACTGCTGAAGATAGCTTGTTCTTGGACACAGGATTTGTAAATAATTTTCTGTATTTTTCATCATGTCGCAATTAATATTTTTATGGATATAACTGTGGCTTCCAAGAAAGGAAGACCCCTGGACGGGCCAGACCACGCCTGTTACAGAGCTGGGAGAGTGCCCCGCACAGTACACAGGGGCTCAGCAAGAAGCGAAATGGTGGTGGGAGACTTCAGATCAGAAATTCCCTGAAAAAAGCAGCCTTACCACATACTGACAGACACTGGTAGGCTGTCGCCAAGGAGAAGTGTCATTTCTTATAAGTGCTACTGAAATAACTTCTCTACTTCAAGACAAAGATAGAACAAGGTAGCCTGGGTGGATTTTCACAGGCGGGTTGGAGGGGGCGGGCATTACAGTGACCCGCCTCCACCTGCTCTTCTCTTCACATCCACACACCTGCTACTTTCTGTGTTTGCAAAATAACGCACAAGGCCCTTCTGAAGGCTGTCTTCTGGCACTTGCACATTACACAGCTTTGTGATCTGGACGTATCGTGTTCCCCTGTAGGTCCAGTCAAATCAGAGAAGACAGACTGACAGAGGACAAGTAGGGAATATGGAACCCTTTCCCAGAAGTGACACAGGGTAAGACGCAAACCCACTGGCTTCTTCCCAGTCGACCAGGAGGCAGCCTGATTGCAAAGCCTTCTGTGGCCTCCCCCGCCTGCCACCACACACCTCGGCAGCTGGTTCCTCTTCCTACATCAGAAACAAATGCCTCTGATCAGATACCCCAGGGCTCCTGGTAAGACAGGGTGGCCCCTTTGACAGACACCAACTCTTCAGTCTATTAGAACTCTGTCACTACTGCCAGATCCTTCCCGGGAACTCCTTTGTGACCTTTAGGGACAGCAGCGAAGTACAAATCAAAGGTCCCCAGAACATGGCACAAGTTCAAGACCTAAAGCCCCTCCTAGATGGGAGGCCCTGAGGGGCAGCTGGAGGCGTCCGCTCTTCGGTTCCCTGTCCCAGGCTCCCTCCCTGGCAGGCCCGTCTCCCTCCAGGTGGCTACACCCTCCCTCCACAGGCACCCGCTGGCCTCTCAGCGCCACACAGCAAAACTGAGCACCAGCCACTGACTGAGTCTTCCCTCCCGACAAGCACCGGCCTGATTTCTCAGTGTTTGTAAGGTGCCCTCAGGGGCCCCTCTGAGGAGCCCTCAAGTCTCAAACATTCTTTAAAAAGCCTTAAGGAAGCTGCACCCAGGAAGTTCCTGGACATGCCCTTCAGCCCACTCCCTCCACCTGCACCCACGGGCAGACCTCCGCGAGCTGAACCACATCTCCCGGACCCAGCCTCCTCCAGCTCACCCTGAAGCAGCCTCTGGTCCATGGCTGCAGGAGGTCCAACGGGACCCTCCCTGCTCCCCACACCGGGCACAGACCCCCGATCCCGGCCACCTGCCCTCCTCTGCATACAGCCTTCACCCCAGCCCCAGCAGCCCACGGCACCCGCCACGGCCCCCTGCCCTCTCCAGTGTTCCTGCCCGAGGGACTCCTGGAAGCTGACCTCCCTTGTGTCACCTACCCTGTGCTCTCCTTCCCCATCACCCCAACTTTGAGCTCCCCCAAGGGAGGACCACATCTCACTCCTCTGGCTGTACATCTCTCATGGTGCAGAGAGTTTTCCAGGCCACAGGCTTTCGATCAGCATGCGCTGGGCATACTGTTTAATCAATCAATACAGCGTCAAGTTCAGAGCCAGGCCATGGCAGCAGCGGCAGGCATGAGGCACTTGGTCTGTGGACAGCTTTATTTTGCGTCCCCACCACCAGAAGGTGACATTCCTAGGACAGTCCTGTAGGCCTGGTCCCCACTGAGCCCCAGCCCTCGGACAGGATCTGGCCCCTAGGAGGCACTTGGTGGATATTTTATTCATTGAACAATCCGCTTTCATGTCAGCTTTGTCACCTTGGATAAATGACTCTCCATCTTCATTCCCACCTCTGTAAAATGGGAGAACAATACAGTATCACCCCAAAGAGCTGTCAGGAGGCGCCAGTAAAGTAATAATGCAGGATGGGCCGGCATGGGGCTGGATGTGGGAGGTGACTGAGATGAGATACAGTGAACAATAAGATCTTTGAGGCAAACTGGGGGTGCAGAAGGGGTGGTGGAGCACCGCTGGTTCCAGACCATCCCTCAGAAGGAAGCTCCCCTCAGTCAAAGCACCCCGAGCTCTGGGAACTCCCGCCACCTGCTCTGTCTGGTCAGTGCAGTTAGACTGGGTGTTTCCATCTCACTAACACCAACTCAGTCCCAAGTTAGCTTTTCAAGTCTATCACCATAAAGTCCACCTTTTAATAACGTAAACTGTCAACTGAGGTCAATTTATAATTTAAATCTGCACTGCATAATGCATAGGATATCTTATCATAAATTATTCACCCACAAATTGCCATCTGGATATTTAGCGAACTTGGTGGGACATTGAAGAGGGAAGTGGGCATTTGCCCAGCACACATCAGCGAGCAGAGAGCCGCTTGGCTGTCGTTGCTGTTGTTTCATTCTTCAGGCACCTGATCAGATGCATTCCTTCCCTTCCACCTAGAACCACTGAGGAGCTGCGTGCTGTCCAGCCTGCAGCGGCTACTCATCCAGCCCCCTCCCTCCTCAGACCCCTGTCCTATGCTTTACCTTCATGACAGCCACAGGGCATATTTCTCACAGGAGCTGGTCTCCCAAGGACACAAAGGGAAACATCACCTACTGCTGACTTGGTATTTAGCAGAGATTTTTTCCTCTCTTTCCCTCAAGTCAATACAAAGAGCTGGTTTTCACTCACCCACAGCTCAGTCTTCCTGAGGGACGATCCCCTATAAAGGGGAGAAAGCTTACAGTGGACCAACCCAGTGAGGAGACCATTCATCCGCGTTTGCCATCCAACACTAGTACATCCTTCTCTTGGGCCACTATGCTGCTTGCATCCCTTCAGTTACTCATAATTGACCATCTATTGCTATGATCCAGGTACTGTACTACTTGCTGAGGACATAGACATGGACAGAACACACTGTTATTGGAAGTTCATGGTCCAAAAGATAGGTGCTCAGGCAAACAGACCTACAAATGAGACTTGATGCCCACTTTGTTCTAGGCACTGTCTGAGAAGATGAGAACTATACATAATAAATGTATGTTCAAGGTCAGTGGGGATGCAAAAGAGTCTGACCAGCTCTGCTTGTCAGGGGAGAAGGTCAAGGAAGATGCACATAGAAAGGATGCCTTAGCTGGGTCTTGAGGGATGAGGAGGAGTCTGCCAGGCAGACAAAGAGAAATGGCATTCTGAGAAGGACCAACAAAAGCATGGGCCCCATGTAACTGCATCACATATAGGGCACTGCAAACAGGTTAGCATGCAGAAACACTTTAGGGGGCAAGATGCCCCCCAGCCCCAAGTGTGCTGCCAGGACAGGCTAGATCTGTGCTCTCCCCGTTCAAGAAGTCAGTGTGTCTCCACCTCACCTGTGGCTAAGGATTCTCACAGAATCTTTGTGACTTTGGGAGGAAAAGAATTTGTCTTATGCTTTCATAATGGAATAACTGGGACTTTGGAGTCCCCTCACCTCACCCTCTGTTAATAATCCACCCTCCAGCCAGACAAAACATTATGACTCTAAGGTATCACTCCATTGAAACTTTATGGGTCTTTGTGGTAACCAAGAAGTCATTGCCAGACTCTCCTCATCCTGAGATACAAATGTGAGAAAAAGAACAGAAGCTTCACCTTCTGACAAGGACTTGAAGAGCTGTGCTTCCTTCCTGAATGCTGTACCAATCACTGAAAACCCTGAAGGTTTTTCTCTGCAGAAATCAGAGAGGCTTTCTACACAGAGCCTGCTTAGTAGGGAGGGGTAGGGTGAAGGCACTCTGTGGCTGCATGCTGTGTGCCCACGAGGGACGTCAGTGGGCAGCAACCAAATGAGACCAGTCATTTTCCCAAGGCAAAACATCTCCTTACCTTCCTTCACACGTGCCAAGTGTGCCCAGCACACGGCACTGGGTCCAGGTAAGCTTCAGCCAACACCACCGTCCAGATGACAGGAAGGGACACAGTGCAGACCCAGGGCATTTCCCTTTTGCCCTTAATCTATACAACACATTTAGCTCTGTTTGCTTTCATGCAACAAATTAGATAGATGATAGATAGATAGATAGATAGATAGATAGATAGATAGATAGATAGATAGATAGATAGATAGATAGATAGATAGATGATAGATAGATAGATAGATAGATAGATAGATAGATAGATAGATAGATAGATAGATAGAAAGATAGATAGAGACAGATAATCTCCTCCAATAATAGCTCCCAGACAGCCATAACTTCCCACCAACCATGATAAGCAACTGAATTTTTTCCAACAGTTCTTCAGCTGTTTCCTCCAAAACTTGAATGCTCCAGGTGGTTATGTATTTAAGAGAAATTCTCTGTTGGTTTTGGATAAACTGTTTATACCAGAGTTTGATATTCTTTGGCTAAACCCTTTCTGAGACTCTGTTCAAACAGATTAAACACTCAAAACTGTGAAGAGCTTTTCTATGCCTTCCGGACAAAATTTCAAGACTTACATGATCAAATCAAGACTCTAGATCCCCTGAACTCCAATTTAATAGGCACTTTCAGCTGGTACTGAAAGTAGGAACTCATCACAAAGCCTGTGATATGGGAGAACAGAGGACGGCTTCTTAAGGTATCATTTCTGGCATGAAGGCTAAAAATTGTCTATCACAGGCAGTAGTTAGTCACAAAGGACATCTCAATAAAGCAAGTCCACTTGGGAGCAGCAATATACGACTTGTGTTAGGAGTGGTCTTTCAGGCATCGTGTCTGCGTGAAATAAGGATTCTCCCTCTCACACGACCCTCTTAAGAATACGACTATGGATGGCCTGACAGTGATGTTACTGTGTCTTAGAAAGACGGCCAGGGGTGGAGCTGGAATTTGCATTTGCATGATACTCTTATTTGGTGATGACATGCTTTTCTGACTTTTCATCGCCAGGACAGCAGCTGCCCTCAGGAAGGTGAGCAAAGCACAGGTGTGCACTCTAACGGACAAATCCACCCCAGATGAAGGACCAAAAGACATGCATTCCAGAGTATGCAAAGCCATTAGGAGAGTTCATATACAGAAAGCACTTTGCACCCTGAGTCAAAACTAGCTACCATGTCAATAAAAATAATAGCTTCCATTTATTGAGGACCTACTATATACCAGGCAACAGGTCCAGGATGTGTGTTAATTTAATCCTAACAGTAAACCCTACAGGGTAGAGAGAACTCCAACATTATACAGATGAAGGTGAGGAAATGCAGATTTTTTTTTTTTTGTAAAACACTGTGTTCCATACTAATGAGCAAATGCAAGCATTTTTATGTGCTTGCCCAACTTGGATAAAGACAAAAAGCCAAAAAGAAATACACAGACAGATGCATTTCCTGAATTGGGTCTCTTTTCCTCTGTGATAGCCATAATACAGTGCTGAGCTTTGCCCACGTCCCCACACGTCTCTGTCGCTTCCCCGTCCACTGCTGGGAGGTGGCTCTGACCGCAGAGTCAGCCTGCAGCAACTTCAGAGATCCTCCCAGTGACAAGCACATTCCTGACTAAGTGTCCACAGTGCAGTCCCCAACCGATTCCAGTCCCTGAACGTCCAAGGAACAAAGAAGGCCAACTTCCATTTCAATCACTTGGAGGGGATTTAAGAAAAATAGCAATTGGTGCCACCACTCCTTGTTGCAGCGGCACCACTCCTGGACCCAGCTCAGCTGTCAGACACAAATGTGCAAAACTCAGTCTGCAGTCAGTTTGTCACAACAGCCATCTCTCACCCTGTCGTTCCTCAGGAGAAACATGTAAAAACAAACACACACACCAGGCAAGATGAAAGGCAGAAGAAGGCTGCATTTATGTCTCAGCACTGCGGACAGCGCTGGTGCTCAGGCTTGCCCTCACTCAAAGTCCCCTGTCACCTCAGCTCACCTAAGACATGCAGCTTTTTCTACCATGGATAAAGTGAAGGTTCCTGCAGCCAGGATTCTCACCTGACCCTGGTCGGCTAGCTCACTACACACGTGTGGGAAGCACATTGCTACTGACTCTGTATAAAGAGCTCCGCCCAGTGCCCTGGGCATAGGCAGAGACAAAGGAGGAGTACAGACCTGCACACTGTTGGATGCAGACGTAATTCTAGTGCTCAACCTATCACTGGGAGAACAAGCCAGGTAATAAAACCTTTTACCCCAAGAACATTCCATTGTCATTCCTCAGTCTCACTGAATCCACTGAATGTTCTTCAAAACAAGTGAACTTGTTCAGGGCTGAAACCCAATGGCAAGACATCCACATTTACCCAATGGTCATCTGGACCCATATGGAACTTAATCACCTCCAAAGTCACCAGGAAGCCATAAGACTTGAGCCATTATTTCCCAACCATGCTGCTGAGTCTTCAAAAATCAAGAGCATCTCCAAATACTACCTATCCGAGGATGCAGCCTCAAGGCTAGGGAGGGGATTCCACATCAACACTGCCTCCTAGTTCAACACCCCCAAATGCACCTGCCTGTTTTTATCTCTGCAACCCCTATGACAGGAAGACACTCCTGATAATAACATAGTGCAGCAATCTTCGGGGTTCCACCACTAACAGTAACTACTAGTATCCTTCCCTTCCACCCCATTCAAGTACACACTTCTCAGAAGGGCATCTACATTCCAAAGAGAACTTGTAGGTCAGGATTCCTCAGGCTTTCCCCCAAAGAGATGACCCCAGAGGCTGGAAGGAGCTCCTCTGGAAAGCCTCTTGACACCACTTCAGGGGTGGGTTCCTTCCACATATGTTCCTGCATACTCTTTGCCCACATTGAAGCATTATCATATGATGTTTGTTATAGATTGACTGTGTTCCCCCAAAACTCATGTGTTGAAGCCCTAACCCCCAGCGTGACGGTGTAGAGGGTAGGACCTTTGGGAGGTACATATTTTTAGATGCGGTCATGGGGATGAAGAGCTCATGATGAGATTAGTGCCCTTAGCAGAGAGGACACATCAGCGCCCCCTCACCCCTCCACATGAGGACACAGAGGGAAGGTGGGAGGAGAACCCGCACCAGAACCTAACCATGCTGGCACCTTTATCTCAGACTTCCAGCCTCCAGATCTGTGAGAAAGAAATGTCAACTGTTTCAACCACCTCGTGTGTGATATTTTGTTAAAGCAGTGTAAGCTAGGACAGTGTTATAAGGATGAATTCTCTCTCTCTCTCTATTCTCTGAGACTGTGACCTCTGTAAAGGGAGGGATAAGGCCTCTTTGTGCTCACCACTGCGTTGCTGGCATGGAGCACACGGCTTGGGGTGTAAGAGGCACTAAGGAAATATCTGTTGGGTGGACGAATGCATGCATGGGCGAGTGGGAGGTGAGTGGATGCATGTGTGTATGCACCAAC
The DNA here is from genome assembly GCF_030020395.1 of Manis pentadactyla. NCBI lineage: Eukaryota > Metazoa > Chordata > Mammalia > Pholidota > Manidae > Manis > Manis pentadactyla. Next base: position 98,403,953 of record NC_080031.1, read on the forward strand.
GAAAATTATGGTTTTGAAGAACATTCAATGCTGGAGGAAATGGATCTGACATAACTTGTACAAATGCAAGAAATAAAATTATACAAACAATGTGATTTGAATTATGTAAACATTTACACATGATTAGGAATCTGGAAGGAAATATTCTAAAAATGCTAATAATGGTTATCTCTGGGTGGTAAGATTAGGATTGATTGTTGCAGTTTTCTTCATTTCCCAAGTTTCCATAAATTGCATGTATTTCATTTATGATCCAAAATAAGATTACATTTTCAAAAGGGAAATTACTGAGAAAAAATATACCAAACGCCTCTGTGTTTCAGGAGATTTTCTCCTCTAAAACTAGGGCAGAGAGAGTCAGGGCAGGGGAACCAAGCCTTGGGTGGATTCATGGGCCAAGCCCAGGGCTCAAGCCTCTCCGGGTTTCCCAGAAGCCTGAATTATCCTCACGATCTCCGCTTTGACGCAGAAGATTTTATAGTGGGCTTTCTCCCACTGAGCGTTCCTCTGGCCTCCGCCCTGCAGAAAGGAGGACGTTCAGAGATGGAGGTGGAGCAAATGCCTCCTCTAAGGACATACCAAAAGCTACCAGGAATCATCAGCCCAGAAGGCTAGGAAGGAACTTGACCCAAATCTGGACAGTCTGAAGAGCAAAACTGAGGGAATCACAAATGGATTCACTGAGCAACTGAGGAGCTCCTCCCAAATTTCAAAGTACAGAAGAGGGTCATTGTTGTAAAGGTAACTTACTGAAGAAGCAGAAGGGCTGAAGGTACAGTAATTGTAACCATCACAGCACTCGCGAAGGGCCTCGCACAGGGGTCAGCACACCTGTAAAGGGCCAGATGGCAAATACGTGCGGCTTGGCAGGCCAGACGGTCTCTGTCACAACTACTTAACTCGGCTGTTGAAGTGCAAAAGCAGCCATGGATAATAAGGGAGTGAACATCACTGTGCTTGCAGGAAGATCTGTGTGCAAAACCAGCAGGTCAGATTTGGCCCTAGGGCTGTAGTTTGCCACCCCCTGACTCAACGTGGCAGACGTTGGTTAGTCTCTAATTTAATTCCCACAACCCTTGGATGGGGAAGCTAAGAGATTAAGTCCCTTGCCCAGGCTATGCTGTCAGAAAGTGGCAGAGCTCAGCTCAAACCTGTATCAGTTTGATTCCAAAGAGCTCACTCTTTACCATGAGGTCACCCTGAGCACATCCACGTGCCTGCATCACGCTGAGTATGGGCATCCAGGGATGCATAAGATCCAGACCCTGACTTCCAAAGTTTATAATTTAATGAGCATCTGCTCCACAAACACCTACTCGCACCCCCACCCCAATACAAGTATGTCCCAAAAGAGTAAAATACATGTCAGAAATATTAACAGTCCCAGCAGACACACAACAAGTCTATCAAACACCTTTAAGAAAGGTGTTTACCCAGTACACAAGGATAAGGGTCAGAAGTAAGCTCACTTCAGCTTTTAGACACTGATCTACACGTCTAGGAGTCGCAGGAGCAGACAGGCAAAGATATGACACGAGAAGCCACTACCACAGATTTGCCGTGCTGGGTGGGCCACAGTTTAGCTCCCTGGTTAAGAGCATAGGACCTGAGGTCAGGTGGGCCTGGAAGGAATCCCACCTCCACGTGACCTTGGGCCGATGACCTAAACCCCAGCTACCGCCCCTGTAAACCAAGGTTGAAAATCCCACCAGCAGGGGATTAGGAACGGAGTCTATCGTGTCCATCATTGTATCCACAGTGCCAGGCACATAGTTGGTACAGAATAAAAGGCAGAAAGAGCCATTAAAGGGGACTTTCTGAAATAACTTAAAACAGCAGGAAAATAAGGCTTATTTTGTGGACAACTTTCAATAAAGGAGCCGAGCACTAGACGCAAGGCACGGCTGTCTTGCAGAGCCAGCCTGGGCAGGCCAGCACCAGGGACCAGCTTTGAGATACATAAATCTACTCCCAGGCAGCCCTTCTCTGCAGGAGGCAGGTGTGAAGGACAGTTAAGGTGAGCAGGAAGAGTGCAGCATGGCTTCTGCTCACCTATCACAACACAAATGACCTACGGTTCTGGGCCCTCGGCTCCCTCCAGCCAGGCCCTGCTGTTTCTGTATTTCCCTAAGCCACTCGCCAGGAGCTCCTGACTCCAGAATACATGCTACCATTACTAACCTCCAGCAAACAGGGAAGTAGACACCCAGCCCGGCCCTTCCCCACTCCTGTTCCACGGGCCTTTCTAGGAGGTCGCCTAATTGGAGCAGGACAGGTTGAACACCAAGATTTGCAAGCAGTTTTTCCTGAGGCTGAACCACCATCTGCACACGGGTGGCCACTTCATCAACTCCAAAGCTACAGGCAACAGAGTCACTGTCTCCTTTCCTGAGGCCCCAGGTCTTTCCTTCGTAGCAGCTGTGATCCCATGTAAGGTGGATGGGAAAGATACGGGACATTTTCTGCACCTGCAGTGTTCTAGGGAGCACGAAGCTAAATACTCAAATTATGTGATTTTATCCTTAGGACAACCCTGAGAGGCGGGTGTTTTCACCCACATTTTTAGAAGAGGGGACTGCAGCTAAGAGATTACTACATCAGTCCAAGGTCACACAGCCAACAGGTGGCAGACCCAGTCCACCTGAGCCCGGGGACCCTCTACCACACCTTCCCCCGATGGCCAAGGCACTGGGTTGTCACTCTCCCCTTCACCTCGCCCATCTTGCCCCACTTCCCCCTTGCCCACTACACACCAGCCACACTGGCCTCCTTTCTGTTCTAAGAACTGACCGCTTCCCTTCCCTGGAGTGTTCGTCCCCTTCTCTTTACCTGATAACACCTATTCAACCTGTGCCTCTCAGCTCAGTTGTCACTTGCTCTGGACGGTTTTCCCGGCCACCACCCTTGACAAGAGACCAGGTTAACCCTCCACCCCCATTACTGTCTCCTTTGCTGAGGCCCTGGGTCTTCCCTTCATAGCAGCTATAATCCCATGTAAGGTGATGATTCATTTATGGCTTGTTTCCCAGCCAGGATGGTGGGTTCCAGAAAGGCAAGGCCTGTGTCTCTTTTCCACCACTAAACCCAAGTACTTCCCACATGACACACAGTAGGTGGCCCGGCTACATCTGGTGAATGAACAAATGAACAAACCAGCTGCCACCCAGACATATTCCTCAGACATCTCAGGGGGCCCAAACAGCATCTTGCTTGAGTTTAGCATAAGCATTAATCACACGTGCACACGTGTGCATGCACACATACACGTAACTTACCCCCCATGTTAAATTCTTGAAAAGCAAGATTACAGATCACCCACTACTCTCAGATAACTGCACAGCCCTACCCTGCAATTTCCACACTGAACTTTGTGTGTGTCATTCCTAGTGTGCTACCACTCTGGCTTATCTGCCATTGCTACTGTCAAGTGACCTGGTGAAAGAATCCACGCAAAGCCAACATGGAGTCACTGTTATAAAGTCCTTGGGTGAGGGGGACATATGCACAGGGCTGCAGAACATGAAGAGCTTTTGCACAAAGGCCCCCAGCCCTGGGGCAAATCCACCTACTTAGTCACCCGGCACCTCCAGGGATGATGCATGAAAGGGCAAACCCGGGACCCTCCCCACACGGGGCCTGTGTTGTTGGGACTGTGCCCGACACTTCCATACCCAGGGCCAGGCAGCACCGAAGAGCTGAGGCTGGGAGTTAGGCAAAACTGGGCCTGAGGCATGGCCCCATCACCACTCCTGTGTGGCCTTAAGTCTCCTCATCTGTAAAATGGGGCTAAGACTGGTGCCACCTCGATAGAGGTGCTGTTAGGATGAGGTGACTCCGACACAACTCGGTGGCACATGCCATATGACGACTGTCACCCCATCACTTACCCCCTCATGGAATGTGAGCTCCTCAGAGGGCGGGGTCCTGGGAGGCCCCCTGCATGTCTAAGTGCCCAGCACAGGTCCTGGCACTTGGTAAGTCCTCAGGTCATGCTTTTGATGAGGACACTCATCCCAGCTTGTAAGCCCCATCTGCAGAGCACCCAGCTATCAGCAGCTGCTCCCCTGCTCAGCCACCCCCTCACCTCCAGGCAGGCAAGGAGAGCCTCCGTGGGGAGTAGGGGGTTGTGGGGTAGAGCTCTGGCCAACTGGAGTTAATCTTGGATTCTTCCCAGCCCTCTGCATGGGCCCAGCATTCAAAGGTCCACCCCTCAAGGCAGAGTTCTGACCTTCTCCAACCTTACTAATGGAGTCAGGTTTGGGAAGAATTCTAGAATCTACTCTGGAACTGACAGAAGTGGGTAGCCCCTCATCTCTGGAGGCATTTTCCCTATAAATAGGGCCCCTGAGACATCTCCTTAAAAGAAATGTCAACACTGGGGCACACCTCAGTTTTTGAGGGTGTTTTTAAGGTAAACTCTTCCTTTGAAAAAGCCCATTGTGGAGCAATCTGCCTCCTAACCCATTCATGAAGCAGACATTCGGGTCTTGGAATAATTTTCCCATAATTCATGTTCATCATCCTACTCTCATAACATGAATCATCTGTTTAATAGAAACTTTCACCAAGATGGGCAAGAGCCACTGGATCTTGCCTTAAAAATTTTCTCCAGAGCTCAGAAGGTTTTCTATTATTGACAGAAAAGTTACTGTATTTTTAGTAGGCACTTAAAATATTACTCATGCAATCAAAGCTGTTTTCCTAACTCTACTTATACAGTTTTCAAACATGTATTATGTGTGACCTTATTAGATATTCTGTAGAGCTGCTCACATACAACAACATACAAAAGTACAGTCCCAAGACTTCTGGCTGCACTGGGGAGAAGGGGATCCCCAGGAATTGTCCCAGAGGGACAGCAAAGGCCCTGAGCATAGTGTCCACTCCCAGCTGGTGGCACAGAGGGCGTGGGTCCCCAGAAAACACCCAGAATTTCACTGAATTCTCTCCAAGAATACTCGAAGGGTTCCAAGGACAAGACAGCATTTTTCAATCCTACTAAGGCCCAGATGTCACATGGGTGACAGGAGCGTTTCAATATTTTAAAAATAGAAAACACTGAAACTGCCTCATCAAAATCTATAAGCTAGATAATAATGCCACAAATAGCTACCATTTACTGAACACTCACTAGCAGGTATTGTGCTGAATAATGTAGAGATAAAGGATCTCCTTTAATCCTCAGGACAGTCTTGTGAGTCAGGCACTATCGTCTTCACTTTTCAGACAAGACAAGAAAGAGATGTTAAGCCTCCCCTGGCCACTCCACCAGGAGGAGGCAGGCTGGGGGCAGGGCTCAGCCGGGCTCCAGCACCTACGTCCTCAACGCTGACACCGAACTGGCCTAGAAGGCCACCTAGAGTCCTGTCCCAGCCCAGCCCTGGGGTGCGGACCTATGGTCAGGTGAAGGGAATTATCGCCATTTCCACCAGTCAACTGTTTATCAAAATAGTTCAGCTCTCTAAGTATCTCTGAGACACCAATGATGAAGTGGGAATTTACGTAGAAACAGCTGGAGCAGGGGCGTCCGTCGCGGGCTTCCATCATGAAAGTCAGGAAAGAACCAGAAGGGAAAGAGCACAGACCTAAGAAAAGGTGAAAAGAAGGGAGATAGATGCTCCAGCTAAGCACGGACCAACTGTCAGTGAGACAAGAAAAAAGCAGACCAAGCAAATGAGGAGAGTAGCAAACAGCCGTGGTTGCACTTCCTAAGCACCTTGGAGCACTTAGATTGCCGAGCCAGAGACCGGGGCGGGGGCGGCTCACCGCGACGACCGCGTCAAACGGGGCGGCTCTGCGCTGCCAGCACTCCTGTTTGTTTTTGTCTCTTCACTATTTCTGTCTCTTACAGTAGACAAAGTGGGAAGGCTTGGATCACACTTACTGCCTGCCCGCCTGGGCAGACAGGAGGGGGGTTCACCTGTGGTCCCGGGGAGCCTCCCTCTACCGCGGCCTGCCCGAGCTCATGCCCTTCCTTTCTTTCCCAAAGTGAACCGCTGACGCTCACCAGATGGCCGCCACGGTGCGAAACGTCTGATGCCCTGGCCTCTCCTGGGCCCCCATAAGCCATCGCCATGCCTGAACGCAGTCAAGGGCAAGACACAGCACCGCCACTGAACACTGGGCGGGGAAGACAGTGAGGCTGAGGTTTAAGAAATCAAGGCACAGAGTGTTTCTAGAGCAGCTCCGGGGGTCCTGCCCTCAGGTGAGGCACAGGGAGACACTCCTGCCTAAGAAGCCACAGCTTAATGGATGAAATACAAGTAAGTCCCCTAGACCCATGCCCAGGGCCATCAAATCAAGACAACAAATAACGAGGAGAATGCCAGCAGTTCCGATACCCAGGATCTACTATCACCGTTACCATCCCACCTCAAGCCCCTTCGACCTCCCCATTTTTATCTGCCCGCAATCCTTCACACTGACCCATATAAACCCAATAAGGTTTCCCACCACAAGAAGTTTAGAAATCCACCCCCCCCCCACTTCTTCTCCCCTCTTTAATACTGTTTGAACCAACACCTGTTAGGTACCAACCACCTGCCAGGAATGATGCCAAGTCCTTAGGATGCTAAGGTAAAAAGCATACCTTGCCCACAAAGTCCAGGGCAGGAGGTGGAGAAGCTACTGCTATGGCAGCAGAAAAAGGGCTGTAACCAAGGGGCAGACAAAGGGGGGACAGTGCAGCCCTGGTTAGGAAACAGCATCGGGAGTGTGGGCCCACCGGCCCGCCACCCCAGGCTTCCTGCCTGGCCCGACCGACCCAGTCTCACTGCTCACAGCCCTCTCCTCAAATTGGGACCAACACCTGATCCTGAGAGGCTATGAGCAGCCGAAATAATCCAACCAGATTCTCCCTCAAACATCTGTACCTAATAGTCGCAAAGACCGGGGTCGGCTAACAGTGGGCTTTTGAACCAGAAGCTGGGGCTGGGAGAACTGTCTCCAGGCACAAACACACTAATGAGCAGGCAGACAAATGCAGTTTCTTTCCAACTACTACCTCGTGAAGTAGGAGAATAAACCAGGCAAGCAAAAGAAGGGGGGCTGGGAGGGTTGTTTACATTACAATTTAAAGAAAAATTACAAGTGTGCCAAGTCCACAAAGGAGGGGAGCATGAGGCCCTGGAACTAGACAGCGGTCACCTGTGATCTAGTCTGGGGCCCTGGAAAAGCTCCCCCAAGAAATGAGGCCTGAGAGAAGAGCAGAAGCTACCTGGGCAGAGAGGGAGAAGGTGACCCAGGCCGGGAGAAGAGCACGTACACAGGCCCCATGCAGCTCCCACAAGCTGGCCAGGGAGCAGCGTGCAAGGGCACACACACACACACACACACACACACACACACACACACACACACACACACAGCACTCCACACCTCAGGGTGCGCTCGCTGCCAAAACCTGGGCTGGACCCAGGGATTAAAAAAACAAAAGCTGCCATTAGCACACTCTCCCCCAGGAAGCTTCTTGGGCCAGCTTCTCTGGGCTGCTACCCTGGTACCTCCCTCTCCCAGCCCGCCTCCCCTCACAATGGCACACACAACTGTCTGTTCCAGAGGAGCGTGTGGTCTGCTCCCTTATTAATCTTGCTGCATTTCATTAAAATGGCCCGGTGCCTTCCTGGTGTTCTGCACCGAGCAGCGGGGGTCATGCAGCAGGCAGCAGCTGGGCGAGCTGTGCTTCATCTCCCTCGTGCTGGGGGAATAACCTAGAGGCTGCTCTGGGGGACAGACTTGCTCTTGCAGGCTTTAACCCCTTCCCCCATCAGCCCAGTGCTCGGGTGCGAGCGGAGGTTGGGGCACCTGAGCAGCAGAGTCCGCTGAGCTGTCAAGTAGGCCGAGCTGAGCCCATGGAAGGGAAGACAAAAGGGGACTGTGCCATATGAGCAGGGTGATGTCCCTGAGGTTGGTGGGTGTCTCTGGAGAGGCCAACGGCAGCAGAGACTTCTCTGGGGACCCTTGTTCACCAGACACGAGTGACAGGAGAGGGCGAGTGACTTGCGGTTCCCTCCATCCCCCCCTTCCCTCACTTGGTTTCCATCTGGGCTGTCACTCATTCATTCATTCACTCTGCTGCTGTCTATGCCGTGGCTGCTCTGTATTGTCTCTGTGAGGGATCCAGAGGTCAATGACAGGACCATAAGAGATCCCCCCAAGGAGGCTACAAATCAGCGCAGCCCCAAGAGGCACGGCTGCACGGAGGCGAAGACGAGCCGGGCGACTGCACAGCCCACGCCCTGGGCTGACCGGGACCTTGCGTCAGCTTCTCCAAGTGGGAGAAGGGAGCGAGGCCCATGGTCGTAGCACAGGCTGCCTGAACAAAACACTATAGTCTGGGTGGCTCACACAGCAGGAATTTATTTCTCACAGTCCTGGAGGCTGCCAGTTCCAGATGAGGCTCCAGGTGACGGGTTTCCCTGGGGAGGCCCTGCTTCCTGGCTTGCAGTCGGCTGCCTTCCCTGTGTCTTCCCATGGCAGAGAGAGCAGCAAGCTCTCTGGTGTTTCTCCTTAAAAGGACTCTAATCCTATCATGAGGGCCCCACCTCATGACCTCATCTAAACCCAATTATGCCCCAAAAGCCCCCATCAACAAATACCACTGCTTGGAGGTTAGGGTTTTAACAAACACATTTTGGAGGGACACAATTCAGTCCATAACCACCACCAACCTTGTATAAGACTAGTAAGAAGGCTGCCTGGGATCCCACGGGCATACCACTTGGCACAAAGCCCCGCCCACATAATCCCCGCTAGCTTCCTGTAATTACGGGGACTGGCCCGGGGCTGGTGCCTCGGGTGAATGGCAGGTGGACTTTGTCTCCCAGGTCCAGGCCTGCCTCTTAGCACATTAGGGACCAGCAGATTCTGCACCCCACACCCCCCTTGTGGCCCCTGCCTTTACCTGCCAAGACAGAGCGTGACTTGGAATTGAACTTTGTCCTTCCAGGGGTATGAAAGGAAACTGAAAACACAAGAGATGTGATTAAATGCTGAGCCAGTCATCATGTCACGATCCAACAAGGTCCAGTGATTTTCCACCTCTTCATCAAGTCACTAGCGGATTTAAAATGCAATGAACATCAATGAGAACAAACACTAATAAGGTCCTAACAGGCATCAGATGTCACAAGGTGAGGAAGAAGCCTTGCATATTTTGACTGAAAGAGGGTTAAAGAGGAAATAACCAGGATACTAAATAGAAATATTTTATTCAAGAGGAGTGGCTTCCCTGCAAGGCAGCTGCTCCAGCGACGCTCACTCATGAAAGAACGCGCTGCTCTGGGTCCTGCGGCAACAGAAACGCCCCCCTCTGTGATGTGTGTCCTTCCTGGCATTTTAGCTAACGTGGTAAAGTCACCAGGCCTAAATTTACATCAGGCCTAAGAGAAAGATAAGGTCCTTTCCCAACATATGCAGTCCTTAGAGTTTGAACTGTCATGAAATTTCTCCAGAAAAGCACTACGGCCTTGGAAACAGTCTATCAAATGCTTCCTTTAAGCAACACTGGCCAAGCTGGTGTATTTGTCAAGTGTCTGGGGCTACGATTTTCTCTACCTTTCCAGGCTCTCAGGAAAACCTTTCTGATGGATGGACTTCAGGTCCATGAAAGAATCCTCTAAAACCTGCCGGCTGAGATGCAAGGAGAGCCCAGAACCAGAGCTGCAGGGCTCTCACTCCTGTCGCAGCACAACCACAGCACATCGGCTGGACACCTTGCGCCTCAACCCTGGTTAGAGAATCAGACTTGGCCTGAGGGTGCTCAACCATTTTCTGGGCTCTCTGTGCCTTCAGACATATACCCCCTCTTGTTTCTCAGACATCCTGAAACACTGTCTGCTGTTTCTTTGTGCTTCCTGCCCAAGAGAGACTTGCTTTGAGTGCTAATGAGGCAGAATAAATAGTGTAGTATCTTCAGAATCAGACAGACCTGGATTCAAGACTCAACTCCCTCACTTGCCGCTTTGAAACCCTGGGTATGGTCTTATCCTAAACTCCGCTTTACCCCACTGCCAAGTGGGGAGGCCAGGACTATAGAAACACTTGGCAGAGGGCTAGGCATACAGTGAGACCTTCATAAAGGCTATTACTAATGGGTCTCATGAAAAAATGAATTCTTCACTCCAGCACAATAGTCAAAGTAGCTGGGTAAATAAGGAAGCCCCAGGGGGTTCTAAAAAGCAGGGGGCAGAGAGCAGTCACCCCTTTTGGTAGCAGGGTTCATTTACCATGAATTGTATAAGCAACCTTCCATTATAAACACAAATGGGAAGAGGAGCAGTATGCTCTCTCACACTACAGAATCCCCAAATTATACACAACCTCTTAGAAAGAAGGTCACCTCAAACCACAGTCCAGAAATCTCCACTTTCAGATTTTCCTCTTTTTACAGTTTCCGTTCTTGATCATAAGATGATGAAGATAATGATAACTGTGACAGCCTCAAAGATTCCGAGAACGCTCGCTACATGCCAAGTACCCACGGAACACTCTGCATGTATTTCCTCATTTAATCCTCACAACACCTTGTGAAGAAAGGGCTCAGCCGAGATCAGATTGTCCCACAGAAATATAATGTGAACCACAAATGCGAGGCACGTACGTCACTTAAATTTTCTAGCAGTCACGTTAAAAAGTAAAAAGCAACAGATGAAATTAATTTCACTGCTTCATTTAACCTAGCACATCCAAAATATTATCACATCAACAGGACATCAATATTTTTTAATATTAATGATTTATTTTACTTTTCCTTTTTTCTTACTAAAGTTTCAAAATCTGGTGTGTTTTACACTCACCATACATCTCAATTCAGACCAGCCCTGTTTCAAGGGCTCAGTAGCAGTGCATGGCTCCGAGTTACTGCATCAGACCATGTGGGCCTAAAGAATGAGGAAACAAAGAAACTGGGCCCACATGGACCCCGGATGAAGCCACGTTCTTAGCTGAAATGCTCCCCTGCCTCTGAGTTGCTGAATCCACTAAACCCCACATTCTTCAGGCCACCACTTGCCCCAAGAATCAGGGCTTCGTCCCTCAATCTAAGGACTGGATGCAAATCCCTTTCTGCGTGCTGAGGGGAAACTCAGAGACACCTGATATGTCCCTTTTAGAGAAAAGATCCTAACAAGGCACCAGCACTAAAAACCACCTAACAATGACCCCAGGGGTGAGGAACAGTTATGCAGAGAAGACAAACACTTTACAGCACCCAACTGATGTCAGAGGGCAGTTTCAGAATGGTCAGAAAAAGAGTGTCAGAAATTCCCGGAAGGGAGAGTGAGTGTTACGGAGATTAGCTGTGATTGGGTAAGGATTCCAAAGTAAAGTACCAGAAAATGACAATGCTAAGCACAGAAAAATATGAAGTAAAAGAGGAGATAATACATACTTAAGTGGGAAGTAGGTAAATGCATCCTTAAGTGGAGCTAGAGCAGCGAATGGAGAGGCAGTAGGCGAGGAGGCCGGAGGTGAGCAGACATCTGCAGGCCTGCTTCTCACCTCATGGAACACCGAGTTACCTCCTCAAAGATATGGAAATTATTCCAGGCAGAAACTCTTTGCAGCTGTCATTTGTGATATAATGACATAATGGTAATTACCTGCCAGTTGTCCTGTGAGTAAAAGTGCATTCAAAAACCAAGATGGCTTGAAATGCCTCCAGGAGACTGACACAACTGACGTGGAGTTTCCAGCCCAGAGACAGCTACTGGGAATAGGCAGAGCTTAAGGAGAAAGGGGGTGAAAACCCCCAAGTGCGACTGCTTCATCTGCAGCTAAGCACAGGATGGCCCGATGTCCTCGCCAGACAAAGGTAAGTCCCTTACAAGGCCCGGGACAGAAATGTCTGCCTAGCGTCTGAGCACGCAGGTGAAGGGCCAAGCCTGAGCCGTGCACCAATCCCCTGCCATGCCAGCCTCCGGGGGTAACGGAAGTCCTGAAGGACGCCACCTGGGTGGCAGGTGGCCTGCCCCTGAAGCTGACTGTTCATCACCACAGGCGTGAGCAGACACTGAGCTCCTGCTAACATCTCTCCTTCCCACTCCAGACTCGGGCCTCTGTCCTTCCAGGAGGGACACTACCACCAGGAGCTCCGCCTCTTACTAGCAGTGGGACCTCGGTTATTTGTCTGCTCTGCATCTTAATGTCTTCTTCTGTAACAGAATCATCTGCTTATTTAACCAAAAATTCTTGAGCCTGTACCATTCTAGCTTCTGGGGATAAAGTAATGAAGAAAAAAATCCCTCCCTCATGCACCCAAATTCTATTAGAGGAGAAGGTGCCCAGTGGACAGACCCAGATCAACATGTATAAACAAATATAACAACAGTACCTACACCTCACTTTTCTTGTGAAAATTCAATTAAATGGCACATCTAATGCAGATTGTATGCACTAAATAAATGTCAGCTATTGTTATTATGAATAGTAATAATACCTCTACCTAATCCTTCCAGCTACACCTGGGCCTTGGCTGGGCCCCAGAAGTCCAATTTGGCCGGAAGCCAGGGCAGGATAAAACCTGAAAGGCCCTCCATTCTTCCCATCCTAACGCCTTTCTGGGTCTGTGCCTCAGGGACATCCTGCCACAAGGCACAGCCTTCATTCAGCAAACAGCAGTCCCACCAAGCCCAGGCACACAGCAAATGTGGCCCTGAATGATACAACTCACCAACCAGTGAAGGCCAGCTTTCTAGGCCCCACAAGCAGAGGTGTGCCTGCCTCCAAAATGCTGTCAAACTAGCAGGGAGAGATGCCCTCACTTGCAGACGCAAGCACTATGGCTTACCATGTGTCCACGGGCCTGGAGGGGCAGTTAAGGCCATGATCATGAATCTGTGACTTCGCAGTGGAGCCCCAGGGAGCACTGGGGCTCTGAGACGGAGAGGACATGCCTACAATGACGACCACAGCATTTACGCTCCCCTCGTCGGGCACCAGCTGATAGTCCAGCTGACAGCAGCGCTTGCTTTGCATGGTCTCAGCTAACATTTCCAATAAGCCTATTGTGTGACACTCCTTTTGAAGAATCTCTATTTTGTAGGTAAGGAAACTAAGGTTAAGCAATTTGTCCCAGGATGCACAGCCAGGGGAAGCCAGGGAGACAGTCCAACCCCAGAGGTCAGGTCCTGAAGCAACAAGCTAAACCACCTTCCCTGAGGGCCGCCCAGTGGGAAGGGAAGGCAGTGAGACTGGGGCAGTGAAGCCACCAACCCCAACTACCTGCGGCAGTTCATATTCGATCTATTTCCCATGAAAAAGTCCATATGAAATTTCACTTGGAAAAGAAGACAGTGCCATTGCTAATTTGTTGAACCCTTGGAATAAATGATGGCAGATATCAAAAGTTAGCTTGTATGTCAAGCTTTAAAAAATGTTAAGAAGCCAAATGCCATCAACAGAGTAGACAAGTTGTGATAATAAGTTCATATAATGGAATATGACACAGCAATGAAAAAGAACTGCTTCTAGATAGAACATGGTAATCTCACAGACCCAATGAGTCAATGAAGACCAAAGAATATATACTAGATGAATTCATTTCATATCAACTTCAAAAACAGGGAAAACAAACCAATAGTGACAGAAGTTAGAACGGTGGTTACCATTGGTAAGGAAACGCTGGCTGGGAAAGGCATCAGGGAGCCTTGGAGAGTGCTAGAAGGAATGGGGAATACTTAGAGGTAAGTAGTGAGCTGCATGCTTAAGATTTTGGGTACTTTTCTATATTATACCTCAACATAAAATGTACAAATAAAAGAATATCTCAGTAAGTTTAGTTTAGGGTCCTGACTTGGGGTAAAAATGAACCCAAACTCCTTTACGAAAGAAGATAATTGCCTGTCTTGGTCGTTAAAATAAAAATAAGGATTTTTTTTTTAACCCCAGAATAAAAATATTCAGCCACAGTAATAAAACACTGGAGCAGCGCAATTAGCTAGCGGGAGTCTCAAGCTCCAGGTTCGCACAGGTTATGCGTGACCTCCAGCCAGCCCCAGGCCTGCCCTCTGAGGACAGCCACAGTTTGATTTGCAAAAGACATGTCTGCAGAGAACAAAGCCCACAGCGGCCACTTCAAGGGGGTGTAGAAGAATATTCCCTTTCTCTGCACCCAGGAGCACTGGGCCTTTTCAGAAGGCACCACGAGAAACTCAAAAGCAATCTCTAAAGCACTGAATGCAATAAAACTGTCACTGGCCATCTCAGAAACCACGTACATGAGGTAAAATGGGCATATGGGACAAAAGCAGCCCCAGGCCGCTGGGCTTTCACACACAGCAGTCCACTCCAGGCATACTCGCCTCTAATTATTTCCAGGGCTGGGAAGAAGCTGGGTTAGAATAAAAGCCCGGAACCTACCCAGATACAGTGCAGAGAGCTACCCAGGGCCCTAGGTGTTTCTGGTCCCAGGAGGACAGCAGCCCGGGCGTGGTCTGGCCCACGCCCCCTCTGGCGGCCAGCACAGCCGCCTCTCCCTCTCGCACGCCTTGCTTATTAGAAGTGAAGCCAGCCTCCTTGCCCAGAATCACAGGCCCCGTGCGTGCTCAGCTTTGCTGCTGTCGGTGGGAGCAGTTTTGATGCAAGACGCAAAGGAGTAAATTGAGTCGCTGGGTTTGATCACAATCACACTCTGATTTGAATTGGGTTTCAGCAATTACAAGGTCCTCAGCCAGCAGAGCTCCCCTAGGATTTGTGGGGGGGTGCTTTTCAAAAGGAAATGAGGCCCACCATACCGACAGGTTTCCCTTCTGTGCTCCTTGGAAAAGACTTTTTCACAGACACCCTCTCTGGTACCGGAGACACATATAAGCCATATGGGAAAAGTGACTCCTGGATTCGCTTTGTTTTCACGCCCTTGTTTTCCCTTCCCATCAGCTGCGTCTTTTTTAAACATACTGTGTACTGGGTCTCTGTGCCCAACCTTTCCGGTGCCCCTCTGAATACACACACAGGAGACAACATGGTCAACTGCAAAATGTTAACATCCGTGCAGCCTGGGAAACAACCATGGGTGGCTTGTGCCTTCTTTGTACAGAAAAAGGCACATGAAGAATTTCACTGATGCTTTTGTTCACTTGGTCTGCTGTCGGATTCTCACCCACTGGCACCTTGCTTCCTTACTAACCCATCAAGGAGAGACCAGCTTGAAGGTCTAACGACCTGGGTTCTCTTTGCTCCCCAGAAGAGTAAACGTTACTTGCAGGTCTCGGAACAAGAGGAGAAGAAGGAGGCAGACGATAGCCCTCCTCCAAGTTCTGTGTGTTCAACATCTGGGCCCCCGGTGAGGAAAAAGGACTGCCCGAGCAACTCCAAACGGGAATAGAGGAAGGGTGTGCTTGGCGCACTGAATCGGGGAGCAGCGTCCCCGGGGCTGAGGACTGGGCAGGAGTGGGCATGTGCAGGCCTCCCAGCGGGGGCACGTGGGGCCAGGCCTCAGGGCCCTCCTCTCCCCCTCCTGGGTCTCCTAAGTCTTTCCCAAGGGAAGGAGGCTTGAGTGACGCCTGGCGCTCCACCTCTCATCTAGCTCAGCAAATTGTGCTTAAAGTTGATTTAACTTTAGCACAAAAAAAATTAATGTGTGATGTCTTACTCTCCAAGTATCAAGGAACGATTTGTTCCTGTTATTTTTTTCTTTTCCATTTTCTACAAGGAACATGTATTACTTGTAGAATAATAAATTAAGTTTTTGGAACAAGGCAAGACACAAGCAATTAAATGAGCTGACAGAGAAATCGTGGGAGGGGGGCTACTTCTTACGCTGTGGCATGACCACCAGCTGTAGCAGAATTCAGGATTCTCTTCTAATGTATTCAGAAGAAACCCCTTGACATTCCCTACAATGGACAGATTCCAAAGTCAACAAATTAAGCAAATCAGTCCTAAGTATAAGTCTTTTCCCAAAGAGAAATCAGCCTGGGTCTGGAAGAAACCAGGCAAAACTAAAAGAGTCAGGAGCCAGAGCTGGAAGAAATGCAACACGATCCTTACCTTGGCTTTGTTCTGCATGGGAACTGCTGTCTGAGGGACACCCAGCCCGTGACAGTCACTGGCAGATGCTTGGGTTCCTGTGGCTTTGTGGCCAGAGGAAGAAGGGAGAGAAGAGGTGATGGGGAGATGAGAAAGAGGCAGCACTGAGAGAACATGAGAGACGGCCACCCCGGCTCCCTAACGTGTGGATGGGCTGCTAACGCAGAAACCCATCTTGAAGGTTGAGCTAAGCAGCAGCAATTGGTCTCAGGCACGGATGGCTACTCTTTCTGACCTGGAAGCATGAACGAACTCAAAGGCCCCTCATGCAAATGCGGTTGACCTCCCCACATGAGCCAGAGAGGGGACAAAGATGCAGCCAGCAGCTCCCTGTGGATGGCCCCCTTCGTGAGCAAAGTGGCCAGGCTGGGCTCCATGACCTCTGGCCAGCCACCAGGCAGTCCTTCTCTCTGGCCCCAGCAGGCCAGGCCAGGGCTCAGTGTCTGAGACAAAGGCTGTCCTCTACGGACCAGCCACCTTGCTTTGATCACTAGAAATAGCTCAGTTCTCTCACTCAGATTTGGAATTGGAGACCTGAGGACAGTCAGCATTTGGGAAGAGAGAAGAGAGAAGCAGCAGCAGGGTGGGAAGCCCCGGGGAGGCAACCGCCCCCTCTGAGGCATCCAGGAAGCCAGGCCCACGAGCCCGCCACTGCATCGCCCCTGTTCTCTGCAGGCTCAGCCCCTGCACGGCTGGGACTGTGCCCTGGGCACTGCCCGCCCCAGCCGCACAGGGCACCCTGCCGTCCCCCAGGACCCAGAGCAAGTCCCTGCTCCCAACAGCCTGAGAGAGACCAGAACTCTCTCCCATTGCCATGACACCCCAAAGGCTTGCCTCCAGGGCTGGGGGTGCTATGGGAGGCTGTCAGCAAGGAGTCCATGCCAGCCCACGCCCACCAACTAGGACTGATAACGTCAGGATCATGTTTTGAAGCCAATAGAATGAAAACTCGTTCTGGCTTTCCTTCAGAACACAGACAGACTAACCATTTGAAAGAGTTTCATCATAATGAACCTATTTTAATCTCCTTCAAACACAACAGAGATCAAACATATACAGATTTATCTGTACTGCGAAGAAAAAAAATCCTGGGTAATATGCGAATGTGTTTCTGTGCCACCCTGTGGCTTTAACTACCAAAAAAGGAGGGTTTCATGTTCAAAAAGACACTGATCAGTGACAAGGTTTCTGAATACATTTTTTGCTTCCCAAGCAAGCTGCAAATATTTCTGAGCACCATCTCTTGAGCGCTGGAGGTCCTGGTGCTGCTTAAAAATCACACAAGCCAATGATTTTAAACATTTTACTCGTTTCTTTGGCTTAATAGCCATAAATCATACATTAAGTCAGTGTCTGATCTGAATGTGAAATTTCCCTTCAATAAGCCGAGACATGTCTGGTGGTACCGTCACTGAGTCCCCAGCCAGGATGTGACATGACAACAGAACCCGTGGGGTGCATGGGATTGAAGACCATCTCCTTCCAGAGCCCAGATAAACTCATCTCTCAGGTAATTCAGACCCTAGCGGTGGATCAATTCATGAGTCCCAATGGCGAGAGCACTAAAACCAATTCCCCTGCACAGACTGAATCAGCAGACTAAATATTGCCACTTTAACACTTAGTGAGTAAGAATTAGAATGTCAGGGAGGAGTTTTCCAAGCATTCATCATTCTCCTCTTTTTCCTCTAAGATATCCACATAACAACTCCCTAAGACCCACACCAAATAAACTCACCAGACCGACAGCTTAGCAGAGCAAATGCCATGTGCATGAATCACGCACCAGCTACGGTGTAGAGATCCGCCCTCCATCAAGAGGATGCGCTAAGGACAGAGGGGTGGGATAGAGGGGGCGGGGGCCTGGGGGAGGGGAAATGTGGGGAGAGCACATGCCAGACCACACCTGTGACAGGTTAGACAACACCGAAGGCTAAACATGGATGTAACAGCAGAAAATTCATGAATGTAACGGCTTTACTGGCACAGTCATCGCCGTGGCTCCTGGCATGTTTTCCGGATGGTCTGTGGGTATGAGCCTTCCGAAAGAGGGTGTGGCTTAGGAAGAGGGACCACCTCCAGGGGGAACAGGGTGGGGAGCCCTGCCAGGTGGGGAAAAGTAGCTCATATGTCTTCACCTTAAAAGGAAAGCAAGAGATGGACCAGGTCTCAGAAGCCCGATTAGCTGCTGGGCCAGGGCTGCTAAAATTGTGAAACAAGTAAAGATGGTCCCTTGTTTTTCCATCCTTCTTCCACAGTCTCACACAGACTGCCCACTGGGCAGCCCTGCGGTGCCCCACCTCACCTGCCCCTCCCAGAGGGCACCTTGTGTGCCAGAAGCAGCAGGTAAGGGCACGGCTCCTGGAATCAGAAAGACCCTGGGCTCAAACCCCAGCATTGCCACCTACAGGGAGGCCTCAGCTCAGCTGCCCAAGCCCTCAAGCCTCCTTTACCCACCTGTAAAGTGGGGATATGAGAACATCTCAAAGAGTTGCTGTGGTGCATAAGTTAAATAAAAACATGCCAAAAAAAGGAAAATTCTTGGAACACTGCCTGGCACATGGCAGGGCTCCACAATGGCCGCTCAATTATCCTTCCTCCGGCCCTCTAGGCACCGAGTCCTTAGTTTCCACAGCTGACATTCCAGTGAGTTAATTTTTCTGGTAATACCAGCAGCCCGGGGACACAGCCTCAGCCCCACCCCAGGCAGCACGCCCGGCCTCCCAGGTCCTGGGGTCCAGCCACCTCCACCTCCTTCTTCCCTTAGGAGCACTGCCCAGTAGCAATTTTAAACAGGCAAAGCGCCCTCCAAAACTCAGCCACCAGCTCCCTTATCAGCCAAACCAAGGTCACTGTTCTTTCCAGGACCACAAAGGGTACATGCCATCCTCTCCACGCTCCAGACCAAGCAGACAGGCCTCTTTCCCCTTGCCAACTCGGGAACCTGTGCCTCTGAAGGCTGGTCAGGATGCAGGCCACGTTCTCCAAGCCTGCCCTCTGCATCCCCAGCTCAAGCCACACGGGCTCCGTTCCAGGCACAGGGCCATGGCCCGGGACTGTCAACACAGCAAGGACACACGGCCCAGCAGGCTCCCTGCAGGGACCTGGGAGGCAGAGGAGTGCTGTGCCCTCTGGGGCTGGGAATAGGGCCTCTGAGGAATAACCACAAACCTTCACCAAGAACTGACAGCCAAGCTGCCCAGTGGGGCTCTGCCTGCTAATCAGGTTCTAGCCCACCTTGAACCCAAACCCTGCCCAGCAGTCTAAAGTAGACTAAACTGGGTTTGGGTCCCAGCTCCACCACTCACCCCTGTGCCACCCTGGGCAACTAACTCAGTACCCAGGAGGACAATAATCGTGCCTATATTAGCTGCTTGTGGCTGCCATCACAAATACCACAGACTTGGTGGCTCACATTTTTTCGACCTTTCTGAAGGTCAGAAGTCCAGCATCAAGATGCTCACAGAGCCCTGCTCCCTCAAGGGCTCTGGGGGGAAATCCTGCCCTGCCTCGCCCAGCTTCTGGGGGCACCTGTCATTCCTCGGCTTGTGGCTGCATCACTTCCATCTGCCTCCATCTTGCCACGGCCTTCCCTTCTGTGTCCCTCTGCTCCAAACCTCCCCCCTTCCTAAGGACAACAGTCATTGACTGACAGCCCGTGCTAAATCCAGGATGGCCTCATCTCAAGATCCGTAAGCTAATTACACCTGCAAAGTCCCTGTTTTCAAATAAGATCACGTTCACAGGCACCAGCGGTTTGGACTTGGACACACCTTTTGGGGGAAGGCAATTCAGCCCAACAATGCTCATTCCACGGGATTATTCATATCGAAAAAAATAACGTCTGTGACATGTTTTGCATGGGATCAGTGACATGATGAATAATAAAAAGGACATGTTGTGTTATCACACTTGCCACCTGTATCTCCTTCTGCAGGAGGCCTTATTCCAAAGAGAATGTGAAGCAATTCAGACTTCCCCCTCTAGACTGCAAAACCCTTAAGAACAGGGGCCATTTTGGTGACATCCATCCCCTCAGCTCCCCTAAGACTGTACAGGAACGTGGTCTCAGCAGCGAGATCCGGGGCTCCCACAGGGGTCATCCGTCTGGCCCTGACCCAGAGGTATCACAGAGACAGCCCACAACCTCATCTCCCCCACAGTCCCTAGGAATGAATACCTCACCTTCGAATTGATAAACCACTTCCTTCATCCATTCTTCAGGCAGTCGCTGAACACATGCTCTGCCAGGTACCTACCATGTGCCAAACATCTCCGGGATGTTCTTTGGCAGCGTTCAGCAAACCTTTTCTGTAAGGGTCTGGAGAGGAAACATCTAAGGCTTTCTGGGCCGTGTAGGTTCTGTCACAACTGCTCAACTCTGTGTTACTGCACAAAAGCTGCCACAGATAATGTGTAAACAAACGAGCACAGCTATGTTCCAGCACAATTTGACTTAAAAAGCAGGTGTTGGGCTTAGTCGGTGTATTTTGTGGATATACAAAGGAGTACGGTTCAGCATGTCCACAATGATGGACCAAACCCCCCAGAGAAGACAGGACAAGCTGAGAACAAAATCCAGCTCTCTTGTTCCCACTCAGGCTGAACTATGTTCCACCTTGTCCAGCCAAGACCAATCAAAGGTGCACTTACAACCAAGGGGGAAAGTAGGAAGAGTCAGGCCTGAACTATCTGTCGGTGGCACAGAAGAAATATTGGTAATACGAAATCCAATCAGCCAAGAGGAAGAGTCTGTTCACACACACATTCAGCAAGTGTTTATTGAGTTCCTACTGCACACCAGGCCTCTACTAGGTGGTAGAGAGATGACAGCAAACAAAGCGGACCCAGTCCCCGTGGGCCACAAGCCACCAGATTTGAGCTTCATCTCGGTGAGAGCACCGCACCGATTGTGAAGTGGAAGCACACGAACCAGACAAACCCATGGAATACGGAGAAACCCATTCAACACTGACGGCCTCTCCAAATGTGGTGCCAGGTTCTCAGTGTTCTTTGACATGATACCTGGGGGTAAAGAGGCATGGGGGAGGTCGCCGTTGAATTCACAAGATACTGAATAACAAAAGCAAGGTCAGCAATTTATATTCTTCAAAATGACTATTTTTCTTGAAATGCAACCAAAGGTCCAGGGTTTATAAGCCCAAGATAACTCAGGCCATCTCCTCCCCTTGAAGTCCACACAGTGTGACAGCATTTAAGGCTGCAGCCTCAGGGGCTCATCCTCCAGGGCTGCTCAGTGTCATAAGGGCCGCTCTCACCTCCCAGCCCACGTGGACATGAGCCCCGTCTCCACCTCGGTGTGGCACTCCCCTATCACACGGAATTTGGAGCTTCTGGCTCCTCTGCCAGGGCTGCAGATTCTGTTCTGTAAGATGCTCTGACTGCTGAGCAGCCTCTTCAGAATGGAATCATTTCACATAAACATTAAAGAGGAAAAGAAAATCTACCTGGTGGATGTGCCAACTGTCACAGCTGTGACCCTGACGAGAAAAGGGCTGCAGAAGAGAGAACTGACCACAGACCACCCACTTGTTGTCATACACCATGCTCTGCACAAATCGTTATAACATTGGTAGGCAGGAAAATAGGCCAACTGCAGCAAAATACTTAAGGCTCATTCCAAAGACCAATCAAGACCGGACTGAGAGGTACAAATAAAGCACCTGCCTCCCACTCCCTGGAGATGGTTTTTATCATAGTATATCGGCCCTCTTTAAATGAGTAGTAAAGCCCCTCTAATTCCTCACATGCCCTAGAGCCACACAGGACGCTGAGAAGCATCAAGGCTTTCTAGATTTCCAAGCTCCTGCCTGCCTGCCTGCTCCTGACCCTGTCCTCTGGTGGGCACTGCCTGCCTAAGTGGTCCCAAATATTCCTACCCCTGTGCTCTAATACTACTTTGACTGGTTTGAAGTTCTGGATGGTACAGGGATCAGTGGATCACGCTCTTCATCAGGGCTCAACTTGTCACTAATGAGGTGAAACTGAGGCAAGAGGGATCCCTGGCTTGGTGGATTTGACACACATGGTCCCAACACTTGACATGCAATCCCAAAGCTGGTGGTGATGGTAAGAGCCGCGGCCGATGACCTCTGCTGCCGGCCAAGCCTGCTCGGGGCACTGAGGGCCCGACCAACTTCACAGACTTGGAGCCACAGAGCAGTAAGAGGTGAGGCGGGGGCGCGGATCCAGGTCTCGGTGATGCCAAAACTGCTTCCAAGAAATGGGTTTGACTCTAGCTGCTCAGGCTGGAGTGTATAAGCAAAACCACGCCACCCTGGCTGACCACATCATCTTAGGTTGCCGGCAGCGTGATTGTGGTGTGCTAATTGCCAAGAGCACATAAACTGTCACTAAGGTTCAAAAGGGGACACATAGGTTTCAGGCATGCCTGACGACGTTTTGTGGGGGCAGTCACAGAGGTCAAATGGCCCCAACATTCTGGGGTGTGAGAACATCAAGGGCCCGTGGGATGGCATGGTCCCGGGCCTACTCCACTCTCCAGTGTCCTGCCCGCCCAGATGCATGTGTATGCTCAGGGGACATCTCTACAGCCTCCCAGCCTCACCCAGGACTGGGCATCCTTCCCTGCTCTTACATAAATCCCATGTCTTTGTTCCATTTTCCCTATTAGTTAGAGAACACACTTTCTCCTCTTCTCTCTGCAAAAGCCTTTGCAACCGGAGGGGTACTTAGGGATTTTCTATTTAATAAAAAGAGCAAAATACAAGTCAAGTTGGCGGACAGAAATTCCCCGTGGTCTGAAACAAGGTCACAGAGAAGTGAGTGTGGGGAAATGATGCTCGCCTGGAGGCTGTGGGCATCTGTACGCAAATAAAGGACATTTGTTCCCATGACTGCTGACGCAATGACCCCCAGGACCCAAATAGCCTCCCAGCCGGACTCGTATATATTTTTAACGAAAAACTGCAAATTAGATTAGTTTAATTTGCCCACATCTGCCTTTTTAAACAAAGGAAATTACCATTTTAACAGGAATACCAGCTATTTGTCTCAAGGAAAAAGGTCCTTGGGAGGTCAGCTTTGTCTGTCCTATTTTCCACTTTTAAGAAGCAAAGAGAAAATGAGGGATGCGGAGCAGAGGGCAGTGGGTCAGCCTTGAAAGACACACGGTGGTTCTGGTGGAGACAGTAAAGGCACTGAGAGGAACAGAGCAGCAATCCCTGCTCCAGGGACAGCTGCTGGCGGTGGGGCGGTGGGGGGGGCAGGCTTCTCCCGTTGACCCCCTTCCGGGTCTCCTTCAGGGGCGCTGCCCTGAGGGCCTACTGCGTGCAGCATGGGGTGGCTGCTGGGACTCAGCAGGGATCAAGGCACTTGGCAGAGGACAAATGGAGGTAAGGAGCCCGAGATTGTGTCTGATCCAAGGCCTGGGGCTAGAAGGGACCAGGGGGCTGCAGGGGCCAGCGCTCAGGTGAGAGGAAGAGAGAGGGCGGGAGTGCCGGAGGCAGGTGTGGCTGGATGGGGCAGGAGCCGCAGCACAAAGAGAAACCAGTGGGTGGCACCTAAGGAGACCAGGCTTTGTCCTGAGGGCAAGGAGGAAAATCAGTGGTTCTCTGTGGAAAAACCCCCTGGCAGCTGTCAAGTGGGTGGCTGAGAAAGTCTAAGCGCAGTGAAGCTGCAGCCATAAGTGTCGGGGCTGCATCTGGGGGTGGCTCACTTCCCCAGGCCTGCCCCTCCTCAGGTCTGCCCACACCCCCCCAGACTGTCCCCACCCAGCACTCCCTCCCCTCTGCCCGTTCTTGACGGCCATCCTGCACGTGTCCCTCCTGCCACGGTCCCTTTAAACAGCCCTTGGCTGCCAAGCACCCCAGCACAGGCCCTAAAGCCACACCCCGCCCTGCCCTGCGCAGTCTCTCCTGACAATGCCCCCTGCCCTCTGTTTCCACAGCGTCCCTGGTGCTGCTCTGCCCGACACCCTGCTGACCTCGACCTCACCGGCTCCTTTATCTCTGTCTGTCTTCTCCCTCCCCGTGGCTTTTCCCACTCCAGGCCGCAGACCACCCGCCCACCCTGACCCTCCTCGCCTTTGGTCTGGAGGGAACAACCAAGCTCTATGCACGTCTCCCACCTCCCTTTCAGATCACTGCTTCGCTGGCTCCATTTTCCCTTCCTGAGTCCCAGCTGAAAACTGGCCTCCAGACCCCACTGTCGCCCCCTCTGCTCTTGACGTTTTCATTTCCCTGGACAGATCCCACAGCCCCACATTCTTACCACGCTTCCATCTGCAGCCCATGGACAGCCAGCTGCCCACTGGACCCCCAACTACATCTCAACCTCAGCAACTTTGAGACCCCAGCTCCCACATGCAAGACGACCTTCCTCTGGTTCTCCTACTTCTGTCAGGAGCACCACCAGAACGCTCAGTTATTCCCAGAACGTACATCTTTTCCTCTGTTCTTCCATAAACTGTTACCAAGTCTTATCAAACGTCTCAGCCGGACCCTCTAACTCCTAGGGGTGAAGCCTGGAGTTAGAGCACAGGATGCAGGCCTGGAGCCCGTCTGCACAGTTCACATCCCGGCACTGCCACTACGTAGCCGCGGGTCCTTACACTGGCTGCTTAACTGTGTGCCTCTGTTTCCTTGTCTGTACAAGAGGGCTACTATGAGTACTTACCATAATAACATAGCAATCGTCAGATTGTTGTGAGGATTACAGATAATAACACGAAGCACCTAGCAGGGTACTGGCAGCATACAGGAAGGATCTGCTTAATGAAAGCTGCAATTATCAATTCAATCACCTTGGTCCAGCCTGTCCTTTCCACGTCCTTTCTCCCTCTAGGTCCAGACCTATATTATTCAGCACCGACTGCCTTGTCTCCCTTTCTCCAGCCTCTGTGCACCTACCTGCAAGCCAAATATCACGTTTAGGTTTACCTTTGGAGGCCCTGCTTTGATTGTATCGTCGCCATTACTGACAAGATAAAGTCCAAACTCCTGCTCCTGGCACACGATGCTCCCCTCCCTCTGTTCCCAGGAGATGGGCAGAGCCCGCCCCCCAAAATCCAGTGCTGCCTCCATATTTGCCAAAAAATACCCCATGTCTAAAATCCCACCTATCTCCAGGCACACAACAGAATCCCACACAAAAACCTGGAAGGGTGAGAGGTTGAGCTGCACTGCAGGCCCCACCCCTCCCTCCCCCTGCACACACACAGCGCCACGGTGCCTCGCAGTGGTCTCACACTCTGCCATGGGCCAGCCACGTGACTCATTAGCGGCCACGGCATAAGCAAAAGCTTGACATAGCCCTGGAAAGCTTCCGTTTCTGCTCCTGTGCCTTGAGAACATGCCTGAGCTGGCCGCTGGGAGATGTGACACCTGGAGCTGTCCCCGCCAAGTCCCAGGTGAGCTGACGGCCAGAGGGCCCGCAGACTTGCCAGCGAGACCAGTCAACGGGAGTCGACCCCGGCTACCTCCAGACACCTACGCTTACTGAGGCCAGGGAGGCTCTGTGGTTGTCTGACAGGCAACAGGAAACGGATACGTATATTAACTGACATGAAGTAAAGTTCGCAACAGAGGGAGAGTGATCGATAGCAAAGCAGTGACACAGAGCCCCGGCTGGGAGTGTGCGTGGGTGCGTGCGTGCGTGCGTGCGTGCGTGCGTGCGTGGGCCGTCTTTATGTTCACAGAAGGTGATGCAGTTACAGGCGTTACTTACATGATTGTTTCCCAGCCTAGAAGATTATGTCCTTGAGGAACCACATCTGCCTACTTTACCATTACAGACTGAAATGCCTAATTCAAGGCCAGGAACATTTGCATCCACTGAATACTGTTAAACGAATAAGTGAGTGAATGTCCAAGTGTGTGCAGGCATCTACACGTCTGCAAGTTTTGCACCAAGTGATCAAAAGCGGTTATCTGTTGTTGCTTAGATGATAGGTGGTATGTATTTTAGGTGTGTTTTCTGTTTTTTAATAAGTAGTATTTTCTATTTTTCTACAGTTAACGTGATGGTTTACATAATCATGTAATAAGAGTTCAAATAAATCCTTCAAGGTGGAGTCCCTGGATTCAGGACAGAGCCCTTCTCAGTCAGCTGAACCCTGGGACATGTCTTCCTTCTCCAAACTGTGTGTGTGCTATCATCCATTCATACATTTTTATGTGCTTCTTTATTGGCAAAGATCTTATTTCCATGAGTAGATTGCAAAATGGTTAATAGTAACAGAAGCTTTACAACCCATTAGACATTACAGTCCCACAGCAGTTAACAATCAATTTTTTAAAAATTAACACAGGAGCATATCCAGTTCTGAGAGGGAGTAAGTTCTAAGATCAAGAGGTACAAGCCTCCAGTTATAAAGTAAGTCATGAAGAGGTAGTGTACAGCACGGTGGTTATAATCAATACTATTGTATTGCAAATTTGAAAGATGCTAAGAAAGTAAACCTGAAAAGCTCCCAGACAAGAAAAAAAATTTTAACTTTGTATGGCAACAGATGGTAACTAGACTAACTGTGATGGTCACTTTGCAACTTTGTATGGCAACAGATGGTAACTAGACGAACTGTGATGGTCACTTTGCCACATATACAAATGTCGAATCAGTTGTACACCTGAAACTAATATGTGCCAATTATACTTCAATAAAAAAAAGGCCTAGAATTATTGACTTTTTCATACATATGTAGAAAATAAGGCACAGTGGAATGTCCAGGACCACAAAGGACAGAAACAGAACTCACCACAGGTTAGAAGCAGGCACAAATTCTGACTCTTTCTCCAATGCTGATGCTGTACCACTTATGACCTTCCCCCAAAACAGTGCTTGTGACCATGTGAATGGTCTTCCTCGGGACACTGAGCGTGTTGCTCATTCATCTTTGTACCCCATCTAGCCCACTGCCTCACATATAAAAGGTGTTCAATAAATGTTCACTGCACGGAACCAAGGGACAGAGCCAGTGGGAACTGAGGAGTTCAGCTCCCAGGGCCAGTTGTCCTTGTCTCCTCTGCTAGAGAAGAATGTTATAAAGCCAGGTGGGTTATAAGATGGTGTCTAGAGCAGGGAGAGATTCTAGGGCTCAGTGGGTCTGACCATCCTTAACCTGAGGCCCATGGATGGGCTTCAAGAGGTCCACCAAGCCCAGTGTGTGAGAACTCCTTTCGGGATGTGTCCAAGGAGAGGGCAATGCTTTCATCAGACATTCATGTGGAGTCAATAACCCAGGTAAGCTGAGATGCATAGAGAAGAAATGACTTCTACCCAAATGGCTGTCAGTGGGCAGTGTTGGGCTAGAACCCAGACTTCCTCATTCCTATCCTGGAGTCTTCTCTTTCTTATAGACTTCCCACCATGTGGCATGTTTATACCAATGTCATGGTCCCCGAATGCTGCATTTCTGCAGCTCAGAAAGATGGTCAGACAGCTTTATGGCTTTACTGGATTTTGTTTTCCACAGACCACATTTTTTGTGATGGTAAAATATTTCTGACATAATCTGGCTCCATTCCTTTAATTCATAATCCATACAAATGTCAGGCATGCCAAAGTAATTCTCTTGGAAATGATTTATCAGCCGTAGGAACACAAGTCATCCCATCTGATCTCCGGAATTAAAACCACATTTCTCTTCAGAAGAGACTGAAAGTGCAGTCTTGACAAACAGGCTGTGTTGTCCCTGGCCTGGGATGAGCAGGTCCCGGTCGGCAGGCAAAGCAGTAAAAGGAGACACTCTGTGCAGGGCTGTGTATCTCCCTACATCCCGACACCAGGTGCAACACTTAGTGCCAGGTAACAACTTTCCAGCTGATGACATTTAATAACCACAAGAATCACCCATCTATAGCCACAGGCAACTGTGACCCTATGTACCTGCTGGAGAAAAGGAGAAAGCAGGGCCACCGAGAAGTGAGGTGGTTGACTGAGCAGAAAGAGCATTCCTGCAGTGCAGTCTGGAAGAGTCGCCAGCTCAGCCCTGCAAAGGCCTGGGCCACATCCTGCCAGGTGAGGAGGTAAGCCGGGGGGCCAGTCCAACATGTGTGGCTAACCTGGCAGAGTCCATCCCGAGTGGGTGCTTGGCCCCTGGGAAAAGCCTGAGGAGGGATATCAGCCAGATGTCATTCACTTAGTCTACTCCACAAAGGATCCCAGACCCCCAACAGCGGCATGAGGGCTATGATCTCATGCTAGTGGGGCCCACTCAGAGCTCTCCAAGCCCCTCCAACACACACTACATTTCCTCACAGCCTATAGCACCCCTCTGTGTTTGTGGCTTTGTCAAGGACAGCCTTGGGTGAAACCCTGGGGTTCCGCTATCCAGGGAGACACCGACCTTTCAAACCTCCAGACCCAAGTGCTGAACTGGGTTTGGGGTTCCCCGCTGCACCTCAGCCAGTTCTATTCCTCAAACTTCCTCAGACAAAAATGTTCCCACCACCAACCAACCTCCAAAATGCCTCTAGCATTTCTTAATGAGAAGGAACAGAAAACGCTTGCAGCAGGCGTGACAGTATCTCCAACGAATCCAGTTAGCACAGTTTTCTCAAAGGGTGGCACATACAGAACTGGGGATTTTAGGAAGAACACAGATTATTTAAATCCTTTATGTTATATGTAGGAAACCTGTGGTTTCATGTGTATTATTATTTTAGAAGACGTTGGAGGGAAAATAGAATTGATTTAAAGAAAAACATTTTTAAAAATAAATTCTGGTGTTCAGCATATGGCAGACTATCAGGACAGTTGGGTCCATGAGCCTGGGAGACACGGATTGGACGTGAGAGGACAGATCCATGCCAGCCACACCTGCAGCCCCTGGGGGCACACATGTAATGGCTCGGTCATGACCGGGAGGGACTGGTGGGTCACCCCTGGCAGGGCAGCTAACCTCGGAGGACCACTCTGCCCCTGGAGACGTTCAAGGATCATCTCATTTAATTTTCATAATTATCCTGCAAGGTAGAACTCCAGCTCCTCCCTCATAGAGGAAAAACACAGAGAGGTTAAGTGTTATTAATTATTCATTAATTACACTTATTAATGCCATGCATATGAAGTGGCTCATATGGCCTCACAACACGGCTGGGTGGATTCGATGCCACCCAAGAGGGCATCCCCATGGTGAGTTACCCCTTCCCCCAGGAAGAATGAGAAGTGTAGTAACACTGGGAATGTATTCTCTGAAGAGCCTTGAATTTCTGAAATTTTCAAAAGACGTTCACATCCATCAATATCTGCTTTCCTTGTGGTCAGTGTTACTTTCATTTGACAGATGAAGGAAACAGGCACAAAGATGTTCAGCAAATGACCATAGGTCTCCCTAAGTGAGCACAGAGGCAGGATCAGAACAGACTTCACCAGACT
The DNA here is from genome assembly GCF_030020395.1 of Manis pentadactyla. Taxonomy (NCBI): domain Eukaryota; kingdom Metazoa; phylum Chordata; class Mammalia; order Pholidota; family Manidae; genus Manis; species Manis pentadactyla. The sequence continues at coordinate 98,433,338 of NC_080031.1, forward strand.
CTTGGTCCAGAAGCTCAAAATCCTGCTCCATGCTGCTTCCAGGATGCCAGCTCAAAGGGCCGGAGCTGTCCCACAGGAACCCTTCAGGGACTGGGTCGCGAGGAGCTCCGTGGATACTTTGTGACTTTTAGAATTGCACTGGTGTCCCACACCCAGTGAGGGCTGGTCCAAGGGCTGAGAGGAACATGCCCGTCCCTTCTCCACACTCAAGGCTGGTGCCCCACATGGCGTGTATGTGCCCATGCCAGAGGCTATGGGCCACTCACTGTCACCTCCTGGAAGTCCCCATCTGGGCCATACACAGCTGCGGTTACCTACGTCTATCAGCCAGAGTTTTCTCAGCCTTATCTTTCTAACTAGGTCATAAACTCCTTAAGGAAAGGGATCAAATCTCTCTCTCTCTTCACTCCAAGCTGCCCTCCTCTCAGAGAGCCATCCCTGCAGGAGGTTAAGTGGACTCACTGTCCTCCCCCTCATCACAAATGCCTCCTTCTTGTCCTCACCAGCACTGGGTCAGAGTGTAGATTTCGCCCATCTGCCTGTGGGTGAGTTGCAGTGACTGATCCTGTGGACTCTGAAGAGAGACTTTTTAGGTTCACAAACTAGTTCTTGACCTTGGGCCAGTTACTTACTCTGAGATTCAGGTCTATCTCCATCAAGTGGGAAGATCATTAATGTCCACTGCTCAGGACTGTGAGGGGCTCTTAAGTGAATGGGTATGAGTCATTTCACTGGGCTCTCTTGCACCTTCTTTAAGACTCAGCTCAGACATCACCTCCTCCAGGAAGCCTCCTTGGACACACCCACCTTCCTGTCCACAGAGGCTAGTACTAAGCCCAGCCCACAGTGAATGCTCAACAAATATTTGTCAAGTGAATGTTTACTGAGAATTTCCCAAAGGAAAGAGAAGCCTCAGAACTTAAAAGAAGAAAGATGAACTATTAGAATGGTGATGATGGGGTCGATCTTCAGTAGCCCAGGTTGGGGGGCTGCCCAGGATACCAGAGAGCCCCCCACCAGCTCACACTATACAGCTGGCTGCCTAGATCGCCCACACATGGCTCCACTGTGTCCGCTGACAGGACTTTCAGTGGGGCCAGCCTACCTGCACATTTCAGGGACCGTGTCGACCTCAGAGAGGCAGCCCAGTGGGCTGACAGGTTGTGACAAGATGGCACAATGACAATAACTATGCCTTTGAAATAACTGGTGCCTAGAGACTAAGTGTTCAGTCCCAGATAAAGTGGCACGAGGCAGGTCCCCGTCACTCAGGAGACAGACCGGAGAGACCTGCACAGCAGCCCAGCCCCAGCGCCCCCAGGGAGAGCAGAACTTAGTGTGGCTGTGTCTGGCATTAAGCAATGCATCTGGCCTTGGATCAACAACTTACATGGGCCACAAAAATACAGCAACAAATCTGTAATATTTGCTTAATTTGTCTCTCTGCCCCTAACCCTTCCAGCAGCTTCTAATAGGATGGGCAAGATGCATTCTTCCCTCAGGAAGACAGAAAACAAATATTTGGGGAAGTTATGAGAGTAAATAAAGCAGGAGCCACCCAGAGACCCCAGCTAAACACATATTCAACAAATCTAATTGATCCTCTCATTTGGGAATATGGCAGATTAACAGGATTTTATGGCATCGTTATGGGAAATATTTCCATAATTTTTTCCCAGTTAGATGATTGATAAAATCTAATATTCTAGCACCTGTTTAGTCCTGAAAATGAACAAGGAGCATGAAAAATACTGAAGGGATTCCAGATGCACCAACCTACCATAGCCTGGAGTCTAGAGACAGGACAGAGAGACCAACCCAGGAGATGCATTGTGCACATGCCATGTGGAGTCCCCTACACTCACACCACAGGCAGCCAGAGAACCAAGATGACAGGGGTTTTGGCCAAAGGCTTCAGGTGAGGGCCATCTCTGTACTGATGACATCAGTCTGAAGGGTTCCCAATGGAAGCAAGGAGAAGATGCGTGTCACCTGAGAGATGTGCACTTATCATTTATACTTTAGTAAGCTCTTTATTTTCCTGAAAGCTCTACAGAGGATGCATAAAATAATGTCAGAGAATGCTGGAAATATGCCAGGAGCGGGGACATGCCAGGAGAGACTTTGCTAATACTCATTGAGGGCTCAGCATTGGGTGCAGTGAGCTTCTGCAAGCAACAGCTTGTTTATTTCTAGCAAACCTACCAGGGAGGATCCAGAGCCCAGGTTCTTCACTGCTGGGCTGTACTACCTCTTCAGTTATTAAAAAACAAACAAACAAAATCAACTGTGACTTCGTCTCCATCACTGAATGAGACTCACTCCCTGCAGAAGTCCATCAGCACCACAGCGGCTCACGCCCAAGCGAGACCTGGGGGAGTCCAGACGGCGTGCGCTGTAAAGAGGAGCTTCCCACCAAGAGGGGAGGAATGGTTTGGGTAGGGACTGAAAGTTGCCCTTTTCAAACTATATTTTCAAAGCAGAATTTCTTTTTATTTTAAAAATTATTTTTTCATGAGGCATAAAGAAACCGAAAGGCTTGCTAACTCTGGGAGACGTTAACCTCTTTTCCAGACGCACTGCCTCTGAAGCGAACATCCCCTGACAATCAACCAAATTACTTTTCCATATTTCAAAACGGTCTGTCCTGAAATTGCAAAGAAGCTGACTCATCTGCAAAAGCCCATGGTTTCCATACTTGGGCTTTAAGAGGACTATGGTTTTCTCAGCCCTTCGGAGGGCAGCCCACCCATCAGAAGCTGTGGCCATGGACCCCCGTGGCCTCTGGTCAGCTCAGGTGACCACCAGGCCACAGGGTGGAAGAGGACAGTGTTCCACATGCAGCCCTGGTAGGGCCAATTCTCACGGCCTGTCCCCACAGCCAGAGGCTGAACCTCGCCAGACTATTATAACTCCAGCTTGCCTATGAAACCCCTGCAGGGCCGCCACCAGCATGAACAGCTCAGGGAAAGACCCTCATTACTACGGAGCCCCCACTGAGAAGGGGCTCGGGCCAGCTCTGGTGCGAAGATTCACAGATGGGCAGGGAGAACGCTGAGGTCTGCCAGGAAGCTCTGCACTGTCCTGACCCCCACCTCTGCCTGATACGTGCCTAATCCTTCCCCGACTACCCCAGCCAGCCAGAACAGCAAACCTGCAGGACATGCCGCATTTCCTTAAAAAGGGGCCTTGGGATTAGAACATCATACTCCTGCTCTAAGCGATCAAGAGGAGGTGCTCTTAACCATGATGGTCTCTAGGGTTTTACCGAGAGCATGGTGGGGTGATCCCTATGGGGTCCTCGCAGGGCCCCTAGCCCTGCATTCAAGACATTGGAGGGCTCTCGAGAAGACTGGAGCACTGCTCCCGGCCAAGGGTCTGGGTGCCGCATGGGTAAACACCTGGGCACTGACAGCCCAGAGAAGAGCTGCCACAGGGGGAGGAAAAGGGCGAATCAAAGTCCGGCCACAGATAAACCAGGCGTGGTACCCACTGCCCAGAGAGAGGTCCTTCCACAGCCGCTTACAGACTCATCTGCAGAGCACCTGCCCAAAACCACCCTGCAGCCCACCTGGTAATGCCCTGCCTCTGCTGGAGCCAGAGCCGGTGGGCAGGCATGGAGGCAGAGCAAAGAGAGGGCCTGTCTCCCAATGGGGGCTGCAGAGCATCCTTGTTCCAAACCCCACAAACAACCAAGGGCTGGGAACCAGGGACCATCCCTGATGGTTCCCGCAGACCCAGCCATCTGGGAAGGTGGGTGCCAAGCCCCACTCACGGATACACCACAACTGGAGAAAAAGCAGTAATGTTCAGGGAGTTGGTATCTTCTTATCGTTCCAACGAGGACGAGGAACAGACTGAGCCAGGGGATAGGGGAAGCCTGGGAAAATGATGGCTAACAAAGGCTAAGATGGATAAAGTGCTAGCTTTACCTACATGGTCTTAGTTAGTTCTCAGAATGATCCTGCGCCGCAGGAACTCCTAACATTCTCCTCCCAAGATCACACAGCTAGCACCAAGAAAAGTGTGCCTGTGGGGGCGTGTGTGTGCACACACTCTCCACACCCCTCTCCCCACACACTGCACTCGCCCGCCTGCCTTAAGTCCTTGCAGCTCTTTCTTTTAGAGGAAAGCCAAAGGGGTCTTCATTCAAGAAAGGCTTCTTTTCCATCTGAGATCTCAAAATTTCTCTGGGAAATCTCAGGTTTCTCTGGGAAGAAAGGGGCCCTTTGAAATAGCGCATTTATTAGCGTTTGCTCAGAGGCATTTCTCTCTCCCTCCCAAGGAGCTCCGAGGAGGCCCATCTGTTCATGAGGGTTTCACCTTGAGGCCGGCGCCAAGTGCCAGGGAAGTCAGGTTACAAGTGCAAATGCTGGCGTGACTGGGAGAAAACAGGCCCACTTATTTCAGTTCCCCTGAGTCACAGGGGGTTTTCATTTTTTTCAGCAGAACCTGCTAGGTTTCTCTTGGAAAAGCTTTCAGGCAAACGTATAACCATTGCAGATTTTCTAACTCTCCTGAGATTAATATGCTTACGGGCATCGTAACAAAACAGACTTACACATCTCCCCCAAAATGAATTTAAATGATGGAAGAAAGCACTTCACGGGTTTGAATTTAGTCAGCATTTTTAAATGTCACTTTTTATTGACAGCCATCTGGCGTGGGAATGAGGTGCCTTTTTTTACCACTTGGCCGAGGTGATGGTTGGCCAGCATTATTTCCTATTTGACCGTAATTAATTTTCTATTAGTAAGTAGAAATGGGGTAAACATCTAAGCAACTGCACTAGACACCACGGTGTGAATGCTGGGCTCCCAAAAGCAGCACTGGGGGTTCAGATCTCAGCTCATCCCCCGAGACATGACATTAAAACCATGGCTGAATAAGGCAGCACTTTGGAATCACGTTGTATTTCACTGGATGGAGGGGGGAAATGTCTGAACACAAAAGGGATTTTCTAATGGAAATATGAAAAATAAGAAAAAGTATATTTCTAATTGCATCAATCCAGATTTAGGAAACAATTCTGAATCTTACAGTGCAGATAAAAGAGGCACAAATAATTTTACCTGGAGCTTCTCCTACTATATGTGAAATACAGTCATGTGGATCAAGACCTTGTTTTTTAGAACTGTTAATCAACAGCCTGAAATAGTTGCGATGGACCTCACAGGCCATCTAGGACAACAGGCTCATTTTGCAGATGGTAATACTGAAGCTCAGAGATGTGCCTAAGGTCACAGCCTGATCACTTCAGAACTGGAGCCCCCCACCTTGTTCCTTCTCCTTCCCCTCTTCTCCATTTCCTCTTTGCTCTGCTTCACAAATACGCTGCCCCCTTAATCTTCAGTTAGAGGAAGAGAAAGAGGGGCAAGCTGCCTGCATAAGAAACAAGATCCAGGGAAAGCTCTGGAATTCTGGCCTTCCCACCTCCGGCTGGATAGCATTTCCACTGCCTCCGGGGAGCTTACCTTCTGGGTGGTGCACGCTGAGACAGATAGAAAAACAACTCCCAACTTCCATCATTCTAAATTTCAACCACCTTAAAGCCCTCAGAAAATACTCCATGGTTTCACCATCACCCAAAAACAGACATTTATTAATGTCTACTGTGTGCCAGGCATTGTTCTAGATGCTTGGGATAAAACGGTGAACAAAACTAAGATCCTTGCGACTGCCCGATTCACATTCTAGCAGAGAGAAGCCGCAAACAATAAATGTGATCAGGAAAGCATCTACTGTTTTAGAATGGAGTAAGTACAATAGAAAATGAAAATGCAGAGCTGGGTAAGTGGGGATGAAAAATACAGGAGGTGGAATGGAGGTAGGTTGCAATAAGAGAGATGATGATGATGAGCATGCCAGCATTCGCTAGTCTGGCCCTGGGATCACACACTGAAATGCCAGCTAGAGCCAAACCAATGAATTAAATAAGCAAAGTAGATCAGGTACGAACAGAGGCAAGCTAGACAGAGCACATACATGTCCCATCGGAAGGGGCAGCCATAAATCAGCACCAGCCACCCGTCTCCATAAAGGACCATGGGCCAGTGTGGCCACGTCTGAGGATTTTCCAAGAAAAATAGGGAATCCAGATATATGGAGCTTTGGATAACATCTTCCAATTTTTTAATATTAGTAACTAATTCAAAAACGATTTTTTAACATACTGTTCAGGCCAAACAAAACACACCTATAAGCCAGATTTAACCCACAGGTTTGTCCCAATACACCTGTGCACTTACGGTTTTTTATTTTCAAGAATATACCACTACTCACTTTGAATCTCTCCATAAATACAGCGAGCATTTACAAAAGGAGCCAGCAGGTGAAGTCCTTCCAGGTAATGCTTTTAATAAATACCTAATAATTAGGAAAGTAAAGACAACACAATCTTATGAAAGATGCAGGGAGCCTTTGTCGCCCATGGTGCTGGAAAATTTCATCAAAAACCCAAGACAAGCTTGTTACAAAGCAGTGGATGCAGCCATCAGAAGTTATCCTGAACGGAAAGCAACTAATGTCTAAATTCATCATTGTTTAGGTCAAGAATGCAAAAGCAACCTGAAACAATTTTGCAAGCATCCAAGGGAAACCCCCTCATCAATTCATATAATTACTGACAACTCACATAATGAGCTTATCGTAGCCCCGTAAACCAGCTGAACCACAGGTTATTAGAGTCTCCGGAAGGTGAGAGAAGCTTGAGGTGTGCTTTGCGGGGAAAGGGCCAGCGGCGGGAGGCAGAGGCAGGGATGCCGTGGTTTCTCCGTGTTCTGTCCTCCGGGTGGAAATGAGGGACCTCTTGGAGGGCAGCGTAAGGGCAAGCACTGGCCACAGCAGCCCCCACGCAGGTCCACCCCTCCCTGTCAGCAAGCCCCGGAGCTGCCCTGATCCCCGCTGGGCTGAAGGGGGTGCCTCCTGCTTCTCCGCCAGGAGCTCTCCAAGGCTCCAGATTGCCCCCCACTACCCGGGGAGAAGGAGTAAGTCTGCTAACAGGACCCAGATTGCAGAGGGCAGAGGAGAGAGAAAAGTTTGACTAATTCCTCTCCCTCTAAAGCCAAATACACTTGAGTTCCTCATTTGAGAGGACGTGTGCGCGCTCATGCTTACAAAAGGACGCCTGGAACCACAGCTGTGTTGAGAATCAACTGTGTAGGCTCACCACGTGTCAGGGGACACAGCGCAGCAGTCACCCCACAGCCTTCCTGCAACAGCTGAGCCCCAGACTCTACTCTTTTCACCAATCTGGCCCAGCCAACAGGGCAGAGAAAGAACACAGAAGCCTCCGCGGCCAGGCTCCTGGAGCAGCCAACTCCATCACCCCTAGTTCAGTGCCCGGACGAGCTGCTGCCCTCCAGGCTTCTGTCCTGGCTCCACAGAGAGGTTGCCCGCAGCTCCAGGGAGGTGAAATGAGTGGCCTCCCCACTCACGGAGCCCAGCGTCCCGCAGAAGAGGCTTGTTGCTGATGAAACCCATGGCCCAGGGCCCAGACTCTTACCAGGACAGGGACGCACAGAAACGGTGTCAGCTCTTGGTGCTCCATGCCTGTGTCAGACCCCATGGGTACTGGACCTCTGGAGGGAGGTATTAATTCTGGAGCTGAGGTGGGTGTCACTGAGGGAAGACACCAGGGACAGCAGGAAGGCCAGGCAGGAGTGGACGCCTGCCCACAATCCATAAGGGTGACGTGACCGGGGGTCATGGCAGAACACCACCTCTCCGCCAGCTTTACGTTGTCAACACCTCCTGGCTTTGCACGCCATTCACCTCGAGTGCTGGGGGCCAGGAGACTGTCAGCCTCAGCAGAAAAGCCCATTTGGATTCAAAGCTGCTGCCTGTCCACTTAGAAGGCTTCCCAGGGCACAAGCCTTCAGAACAAGAGGAAGGCACATGGCAAGGGCAGGGGCTCCGTGCTGGCACTGCAGTAAGCACAGTGCACACATTTTTAGTTGACATGTGTGATGGAGGTCCCACGAGTGGGTCTGTTAGGCGCTCAGAGCACAGACTCTTGGCTTCAAATCTCCGCTCAGCTACTTTCTAGCTGAGTGACCTTGGCCAGCGACTGAGCCGTTTGTTAGCGTTTGCATCTGTAAAGTGGGAGTACTGCCACTACTTGCCAAGCCCAGCTGTTAAGAGAAATAAATGATTTATTCAAGGAAGTGCTTTGGTCCCCAAAGTGTGAATGTCAGCAACCATCAGCTTCTGGATGTAGGACCTGAAGGACCTGAAGCTCACAGAAAAACAGTGATTTGCCTACAGCCAAAAAGCTAGTAAGTGGCAGAGCTGGTCTTGAACTGAGGTCTTGTGCCCAAACACTGTGGCACATGAATAGCGTCCTGGGATGCTGCCGAAATATGGTTGAAATAAACTCGGAGATAGAATGAACAGCTTAATTATTATCAGTGAAATATGTCCTGGAACAAGACATAATTTCATAGTCTGGAAAGAAAAGATATAAGATCTTTACTCCAACGACACAGCTGTCACGTTAAACCAGTTCCTGTCCTAGGAGAACAGGCTATTTTAGAGCATTTGGTCGGTTTTTCTCTAGGGTGAGGTGACAACACTGTGCTGTTTTACTTGAAGCTACATTTCACAACCAAAGAGAGACCTGGGAAGAGCCAGGGCACAGAGAAAGGGTGGCACTGACAGGCTTAACCCAGAGGGAAGGACTTTATCATAAAACTTATACCTGCCTGGGACCCAGGACCCAGGGTTCTTGCAGTCACTTACTAGCTGGTGCACCCACAAAGGCAAACGGTGACCATGTTAGGGAGCTATTCAGTGGTCCCACTAGATGGTGACCCAAGGATGCCTAAACCTTGTCTGAGCCCATCTGCTCCTCCTCCTCAAGTCCTCTGGGGAAAGCAGATGACAGAAAAAGCACAGAGCATTACTTTCCTGAGTTCAAACTCCCACATAACATACTAGTGATCCAGGTGACGCCACAGAGGAATGAATATCACCCAGACTCCATAAAAATCTCATTCTCTCCCAACACAGTACTGGACCTCAGGCATTTCTGTTCTATGAGAAAATAACCCATTGCCTAGCGAGCATCATTGGAGAAAAGAATTTGAGAATATTTGAAACGTACATCAAGTCACATCCCTCCTCAGCTTAAAATCCATCCATGGTTTTCCCTGTGCTCAGAAGGGCATCCGAAGTCCTGCCACCACGCACCAGGGCTCTGGAGGGGCTGTGCCTGCTTGCCCCCTCTCCCACCTTTCTCCCTTCTCCTACTTCGCTCCAACCACACCGGCCTCCCTGCCACCCCTCCAACAGGCCAAGCCTACTACCATCTTGGAGCCCTTGCAATTGCTGTTCTGTCTTCCTGAAAGGTGACTTTGCTGCATTCTGATTTATTTCCTTCCCAGCACTTACCGCTATCTGAAAACATATGCTTTGTTTTCTGACTTGCTGTCTGTCTTCTACTAGACTGCAAGTCCCATGAGGACAAGAGGCTTGCCCCTGCCCCCCGCTGCCGCCTCCGCAGCACTCAGTGTGCATTACAGAAGGCAGACTGCCCGGGCCTCCCCCAGCTCCGCCATGATGCCACAGTCTGGTGACCAGATGGAAGGAGTGGGGAGAGAAAAGGAGGAAGACAAACAGGGGCCCAGACCCACCTGCAAAGATGCACACCTGGGCTCCCTCTCACACAGCTCAGCCATGATCCCCAGCCCACTGATGTCAAAGACAAGAGCAAAGGGATGAAACTCCTTTGCTGGGACCCTGCGGCCTTGCAGGCTCCTACCTCCTGAGTGGTCTTGACCTTGAAACACATCACATCTCGCCCTCGGGGATAAAGGGTTTGTCTTTGACTCTAAGCCATCCTCGAACAAAGTAAGAGAAAGAAGGGGAAAGGCCTCAGGCTCCCAGCTGTGGCCAACGAGTATGGAAGAGATTGACCCTCTCAGACCCCACTCACTTCATTTTTCAGACTGAATGACTTTTAGGGTCATGCGCAGTTCAAACATTCTCCCGTGTTATGTGGTTAAAGGACACTGGCCTCCACAAGGACTGATTCCCCTGGAAAGTTGAAACTTCTGTCAAGGAAAGAACATGGGTTCTGGCATTAGACGGTCTGGTCATCCTAGCTCCCTCACTTACACTCGTGTGGCCTTGACCGTGGTTCTTAGTCTCTCCAAGGCTCGGCTTCCTCAACTATAAAATGAGAAGATAATTCCACCTTCCGCCCTCGGTGGGTGGGAGGATCAGGCCCCAGCAACATGCCTGCTACACAATTTACATTCTGTGAAGGTCAGCCCCTTCTCCTTCCCAATGCCTTCCCCAAACACACACCTTAGAACACAGCCCACCAGGACCCTGCCGGGCCACCGCCAGGCCCCCATGCTATCTCCAGTGTGTCATGACCACCCACCCCCATCTCCACCTAGGAAATGCCAGGCATGGTTCTCCACCTCTCCATCCTCTGAGAAGACTTTTCCTTCCTTCATTCAAAGCCTGGAAGAAGATGGTATTGCAGAGGCACCAAAAAAGTATGTTCAAGTCCTTTACAAGGCGGTATGTGTTTCAGAACCTGAGTGAGAGGGGCTGAACAGAAGCTACAGGCTCAGGGAAATCCTAGACCCACGAGCAGTGCACAGGTGGGCAGGGAGGCTGCCCTGCACACACTGGCAGGAGGCTCCCAAACCCCTGTGGATTTGGGCTGAAGGCCAGAGGGGGGGCATCTGGGGGAGGCAGGCCGGCCTAGTGATGCAGAGCAGGGCTAGGCTCAATTCCCAAACCCACCATGTCCTAGCCGTGTGAGCCTCAGTTTTCCCTTTCTGTAAAATGGCATAATAGTGGTCACCTTGTAGGTTGTTACGAGGGTTAAGATGTGCGTGTACAGCAATTAGCACAAAATAAATATTACATGGCTAAGAGGCATATAGCACCTGCTCGTGGAAGACTAGCTGTTGCGCTAACAAGCACTGGGTTGGAAAGTTTGTTTTGTTTTGCTTGTTGATGTTCCTGTTTCTCTGTTGGGTTGGGAGGACATAGGTGTGAGTATCCCATTCATTCCTTCATCATCTATTAAATTCAGGCCCAGGACAAAGTGCTGAGCAAAACAGACATCCAGCCCTTGGGTTGCCTGAGGTTGAGTGGAAATGCAATTTAGTTCAGTTTAGCACTTAGCAGGCAGCCACTAGGTTTCAGGCCAGGGCCAAGCACTGGGGACAGGAGGAAAGGATGCATCACATCTGGGTGGCCTGGCAGTGGACCACCAAGAGCTGCCTCCTTAGGCCACCACAGAGCCAGTCTGGGCCCTCAAGCACTGAAAACTTCACTTTTTCCTGAGGCTCCATCACAAGTCAAATCATCTCACCAAGACTCTATTACTTTTCCAAGTTTTCCCATTGCATACCCTTATTATCATGCTCCTGAAATTCACATTCACAGGCGCTTAGCCCACATGCTCTGATAGTTTATTACAACATCTTCCAGCTGATATAGTTCCCCTTATCTGGAAAGTCCACTGCTGTGCCTATTTGTGTTTAAAAAGATCTTCTGGAGGTATCATTTCACTTGCTCCAAATGATCAAGATGTTCTGTAGAACCAGCCATGGAAATGGATGGCGGTGCAGGTTTATCATGACAGCCGGGCCTTCCTAAGATGTTTCGAGCAGGCTGGCTGCAGGAAGCAGGGAAAGGCTGCTTTTTGATAACCATCTCAGTGGCTGCACGGACCATCACTGTCGAGTTCTGTTATTAGTTTCATTATTCCAAACAAGTTCCGTTTCGTGGCCACTGGATAATCGGCCAAGAAGACATCTCTGTGTTTTAATGGAAGCAACAAGTATTAACTAGACTGAACCCCACTCAGCCTGGTGATCATCACAGCATGCAAGCGAGATGGGCACTGACTGCTACTCACGGCCCTGCCCTGACAGGCGGGTAGTGTCCACACCAGCTCTCGGATGCACACCACCCAGGGCACGGTCAGAGATAGCCCGTGCACGTGGGGGGGCAGCCTTTTCTCCTCGGAGGCCCTATGACTGGAGGCAAGAAGGAGAAGGGGTTCACACAGAAGGCAGAAATGCCACCTTGAAAAGAACACCACACTTCACAGATGGGCACACCAAGGTTGGGGACCACAGAAAAGGACATCTCTTAGTGCCTCACTGTAGGAAAAAAACAGAAGTAAGACACAAATTCCCATGCTCCTTGGTACCAGTGGTAGCACAGATTCTTGCAGGAAGGGAGTAGGCACAGTGCAGGGACCCACTGGGAATCCAGTGGAGAACAGGATGGCACAGTCCCCACCCACAAAGCCCAGTAGCAGACCCACACCAGTGCAATACAGTGGATAGGAGAGCGTACTGTGTGAGGGGCCTCTGAGCTGGGGCCTGAAGGATGGGTCCTGATTATCCACAGATAAAGGGTGGAGCAGAGAGACAAGGGCATCCACAGGGCAGGAGGCAAGGTGGAGCCTGCTGAGGAGCAAGAGCGTGGGGAGGAGAGAGTGACAGTGATGGGGACAGAGAGGGAGGGGGGACCGGGTCCCCAAGGGCCTTACTGGGCTTGCTAAGAGTTTGGGCTTTGCTCTGATGGCAGCAAGGAGCCCTGAAAGATTTCAAAAAGGGGAAAGACTCAATTCGATTGGCATTTTTACACAATCCTTCTGGGTGACCGATATGCTGTTCTGGGCTGTATCCTGGACTGGGAGCGAGGAGATCCAGGGCTTCCCTCCCTATCCAGCTGGGTGTTTTTGGATGAATCACTTCCCCTCACGAGCCTTATTTTATCATCTGTAAAGTGTTCCTAGTAACAACCAGGCCCTGTTGATCTCTGTTGTGAGGCTGCATCTGTGAACGTCACATAAGGCAACACGCTGAACAAAAAAATTAGTGACACCTCCCCAAAACACCAACACCTTACTTCATCCCATCGCTTTACCCCCTCCAGGAAAAAAAAATCTATTCAGACCTAAAAACAAAAAAGTTGACTCTGAGTTTCCATTGCTGTCTCTAGCCATTGTCCCCACAGTGAGTGGCCAGCCCAGTCACCTAGGAGGAAGAGGAACGTGGGCAGAGAAGCTCTCTAGGGCTGAGCCCTCAGACTCCAGACAACCCCCAAGATAAACAGTCCCTCCCAAAGATGAAGAGTTGAGGGAAATGACCGCATGTCATGAAGACAGAGTGTGAGAGCCCAGTGCAACAGTGACCTCATCTGTCACTTCTCTCACCAGACAATCATTTTCCAGGACTACAGAGTGGTCAGCTCAGATGAAAGTACTGATTCATCAGAGCACAGGTTTGCACCCCAAAGGCCCATTCGGTCTCAGGACCTCACTGGCAAGTGGCCGATGGACAGCGATGCTGTCATCCAATTTCTGGCTGCCGGGATGCCTTGTGCAGCCCTGAACATCAAGAGGCCCTTTGGAAGAAGTTCGGCTGGAGTGAAAAATTAGCTAGACTTCCCTTCCACAGCTGACATGCCTGAAAAAAGGAAACTCCTGGGAGATAGCCAGGTGCAGCAAGATGCTTCTCAAACAAAATTGGCCACTTTGACTTTAAGGAATTAGAAAACAACTGCATGCCTGTCCACTTCATTGTAGGTAGGAGCACAGGGGAAGCCCGAGGTCTCTGCTCTGGAAGCATCCCCAGACCAGCCAGAAGAAACCCCACTGAAGCATTGAGAGTCCCTGAAGCGCCCAGAGAGGACAGACCGACTCCAATTCCCCACATCAGAGGAGCCTGGGAATGTGCCGCAGGGGCTCCGCCAGGCCTACGGCCTGAGGCAGGGAGCCTGCACTGTCTTTTTACAGGCCTCAAGCACAAGAGGTGGAGATGTCATCCCAAGATACATGTGCAAGAATGTCCTGCACTGTCCTGTGAGGGGAGACAAGTGCAGAAGACCCAGGTTTCAGTCAGCAGAAAATATGGAAAATAAACTAGAGTCCAAGTGTACCCTGATCATCTGACCAGACCTGTATGTTCTACCACAGAAAGCTATCCAAAATCTAGCGTTCAGTGGAAAAAAGTTACTTTTGAACAAAACATGGTTTGTCTGTTGCTATTTTTATAAAATCTTAAAGAGTTCACGTTTGTGGGTGCTGTGCCAAGAGCCTGCAGCCGTCACCTCGTTTAATCCTTTGTAGCACAGGTATCTGCTATTACCTCACTTTGTAAATAAGGACATTAGCTCAACATCTTCTCTCAGTCAGTTCTGCTGACTGCAGAACCACAGTACTTCCCACGGACCACTGTAAGCACTCTTCGTCTAGCTTGAGTTTTTTCTCCTCAGGATTACACTGCATTCTAGAAATGAACTCTCAAAAAAAAATTTTAATGCACACTGATTCTCCTTTGCTTGCGACAAGAAAAAGAAAATAAAATCACAAGCAAAAACCACATACGTACATACCATAATCCATGATTTTACTAACATCTCTTATTTCAAAAGTGACTTTGACATTGAACATTTTTAATAAGCTGACAATTAACAGATGAGTAGATAGATGGATGGGATTTATATTCCCACAACTGGGTAACCCCAGCAGATCCTGTCCTGCTGTTCTAAAGGTTCTTATTTGCCACACCGACTTACTCCCGGCTCCCGGAGGGGGTTCCAGCGCACACAAGCACAGACTGCAGTCCTCCACCCAAGACCTGAGCCACACTCCTGGCTTCTCTGAAACCACCCCCTTTGGAGGGAGCTGTGCCACGCCCAGACTTCACAGTCTTCTATGGAGATCTTCTGCCTCTAGACAGACCTCAGTCCCAAATACCTGAATGAACCTTCAAAACTCTGAAATACCAAACAACTCATACTGAGCCTCTACCTGTTCCCGTAAACAACCAATTTGTCATTTACAAAGGTCCAGCAAATGTGTGGGTGACAAGAGGCTGTATTTACTCAACTCTGTATCCACTTGCTTATTATTTTTAACAGAGATCACCCCCACTCTACCCACCTGTTCTTTCTAAATCCTGTCTCCAATTTGCCTGAAACCAAAATTTGAGTATTTGCAGATCCAATAGCCTGTCCCCAACTAATCAAGACAAAATCATCTGTAGACAAACTATGAGAAATGATTCCAAATGGAAAGAAAATAAGGGAAATCTTTTCTCCAACTCATAATGGTACAAACAAATTTAATATAGAAGAGGACCAGGCAGGTTTGCCCTCTCTCCTGTCCCCACCCCATCTTCTGTGTCTGCAATCTCAAGCCCTTGGCTTCCCAGCAAACTCACTGACTGGGTGAGAGAGGCGAGCAGGCCAGTGTCTGAGTGGTGACAGACAATGACCAAACATGCCTGTCCTTTGTCACGAACCACCTTTCTCATTTCCCCTTCTGCTGAGCCATCTGCAGGAAAATGTCAGCATGTGCTGCAGGGAGAAAATGTATTTGTTAATTTATGTGCTGGGTAAATTCACTTATTCAGTAGAATAATAAAAATGTGACTGCTCACCACCCTTCCCTTCAAGAGTAAAGACATCTTTATTAATGATTTTAAAACCTGAAAAAAAAAGGAAATGCTTGCTCTGTTTACATTTCCCTATATTAAATGGAAGACATTCTCTTGCTGGTGGCTAAACATCGAAAATACCCTTCTGGTCATGATTTATTGCTGGAGAAATTTTATTTAAATTGGGGTGTGACTGTGTGTCTAGCTATCAATTACATCACTAGGGAAAGAAAACAACAGAGATTTACATTTTTCAGTAATTCCTGTGATAAGTGTTCTGTGTTCCTGGGAGATATTAAAAAAGATTTTCTAAGAATTCTTATTTTAACCCCTAAGGTCCAGAGCTTCAATTGCTGCATATGCTGGTGCTAAACAGTGTCATGGAAGTTCCCCAGCATTTCTCTCCCTCATACTAACCAGAGGATATTCCTCAAGGACATACCCCCTGTGTACTGTAGCTTTGCTGATCAAAGTCTGCTCAACCACAGGCCTCCTTGATTCTGAATTTGGCCTGAATCCACAAACAAGCATTTGATTGGACCAGAGAAACACTGAGATTTGGGAACTAGCAGTTGTAAGTATATATAAGAGAAGATACAGGGTGACATTACTACATCCTGATTAGAGAATATGAGCCATTTAGAGGGTTAAATATCAAATAGGTAAGGAAAAAGTTATTTCAGAATAAATATGTAACTAGAGATTCACAAATAATTCCTGGAAGAAGGCAAGACAGATAGAGAAGGTCCCAAATGTTCTGAGACTTCTATCATAAAAGGCAGTCCCTTCCTTTTACAAGCACACAGATACTACTGAGTTATATCAGTGCTATTGGTAACCCCTGGCCTGACTTTTTTAATAGAATAGAATTTTTGACAGCAAAGGAGAAACCCAACACATGTGTTTGTGTGGCTATTGAAGGCTACTAACAGTGGGGGAAACTATGAACCCCATAGGCCCAGAGTAGAGTGACATGCACCAAAGGTAGTGAGAGGGGTCCTCTAGAATGGGATCAGGGTGACAGGTAGGTCTCTCCTTCTTCCATTGTAAAGAACAGCGAGAACTGCCTAGATCCCCATAATGGGATAAACAGGCAACAATTCCTTGGTCCAGACAAGGCCTTCACCACATACCCCAATTAGCACTGAGCCAGAAAGCCACAAGCAAGTATCTATAACTCGTCCATTGCTCAAATGAGTCAAAATTAAAATGAAGGTCCTCATTTTCTTAACTCAGAGTCTGGCAGCAAGCCCACCTTGCTTATAGAAAAAAAAAATTCTCTGAACCGCATTCATTCACTTCCCCACTGTTCCAACTGAATAAAAATTCATTAGCTAGCCCACTTAACTGTTACCTTGGCAACCCTGACAAATCACATATTTCTAGATATCCTAAAATCTCAGGTCATTTTGTTGCTCTCAGAAACCTAAGCAGATAAAAATTATAAATCCACATATTCAATAATCTCAATGGACTTGAAGCACTACAAACATGAAGAAAACTATCTGACGTTCGTCATAATCGATTGCTCAAAACCAGTTGGCAAAGAGAAAATCTTAAAAGTAGCCAAGAGGGGAAAAAAACGTTTCTCTCTTTACATACAGAGGAACAAGTTAAAAGGAAAAGAATACATTTCTCGATGGAAACAATGCAAACAAGAACACAAAGGAGCAACATCTTTACAATACTGAAAGAAAAAGCTGTCAACCTACAATTCTATACCCAGCAAAAATGTTCAGAAAATGTAGTTGAAATAAAGATTTTTACAAATGAAAGCTGAGAGAATTCCTCATGAGCAGACCTGATACAAGAAATGTTAAAGGAAATACTTCAGGCAGCAAAATAACTATACCAGATGTAGATTTTGATCCACACAAAGATTCAAAGAGCTCTGGAAATAATTACATGGGCTGTCAGAACCCTCACTGTCATACATACTCAGTGTTTTCCTTATAGTAATTATCTTGTTGAAAATATGTTTTAACTTTTTAACTCTACCTGTATAGTGTCACTTTCTTTGATATTGCCTTGACTTAAGGCAGAAGAGCAAAAATGATAGCTTTATATAATCCTGCTAAAAAATAACAATACTCAGGACTCAAAAAAATCTATCACTCTGCCTAAAAAGCTGTAAAACTGGGGGAAAGAAAATAAAATGTGCAGTGGAGGAAGCAAGTTGTAACTCATTGAAAAAATCAGAAGGCTTCCAAAAACAATATGAATAAGAAACTGCCAAACATTTTCCAAAAGTGATTTCACTATCTTGGCAGTAATCTATAAGAGTTCCAGGTGTTCCACACCCTCACCAACACCAGGTATTGTCAGCCTTTTGAATGTTACCCAGTAATCATGGAATAGTGGATTTAAAGTAGTCTATTATTATGGCTTTACTTTTCATTTCCCTGATGACTAATGGTTTTCAGTATCTTTTCATGTGTTTGTTGGCCATCTGAAGATCTCTTTTGGTGAAGTTTTTGTTCAGAGCCTTTGCCCATGTCCTAATTGGGTTGTCTTCTCATTATGAAGTCATAATATTTTTTTACATATTCCACATTTAAGTCTTTTGTCATACAGACACACACATAATACATATATTTTCTCCCAGCCTGTGACTTGTTTTTTTCATTTTCTTAATGGGGGCTCTTTCAAAGAGCATAAGTTTTTTATGGTGACAATGTCTAATCTAAGTTTTTATATATGATAAGTGCTTTCTGTGTCCTATCTAAAATACCTTCGCCTACTTCAAAGTAATGAAGATTTTTTCCTATGTTTTCTTCTAGAAGTTTTATAGCTTTACATTTTATTTTTATGCGTCAGTGTATAATCTGTTTCAAGCTTTTTTTTTTTCATATGGTGTGAAGCATAGGACAAGGTTCATTTTCTCCCCCCTATTTTTTTTTTCAGCTATCTAGTTGTTCTAGCACTATTTGTTGAAAAGTCTGCCCTTTCTTCAGTGAATTACCTTGGCATTTTGGTTTCAAAAAAATCAGCTGACCACATATGTGTAGGGCCTATTTCTGGACTCTGTATTCTATTCAATTGACCTATATATACAACTCAGCAATTCTACTTCTAGGTATTAACCCAAGGAAAATTGAAACATATATCCTCAACTTTGTACATGAATGCTCCTGGCAACTTTATCCATAATAATCCCAAATTAGAAACAACCCAAAAGTCCAACAACTGATAAACAAATTATGTTATACCCATATAATGGAATACTAGTCAGCAATAAAAAATAATGATTTACTAATACATACAATGACATGAACAAATTTTTAAAAGATTATGCTAAGAGAAAGATGCCAGACATTACATATAATATGGTTTCATTTATATGGCAAAACTTCCCTACTGTGACAAGAAGTAGATCAGGTCTCCTGGGGCTCGGGGACTGACTGCAAAGGAGCCAGAGGCAACTTACTGTAATAGAAATATTCTAAATCTTAAAATGGTGGTGGTATTTATGTGGATGTATACATTTGTTAAAACTGAAGCTGTACACTTAAAATGGACACATTGTATTACATGAAAATTATTCCTCAATAAAATTGAGTTTTAGAAGGCAGTCTTCTCTGTTATCAAAATGCACTTTACCAAAGGGTCTATCTACATTCTTAAGTATGAAAGATTACACTTATAAAGATGGTAGGGGTCCCTCATTTCTATCGACCATTTCTAGAATGCTTTCACAAGGCTAATATTTTAAACTAACACTTGAGATTGGGTTTCACACAATGGATGGCCTTACCTAGGGAAGACATATTTATTACTAATGTACTTATTGATCTGCCCTGGTTGTTTATTTTCCAGAGTCCCATAAAGCCATTGATATGGCAAAAGTCTATGACGCTGGAGACCCAGCAAAAATATTCGATACAAATATACCCCACTACAATATAGCTTCTGCTCACATGTGTACCTTCCCAGGCAAACAACCTTCCCAACCTGCTCCACAAAAGAGAATGACCTGGAATTCTGCTGCCAAATTACCGATCTCCAAGAAAAAAAAGAAATATGGTTTGCATTTTCTGAAGCAAATAGTAACTCTAATAATGTTGATGAATCACAGTGTAGCACAGCCCTGCAGAGTGCCAAGGCTTGTTCAAGCAGCAGCCCAGTTCCTGAATGACACATCTGTAACCTCTGTATTAGCTAATGACGATGTACTGAAGCTTCTCAAGCTGGGGACTGCTCACCCCTAGCAGTGCCCTGCATTTTGCCAGAGAGCATAGCACACTACAAAATAACGCAGGGTCTTTTCTGGAACATCAGTTTTACATGGAAATTTAGAAAGGAGAAAATGTTTTTCTATATTATGAAATAGAAAGCGATGCTCACATAATTGGTTAAGATTTTTTAAGGTCACTTCCAAGACATTTCCTACCTGTAATAGCTGCTTCAGGTTAAACTCCCCAGATCCTCAAACTCCTTTTAGGGTGTATATGCCCCCTCTGCTATATTGTTATGGGTACATTCCAGAACAACAACAAAAATAAAGGCTGGCAGAGAAATGAGAGTACGATCAATACCGATAAACTGACGGGGATCAGAAAACCTAGTTCCTGGCATGCTCCTGGTCTCCCACAAATTCATTCTAGCCCAGTGCCCATGCAGAAGTCAGGTGCTAGACCCAACAGCCAGAGCCCAACCCTGGCACAGCTGCATTTCCCCCTTACCACCTCGGGATAATTACCATAGTTTCTGCATCCATAAAATACAAATGACAATAGTAAAGCACTGTGCAGTTAAACTGCCTGATCAATAGTGAGTGATCAATAAATGTTTGCTGCCTATCATCATTGCACTTGTTTTCTTTTTGTTTCTAATCTCTATATACCATGGCATAACCTTTTTACATATCAACTGCAATCCACCCAGTAATAGATTATTGACTATTTGCTCTCAAATATGGAGGGAAATATGAGGAATTCTGGACACCCTACCTGGATGCACAGCCTTTCAGGGACTCTTCAGACATGGTATACAACCTGGATATCAACTGACATCTGCAAAATAAATAAGGGCTTTTTGGTCGAGCTTTACAAAGTGACCTGAAGTAAGCTCTGGCCCTCAGTTTGGCCGTGGAGATGAGCTGAAGAATTAATTCAATCCTTCGGAACAAACAAAACACCAGTTTATGACTTAAGAGTGTCTGCTACTATATTCATATACAACAGGAGTATCCATGATCGAGAGCCGGCCGTCCACCCAGGAGGCCCCTTCAAGCTGCGCAAGGCCTCCCACGACACCAATGCTCTGGTCGGAAGTTTGCCAATAAGAACAGAATGAGAACTAGACAGTGGCATGTTTCCAAGGGATGTTTCTAACAATGGCAACCTGATATTCTCCTACATTCCCTGGATATTTCTACTTAAAGAATTTGGTTCATCTCCCCTAGAAAAGCACTGAAAAGTCTTATTACATGCAGCCTCGGTTTCTAAAACCTCATCAACACAGGGGCCTTTCCCCAGCACCTGCCCCAACATAATGTAAGACCTCCAGCCTCCCCAAGTCTCACCCAGTGATTTCGAGGACTTCCTCAGAGTAAAATATGTAAGCTCGCAACTAATCCTTCACAGGCTGGCTCCGCCTTATTGATGGGCTCTGCCTGAACAACACCTTAAACAAGTGCTGGTATCTCTGCAAGGCACACAGTCTCCAGGGCGTCCACGGCCACCGACCTAGACGGTGAACCCTAGTCTTGCTCTGTGCAGCAGAGAGAGCTAGTGGCCCACCGAAGACTCTTGTCCCCCTTTCATGGACTAGGGGTGCTCCTGGGAAGCAGCCGAGAAGACATGGACTTCACTTCCCAGCCCCCTGTGCGTCCAGGTGACACCGTGCGAACTGATCCTCACTGACAGAGCAAGCAGAAGTCATAATGTATGTACCTCCAAGTTAAATGGTTAGAAGAAGTGGGCATGTATTCTCGATGCTGTCTCTTTCCCCATTTGTCAGTGGACACATATTAAAACATAAACCCTCTAAAAGCTTGGGTCTCTGAAGGACTCTGAGAAGCAGAGCCTTCCCCTAACCCACTGAGATTTGGGGATTTATCTCTTAGAGTAGCCAGCATTACCTTAACTAAAACACTATGGTCACTGCCTGTCGTGCTCAGGGCTCAAAGCAATGGGAACTGTGCCACAAGTCTCAAGGCCCACTTGAAAAAAAAGTTGAGTTTCTCTAGTTTCCTCTGGAAGAAACAGATAAGCAGTGCCAGGTTTACTTACGAACAAGCCAAAAATTCAGGAGAGAGCCAAGCTCTCCTTTGTCCCCCTTGTTTTGCCACACAGGTCTATCCAGAGCTCAGTGAGCACAGACACCCCCAGGGAGTACGATCCCCACCAGAACGGGGGTCCTCACCACTACCTCCAACCACCTCAGAACCCAGGAGCAATTTAAACCTTCATAAAAGGCAATACTTGGACCGCTCAGCAAGTCCTACCATCCTGGCCAAAGTCTAGGTTCTGTGTCCTAACTCATTGCTGTGCCAAGAGTGACCTCCCCTATTTGTACCTGCACTGCAGAGCCCAGCGTCCCATTTCTGTCCATTTCAGGGCTTTGCATGCATGCGCCAAGCCGTGACCTACCACGATCCACTTTCTAAGACCGCCAGCAGACATACTAACCTGTTCATACCCGGAGCTGGGTTCAGCTTACAAACAGGTTGGTGCATGTAGAGAGGGCAGTGGTAGAAGTGAGGCTGACAAGGTAAGTTGGGTCCTTCACATAACAAAGGGCCTTCAGAGGTGTTAAGCAAGAGGACTCTAAGATGAAATCACATCTCCGTCTCACTAGGGAAGTCGGGTGGGAAAATGGAATGACGAAGAGCCAGTTAGGAGCTGTCACAGTCCACCAAGAGAGATGGTCACATGGGGACCAGCCTGCATGCAATTCCCCCAACTCCTCTGGATTTACTTGTACTTTGCTGGGATTCATGGGATCTAAGACACCTTACTGTGTGTGCGTCACCATCCACACTCTGCATCTCTCACTGAAAAGGTGGGGGCTCTCTATCCCCTGAACAGGAGTTTTGTGTCCTCTCTCAAAAGTGCTTTAGAAGAGTGAACCCCCAGCATCGGGCGTTAAGTCACCCCCTCAGGGTCCTGCCGCCGGCCTGCTGATTCCCCAGCCGCCTCTCCTCACCGGTCCCTAGCCGCCCACCCACACAGAGAACCAGTCTGCATTGTGGACGCTGCCTTCCCACCTCCTTTTCCCTCGTTCCCCCACCCTGAGAAAACACCAACTGCTATCAGCCCCACCACCTGATCTCTCTCCAGGCCTCAACTTCTTGCATCTCCGCTGGTGCCACCAGAATCCAAGCCAGCAGCAATTCTCCCCAAGCACTAATGCGATGCCCTCCATCCTGGAGGTCCCACAGCTATTCTGGCTCCCCTCCAATCTCACTCCCCTACTGCAACAAGAATGCCCTTTCAAAAAAACAAGACTGCCCTTTTAAAAACTTACATGTGGTCATGGCACTCCGGACTTAAAACCCTGGGAAAATCTCCTTTGACTCGTAGGATAAATGCAAGTCTTCATACGGTATGCACAACACCACCAGGATCTAGTCCCTACTATTTTTCCTGTGGTCTTTCTGCTTTTCTCTTACTCACTCATTCTGTGAGATGGGTCTCCCTCTTCTAGTTCCTGAAATGGAGCACGATTTCCACCTTCTCAGGAGGTGCTCCACCTCTGGGGCTGCATCTGAGACCGCGCCCCTCGCTGCTCTTTGCTCCTGTGCGTCCTTCATCTCTGTTCCAGGCACCGCTTTCTCAATGAAGCCGTGCCGGCCCACCCCATCCTCACCCCCAGTACATCAGTTCTCTCATTATGTATAACACACCTTATATTGTGCCTTGAATACAATATAATGTATGTAAATAGGCTATATAATATAAATGTAAGTAACTATATGAATGCAAAATACATAGAATCCTATTGCACTTTGCCTTTTGTAGCACTTATCACAACTCTACCTACCTATTTGGTTAATTCTTTAACAGCTGTCTCCTCTGCTAGAAGGTAAGCTCCTTGAAGGCAGGAATGAGTTCAGCTTGTTCAGTGTTATACCCTCAGTGCCCAGAACACCCCCTAGCACACAGGAAGCACCCAAAAAGTCTGATCTGGCTTAATCAATTCAGCCTTCCCATACCACAGATTAAGAGACTGAGACCCAGACAAGGGATGGGGCTTTTCCAACGTCTTGCTATCTCTGTCAGAGCTGTGGTCTAAACCCTGGGCTCTTACTCCACATTTCAATCCTCAGCCTAAATTGTTCTAGCCCCCCAGAGATCCACCCATAACCCATATGAGAAAATAAAACCTCAACTACAGAGACGAAAGACATGTATTTAAATCCCACATTTGCCACTTAAACCTTACAAGGTTGTGGTAGAAATTAAAAGAAGCAATATTGTATACTAGGATTGGCCTAGGATCGCCCACACGTAACCTCTCTACGATACAGTCGTTCCTATGATAGCTTGTAAAGCACGTTCTTCAATTCTCATGCATCTGCCTTGATCAGGCCAGAGAAGCCAGGTCCTCTGTAATTCATCTCATAATGAACAGTCACTGTTCCCCCCAGGCAGCCAGCAAACAGTGGTCAATGAACATGATAAAGACATGATGCCAATCTTAGCACGTGGGTGTACGTTCAGCATCCAGCACAGAGCCACGTGGCAGGTGATCCCTCTTAAAGAGATGGCACTGCTGGCTAACTGATTTCTGCCAGCCATGTATTTATGAGGAATTCAAATTTTGATTTAAACGTACTCATGGCATATTATTGAACATACCAAAGGTTTTTTCTAATGTGGGCAAAATGGAAAATCCATCACCCCCGCTCACACTCAGTCAAAGCCCAGACAGCTTTGGCTTCTGCAGGGAAGTCGGTGTCTGGAAGCTTTTTCACCACTGGCACATTACAATGATGCTCCAGCCAATTCTGTGGGCACCTGGTTTTCTGCCCACGATGTCTCGGGCCCTGTGCTAGGCTCCGGGCATTCATCAGCAATGAGACACAGCTTCTGCCCCGGAAGCCCACAGTCCAGTGAACTACATTTGTGCAGCACTTTACAAGCTACCAAGTGATTTCACTTGAATCTTTATCCATCATTCCTGGTATTTTTAGTACTATGTAAGCCTTTCTTGGTCTGAGAAGAATTTAATGTAAAATTTGTTTCCAGTTAAAATTGAGTCAAGGAGCTTAGTTACCCTCATTCTGGCTTTGGGATTCTAAGTATGGAGGAACAAATCATAGATTCCTCTGGAAGCACATAATGTGGCAGACTGTTGAGCAGGTGCCTGAGAGCCACCGCACACTCCCTTCCCCCTTACTGCCTCCCACGGCAGAGGCTGAATACTCAGCCTCCCTTCCACTGAGGGGTCATCATACAACCGAGTTCCAGCCCCTGCAACATCTGTAGGAATCTGTTCCAGGGCTTCTAGGAAAGCTTTGTCTTCTGATTCTAAGAAAAGACAGTCCCAGCTGGCTTGGCCTTTATTCCTTCTCACTGTCTTTACATGGATGTGGTGCTTGGAACTGTAACATCCATCCTGTAGACAGGAGGCAATGAGCAACTCAGAAGGGAAAGATCCAGAGAATCAGAGCCATTTTTGTTGACACTGTTGAGCCACTGAGACAATAATAGCAGCTACATGCCTTCAGACTATTAAGTAAGAAAAGGCATTTTCAGAGGTTTTCTGTTACCAGCAGCCACACAGTCCTGGAATACACAGTTCAGGACATCACTGAGCACATGCCTTTAAAATAGGCACCCTTGTGCTTATGCACCAGTCCAGTCACTTACTAGTAATATGAGCCTGGATGAATATGTAATTTCTTGGAGCTCAGTTTCCAACATATATGAAATAAAAATATTATAACTGCTGGCATGAATGTAAAGTGGTGCAGCCACTATGGAAAACAGTGTGGCAGTTCCTCAAAAATTAAACATCAAATTATCACAGGACCCAGCAATTCAATTCTGGGTATATAACCCAAAAGGAAGCAGGAACTCAAAAACATATTTGTACACCCACGTTCACAGCAGCATTATTCACAATAGCCAAAAGGTGGAAGCAACCCAAATACGCATCAACAAATAAATAGATAAACGTGTTATGTTCGTACAGTGGAATATTATTCAGCCTTACAAAGGAAGCATATTCTGACGCAAACCACAACATGCATGAACCTTAAAGGCATTATGCTGGGTGACATAAGCCAGTCACAAAAGGACAAATACTATATGAGTCTATTGATATGAAGGACTTAGTCTAGTCAGAGACATAGAGACTGAAAGTAGAATGGTAATTGTCAGGAGCAGGGGTGAAAGGGGAGATGTTTCTCTGTTTTGCAAGATGAGGGACTCCTGGAGATGTACGGGGAGGATGGTTTCTCTTACTATCACTGAACTGCATACTTTATGATGGTTAAAATGTTAATTTTGTTACACATACTATCACAATTTTTAAAATAAATATTTTTAACATTAATGAAAATAAATAATTTAAAAATGATTTTAGAAGGCGGAGCCAAGATGGCTGCATGAGTAGAGCAGCGGAAATCTCCTCCCAAAACCACATACATCTATGAAAATATAACAAAGACAACCCTTCCTAGAATAAAGACCAGAGGACACAGGACAATATCCAGACCACATCCGCACCTGAGAGAACCCAGCGCCTCGCGAAGGGGGTAAGATACAAGCCCCGGCCCCGCGGGAGCCGAGCGCCCCTCCCCCCAGCTCCCGGCGGGAGAAGAGCAGGCAGAGCGGGAGGGAGACGGAGCCCAGGGCTGCCGAACACCCAGCCCCAGCCATCCGGGCCAGAGTGCAGGGCGCTCGATACTAGGAAAACAGGGCAGCAAGAACAGTGAGCAGGCACTGGAGGCTGGGCGACAGAGGACATAAGAAAAGCGCGCGACCATTTTTTTTTTTTTTGCTTTTTTGCTGCTTTGTTTTGGCGAGCGCTTTTTGGAAGTCTTAAAGGGACAGGGCCCCCAATACTAGGGAAACAGGGCAGCAAGACCAGTGAGCAGATGCCTGAGGCTGGCGCTGGAGAATAAAGAAAAACGAGCGGCTACTATTTTTTTTTTTTTAATTAAAAAAAATTTTTTTTTTTTTAATTTAAATCTTTTTTTTTTTTTTGCGGTCGTTGCTTTGTTTTGGCGGGTGCTTTTTGGAAGTCTTAAAGGGGCAGGGCGGGTCACTTAATCCAGAGGTAGGGAATCCGGGGATCTCTGGGCACCCTAACCCCTGGGCTGCAGGGAGCAGGGAGGCCCCTTACGGAGATAAATAGCCTCCCAGCAGCTCCTGCTCCAACGCGACTCCACCACTTTGGAGCAGCTGCCCGAGCCAGGCCACGCCCACAGCAACAGCGGAGATTAACTCCATAGCAGCCGGGCAGGAAGCAGAAACCCTGTCTGCGCGCAGCTGCGCAGCACAAGCCACTAGAGGTCGCTGTTCTCCCAGGAGAGGAGGGCCACAAACCAACAAGAAAGGAAGTCCTTCCAGCCGTCACTCGTCCCAGTTCTGCAGACTATTCCTATCACCATGAAAAGGCAAAGCTACAGGCAGACAAAGATCACAGAGACAACACCAGAGAAGGAGACAGACCTAACCAGTCTTCCTGAAAAAGAATTCAAAATAAGAATCATAAACATGCTGACAGAGATGCAGAGAAATACGCAAGAGAAATGGGATGAAGTCCGGAGGGAGATCACAGATGCCAGAAAGGAGATCCCAGAAATGAAACAAACTCTGGAAGGGTTTATAAGCAGAATGGATAGGATGCAAGAGGCCATTGATGGAATTGAAACCAGAGAACAGGAACGCATAGAAGCTGACATAGAGAGAGACAAAAGGATGTCCAGGAATGAAACAATGTTAAGAGAACTGTGTGACAAATCCAAAAGGAACAATATCTGCATTATAAGGGTTCCAGAAAAAAAAGAGAGAGGAAAAGAGATGGAAAGTATCTTAGAAGAAATAATTGCTGAAAACTTCCCCAAACTGGGGGAGGAAATAATCAAACAGACTACGGAAATACACAGAACCCCCAACAGAAAGGATCCAAGGAGGACAACACCAAGACACATAATAATTAAAATGGCAAAGATCAAGGACAAGGAAAGAGTTTTAAAGGCAGCTAGAGAGAAAAAGGTCACCTATAAAGGAAAACCCATCAGGCTAACATCAGACTTCACAACAGAAACCCTACAGGCCAGAAGAGAATGGCATGATATATTTAATGCAATAAAACAGAAGGGCCTTAAACCAAGGATACTGTATCCAGCACGACTATCATTTAAATATGATGGTGGGATTAAACAATTCCCAGACAAACAAAAGCTGAGGGAATTTGCTTCCCACAAACCACCTCTACAGGACATCTTACAGGGACTGCTCTAGTTGGGAGCACTCCTAGAAAGAGCACAGAACAAAACACCCAACATATGAAGAATCGAGGAGGAGGAATAAGAAGGGAGAGAAGAAAAGAATCTCCAGACAGTGTATATAACAGCTCAATAAGCAAGCTAAGTTAGGCAGTAAGATACTAAAGAGGCTAACCTTGAATCTTTGGTAACCATGAATTTAAAGCCTGCAATGGCAATAAGTACATATCTTTCAATAGTCACCCTAAATGTTAATGGACTGAATGCACCAATCAAAAGACACAGAGTAATAGAATGGATAAAAAAGCAAGACCCATCCATATGCTGCTTACAGGAAACTCACTTCAAACCCAAAGACATGTACAGACTAAAAGTCAAGGGATGGAAAAACATATTTCAGGCAAACAACAGCGAGAAGAAAGCAGGGGTTGCAGTACTAATATCAGACAAAATAGACTTCAAAACAAAGAAAGTAACAAGAGATAAAGAAGGACACTACATAATGATAAAGGGCTCAGTCCAACAAGAGAATATAACCATTCTAAATACAATTGCACCCAACACAGGAGCACCAGCATATGTGAAACAAATACTAACAGAACTAAAGGGGAAAATAGACTGCAGTGCATTCATTCTAGGAGACTTCAGCACACCACTCACCCCAAAGGACAGATCCACTGGGCAGAAAATAAGTAAGGACACGGACACACTGAACAACACAGTAGAGCAGATGGACCTAATAGACATCCATAGAACTCTACATCCAAAAGCAACAGAATATACATTCTTCTCAAGTGCACATGGAACATTCTCCAGAATAGACCACATACTAGGCCACAAAAAGAGCCTCAGAAAATTCCAAAAGATTGAAATCCTACCAACCAACTTCTCAGACCACAAAGGCATAAAACTAGAAATAAACTGCACAAATAAAGCAAAGAGGCTCACAAACACATGAAGGCTTAACAACACGCTCCTAAATAATCAATGGATCAATGACCAAATCAAAATGGAGATCCAGCAATATATGGAAACAAATGACAACACCAACACTAAGCCCCTGTGGGATGCAGCAAAAGCAGTCTTAAGAGGAAAGTATATAGCAATCCAAGCATATTTAAAAAAGGAAGAACAATCCCAAATGAATGATCTAATGTCACAATTATCGAAATTGGAAAAAGAAGAACAAATGAGGCCTAAGGTCAGCAGAAGGAGGGACATAATAAAGATCAGAGAAGAAATAAATAAAATTGGGAAGAATGAAACAATAGCAAAAATCAATGAAACCAAGAGCTGGTTCTTCGAGAAAATAAACAAAATAGATAAGCCTCTAGCCAAACTTATTAAGAAGAAAAGAGAGTCAACACAAGTCAACAGTATCAGAAATGAGAAAGGAAAAATCACGACGGACCCCACAGAAATACAAAGAATTATTAGAGAATACTATGAAAACCTATATGCTAACAAGCTGGGAAACCTACGAGAAATGGACAACTTCCTAGAAAAATACAACCTTCCACGATTGACCCAGAAAGAAACAGAAAATCTAAACAGACCAATTACCAGCAATGAAATTGAAGCGGTAATCAAAAAACTACCCAAGAACAAAACCCCCGGACCAGATGGATTTATCTCGGAATTTTATCAGACATACAGGGAAGACATAATACCCGTTCTCCTTAGAGTTTTCCAAAAAATAGAGGAGGAGGGGATACTCCCAAACTCATTCTATGAAGCTAACATCACCCTAATACCAAAACCAGGCAAAGACACCACCAAAAAAGAAAACTACAGACCAATATCCCTGATGAACGTAGATGCAAAAATACTCAACAAAATATTAGCAAAGCGAATTCAAAAATACATCAGAAGGATCATACACCATGACCAAGTGGGATTCATCCCAGGGATGCAAGAATGGTACAACATTCGAAAGTCCATCAACATCATCCACCACATCAACAAAAAGAAAGACAAAAACCACATGATCATCTCCATAGATGCTGAAAAAGCATTTGACAAAGTTCAACATCCATTCATGATAAAAACTCTCAGCAAAATGGGAATAGAGGGCAAGTACCTCAACATAATAAAGGCCATCTATGATAAACCCACAGCCAACATTATATTGAACAGCGAGAAGCTGAAAGCATTTCCTCTGAGATCGGGAACTAGACAGGGATGCCCACTCTCTCCACTGTTATTTAACATGGTACTGGAGGTCCTAGCCACAGCAATCAGACAAAACAAAGAAATACAAGGAATCCAGATTGGTAAAGAAGAAGTTAAGCTGTCACTATTTGCAGATGACATGATACTGTACATAAAAAACCCTAAAGAGTCCACCCCAAAACTACTAGAACTGATATCGGAATACAGTAAAGTTGCAGGATACAACACACAGAAATCTGTGGCTTTCCTATACACTAACAATGAACCAACAGAAAGAGAAATCAGGAAAACAACTCCATTCACAATTGCATCAAAAAAAATAAAATACCTAGGAATAAACCTAACCAAAGAAGTGAAAGACTTATACTCTGAAAACTACAAATCACTCTTAAGAGAAATTAAAGGGGACACTAACAGATGGAAACTCATCCCATGCTCGTGGCTAGGAAGAATTAATATCGTCAAAATGGCCATCCTGCCCAAAGCAATATACAGATTTGATGCAATCCCTATGAAACTACCAGCAACATTCTTCAACGAACTGGAACAAATAATTCAAAAATTCATATGGAAGCACCAAAGACCCCGAATAGCCAAAGCAATCCTGAGAAAGAAGAATAAAGTAGGGGGGAATCTCACTCCCCAACTTCAAGCTCTACTATAAAGCCATAGTAATCAAGACAATTTGGTACTGGCACAAGAGCAGAGCCACAGACCAATGGAACAGACTAGAGAATCCAGACATTAACCCAGACATATATGGTCAATTAATATTTGATAAAGGAGCCACGGACATACAATGGCGAAATGACAGTCTCTTCAACAGATGGTGCTGGCAAAACTGGACAGCTACATGTAGGAGAATGAAACTGGACCATTGTCTAACCCTATATACAAAAGTAAACTCAAAATGGATCAAAGACCTGAATGTAAGTCATGAAACCATTCAACTATTGGAAGAAAACATAGGCAAAAACCTCTTAGACATAAACATGAGTGACCTCTTCTTGAACATATCTCCCCGGGCAAGGAAAACAACAGCAAAAATGAACAAGTGGGACTATATTAAGCTGAAAAGCTTCTGTACAGCAAAAGACACCATCAATAGAACAAAAAGGAACCCTACAGTATGGGAGAATATATTTGAAAATGACACATCCGATAAAGGCTTGACGTCCAGAATATATAAAGAGCTCACACGCCTCAACAAACAAAAAGCAAATAACCCAATTAAAAAATGGGCAGAGGAACTGAACAGACAGTTCTCCAAAAAAGAAATACAGATGGCCAACAGACACATGAAAAGATGCTCCACATCGCTAATTATCAGAGAAATGCAAATTAAAACTACAATGAGGTATCACCTCACACCAGTAAGGATGGCCGCCATCCAAAAGACAAACAACAACAAATGTTGGCGAGGCTGTGGAGAAAGGGGAACCCTCCTACACTGCTGGTGGGAATGTAAGTTAGTTCAACCATTGTGGAAAGCAGTATGGAGGTACATCAAAATGCTCAAAACAGACTTACCATTTGACCCAGGAATTGCACTCCTAGGAATTTACCCTAAGAATGCAGCAATCAAGTATGAGAAAGATCAGTGCACCCCTATGTTTATCGCAGCACTATTTACAATAGCCAAGAATTGGAAGCAACCTACCTAAATGTCCATCGATAGATGAATGGATAAAGAAGATGTGGTACATATACACAATGGAATACTACTCAGCCATAAGAAAAGGGCAAATCCAACCATTTGCAGCAACGTGGATGGAGCTGGAGGGTATTATGCTCAGTGAAACAAGCCAAGCAGAGAAAGAGAAATACCAAATGATTTCACTTATCTGTGGAATATAAGAACAAAGGAAAAACTGAAGGAACAAAACAGCAGCAGAATCACAGAACTCAAGAATGGACTAACAGGTACCAAAGGGAAAGGGACTGGGGAGGATGGGTGGGTAGGGAGGGATTAAGGGGGGGGAGAAGTAGGGGGGTATTAAGATTAGCATGCATGGGGGGTAGGAGAAAAGGGTGGACTGTACAACACAGAGAAGGCAAGTAGGGATTCTACAACATTTTGCTATGCTGACGGACAGTGACTGTAAAGGGGTTTATAGGGGGGACCTGGTATAGGGGAGAGCCTAGTAAACATAATAGTCGTCATGTAAGTGTAGATTAGTGATACCAAAAAAAAAAAAAAAGGGCAGTTCCTGTGTGGTAACCTCCAATGAATTCTACACAAGGGTATAAAGGGCATATAAAAGTGTAGGCAAAGGGTCTGTTTGTGTTTATACAGAGGATCAAAGCCTAATTGGGCTACCCCGAAAATGAACTAAGATACGATATGAAAGAGAACTTCCAACATCTGCACTCTCCGGAAGACTCATGCCAGAAGATGATCATCAAAAAACCCCAACAAAGATCCAAGCACTGCTACAGCTGTAGATGCACTCATCCCAGCAGTTCCTGGACTTGCCATGGGAATGAGGAAGGAGATATCTAAGCTGGCCTGTGCATACAGTAAAACAACAAATTTGACTGGATCTATACTGTTGGAACTCAATCAAGAATTAGGAGAAGTGCAAATTGTAGCACTCCAAAATCTTACAACTACAGACTATTTACTGTTAAAAGAACATAAGGGATGTGAACATTCCCCAGGAATGGGTTGTTTTAATTTGTCTGATTTCTCTCAGACTGTTCAAGTTCAGTTGGACAATATCCACCATATCATAGATAAGTTTTCACAAATGCCTAAGGTGCCTAACTGGTTTTCTTGGTTTCACTGGAGATGGCTGGTAATTACAGGTATGCTTTGGTTACGTAACTATACTCCTATTATGTTAATGTGTGTGCGCAATTTAAGTAGTAGCTTAAAACCTATACATGCTGAAGTTACTCTACAAGAAGATATGTCAAAGAAATAATCAATCTTCCCATGTTTTCTTCTGCCTGCTACTTCTATAGCTTTTCTTCTTCCTTCCTAATTACAACCCTTAAATAGAATTCGTGCCTCGTATCAAATTTACCGAGTATCATAATTCTTCCAAGTGGTAAAGATACCTCAAGACAAATGCTGGGCATAGATGCTACAGGGCATAAATATGCAAAGAAATAAAAAGCTAACCATTTCAAACAATAAGGCTTCTCTCTCACTTACCGACTTTACATTTCCCTGTATGGCCCCGGAAGATGACTGGTTAGCCAGAGACGGGTAAGATTCCTCAAGGGAGGAACAACCTAAGACAGGCACAGTTGCAGGGGTCATCAGGTGAGAAATTGGGGATCAACAGAGGTGAGGCTTAGAACCTCACCGCCCCCCTGTTCTGAGAGAAATCTTCTGCATACGTGGATGTTTTATTGCCCTTGTCTAGCTTGGATTAACACATAGTCTACAGGCACACACTTGATCATCTACATTTGCTCTCTTAAAACACTAAACTATGTTTTCTACCTTTATCTTGTATCTACCTACCACTTCAGCATTTTATTAAAAATAATAATAATAAAGAGAGAAATGTGGTATCCACATATAAATCAAGTATAAAAATCAAATGAGTATTCATATTTGAACTGACTGTTTATAGTTCATAATGCATGAGCAAAACCGAAGGTTTCTGTGATGACTGCCCTTGTACTGTTCACTATGTAACTTATTCATTATGTAAGAATTTGTTCTCCATGTAAGAACTTGTTTGTTATGCCTCAGAAGATTGGAGACTGACGAAAATTAGGCTTGGGGTGGATTAATGATTGTGCATTGAGCATTGACTCCCCTATACAGAATTTTATTGTTGTTAACAATCATTTGATCAATAAATACGAGAGATGCCCTCACAAAAAAAAAAAAAAAAAAAAAGTATACACTTCCAATGGTAAAATAATAAGTAACCGGGATGTAATGAATATAGTCAAGATATTGTTAACAGCTTGGTATGGTGATAGCTGGTACCTAGAATTGTCATGTATATAAATGTTGAATCACTATGTTGTACACCTGAAACTAATGTAATGTAATACTGTGTCAACTACCCTTCAATAAAAAAATAATTATCTACAGAAAAAAAATAAATAAATAAAAATAAAAAATAAAATAAAAATGATTTTAGAAATTGAAAAATGAAAAACACATTTTCATGAATTCATAGGTTGCCAGACTATATATATCCTTGGCTGACCACCACCCTGGGTCATTTCCTGTAAGGCCCACCCCCTGTGGATTTGTCCCAGATCAACATCTCTAAAAGGTATTTAATTCAAGCCACAAACAGGCACGATTATTTGTGTTTCTTAGAAACCAAAGATGAGTCAGATGGTTTCCCACCATGAGGAAGGCAAAAAGATAACCACAAATAGTCACATTACAAGGCAGAATATAACACCTGCCCCAGAGAGAGATACAAACAATGCAGCATCTTCGGGGGTCAGAGCCCCTGCTTATGTCTTTGGAATTTGAGAAAAGTTCCAAAGGTGAGATGGCACTGGGGATGGACTTGAAGAATGACAACATTTATTGCTGAAACAGAAGGGGTTTTCAAGTTGTTTCCAGTTAGCAATAATAGTAACATGAGATGAACAGTAATCTCACCTGGTGGGAGGGAATCGTGCACTAGAATGAACAGGACAGATGGGAGCCAGATGAAGCCCCAAGCGCTGGGCTAGGGAGGCGTAACATATTTTACAGAGGAGGGCAGGAGATAAAGGTGCGTGTCCACAGCACCTAAGCCTATTCTAAACACAGCCCATGTTCTTGAAAACTGTCGGCTCACTTAGGGGTCACCAACATCTGGAGAGATCCTCCAAATAACTAGGGAGGCCAGGCCCACCCACTGCGGTGGCCACGTCCTGCAGGCCAGCAGCACTGGGCTACTTCCCAAGAGAATGAAGAGCCACAGCAAACCCCTCGCAAGGCCTTCCATTACTGATGGACAACCCCCACAGGCCAGCCCTTGTCCCCCAAGAACCTTTCTCATGCATGCTTCCAGGTGAGATCTACCCCCACAGACCCAGCAGGGCTTCCTCTCTGAAGGAACAGCAGCTCACCTTCTTTCCGCACACCTCCCCATCTGGGCACCCGGCTCCTTGAGAGCATTTGCCCATGGCCTTCTCTATACAGAAGGCAAGTCAGCTACCACAAATAGGACTGAGGGAAGAAGAAGAAAAATGGGTAAGAAGATCCAATGCACAGAAACCAGTTATGCAATTGAGTCCAATTTTAAGAAATTATTTCAAAGTTCTAATCGTTGCAAGTGATGAAACAATTCATGACAGAAATTGCAATTATGGAAGAAATCATCTGTTCTGCAACAGCAATTTTAGTGACATTTATAACACACAAGAAATCATGAAGCTTAATTATCTGAATTTACTGGGGCTACAGATGCCACGTGGAAATCTAATTAAATGGATCCACTGGAACTGGCCAGGTGAAGAAATGGCAGAAAGTTGCTGATCCGTGCACTGGTTTTTAAAAGCACCTCGTGAACAGCCTCCAAACAGGCAGTGAATAATGATCTATCTTTCTTCCTCAACTGTCATTGGAAATTTAAAAAAAGAGAGAGAGAGACATTTCAACATTTCTATATTGATCTTCAGTCCCTCACGACAGAATTTACTTCAACTCCCAAAACATATCCCCCATTCCAATGA
This sequence comes from Manis pentadactyla, assembly GCF_030020395.1. Taxonomy (NCBI): domain Eukaryota; kingdom Metazoa; phylum Chordata; class Mammalia; order Pholidota; family Manidae; genus Manis; species Manis pentadactyla. The sequence goes on from NC_080031.1 coordinate 98,468,987, forward strand.
TCTTCAATGCATCTCCAGGAGGAATGGAAACTCCCTCAACTACTTACCTTTCAGGTCTTACATCCAAACTCTATCAGGTCTAAAGAAGTAGGTATAAATCCTTAACTGGTTGAGAGCAAGATTTCCTTCCTCAATTCCTTAAGAACATTAACAGCTACATATTAATAGCCTCAAGTTCTATACTTCCTGAAATATCAATGAATTCCTGGTTTAAATACTAAGTATTCCATGAGACCAGAATTCTGATTATAAAACTAATAAATGCTCAAAGAAAAAATACAGAAAACACATAAAGATACAAAAAAGGTAATTAAGGTTGCCAACAATCCCACCAAATATATATAACCATGATTAATATTTTAGTCTCTTTCCTTCCAATATATTGTCTAAGCATACACATTCTTTATCACAATGTAAACATATCATATCTATAATCTTACATCTCATTTTAATGACACATTATGTCGAGTACATTTAACACCATTTCTTCAAACAATCCCCTATTCTGGATTTATAGCTTCTTTCCAAGTTTTAAACTTTCATTGATAAACTAACACATCCACATACCAGTGTCTACATCTCTGATTAATCCATGGGGAGGGATTCTCAGAAACTCCTGAGACAATGTTGAATGCCCTTTTAAAGTCCCAATACGACCAGTCATATTGCTTTAATGAAAAGTTATACCAATCTACATCTCTGCCTATGGAGTACTGAAGAGCCCAAATTGAGAACTATGTTTTTTTTTCTTTCTAACAGCATTATTAAACTTTCAGTGAATGCCTTTGCCATTTTTTTTCCTGTATAGTTCTCTTTGTTTAACAAATTTGGATATAAAATTTTGTCCCATTTCAATTAACATTACAATAAACATTAGCATCTTAAAGGTTCTTTGAAAACATGATTCTCTTAATGAGCACACGGAGACCATCATATAAAATGTACTTCTTTCAGTAAGGGGAGAACTGCTGAGAGGTTGAAAACATTTCCATGTTTATTAGCTATCCATATTTCCTTCTAGTAACTGCCTGCTTAAGTCCTTTATCAATTTTCCTACTAGGGTTTTAGCACTGTTCTTATTTATTTATTAACCAAATTTGTCCTTTGCTGCATATTCTTCCAAGATTTTTTCTCAGCATTTATTTTTTTGGAGAAGTTTTCTGACTTTTAGACATGTTAATTTTAAGTAAGTAGACATTTCACCTCTCTGGAATTTTCTGTCCGTAAGTCCACTTACTGTCACAGAGTTATCTACAATTCTTCCTCCTTTTTATTTTTTATGGCAGTAGTTTTTGCATTTAAACTCTTTAATCCAACCAAAAATTTATTTTGGTATATTGTGTGAGGAAAGGCTGTAATCATATTTTTTCCAAGTACAAGTTTAGAATTTATTAAATAATTCATCCTTGGCCTTCATCATCCCCGAAGTCCTCGTCCATATTAGTCTCTGCGTGTAGACTCTTCTGTTCCACTCAACAGTCTGTTCCTGCACTGATAACCACGTGGTCATAATTAGCATAATTGGAGTACATCTTCTATCTGGAAATGCAAATCTCCTCTGATTATACATCATTTTCAAAATTTTCTTTGCAATTCCAGCCAGCTTATTCTTCAAGAATTTGAGAATAATTTGACACATTCCAAAAAAAGAAGAAAGCAAGCAAGCCGCAGCTGAGATGCTGACTGGAATGGGGTAAGATGATACATTCTTGTGGGAAGAACCAACATCTGTCACACTGAGTGAAAACAGTGGCACGCGTCTCCACTTATTCAAGGCTTCTCTTTTGTCAATAAGTTTTAGTGATTTTCTTCGTATGAATTATGCAACATTCCTGTTTATGTTATTCCACTGTGTTTTATATATTTTTACTCCTAAGTAAACTATGCCAAGCAAGGAAAGTCTGAGAGGATATGCCTAAATTTCAGCTCCACATTGTGAAAGATATGTCTCACTCTCCACAGAGAGGCTCAACATTGCAGGAATGAATGAAAGAATAAACAAATGGATGGATGGATGGATGGAGGACAAATGGGTCCAAAAACACTGGTGCCAGAGAAGAACTGGGTTGGCCAGTCCACGCAGCAGAATCACGATGGTTCTGTCATGCTCAATACCAACTTTACATTTTCAAAGAAAAATACCTCATCTTAAAACAACTACTGCCGCTAGTGGGTCCTTCACGGTCCACGCGCCCATGACTCCTGATCTTCCACCCCATCCCTGCGAGTGGGCACGACCAAACCAAGGTCCTCCTGGGGAACTTCAGTTTTAAACAGAATGACACTGGCCTGGCTCAGGGTGGTGTCAGGCCTGACGGATATTAAAAAGGTGGTTTAAAATAAGAGAGAGACCAGTTTTATTGAGATGCCATCCACGCACCATGCAATTCATCCATGTGAAGCATACAGTGCTGTGGTTATAGCGGCACGCAGAGCCGTGCAACCATCACGCAAAACAGAAACTCTGGAGCCATTCTAAGCTTCTTTAAAATGGTGGTGAAATACACATAACGTAAAATGTATCATCTTAACTCTTCTGAAGTGCACAGTACAGTAGCATTAAGTACATTCATTCACATTGTTCTGCAACTGATCTCTGGGACGTTTTCATTTGGCAAAACTGAAACTTTGTACTTATTAAACTATAACTCCCCATTCCCCCTCCCCCACCCAGCCCCTGGCAACCTCCATCGACCTTCCAACTCTATGAATTTGATGTCTCTAGGCACCTCGTGCAAGCAGTCACACACTATGTGTCTGTGATTGGCTGATTTCACTTAGCAAAATATCCTCAAGCTTTATCCATGTTGTAGCACATGTCAGTGTTTCATTTTGAGGCTGAATACGTTATAAGCATTTTTAAAGGCAGGAGAAGGTGGGTGGGAGAGGAAAGGAGAGAAATAGAGGAGGGACAGACACCAGCAGTCAGGATGCTCCGGCACCGGCCACGGCAGGAGAGGACACCCTAAAGCAGTGATGAGCAGATGAGGGGCAGTCGGTACATTCAAGATGTATTTCTGGGTTAATCAAATACTTTAAGATAGAATGACAGGACTTGCTGGTGGAGCTGAAGTGGGACTAAGGGAGAGGAATACTCCAGAACAATGCCCTGACTAAGTGTCAGAGGGAAGACTGCAGAGGACTGATATAGGAAGTGGGGAAACAAGAGTCAAGTCACCCCGGAGAGCTACTCTGGAAAGAAGAAATATGAGGGCCTCATATTAGTGAACCCAAGGCTGCCCTGGGAGGGAACGTTTACAGCCAATTCCCCTTTAAAAATGCACTGACCAGTTCACCACCACTTTTTGCCTTTATAAGAAAACTTCATTGGTAAGATTTCGCTCGGTGGTGCTTGCCTGTGAGTGCATGTGGGCACACCCACACAGACGTGCATACAGAGAAGCCACAGACTTGATGATCTGTGGGAATTCTCACCAAATTCGATTTAAAAAGGAAGACCGGAGTCCCGTGTCTCAGCCAAAATGAGTTGAAGGGCAGACTGATGCATTACAGAGGTAGCAGTAAGAAGTAGATGAGACGGACAATTATACCCAATTACAGGGAAAAGTGTCATTACTTAGGTTTCCTAAGTCAAGACTACCTGCTAAAAGCTACCGCAAAAGTAAATAAGGCATAAAGATAGTTTAGCTTTTCAGGCTGGGATCGATGACCCAACACAAGACTTCACGACGTCACGGAGAAGAGCATGCACTTTGGAATCGGACCCTGGCTCTGCCACCCAACGGCTCTGTGGTCTTGGGCAAATAATATCATTTCTGGCTGAAGAACTCATATCATAAATGAATTTCAGTCTCCTGATTTGTAAAATCAAGACAACCAGGGCAAGCCTATTTTATAGGGTTGGTGGGAGAGGTATATGAAACAGAGAGGAGGAGGCCGAATACGAGCTCATCTGTGTACGTGTACGCACGTACATGTGTCACAGCGTGGTGCTGCATCAGGTTTCAACGCTAGACAGAGGGTCAGAAGTTCTGAGTTCTGCACCAGCAAGTTCTGTGACAACAGACAAGCCACTCCCCTCTTTTGCCTTGAGCTACCTCACTCATTAAAGTCTCAGCTGACCTGATAAACCGAATTGTCAACCAGCCACAGGGAAAGCTAAGAACCAACGCACACGTATTAACAACTACAGTCCCAAGGGGCTGAGGAATTCATGCCACTAGGTTCCGAGACATGGGGTAAAGGGGCTGAAGGAAGAAGGATGAATTGCAATTCTGATCAAGATGCAGCCAGGCTCCCAGACGCCCTCTGCCCCAGGAGAGAGCACAGGAGGCTCGCTCTCAGGAGAGGCCCATCAGAGGATCTCGTCCTCGAGAGGCCCCAGGCAGAGGCTGAAGGCTGGCATACTGCACAGTTCACATACAATAGGGAGGTTAGGCATACCAGGCAGGATGCTGAGATAACCCCCTTCCACCACACACTCACACACATCATCCCCACTGCCTCCCAGAAATACTGGCAGCCCACCTCTCCAGGCAGGAGATGAGAGTCTTCTCTGGAGAGTATGAGCAGCCCAAGAGGAGAGACCTGAGGAAACAGCCCTGATTCTTCATCCAACAGCCCAGCCAGACCACCACGCAGGGGAGCTCGGCATCAACAAGCAAGCCCCACCCACACGCCAAACCTCCACACAGCACCATAGCCCTCCTCACGCGGGACCAACGCAGCAGGACCAGACGCCGGAGGAACAGCTTGGCTACGACAGACTGAGATCAAAACAGAGGGAAAAAGAAAGTGAGAGACCTGGAAAAACACAGACTCTACAGGAAGGGGGAAAACTTAGAAGCAGTTACCACTAATATCCTCAGAGAGATAAGAAAGGGTACTGTAACCACAAAATAAGCATCGAATGATACAATGAAGGACCATCTGGAAAAAAAATAGGTCTTGGAAAGTTAACATATGTACATGTGTATTCACAGAAAAGGAAAACTTAACATATTTGGACGATGAACTTGAGAAAATCTCCTAGAAAGTAGAGCATAAAGACAGAGAAAACTGGTGATAAAAGACGATATAATTAGAAATAAAGGTCTGAATAATAAAAATTCCATATAATGCAGGGGAAAATGAAAATTCAAAACAACTCAAGAGAAGAATTCAAAAAATGTCCCAGAATAGAAAGATATGAATTTCCATATTTAAAGGACTCCCTAAATATCCAGAAAAAAAATAGACAAAAATAAGCACAGATTAAAGCACGGCATAAAATTTTAGAACACTCCGGGGTGAGATTAAGTTCTACAAATACATACATAGCAGGGAAAGGAAAAGAGCAGCCTAGACAGTAGCAGGCACCTGCACGGCTGACTTCCCAGGAGCAAATGGACTCTAGAAGGCCATGCCTTCAAAATTTTGAAAGAAGTGTTTCCAACTTAGAAGTATATATCTATCCAAGCTACCAATAAACTGTGAGGATGCTTTTTAACTCCTTCAGGATCACAAATATTTATCTTACATGTACCCTTTCTGGGGAAACTATTGGAAGATCTGCTCTGCCAACCAGAGGAGGTAAATGAAAACGATGCAAATATGTGATGCAGGGAACCAGAAACCCGAGGCAGAAGACAGGTGCAGTGGATCCCCAGGTGATGGGGACAGAGATGGATGACAGCTAGGCACCAGGCCCAGCAGGAGACTGTCCAGAGGGACAAGGGTCCAAGGGCTCCAGGAGAGATTTGCTCAGGAAAATGGAATGAATGAATGAAATTCAGATCCAGATGCATCTGAATATTATCGAGATTTTCAGCTTGCAAAGGCTTAGAGCTTAAAATTAGTGACAAATTCTTATAAAACCAAGCAAATAAGAAAAGCAGCACAATCAATAGTACCAGAGAAAATAATCAATTGTGAAGGAAAGAAAAGTAAACCAGTTTGCTACATGGTCGAATTGTGGTGTAGTCCTAAGAGAGGATCTTAGCATCTATAAAAAGAAATGAGGACACTGTGAACTGATGAGGAAAACCAAGATGTACCGTGAAGTGAAAAAAAAGCAAGACACAAAACGGTGTGTTATAACAAGCTATCTTTTATATTTTTTTAAGCAGGTAAGTCAGGATGTATATTAATGTTTGCTTTTCATTCCTGAACTCTGGAATTCCGGAAGGGTGGATACACACACGCACACGTACGACAACTAATAAGAATGGTCGCCTGGAGAGGCAGCAGTGAGAATAGGATGGATGTGGGATGGGACGGAAAGTAAACTCTCCATTCACACCTTTGGAATAATGTGAATGTTCCAATAACATGTATGATCCAATTTTTTTCTTTAATGTGGCTAAATACCATGCGACACCCCATACCATGCAATTTAGCTACACCACGGCTTCCACGGATTTTTGAGAGCCTGGTAACCCAGCCACGCTAGAACATTATTTCCAGAGCAAAATACATCCAATGCTGCCAAACAATCCACTGACAAACCATCTAAACAAATAAAACTCATAGACCTAAGCTGGAACTGCTCACATGAAATAAGATGGAAAGAAGGGAGAAGAAAAGGAGGGAGAGACAGGGGATTCCTCCGCTCGGGCTGACCTAACAAAATACTGTCTTGGGGGCTTAAACAAAAGTGCATTTTCTCGTGGCTCTGGAGGCTGGAAGTCGAGATCAGTGTGCCAGCAGGGCTGGCTCCTGGTGAGGGCCTCTTCCCTGCACAAGGCCACCTTCTCATCCGTGCTAATATGGCAGAAAGAGAGAAAGAGGTCTCTCTTCTTCTACGACCACCAGAGCAATCACATTAGGATCCCATCCTTATGACCTAATTTGATTTTGATTACCTTCTACAAGCCCCAGCTCCAAATAAAGTTGCACTGTGGGTTGGAGCTTCAAAATACAGATTTGGGAAAGACAGAACTCAGTCCACGCAGAGGGAAGGCAGTGATTTTACACAGCCCAAGAACATGCCGGTAGGGCAGAATATGAACTAGCTTTGGAAGAATGTTCATCAAAGAGCAAAATCAGGGTCAACAGGCATGGTCAAGTACCTAAGACTCTCAAATACGGAATCTTCCCGTTATGTCAGGGGTTATCCCTCACCTTCTCTTGGCAATCTTTCTTAAATGCCCACTCCAACCTCACTGAGTACCATCTAGTGGGTCTATCTGCACCTTTGCTTATGAGCCTTCTTACAGAACTTGGAATTCAATTTTGGATCTAAACCTCACGATGGTAAAGTGCTGATGGAAATGGAAATGGTGGACTGCTACAGTTCCCTGGAAGCTACAATTTTATTTTTTATACCTAAATTTAATTTGAGTTTTATTCTTAGAATCTGCCAGTTTCATATTTGCCCAAAAGCCTAGTGCCCAAAAGCAAGTTCCACTAAAAAAGTAAGCCTGTCTAATATGGAAAAGGAAAGACAAATGTCTTATGAACATGGTGTCTGCTGACCCAGATCCTGCTGAGCGCGTGAGCGAATCCTTGCGTGCGAAGGCGGCGCTTACTACTGCTATTCAGGCCAAGGGCGGCTTCATTTATCACATGCCTATCCAGGGGCTCTAATAGTTCTTTAATAACCTGAAAACCAAGGGAGTCTTCTAACATGACTGACCCTTATTGACTCAGCTGAAAATGGCTGAACATCACTATTCCCGTGATTCTGGAAAGAAGTACGTGGGCAAAATCAAATGCTCAGCATCAGTGGGTGCGAGAAGGAACCCATCCAGCCTCCGCTGGGAGAGTGGTGAGACCCCTCCAATCTCTTTATAATCTTCTCCAATTTTCTCAGGCAGCAGGACCAGCCTTAAAAGCATGTGCTGCTGACGTATGTGAAGTGTCAGCCCAGAAAAAATCAGGGGTACAACGCAGAAGGCTACCTTGGCTTTCACCTCTGAATCCCCTCAAGACATAACCAAGGAAATTACCTCCTTTCTGCAGCCTTTGCTTTCTCAGCTGCAAGTTAAAGGGATTGAACCAAGGCTCTTTTTAGCTTCCAGACTCTGTAATTCCAACTTTCATCAAATCACACTATTTAGTAATATAAATCCAATCACAGCCTTAGCAGCCTGCCAGGCTTAAACCACCGCTCAGCACAGGCCAGGGGCAAATGTGTTTGGAGGGCTCCCCACCAGCAGGAAGGACGGGGGAAGCGGCGAACGGCACAGCTTTGTGATGGCCTCTGACATTCTGACCTCGGGTTCCGGTCACACACGGCTGGCAGCTGTGTCTTAGGCTGCATGGATGGCAGTACCAATCCACCGTGCACAGGCCATTGACTCCTGGATGATTCATTAGCAACAGAATACAAAACTATTGTATTGTTTTGAGGACAAAAGAAAATCCCTAAGCAAGAGGCCTCCAACAAACGAAGCGCTTCTAAGTGTTAAGACATGGGCTTTTTATAGGACACTCACTCCAGGCCTCTGGGGAGGAGCAGTTTACCTGTTCAGGAAAACAGGCCAGAGCAGGGCTCCCAGCAGAGCCAGACAACATGCTCCCAGGGGAAGGGAGGGGGCCCCAGAGCCGCCCCGAAGGGCCACAGGGTGTTCAATGGCATCACGATTCCCTGAATCTCATCAACAGCCACATCCCACCTGTAAAGCAGCAGGAGAACAAGCCGAGTCAGTGACGGTCTGGAGGGCCCACTGATGACGCTTCCGCGGAGCTGAGCCCCTCCTCCTGGGCTTCCGCTGCCCCAGACACAGAGGGAGGCTCTGCACAGGCTATACCTCCTTCCCGTCGTTCACCCCGTTACTTTGTACACAGCCTTGCTGGCCCTTTGGGATTTTCGGTGACAATTATAGTTTAGGACCAAAGTATTACATTCAGGCCAAAAAGATGGACGGGATGAGATGCCAGCCCACACGAAAGGAGGGAAGATGGAGAGAATAACCGGGTAAAGTCAGAGAACGCTGGGTTCAAATCCCCAGTTTGCCATTTATTGGCCACGGAATCTTGGGCAAGCTGTTAACTTCCCTCAGTAGTTTCTCCACCAGAAAAAGAAGATGACAGTATGATCTAACTCATAGGGTTGTGCTCAAGAGGTAACTAAGATAATACATGTACAACATTCAAGTATATTACCTTGAACACAGTAGGTGCTCAATAAAAGTTAGACACAGGTGTGTGCCCACACTCACACAAACTGAGCACCCCCATGAACACTTCATAACACAGCGAGGCAATTCTAACACCGAGACCTCAGACATCATGCCCCTGCAAGGGAGAATAAAGAGACACTTGTCAACAAGGAAAAAAAAAAAAAAAAGACTAATTATAGTAGGTCCTCTGGGTCTTGTGCCCAAGAGAAAATGAGTTTGTTGCTAGGTTCCTTTTCTGGCCACAATTCATGATGCAATTAAATCACTGGTGTTGTTTTGCATGTTCCATTTAAACAGCATCCTTGTCCAGGTCTTCATCATGTGGCCTGCTCACTGGGGCCAGCAGGGAAAGGAGGTCAGTGGGATCCCCTCAGTGGCGCCTGCAATGGTCAAGGTCCCTGAACCTGACATCTGCCCAAGTTTCTGAGGTCGCCTGAAAGAGGAGGGTTTTCTGGAATCTGGTGCGTCCATCTCTGCTGCAACCACCAGCCCCAAGGGGTGGGAAAGAACATGGGCTTTGAAAAAAGGTCTGCCCCATTGGCTGGACCATTAACCCTAAGCATGTTATTTAAGCTCTGAGCCCATAAATGGAGGCTAATACCACTCACCTGCAAGGTCCCTGTGGGTTAAAAGAGATGCATGAAGTTCCCAGCACAGCACCTCTCTCATCCCAGACCCTCAGTTATTTGTAACAGCTACAATAACACGCCATCTCTCCTGCTAGTCTCTCAAAGACCTGTGTACATTCATCTTCTGGCCTTCCCTTAAACATTAGCATCCCCAAGGCTTAGTCTTTGACTTCCTCTTCTTCAACACAGTCTTTCCCCGCATAGTCGAGACTACACTAATGGCTTCAAACATCAGCTACAGGCTAATGACTCCCGGACGGCTGTCTCCAGCCCAGTCTTCTCCTCCGGAGCTCAGAACATTATTTCCAGTTGTTAGGCTACCCCATGGCCCCTAAACCACGTGTCTAAAACCAATCTCAGTACCGCCCCGCCACACCTGTTCTTACTCAGTTACCCCTAGCAGCCCCCTCTCCAGACAGCCAGAGGCTCCCAAGGCCCTGTGGTCAGCACCGTCTTGCTGCTTTTCCTGCCAGTACGCACTTCTGCAGGCTCACCTCACCACTGCAGGCCCCCGTCACTCGTCCTGCCTCGGGTCGAGCTCCTCCCCGCCCCACCTCCTTCTCCACTCCACTTTCTCCCAAATCAGCTGCCCGCCCTGAAATCTCACCCTGTCACTCTGATGTTTAAGATCCTGCAGTGGCGCCCCTCACCTGCAGGTAGGATGAGGCCAGCATTTATTATCAAACTGCAGAGTGAAAGGGGGCGCCGTTCACAATGACACCATGCTAACAGGCATAAACTGGGATGTCCTGGGCAAATTAAGAAGTGGTCAACCTACCTCTGAATGGTGAGCCTCAGCCAGGATCACAAGGCCCTTCATGATCTCACCCCTGCCTGCAAAACAACCTTGCCTCCCTCCTCTCAAACATCCCCTGCTCCAGCCTCACAGACTTTCAGCACCACCTCCAATATGTCATCTTCTTTCCTACCTGGCTCCCACACCATTACCTCTGCCCCCTCTGTCTGCCTGTTCCTACAGTTGCTACTTGCACATTATCCTCTCTGCGATGTCCCCCTCACTCCCTCGGACACACTGGGTCTCCCCTCACGCCCTCCAGTGCCTGAGCACTGGGCCCATGGGCTCCGCCTGCACATGCCTTCCGGACTACAGCTCTGACAGCAGCGTCCAGTGTAGACAGTAAGGGGTCCGAGGGCCATCAGATGAATACCTAAGCACCCAACAAATGATCTCCGCTGGTTCTGAGTCCCGATCCGTCAGGGGTGCCGAGTCACAGCAGAGGACCCAGTCACACTAGGACCAAGCCATTAAGTGTGGCCTGCAAAGAGATGAGCCCAGACGTCCCCAGTAAGTGCAATGCACTCAGAACTCTAGTTCCCCTCCCTGAGGCTCCCCCTACCCCTTAACACGTTTTTAGGTAAGTCACAGAGCCAGCCTCACAGCACGCAGAGGTGACCTACGCAGAACAGAGCCGCAGGACGCTGGAGGGGGAGCGCAGGCAGGGCTGCAGCCAGGCCCTGGGGTGGGTCTTCGGGCACCTCGGGCACAGTTTAGTCTCAGCTCTTGTCTCCTGGCTAATGCTGCTCCTCCCCTCCTCTCACCTCCAGGCAGGTACCCGACGTCCACCTCTTGCCTCCCAAGGTCAATGATACCAGTTCCTAGTCCAAGTCCCAGGGAAGACACCTGCTTGGCTCGGGGGCCCATTCCCAGCTCAGTCACCTGTGGCTATCAGGTAGACGCTCTAAGAGACTGGCCACTGAGGGGCCTGCCGCTGTAGACGGGGAGGAGCAGGGGAAAGGGTAGGGCTTGGCGGGAGCTCAGGGAACATTCCAGAAGGAAGTCCACTTCCCATCTCCACCCTGAGCGGTTTGCGTCTTCCCTCAGCTCTGCACTCCCTTCCCTGTAAAAGTATGCTATTTTTCCTCGGCTGGAATCGTCTTCGTGAATTTTCTGCCCATTTTTCAGGATCAAGACCCAATCTCACTCATCCACAAAGGCTTGTGGGGCTATTTCTATCTAGCTACAAAACACTGTTCATATTGCTTAAGGAAGCTGCATTTTATTTGTGAGCATACTTTTCCTCAACCCTATGAGCGGTCTACTTAAATTCAGCACAATCAGATTTAAAGGGCCCCTCCTCTGTGCTGGGCCTGAACGACAGCCTGCAGGAGTCTCAGGAAGCTCATAACCTTGTAGGAAGGAACTTACAGGGTCTCAAAAGAGGATATTACAAGTCAGAGTGAGTAAAGAAAAGAGGGAGTCAAAGGTGGATGAAAACATTATCTCCCAAGAAAAGTTGATTCAAAGGTGATATGTTCATGTTCTAGGTCTCCATTTTCAAAATGATTCAATCCAGCAATCCTCTAGCAGCCAGTTCCTTGGAAGCATTGAGTCCAAATGTTGACTTCTGCACGTACCATCAGAAGCACATCTTTTGGATAAGGGAGAGCAGCCCACACAGGACTTGAAATACGGCGAAAGGCCACTTCTCGCCACTGGTAGACTCATGTTCTGAAATGAATGATCTTCGGATACCTGGCACTACATTCAGTTCTGTAAATTGCAAGAGGATGCCTCACGGAAAAGAAGATGCTGACAACACAAATGGGGACCCGGGCCTAGTTCTTCCCTAGGAAGGACCCCAAATTCCTCCTCTGTAAAATAAAAACTCTCAGCAATCCATGCCAGCAGTAAAATTCTATGCTCTGCTTTAAATTATGTATACGCAGGCTTCACAATATCCCTTTGGACTTAAATATACCAAAAAGCAGTGCCTGGCATTTATTAGCAATACAAATTCAAATGATGTGGAAAATAGTTACATTTTATCTTTTGGGGACATGGAAGTGCCTAAAGACTTTCTTCTTGCTGTACCTTGTATACATTTGCTAACAGAAAAGTCACTGCAATTAAACCAAGCCCAGTGCAACTGCAAAAAACGACACATACACACACATGGAGCATTTGCATCTCCAGAGGGCGGCTGGACCTGGAAGAAACAGATCCTAGGTAAGGCTCGGTAACAAAGAGGAGAAACCACTACAGGCAGGACCCCCAGGGGAAGGCAGGCTCCCTTTGGTCTCTGTAGGCCATGGGTGATAGATTCCAGAAGTCCACCCTGGATTCTGAGCAATTCCCACAGAAGGAGGGTATGTGAGATACACAGGTAAGAGAAAATTGGGAATATGCTAACACCACAGAAAAGCTAGAAGACACAAGTCAACAGAGCTTCTTAAGGACTGAAAAAGCTGGTTATTTTAGAATTGTTGTAAGCAAAAAAAACCATAAAATTCACCATCTTAACCATTTTTAAGTGTAGAGCTCAGTAGAGTTACACATATTCACATTATTGTACAACAGATCCTCAGAACTTTTCATCTTGCAAAGCTGAAGCTCTCTATCCACTAAGCAATCCGTCCCCCTTTCCCCTCCCACCAGCTCTTGGCAGCCATTCTCTCCTCTTCTCTGGTTTGACTATACTAGGTACCTTGCAGAGGCAGAATCATATAGTATATGTCGCTTTTTGGTGACTGGCTTTTCTTTTGACTTTGCATAATGTCCTCAAGGTTCATCCAGGTTGAACTCCCCCTGCTTTTGAAGCCTGAATAATATTCCATTGTTTGTACGGACCATGCTTTGTTTATTCTTTCAGCTGCTTTCTGTCTTGGCTTTCTATCTTGATCTCTACTCTCAGCTAACTGAGTAATGCTATGGACATGCCGGTAAATGTGGCAATGATTTAAGAATATTCTCACAAACAGAAATGCCCATTTTGAACCGAAGGGTCGGCCTGTTTTCCTGTTTCCTAATATGAACTATCACTGCTTGCCTTCGCTGGCCAGGAGAAGACGGTCTAGACTGAAGGGTGTCCCCGGGCTACATGAACCACGCCATCATTCACAAAGGCCGGGTCACCACCCAGCAGCAGGGGAGACAGCTCTTCCCTGAACCAGTGGTCTCCTACTGGTGGTTTTTGTTTGTAAAAGGAAAGCTTCTTTTTTTTTTAACCAGATGGAATCAATTTAAGGAGTTGGAACCACATCCCAATGGAAATGAGGAGACTCTGACAAAATTTAATCAAGTTGTTAACATGATCAGGCAAAAGGAAACTCCTTTAAACATCAAAAAGAAAATTTTGAAAAATGCACACAGTGACAAAAAGCTATTAGTAATTCATAGTTGTTTTAAAATAAATTGGTATTTTATTACATCAATAGCCATCTACCCAAGCCACCACCTTGCCACCCAGGGATCTAAAGTCCAGGAGTGGGAATGCCTCCCTAAACCATCCCTAACCACCCATTCTGGCACTCTTGATCCTATCACCACTACCCATAAAAAAAAATAAAAAAACAAAAAAGACAAGGTTTCAGTCTATGCCTGCAAAAAAAAGTCTATCTAAAGTTAAGCCACCTCTAGAAGACCAGTGAGAAAGATTAAAAACTCCAAGGTATATGATACAATCTGGCTATGATCCAAAGCCCAGCAACCTAACACCTGCTTCTCCCCCATTCTCACATTCGGTCTCTGACATCAAGTAGTCTTTAAGCGCTGGCATTAAAACATAAATACAAGTATACTGGAACCTGATGAAGAACCACCCCCGACCTGTCAGTGCTACAGAGAGGTGCTCACTCTGAGCGCAGGCGGTATCCAGCCCCCAGCTTCCAAACATCATTTGATCAGAAACCTGTCACTTCCTTCAGGGACACAATTCCACTGTAAAGTGCAGCTCCTGAGATCCCCAAACGCCTATAGAGGCCACCTGAGCCCCTCTGTCCCTAGGCCAGCAGGGCCGGCACTCAGCAGACGCCTCTCTGCTAGGCACAGCCACTGTACGGAATTCAAATACAGTTGGCCCTGGAACAACAAGGTCTGAACCACGTGGGTCCACTTACACATGGGCTTTTTTCATACACTATCTGACTGGATGTAAGGCAGCAGATTCCACAGGTAACACAGTCGATAAAAATGGAAAGGGTGAAAAGATGTGCACACTGGCCAGGGAGGGATCGCACCAGCAGCCTTGGGGTTATGAGAGCCAGGTTCCCAGCACCCAAGCTAACTGGCCGCCAGTTGGGCTGGAGGGGAACCCTGGGATCTGAGAGGGGCAGAGTTGCTGAGGCCCAGTCAGGCAACTCAGAGGAAGGAGGTGGGAAACTTCTGCCCCTTCAAAGTAGACCCTCCCGGCCCTGATCCACCTGCACACAGGTGTCCACCCCGCAGGGGACGAGCACAGCAGGGAAACCACCCTCTCCTTGGCCCCTTTTTTCCTGTTGGACCCTACAATGCTCCCACTTCTTCCCTACTTTTCTATTTGTTGTCGCATCTGAAGTTAACTGACCCATTTTATACATAGTAGGCTATTAGTCGTTAAGTTTTTGGAAGGTCAAATGTCACGTGTAGATTTTCTAATGCTCAGGAGGTCAGTGCCCCTAACTGCTGAGCTTGAACAGCTCAGTTAATGTATAAGTGAAAAAAATTAGACATGTTTTTAAATTTTACTAGCAAGAATTCTTTGAACTTTAAGTTTTCGAACAGCAATAATTTAAGAAAATATTTTTCCTATCAGTCCATTTGAACCACTGATTTCAAATTAATTCAATGACGGATTTCAGATACCAAAACACTCAGGTTCTGTACTGCTCGGACAGGCACGGGTTTACCAGCATTCTGTACAAACACATCCTGCATTTGGCACTGCCTCTCCTTTTTAAACCCCTCCCAGTGTTCCTCCTTAAGGCCAGGCAGGGCCCCTCTTCAGGAAGGCCGAGGCCTGGGAGGAAGGCCTGATGGGCAGCAGGAAATGGCCTGAGATCTGATCTCTGCTGGGTTATGAGCTGGGTGCTGAGGAGACAAGACAGCACAACCTTCCACTGACCCGCCTCCCGCAGCCCCTGCTCCAAGGCACTGGGGCAGCTGAGAAGCCAGGAAGGAGAAGCCTGGCTCTGGTCCCCAGGATGCCTGGGAGGCCAGTTGCTCTGTACTCCCTCCAGCCTGCTGGCTGGTTACAATCCACGGACTAGAAAGTCACCTCTCCACTGCCCAGTGAGACAGAAAGAACGCCCGTCTCCTCCAGCGGACCGCAGGCCCTCCTGGGCCAGTTTGTCAGAGCTGGGCACCTGACCATGATTTTAACCCCGGAATGTTCTCAGCTTCACAGCCCCGAATCCAAAACAGTTCCCTCAGAAGGTGGTTGTCATATTAGTTCTGCCACAACTTTTTTTTTTATTAAGGTATCATTGATATAAACCCTTACGAAGGTTTCACATGAAAAAACAATGTGGTTACTACATTCACCCGTATTATCAAGCCCCCACCCATACCCCAATGCAGTCACTGTCCATCAGTACAGCAAGATGCCACAGAGTCACTGTGTGCCTTCTCTGTGCTACACTGTCCTCCCCATGACCCCACACACCATGTGTACCAATCATACCCCCTCAATGCCCTTCTCCCTCCCCACCCACCCTCCCTCACCCTTCTCCTTTGGTAACCACTAGTCCTTTCTTGGAGTCTGTGAGTCTGCTGCTGTTTTGTTTTGTTCCTTCAGTTTTGCTTTGCTGTTATACTCCACAAATGAGGGAAATCATTTGGCACTTGTCTTTCTCCGCCTGAGTTCTGCCACAACTTTTATAAAAAACTGGAGCAGCCCGTTTCCACAGGCATCACGGGGAGGGCTGGATGATGCCAACTGGCAGCAGTTAGGCTGTAGAGCCTCTTGCCTCTCCAAACCCTGGCTGTCTTCTCTGTAAAATGAGGTGATGCCCACAGAAAAGGATTAAAGAAGGTAGCATTCATGAATGCTCGAAGAATGTGTCTGACACAAGCATGGTAAGACTTCCAAAAAATGGAATCTCCATCTCTCAATGCAAAAATGCCCAGGGACTCTTCAAGCAACACACCCCGTGCTTGGCAGAGCCACATTCTGCAGTCACCATCTTGATGTACTTAAGTGATTTTTGAATAGGCCTTGCACTTTAATTTTGCATTAAGCCCTGCAAATTATGTAGACAGTCCTGAGAGGACTCCATATTTCAAACGACTTGTGTTTTTTTCTCCCAAACCACCTCTCTCTGTTCCTGATAATGGCGCCACTCTCTTCCCCATTACTTGGGCCTGTGAGCAGAGAGGGTCCGTGGTCTCACAGACCACACTGAAGGCTGCCACGCACTTTGAATACCACTTTGATCTTGCATCTGTGTCTTCCTCAGCCTCCCCACTGCACTGCTCTGCCTGTCTCTCTCTCACGGGGACTAGAAAACACCCCCCCAACTAGTCTGCCCCCTGCAGGCTTCTCTACCCCTCATCTGCCCTGCCCGCCCATGCCAGGTTACTCTCACCAAGGCAGGGGGTCACGGCATTCTCCTGCCCAAGCCTCTCCACGCACCTCACTCTCTCCTGACACAGCGGCCCTGTTGTTCTGAGGTGCCTGGCGACCCCCACACCTGGCCCAGTCCAGGCAGGCCCACCCTGCCAGCGTTTTGGAAAGCCACAGGCAAGGGGCTAGGTCCCCTCTCCCAACTGGGTCCTTTTTCTACAGCAAACCAGCACCCTTCTTCTGATCTACAGACCATCGTTATTGTACCTGCACCCCCCGCGGTCAGAATCCACGCTTGATCCTCTCCATCTCTACCAACCCCAAGCACCCCAGCACAATGCAGAATTTTAAAAAAGTGACTCCTCCAATACACATTTTGAATATTGCCCCAAGCTCATGTGTTGGCCTTAGGAGCAGTGAACTCAATGCTATCATGGTACTTTTTACAATGTATTCAATTTTGCAGGACATCTGTCACCTCCTTTTCTCCTTCCTTTCTTAGTGACAATAAACACAGAGGAATTACATTAAGTATAAACAGACTCTCAAAATCTACCTCAAAGTAATATGAAAGATCTTTACTAATCCAGCTAATGCGCTTTCTCTCCAACACCCCCTAAAATCTAGTTCTCATTTGAATATTTAACAAGCATTATCTTGGTAAACCCCTTTCCCTTGATCTATGTAGAAATAAAAATTGAATTGAGCCCCTTCAGACTGTGTTTGGTCCTGCACATACATTTTATGCCTCCACTTGAAATCTGAATCCCACTGCAGCACATTAACTCTGGCTTGTATGAAGCGCTGCCAACAGAATCCATTGATCTGCTCCTTTCACCATGTGCTGCTTCCTTCAGAGAGTTCTGTGACTTTTTAGCTTAGTCAATATGCATGTACATTTTCTAGTTCTACAGATTAGGGTAATTTCAGACTCTGTAATAATTGCATATTGTAGACCCCTGGCCAAAAGAGAACCTTGAAAATGTGCTTTGTAAAATAAACCAAGATCTAAGGATCTACACTTTGTGGTGCCTAAGCTCACCACTATGTGCTGTGTGTTTTTATCACAACAATGGTTTTCTGAGTAGAAGAGCTTTTGGCCAAGGAAACATATTTTTTCCATCAATTCTGCTGGATTATTGTTGTACAGAGTAAAAAACTTAATAGAAAGAGAGTGCTTTGCCAAGTTATCACGAAGCTGTCACTTTGAAAGGGTGGGGCTCACTGAATCCCAAGTGACCTATTATCTCTTCTCCCGTTCGAGCTGGCTATTGCCTAGTGCCATGGGAGAGCATAATAAAAGTGGGTGTGAGCATCTAGCAGACATCCTCATAACTGAGACTGTAATGCACTGGGGTGATGTGCCCCATCCAACACTCATATAATAATTCTTAGGAGAAAATAATACCAACAAATTCCCAGCACATAGCTCTGACAAAGGTGTTTGTATAGTTATGACTAGCAGTTGGTGCAAACACAGTTTAATTCTTTGCTTCTAATGGCCTCCTTAGTACAAGGACAATTATTTACCCTCTGTTTTTTCTACTGCAGTGTTAGTGCTGAGATATAAATCATTCATATATATATATATATATATATATGTTACATATGTATAATAAATGTTAATTATATCTAAAATATTTAATATATATATGATTATATAATATACATATATACAACTATATATCACTTTTGATCCTGGTGCTTGCATCAAAGTAGCACAGCTATGTGGGTGGAAAAGAAAGCCTGCCCTTACTTCCTGAGAATCTTCCACGGCACTATTAGCCTGGGAATCCATGATACCTTCAAACCTGTGAATCTGAGTTTTAGGAAAAGAGAAGGTAGAGGTTACTTGAATTTTTAAATCTCTTTCCATCTTACCATGTTTTTCGCCTTCATTCAAGCCAAAGACAAATATTAGAGGCCTTGTGTTTTCCTCCCATGTCACAACTAGTTTGGTTTGCTTAGCAAAATAAAGCATGTTCCTGAAATAAAACTCAAAAATCTGGTCCTGCCAGAAAGGGAATATGGAATTCACTGTCAGTGCAAACAGCACCAGAAGCACGTCCCAAACCCCCTGATTCCACTAAAAAAAAAGCAGTGTGGGGATTTCAGAATGAGAACCTGCTTCACATACACCTCTCATTAAAAATAATTGTCAATTCCCTGTGTGCTCTCTGTGATCCTCTAGGGTAACTACAAGAAAGTAAAAATGAAAACATGAGCTGTATCTACCAAAAACAGCCCAGAAAGCAAGAAACTCTCCCAGTATCTAAGAGGGCCTAGAGAACTTGAGCCCAAAATATCAATATACTGAAAGCTAAAACCATTATCTAACTCAAACCAGTAAAATAATCATCCTCAATTCTCTACTTCTTTAAGGATGGAAAAACCCAGCCATGGGAATCTAAAGCTTTAAGTTCAAGGAACAAAAGATTTCGTTCCATCTGAGGCTGTGTCGTTGCCCAGGAACAGTTTTATTGTAAGCTTATCAGCACCGTGGACAGTTCAAAGTAGCATTATGAGAAATCACTATTGTCCCATAGTTATCTACACAAGTGATGCAACTAGGGAGACCAGAGGAGATCAAGATGTCCATGTGTATTTTTTTTTTCTTTGCCCTGTTCTGTTGGGAGAGGACATGTGTTGGGGGTGTTGAGGGGAGTAGAAAGTAAATAAAAAATCAAGGTCTTAGAACTCTACTGTGACCACGGTTGAGTCTTCTTACCCCCTAGGTTTCACTTGCCCAGGTTAAATTTAGCTGTGATGAATTAATGCAAACACATCTCATGCTCCCTAACAGCAAATATTATGTATGCTGCATAAGGATGTCACAAGAAGGAAAAGATAGACATTATTTGGGATCAGGAAAATAAAATACAGGGAAAAGAGAATCTCTGGGTCCATCCACTATATTCAAGTAAGGAGTGAGAATAGTGAAGATGAACCTTCACAGGAAAAGTTAAGATCATATTTGTCTCCATTAGTGCCATCTCACCTGCACAACTTGAGACTGGCTTATCTACCAAGCAAAGTCTGGGCCGGGAAGGGGGTTGATGAGGACTCAGCAGCAGACAGGATTCCAGGTCTAAGAGGGCAGCCGTCCCAAGCCAACTCTGGCACCAATAGGGTAGATTCTGAGTCAACTGCAAAGACCCTCCAAAATACCCAGGAGAGTGGAAAACACATTCAGCAAATAATGCAGTAGCAGCTTAGATGTGGTTCAGTAACAGTCACATGAGGGGGGCATTCAAAATCTCTTTTCAGGACCAGCGGACTCTGAAGCAAATGCTCCATCACCGTAAATCCACGCAAGCACCTCCGAAGCCTGCTGCTGTGGAGGAAGGGCACAGTGGGGTCCAACAGGCTGGGGCAATGAGGTGAGGCCCCTGGAAGAATTCAAAATGATTTCTCCCAGCAATGATTGCGAAGGGTTCATTCACACTGATTAGTACTCTCGTTCAAAAGTGGATATTGATTCTCCCACAGAGGGATTAATAAACACGAAAGTTACATGATTTGCATGATGAGAATGTTGTTTTCCCTCAATTCTGTTTTGGCAAAGTACAATGAAGGCTCTTGAACAATTAATCACAATTGCTAAATTACAGCAATAAATGACAGATCTTCTCAATCCCAGGCCAAGAATGCTGTCAAATCATATATATGCAAAGAGTGTGTTTTTTGCCTTTAGATACCAGCTTTTCGAAAAGCTGTCACACATAATTTAGAGCACTTGAAGATAAAGCATAAATCTATTTGTTCCTTTTGTTTTTTTTTTACCCAGAGAAAATGGTCTCTTTTTTCCAAATTAAATTTATCACCAACCAAACTTCCATTGTCTTAAAGGACTTTCTCAGAAACCTGTTCAATTCTCACATCTTTATATGATGAGTTCATTCAGCTAGGCATTAAGAAAAAATGAAGCAACTTTGCACTTCATACAAGAGAATGTACCCATTTTTTAATCATGATAACATTCTGCTTTGCTGTCATCTTCCAGAGCATCTTTCCGTGAAGGATATGGGCCTATTGACAGATACCAACTTATTGTAAGGACAATAAAGAAGTTATTGTCTCCCACTGAGAAGGAATTGAGGCCAGAAGAGGTAAAAGGCCATGCCCAGAGTCCCAAAGTAGCTCATCAACAAGGAAGGATGCTTCCTTACAGATGGTTTTGTTTCCAGGGCATCAATGGAGACACCAGGCTGCCTGAATCAAACTATGGAAGTTGATCTCAGAACAGCCAGCCTGTCTTCTAGAAAACAGGGGCCATGCTGGCCTGAAGGGTATATGAGAAGAAGAGTTGCTTCATGGAGACTAAATAAAGATGATGCTAAAGAGACAGGGGCCAAAGTCACAGCCTGAATATGGCCTGGAACGGCAGAACCTATTTTACGTGGGTATGTGTGCGGATAGGGTCCACAGGAAGGTAGTTTCTGGTCTCTAGTACCTGCAGCCCCAGAACTCAAGACATTTGGAGAATCTGTTCTTAAAATGGGATCCCTCCTTCCTAGAATTCACATACTAATTTATCTTCCCAGTCTAATTTAATACACCAGACCAGTCACACAAGAGGCCATAGGTTGAGCCAGAGAATCTCTGCAGCTGTCCACGGTCTTGGATCATCACAGCTCCCTGCTCCCCGGTGCTCAGTCACTCCTCTTAATCCTCAGGCACTCTTATCACTTATCAGGAAATAAGACTGGCATCAGATTCACCTGCCCAATCAGTGCTCATAATAGCTCTCCTTTTGACAGGAGAAATATGATTTTACAGTACTACAAAGCTAACATAACCAGTAACTCATGCAATCACAATTTCTATAGCTGTTTGCACATCTTTTAATATTTACTAATAGAATTTGTTCTCCCCTTTTAGTAAATTCAGAGGCAATGTGCCCCTTATGCCTTCCCTGATTCTAGAACTATATTAAATGCTAAAGAAGCTCAGTTACACCTGGTCTTAGGTGGTATCTTCATTTCTAACCATGAAAGGGTTAAGACCACCCACCAGCTTAAGGCTTTCGTTGTGTTTATTCATTTGACAAACAATTATTGAACAAAATTACATTCTGGAATAATTATTACCACTGGGAATTTGTATGATAAGAGACTATTCTTGTCCTCAAGGAGATAATAATGAATAATTGGGGCAAAAACCCATAACCAGTAAAATGATAATCTATAGGAACTATGACAGAAGTCTGTAATGGACAACATGTGGACCCAAACAATAACTGGCCACCTAAATCCAATGGGAAATTTGTACAAATTTCATTTTGTCTATGAAACTAGAATAATACCAAAAATGCTACCTCTGTGTAAGATAGCTTGACATCTCCAGAAGAAACTCATTGTTAACACATACACTACAACTACCATGCATCCGCTAGTAGGTTTGTTGACCTTTGTTTCAAGAGACTATTCTGGAAATATGAGTAAGTCTGCACATTGTTTAGTCACTACTATCTGCTCACACTCATCCCACTTAATGGTCTAGGGCTTCTCAGTTTATCCTGGTAGCCAGGAGAGAAGAGGCTGGACTTTGAGAGCAACTCACCCAACAGGGAGATCACTAGGTAAGATGAAGCTTCCCTGCCAAGGAGCAGAAACCCACACATAAGAGATGCCTGCAGAGGTCCCTATGAATTTTTCAGATGAAAATCAAAGAGAAAATAGACATGAATGGAGTAGAGCAGAATGACAGCAAGTGGAAAGAGTACTGGCATGGACTGGAATTTAGATAAGGGTCTATCCACGCAGAATGAGCTTGAGCAGAATACAGTGTTCCTAGGCTGAAGGGGACAGATGAGTCATATGGGTGTGGGACAGGAGAGTATGGGCAGTTCCCAAACATTCCAAGCCAATGCCACTCACAGAGGGTGTTAACACCATACTAAGAATCAAGACATTATTCAAATCTCATACCCTGACAATCTCATTGCTCTTAGACAAAGCTGCTGCATTTAACCACACAGTGGACAGCTTGTAGGGAAGGGGTTCCTGGAATTATGCAGTGTGAGAGGCCTGTAGGAGGAAATAAACTAATAAGGATGCGTTAGTGTTTAATTCAGTAATTCAATTAGCCTTGTTTGAGGACCTACAATGTGCTAAATAGCATAAAAGATACTGGAGGTGCAAAGAGTAAAAGCACTTGGAACCACACTCACAGAATTACCACAGCCCCTTTATTCTGACAAAAACGTGTTAGCTTTTCTAATCATCTCAGAGAAACAAAAAGAGGAATTTGTTCCTCGAGCAAGATACAACTCCTTCAGTTCTAAACACAGTGGGAGCCGCATATGGGGGACAAACCAAAGGACACAAAATGAGAAAATCCAGAGAAACAACTCACTTCCGTTCAGTGGTTACTGAAAATAAAACAGTGGCATCAGCACATTGCCAGAAAGTATAAGCAGGTGCTTAGAGAAATGTTGGGGTGTCCTCTAAAGAGAGATGGGATGGCTTCTTTGTGGACTGAGCATCGGCATTCCTGCGACGAGTCATTCTAGATCAGGCTGAACTCTCACTGATAGGTCAGGACAGTACATTCACAGAGGCAGCAGCCCTTTGGTGACCTTGACCTGGCGAAGGACCTACATAAACAGACACACTTTATTGTAAGGTTCAAGACATATTTACTGACCAAACACCCCTGAAGAAGCTATAAGCTTTGGTTATCACTTCCAGATACGGCTCCAAGAACAGGTTCTCCTGACTAGCCTGGAAGAACCTCAGGAAAAAATTAATAAAAAGCAAGAGTTGCCTGCATTTTTAAATTTCCTACAAAGAATATATATTACTTTTGCAATAAGAGAAACAATTAAAAAAAAAAAACGAAACACTAAGTATTGCCTAGAGCAACATCTTTGGCCCTGGTTGCCTGAACTTTGCAAAAGAAGCCATTCTTCTTGAAAAAGTCAGTGAGTCTTGGTCTTCAGTAAAGTTTTTAGGTAAGAACTCATATGCTATGAAATTCAGGAAACATTTCTGTGCCTCAATTATCTCATTTTCCTCCATCTAAATTTCCCCAGGGGGAAGAGTTCCATTTTTTGCTTTTTTTAGCTTTTACCAATAAAGACAGGAAAACATCTAATACTCTTGAGCATATGATCTTGTCCCTTTGCGAAAACACCAACTAGCTTCCCAGCTAATATAAACTCCTACAGAAACATGAAAGCCAAAATGGCATCAGAGGAAGCAGATCTGAGCCTGTGTGGGTAGACCACCAACTCAGCTGCGCTACTTTGAAGTGATGTTTACCAGCGGAAGCAGAATGCACACCAGGAAGACTGAGTGTGTATCCCGTATTTTGGCCATGCTTCGCCTTCTCTTGGTGAAGCTGTTCACACAGCTACGAGGCGGTGAGCATCTCGGCAAGCGGGCGGCCCAGGTCAAATGCCGTCTGAATGAGCGTGTCCGTGACTGCCTGTTGAACAAGAAAGGCCTCCTCTCGCTCAGGATGAGTGGGTGTGGATGCATGTGTCATGCAGTCTCCTAGGAACTAAAACAAGACTCATTAGTAAATTCAAGGGCAGGAAATGCTCCCCAAGGTCTGAGACAAGAGCATTTATCAAATACATGCCAGAAACAAGAAGACAGTCCCTGCGACCAGACGCAGCCATCTCTAGAACTGACCTTCCTCCTCACACATAAAGGGCACCTCCAACTCCAAGCCTGGGGGGAGTTTTCCCATCAGTGAAGAGGTGATCCAAGAGCAAGACGCCCTTGCACTGTGCACAGGGACAGACGCCACTGCAACGCTACGGGCAGACAGAACCTCCATTGCTCACAGCCGCCTTCGGACGAGGTGCTTCAGGAAAGGGCTCCTTCTGGGAACTCCCCGTAGAGCTGCCCAAGACTGCCAGGAATGTAAGTGGCACTGCTCCCCCTGTCTGGACTACCTCATCTGGAATATACTCCCACCCTGAACAGAAATAAGGGTTCCAGCTTGTTTGCAGATTCTTACCATCCCTGAGATTTTTATCAGCACCATCAATAAGGCACCAGCTCCCCTCAGGGAGCAGCTGATTGTATATTGGAGGAGATGTAAGGAAAAAATAACTACCTTGTGAGCCCTTACAAGGGAAAACTGTACACACTTGAGCTGTCTAGAGGTATGTGAGTGAATGAAAGCAATCAGGGAAGGCTTCCTGGAGGAGCAGGTTTGGAACTAGAAATCTGAGGTGCACCTGGGATGTCAGGGTGATAGAAAACTACTTCCTCCCGGAGTGGGGGTTGGCAAACACGAATACATGAGGGCAGAAGTACAAGTAGAATGTAGAGACTGCAAGCAAACAAGCATGATGTGGGAGAGACCCTGCAGAGGGGGCTGGGTGGGAAGGATGGGGCAAGAAGTAGGACTGAATCGTAAAGGGTTTGAAGGTCAGGCCAAGAAGTGTGGGCTTCCTTCATCAACACTGGGTGGTCTTTGACAGCACCCAAGCAGGCACATTTAAGGAAAATAAAGAAGATATATACGGAGTGGCCCACGAGATGGTCGAGGGATGGCCTGTGCTGGAGAACAGGTAAGGGCTCTGCAAGTCTAGGATGCCTGGGGGAGGAGGTGATGAAGCGTGATTCTTCACCTCCCCCTGCCCTGTCTGCTCAACCACCGTCCCGGCACGAGACCAAGCAGAGCCCCCTGAGAGACTAGGACACGAGGTCCCCTGAGAGACTCTTCCCGTCCAAGGAGCAAGGCAAAGCCCCAGCTGTTTGGCACTTAGGGACACAGAAAGGCCAAGGAGTTGAGCTCGGCAGCTGCTCTCTGCCCCTCGCCATGCGGCCCAATCCTATAGGAGACAAACCAGTTTGTCCCCGTGGCCAGCAGACTACGGGGAGCCAGGCCCCAGGCAGACACCGCACACGCAGGGCGAACAATGCCGACCACGCCAGCAGAGAGGCAGGCCGTACAGGGCCACGAAGACCCCACAAGCAAATCCACTCTGGGGGGTTTCCATCTGTTGCACTTGAACTTGAGGAGAAAGTCATCTCTAATTCAAATAAAATCCAATTCCTTACACTGGCGACAAGGCCCTGGATGGTCCACAAAGCCCTGCCTGGCAATTCTACCCTTCTTCCCACTTAATACACTCCAGGCATACTCTTCCCATTCCTCCAACGTGCCACCTTCGGGGCCGCTCTAGGCCTCTGCGCCCGCTGCCCCCTCTCCCTAGAATGCCTCCACCCGACTCCCAGCCCTATCAGGAAGACCTTGCTGACCGTGCTTCCTTAACTCTTGTGCCCACAGAAGAGGTCCACCACACCCGCACACCTATCACATCCCCGGGCATGTTTTCATAACTGTCCTTAGCTCTATCGGACATTCTAACTTGCGCCAACTTTTGGTCTGTTGCCTGTGTCCCTATCAGAATGTAAAAACTAGACGAGCAGGGACCTTTCAGCCTCGTTCACTTCTGTCTCTCCTGTGTCTATTAGAGTTCCTGGCTCATATTAGTGGTCAATCAATATTTGCCAAATAAGTGAAATAATTAATCATTCCAGGTCTTAGGAGATCCATGCAATTTCACCTCCGTGATAGAAGTCTGTTTAAGACTATGTGACACTAAGGCAGACCTTATAGAGACTGGGGCTATAGGGTCTCTGGTTTGTTTAAACTATCTGCATCAAAATGTTGACAGCTGGGTATTTTATGTGTTCCCATCAAATGGGTGAAAAGCCACAGGGAACTTTTTGAATACACAATCAGTAAGAAATAGAAACTTCCAGAAATGTCTTCATTAATGAGGTGGCTTTTTGGGGGGCAGTACCTTGAAATAGCACCACGGTTGGTAATAAAACTCCCCTCGCTGTGGAACAAAGGGCAAAGGGGAGAGAGGTGAGATCACTGGTATTCCACCGACCGGGATAAGAGAGTCCGGAAGGCCTGGCTGGAAGTCACGGCGTGCTCGCGGGCCTGCATCTTTGTTCTGCTCCTGTGTCTGGGCTCTAACGAGGCTTTATGAAAAGCAGAACTGCCTTTTAAGAAAATTTCATCCTAACCTGGCAACAGCAAAATATAGCCAAGTCTCACTCACTGGAACTAACGAGGTGGAGAGACAATAAATGAGACCCTCAGATAATTCAGAAACCTCTTCCAGCAAACGTCCCTGTGATCTAATAATAAAAACCACTGCCATTTCTGTAGCGTTTGATCCTTCACTGAGTGCTTTCACATTCTACCATCATCTCCTGTGAGCCTCAAAGCCCCTGTGAGGCCAGTGTTGGCATCATCAGCGTTTTGCAGATGAAGAAACTGAGGCCCAGGGAGACAGGAGCTGAATCTCAGGCAGGAGGCAGAATGAGAAGCAAGAGCCTTTGCCTGCTGAGGGGGTGAACTCCCCTCCTGGGCCTGCACTTCCTCACTGAAGCGGGAGCAAGAGCACGTGGGACGTTCCCACGGGGCCCTGCGCTCAGGCCCCTGTGCAGGGCACTGGGCGCGTCTCATCTGGGCTAACCCCCAACACTCACCTTTATTTTCCCTTAGGTTTCACTGGTGGAATTTGCTGTTTTACAGCTTCCTCCAATTGTTATTAGCATGCCTATTTCTCCTCAACTACGAGGATACAGAAAGGCCCAGAAGGCAGCAGCCATGTCCGCTGTACCTACTGCTGCTCTGACGGCAGCCAGATTCCCCCAGAGCCTCCAGCCAGTCAGGTGGCTGGGGCGCCGGGGCCGCATGCAGACAAGGCCACAGCTCACGCACTTGGGTGACGAGGCCCTGCTCGGGTCAGACCCAGTCCTGTGAGGGAGCACTGGTCACGGGCAGACCCCTGGTCAGACTGCCGGGCTCAGAAGTCCAGCTCGGCCACTTCCCAGCTGCATGACCTGGGGCAGTTACCCAGCATGTGCCGCAGTCTCCTCATCTGAAAAATGAGGATGACAGTGGTATCAACCTCATGGAGCTACCGTGACTATTAAATGAGAAAACGCCTGCGGAGCCCTGAGATCAGGGTTGCAGGGCTGTCAAGCAGGGGCATAATAAGGGTTGGCTGTGGCCACTACTTGCTCTCATTTCAGATACAATGTTCCTAAAAGGTTAAGAGAGTCTGCAAAGGATGAGGGGTGGGGAGAGACAAGCCCACATGCAAATTACAAGGCAGTGTGATTAGTAAGAGTTCAGAGAGATGAACAAAGCAGATTAGTAGCCAAACACAAAACCAAAAATTCACCAGAAGAGAGAGAAAACTTCATGGAGAACATCCAGCCCATTTCAGCTTCAAGGCCTTCGCACATGCTGTTCCCTTCGCTTGGTGAGCTCTATCCCCACACCCTCCCGTGGCCTGGCTCCAGTGCCCCCTTCTCAGGGGGCCCTCCCTGGCCCACCCAGAGAAAGGATCCTCTCCCCCGCCCCGCCCCACCGCTCTATCACATCATCCTGCTGCCCTGTCTTCACAGATTTCACCACTCCAAAATGATCTGAGGTGTCTACTTTCTTATTGCCCAACTCTTCCACCAGAAGGTGAGCTGTATGTAGCCAGGCACTTTGCCTGTTTTGTTCACTATTGCCTCCGTGAGGCCTAGAACAGCACCTAACACTAGTACACGCACAAAAAAATTGGCTGAATCAGTAACTGGACACTGGACTGAGCCATGAAGAATGAGAGAGAATATTCCAGGCTGAGAAAGGATGTGCCACATAAGGAACCATTAGGGCAAGTGTGTTGGAGTCTGGCCTGGAGTTCTGCCCATGGCAGAAGTCCCAGAGGACTCTCTAAGGTCTAGTTAGATGGCCTCCCATGACACGGGCTCCAGTGTGAAACCCTAAGCTCTCAAACTTTACTCACTCTGTCTAGAGCCGTGCGTACACATAGTTCAGCCAGGCAACAAACAACCCCTATCCCCAATACTCCCATCACAACAGGGGGCAGGAGCTGTCCAGTGCATGGTGAACATCTGCCCTACGGGACAGAAAGACCTGGGTCTTCAGCTACTTGCATGAGGGAAAGAGTATGAATGTGCATGTGACAACCTCATCATGTCATGGGTCACCTCCACAAACTACCAATATCTCAAGGGACCTATGGTTTACTATGAGATCATTTCCCCACCCACAGCCTTCATGGGGAAAATTCACTTGTAATGAAGTGTTGACATCAAAACATTTTGATGAGAAAAAGCGTTTGAAAGTTAAGAATTATATTAGCAGAGAATTATATATGACATATTATATATTACATTATATGTAATCATAAATTATAATGACAGTTATATATCAATGGCAGTAGCTAACATTTATCAAGGCCTTGCTCAATAGTGCTAGTATATTGTTATTTTGCATCAGTGGAGATTCTGAATTTATAATATAAAAATATATGCAAGTAGAACCATTCATTCATTTATCAAATATTTACTAGGTGCCTACTGTATATACACCAGGCACTGATATGTAGCAATGAAAAAGTCACAGGTCGCTTCCCCAAGGTTCTCACAGTCTGGGTGTCACATAAGGAAGGAGCATTACCTCTGCTTGAGTGGGTCAAAATAATTTAAAGAATAGTTCAAATAATACTGATAATAATATCAGCAACTAACATTTACTGAGCAATTACTATGCCCCAGACACTGTTCTAATGTACTCTTCAGTCCTTTAATCCTCACAACATACATATGAGGTAGATGATTATTACTTACATTTTACAGATGAGAAAACTGAGGCACAGAGAAGTTGGGTCCCCTGCCCAAGGTCACATCACTAGTCAAAGGCTGCAGAGGTTGATTACGCTTGATTGGGACAAAGTAAGGGTTCACCTAGTGGTATGGTAATCCTTTTTAACCTCAGCACTACTGACATTTGGGGCAGGTAATTCTTCACTGTGGGGCTGTCACATGCATTGCATGAAGTTTAGCAGCATCCCCACCCTTCACCCATTAGATGCCAGCAGCAGCTCCCTCCTGTTGTGACCAAAATTGCCTTCAGATGTTGCCAGATGTCCCCTGGAGGGGAAATTGCCTCCAACTGAAAACCACTGGGCGAAAGGAAGGGCATGTGCAAGACACACGGGCAGGAAATGCCACCTCAGGTCCAAAGAATGACAAGTACCTTGATGTGGCCAGTAGAAGGGGCACAATCCCTGTAGTGACAAAGGACGGGGTCAAAGGGGTGAGCAGGGACCAAAACACAGAGAGGCTCAGAGCCTCTGAAGGAAGGATTTGGGCTTTATCTTGAGGAGAATGGGGCACCACTGAAGCATTTTAAGCAGGGACGTGATGAGATCAGATTTGGGTTTCAGAAATATGGAGCTCGAAGCAAGACAGTAGGCAGCTTAATGATGGCATGGCAAAAAAGTAGGGGATATTGGGGAGGAGGGATAAACTCAGAGGCTGACAAGAAGCCAGGGAAGAGAAGATGGTTTGGCAGCACAGGAGATAATGGACGGGCTTGGGTATGGGCGGGCTGGGAAGAGGTATCCAGGGATAACCCCAGCCTACAGATCTGGGTGCCTGGATGGCAGTGCCACTCACAAAGGCCAGAAGCAGGAAGAAAAGGGCTCAGTTTTACACACAGAGTTTGAACAGCATCAGGGAGAGGCGGTCCAAGCGGACGTGTCACTGTGCTACCGGACAATCAAGGTCTTGAACCTCTCCAATCTGAGCAGGAGATGCATATTTAGAGTGTGAGCAAACATATGGTTGTAAAAACTTCCCTAGTGAATGAAATTACCCAGGAGAGACTCATAAAGTGAGAAAAGGCCTCAGAACAGACCCCTGGGGAGTCATTGATGCTTAGAAGTTAGGAGGAAGAACAGGACCCAGACAGAAAGAGCAGGAGCTTTGGGGGAGGCCATGTCAGAAAATCATGAGAAAACAGTGCTGAGGAAGCCACAGGAGAAGAGGGAGACACCAGGCAAGACCAGAATCCAGGATTCATGACCCATGAGCAGATGTAACTAATAGGCACCAAGGCCGTCCATTTGGGATATATTCCTAAAATACTTCCATGAGGCAGACATACACTACTCACAAAAATGAACACACATCTCCAAATTTAGATAGTTGAAGAGACCACCGAACCAAACCCACTTACTTAATTCACTTGTGATCTCACTGAGATTAGAAAACAACTCCAGCGTCGAACACTGCCAAAACCGTGGCAGCTGAGAATGGATTCGAGTCATGGCAGCTGTACACGGGGGCAACGCAGAGCCTTGGAATGTAAAATTCGCTGCACATCCAAATTCCTTCTCCCAACAAAATGAAGACCAGCACGCAGGCTTACACTTCTGACAAATTATAAGCGGATCTTTTTGTGGGAGCCCAAACTTGATTCCTGTTTATGTGGAGGTCTGTTGAACTGTCAGAGGTTTTTCCTGTTAAACACGCAGGAAGGCTTCCAGGATAGGAGGTCTTCTGAAAACCTTTTCAACATTTCAAATAGTTACACATTCAATATATGTTTTACATTCAATATATGTTTTACTCCCAATACTCATTTGCAATCTGCATATGCTCAGTGTTCTGTCCATCGGGCAGTGAACCTGTCGGGGTGGACTATTAGGATGCAATTTCACGTTCCCCTGAAGCTGCCAAAGACAAGTTCTGAGGCAGGAGATGCTCCAGCGGGGAACAGATAATAGTGGAGTCTAGGTCTTCCAAACTTTCTCTGGAATATATTCCAGAATCCAGGGCTCAGAGTTATTCTACACACAAAATAGTTTCCAACACAAGACCTTGGAAATTCATAACTTAAATCCATAGTGATCTTAACATACATTAGCTTTTCCCCCGAACATCTTTTATGTTCTGTTACATTTTTAGATCTAAAGATAAATAAGATAAAATAGAACATAAGCTTTAAAAGGCTGTATTACTGGTTGAAATATTCACAATGCCACAATCTGCCGCAGACAGTCATGTGGTTAAATGTGCAAACAATTACTCAATTTAATTTCAGCTTGCAGAAGTTGAGAAACAAGCTGTAATCACAGTGGATGCTGTTCATTTTATCCCCAAAGCCACCATCTTTTATGTTCTTGATTGGATTTTATTCTTGGACACAGGAGTGGGCTTCCACAGCAAGCATGCTAATTCACAGGGCATTATGAGGGCATGCTTAAATAAGGCCACAGCTGGATATCTCCAAAAGGGAGATACTCCAGCTCCTTAAAGAGACAGGAGCCAAGCTGAGCCACTACCCAAATCCTCATACTGCACAGTCGCACACCCCACTGCATTGAGTCCTGGGAGCACATAGCGTCAAAAGCCCTGGTCTTCAGGCAAAGGAGGAGCCCAGAACCATTCCAGGTTATAGTCTAACACAGGTTATAGACTCCAAGATCACACCAGCAGCACTCTGCCAAGACCTTGGACAAGTTATTCAAATTCTCTTGGCTTCATTTTTCTCATCTGCAAATTGGAGATAATAATAGAACCTACATCAGAGTTAATGTGAGGAATAGACAGGTGCATACACATTATGTGTTTCGCACGTGACCTGGCATCTATTACGTTCCCATTATCATCATTAATAGTATCTAATAAGCTAATAGAGAAAATATGAGCATTAGTTATCTCTGACTGTATGACAAATTACCCCAAAATTCAGTAGCTTAAAACAAGCATTTATTCTCTCACAGTTTCTGTGAGTCAGGAATCCCAGCATGGTTTAGCTCAGCGCCTCCACCTCAAGTTTCTCACAAGCTGCAATTAAGTTATGGGCCAACATCTCATCTGAAGGCCCAACTGAGGGAGGACCTACTTCCAAGTTCACTCATGCGTTGTTGACAAGATCAAGGGCCTTACTTCCTCCCTGGCTGGCAAGCAGAAGCCTTCCTCGGTTCCCTGCCACCTGGCCTGGGCCTCTCCCTGAGCGGCTCACAACGTGGCGGCTGGCTTCCATCAGCAAGCACGCAGATCAAGAGAGGGCACACAAGACGAAAGCTCCAGACTCTTTGTAACTTCATTTCAGCAGTGACATCCTATACTTTTATCACATTCTACTTGTTAGAAATGAATCACTAGGTCCAGTCCATGTTCATGGGGACAGGATTACACAAGACATGGATACCAGGTGGTGGGGGTCATGGAGGACCATTTTAGAGCTCGACCTTTTACAATCTGAAAAACCAAAATCTTCTTGAGGAGCTTCCAACATTTTCTTTCCTCCTTTGAACAGATATTTGAGTATGTACTCTGGGCAAGCACACAAAGGCCCTGAGCAGAGAGCAAAGAACAGAGACATGCCTCTGCTCTCACGACACTGATAACTAGCAGTGGAAACAGACAAGGCATCCAAGAAATAAGGCAAATTTTTAATGTAAGTTGTGACAAGGGCCATGAAGAAAAAGCACATCATGTAAAACTACAGGGAGAGCATGATCCAGTGAGGATTTGTGTAAGGCCTCCATGAGCAAGAGGGGCCAGGCTGAGACCAAAAGGATGAGGAAAACGTGAGCAAAGGGCAGGGCCGGGAAAGGGAGTAGAGGTGCACACGCAAGGGAACGGACGGCAGGAAGGCTGTGAGGTCAGGCGTGTCCTACCCGCGGCAGGCTGGCCAAATGGAGTGTCGGAGGCGGGATGCTGTCCAAGCAGCCTGACACAGGGAAGTTCCTGATTGGCCCCTGTTCTCAACTAAATGGAATTCACAAATGCCATTCAGATATATTGGTCCTCCATGGTTTGGTTTAGATCTACAAACTACCACATAAACAGTTAATAAACCTACTTTGGTCTCGATCTTCCAGACCTTTAAAGCTCCAGTGTCTTGGGGTCGTAGGGTAATTCTCGTAATTTGCCCATGAAGACAGGCTTTTATACGAGGACACACTATCTCCAATCCAAATCATATCTGATAAAGCTGCTAACCAGGAGCACTCATTTAGAAAAATGAAGACTGCTTCTCATTTCATTTCATTAAATCCAATCAATTTTTCCATAAATAATGCTGCTAAATGACTCCTGGAGTTCAAAAGAATATGGGAATGCTGACCCACGGCAGAGGAAGGCTGAAACACTCAAAAGAAGGATGCTTTTCTGTTGATTCCCAAGGTTAGAGAACAGACCCAGAAGCAGATGCAGCTCAGTGGGGGTTTAAATAACTTCCCTCCCAGGCATTTAAATTCTGCTCAATGCCTTCTCTAGCTTACCAGCAAGCTGCAGGTGCAAGGGTCAAACAGCCACAGGACACATTTCAATACATCTGAACTCTAATATATTTGTCCAGGAAAAGACAAATTTTCCTGGGCTGAGATATTTATAATAAATGGCTTATGTTGTAATCCTATTGACAAAGGGCCATCTTTCCTATTGACTCTGTGAAACCCCACCTCCCCCTACTGCCGGTAGTCCGTCCATTCATAATAATGCAGTTAAGGTTTGCGGGTAGGAGACACATGTTTATTATGCTCAAAAAATGAATGTCAACTCTAAGCCAGCCCCACTCCCCTCAACCTAACATGAGAATGGAATTCCTGAGGTAAACCCCACAAGCGAACCAAAGCAGAGGTAATCAAAGTTGCATGCATGCTTTTCTAGGGCAAGAAGGTATGGTAGCATCAAACTGAGGAAGACAGGCCACAAAAAAAGGCTCCATCGGGTTGTCTAGTCACCATCCACATCACAGCTTCATCCATGATAATGTAGAGAAAGGGAGTCAAGAATGATGGACTAGGAGAAAACTACCTAGTGAAGACTTGGGTAAGCTTTTCAAGTAGCTTTAGCAAACAGCAGGAGAACTGGAGATCCCTAAATATAGAGTTTGTTGGCTGGAAGTTGAAAGAACTGGATTCCAGCCTCAACTAATTAACTCTCTGGCCTTTAGCAAACATCTTCAATCAAGCAATTAACAAGTAATTATTGAGTAGCTACTTATATGGTCAGTGCCAAGCAAGCTGATGGGTTGACATCAAGGAGGTTAAGGCTCCTTTGCTGCCCTCAAGGAGCTTAACATTTTAATTCAAGACAAAAAACAAATGCATATGAAAATCTCTGCTTTCCAGAACCTGCCAGAAATGGCTCTTGGTTACCTAGCCCTCAGAGAGCTGGAAGCTAAAATTTTAAGAGCTTATTTTAATACTTAGGTGCCAATAAGAGAGAAATCCTTCAGAAATACACGATCTTGACATTTCCAAAGTTTTTCAAAGGAAAAAATTAAAAAACACTGGTTCTGATGGATAGTAATAAGAATTATGCAAAAAAAAAAAAAGCAGAAGGTCTCATGGTCTGTAAGTCTGGGAAACAATGGATTGAAAAATTAAATGTTTCTTTCCTAAAGGACTTTGCAGAGGCTCTGAAATACTAATGTGTATTGTGAGCATCTATCAGGGAGCAATGATGTACTTCTCCAGGGAATCGTTTTTCTCGTGGGATTTAAGGTTCTGTGCCCTGTGCTTCGGAAAGCCTGTGCTTCACACGTCCCTTTCTCCTAAAGGAAGGCCCTCAGGGGCTCAGAATGGGTGTGCATGGGCCTGAGCCGCTGTGATGACCTGCTGCCCTCCACCAGCCACTCTCGGAACGGTGAGGTGAGCCCCGGTGGCGCCCCGGACACCGCCCAGTCATGCTCCACGACAGTGCCACCGGGTGGGCTTTCAGAGCAGCACAACCTGACGCCCCCTCCGGAACCCAGAGGCTGGTGGTGAAAACTTTTCAGGACGTAGATCTCCATACGCCACTCCCACTGGAAGTTGTCCCCGTGCTTGGCCATTCACCTCCTACAGGAAAATTCCAGACCACACTGACCTTTCCTGCTCCACTCAAAGCACAGATGGTCTGCAAGATGTTCTTGGCACTTAACCGGGGCAGGCCTTGCCTTAGGACACTTGCTGTGGTTCCTTTTATGACTACTGTTCTCTTTGACCGTTTCTTTGTGGAAGGATTCGTGGGCACATCTTCAGCCAAACAATGCAGTCCACGAGGGCAGAGATTTTGTATTCCTCTGTGGCACCAAGAACATGGGGTTTCAAATTTTTGCTAATTGACCAAGGAAAATTTAAAGAAAAATGCGAGTTCTTGTTACAAAAAGAGGTCAGCCAGCCCCACGCTGGCCGCGCTGCAATGAGAGCTCTGCTGTTTGTTGTCCCCATGGGCACAGCATGGGAGGCGAGGCCGACACCGCTGCGATGGTGGCATCAGTGAGAAGGCCAAACCCACAGAGAGGGACAGGAGGCCACAGACACATCAGGAAAAGGCTTCTGACGTGGCTCCTGCTGAGAGCCCCAAGACCCCGGCAGACCCTCTTAAAGGTCACCTACCTCCAAATCCAGTCTGCCCAAGAGCCATGCACTCTGCAGCACTGGGAGACGGCCTCGGTAACCAGCTCGCCAGAGGCAGAAGGGAAATCTGCCTTATGAAAGTCACTGGCCCAGCAGATTGCAAAGAGTGAACAGCGACAGATACTCAGAGGGAGGCTCTGCCCGCAGGAAGCTGCCCAGAGGTCTGGTGGAAGGTCCTCAGCCTCTTGGGAGGATGCATAGCATGGCAGTCAGGAGCAGATCACCCACCTCGGAATCATGGCTCTCTGGTGATCAGCCATCTGTCCTTGGGCAATTCAGTTAACATTCTGAGCCTCACTGTTCTCATATATAAATGGGGTGAAATAGGTCTTTCTTCATCATGTTTTTGTGAGAATATCTGATAATTGCAGAGTGCTTAGCCCAGCACTGGGCACACAGTAAATGCTCACTGAACAGTAGCCACTGTTACTAATCACCATTCCCCCTAACCACAGTCTGCTTTGGGTGGCTTAGCTTTGCTCAACTCTCCAACCCAGGCTGAGGTCCCCACAGTCACCTGAGGTGTTCCCAGGCTGATCTATTTAGATGATACATGCTCAAGAAATGGAAAGTATTTTTTGCAGAATTAGATTGGCAGATTTTGCTGCCTTCCCCACCAAACTGTAATACTTCCCAAAGTCAAATTACATGTGTACTTTCTTGTTTCGCTTCTTAATATCTCTAACAGCTTTCTCATCTGAAAAAGCACAGATAGTCATAGCACCTACTTTGTTCAGTTGTTGCAAAGGTTAAACAGAAATACATGTAAAGTGATCATCAGACAATAAATTCCCCAACAAGACAGGCTGCTATTACCATTTGCATGGCTCTGTTTTCCCAAATCAAGAGAAAGACCCGGCACCACTGCATCTGCAGCCACAGCACGGCTAACACTGCTGCAAACTGCAGGGCTATTCTGAGATAATGGGAAAACCCAAAGGCAGCCCCTTTACCATCCAGCATATATAATGATGGCTCCTGGGGATCAGCTGGGGACCAGCAGCCAGTAGATGAGACCCAGGACAAAATACAGCCAAGCGGGAGGGCAGTTCATAGCCCTAAGTAAAGGAGCACCTCCTGCAGGAAGCAGAGGGCCGGGGACTCTGCACTTCCCAGCAGGTAAATGAGAGGCTGACAGCAAGGGGCTCGGGGCGCTCTGTGGCCTGGCGAGCAGCACAGGTCTGTGGGCTGGGGCACGGGAGGCAGTGATTTAGCCCAGGGAGACTGGGCAGGAGATGGGAAGTGGGCAGCTGACAGGGGTGAGCAGAGAGAAGAGTGGTAAAATGTCTCTCAAGCTGCAAAATGCAGGCCTGGGGCCAGCTGTCTGTCCACCAGGGAATTCATCTGAAAGGACTCCCTGCCATCAGAGGTACCTGGTTCCAGAGCAGCCAGCCCAGGTGCACACACAGCGTGAACCTTAGGAATGGGGACACGAGAAATGCTTTGGTCTGGGGCTGCAGTTCTCCAGAGGCAGAGTTCCTGGTCAGACAGGAGGTATCCCCTGCCACACCGTCTTCCCATCTGCCATCCCCAGCGCTACTCTCTTTGTCCAGGAAGAATGGAAATCTGCGAAAGGGGCCCAAACCTTAAAGGAATATAGGAGACAATAATATAGAAAAGGAAATGCGAATATCTCAAGTATACAGAAAATGCTCAGTGCAAATTAACACGTCACTACAATTTCCTATTTCACCTATCAGGACAAAACTCCAAAAGCTTCCCTAGCTGGGAGGAGAGAGGTGCTCACATTGCTGCTGGGGGGCTAGCTGGGGCGCGCCCACATCACAGCGCCGGAACAGCCAAACACAGGAAGCAACTCCAGTTCCCACCATAGGACACTAGGTAAACAAAGTGTACCCAGGCCACGAAATACTCTGCAGCTTAAAAAATAATGAGGACCCAAGAGAAAAATGGGCAAAATTCATAACCAGTCCACAAAAACACACAAAATACATGAAAAGATGCTCAGCTTCGCTTATTATAAGAAATGTGCAAATTAAAACTACACTGTGGTAACATTCCTTACCTGTCATTGTTGCAAAAATTCAAAAAAAATTCATGAGCTGCCACATATTCTGCCAGCAAGGCTGTGAGGAAACCAGCCCTGTCATACGGCAGTAGCTGGGAGACAGAAGGCTCACCCCCATGGCAGGGGACTTAGCAGTCTCGAACAACACTGTATGAGCTTTTCTTCTGACCCAGAAATCCCACTTCTAGGATTTTACCCCCAAAGAGATGACTCCACAAACAGGAAACAATAGACACGATTCGCTTGCCTTCATGAATATGCCGGAAAATGTTAACAACAACATAAATGCCCATCCACAGGAGACTGGCTGAATAAACTACTCTAAGTCCACACAGGGGTAAAAACACTCTGCAGCCCTCAAAGAGGAGAAGGATCCTGATGAGCTGCTATAGACTCTTCCCAGGATACACTGCTAAGTGGAAAAAGCAGGATGCCAAAGTGTGTATTACATGTACACATACACACCCAGGAAAAAAGAGGAAACAAGGACATACACACATTGTACTTATTTTTGTAGAAATAAACTAGAAGCTAATGAAAATAGTTACCTACAGAGGAGGTAAGTTACCAGAGAGGAAAGGATGCAATAAGGAACAAGGTTTCTAAAGTGGACATTTTATATAGTTTCGATTCTGAACATGTTAATATTTTACATTTTCAACAAATAAATTTAAAACGGCCAAGAAGCAATCGCTAAAGTTAAATACAAAGAGTAATAAACAAAACTAAATGTACATTAAAATGGTAACATAATCATTTAGAAAAGAATCTGTTTGAGTAATTTTGAACACACTACTCTTGACTATAAACCCTTAGTGGGACAGAGTCAAAGCACGGAAAGAACTGCAAAGAAATACCGAGTGTTACTTAGTAGGTTTCTCGTGACAGCAGCACCGGTGCTGTAATTCCTAGACTCTTCTGTGTTAACGGAGGATAAAATAAATGAGTATTCACATCGATGTGTTTGGGAATCGGTGTTTCTCACCACGGGAAAAATAGCAATTTACGGCATCTAACGGTGTATTGTTAGATTTATATTAAAACTATCAGTATGATCTCATAATTTGCATAATTCCTACCTCCGTGCATGTAAAGACTCTAAAAGTAATGACAAGTCCCAGTAATGACAAGCCCATCCAGAACCCAGTTCTTGGCTTCAAAATACCAGTTCTCATTAGAAGGAACTGGGACTCTGAATAGATGTCTGATTCCAGGACTGGGGAGGGAGGAATATGAGATAAACCTAGAACATCTCATTATGTCAGAAAGCAAGAGAGTGCCCAAAAGGACAGAAAAGCAAGCTTGAATGGTTTCCCATTGAGTATCAAAAGGAATAATGACAATACAGTCAATAATGACAGCACACTGAATTTTCTAGAACTCCCTGTATTCATAGCATCCTAGTGTTACTAAAAATGTGGGAGAGTGATGAAGCTCTTCTTTACTGAAAAGTATTAGCTGAAAAATGCAGAAAGAATACAATTGGAAAATCATCACATCCCTTAGTAATCCCCAATGTAACCACTAACACAGGCAAGGACCATCAGTAGGTGCTAAAACTGTTGGCTAAAATGTTTTCAAGAACAAGATATTCACATTGTCTCAAGATTCCAACCCCCAGATTATTTACTGAATACAAAGGACACAGAGCACGTTTGCCATGAGGGATCTGGCATACATCACGTTACCCAAGTCATTAAACTGAGCACCCAAAGAGGGAGCAAACTGGCATTAGGTGCCCTATGTGACACAATGGGAAGTATACATCACCCATGTGTCTTCTTGCTAAAATGTCTAATCGGAACCTTATCATGAGGAAACAATCAGGCAAATACGGACTGTGGGGCATTCAATAGGACAACTGGCCTCAACTCTACAAATGTCCATGTCAAAAAGATCCCCCTCCCAAAAAAATGGTGGATGCACTCTTCTCTTTGCTAGACAAAAGGTGACATGACAACCAAATTCAATAATCAGTATCTGTCTACATCCTGGAATTTTTTTGAGAAAGTGGGAGAAATTTGAATATAGACTAGATAATGTTGTTGTATTAATGGTAAACTACTTGGGTCTGATTTTAGTATTTAAAATGTGAGGTTCTTAGGGAACCTATCAGCTAAGGTGTCTTAAAAATAAAGAATAAAGAAGATCTCAATGTTCTAATATTTTTTAAAGTCCCTTCAGAATATTTTACATAAAAAAGGCAAGATACAGAGCAGTGTATCCTATCTTGGTTTAAAAAGTGAGGGAGAAGGGATAAACTACAAGTTTTACTTGCATGTGAGTGTACATGTAACTGGGAGCAGGAAATGCAAGAAGTTAGTAGGCGTAGGCAAAGAGGGGCAGGGAAGAAAATAGACACGGGAGTAGAGAAAGTGTATTCACCAACACTTTTTCAAATGTCTGGATCCGTGAGTAGCTATTATCTACTAAAAACAAAGAAAAACCATTGTTACAAAAGAAACATTATGACCTAGAAAGTAGAAGCAATCGGTCAGTGAAAGAACTGGACAAGGCTGTGGGAGGCCCTCCCTTCCCCACAGGTGTCCAGCCCGTCCTTGCAAACTTGGGGTCTTCTCAGGCTGCGGAGGGGAGAGCCGCGTGCAGTTCGAGAACACACATCAAAAGTCTTACAGTTTTGCATATTCTTGTTTCTCAGCAATTATTTTTCTAAAATTTATCCTACAGAAATAATTGTAAGGATGAACAAAGATTTGATCACCAAAAGCGTTCGTCACAACAGTATAATTGAGAAAAACTGAGAGCAGCCCAAATGTAAACAAATGAACAAAACAGGCTTATTTAAATACATCATGGAATATCCCTCCAAAGAAATACTAGGAAGATACGGTCAAAGTATATGCCACGGCACAGAAGGATGCCTCGGTAGCATTTTAAAATGAAAGGGACGGGCATTGCATGAGTCCATTTAAAACTGCATACATGTAGGCAGACAAAGGCATCCAGCAATATAGCTATCGGGCCTTATTATTTTTCTTCCTTTAGTGTATTTTTTTTAATTTACTTTATACTTTTAACTTTTTTTTTAAGCAGTGAATTAATTTTTGTTAATACAACTGGACCAGCCCTGTGCAAAAAGCTTTGGAGAGACACAACCCCCACACCTTTCCCACCAACTTCAAGGAAGGGTAGAGACTTGCAGACCCCTTCAGTGTTTGGAAGGCTCTTGTAACACTTCTCGGTGTAACTTGCCTGCAGGAGGGGTGGCGCTGGGTGCCAGCCAGCTAGCTAGGATCTCAGAACAAACCTGTCAGCCTGCCGACAGCCCCGAGGAGCTGCTCTGCACCAGAGCAGGTCGATGCCCAGTGGACCGTGGCAATGCGGCCCCTCTGCCTCCCCAGAGAATGATCACCCATGCGGGTGAAACACAACCTCATCTCAGCACAGTTCCCCTTGCCAAGCTCCATGCACCAGCTCACACAGCCCCTAAGCTAAGGACTGCTGGAACAGGCTGACAGGAGCAGCTCCCACACACCAGCACAGCCTTGGGACTCTGGAAAGAGGGACACTGGCCTCACGTAACGAAGCTGAAAATCCCAGTTTCCGTCAACTTGCTGGCTGCCAAGCCACCTGATAGAATGAGGTTTACTTCTATCAGCAGCACAGCGTGTTCAGGACTGTAAGTCTGGAGTCCAACCCAGATTTGAAGCTCTCCTTCTTTTCATGAGCTTCTCCACTTGGCACATCCTAACTGCTCGGAGCCCCAGGCTCCTCAGGGACCTCGAGCAGAGCTATGAAGATAAAACAAGCCATGTGTGGAGTGCTTGGTACAGAAGTTCTGTCTGTGTGTGCACAGGAGGAGCCCTGTAAACATACAGCAAAACGATGACAAGGCTATCCCAGAACAGCACCCGGTACATGCTAAGCCTCAATAAATATTCGCTGTTATTACTGGAGTGAAGATTAGTGAGCTGCAGACACCCACAGATCAGAGAGGGCCTGAGACGCACTCACACGTGGCTATGCTCAAAGTCGCCAGGAGACAGACTGGCGTCAACATCCCCAAAAAGGAAGACGTTATGGATAAAAGTTTTAAAAAATCACATCCAAGTCCCACATAGATTGGGGCATTCCGATTTGAAATAATCACTGGCTTTACGTTAATGGAACATCAACTAAATGATCCAATAAAATGTTTAAGAGATTAAACAAACTCCTTCTCAAGCCCTAGTTAATGTGAAAAGAAATTTGCAAAGGTTCCAGGTTAACCAACCTAAACTAGGTTGCAAGTCTGGAGGATCTTTAAATCAGTATCCATCAGTGAGATTTCCTCTC
Organism: Manis pentadactyla; assembly: GCF_030020395.1. Classification (NCBI taxonomy): domain Eukaryota; kingdom Metazoa; phylum Chordata; class Mammalia; order Pholidota; family Manidae; genus Manis; species Manis pentadactyla. The sequence continues at coordinate 98,511,496 of NC_080031.1, forward strand.
TCTCAGTGAGCTATTGTGTTGCCAAGCAGAGGATTAGGCCCTTCAGCTCAGGAGAGGGTTGGGCGGGATTTATGCAGCCCTGCCCCCAAATTTAACTAAGACTCAATTTGGGCACCAAATTCATCTATGTATTCTTAAAAAGAAAGGAGGGGGATGGAGACAGGCACTAGCTTCCAGATGTTAAAGAATGAATCCTACCCAGAGAGCTTTGTAAAGCGGGCAGGCTGCCCATGGCCTCCTCACCCAGGTGCTGGCCAGCCCTGGGGACATGTGGTGTCCATGCTTCCCCCAGGCAGGGCTACTTTCCCCTCTCAAGTGCAATTTAAGGGAGTATTGCAGGAGTGTGGCTAAAAACCTGGGGGCGCCTGTGAGAGAGGAGTCATTGGTTCCCCCAGTTGGGACTCCCTCTCAGGCAGTGTGTCACTAACCTGTCCTGTGACTAACGGAACAGGGAAAAGACAATTCAAGAGCACAGGCCAACCCGGAGAAGGGGCAGCACCAGGAAGCATGTGTCTCCTCCGTTCAGTGGGGTAAGGAGTTCCGGGAACAAAGGACACAGACGGCAGCTCGGCTAGAGCCATTCTGTGTGTGTCCCCCAGCGGGATGACCTAGCAGGTGAGAGGACCTTATTCACGTGAGGCCGTTAGATGGCTAGGAGGGGATGCTCTTGGGAGATTACAAATGCCATTAGCCAGACATGTGACTTCTCCTTCCACGTGCATGGAATGATTACTCCCAACTGCCCCACTGATGCGGAGTCTGGCCAAGTGACTTGCTTTGCTCAGAATAACGGTGTCCCAGCTAAGATGGTGCACTGAGATGCTAGTGCAAGACTGTGCTGCACCCTCCTCCTCCTGCCACAGTGACTGTGAAAGCACGGCGAAAGAATCTTCATCAGCCTCTGGTCCTGGGAACAACGCAGACCGCAGCGCCTACCAACCCATGAGAGGCGTGTAGCATACGGGAGATATGCACCTTTGTCGTTTCAAGACAAAAATGTGATTTTTGAAGTTATTTGTTACTGCAGCATAACCGAGCCCATCCTGACAGATAGGGAACAGGAAGGAAGAGGCTGATCTGAGTCAAAGCACCACCTTAAGGAATGATGCTGTAGGCAGGTCCCCCACCCAGCCCTTCAGAGAGCTTGCCTTGACGCCCACCCCAGAGGAAGAGGGTTAAGTAGTTATATATCCAGCACGACACTGGCTCCGCAAGGCGCAAGTCTTGACTATGCTGGCAAAGAGGAAGAGATTCTCCAAATCTGATCAGATGGAAGTTTTAAACTTAATGGACTCAGGTTTACAGCTAAAAATGATGGGGAACTATGGAATCTTCCCAAGACGTTATTCAGGGAAATCTGCAATTAAAAATAAACAAAATCGTCTGATGTTTATTTCTGAAATTGAAATTCCTCAATGAACTGGTCGCCTGTACATGTTTGGTAAACAGGGACATGTGTTTATGGCTGGTCTCAGAAAGCTGCAGCTGTTCACATTTGCTCTCCTTAAAACACACACACACACACACATTACTGACATAATTCTCAAAAAGACAATTAATATTGCCCCAAGACAATCAGTCTTAATCAGCCCTACCAACCATAGTATACTAATCCTATTATGTGGCCTTCCTGCTTCTTTTGGAGATAAGAGTTGTTTTTCTCTGCACAGAGAGGGAACACCCACCCTACAGGGAGAGAGAGAGAAATTAGGGTATCTGAAAATAACATGTCCAAGAGAAGTGGATTAGAACTCCACTGGTCACTCTAAGAGGGGCACACACGGAATAGCCGAAGCGTGGACCACGGGTGTGACAGGGAAGAGATTCATTGACAGGTACGGGTTCCCCAGCTTCCCACCCCATGTTGCCCTTTAAAGAACAAATCTGTCTTTCTCCAGCCTAGAAGTCAGGAGGGCAGGAAGCACCCTAGAAGCCAGGAAAAATGGGGAGGGTGTCAGCCAGGAGAAACTAAGGCAGCCTACATGATGACTTGCTGGGAGAAGAGAAAGGAAGAGAGGACTTTATGGGGTCGTCAAGGGTAACTCCTGAGCAACACAGGGAGCAGAAGGAGGAGGAGGAGGACGGGGAGAGAGAGCTTCTGGGAGCTGTGCGCTGTGGGTTTTGAATTGCATCTTCTCTAACACGCTTTGAAAGACAGAAGAAAAACTGGAATTCCTTTTGAAGTTCTTTGCCTACTGGCCTGTCCCTACGTGAGGGGAACTTCAAACAAAGCCTTGGCTGTGTGGGGCCCTGGGGTTGTTTGGGCAACAGATTCTTCTGCAGAAACCCCCTGCTCACAGCATCCTTCCTCTTGCCCTATCTGATCTTCCCCCAAAAGGTGCAGCACAATCCAGAGCAGGCGTCCTCCTCTCTACAAACCTCCCTGACCTTGTCACGGAGACTGGAAGGCGCTTGCTGGGTTCCCTGCAGCACCCCGTGCTTCCCCGTGTTAACTCACCTCACCTGTGTCGTGATCGTCTCTTTACCTGTTTATCTAAGTAGAGCACCAGCTCTTTAGGGCCAAGATTTAGGTGTGACTGTCTCACATTCCTGAGACTGGCACCAGGCCTAGCACAAAGTATTCAATAAGTGAGCTGAGAGTCTCTCTCAGACATTGAGCTGACCAGAATAATGGGAAGAAAGTGATTCTGATCTGTTCCCCGGATCCACATAACGGCTGAGTTTCTTGCCTATGCCTCCACATCTCTGCTACCTGCAGGAAAGTTTTATGCACTATGAAAACACTAACTGTGTGCAAGGTGGGAGAACGTGTGGAAGGGAGTGTGAGATTTAAAAACTATGACTGAAAAAATGTATCTAAAAAGTGACTGCAGAAGATTAATGTGGCTATCAAGGTCCCACAGTGGACAACTGGTAATGGAGTGACGACATCAGCCGCAGGTCTATATAACGCCACAAAGAAAGCGGTCCCCCAGAGTTGCAGAAAGTGGGGCAGGGGTGCAGCAATGGGGGTGCTCCACACCCCCCTTAAGTATGCCCAAGAATTCCGTGGGCCTCTCAACAATAACGCAAGGATAGAAAGGACAAAGATGTAGCTTAGCTTAGCATCACACAGGATGTGTTGTTGGGAAGTTAATTTTCAAAGAGGAAGGGTCTTTCAGACCAGACAAAAAAAAAAAGACTTTTTTCTGGACTCTCACCCATGCCTTAGACATCTAAGCTTCTCCAGCAGACAGACCAGATAGCACAGAGATAGCAACCCATGCTGAACTTTAGGGCCAGGGGGATGCAGAATAAAGGAGAAAAAGAAGGGCCATTTTGAGGAGGGAAAGGGTCACAGTGGAAATGCCCAAGGGTGTTTACTTGGGGCAGGGCACATGGTACACGTGTAATCCTGAGCTAAGTCTTCACATCCACGAACAGAAGCTATAAAAACATCCACACACACAAGATACATTACTCTCCCCATCTCCAGTACCATATAGACGGAGTCTAGACTTGCAGAGTACTCCAGCCAGAAGTAGAGACTTGGGGGGCTATCCTCTGGGAGGCCAAGTGGGCGTAATCGCCTTCTCATGGGCTTTGTCCGCCTTCCCTTCCCAAGGGAGAGTGTTGCAATTACACAGGGAAAGAGGAAAAGCTCCCAAGACATCCTCAAGTACATGTTGAACATCTGACAGCCTCCGAAAGGCTAGAGTTCATGAGCCAAGGTCCTGGAATGCAGGAGCTCATGGCCCAGGTGTGCCTCCAACAGGCCAAACGAGAACTCAGTGCGAGGAATGCACTCCCCAGCGGAGCTGTGTGGCAATGGCCGGCACCCCTGCAGCATTCACATTTGCCGTACAGCGTACGAACAGGAAGTGAGCTGTGAACAGGATCACCTTGGTGAAAATAATGGCTGCGACCCAAGATGTACAGCCAAACGGACTCAAGCGAGGGTGACCAGCCCAAACATCTGGAGACTGTCAGTTCTCTTGGAAAATGGAAATCGTTTTTATGCTGCATTTTCCCACTCCTCAGGGAAACAAAGTCAGGCAGGCAATTTACTGTGACTCACAGATAAATACACACCAATCTCACACAAAAACTCCCTAAGGCTGTCTTGGCAAAAATAAGGAAAATGACATCATCGTTATTATATCTGATTGGCTGCAATAATACATCAGATTTCCTGAGAATATTAAAAAAGTAATGTATTTATTTGATGGATTCTCCCTTTTCTTGGCTCTGGAAAAGTCAACTATCTGGAACAAGAGCAGCTCACACCCTAGAATTTAGGCCCCACAAGGACAGAGAATTTTCCCTGTTTTATTTATGGCTATCCATATGTCTGTCTTATGTCCCAGAGCCTAAGACAGTACCTGGCACATTTATTGCTTAAAGGAATGACAAAAAGAATGGCTTATCATATGCCCCTCACTCTCAACTTCATCCACCTAGACTACACCTTGCCTTAAAAAATAATAATCAGGGAGAGTGACATCACCAATAAAGCAACACAGGTTGTTCTTGACCTCACTGTGCCTCACAAGAACAACTGACAACTACTCAAGAACAGGACACCACTGAGAGAATCCTAGAACATGTGGGTTAGGCCAAAGCACCCCTTGCACCAGAGACCAAGAGGGACTGTGCTAGGAGGATCAGAGAAGCCACTACATGCTAAACTCATTGCCCCTCCCTCAGGCTAGCACAGCACCATGTGGAGGGGTCTCCCCCAAGCCTCCAGTTGAGAAATGGAAACCTAGGGGTATGATCAGCACCTCCCAGCACCAGGGTGACTTAATGGGAGCCACTACTCTGATCTCACACCACCAGGGAATCCGCAAGGGTCATTCCCTGGGAGTCTGTCACAGAGGAAAGGGGGGCTTGCAATGACTAGCACATGGATCTCATCACAGTGAGTCATACTTGCAGAGGCCAAGCAGTGATCCCAACCAGCCCGTCTGTTTGCTCAGCCGCAGAACCAGGTCAGGAGCGCTCTGACCGGGGAACTCGGAGGGTTGAAGATTTACCTGGTTTAGATCCTAAAGCAGGAGTTTTGCCAGCCCCAGAGCCTGGTTTGCCCACCCCCAGGCAGAAGTGGGTTCCAGAGCCCCGACCTCTGTGGAGAGCATCTTCCAGCCCCATCTGACCGGATGGTTGGTGAAACTCCTAATGTGTGGTCCCAGTGGCACTCAACTAGGTAAGTGCAAGCAAACCCAATAGTTTGTAGAGCAGAACCAGTAGCCCCGTTCAGCCAGGGAACTTGGGGTGTGAGCCCGTTTATGTTAGGACAACAAAGAGCTTTACCAGCACCCTGGCAGGGAATCTTTGTAGCCCCACTCACCTCTGAACAAAGCCTGCAGCCTATCCAACCAGAGAGCCTGACCAGAGCACCTGGGAAGCAGCACAAGCCATTCAGCAGCTCATTCAAAAGTCCTATGTACAGTGGGACTCAAACAGAAAACACAGCCCATGGCTTTCCCACCTGCAGAGCAAAACTGGTAGCCTCACCTGGCCAGGGAGTTCAGTACACACACACTTTGGCCTGATTCAGGTCCCCAAGCAATGATCTGTACACCCCGGGTCCTGTCCTGTTGCCCTGCCAGAAAGGGGAAGCTAATTCATAGCCCCATCTATTACTGAACATAGTACTCTGTCCCAACCATCCAGCAAGCCTGAACAGAGAATCCAGGCAACTGTGGAGCATGTCCTACGGCCTCCCTTGGGTAGGCAACCAAGCCAGAAGTCCTATCCGACTGTCCCACCAGAGGCACACTACCCATGCCCAACCTCAGAATTCAACCAGCTGCCTTGCCCAAAAATAGACCATAATAGCAGGCCCCATCTGCCCAAGGACATTACCAGCAGACGTATCCAGAAACCCAAACAGAGCTGACTGGTGAAGAATGGTCTCTGTCAAGACAAGCCTGCAAAGTCTGGAAGAAGAACTGAATTATTTGAACACACAGAAACTAATGTAAGGAGTCAAGGATCACACAAAAATCAAGTGAATATGACACCATCAAAGGAAATCAATAAAGTTCCAATAACTGACTCCAAAGAAACATGGATCTATGAACAATCAAAGAATTCAGAATAATCCTCTTAAGGAAATTTAGTGACCTGCCAGAAAACACAGAGAACTAAACAAAGTAGGCAAATAACACATGAACAAAACAAGAAGTTCAGCAAGGAAAGAACAACCATAAAAAAAAAAATCCTAGAATTGAAAAATACAGTAACTGAAGAATTCATTAGAATTAAAAGTAAACTCCACCGTGCAGAAGAATCACCAACCTGGAGGACAGGATTTCAGAAACTACTCAAAGGAGAAAAAAACGTGAAAAAGAGTGAAGAAAGCCTATGGGAATTATGGGACCCAGTGGAAAGAAACAATATTCACATTATGGGAAATCCAGACGGAGAAGGGAAAGAGAAAGGGCCACAAAGTTTATTTTAAGCAATATTGGCTGAAAATTTCCTCAACCTGAGGAAAGAAATGGGCATCCAGGTCCACAAGGCCCAAAGGATCCCCCAGTAAGATGAACCTAAAGAGGCTCTTCTGAGACACGTAACTGTCAAAAGTCAAAGACAAAGAATTTTAAGAGCATCAAGGGGAAAGAGAGAAGTTACATATAAGGGAACCCTATTACATTATCGGTGGGTTTCTCAACAGACACCTTTTCAGGCCAGGAGAGACTAGGATGACAGATTCAAAATGCTGAAAGAAAAGAACTACCACTCAAGAGTTCTATACCTGGTGAGGCTGCCCTTCAGAAACAAAGGAGGAAGAAAGACTTTCCTGAACAAACAGACGCTGAGGGAGTTCGTTACCACCAGACCTGCCTTACAAGAAATGCTGAAGAGAATTCTTTGAGTGGAAATAAAAGAATGCTAATCACTATCATAAAAAAACAACAAGGGAGCAGAAATATAACTGGCAATGTATGGCCATATACATTATAAACACATATGTCAATAATCATAGTTAGATTATGTGATACAGTAACAGTGGTGCACAATTCACTTACAATTCTAGTAAAAAGCTAAAAAAGAAAGAGAGCAAAAATAACCACAACTACAGTAACCTGTTAGATATACAACAAACGTGAAAATGTTTAGCAGCAATAACCTAAAATGTGAGGAGGAAGAGAAGTGAAAGTGTATAGTTTACAAATTCTTTTGAACTTATCAGTTGAAAACAGGGTGTTGCAATTTTAAGATATTTTATATAAGCCCCGTGGTACCCACAGGGAAAAACCTATAGCAATTACACAAAAGAACATGATAAAATGGTCAAAACATACTGGTACCAAAGGACATCAAAACACATGAAAAGGCAGCAGAATAAGAAATAAGGGAGGGGGGGGGGCGGAAGATGGCGGCGTGAGTAGAGCAGCGGAAATCTCCTCCCAAAACAACATATATCTATGAAAATATAACAAAGACAACCCTTCCTAGAATAAAGACCAGAGGACACAGGACAATATCCAGACCACATCCGCACCTGAGAGAACCCAGCGCCTCGCGAAGGGGGTAAGATACAAGCCCCGGCCCCGCGGGAGCCGAGCGCCCCTCCCCCCAGCTCCTGGCGGGAGAAGAATAGGCAGAGCGGGAGGGAGACGGAGCCCAGGGCTGCCGAACACCCAGCCGCAGCCATCCGGGCCAGAGTGTAGGGCCCTCGATACTGGGAAAACAGGGCAGCAAGAACAGTGAGCAGGCACTGGAGGCTGGGCGACAGAGGACATAAGAAAAGCGCGCGACCATTTTTTTTTTTTGCTTTTTTGCTGCTTTGTTTTGGCGAGCGCTGTTTGGAAGTCTTAAAGGGACAGGGACCCCAATATTAGGGAAACAGGGCAGAAAGACCGGTGAGCAGAGGCCTGAGGCTGGCACCGGAGAATAAAGAAAAACGAACGACCACCTTTTTTTTTTTTTTTTAATTAAAAAAATTTTTTTCCTTGTTTTTTTTTGTGGTCGTTGTTTTGTTTTGGCGGGTGCTTTTTGGAAGTCTTAAAGGGGCAGGGCGGGCCACTTAATCCAGAGGTAGGGAATCCGGGATCTCTGGGCACCCTAACCCCTGGGCTGCAGGGAGCAGGGAGGCCCCTTACGGAGATAAATAGCCTCCCAGCAGCTCCTGCTCCAACGCGACTCCACCATTTTGGAGTAGTTGCCCGAGCCAGGCCACGCCCACAGCAACAGCGGAGATTAACTCCATAGCAGCCGGGCAGGAAGCAGAAGCCCTGTCTGCGCGCAGCTGCGCAGCACAAGCCACTAGAGGCCGCTGTTCTCCCAGGAGAGGAGGGCCACAAACCAACAAGAAGGGAAGTCCTTCCAGCCGTCACTCGTCCCAGCTCTGCAGACTATTCCTATCACCATGAAAAGGCAAAGCTACAGGCAGACAAAGATCACAGAGACAACACCAGAGAAGGAGACAGACCTAACCAGTCTTCCTGACAAAGAATTCAAAATAAGAATCATAAACATGCTGACAGAGATGCAGAGAAATACGCAAGAAAAATGGGATGAAGTCCGGAAAGAGATCACAGATGCCAGAAAGGAGATCGCAGAAATGAAACAAACTCTGGAAGGGTTTATAAGCAGAATGGATAGAATGCAAGAGGCCATTGATGGAATTGAAATCAGAGAACAGGAACGCATGGAAGCTGACATAGAGAGAGACAAAAGGATCTCCAGGAATGAAACAATATTAAGAGAACTGTGTGACCAATCTAAAAGGAGCAATATCCGTATTATAGGGGTCCCAGAAGAAGAAGAGAGAGGCAAAGAGATGGAAAGTATCTTAGAAGAAATAATTGCTGAAAACTTCCCCACACTGGGGGAGGAAGTAATCAAACAGACCACGGAAATACACAGAACCCCCAACAGAAAGGATCCAAGAAGGGCAACACCAAGACACATAATAATTAAAATGGCAAAGATCAAGGACAAGGAAAGAGTGTTAAAGGCAGCTAGAGAGAAAAAGGTCACCTATAAAGGGAAACCCATCAGGCTAACGTCAGATTTCTCAGCAGAAACCCTACAGGCCAGAAGAGAATGGCATGATATATTTAATACAATGAAACAGAAGGGCCTTGAACCAAGGATACTGTATCCAGCACGACTATCATTCAAATATGACGGTGGGATTAAACAAGTCCCAGACAAACAAAAGCTGAGGGAATTTGCTTTCCACAAACCACCTCTACAGAACATCTTACAGGGACTGCTCTAGATGGGAGCACTCCTAGAAAGAGCACAGCACAAAACACCCAACATATGAAGAATCGAGGAGGAGGAACAAGAAGGGAGAGAAGAAAAGAATCTCCAGACAGTGTATATAACAGCTCAATAAGCGAGCTAAGTTAGGCAGTAAGATACTAAAGAGGCTAACCTTGAACCTTTGGTAACCACGAATTTAAAGCCTGCAATGGCAATAAGTACATATCTTTCAATAGTCACCCTAAATGTTAATGGGTTGAATGCACCAATCAAAAGACACAGAGTAACAGAATGGATAAAAAAGCAAGACCCATCTATATGCTGCTTACAAGAAACTCACCTCAAACCCAAAGACATGTACAGACTAAAAGTCAAGGGATGGAAAAACATATTTCAAGCAAACAACAGTGAGAAGAAAGCAGGGGTTGCAGTACTAATATCAGACAAAATAGACTTCAAAACAAAGAAAGTAACAAGAGATAAAGAAGGACACTACATAATGATAAAGGGCTCAGTCAAACAAGAGGATATAACCATTCTAAATATATATGCACCCAACACAGGAGCACCAGCATATGTGAAACAAATACTAACAGAACTAAAGGGGGATATAGACTGCAATGCATTCATTCTAGGAGACTTCAACACACCACTCACCCCAAAGGATAGATCCACTGGGCAGAAAATAAGTAAGGACACGGAAGCACTGAACAACACAGTACAGCAGATGGACCTAATAGACATCTATAGAACTCTACATCCAAAAGCAGCGGGATATACATTCTTCTCAAGTGCACATGGAACATTCTCCAGAATAGACCACATACTAGGCCACAAAAAGAGCCTCAGAAAATTCCAAAAGATTGAAATCCTACCAACCAACTTTTCAGACCACAAAGGCATAAAACTAGAAATAAACTGTACAAAGAAAGCAAAGAGGCTCACAAACACATGGAGGCTTAACAACACGCTCCTAAATAATCAATGGATCAATGACCAAATCAAAATGGAGATCCAGCAATATATGGAAACAAATGACAACAACAACACTAAGCCCCAACTTCTGTGGGACACAGCAAAAGCAGTCTTAAGAGGAAAGTATATAGCAATCCAAGCATATTTAAAAAAGGAAGAGCAATCCCAAATGAATGGTCTAATGTCACAATTATCGAAATTGGAAAAAGAAGAACAGATGAGGCCTAAGGTCAGCAGAAGGAGGGACATAATAAAGATCAGAGAAGAAATAAATAAAATTGAGAAGAATAAAACAATAGCAAAAATCAATGAAACCAAGAGCTGGTTCTTCGAGAAAATAAACAAAATAGATAAGCCTCTAGCCAGACTTATTAAGAAGAAAAGAGAGTCAACACAAATCAACAGTATCAGAAACGAGAAAGGAAAAATCACGACGGACCCCACGGAAATGCAAAGAATTATTGGAGAATACTATGAAAACCTATATGCTAACAAGCTGGGAAACCTAGGAGAAATGGACAACTTCCTAGAAAAATATAACCTTCCAAGATTGACCCAGGAAGAAACAGAAAATCTAAACAGACCAATTACCAGCAATGAAATTGAAGAGGTAATCAAAACACTACCAAAGAACAAAACCCCCGGGCCAGATGGATTTACCTCGGAATTTTATCAGACATACAGGGAAGACATAATACCCATTCTCCTTAAAGTCTTCCAAAAAATAGAGGAGGAGGGGATACTCCCAAACTCATTCTATGAAGCTAACATCACCCTAATACCAAAACCAGGCAAAGACCCCACCAAAAAAGAAAACTACAGACCAATATCCCTGATGAACGTAGATGCAAAAATACTCAACAAAATATTAGCAAACCGAATTCAAAAATACATCAAAAGGATCATACACCATGACCAAGTGGGATTCATTCCAGGGATGCAAGGATGGTACAACATTCGAAAGTCCATCAACATCATCCACCACATCAACAAAAAGAAAGACAAAAACCACATGATCATCTCCATAGATGCTGAAAAAGCATTTGACAAAGTTCAACATCCATTCATGTTAAAAACTCTCAGCAAAATGGGAATAGAGGGCAAGTACCTCAACATAATAAAGGCCATCTATGATAAACCCACAGCCAACATTATATTGAACAGCGAGAAGCTTAAAGCATTTCCGCTGAGATCGGGAACTAGACAGGGATGCCCACTCTCTCCACTGTTATTTAACATAGTACTGGAGGTCCTAGCCACGGCAATCAGACAAAATAAAGAAATACAAGGAATCCAGATTGGTAAAGAAGAAGTTAAACTGTCACTATTTGCAGATGACATGATACTGTCCATAAAAAACCCTAAAGACTCTACCCCAAAACTACTAGAACTGATATCGGAATACAGCAAAGTTGCAGGATACAAAATCAACACACAGAAATCTGTGGCTTTCCTATATACTAACAATGAACCAACAGAGAGAGAAATCAGGAAAACAACTCCATTCACAATTGCATGAAAAAAAATAAAATACCTAGGAATAAACCTAACCAAAGAAGTGAAAGACTTATACTCTGAAAACTACAAGTCACTCTTAAGAGAAATTAAAGGGGACACTAACAGATGGAAACTCATCCCATGCTCGTGGCTAGGAAGAATTAATATCGTTAAAATGGCCATCCTGCCCAAAGCAATATACAGATTTGATGCAATCCCTATGAAACTACCAGCAACATTCTTCAATGAACTGGAACAAATAATTCAAAAATTCATATGGAAACACCAAAGACCCCGAATAGCCAAAGCAATCCTGAGAAAGAAGAATAAAGTAGGGGGGATCTCACTCCCCAACTTCAAGCTCTACTATAAAGCCATAGTAATCAAGACAATTTGGTACTGGCACAAGAGCAGAGCCACAGACCAATGGAACAGACTAGAGAATCCAGACATTAACCCAGACATATATGGTCAATTAATATTTGATAAAGGAGCCATGGACATACAATGGCGAAATGACAGTCTCTTCAACAGGTGGTGCTGGCAAAACTGGACAGCTACATGTAGGAGAATGAAACTGGACCATTGTCTAACCCCATATACAAAAGTAAACTCAAAATGGATCAAAGACCTGAATGTAAGCCAGGAAACCATTAAACTCCTGGAAGAAAACATAGGCGAAAACCTCTTAGACATAAACATGAGTGACCTCTTCTTGAACATATCTCCCCGGGCAAGGAAAACAACAGCAAAAATGAGTAAGTGGGACTATATTAAGCTGAAAAGCTTCTGTACAGCAAAAGACACCATCAATAGAACAAGAAGGATCCCTACAGTATGGGAGAATATATTTGAAAATGACACATCCGATAAAGGCTTGACGTCCAGAATATATAAGGAGCTCTCACGCCTCAACAAACAAAAAACAAATAACCCAATTAAAAAATGGGCAGAGGAACTGAACAGACAGTTCTCCAAAAAAGAAATACAGATGGCCAACAGACACATGAAAAGATGCTCCACATCGCTAATTATCAGAGAAATGCAAATTAAAACTACAATGAGGTATCACCTCACACCAGTAAGGATGGCTGCCATCCAAAAGACAAACAACAACAAATGTTGGCGAGGCTGTGGAGAAAGGGGAACCCTCCTACACTGCTGGTGGGAATGTAAGTTAGTTCAACCATTGTGGAAAGCAGTATGGAGGTATATCAAAATGCTCAAAACAGACTTACCATTTGACCCAGGAATTCCACTCCTAGGAATTTACCCTAAGAATGCAGCAATCAAGTTTGAGAAAGACAGATGCACCCCTATGTTTATTGCAGCACTATTCACAATAGCCAAGAATTGGAAGCAACCTAAATGTCCATCAATAGATGAATGGATAAAGAAGATGTGGTACATATACACAATGGAATACTACTCAGCTATAAGAAAAGGGCAAATCCAATCATTTGCAGCAACATGGATGGAGCTGGAGGGTATTATGCTCAGTGAAACAAGCCAAGCGGAGAAAGAGAAATACCAAATGATTTCACTCATCTGTGGAATATAAGAACAAAGGAAAAACTGAAGGAACAAAACAGCAGCAGAATCACAGAACTCAAGAATGGACTAACAGGTACCAAAGGGAAAGGGACTGGGGAGGATGGGTGGGTAGGGAGGGATAAGGGGGGGAGAAGTAGGGGGGTATTAAGATTAACATGCATGGGGGGGTAGGAGAAAAGGGAGGGCTGTACAACACAGAGAAGGCAAGTAGTGTTTCTACAACATTTTGCTATGCTGATGGACAGTGACTGTAAAGGGGTTTATAGGGGAGACCTGGTATAGGGGAGAGCCTAGTAAACATAATATTCGTCATGTAAGTGTAGATTAGTGATAGCAAAAAAAAAAAAAAAAAAGGGCAGTTCCTGTGTGGTAACCTCCAACGAGTTCTACACAAGGGTATAAAGGGCATATAAAAGTGTAGGCAAAGGGTCTTTTTGTGTTTATACAGAGGATCAAAGCCTAATTGGGCTACCCCGAAAATGAACTAAGATACGATATGAAAAAGAACTTCCAACATCTGCACCCTCTGGAAGACTCATGCCAGAAGATGATCATCAAAAATCCCCAACAAAGATCCACGCACTGCTACAGCTGTAGATGCACTCATCCCACCAGTTCCTGGACCTGCCATGGGAATGAGGAAGGAGATATCTAAGCTGGCCTGTGCATACAGTAAAACAACAAAATTGGACTGGATCTATACTGTTGGAACTCAACCAAGAATTTGGAGAAGTGCAAATTGTAGCGCTCCAAAGTCTTACAACTACAAACTATTTATTGTTAAAAGAACATATGGCATGTGAACAGTCCCCAGGAATGGGTTGTTTTAATTTGTCTGATTTCTCTCAGACTGTTCAAGTTCATTTGGACAATATCCACCATATCATAGATAAGTTTTCACAAATGCCTAAGGTGCCTAACTGGTTTTCTTGGTTTCACTGCAGATGGCTGGTAATTACAGATATGCTTTGGTTATGTAACTATACTCCTATTATGTTAATGTGTGTGTGCAATTTAAGTAGTAGCTTAAAACCTATACATGCTGAAGTTACTCTACAAGAAGATATGTCAAAGAAATAATCAATCTTCCCATGTTTTCTTCCGCCTGCTACTTCTATAGCTTTTCTTCTTCCCTCCTAATTACAACCCTTAAATAGAATTCGTGCCTCATATCAAATTTACCGAGTATCATAATTCTTCCAAGTGGTAAAGATACCTCAAGACAAATGCTGGGCATAGAAGCCACAGGGCATAAATATGCAAAGAAGTAAAAAGCTAACTTTTTCAAACAATAAGGCTTCTCTCTCACTTACCAACTTCACATTTCCCTGTATGGCCCCGGAAGATGACTGGTTAGCCAGAGACGGGTAAGATTCCTCAAGGGAGGAACAACCTAAGACAGGCACAGTCGCAGGGGGGCCATCAGGTGAGAAATTGGGGATCAACAGAGGTGAGGCTTAGAACCTCACCCCCCCGTTCTGAGAGAAATCTTCTGCATACGTGGATGTTTTATTGCCCTTGTCTAGCTTGGATTAACACACAGTCTACAGGCACACACCTGATCATCTACATGTGCTCTCTTACAACACTAAACTATGTTTTCTACCTTTATCTTGTATCTACCTACCACTTCAGCATTTTATTAAAAATAATAATAATAAAGAGAGAAATGTGGTATCCACATGTAAATCAAGTATAAAAACCAAATGAGTATTCATATTTGAACTCACTGTTTATAGTTCATAATGCATGAGCAAAACCGAAAGTTTCTGTGATGACTGCCCTTGTACTGTTCACTATGTAACTTATTCATTATGTAAGAATTTGTTCTACATGTAAAAACTTGTTTGTTATGCCTCAGAAGATTGGAGACTGACAAAAATTAGGCTTGGGGTGGAATAATGATTGTGCATTGAGCATTGACTCCCCTATACAGAATTTTATTGTCGTTAACAACCATTTGATCAATAAATATGAGAGATGCCCTCACAAAAAAAAAAAAAAAAAAAGGACAGACTTCCAATGGTAAAATAAATTAGTAACCGGGATGTAATGTATAGCATAAGGAATATAGTCAAGATATTGTAACAGCTTGATAGGGTGATAGCTGGAACCTAGAATTATGTATATAAATGTTCTACCACTGTGTTGTACACTTGAAACTCATGTAATGTAATACTGTGTGTCAACTACCCTTCAATAAAAAATAATTATTAAAAAAAAAAAAAAAAAAGAAATAAGGGACAATGGATCTAGAATACAAAAAAAATTAACAAGGAGTAAGTCCTTACCCATCAATAATTACTTCAAATGTAGACAGAATAAATTTTCCAATTAAAAGACACAGAACAAGTTAAAAAATAAAGTCCAAAGATACACTACCTACAAGAGATTCACTTTAACCTTAAAGTCATACACAGACTGAGAGTGAAGGAATGGTGAAAAAGACTTTCAAGCAAATGGTAACCAAAATAAAGCGGGGGTAACTATACTTGAAACAAACTAGACTTCAAACTAAAAATGGTAAAAAGAGACAAAGAAAGTCATTACCTCATGATAATGGGGTCAATGCATCAAGAAGATACAACAATTATTAATAGTCATGCACCTAAATATATAAAGCAAAACCTAACAGAGCTCAATGGAGAAATAAACAAACAGTCACACACTGATAGCCGAGGACCTTAATACCCTGCCGTCAACCATGGATGAATCACCCAGACAGAGGATCAAGGAAACAATGGATTTGAACGCGACAGACCAAATGCACCCAGCAGACATCTACAGAACATTCCGTCCAACAGTAGCAGAATACATATTCTTCTCAAACACACATGGAACTTTTCCTAGGAGAGGCCACATGTTAGGCCAGGAAACAAGTCTGAGCAAATCCCAGAAGTTTGAAATCACAAGTATCTTCTCTGACCGCAACAGCATGAAACTAGAAGTCAGCAAGAGGAAACCTAGAAAACTCATGAACACATAGAAATTAAAGAACACTCACCTGAACAAAAGAAGAAATTACAGGGGAAATAAAAATGTTTCTTGAAACAAACAAAAATGGAAACACATCATACCAGGACTTAGGAGATGCAGCAAAAGCAGTTCTACATCTACAAGAAGCAAAAATGATCCCAAATAAAAAAAGTAACTCTACACCTTAAGGACCTAGAAAACAAAGAACAAACAGAGCCCAAACTTAGCAGAAGAAAGGAAATAATAAAGACTAGAGCAGAAATAAGTGAACTAGAGAACAGAATAACAGAAAAGTTTAACCAAACTATGGGTTGGTTCTTTGAAAAGGTAAACAAAATTGGCAAATTCATAGCTAGACTAACCAAGGAAAAAAAGAAAAAGGACCCCAATCAACAAAATTACAAATGAAAAAGGAGACATTAGAACTGGTACCACAGAAATTCAAAGGATCATAATAGGCTACTCTGAACAACTACACGCCAACAAACTTGGCAACCTAGAAGAAATGGAAAATTCTTAGAAACATACAATTTACCAAGACTGAGTCAGGAAAAAATGGAAAATCTGACTAGATCAGTTATTAGTAAGGAGTTTAAGTCAGTAATCAACAATCTCCCAATGAAGGACCAAATGGTTTCACTTGGTGAATTTTACCAAACATTTAAAGAAGAATTAATACCAATCCTTCTCAAACTCTCCCAAAAAATCAAAGAGGAGGGAACACACACAAACTCATTTTACAAGGCCAGTATTATCCTCACACCGAAACCCAAAGAGGACACGACTAGAGAGGAAAACTACAGGCCAATGTCCCTGATGAATATAAATACAAAATTTCTCAACAAAACACTAACAAACTGAATTCACCAGCACATAAAAGGATCATTCACAATGATCAAGTAGGATTTGTCCCTGGGATGCAAGAACGGTTCAACATTCACAAATCAATTAACATGATATATCACATTAATAGGATGAAAGAAAAGAACCATATGATCATCTCAATAGACATAGAAAAATCACTTGACAAAATTCAACATCTATTCTTGATAAAAACTCTTAACCAATCATGCATAGAAGAACATATCTCAACATAATAAAGGTCATATATGACAAGACCACAGCTAATATCATACTCAATGGTGAAATGTTGAAAGCTTTTCCTCTAAGATCAACAACAACACAAGGATGCCCACTCTTACGACTCCTATTCAACATAGCCCTGGAACTCTTAACTAAAGCAATCAGGCGAGGGAAAAGAAATAAAAAGTATCAGAACTGGAAAAAAGTAAAACCATCTCTATTTGTAGATGACATGATTTTATATATAGAAAATCCTAAAGACTCAACCAAACAACTATATGCAATCAATGAATTCACTAAAGTTGCAGGATACAAAATTAACACACAAAAATCAGTAGCATTTCTATACACTAATAACATATTTTTTTGAAAAATAACAACTAATTCCATCTAAAATAGCATCAAAAATATAAAATACTTAGGAATAAATTTAAGGAGGCAAATGATCTCTACTCTGAAAACTGTAAGACATTGATGAAAGACATGAGACACAAATAAATAGAAAGGTATCAGTGTTCATGGATTAAAAGACTCAATATTGTTAAAATGTTGATACTACCAACAACTATCTATAGATTCAGGGCAATCCCTATCAATATTCAAATGGCATTTTTTCACAGTAGAAAAAAAATTCCTAAAATGTATATGAAATCACAAAAAACCCTGGATAGAGAAAGAAATCCTGAGAAAAAAGAAACAAAGTAGGAGGCATCACACTGCCTAATTTCAAGCTCCACTGTAAAACTAGCCATCAAAACAATATGGTACTGGCATTAAAAGGACACACAGATCAACAGAGAAGATCAAGAGCCTGGAAATAGACCCAAACTTACATGGTCAACCAGTATTTGACACAGGAGCCAAAAACACTCAAGAGAGGAAAGGCAGTCTCTTCAATAAACAAAAAAAGGGCTGATCACAGGGCATAAATCTGCAAAGAAGTAAAAAGCTAACCTTTTCAAAGAATATTGCTTCTCTCTCACTTACCAACTCTACATTTCCCTGTATGGCCCCGGAAGATGACTGGTTAGCCAGAGACGGGTAAGATTCCTCAAGGGAGGAACAACCTAAGACAGATACAGTCCCAGGGGGGCCATCAGGTGAGAAATTGGGGATCAACAGAGGTGAGGCTTAGAACCTCACCCCCCCTGTTCTGAGAGAAATCTTCTGCATCCGTGGATGTTTTGTTGCCCTTGTCTAGCTTGGATTAATACTCAGTCTACAGGCACACACCTGATCATCTACTTCTGCTCTCTTACAGCACTAAATTATGTTTTCTACCTTTATCTTGCATCTACCTACCACTTCAGCATTTCATTTAAAAAAAAAAAGGGAGAAATGTGGGATTCACATATAAATCAAGTATTAAAATCAAATGAATAATCATATCTAACTTGACTGTTTATAGTTCATGATGTGTGATCAAAACTGAAAGTTTCTGTGATATGACTGCCCTTGCACTGTTCACCATGTAAGAACTTATTCACTATGTAAGAACTTGTTCACCACGTAAGAACTTGTTTGTTATGCTTCAGAAGATTGGAGACTGTTGAGAATTAGGCTTGGGGTTGATTAATGATTGTGCATCGAGTCCCCTATACAGAATTTTTTTGTTGTTAACAACCATTTGATCAATAAATATGAGAGATGCCCTCTCAAAAAAAAAAAATAGGGCTGAGATCATTGGATATTCACATATACAAATGAAACTGGACCCACTCATAAAAATTAACTCAAAGTAGATTAAAGACTTAAATGTAAGACTTGAAGCCAGGAAACTCCTAGAAGAAACAGAAAAAGAAATAGAAAAGAAGGAATAAAGCTCCTTGGCATGGGTCTTGGTAATGATTTTTTGGATACAATACTTAAAGCATGAGCCGACAAAATAAACAAGAAGGGCTACATCAAACTAAAAAGTTTTCTCTCCAGCAAAAGAAACTATTAACAAAGTGAAAAGACAACCTACAGAATAGGAAAAAATATTTGTAAACCATGTATCTGATAAGAGGTTAATATCCAAAGTATGTAAAGACCTCACACAGCAAAAAAGAAAATCTGATTTTGAAGTGGGCAAAAGACCTAAGTAAACATTTCTACAAATAAGATATGCAAAAGGCCAAGAGACACATGGAAAAGATCCTCAACATCACTAGTTATCAGGGAAATGCAAACCAAAACCACATTGAGATATCACCGCATGCCTGTTAGAATGGCCATCATCAAAAGAAAAAAAAAAAAACAAGACAGAACAAAAGCTGATATGTGTGTGGAGAAAAGGGAACCCTTGTGCACTGTTGTGGGATTCTAAGTTGATATGGCCACTATGCCTGTATCAACTATACAGATTGGAAAACTATACAGATAATACCTGAAAAAATGAAAAATAGAATTACCGTATGATCCAGCAATTCCACGTCTGGGAATACATCCTAAGGAAATGAAAACACTAACTAGAAAAGATATCTGCACCCTCACATGCGTAGCAGCATTATTTACCATAGCGATGATGTGGAAACAATCTAAGCGTCCATCAAGAGATGAATGGATAAAGAAGCTGTGGTGTAGACACATACAATGCAGTATTATTCAGCATTAAAAAACGAGGAAATCCTACCATTTACAACAACATAGATGGACCTTGAAGGCTTTATACTAAGTGAAATAAGTCAGACAGAGAGAGACAAATACTGTATGATCTTACTTACATGTAGAATCTTAAAAAAAAAACTCATAGAAAAAGAGATCAGACTTGTGGTTACTAAAAGTGGAGGGTTGGGGAAAGGGAAATTGGAGGAAGATGGTCAAAAAAAGTTTGAACTTCCAGTTTTAAGATAAACATTTTAAGATTTACCTGAAGTACTAGGGCTGTACCATACAACATGATGCCCACCGCGAACACTGCTATAGGATGTATAGGAAAGTTAAGAGAAAAATCCTAAAGGTTCTCATCACAAGGAAAATAATGTTTTCCTTTTTTTCTTATTTTCTTTTTATTGTATCTCTACAAGAAGATGAATGTTAGCTGAACCTACTGCAGTAATCATTTCACAATTTATGTAAATCAAATATCATGTTTAAACTTACATGGTTATATATGTCAATTATTTCTCAATAAAACTGGAAAAAGTAATCACAAAAGGAGTGAGCATGTCTCCAGGCCAGCATTTCTCAGCTGTGGCACTGCTGACAGTCGTGGGGGAGGCGGGCAGGGGGCAGATCTGTACATGCGGCAGGACATCCAGCAGCATCCTTGGCTTCATCACAGCTGTGCCAACCAAAACTGTCTCTAATCCTTGCCAAATGTATCTTCTCCAGTCAGGACTCTCGGCTCCGGTCCTGCAGAGAGCTCCCCAAGGGCTGACAGCCCTGGAGAGCCGTTGTGTTTTCCGTCTGGTTCATGACGCTGAGTCGGCAGCCAGGGGAAACCCTTCTCCCTGCCCACCATGAGGTGAGTGCACCAGACAGGCCTGCGGCGAGGAAGTCCTGGGTAATGGAAATCAGGCAGACGCCCTGAATGCAAAGGAAGACAAGAGA
Organism: Manis pentadactyla; assembly: GCF_030020395.1. NCBI lineage: Eukaryota > Metazoa > Chordata > Mammalia > Pholidota > Manidae > Manis > Manis pentadactyla. The sequence goes on from NC_080031.1 coordinate 98,532,280, forward strand.
TGTGGGCCCAAGCCTTGTCTGCATTCAACAGCAGAAGCCACTTGGCCGCCGTGCCGGGGATGGACTTGGTTCTTAACGATCTCCTCTCACCCTCCTCCGCCACAAGGGCACTAAAGCATCTCTGTGTTGTGCCGGTAGCAGGGGATCTGCCAGCAGCCGTTTGATTTGAAATCAGCCTTGCAGCATCTGCTTCTGCTCCTAATTATGAATGAGGCTGGGACTCATTAATATCTGCACAACGAGTTCAAAGGGCTCTTCAGAGAACAAGCTCTGCAAACGCTCATCAGGCAGGGTCCACCTGTGGGAAGGGGGAAAGCTCTGCCCCCCGCCTCTGTGGGAGCTTCTGGTCTTGCACACTTGTTTTCCTGACACAATCAAAAGGGCTCAGAGAACTGTTCCTCCCAGTCCAGGCTCACAGGCCTCCTTGTACCTGTGTTGATTTGAGACCGCACATGACACAGCATGCTGTGTTTCCATCACACTCTTCTACACCACAAAGCCGCTAACAGCCAGAGCTGCCAAGGGCTCAGGAACACACCTTCTGCAGTTCTGCGGGTAGTCAGCGCAACGTGGCAAAACACATCAATGGCCTTTAAAAGGCATGTGCTGGCAGTACACCACAGATGGCTACTTCTGGGAATGCATCATAAGGAAATAATTCTCACTGTAGAAAGGTTCATATGCCCAAAATATTCATCATGTAATTATTCAGAATAAGGAAAAATGGAAACAACCGATTGTCTATTGCCAGATATTTTAGTTTGGCATATTGTCGTATATACACTCACTGGACTAACACACACCATTAAAATGTCATTTACAAAGAATAGCATCAAACTATAGTAAAATGTTTATGCTGTGTCATTAAATGAAAGGACAGAGAATACCAAATCATATCAACAGCATGATCTCAACCATGAAATAAAAATTTTAGCATTAAAAAGTCTCTGGAAGCAAATTGACCCCAAAAAAGTGTTAACAGTGACTGCAGATGGGAAGTGATTTATTTCTCTTTTTCAGTATCTTCTAAATTATCTTTTTAGGTTGGCTATTTCTTCGTATTGGAAAAAGAACAATATAAAGTCAAAATAATAATGGTAAACCCACAGTTAGAACATAAATACCTCCCCTACATATTCCTTTTATCCTAGGTTTTTCTCCAGCTTTATTAAGATATAATTGATATATAATATCATGTAATTTTAAGGTATACAATGTGATGAATACATGTATATATTGCAAAATGATTACCAGGATAAGATTAGTTAATACATCCTTCACCTCACATAATTACCATGTTGTTCTTGCTGCTGTTCCAGTGAGAACATTTGAGATTTATTTTCTTAGCAACTTCCAAGTATACAATACAGTATTAATTACAGCCCCCATGCTGTACGTTAGATCCCCAAAATGTATTCATCTTTGAACTGGAAGTTTGTACCCTTTGATCAACATCCCCTCATTTCCTCTACCCCAACCCTTAGACCCTCCCCAACCCTCTCATACCTTGGCAAACACCAATCTATTCTTTATTTCCATGAATTAGGCATTTTTTAGATTCCACATTTAATTGAGATCATACAGTAACATGTTTCTCTGACTTATTTCATTTAGCATAATGCCCTCAAGTTCCACCTGTGTTGTTGCAAATGGCAGGATTTCCTTTTTTATGGCTAAATAATATTCCATTGTGTATATTTATACATTTTCCTTACCCACTCATCTGTCAAAGAACATTTAGGTTGTTTCTACATATTGGCTATTGCGTATAATGCTGAAATGAACATGGGGATGCAGACACCTCTTCCAGATAGTGATCATTTCCTTTGGAGATATACTCAGAAATAGGACTGCTAAATCACATGGTAGCAATCGTATTTCTTGAGGAATCACCATATAATTTTCCATGATTTGTTTTTTGCTATTGAGTTGTATGAGTTCTTTATATATTTTGGACATTAACCATTATCAGATACATGGTTTATCAGTATTTTCCCCATTCTGCATGCTACCTTTTTGTTTTGTTTATTGTTTCTTTTGCTGTGTGGAAATGTTTTAAGTTGATGCACCGCTGCTTATTCTTTTGGTGCCACATCCAAGAAATCATTGCTGGAAATGACATCAAGGAGATTTTCCCATGTTTTCATCTAGGAGTTTTATGGTTTCAGGTCTTATATTTAAGTCCATAATCTATTTCTGAGTTAATTTTTGTGAGTGGTATAAAGGAGCCAATTTCATTCTTTTGTATATGAATATCCAGTTTTCCCAACACCATTTATTGAAGAAACTATCCTTTTCCCATTGAGTGACCCTAGTTTATTTTTCACTGTAAGCACTTGCAACCAACTGTTGTATCTTAATCTTCATATTGTTTTACTCCCCCAACTAGAACATAGGCTCCATAAGGGTGGGCAAGTGCCTGACATGTAATAGATGCCCAATATGTTTTGTTAAATTGAATGTACAAGATAGATTATAGGTTTTTTTAAATCTCTCAATCAGTAAAACAAAACTGTTGTTCCCTGAACATTTTCATGCACTAGTGGTGAGACAGTAACTGGCACAACCACTTGCAGAAACTATTTCACCACATCTCTGGAAGCTGAGCATTAACCGATCTTATGACCGATGCATTCTATACCAAGGCATGTACCTGAAAAAACGCAGACACAGGAAGATCAAAAGAAATGTGTGTCCAAGAGAGTGCTATTATGTAATAGCCAAAACTTGGAAACTATCCAAATGTCCTTCAACAATAGAACAGGAAAATAAATTGTAGAATATTCACGCACCAGTGAGGATGAACAAACTATAGCCACACACAACAATGTCCCACAAGTCGGATCTTGAGCAAAGGAAGGCCGACAAAAAACAGTATCCCGCGATTCCATTACAGAAGTATAAAAAGGACAGAACTAATCTGTAGAGTTAGAAGGCAGAAGACTGCTCACCTGGGAAGGGAACAGGTTGACTGCAAGGGACCCAAGACGGACCTCACAGATGCTAATATTCTGCTCTGTGATCTGGCTGCTGGTTGTCTGAGCTTGTTCACTCTGTGGAAGGGCATCGAGCAGTGCATTTATGATTGTACCCTTTGCTCTATATGTGTTGTACTCCACGGAGATGTACTCCCTACCAGTTCAGAGCTGCTGAAGATAGGGAGTCTCTCCTGTGATTCTCTCTCCACTGGCTACAGGTCTTAGACCTAGATCCCTAGCAAGACTAAACTCACCACTCCACACCCACACGTTTCCGTCCTGCTCTTCTAAATGATTCATCTCAAGTATACAGACCAGCACCCTTCTGCTGGCAGTGTCTGGGTCCTCAAACACAGGTGAAATAGCGGAGGCTTTCTGTGTATGTCAGTAAGAGCCAAGGTGAGCTGAGGAGGCTTGACGCCCCGACGGATTCAAAGATGAACACTTATGCTACCTGCCCACAGAGACAGGTTCAGGCCACATGCCTCTGCTTCCGATGTAGACCAGGCCTTTTCCTTTGCAGAAAAACTCCCAACAGGTCCTCGATTGGCAAGCACCCTGTCATCTTCACTTTGTCTCAAGAACAGAAGCCTGTAGACTTCAGAAGACAGGAATCAGGTTTGTTTTGCTCCCTGCTACATCCTTAGTAGCCATCACAGCGCCTGGTACATAGGACCCTGGCCAGTAAGTATCGGTGGCGTGAATGTGCAAACACACGAATGAACAAACTACTCGACCTGTGCACCAGGATCTCCAGTTACTAGAAAAGCCAGGCTCTAGGTCCAGAATGACCACGGAAAGAAAGAAACTACTTGTACAAACACATGCAAAGGACTTTCTGAGGTAGGAAGAAATTTTTAAACCACCAACCCTGTCCTATAAAAAATCACATGACTTATCTAACATTAGTAGAAACAGCCATGTTTTCTCTTTACCATGAACAGCATTTTTATTCTCATCCAGTGGACCAGATGGCTGGTCTAAAGTTACAGACAAGCTCCAGCGTCACAGCCAGGCTAGCTGGCTCAGATGGGACGTGGTGGCTTGGCCCACCAACCAGGCCCACCAATCACAGGGGAAGCAGCACGTCCAATAGGCAATAGAAAGACCTGGAAACTACCCACTTGTCCCTATAGGGACTATGGAATAGGGCTATGGAAAGACCCTAAAGAGCCACACAATTATGTTCAATGCACTTAACTATTTTCTCCATCTTGGCAATGGTTTTGTCAATTTTAGGTACCATTAATCAGAGGAAATTCAGCAACGTGGGGTAGAGCAAAGACTGAAGGTTTGTTCAGAGCACAATCGATCGCTTCAGAACAAGCACTCCTGCCACATCCTACTGACCCTCAAATTGTCTAAACTTTAATGAGTCTTTCCTTTTGGAGTCCTCTGATCTTTCCAAAATTATCTGGTCAACCAAGCAAAGGGATTTGATACACCAAAAAGAGTCGCAGGGGGTGTCACTGTCCAGCCCACATCCCTCAGACCTTCTCTGTTTCCAAACTGGCAGCGTCGGCATCTCTGTGCCCAAGGGCAGACCTCCCATGACAGTACACATTCTTTATTACAAGCACCACTCCTCAGCCCCACCTCTATAAACTAAAGCCAATGTCAACGACAATTTCCTACAGTTCATCCATGCACAAAACATACCAATTCTGCTCCAGAAGATGCAAAGTGAGACTAGAGTTGGCTGGGTTCAGACCCCTTTGGAGTCAGGAAGATTTGCTGAGATGATCCTCAAGGACTTTGTCACATAGAAAGTCCCATGTCACTTCCACTGTGCTCATGGGCATCAGCACCTCTGACGCCCAAGAAGCTGGTCAAGAGTCAAATGGGATTCCACTCCGGGAGCACCTCGTAACAATGGCTGCTGCTGAGACCTATGCAGATGTACACACTTGAAAGCAAAACCTTTCTCCCTATTGATGTCAAGGTAGCCCTGCTGGCGTAAGGGGGAGACATTGTGTTCATGATTACCGGAAGATAAAATGCTCATTCTGCATAAAATTTTATTATTCGTGGGAGCAAATGCTGTTGGCTATTTGGGATGAATATTAATTCTCCAGGATTTTTCTGGAAATACAGTGAGAATCACTTGCATCGGAATCACACCTGGACTGCTTCCTTAGCCTGCAGGGCCCTGGGTGCCACCTCAGACCTATTGAAGACGATGTCCTGCAGTATGGGACTGAAATCCACACTTTAAACAACCTACTGAACTAAGTTCTGCCTGTGATTTTTCAAGATTATAAGGGTGTGAGTGAGAACCACTGCCCTAGCACCCCGCCCTGGGTGTCTGCCCTTTTTGCCTCGGCCATGACTGGTCACCTGCAGCTTGGTCTGGCCTTTGCTAGAACTGAGTTAGGGTGATTTCACCTACATGGTGGGACAGAAGGGGAGAGCTGAAGTAGACAAGTAGCCACTCCTGCTGTCTGCATATTAGCTTTCTGTTTTATCTGTGCAAAGACTGCCTGCAACACCTGCAGTAAGTCCTGCTTCCCTGCTCCAATCACAGGCACCAACAGGCTTTGCATAAATGCCTGCTCGCCCACCACATAATTATGCTGGGGAATGTGCACGGTGGCCTGTGCAGTGTGACATGTTCCAGATCACACAGGAAGAGTCTGCAAATTATTACAAATAATTGTGTGATCTGTCCTTCCTTCCTCCATTCCTCCCTTTCCCATTGCACCAAAAAAAAAGTTCATTTTAAAGGATCAAGGGAGACAGATTCCTGAGGACATATTTTCATGCAACCATAAGAAAAGCAACCCAGCCAAGTTAATTTGGACATTAGTTTTATTCTTCCAGGATAACCTCCAGAAATTCCCATCACTAGTCTGTGAAAGCCCCTTTCCTCCTCCCCAAAAAAGAAACCACTACCCTCCTGGTTGCCCCAGGGACTTTGGGAGGGCACAGAGCCCGCGGCTGCGACATGCCACCCACTGCTCAGCACTCCAGTGTGGCAAAGGTACTGTATGCATGTCTGTGACCCTTTAGGGTGGAAATCTCAGTTTTCATCCTCAGCCTCCCAAGCCTGGCACCCAGTAGGTTCTCAGCAAAGGTAGTGGGAGGGGAATAGGGAGAAAAGTAAGGAGCAGCCCTTATATACTAGCCTCACTTTAGAATAGGGTCTCCACGAATCAGCACTCCATCCATGAAACCTATGGTGGTCTTGTTCCCAAACAGCAGCAGGAACTGTAGGAGCTCTGAAGCCCTGGACACTTGCCCACAGAGGGGAGAATCCAGGGGCTCTGATATACGAGGAGAAGGAAGGACCTTTGGAAAGGGGAGGAGGGGCAGGGGAGGGAAATCTGCACAGTCGAGGTGGCTGGAAAAGACAGGACAGAGAAAGAACAAAAGAACAGGCCACCCTTCCGACTACCTGGTGCATTTGTGCACCTTACTTATCACAGGGGACTTGTTCCCCTGCCCCCAGAATGGGTCGAATTGAAAAATGTGCAAGGTGTGCTTTTAAAATGAACCAAGGGAGCTTGTTACTTAAAAGAATCCCAGGGCAAACAGCTCTCATGGAAACCCAGCAAGGTCTCCCCCACTTCAAGACCTTCGGGCCTGCTCTTCCTGCTCGCCGCCTCGGACCCACCTGCCTCCTCTCCTCCCTGGGCCCGCTCCTGTCCCTGGGGGGCTCGGCTCCAACGCCTTTCCCAGGGAGGCAGTCCCAACCGAAACAATTCATCAGCCCATCCCCGCCCACTCATATTCTCTGAGCATCTGCGCCTCTACTCTGTAGCACTGTTCTCAGCTGTACCTTCAGTGATTATTCTGTGATTGTTTACTTGTCTGCCATGCTGGGCAGAAAACTCCAGGAGGGCACAGACCATGTCTATCTTCTTCACCCAGTACCTGTCAAAGGCCTGGCACATAACTGGCATTTGGAGACTCTGCACCAATGAACCACCATGCCCTGCATTAGCTATCGTTATTGTTTGTGTTGTTCTAAACCACAGCCAGCCTGCATCAGCTGTAGTGAATTACACGTTCTCTCACAGCCTGTAATGATCTGGAACTGAAGAGTTGGATCTGTAGGAAAAGGAACAAAGGCCTGGCCGATCCTACTAGTATTTTCCTATTGGTCCTAAAGTCAAACCTGGAGCCTGGGACTCCTGAATACCAACAAGAAGCATTTGCTGGACCCTGCAGGGGCTTTCCCGAGGACAGTGGTACAGAACCCCATCCACCACAAAGCCAGCCTAGGACCATTCTGTAGGACAAGGTGGTTTTTACCTTTTGAGATGGGCTGGAGGCAATTAGATCAGAGCTTACCATTAAAAGTTATAACAATCAGGGCTTTGTGGACATTAGAGATCCCTGGGGAACCCTTCATATAACTAAGATCTCAGGCATGGCTGGGCACAAACCCCTTCTCAGATTCGCTCTGTTGAGAATTCCCTGTTTCAGGGGAGGCCCAGTGATGATGTGAAATATGATAGGAAGGTCTTCTGTGCCCGGAGCTGTAACTGGAAAATCACAGAGAATGAATCATACGGAACCTCTCATAGCCTTCCAGATTGGCAGGAAACGGAGTGCAGACAGCTCAAGGGTAATGGAACGTATTTCCCCAACATTTATCTAAGTCAGGAGACAGGGAACAACATCTCTAGCTGTGTCCCAACAATTCACTCACATTCACAGGGAAGAAGTTAAGAGAAGTGACCTTCAGACGGCAAATCAGGATGGTAGGTATACCGGCCACTCAGAGAACATGAGCATCTTCTCTGTGCCATGACCTCACTCACCCTCCCCGAGACCCCACAAAGTAGGTAAAACTCAAGTTTTACAGATGCGGAAACTGAAGGTTTAGCCAAAGACCCAAATTTATAGGTGGCAAGACTGGCAGGTGAACCCAGGTTAGGAACGGGTGACTCACCATGACATGGCTTAGCCTCATAGAGCTTTTCACAGGTTCAGGGATGCTTCCTGAATTGTGAGGGGGCTGGCTTTCCCTGTCAGGTTCCCCTGACTCTCAACAGCACCCCCATCTGTTGGTATCCATAGTCACTTGTCAGTTACTAATAGAATGAGAGACACATGTCCAAAGCCAGCATGACTTACTGGGACCACCCCTTGGAAAGAAGGCCTCCTCCCCATTCTGGAGGTATGAAAAGTCCTGGTCCAGGATAATTCACTCATTCATCCCTTCATTCATTCCAATTCATTCAAACGTTCACTGAGTACCATTCTGTGCTGGGCTCAACAGTAAAGATCTAGGGACACTAAGCTCTATACAACAGTGCACCCTAAAAGGGTTTGTAAAGTTGTGAGGTCCTGACTTAGAGAAAAGAGTTATACCAAAAAAATATTTTTCAGTGTGTGTGTGTGACCTTGAATTTCACCTACCATACACACACCTGTAACCAAAATCTATAAACACACACCTGAAATTCACCTGCAGGCTCTTCCCCAGGGATTCATGACGAGGTGTGCTTAGAAAACAATTCAAGTCAACACAGTGCTTACTGACCACCTAATATATGCCAGGCATGATAAGACTCAGGCTCTTACTTCAGTAAGCATCTAACAACTAAAAACACTAAAATACAAATATTTGTAACTACAAATTGAGGAATAATGTATACAAATATTGTAAGGTTGTTAATAATACTAATACTAGCCTCCACTTGCTCAGTATTTATTAAGCCAGACACTTTGCTAAGAGCTTCATATGCATTAGCCAATTTACTCTTCATGCCAACGCTATGAAGCTGGTCACCACAGGGGATGCACATTTCCTCGTTAAGGAACCATCCCTCCACCCCCTTTAACCATGCCACCCAGTGGAGCCCCAAAACCACCACTCTAGGCTCAGGTCCTACGCACATCCTACCAACCTGCCCAGCATGACAGACGGGGGATGAGTGCCTGCCATGGGTAAACCTGACAGGTCTCAATTCTGGAACGTTTATTGGCACTATTAAGACATAAAAACTATATGCTGATGTGCATTTGCAGCTGTCATGAAGCATCACATGGAATCAGTCAGCCTGAGAAGAAACCCAACAGGAGAAAGCAAGCCCAGAGATGGAGGGAGCAGGGGAAAGGAAAACGACAAACACACGCACAGGCCCCGTGGTGTCACCTGAGTCCCCGGGTCCAGCCTTACCTGAAGCCAAAGTTTATCAGCAGATGCCTCAGTTACACAGGTAAATAAGTTTTCTTTTCCATTTATGCCATCTTGGACTAGATTTCAGTCATTTGCTGTTTAGAAGCCCCACCCATAGACTGTTACTATCCCCACTTAACAAATGAGAAGTCAGGGATTCAGAGAGGATAATCTGACTACTTTAAATTCAATTAACTGCCTAAGGTTTGGGGAGGGTATGGCAATGTGCCTTTAGGCCAGACACCTGTGAGTCCGCCTGCCTGCTCAGTTGCTCAGAGCATTTTTTTCCCCTTCCATCCACCAGTGCCAAGATGAGATTTGCAAGTCACTTGCTACGGTCCCTTTTCTGCATGGTAGGTTTCTTTCTGCTTACCTCTACACTGAGCGGGTTAGTCCTCTGGGGCTCCAGCTTTATCCAGGGGTCTATTAAATTCTCCATCCTGGGAACTGTCTTCTTTCTTAATAGTGCACAAAAATGGTGCTTCTTAAAATTGATGGCATCTTACACAGGATGAAATATGATGAAAAAATACTTGCAACCTTGGGAAAATTATTTATTCTCCTACAGTTAGTTTCTTTTGTTTGTAATGATCTCTTCTGGGGAGATGAGACCGAGTGTGAGCCTGGGTCTGAGGAATTTCCTAGGGAATATATCCAGTCACCTCACCAGCAGAAAGGTAAAATGAGTCATCCTGAAGGTGTCCAAGTTTGGATATTGAGCGTTATTTGGTCTGAAACACATTCTATTGAGTAGATGAGTAAGAAATGACTAACATTACTTTGTCTCCCCAAACATGATAGAACAGTTGAGATGATGATTAGGTCCCACTGCTCTAGGGGAGCACTGCGGTCTGCTGGTGTACTGGGGACCACGTCTTGCTTCTGAAAATGGTCTCATCACCATACAGAAGAGCCCTCATCCTCCCAGCAATTCAGCCCAGCTGAAGCGTGAGGGGCAGGACTGGGGGAGGACCAGGAGAGGCAGGGGAACTTGACCTGGAATCTCTGCCATCCTTGCCAGGCAGGAATCAGGGTTTCTCCAACAAGGACAAATGGAAGGTCAGAACAGAAACCCCAAGAATGGTCTTAGGCCTTCCAACTTTCGGACTGTCCCTTTAAAATGATTCCTGTGAAATATTTCTATCAGTAGTCATCTAGTTTAGAGGATTTAAGACAGTGCGTTCATGAGAGAGTTAGAATCACAAACCCATTTATTGTCCTTGAAACTGTTTCATCAAAATGATTTTCTGCTACTATTACTAGCTGAGTTTCTGTGGCGACAGATTAATGACTGACCCACTAAGCCACACCACCTCTCTGGTCACCGACTCCACTGAGCACACCAGCCACTATGCCATCAATAAGCTCCACCTGTCCTGGAAACTCATTATAGCTGGTATGTTAAGATCAAATGAGATCAGATGCTCCCTACCACCCCAGTTCTCCTACAGAGACCATCAAATCCCAGGAAGCGCACACCGCAAGGAAAACGAGCACAGGCTGGTCCTTGTGGTCTCAGGAGAACCACAGACTCATTTCCCTCTGGGATAAAATAAATGCCAGCCAAGGCAACACTTCTGATTCTTCGGGCCTGCTAAAGGCAATTATCCTAGAGTTAAATGTCAGGGCTAGTTTCATGTGTGCAAAAGAAAGAAAATGTTATGTTTGGGGTAAGCAACAATATTATGTTAATCAAATCAGAAGCTCATTATTAGCAGCCTCCATAGCCCCTACAATAAGCTGTATCCACCTGGCTTCCCATTCCACTTTGTCCCGATCTAAGGCTCTTCCCAGATTGTGCTCAGACATGGAGGAGGAAAGACTTGCACCCTGGTCTCAATGGAGCCTCACACTCAGAATCCACTGAATGGGGAATAATAGTCATACTTCTCTCTTCCAGGATGGTTATGAATATTGAGATAATATATGTAAAGTACCTTAAATAATATCTGTCACATGAAGTGCTTGCTTATTGTTAAGTATTATCTATTTCTACAATGTTTTAATTTTTAAATTACGACCAGCACATACTACCTTTGCAAGAAAAAAATGTATTTTTAAAAATAAGAAAATACAGTAAGAAGTGTGTGACACCGTCAGTTAAAGGATTTCATCCATTAGACAAGAGGTTACCTGACAGAAAAGATCACATTATTTATCTCGCTCACCCTACAGCCACTGCCTAGCACGCGGCAGACGATCAAACATTCGTTGTGATGAATGAACGTACAAATGAACGTAAGAACGAACAGAGAAAATTTTCCTTAGGGGAATGGTTATGGAATGCCAAATCGGGTTCAGTACAAATCAGGCGAACAGTTGTGGCATCTTGACCCGGCAACCTTGGAGGTTGACAGATGATAGATAAAGGTAATCGGATGACAGCTGGAAGTGAGAAATTATCATGCAACTTAAAACAAACATCTGTCTTCTTCATCTTCTCCTTAATACCGTATTTGTGTAAGAGTCCAGGTCTCAACCTGGCCCAATCATTCCAGTTGCTAGTCTTCATAAAAGAATGATAACCAAACTAACAGACCACCAAACACATTTAGGAGCAAACATCTCCTAACATCTGGATGCTGTCACATTTCTCCTGGATCCATCACTCCAGGTAGGAAACTATGAAATAGTTCTGAAAGTTTTACTTCTGGAAAGGAGGTCCTGATTATTTGTGTACTGAGAGCACCAGGACCACTTCGCAGGGGAGCACGGAGCACACATCCTGCCACCATTTCCATTCCAAAGTTAGCCCAATACCACCACTGACTGGCACTGCCAACCCTCTCAAAGGAGCTTTGTTTTTAGTTTCACAAGTTCAGGAATCACTTCTAAATATGTCTCCCCCCAAGGGCAAAAAGGTGGCAAGTCCGGGAGAAAGGCAAGAAGATCTCTTTCATGTTGACTTTGAAAAACAAAACATCATGACAGTAACCTCAGGGCAGTTATCATTGCTATCAGGGGCTTCAACAAAACAACTAAAACAACAGCAGAGAAGCTGAGCTTTACCAGCCTCAAGCAAGATCTGGCTCTGTGGAAACCATCGCTACACCATCAGCTGGGGCTTTGTCCACTGTCCACCCGAAAGCTGGTTCCTACAGGCAGCAACCTTTTACTCCTTGGTCCCAGGGAACCGGGCTTTGTGGTTATTCCAAGGAAATGACCCAGGCGAAGACACTGGACTTGGCCTAGCGAGCATCTCGTTTGAGTTTCACACCACTTTAAAGAGGTCAGTGGTATTTCTGCCTGAGCCACGGCTAGCATCAGAAGATCCCCCGAAGCAGATGACATGGTGGATGACTGAAGATGCCTGGGATTTAACATTTTTACATGTTTTTCATGGTATGCTGGATTAAGTTATCATTTTAAAGAATATAAGCTGTTAAAAATATTAGGTAAACACCTAAAATTGCTTGGAAACAAAATAGCAGTGCATTTGAACACAGAAGCCTTTTTCTTTTGCTAAGCCTTGGACATTTTTACAATATTTAAGGCAGAAGTTCCCAAACAAGTTAAGAATTACCTGGAATGCTTGTTTAAAATATAGGATTCTGGAATATGGCATCGGAATCTCCAGGGGGGAGCCTGGGTGCCGAGATTTAACAAGCACCCTAGATGAGCTTCATGATCAGTCAGGTTTGGAAAAACACTGATCCAAGGACAAAAAAGCATTACCATTTGCAAGACAAGAAATGAAGAAAGCCCAATTTTAGAAATTTAAAGCTGGAGGGGAAATAAGAATAATGTCATGCTTTTGATACACCGAGAACAGACACCCTTGCAGGCACGAAAGCACAGCGAACCTTTCCACACCCCGAAGACCAGCAAGCACGGCTGCTTTCCATCCACCAGCCCCACGCACACCAAGGCATCCACAAAGGTGCCCCGGCCCCCTCTGCGCCTGGCCCAGTTCTCCCATCTCCAGCCGAGTTAAGCATCTGCCTTGTCCCTTGACTCTATCTAAAATGTACTGATAAAAGAAACAAAAAAAGCAAATTTATTTCTACCCTCAGTGAGTCCATGAATGGGAGTTCCTTGGGGCATATTTGGGGCAGTTTGCCCTTCTTTTTCTGGCTGCAAGATGCAGCCCAGGAACCTGACCACTGGCAAAGGTAGTTAGTTCCTCATAGCAGAACAGGAAGGGGAACGAAGATGGTTCACAGAGCATGCCAGGAGCAGGGGCAGGTGTGGCTGGGGTCTATCAGCTACAAAAGTAAGGCCCCAAATAACTGAAAGTTTATTGAAAGTGTTTGAAAGCCCCTTTCAAAGAAAAGAGAAGCTGCCACGGTCAACTGGAGAGAAGGGAAAGAAGAACAGAGAGAGAAGAGAAGAGCCAGCCCCCACTCAAGGCCATGGGTGCACATATTCCTCCAGAATGGGACCCGGAGAGGTGTTCTTCAGAAAGTACCAGAAAACATCTGGATTCACTGAATTTCTCAGACTCTCCTCTGCAAGGCCTGCAGAAGCCAGGACTGGGGCTAAGGAGAGTCCAGTGAAGGAGGGTGACTCCCACCCATCTCCCACCTCAAAGAGCTCTGTGCCCTGTGCCCACAGGGGCTCTGCGGTATAGGTCTCTCTCTCAAGGACAGGAATTCCTAATGATAAGTCCACTCCTGGTCCTCTGGAAGCGCACGGCCCCAGCCACCCAGAGCAGCCTCGGAAAGAGCGGACAGCCGCTCCCGCAGCACAGAGGGGATGCCATCTGCTGGAAAGACTGCGCCAGGTGCCTCTTGCCCCACATCCTCTGGGGCGTACCTGGGGACCAGCAGCCAGCCTTGGGGCAGAAACAGGCAGCAGATGTGCCTCTGGGTGCCCAGGGATAACTCGTCTCCTCCCAGGGCTTCCCCAAAGGGGCAATCCTCTGCCACCAGGCTCCTCTTCAGGGCAGGGGACAACTCCACAGAGCTGCCTGCTCCCTTTCCCTTCCAAGACGCCAGCAGTCAAAGCCACCACACTCCTCCAACCCCAACATTTCATCAGGCCCATTACCACCACCCTCCAAGCCTCTTGAACACCTGGCTCCCTACTAAATGAGCTGGGCTCACCCCTAAACCTAACCCTGCAGCTGGGATTTTTCCGGCACCCCCTAGAGATGGTCCAAGTCACCGCTGCCCCACGGAGGTTCTCCAGAGGGCTTGACAAGTCACCCACCACCCTTAGAAGAACTCAGAAGCTTAGGAGCCCCTCTCCCCGCGGCTGCTCGCCGTTCGTACCAGCGCAGTCCTACAGAAACGCGCACCTAGACCACAGGTAACAGCCCAGAGCATCAAGCCTTGGAAGTTCTCTTTAAAGTTCCTCTCAGGCAAGACGCAGCCCGGGCACCCGACCCCCAGGCTGCCGCGGGAGGTGTGCACCGATCCCCTCCGCACCCCGCCTCCGGGGCGCTCCCTGCCCCCGCGGGCCGGGCAGCCGCGGTACTCACGTCTCGGAAGCGGTTCCAGTACTTGTCCCGGTCGTACTGGGAGACGGTGCTCAGCCACTGGTCATTGTCCAGGAAATTGCCGTGGTTGGGGCCCGCGCCTCCAGCAAGCGCGTCGGGGTGCCGGCTCTCGACCTGCAGGAAGCACCACGCCGCCGCCGCGGCCGCGAGCACCGCGATCGCCGGCATCTGCGGGGCAGGGGAAGCGCGGGGCGGTGAGCCGGGCGGGCCGGGCGGGCCGGGCGGCGGCGAGCCCCTCGCGAGGCACCGAGGTCGCAGAGCCCCCCGCCACCGGGCCCCGCTGCAGGGGCGGGGGTCCCACGGCGGGCACGCGGTCAGCCCTCGCACACCTGGGGCGCCTACCGCGGATCTGGAGACCCGGGGACCCGTCTCACGAATGGGGGGCTCGGTCACAAACGGAGAGGCTGCGTCACAAACCAGGGGTCGCTGGCAAACTACAGAGAACCCCGTCACCTATTCTCCGGGGCGTCGCTGACCTCTACGCTCGGGACCCCTCCCCAGAACGGAGAGCCCCGAATCGGCAAACCGCACTACCGTGGACGGCGCCCGGCGCTGCGGGGCGGGAAGAGAAGGGCGGGCTCCGGCGGGACCGGGCGCGAGGGGTCCCCGCGGCTGCGGGGCAGGGGGACACCCGTCGCCCGCCCGCCGCCTCTGCAGAAGGGGGTGCAAAGATACCCCCCGGCCCGACCCCGCCAGCCCGCGGTGGTCGCGAGGGGGTCCCAGCCACGGCAAGTTGGGGCACGGGGCTCCGCGGGGACGTACCGTGGGGGCCGGCCCGGTCCCCGCGTCCGAGTCCCCGAGCTCCCGCGGCGCGGTCCGGGGAAGGCTGCTCTCCCGGCTCCCGGCGCTCCCGCCACCCTCCGCCGCGCGTCCGGCCGCCGTGTGAGCCCGCCGCGCACTGGCTCCGCTCGCTCCCCGGCTCGCTCGGGCGCGGCGCCCGCGGGCGGAGGAGCCCGAGCGCACGAGCCGAGGCCTCTGGCGACCCCTGGCGGCCGCGCGCTGCTCTGCGGCGGCCCCGCCGCCCGCCAGTGGGGACCCACCCCTTACCGCAGGGCTGAGGCCGGCTTCCAGACCCAGGCTGGTGGGCGGCCGCCGAGGGCCTGGGGCCGTGAGGCCGAGCAGCCGATGGGCGTTGAGGCACTCTCGAAAGAAAGGTCGTCGGGGCCCCTGGATCAGGACCGCGTTGGTTGGGGGAGGAGGGCCATCTTTGAACTGGGGATTCTTGGCCAACGCCCCAGACCTGCTGAACCAGCATTCCTTCGGAGGGCCTCCCAGGGGTGCGTGGGTTTCTGCGCTGCCCACCCCAGCTCATGCGCCCACCTGTGTCTCTGCCCACACGCGCCCCATACCATGCCCACTGTTGTCAATCCCTTAACGCAAAGCCCTTCCGGCCTCCATGCCTACATCCTTAAGCCCCCAACATTGACCCTGTGGGTGGCCCTTGGTGTTCTGCAGAGAAGATAGCGTCTGCTGCTGTCCCACCCCTTGAGTACTGCCCACCCCCCATGAGCCTGTGGGGTTTTCCTGGAGGGGAGGGAGGGAAAGGGGAAAACTAGACCAGGCTTCTGGGCAGGACACAGACGCAGGAGGCTGGACTGTCCCCACCCTCCATCTGCCCACAAATCCTCAGCTCTGTGTGGTCAGATAGGGCTGGAAGGGAATGAATGCAGACCCCTGTGTGCATACAGGTGACACTTACCTGTGGCCTTTCTCTTGCATAACCACACCCCATTCCCTAGACACCTGGGTGCTCTTTTAAAACAAGTTCAGCACTCACCCTTCTCCCCTCAACACCCACTTAAGACTCTTCATGTTCTTTCCTGATAAAGACCAAACTATTGGCTGGAGCCCCCAGTCCCTGCATACCTGGCTTCTGCCCACCTCTCACACCTGTCCCTCCTCCTTCCCTGACTTCCTGGACAGGCTGTCCTTGGTATGGGGCCTCAGTGGAGAAGAGGTTCCTCCGGTGCTGGGTGTTCACTCCTGCCTGGGCCACTGTCCACACCCATCCCCAACATGGGCATCTTTAACCACCCCTACGTTTTTCATCCTGACCTCTTCAGAGTAACTCTTACTGGGCCTGTGAAGCAGGCCAGGACCCTAGGGACGCTCTCCTTGAGAACACAGTGCTTCACCAACTATATGCTCAGCTCATTGCCCTTGAAATCACTTGCACCACATCAGGGCTCCTCACCTGGCTAGGGCTCT
This sequence comes from Manis pentadactyla, assembly GCF_030020395.1. Classification (NCBI taxonomy): domain Eukaryota; kingdom Metazoa; phylum Chordata; class Mammalia; order Pholidota; family Manidae; genus Manis; species Manis pentadactyla. The sequence continues at coordinate 98,549,036 of NC_080031.1, forward strand.
AGGAGGGCAGAGGCCACGTTTGACTTGTTCACTGCTGCTCCAGTGCCCAGAGCCAAGCTCCTGATGTACAGCAAGTGCTCAGAAAAGACATGAATGAATGAATGAATGAATGAATGAATGAATGGCACATAACTATGGTCTGAACCACATGCCTCAACATGGGCGATGCAGTCAGTTGTAAGTTGTGCTGCACATAACATAGTTGTGTGTGGTTTAATGTGTAGAAATTGGATTCCAATTTTTCCTAAAAAGTAGCAGATGCTTATCCCGACGTTACTCTGACTGATTTACATTCCTAGAAGCATTCTGGAAAGAGAGAACAAGGCGTGGAGTCAACAGCTATATATCGAGGACATGTCATCCACGGTTTATCATGGAAATATTGACGTATTTTAGTATCATGTCCTGGATTTACCAGAGCCAGAGAGAGATTTTTAAATGATGGAGAGAAAGTTTCTTAATTTCACAAAAACCCAAGCAGCTATCTTCCCATCTCTCTGCCCAGTTTGATGGCAAAATTTCTTCAAAGATCTGTCCCCAGGTGAGATGTCGTTACTGCCTCCTCAGCTCCGCCTCGTTCTCCCACTCTAATCTGCCTTTCATACTCACTAACTGAAATGACTCGTCGCCATCGGCAACCTGTTCCAAGTCACCAGACCGAGTAAGCAGCCCTCAGTCCTCCCCTACCTGGCCTCTGAGAAGTTCCCTTAGGCTCCCGTGGCACAGCTCCTCCCAGCTTCTCTGCTCCCCACCGGGCACTCCCACTTACATGCCAGGGCTTCTCAGGGCCCAGGCCAAGGCCCTCTGCTCTCTGTCTAAGCCCTTTCCCCTAGCTGCTCACACCCAGTCCTGTGCGGAGATGCTCCGGTTCCATTCTCAGCCCAGAAGTGTCCGCTGACTTCCAGTTGTCTGTCCAACTTCATACCTGACATCTCCTCCAGGTGCTCCATGAGTATGTCAAGATTTACCAGGTCAAAAGAGACGTCTAGATTTCCCTCCACAAACTTGTGCTCTGAGTCATCCCTGTTACTGGGAATGTATCCCCAGAAACTTCCGAGTCATCTTCAGTCCCCGCATTTCCCTCGGCTCTCACTTCCGGTCCCCCAGCAAGTTGATCCACGCCATTCTGAACACCCCAGCGGGCCACCCACTTCACTCCGCCCTCACCGGCCCCCTTGGCCCACTTGGCCGTCCATTCTCACTTGCCGGAGTGCAGGGCTTCTTGGTTAGTTTCCTTCATTCTTTACTTTCCCCTCCAACCCAATTTCCACTCAGGGGTCAGAGCAATCTTTTAAAAACAAATTACTCCCTTGCATAAAACTAAACATGAAAAAAAGAATCCAGACTCTCCCATGATTGATAAAGCCCTGCACCATCCTCAGAATCTGTTAATTCCCTGGATTCTAGCCACATTCCTTGTCACAGATTCGACTGTGGCTCTCTAATGTGAGAGCCACTTATGCTCTCAGCTCAGGTCCTCTGCACCAGCCAGGCCCTCTGCTGGGAATGGTCCTCTCCCTGCTCTTCACAGGTCAGTTGTTTCTTAGCTGTCGGATCTCAGCTCACATGTCACTACCTCACTGAAGCCCTCCCTGACTACCCCATCTAAAATAGGCCTCTCCATCTCAGCCCCATCATGACCTTCTCTCCTTGCACCTGGTTGGTCCCTTGAGAGCATTTTGTTCCTTTGTCTCTCTCTTCTCCAATTCAAATATTAACCCCAGGAGATTAAATATACTCTCTTTTTCATTTCTGTATCCCAGGCTTAGCTCAGAGCCCAACATTCAAAGGGAATGCAGTAAGTATTTATTCCAGTGATTGAATGAATGAATGAAGCAATTCTGTTACCCTTAATGCATTCTATAGTTTGAACACTGTCTAGCAGCTTTTCCTGTGGCAGCCCTTAAATCCGATCCAAGCCCTGCTTTTCTGGCAGGGCCTGTCCCCAGTTTAATCAGAGGGCATCTGCTCTTGGCCAAGCTCCAACCTCACAACTGGAATCTTCCCTGTAACCACCTAGCGGGGTGGGAAGGGCAGCCAGAGCACCACAGGCAAGTGGGGGGGGGGGGGCTGGATCTGTCCTGAGCCAGCAAAGGACATGACCTTCAAACAGGGGCAAGGAGGCTGGAAGCTGGAGACCTGCCATCAGCTCAGCCAGCACTTCAGGGGAGAAATGTCAGATTTATTTGGCTGCAGGAAGCACCTGGGATCAAAATCAATACTGAGCCTTGGGGCTGTATTTCTGCTTTTCATTGGCTTGTGCACAACTATAATAACTCCTTGTTTTAACATAGTTCTTATTTCCAAAGAGCCCCACATGTTTTATTTTCAATTGAGTGGATCTTCAAACATGTGCTTCTAGGTAGTAGGAAGCAGACATAACTATCACCGTTCTAAGCTGAGGATGGGGCACAGAAAGGTTAGGTGAACTGCCGAAGGTCACAGAAAGAGAGAAAGATGGATCTAGTAGTGGAAAGTTCTAGGTGAAGCCCCCACTTCCCGATGCAATGCTGGGTTCTATCCAATAGAAGAGGTGCCTGTCATACCTACCTTGTCACCAACCCAGATTTATCCTTAGCTGCAAACTCGTATATCTGCCTGTTACGGGGCATCTCCACTTGGCTATCTCACTGGCACTTTGAACTCAGTGTGTCCAAAACAGAATGCTTGAGCCAAAACCTACTACTGCCCAAACAAACCTGGTCCCCTTCCATAACCTCACTTCGGAAAACCACCACCACCACTCCAAGTACTAGTATCATTCTGACCTCCTTCTCAGCCCCTACTTTCAGTGAATCACCAATCTGTCAAGGACAGCTTGCGGTATTCCCCGTTCCACCCACTCTCCCCCACAGCTGGACCTCTAGAGTCCACTTCCCCACTGCCTTTCCCCTGCACTGCGGGGTCTTTGCCTCCCGGCCGGCCATGTGCACCTCACTCTCCATACAGGAGCCAGGGTGGTCCTCTCTCAGCACCAAGGTGATAGCTTCTCTCTCCTACTGACCTTCCCATGCTCTCAGGGTGAAGACCAGGTGCCGCACCATGACCACCTATGCACCCTGCTAAGCCTGGGTGCTGCCGGCACCCCCGTCTCCCTCTCCAACTGATTGCTTTCCCCTCTCCCTCAACTCAGGGTCCTTCTGTGGGGGGCTCCCTACAGCCTGGATGCTCCTGCCCCTGCCTGCCCTTCCCCTGGCCAGCACCTGCTCACTCCAAGTCCTCAGGGAAAGCGGCCCTGACCCCCATAATGTCATGGCTCTTGTCACAGCGGTGTGATGACAATCTCCCACCAGACACTGAGGTGCATGAGAGCAGGATCCACGTGTATGTCTGTCTCGTTTGCTGCTGAGCCCAGAGCACTTAAAAAAAGCAACCAGTACATAGTAGGTACACAATATACTATTGAGTAAATCAATGAATGCTCATAGCTCAATGCATTATTTCCTTCCCTTCTTAAAAGCAAAGAAGCTCCTACAGTTAGACTGGTATCTTAACCTCAAAACATAGGGACAGTAAGGGATGGTATGGCCTCTCCATTCCAGGCTGTTCTGCTGATTTGAGGGTGACATTGGAACATATCCCGGCCCCAAGAGAAGGAAAAATTAAATAAATTTATTTCTTGGCATCACTGAAAACAGCTCACCCGGCAGGGTCTGTAACTTTTATGAACATGTCGATTTCACCTATTGATTATGTGTGTTCAGCAAGCCAGGCTCACCCCATCTCCCCGCATACCCCGCTGCCATCCCCACCCCACACACATACCTTCTTGCTTCTTCCCCCCATGCAGAGCCACGGAACGTGGGGAACCCCAGCTTCGGAGGAATAGGCTTTAAGCCAATGAACGCCTCACAAAAAAGTGAAAATAACTGTCAGAAAAGCCTAGAGGCCAAGCAGCTACCCAGGAACAGAGCACAGGAGGCTGAAGTCATGGCCACTGAGAAAAAGTCCTCCTGAGGGTCACAAGAATAGCAAGATTTGCTGACAGGCATGGAACACTTACAGCTCGCCAGATACGCCAGTCCTGTGCGTTACCCAGTACAATCCGCACAGGCCTCCAGGAAGCAGGCACCAAGGTGAGCCCCATTTCACAGAGGAAGACGGTGAGCCAGTTCTCCTCCCTCACCCAGGATCTGTCAGAAAATGGAAGAGCCAGGGTTTGAACCGGGCACTGCTTGATGCCAGTGGTCCCCCTCGGACCCCTCATGGCTCTCAGCCCCACCACTGCTGTCTCCCTCACGTCCCCCACTAAATTTCACACTAGTGGAAAGTCACCTTTTGATATAAATGGGCTGTTACTAATTCATTTATACACAATATATGTTGTTCTCATGAAATTTAGTGTCTGTTCCCATGGAATGAATGGTCTAGTCAGCAACATGTTAAATGGGAAGTCACACTAATTATTTATAGTTGTGACTGCATGTGCTTCAAAAGGCGCTGGCAGCCGTGCCTCACCGAGCATGTCACCAAAGGGCTTATGACCCAGGGTCCATGGAGGAGATGTGACATCAGCCCACGTGTTCAGTCCTCACCCAGGAATGCCAGGCCCTCTCTACCTCTGAGAGTGATGGCTGCTTACAAAATGCCTGGTAAAAGGAGGGGAGGTGGCACCTTGACCCACCTCTGTGGTCCTGTGGGCAAAGTCTAATGACATGGCCAGGGCCACAGGAGAGAGACTTACGGGGATGGATGCATTTGGAAAAATTGCTCTGAGGAAGGCAACCTCAGATCATTTAATCATTCAGCAGTGAGCGATGGAGCAGGCCCTTTGTGCCAAGCTAGGTGATCCTGGGGCAGAGGTAGCCCCTATCCTTGTGGGGTTTACCCTCAACACCTGCTGGCAGCACTGGGCACATTTGCTTGATGCAACTGAGAAGAACTCATCTTCACTGGATTCCTCTGTGTTCCTGCAAGTTCCCAAAAATCTCCGACATCCTTTTGCCTGGAATGTTCTCCCATTCTCCAGGGCTTGAAACAATCCCCGCAGTTGGTGAGACACCATCAGCTGTCAGATGCATCCCATTTCAGAGAAGTTAAAATTGTGTGTATCTTAGAATCAACAAAACAGTGCAACACCTACCTCACAGGGTTGTCAAGGTTAAACGAGCTGATATTTGCAATGTGCTTGGAACTGTGTCTTACACGTAATAAATGCTATGGAAGTGCTTGTTTGTTCAAAGTTCTTCACCCGGCCCTATGAACTAAATGCCACCATCTCCCACCTTATGGTTAAGGACTCTGAGGTTTGCAGAACGTAAATGACTTGCTCAAGATTATAAGGGATCTGATCCCAGGCATTCTGGCTCACAAGTCCAGGTCTACACCTCGACGCAGGGCCGCCTCACCCTCTTCCCCTGACACTATGAGATGGAAAACATAAAGACACCTGATCTCTGCTGACTGAATAACAAGCCCTCAGAGACTTGAAGACAATTTTGTTTTCCTTTCCCAGAAAAGCCGTCCAAACTCCTTTTCTTTCTCTCATTAGCTTTGTGTTCATTTAAAGAAGAGAAATGCACCCCCATGTTGGCATCAGCCTCCACAAACATTAGGGACTCAGCATAGGCTGTCAGCAACCTCCTTCCCTCCCGGGGTCAACACCAGATCCCTGAAGCTAAAAGGGTTTCCGTTTGGGGGTGACGCAGGTTCACTCCTTGGGGAGATGGAGGCAGAGAAATGCCAGGTCAACAGAGAGCCCGGCTGCGCCTCCAGAGAGCAAGTGCTGCAAGAGGCCCCCGCCCAGCAAGGAGCCCAAGGCTGAGAACAGAGCCCCTCGTGGAGGGAGCTCTCCGAGAACCATTCAAGTGGGGATGGAAACGACAGCAAAACTGGGGCTAGGAAACTCACACAGAGCCAGGTGGGCCTCGGAAACGCAACGAAATGAACCAGATTAGTTCGTTGAGCCCCAGAGAAGCCCCAGTATTAACAGTCTTATTGGAGCATGAACTAACGCCAAAGGATTTCTAAAACTGCAGGGAATGAGTTTGCACCAAAACCAAACTTCCTGTACATATTTCCTACCCAAACTCCCAAAATGGAATAGAGAGAGGTCGGCAAACACACACGCGCGTGCGCACACACACACGCACACTACACTGAACCAGCTTAAACCGCAGGGAGTGAAAGACACTAGGAAGGCACCATCTCATCAAGACAGTCCCGAGGCCTTGGTGGCGCAATAGGAAGAAGCAAACCTCCCCGACTGTGCTGCCTGCAGGCACTGAGGCTCCTGCAAGCTTCGTTCCAACACCAGATCAGCTCACCAGCCATGGACTCTCAGTCTGATCGACTAACCCTTCTGGACCCATTTGCTTGCCTGTAAGACGGGGATAATAATGGTGTTGCCTCTTCATAGGGCTGTGGGAAGGATTGAGAGGTATGCAAGCCTCACAGCGCCTAAGGTCTGTACCTGAGAAACACTATCAATATGACACCGCAGGGTCAGTGCCATTCCTTTAAGACGCTTTACAAGCTTACCGTGCAATTTCTTAGTAAAGTATTATTAGAGGCTCACATAAGAAGGTCAGTTCACCCCTTTATAATCTAAGATACTTACAGAAGAAAAATCTCTTACATACTCCTCTCCGCTAGATTTTTCTTGAAGTCAGTGTTAGGAAGAATTTACCCGGCTCCACACATATTTGCATATAATTTACAGATGCCTATGACTATGAAAGACACCCTCAGGCAATCTGCAAGCCAAATGTGTTCATTTCACTCTAGGCACGAATTAAAAGGGAGTTATCAAGCCAGGGAGAACTGCAGGGAGTCAGCAGGGGTCCCCACTTCTCCCAAGATCTTCCACAGGAGCACATGAAGTTCAAGATGTTAGCATCTGTCCAACAAAGGAATATGAAGCAGGTCATTAAAATGGTGGCTATAAAATCCATGAAGCAATATGGAGAAACATAGAGTTTAAAAAAAATCAAGCGGTAGAATTGGATAACACATTTCAGCCAGAGGGAAGGGAGAATAAAAGTGCACATGCCAGGGACTAGCAATGGCTGTGGTAGGGGGGACACGTGGGCAATGTTCTCCTTCTTCTTCCAAAGATATCTCAGCGTGGAAGTGTAACGTGAACAGCATATCCTTCCCCAACAGCCTGTATCCCGGAGTTAGAGCCGGGTTTGGATATCAGCTCCGTCACTCCATGCTTGTGTGATTTCCACCAGTTTTTCACTCTCTCTGTTTCAGTTACCTTATTTGTAAGACGGAGGTAATGAAAGCACTTACCTATCAGGATTTTGAGCAGATACCGTTTACACACAGTGCTTTCAACCGTATCTGAGTCATACTAGGTACTCAGTGGATGTTAGATGAATATTCATAAGAACCTCGTTCCTCCTTATCAGTGGGGACTGGCCAGTAGTGGCTGCCCGTCTATCAGTTCTTCTCAGTCCTCATTTCTGATGAAGGTGGTGAAGAGAGAATTAGATTGAGGGACGCGAGGCCCCATTAATGCCATGTTTTCCTGGCTGTTCATAGGACCCCACGTCCCCCTCTCCTAAAGTGAGGGGAGGAGACTACGGCACCTCTCCCCTAGCATTGCACCCTGAAGAGGTATGAGGTGCCCTTCACATTAACACCTGACTTCACAATTCCATATGCTCTGAATCAATTACAAAGAGAGTTCAAGCAAATCGACAAGGGGAGACGGACAGCAATGGGAAAATGAACAAGAAAAGGCGACTCACCAAAGAAATGTAAATGGCCAGACTATGTACCAGTCACCTGACTAGTAACTGAAATAAAGCGCATTAAAACAATAAATCACCTATCAAATTTGCAAAGATGTTTTTAATCTTTACTCTTTAATTGACAGATATGGGGGAAAGTCACCCTCCTATGGTGTTTGTGGTCTCATGAACTGGAGCAACCCTCCTGCAGGCAATCTCATGATACTGTATGCACAGCCATGAAATGTTTGTGACCTTTGACTTTGAAACTTCACCCACAGGAATTTAACCTAATAATTAAGAATGTTTACAAAGATTTGTCAACACTAATGTTCTTCTCAACATTATTTTAAAACTCACAATCTAAGTGTCTAGAAATATAGGATTAGTCAAACCACTATTAGGTGGCCATTAAAATCATGCTATTTGGGAATATCGAACAGCCAGGAACATATGACATTAATTGAATAAAAATATCCACCAGTACTATCTGAGGTCAGTTCTCTGGAAGCAGAGCCTGAGACAAGAGTCTTGAGAAGGTGACCTGCTGGGAGAGTGCTGTGGGAGACAGGGCGCAAAGGGAACAGGAATTGCAGGGGCAGAAAGCCAGGGGAGGGGTCTTCATGGAACAGCCTCAGCCTGCCCCCACAGGGAGGTCTGAGGCACAGAGCCGGGACTCAGAGGTGCCCCATGAGGGGCTGGTCTTTTCTTTCCCCGGCGCATTGGCTGCTTACTGACACTGGTTGTGGGGTGCAGGGTCATAAGGGTGTGTAACCCCTCCAGATGTCTCTGCCACCGTTTGCGTCCACTTGCTGCTCATGTGTAGGCCACCCCATCTACCCACAGCTTCTCCGGGATGCTGATGGGTTACCCTCTCTGGGAATCGCTAAGAGGAGCGTTACTTAGGAGCTGCTGCACCCGGCTTTGAGGTCCTGACTGACGCTTGCCCTTCCCCTCCCCTGGCTAGCCCTTTTGCCAGCCTAGGTGACTGGCTTGGTGGGGCAACCCAGACCTTACCCACTGAGAATCTGAGCCCGTGATCACCATGCCTTTACCAGGCTGTGGCTGCTATATTTGCCCTTTTGTAATTAATGATTGTCCGTGGAGGTCCCAAGGGACCCCGGGGGTCACCTGATGCAAATATGTTTCTCCTTACCACCACCAATTGAGAATCAATTGCTCCTTTCTGTGCTTGCTCATCATGAGATGAGGAGCCCAAAGTGATGAGCAGCAGCTGCAGTTTAGGCTCAGTGGAGTACCTGCTGTCTACTCTGGCGGAAGCATGCCCTGCTGGGACCCCGGATCTCTAGACGGACAGACTGAAGTTGCAGACAAAAAGTGCAAATTCTCCAGATGGTCCCCCAGAGCAGTGATGAGCAGGGAGGCTCCTGCTTCTACTCTTCGATCCTCAGACACATGTGTTCTGTCCACTGGGCAAAGCACCATGAAATGGCCAGTGGTTTAAGATGTATACTCGGTCCAAAGGATGTTGCCCCATCCTTGTGGGATTTCATCTCCAAATTGATACCTCAGCTACACCTTTAAGAGGCCATCCCAATCCTGACTTAGGCCCTCAGCTTTGGAGTCAGGCAGTATATTAAAGGATCCGTGGATCCCATGGTTACGTGCTCATTGCCGTACCTCCTTTGCTGTAAAGTGGGTCCCTGGCCCAAGGCAGTGTTATGTGGTATCTCATGTCAGTACATGAAACACTAATTTGATCCTTATATTTGCTGGTGGTGTTACCTGAGGCACTGGGGGCAGGAAAAGCAAATCTGAAGCCAGGATATGTGTCAGTCCCAATCGGCATGAAATGTTGAGGTCTGATACGTAAAGCATTCAGCAGTGTTTCTGTTTCTGGCAGGTCAAACGTTCAGCTGTGGCAGTACCTAAATCAACCTTGGGGAGCAGGAACCCCTGTTGTTGGGACTATGAATAGCCTTCTCTACCACTACGGCCACTCCGTTCATTGGCCCGTTGTGCAAGAAACACAGGTGTATGTGCATGCATGGCTTAGCACACACATGTTTCCGAGCCCTGTCTAGTGAGAGGATCTAGAACAATCATGACCCACAGCAATGAACATACCTGGTGCCCAGATCCTGGTTTCTAAACACTATTCTTCAATAAAAGAAATTCAGGTTCCCTGAGAAGTGGTTGATTGCAGGGCTAGAGTGGGAAAATAGAAGATAAGCCTGGAGCATCTCGTAGTGCTAGTAAGTAAAGTGCTCAGCAAGATGTGGGTCAGGGGAAAGAACAGGGTCCAACCTGAGGAAGCCCCAAATGAAGCAAAATTAATAATGACTGTATCGGATTTAACCCACACAGAGAAAAATAAATATCCATGCATTCAAACTGATATAAATGAATGAATGAATGAATGGGGGGAAATGGGCAGCTCACTCTTAGGGTGGAATTCCAATTAACAAATATTGACAGAGAGAGGGCAGAAGATGGCGGCATGAGTAGAGCAGCGGAAATCTCCTCCCAAAACCACACATATCTATGAAAATAGAACAAAGACAACCCTTCCTAGAATAAAGACCAGAGGACACAGGACAATATCCAGACCACATCCGCACCTGAGAGAACCCAGCGCCTCGCGAAGGGGGTAAGATACAAGCCCCGGCCCCGCGGGAGCCGAGCGCCCCTCCCCCCAGCTCCCGGCGGGAGAAGAGCAGGCAGAGCGGGAGGGAGACGGAGCCCAGGGCTGCCGAACACTCAGCCCCCGCCACCCGGGCCAGAGCGCAGGGCCCTCGATACTGGGAAAACAGGGCAGCAAGAACAGTGAGCAGGCACTGGAGGCCGGGTGTCGGAGGACATAAGAAAAGTGAGCGACCAATTTTTTTTTTTTTTGCTGTTTTGTTTTGGTGAGCTCTTTTTGGAAGTCTTAAAGGGACAGGGACCACAATACTAGGGAAACAGGGCAGCAACACCGGTGAGCAGATGCCTGAGGCTGGCACTAGAGAATAACGAGCGGCCACCTTTTTTTGTTTGGTTTTTTTTGTGTGTGGTCGTTGTTTTGTTTTGGGGGGTGCTTTTTGGAAGTCTTAAAGGGGCAGGGCGGGACACTTAAACCAGAGGTAGGGAATCCGGGGATCTCTGGGCACCCTAACCCCTGGGCTGCAGGGAGCAGGGAGGCCCCTTATGGAGATAAATAGCCTCCAGGCCGCTCCCCCTCCAACGACTCCACCACTTTGGAGCAGCTGCCCGAGCCAGGCCACGCCCACAGCAACAGCGGAGATTAACTCCATAGCAGCCGGGCAGGAAGCAGAAACCCTGTCTGCGCGCAGCTGTGCAGCACAAGCCACTAGAGGCCGCTGTTCTCCCAGGAGAGGAGGGCCACAAACCAACAAGAAAGGAAGTCCTTCCAGCCGTCACTCGTCCCAGTTCTGCAGACTATTCCTATCACCATGAAAAGGCAAAGCTACAGGCAGACAAAGATCACAGAGACAACACCAGAGAAGGAGACAGACCTAACCAGTCTTCCTGAAAAAGAATTCAAAATAAGAATCATAAACATGCTGACAGAGATGCAGAGAAATACTCAAGAGAAATGGGATGAAGTCGGGAGAGAGATCACAGATGCCAGAAAGGAGATTGCAGAAATGAAACAAACTCTGGAAGGGTTTATAAGCAGAATGGATAGAATGCAAGAGGCCATTGATGGAAATGAAATCAGAGAACAGGAACGCATAGAAGCTGACATAGAGAGAGACAAAAGGATCTCCAGGAATGAAACAATATTAAGAGAACTGTGTGACCAATCCAAAAGGAACAATATCCGTATTATAGGGGTTCCAGAAGAAGAAGAGAGAGGAAAAGAGATGGAAAGTATCTTAGAAGAAATAATTGCTGAAAACTTCCCCAAACTGGGAGAGAAAATAATTGAACAGACCACGGAAATACACAGAACTCCCAACAGAAAGGATCCAAGGAGGATAACACCAAGACACATAATAATTAAAATGGCAAAGATCAAGGACAAGGAAAGAGTTTTAAAGGCAGCTAGAGAGAAAAAGGTCACCTATAAAGGGAAACCCATCAGGCTAACATCAGACGTCTCGACAGAAACCCTACAGGCCAGAAGAGAATGGCATGATATATTTAATACAATGAAACAGAATGACCTTGAACCAAGGATACTGTATCCAGCATGACTATCATTCAAATATGACAGTGGGATTAAACAATTTCCAGACAAACAAAAGCTGAGGGAATTTGCTTTCCACAAACCACCTCTACAGAACATCTTACAGGGAATGCTCTAGATGGGAGCACTCCTAGAAAGAGCACAGCACAAAACACCCAACATATGAAGAATCGAGGAGGAGGAATAAGAAGGGAGAGAAGAAAAGAATCTCCAGACAGTGTATATAACAGCTCAATAAGCGAGCTAAGTTAGGCAGTAAGATACTAAAGAGGCTAACCTTGAACCTTTGGTAACCACGAATTTAAAGACTGCAATGGCAATACGTACATATCTTTCAATAGTCACCCTAAATGTTAATGGGCTGAATGCACCAATCAAAAGACACAGAGTAATAGAATGGATAAAAAAAGCAAGACCCATCTATATGCTGCTTACAAGAAACTCACCTCAAACCCAAAGACATGTACAGACTAAAAGTCAAGGGATGGAAAAACATATTTCAAGCAAACAACAGCGAGAAGAAAGCAGGGGTTGCAGTAGTAATATCAAACAAAATAGACTTCAAAACAAAGAAAGTAACAAGAGATAAAGAAGGACACTACATAATGATAAAGGGCTCAGTCCAACAAGAGGATATAACCATTCTAAATATATATGCACCCAACACAGGAGCACCAGCATATGTGAAACAAATACTAACAGAACTAAAGGGGTAAATAGACTGCAATGCATTCATTCTAGGAGACTTCAACACACCACTCACCGCAAAGGATAGATCCACTGGGCAGAAAATAAGTAAGGAAAAAGAAGCACTGAACAACACAGTAGAGCAGATGGACCTAATAGACATCCATAGAACTCTACATCCAAAAGCAACAGTATATACATTCTTCTCAAGTGCACATGGAACATTCTCCAGAATAGACCACATATTAGGCCACAAAAAGAGCCTCAGAAAATTCCAAAAGATTGAAATCCTACCAACCAACTTATCAGACCACAAAGGCATAAAACTAGAAATAAACTGCACAAAGAAAGTAAAGAGGCTCACAAACACATGGAGGCTTAACAACACGCTCCTAAATAATCAATGGATCAATGACCAAATCAAAATGGAGATCCAGCAATATATGGAAACAAATGACAACAACAACACTAAGCCCCAACTTCTGTGGGACGCAGCAAAAGCAGTCTTAAGAGGAAAGTATATAGCAATCCAAGCATATTTAAAAAAGGAAGAACAATCCCAAATGAATGATCTAATGTCACAATTATCGAAATTGGAAAAAGAAGAACAAATGAGGCCTAAGGTCAGCAGAAGGAGGGACATAATAAAGATCAGAGAATAAATAAAATTGAGAAGAATAAAACAATAGCAAAAATCAATGAAACCAAGAGCTGGTTCTTCGAGAAAATAAACAAAATAGATAAGCCTCTAGCCAGACTTATTAAGAAGAAAAGAGACTCAACACAAATCAACAGTATCAGAAACGAGAAAGGAAAAATCACGACAGACCCCACGGAAATGCAAAGAATTATTGGAGAATACTATGAAAACCTATATGCTAACAAGCTGGGAAACCTAGGAGAAATGGACAACTTCCTAGAAAAATATAACCTTCCAAGATTGACCCAGGAAGAAACAGAAAATCTAAACAGACCAATTACCAGCAATGAAATTGAAGCAGTAATCAAAAAACTACCAAAGAACAAAACCCCCGGGCCAGATGGATTTACCTCGGAATTTTATCAGACATACAGGGAAGACATAATACCCATTCTCCTTAGAGTTTCCCAAAAAATACAGGACGAGGGGATACTCCCAAACTCATTCTATGAAGCTAACATCACCCTAATACCAAAACCAGGCAAAGACCCCACCAAAAAAGAAAACTACAGACCAATATCCCTGATGAACGTAGATGCAAAAATACTCAACAAAATATTAGCAAACCGAATTCAAAAATACATCAAAAGGATCATACACCATGACCAAGTGGGATTCATCCCAGGGATGCAAGGATGGTACAACATTCGAAAGTCCGTCAACATCATCCACCACATCAACAAAAAGAAAGACAAAAACCACATGATCATCTCCATAGATGATGAAAAAGCATTTGACAAAGTTCAACATGCATTCATGTTAAAAACTCTCAGCAAAATGGGAATAGAGGGCAAGTACCTCAACATAATAAAGGCCATCTATGATAAACCCACAGCCAACATTATATTGAACAGCGAGAAGCTGAAAGCATTTCCTCTGAGATCGGGAACTAGACAGGGATGCCCACTCTCTCCACTGTTATTTAACATAGTACTGGAGGTCCTAGCCACGGCAATCAGACAAAATGAAGAAATACAAGGAATCCAGATTGGTAAAGAAGAAGTTAAACTGTCACTATTTGCAGATGACATGATACTGTACATAAAAAACCCTAAAGACTCCACCCCAGAACTACTAGAACTGATATCGGAATACAGCAAAGTTGCAGGATACAAAATCAACACACAGAAATCTGTGGCTTTCCTATACACTAATAATGAATCAACAGAAAGAGAAATCAGGAAAACAACTCCATTCACAATTGCATCAAAAAAAATAAAATACCTAGGAATAAACCTAACCAAGGAAGTGAAAGACTTATACTCTGAAAACTACAAGTCACTCTTAAGAGAAATTAAAGGGGACACTAACAGATGGAAATTCATCCCATGCTCGTGGCTAGGAAGAATTAATATCGTCAAAATGGCCATCCTGCCCAAAGCAATATACAGATTTGATGCAATCCCTATGAAACTACCAGCAACATTCTTCAATGAACTGGAACAAATAATTCAAAAATTCATATGGAACCACCAAAGACCCCGAATAGCCAAAGCAATCCTGAGAAAGAAGAATAAAGAGGGGGGATCTCACTCCCCAACTTCAAGCTCTACTATAAAGCTATAGTAATCAAGACAATTTGGTACTGGCACAAGAACAGAGCCACAGACCAATGGAACAGACTAGAGAATCCAGACATTAACCCAGACATATATGGTCAATTAATATTTGATAAAGGAGCCACGGACATACAATGGCAAAATGACAGTCTCTTCAACAGATGGTGCTGGCAAAACTGGACAGCTACATGTAGGAGAATGAAACTGGACCATTGTCTAACCCCATATACAAAAGTAAACTCAAAATGGATCAAAGACCTGAATGTAAGTCATGAAACCATTAAACTCTTGGAAGAAAACATAGGCAAAAACCTCTTAGACATAAACATGAGTGACCTCTTCTTGAACATATCTCCCCGGGCAAGGAAAACAACAGCAAAAATGAACAAGTGGGACTATATTAAGCTGAAAAGCTTCTGTACAGCAAAAGACACCATCAATAGAACAAAAAGGAACCCTACAGTATGGGAGAATATATTTGAAAATGACACATTCGATAAAGGCTTGACGTCCAGAATATATAAAGAGCTCACACGCCTTAACAAACAAAAAACAAATAACCCAATTGAAAAATGGGCAGAGGAACTGAACAGACAGTTCTCCAAAAAAGAAATACAGATGGCCAACAGACACATGAAAAGATGCTCCACATCGCTAATTATCAGAGAAATGCAAATTAAAACTACAATGAGGTATCACCTCACACCAGTAAGGATGGCTGCCATCCAAAAGACAAACAACAACAAATGTTGGCGAGGCTGTGGAGAAAGGGGAACCCTCCTACACTGCTTGTGGGAATGTAAGTTAGTTCAACCATTGTGGAAAGCAGTATGGAGGTACATCAAAATGCTCAAAACAGCCTTACCATTTGACCCAGGAATTGCACTCCTAGGAATTTACCCTAAGAATGCAGCAATCAAGTATGAGAAAGATCAGTGCACCCCTATGTTTATTGCAGCACTATTTACAATAGCCAAGAATTGGAAGCAACCTAAATGTCCATCGATAGATGAATGGATAAAGAAGATGTGGTACATATACACAATGGAATACTACTCAACCATAAGAAAAGGGCAAATCCAACCATTTGCAGCAACATGGATGGAGCTGGAGGGTATTATGCTCAGTGAAACAAGCCAAGCGGAGAAAGAGAAATACCAAATGATTTCACTTATCTGTGGAATATAAGAACAAAGGAAAAACTGAAGGAACAAAACAGCAGCAGAATCACAGAACTCAAGAATGGACTAACAGGTACCAAAGGGAAAGGGACTGGGGAGGAAGGGTGGGTAGGGAGGGATGGGGGGGAGAAGTAGGAGGGTATTAAGATTAGCATGCAGGGGGCGTAGGAGAAAAGGGAGGGCTGTACAACACAGAGAAGGCAAGTAGTGATTCTACAACATTTTGCTATGCTGATGGACAGTGACTGTAAAGGGGTTTATAGGGGGGACCTGGTATGGGGGAGAGCCTAGTAACCATGATGTTCATCATGTAAGTGTAGATTAGGGATACCAAAAAAAAAAAAAAAAAAAAGGGCAGTTCC
This sequence comes from Manis pentadactyla, assembly GCF_030020395.1. Lineage (NCBI taxonomy): Eukaryota > Metazoa > Chordata > Mammalia > Pholidota > Manidae > Manis > Manis pentadactyla. Next base: position 98,565,357 of record NC_080031.1, read on the forward strand.
TGTGTGGTAACCTCCAATGAGTTCTACACGAGAGTATAAAGGGCATATAAAAGTGTAGGCAAAGGGTCTGTTTGTGTTTATACAGAGGATCAAAGCCTAATTGGGCTACCCCAAAAATGAACTAAGATACGATATGAAAAAGAACTTCCAACATCAGCACTCTCTGGAAGACTCATGCCAGAAGATGATCATCAAAAAACCCCAACAAAGATCCACGCACTGCTACAGCTGTAGATGCACTCATCCCACCAGTTCCTGGACTTGCCATGGGAATGAGGAAGGAGATATGTAAGCTGGCCTGTGCATACAGTAAAACAACAAATTTGACTGGATCTATACTGTTGGAACTCAATCAAGAATTAGGAGAAGTGCAAATTGTAGCGCTCCAAAATCTTACAACTACAGACTATTTACTGTTAAAAGAACATAAGGGATGTGAACATTCCCCAGGAATGGGTTGTTTTAATTTGTCTGATTTCTCTCAGACTGTTCAAGTTCAGTTGGACAATATCCACCATATCATAGATAAGTTTTCACAAATGCCTAAGGTGCCTAACTGGTTTTCTTGGTTTCACTGGAGATGGCTGGTAATTACAGGTATGCTTTGGTTATGTAACTATACTCCTATTATGTTAATGTGTGTGTGCAATTTAAGTAGTAGCTTAAAACCTATATATGCTGAAGTTACTCTACAAGAAGATATGTCAAAGAAATAATCAATCTTCCCATGTTTTCTTCCGCCTGCTACTTCTATAGCTTTTCTTCTTCCTTCCTAATTACAACCCTTAAATAGAATTCATGCCTCATATCAAATTTACTGAGTATCATAATTCTTCCAAGTGGTAAAGATACCTCAAGACAAATGCTGGGCATAGAAGCTACAGGGCATAAATTGCAAAGAAATAAAAAGCTAACCATTTCAAACAATAAGGCTTCTCTCTCACTTACCAACTTTACATTTCCCTGTATGGCCCCGGAAGATGACTGGTTAGCCAGAGACGGGTAAGATTCCTCAAGGGAGGAACAACCTAAGACAGGCACAGTCGCAGGGGGGCCATCTGGTGAAAAATTGGGGATCAACAGAGGTGAGGCTTAGAACCTCACCCCCCCGTTCTGAGAGAAATCTTCTGCATACGTGGATGTTTTATTGCCCTGGTCTAGCTTGGATTAACACATAGTCTACAGGCACACACCTGATCATCTACATTTGCTCTCTTACAACACTAAACTATGTTTTCTACCTTTATCTTGTATCTACCTACCACTTCAGCATTTTATTAAAAATAATAATAATAAAGAGAGAAAAGTGGTATCCACATATAAATCAAGTATAAAAATCAAATGAGTATTCATATTTGAACTGACTGTTTATAGTTCATAATGCATGAGGAAAACCGAAGGTTTCTGTGATGGCTGCCCTTGTACTGTTCACCATGTAAGAACTTATTCACTTTGTAAGAATTTGTTCTCCATGTAAGAACTTGTTTGTTATGCCTCAGAAGATTGGAGACTGACGAAAATTAGGCTTGGGGTGGATTAGTGATTGTGCATTGAGTATTGACTCCCCTATATAGAGTTTTATTGTTGTTAGCAACCATTTGATCGATAAATATGAGAGATGCCCTCACAAAAAAAAAAAAAAAAAGTACACACTTCCAATGGTAAAATAATAAGTAACCGGGATGTAATGTATATAGTCAAGATATTGTAACAGCTTGGTATGGTGATAGCTGGTACCTAGAATTGTCATGTATATAAATGTTGAATCACTATGTTGTACACCTGAAACTAATGTAATGTAATACTGTGTGTCAACTACCCTTCAATAAAAAATAATTATCTACAAAAAAAAAAAAAAACAAATATTGAAAGAGAAAAATAGAAAATCATCCTCAATCAAACCTTACAGTAATCATTGCAGTAAAATCAGTAGGGGAGAATTTGAAGAGAAACAGGACACGAATAGCATCAAAGTATCTCGCTCAAGATGTTTATTAACTACAAAAGAAAGACAGCAACTTCACAGTGAAGAAAGATGGCAGAAAGCAGCTTCGCCAAGTGAAGAAAACAGCATCACCTGTAGCAAAACATTCTGATGTCATGAACCTCTTGGTGTGACGCGGGAGAAGGTCATAACTAATTTCTTTGGTATTCTTGCCAAAAAATGCATAACTTTATTCCAAACATAAGAAAACACCCAACAAACCCAAACTGAGGAATATTCTAGAAAATAATTGATCCATATTCTTCAGAAGTGTCAAGATCAGGAAAACCAAAGAACTGTTAACAATTAGAAGAGACTGAAAACAGCAGCAACTAAATACGGGATTCCAGGAGAGAAAAAGGACATTGGCGGGAAACTGGTGAAATTCAAATACAGTCTATGATTTGATTCCTAGCATTGTAGCAAGTTAGTTTCCTGGTTCTGTACTGTGGTTATGTGTGATGCTAACATGAAGGTAAGCTAGGTAAAGGATGTAAGGGCACACTGGGTACAATTTTTGTAACTCCTAAGTCTAAAATTAGTTCAAGATGAAAAGTCAAAAAAATCAACATCCAAAACAATGAATAAAATATACTTCGCATTTTATAAACCGACAAGAAAAAGAAAAGAAAGGAAGTAGAAGCTCAGATGATGCAAAGTTTCTTAGTGCTACCTAAGCCCCCCCAAAAACAAATAACTTGGGTAGAAAAATGAAAAATCATGTCCACTCCCTAAACCAAGGAGAAACTGTATCTAGAGTGTCCACATGCCATGTTCTTCCATTAGCATGGTTAATGGGAAATTGACTGCCCTTAGAAATGATGCCCAGTTTCTCTCTCTGGGCATAGCACAAGATAAATCCCCAGGGCAATGGCCTATGTCATTGAATCCAAAGTAATTAAGCTAATGTATCCTATCTTGTGTTAGAGGTGTAATTCAGGAGGTACAAATCCTTTACTGAACTCAAATTCAATAGTCATGTACAATTCCTTTATTTGTGGTGTGTACAAAGGTTGTAGGAAAAGTATAAAAGGTGATAGATACATCATAGTTATATTCCTGTGAAGACTGGGTGTTTCCACCTGACACGCCGTTCGTGGGGCACCCTTTCATTTGCACAGAGGAAAATGTTCAGGTAAGTAAACATCAGCACATAATGCAGTAGAGGCCTGCGGCCTTTGCCTGCCCAGCATTCTTTTCTCTTTCTTCTGCCAAATACGCCCTGATTTTCCTCAGAGGAAGCACCTGCTGCCTTCTCTCAGCCCGTAGGATCCAGGCGGGCAGGTGCCACACCCTCGGTCTTGAGCCGGGCGCGTGGAGAGCATGTAACTCCCTCGGCCAGTGTAGCAGTTCGGGAGGGGCACGTGACCGCAGCCTGGCCAATGAGGCTCCGTTCTCCGGCTTTTCAGAACTATTCGGATAGAGAACGGGTCCTCCTTGCACAGACTCCTAAGACGGCAGGAAGTAAGCCCGGAGTCAGGGGTGCCCACCTTGCTGCTATCTTGGAAGGGGTGCTGAATGAGGCCAACGGGCAGGAAAGCAGAGCCGGACAAAGAGGGAACAGGGTGGGCACCAGACCCGTCTGTCAGCAGGCTCCTCCCTCTGCCTCCCCTTCTCTCTCTCGTCTCTCTCAATCTCTCTCTCTCATTCTCTTTTCTTTCTAAAGCCAGCTTTAGTGGGATTTCTAATACTTACTAATATGGTAAAAAATAAATACATAAAGATTTCCAGGCCAAAAAACGTGTTTTATTTGAAACCCCAGTCCCCAGATCTGTTTCTAAATTCACCCACTCTGTTATACCATTGTAAATAATCCTATATTTGTAACTTTTGATTATTCTCTCCTTCTCTCACTTTCCTGGTCTTCCCTCTCGCCTCACATCTCAACAACATTTACAAATTTCACCTCTTCCCAGCGCAAACAAGTGTCCCATCTGCCCCCTTCCCCAGGTGTCACACATTTGAAACCTCTGGAACTCAGATTTTGAATTTTCTCTAGGCTCTAAAATAAGCAATTAAAGAGAAAGAGAGAGGAAAAAGAGGAAAGACTTGCATGGTCATTCTGGGGTTAAATTGGAAGTTTACTCTAACAGGAGGCAGCCAGACTGCAATGACCTGTGCTTTCGCGTGGGCCACCAGCCAGTTCAACCGTCTTGTGCAAGACACCTAAGGGCACAGGCTGCAGCCCCTAGGCCGAGAAAGGAAGGGTCATGCTAAACGGGAGCGGGACCATCTTCCGCCAATAGTGTTTTATTTGAGTCAGATCATCCTCTAGAAGGGAAAGCAGTCTTTCAATGGACAAAGAAACCAGACTAACATTCTCTTCTGTAAGACTGAGTCCCAGGGTGTTATTATCCAGCCTTAACACTTACCCGCCTTCCTCCACTAGCTAGCCTCCTACGGGGGAGACCATCTGCCTTCAAACAAAGAACAGCAGCAGCATTGGTGGCAAACACCTCCTGTATACCTACTACGTGCCAGGCATTATACTAGACATGCTTTAAACAATACCTCCATCCTCACGGCAACCCTTGGAGGTAGGTCATTTTAGTCTCCTTTGTTAAACGAGGAAACTGAAGTTCAAAGATAATAAATACTTGACTGAGATCCCATAGCCAGGAATGTCAACACCATGATTCTAACCCAGGTCTGTCTAGCCACAAGGCGCCTCCTCTCTCCTCTGTGTCATGTTTCTCCACAACTCTTGCCCTTTATCAACTCTCAGTTTGACCAGAAAAGCCACAAGCAGAAACACTCGTGTTGAACTCGTAGTGTCATTGGAGGTAGGCTGGGAGTGCTGGTCGGCCAAAGGGAGCAAGGACCAGACAGCCACTCCACACCTTTCACCCAGCAATCCAAGTAAAAGACTGTATCTCAAACAGTATGTATTAACAATGATGAATAAAAGGTACAAATTTCCAGTGTATACAAGGGGGCTTAACTCATCACAAATGAAGAAAAAAAACCCAGAAACATCAGCCTGGGTAATGGCTTCACAGCCACTAGGATGGAGATTGTGTAGCCCTAAAAAATGATATTCACAACTGTGTACATGAAACAAGATCAAGCAAAAAGAAAAAAAGAAACAGAAACTAAAATAATATCAATTACAAAAAAAATAACTGTACAATCATTTACTATATGCAGATACAGTAACTAGCACATTACATAAATCCTCAACTATAATTCTATAAAATAGGTACAATTGTTCATCCCCATTTTCCAGATGGGGAAACAGGCTCAGGTTAAGTAAAATTCCCCAAGTAATTAAATTGGAACCTATTTTAGAAACTAGGGAAATTCAACCCCAGAGCCTTATCTTTCAAGTGTTTATCACTACTATATGAAAACATAGATATGAACATGCATTGAAGAACAACTACATAGGAATGTCTATATATGCCAGGCCCTTTTTAGGGTTCTGAGATAAAGAATTAACAAGACAGACAAGGTTCTTTCTCATGGGCTCATATTTTGGTGAAGGGAGAAGACAGACAAATGTGACAGTAGAGGTAAACCCTACAAAGGAATTAGAGCAAAGGTAAGAGGACAGGGAGTGACTGGAAGGGTGCCAGTTTAAATATTTATACAGGGCCCTCCTGAGGGCCTTCTGAGAGGGGACATTCGAGGAGAGTAAGAAAAGGAGGGGCCAAGCCGTGTAGCTGGGGTCAGGTGGGTGGCAGAGTGGGGGTTCCCCAGAGGGAAGAAACATTAAATATGAAGATGCTGAGAAAGGATATGCCAGTGTGTTTCAAACGGGAGGAACAACAGGGTGGCTACAGAAGGAGGTGAGGGCATGGTGGGAAATGTGTCAGAAGAGGGAACAAGACCCTGAAGGACTTTGCAGGCCATTGCAAGGCCTTGGGATTTTATGAAATGGGAAAAATCTTAAAAGGGTTTTGAGCGAAGAATGACATGATCTAATTAGGTTTTAGAAGGATTGTGCTGTGGAGAGAACAGACTAGCAAGGCAGGCCAACAGAAGTAGTAAGAAGTAGATTTGAGTTCTAGATACACTTTGAAGACAGAGGTGGCACCGTTCCCTCATGCTTGGGTGTTGAATAGCTCAAGGATGCCTCCAAAGGAAGATCTACTGGTATACCCCTGTTCATGGTGTAATTATGCACAATAGCCAAAAGGTGGAAGCAACCCAAGTGTCCACTGACGAATGGATAAACAAAATGCAATATATACATACAATGAAATATTATTCAGCCTTAAAAAGGAAGGAAATTCTGATATTTGCCACAACATGGATGGACCTTGAGGATACTATGTTAAGTGAAACAAGCCACTCAAAAAAAGCAAACTGTTTGGTTCTACTTATATAACTATTATGGACAAAATCATGGAGAAAAAAAGCAGAATGTTGGTTGCCTGGGGATGGGGAAAAGGGAATGGGGAGTTGTTGTTTAATGGGTATAGTCTCAGCTTTGCAAGATAGAGTTATAAAGATGTAAGGTGGTGACAATTACACAGCAATATGAACATACTTAATACCAATGAACTGTACACTTAGAAGTGGTTAAGTGGTAAATCAATCAATGTGATATACCCCATTAATAAAATAAAGGATAAAAATCATATGATTTCAATAAATGCAGAAAAAGCACTTGACAAAATTCAACATTCATGATAAAAACTCTCAACAAAGTGGATATTAAGAGAATGTACTTCAACATAATAAATGCCATATATGACAAACCTACAGCTAATATACTTAGTTAAAATTTGAAATCTTTCCCTCTAAGATCAGGAACAAGACAAAGATGCCCACTCTTGCCACTTTTATTCAACATAGTATTAGAAGTTCTAAACAGCAATTAGACAAGAATGAAATTAGAAATGGAAATTAGCAACTAAATTAGAAATGGAAGGAGTAAAACTGTCACTATTTGCAGATGACATGAAATACATTGATAATCCTAAAGCCTTCACCCAAAAATAATTAGAACTAACAGATGAATTCAGTAAAGTTTCAGGATACAAAATTACTATACATAAATTTGTTGCATTTCAATACACTAATAATGAACTATCAGAAAGAGAAATTAAGAAAACAATCCCATTTACAATTGCATCAAAAAGGATAAAATACATAAGAATAAATTTAGCCAAGGAGCTGAAAGACCTGAACTCTGAAAAACCGTAAGACACTGAGGAGAGAAATTGAAGGTGACACAAATAAATGGAAAGATATTCCATGCACATGGAATGGAGGAATTAACCTTGTTAAAATGTCCCTACTACCCAAAACAATCTACAGATTCAATGCAATCCCTATTAAAATACCAATGGCATTTTTTCACAAAACTAGAATAATCCTAAAATTTGTATGGAACTACAAAAGACCCTGAGGAGCCAAAGCAATATTGAGAAAGAAGAACAAAGCTGGAGGTATCATGCACTCAGATTTCAAACTATACTACAAAGTCACAGTAATCAAAACAGTAAGATACCAGCATTAAAATAGACACAGAGATCAGTGGAACAGAATAGAAAGCCCAGAAATAAACCCACATATACATGCCAATTAACCTACAATAAAGGAAGCAAGAATATACAATGGGGAAAAGACAGTCTTTTCAACAAATGGTACTGGGAAAACTGGACAGCTACCTGCACAAGAATGAAACTAAACCACTTTCCTGAACCACATACTAAAATAAACTCAAAAGTGGATGAAAGACTTAAATATAAGACCTGGAACCACAAAACTCCAAGAAAAAAAAAACATAGGCAGTAAATTATTTGACATTGGTTTTAGTGATTTTTTTTTTTAATATGTCTCCTTACACAAGGACAAAAAAGCAAAAATTAACAAGTGAGACTATATCAAACAAACAAGCTTTTGCACAGCAAAGGAAACCATCAACACAATGAAAAGACAACCTATTGAATGGAGAAGATACCTGTGAATGAGGTACCAGATGAGGGGTTAATATCAAAAATATATAAAGAACTCATAAAACTCAATAGCAAAAAAACAAACAATCCAATTAAGAAATGGACAGAGGACCTGAATAGGTTCAATTTTTTTTTTCTGAAGAAGACATACAGATGGCCAACAGGTACATGAAAAGCAATTCAACATCACTAACCATCAGGAAATGCAAATTAAAGACACAATGAGGTATCACCTCATACCTGTCAGGATGGTTATTATAAAAAAGACAAGAAATAATAAGTATTGGCAAAGATGTGGAGAAAAAGGGGACCCTTGTGCACTTGTTGGTGGGAATAGAAATTGGTGCAGCCAGTATGGAAAACAGTATGGAGGCTCCTTAACAATTAAAAAATAGAACTATCACACAATCTAGCAATTCCACATCTAGGTATTTATCTGCAGATATGAAAAACACTAATTTGAAAAAACATATGCACCCCTATGTTCACAGCATTATTTACAATAACCAAGATATGGAAGCAACCTAAATATCCACTGATAGATGAATGGGCGAAGATGTGATATGCATGTGTATATGTATATATACACATATATACAAACACACAATGGGATATCACTCAGCCACAAAAAAAAATGAAACCCTGCCATTTGTGACAACATAGATGGATCTAGAGGGTATCATACTAAGTGAACTAAGTCAGAGAAGGACAAATTGGAAGCTAAAAACCAAAACAAAACAGAACCAGACTCATCCATATAAAAAACAAATGCATGATTACCAGAGGGGTGGGGGGATGGACAAAATAGGTGAAAGGGATTAAGAGGTATAATCTCCCAGTTATAAAATAAATAAGACTCAAGGATGTAATGTACAGAATATATAATACAGTCAGTAATATTGTAATAACTTTGTATGGTGATGGATGGTAACTAGGCTTATTGTGGTGACCATTTCATAATTTTTTGTCAAATCACTATGCCGTACACCTGAAACTAATACAATATTGTATGTCAATTACTCTTTAATAAAAATAAAAGATAAATAAATAAGAATGTTTAAGTGATAAGTATTGTTATACATATTTTACCACAATAAAAAACAATGCTTTTAAGTCATCAACAAACTCCTACCACCCCACCCTCTGCCAAAAAAAGGGAAAGGAACTGAGGGATTGTAAATGTCTTCAGGTGGAGCCATTGTTCTGTGGCAGAGGGGTGAATCTTCTCACACCTACTGTCAACAGTCCCAGAAACCTCCAGGGCATTTGAGTCGGCAAAGGCTGCAGGAGCTTAGAGGCCTTGATTCTTTCTGACTGATTAAGTGTCTCAAAGAGAACGTATAACAAAGAGTGCTAATACGAGGTGTGTTGTTCAAGCATCTATTAGAAGAGCAAATGATGGGTTCTATTCCAATTTAATGAAGCAGAAATCATCCAAAACACATTTCAAGCTATAAAATGTCCCTTCTCATTACAGACTCTCCAGAGGAGGTTTTGAATGGAGAAGATATTAGAGGAGAAATATAAATAGAGGAGAGTTAATATCTGAAGACTAAATAATATGATAGTAGACTCTGACATATTTGACCTACCTTTTGAGAAATGAACATAGATTTGTTTACTCATCACCATTTTTAATAAATAGCCAAATAGACCAGAGTTAAACCCATTATAATGAGGATGGTGGGAAAGGGGAAAGATAAATGTGTGGGTACCTTTGTATTACAAGGACCAGATGGAATGTGGGGTCTTCAAAGGGGTTGAACCCTCCACAGCAGGATAGCAGAGCCCCAGCATGGCCCTCAGAGCATTCTGTGCTTCTCCCGCTCTGTCATCCAACTGGAGAGGATAACTCAGCTGAGCAATAGGGCCCCGTGTAGATGGCCTGCTTCTGGTGCGCCTAAAAGGGGCACAGTGTAAGGATGAACTTCAAACCCAAAAGAGCTAAGTCTGTGAGGTCTCTTAAGGGCACCTCATCCACCTACAGGTGGGCAAACTGGTCCCCAAGGTGACTGACCCAAGGTCAAACAGCCAACGTGTGTAAAAGAACTGTTTCCTTGAACTCCCTGTGTAACCTTGAACAGAGGAAAGGAATAAGCAAAGAAAAAGGGATTTGAATGGTTGAAATCAAAAGGAGACTATAGGTCTCCTCCTCAGGTGCAAGGTCACTGGGGGCCTCCAAAGCTGTGTTCTTTGTGAAAATAGGAATAGCAGTTACTTCACAAGGTTCCCTTTAAGAAAATAAGACATGTATACTTATCTAGGTATGTTAATAGATTACCGAGTATAGTCATTCAGTTCTCATCTTAAATATCACTTACCTGGCCCAACCCTTCCTTCTCAAGTTGTATTTATCCCTAGGCCTCTCTACCACATGTCCCTGTTTCATTTTCCTTATAGTATGCATCCTTAATTTTCTTACTTGCTTACCTGCCCTGCTCACGGCTGTACCCCAAGTACTTGAAACCCTATCTGTTACAGAGTGGTTATCCTCTATAGTTGCTGATGGAATTAGCCTGAAATTAAAGACATTCTTACAAGACTCTCTTGAGAATGAAATGATTCCTAAAGGACATTGTGACACCCCCTTTTCTATCTGAAATGGCCCGAATATAGTCCTGCCAATGGACAGAATGTTATGGCAAGAGACTTCTTAAGGTCCTTTCCACTTTTCAGAATTGCTTAACCTCTCACTATGTCTATTTGCCTCTGGAAAAATCTGTCATTTGCAAGAAAAGACAATGAGCCTGCAGCACCTTTCCCTTCCCTGTGAAGACTTACACCCATGAAAAATTGTAAAATCTGGTCACACAGTTGAAACTCAACTCTTAGAAGGGAATGAAGGAGGGAACTTTTATACTTAAGAGCTAAGACTAAAATATGTAAAGAAAAATAATGCTGGCACTAAGTATTGGCAGCTTCTCTGACGGCAAAACTCAATTTTAAAATAAATCAGGCAATTCTGCAAACTAGAGCTAGACTTCAGGAAATTAGGGTTGGTGTTCAAGTGGGCACATTACAATTTCATAAAAATTGTCTCAGCTATTTCTCTGCTGAGGCTTTTGGAAGATAATGGCATGCTTAATGTTTCTGATTACACAGCTAGCAATTGGGACCATGCAGTAATTGGAGAAGCAGGCAAGGAAAGGTATTTGGAAGGAAATAAATGAGAGGCCAGCCTGTGAGCATGATGTCCCCAGCTCACAGACTGAGCCAGGCTGTCACACCATGCCCCGACCTCACTCCGACTTCTACTCTGGTTCCTTTAAGTCAAATTCAACCCAGAGGGACAGTAGATCCTAAACCCATGCTTAATGAGGTTTGTTCTGTTTTCAAATAGATGGTGTCAAAGGGTGAGAACTCCCTGCTGTGTGACAAACATCCTAAGGGGCGAAACCAACAGGAAAGCCCTTTCTCTACATGCAAAGTGTCACTGTGCCTTCCAAGCCAAGATTATTCCAGTCAAAAAAAAAAAAGATGCTTAATAAGAGAATTTAGGTTTCCTTTCCTAGCAAGAAGACAGAAGACTCCATTAGTTTAAGTCCAGAAATGCCATGCCCTAAGAACACCCAGCAAAAAAAAAAAAACACAGATCCTATGAACTGAAAAAGTAGCTGGAAGGAAGCCCCCAGTCAACCCTCTCATCTCCAACAGGAGGAGACTGAGGCTCTGGGACACTGGGCACCACGCCCGAGGGGATACCCCAAGTCTCCTTACTCCCACATAGGCTGGACCGACCATCCTGGCGTGCCCAGACCTGTACTCATTTTGGTATTGTAAGACCCTCATTGGACTTCCAGTCTGTGGGCTGGCATGTGAGGAGTTGGTAGTTGTCAGTCCTAACAAGTAAAAAGCTGAACAAACTGAAAAATGAACTCTTCTTAGAACCATCAGAGAAGTAAGGTCACAGGGTAAATCACTACCCAAAACTGGAGAGACAGACAGACAGACACAGAAAAATTACAATTTACTGTAGTTAGAAACCCACAAGCAGGAAGCTCTGCAGGAACCAGGGCTGAAGTAGGAGAACCCGAACTGTGACTGATGAATCCCTGAAGGTTCAGGGCTGGACAGGTCTGAGAGGGTCCCTGCCACAGGGAGGTCCTCACACGTGTGTGAGTTTTACCTCCAGGAGCCCTGCAAAGTTCTCACTGTTAAGGAAGGATAGAAATCCCCTCATGCTTGAGTAAGGGTGGAGGGGTTAGAAAAAAAAAAAACTTTTTGAAATACACCAGAGCATTTTATTCTTTTCGACAAGGCTTGCCTGCAAGAGAAACTAATTTCTCAGAACCTAAACTATGGAGGTTTTACTGGAGTCAAACTGACTTCACGGAGTCAAACTTGACCTCCAGCCTTCTCCAGGCTCTTAGATGGGGGAAGGAAAATACACAGCTCAGTCCTCTCCAACCATCCTGCCCCACATAAGAGGGAAGAAATTCTAAGAAACATTGTGAAGTTCACAGTCCAGGGATACAGTTTTACTATAATACTGTGACCTAATCATAGGACTATAGGATTCCCCCCATGCCTTACCATCAAACTATTAAAGGCCTATTTATCACGGTTACTTTTACCCAGTACTTCTTTCTCATCCAGCCATCAAGAAAAAAAAACTACAAAGCATAATAAAATGCAAAAAGCACAATTTGAGGAGACTGAACAAGCATTAGAACTAGAGTCATTTATGGCTGGGATATTTATCAGATCAGTAATTTTTTAACTATTATTTATATGCTAAGAGCTAATAGAAAAAGACATGCAAGAACTGGTGGGCAGTGTAAGCAGAGAAATGGAAATTCTAAGAAAAAAGCAAAAAACAAAATTCTAAAGATCAGAAACATTGTAACAGTAATGAAGAATCCCTTTGATGGGCTCATTAGTACATTGGGCATGGCTAAGGAAAGAATCTCTGGGCTTGAGGATGTGTCAATGGAAACCTACAAAACTGAAAAAGCAAAGACAGGAAAGACTGAAAAAAAAATGGAACAGAATATCCAAGAATCTTAGGACAAGTACAGAAAGTATAATACACGTGTAACAAGGAATACCAAAAGGAAAATAAAGGGACAGAAGCAATATATGAAGCAATAATGACTGAGAATTTGCCTCAGGTTAATGTCAGATACCAAATCACAAATCCAGGAAGCCCAGAGACCACCAAGCACACAAACACCCCCAAAACTATACAAAGGTGTATCATATTCAAACTGAAGAGAATCAAAGATAAAGAAAAAAATATCCCAGAAGAAGCCAGAGGAAAAATCACTACCTATGAAAGAAAGAAGATAAGAATTAACTCTTACCTCTCCTCAGAAACTGTTCAAACAAGAAGAAAGTGAGGTGAAATAGTGTTGAGAGAATGAAAAATAAATCCACCAACTCTTGAGTAAGGGTAAGTTCTACATCCTATGAAATTATCCTTCAAAATGAAGGAGAAATCAAGACAAACAAGTTTCTCCAACAAATAAAAACTGAGGGAATTTATTACTAGTCGACCTTCCTTACAATAAATGTTACAAGAAGTTCTTCAGAGACAAGGAAACTAGAGGCCAGAAACTCAGGTCTATATGAAGAAAGAAAGAGCATTAGAAAAGGAATAGTGAAGTAAATTTTAAAACTTTCATTTTTCTTATTCTTTATTGATCTAAGTTAACACCATGTTCAAAATAATAATAGCAACAATGTATTCAATGATTATAACTTTATATGTAAGTGGAATGACAGCAATGATACAAGGGACAGAAGGGAGGATATAGGATTATTTTGTTATTATAAGATACTAGCACCACTCATGAAGCAGTATAGTATTTCAAAGCATATTTGGATTAGTTGTAATGCATATTGCAAACTCTAGGGCAACCACTAAAAACAGTAAAAAAAATAGAAATATAATTGACATGACAAAAAGGAGAGAAAATAGAATCATTTAAATGCTCAATTGAAATCACAAAAGGATGGGCGGAAGATGGCGGCGTGAGTAGAGCAGCGGAAATCTCCTCCCAAAACAACATATATCTATGAAAATATAACAAAGACAACCCTTCCTAGAATAAAGACCAGAGGACACAGGACAATATCCAGACCACATCCGCACCTGAGAGAACCCAGCGCCTCACGAAGGGGGTAAGATACAAGCCCCGGCCCCGCGGGAGCCGAGCGCCCCTCCCCCCAGCTCCCGGCGGGAGAAGAGCAGGCAGAGCGGGAGGGAGACGGAGCCCAGGGCTGCCGAACACCCAGCCCCAGCCATCCGGGCCAGAGTGCAGGGCCCTCGATACTGGGAAAACAGGGCAGCAAGAACAGTGAGCAGGCACTGGAGGCTGGGCGACAGAGGACATAAGAAAAGCGCGCGACCATTTTTTTTTGCTTTTTTGCTGTTTTGTTTTGGCGAGCGCTTTTTGGAAGTCTTAAAGGGATAGGGACCCCAATACTAGGGAAACAGGGCAGCAAGACCGGTGAGCAGAGGCCTGAGGCTGGCACCGGAGAATAAAGAAAAACGAACGACCACCTTTTTTTTTTTTTTCTTAATTAAAAACTTTTTTTTTTTTTTAATTAAAAAAATTTTTTTTCCTTTTTTTTTTTGGTGGGCGTTGTTTTGTTTTGGTGGGTGCTTTTTGGAAGTCTTAAAGGGGCAGGGCGGGTCACTTAATCCAGAGGTAGGGAATCCGGGATCTCTGGGCACCCTAACCCCTGGGCTGCAGGGAGCAGGGAGGCCCCTTACGGAGATAAATAGCCTCCCAGCCGCTCCTGCTCCAACGCGACTCCACCACTTTGGAGCAGCTGCCCGAGCCAGGCCACGCCCACAGCAACAGCGGAGATTAACTCCATAGCAGCCGGGCAGGAAGCAGAAACCCTGTCTGCGCGCAGCTGCGCAGCACAAGCCACTAGAGGCCGCTGTTCTCCCAGGAGAGGAGGGCCACAAACCAACAAGAAGAGAAGTCCTTCCAGCCGTCACTCGTCCCAGCTCTGCAGACTATTCCTATCACCATGAAAAGGCAAAGCTACAGGCAGACAAAGATCACAGAAACAACACCAGAGAAGGAGACAGACCTAACCAGTCTCCCTGAAAAAGAATTCAAAATAAGAATCATAAACATGCTGACAGAGATGCAGAGAAATACGCAAGAGAAATGGGATGAAGTCCGGAAGGAGATCACAGATGCCAGAAAGGAGATCGCAGAAATGAAACAAACTCTGGAAGGGTTTATAAGCAGAATGGATAGAATGCAAGAGGCCATTGATGGAATTGAAATCAGAGACCAGGAACGCATAGAAGCTGACATAGAGAGAGACAAAAGGATCTCCAGGAATGAAACAATATTAAGAGAACTGTGTGACCAATCCAAAAGGAGCAATATCCGTATTATAGGGGTCCCAGAAGAAGAAGAGAGAGGAAAAGAGATGGAAAGTATCTTAGAAGAAATAATTGCTGAAAACTTCCCCACACTGGGGGAGGAAGTTATCGAACAGACCACGGAAATACACAGAACCCCCAACAGAAAGGATCCAAGAAGGGCAACACCAAGACACATAATAATTAAAATGGCAAAGATCAAGGACAAGGAAAGAGTGTTAAAGGCAGCTAGAGAGAAAAAGGTCACCTACAAAGGGAAACCCATCAGGCTAACGTCAGATTTCTCAACAGAAACCCTACAGGCCAGAAGAGAATGGCATGATATATTTAATACAATGAAACAGAAGGGCCTTGAATCAAGGATACTGTATCCAGCACGACTATCATTCAAATATGACGGTGGGATTAAACAATTCCCAGACAAACAAAAGCTGAGGGAATTTGCTTTCCACAAACCACCTCTACAGAACATCTTACAGGGACTGCTCTAGATGGGAGCACTCCTAGAAAGAGCACAGCACAAAACACCCAACATATGAAGAATCGAGGAGGAGGAACAAGAAGGGAGAGAAGAAAAGAATCTCCAGACAGTGTATATAACAGCTCAATAAGCGAGCTAAGTTAGGCAGTAAGATACTAAAGAGGCTAACCTCGAACCTTTGGTAACCACGAATTTAAAGCCTGCAATGGCAATAAGTACATATCTTTCAATAGTCACCCTAAATGTTAATGGGTTGAATGCACCAATCAAAAGACACAGAGTAACAGAATGGATAAAAAAGCAAGACCCATCTATATGCTGCTTACAAGAAACTCACCTCAAACCCAAAGACATGTACAGACTAAAAGTCAAGGGATGGAAAAACATATTTCAAGCAAACAACAGTGAGAAGAAAGCAGGGGTTGCAGTACTAATATCAAACAAAATAGACTTCAAAACAAAGAAAGTAACAAGAGATAAAGAAGGACACTACATAATGATAAAGGGCTCAGTCCAACAAGAGGATATAACCATTCTAAATATATATGCACCCAACACAGGAGCACCAGCATATGTGAAACAAATACTAACAGAACTAAAGGGGGATATAGACTGCAATGCATTCATTCTAGGAGACTTCAACACACCACTCACCCCAAAGGATAGATCCACCGGGCAGAAAATAAGTAAGGACACGGAAGCACTGAACAACACAGTAGAGCAGATGGACCTAATAGACATCTATAGAACTCTACATCCAAAAGCAACAGGATATACATTCTTCTCAAGTGCACATGGAACATTCTCCAGAATAGACCACATACTAGGCCACAAAAAGAGCCTCAGAAAATTCCAAAAGATTGAAATCTTACCAACCAACTTCTCAGACCACAAAGGCATAAAACTAGAAATAAACTGTACAAAGAAAGCAAAGAGGCTCACAAACACATGGAGGCTTAACAACACGCTCCTAAATAATCAATGGATCAATGACCAAATCAAAATGGAGATCCAGCAATATATGGAAACAAATGACAACAACAACACTAAGCCCCAACTTCTGTGGGACACAGCAAAAGCAGTCTTAAGAGGAAAGTATATAGCAATGCAAGCATATTCAAAAAAGGAAGAGCAATCCCAAATGAATGGTCTAATGTCACAATTATCAAAATTGGAAAAAGAAGAACAGATGAGGCCTAAGGTCAGCAGAAGGAGGGACATAATAAAGATCAGAGAAGAAATAAATAAAATTGAGAAGAATAAAACAATAGCAAAAATCAATGAAACCAAGAGCTGGTTCTTCGAGAAAATAAACAAAATAGATATGCCTCTAGCCAGACTTATTAAGAAGAAAAGAGAGTCAACACAAATCAACAGTATCAGAAGCAAGAAAGGAAAAATCACGACGGACCCCACGGAAATGCAAAGAATTATTGGAGAATACTATGAAAACCTATATGCTAACAAGCTGGGAAACCTAGGAGAAATGGACGACTTCCTAGAAAAATATAACCTTCCAAGATTGACCCAGGAAGAAACAGAAAATCTAAACAGACCAATTACCAGCAACGAAATTGAAGCGGTAATCAAAAAACTACCAAAGAACAAAACCCCCGGGCCAGATGGATTTACCTCGGAATTTTATCAGACATACAGGGAAGACATAATACCCATTCTCCTTAAAGTTTTCCAAAAAATAGAGGAGGAGGGGATACACCCAAACTCATTCTATAAAGCTAACATCACCCTAATACCAAAACCAGGCAAAGACACCACCAAAAAAGAAAACTACAGACCAATATCCCTGATGAACGTAGATGCAAAAATACTCAACAAAATATTAGCAAACCGAATTCAAAAATACATCAAAAGGATCATACACCATGACCAAGTGGGATTCATCCCAGGGATGCAAGGATGGTACAACATTCGAAAGTCCATCAACATCATCCATCACATCAACAAAAAGAAAGACAAAAACCACATGATCATCTCCATAGATGCTGAAAAAGCATTTGACAAAGTTCAACATCCATTCATGTTAAAAACTCTCAGCAAAATGGGAATAGAGGGCAAGTACCTCAACATAATAAAGGCCATCTATGATAAACCCACAGCCAACATTATATTGAACAGCGAGAAGCTGAAAGCATTTCCGCTGAGATCGGGAACTAGACAGGGATGCCCACTCTCTCCACTGTTATTTAACATAGTACTGGAGGTCCTAGCCACGGCAATCAGACAAAATAAAGAAATACAAGGAATCCAGATTGGTAAAGAAGAAGTTAAACTGTCACTATTTGCAGATGACATGATACTGTACATAAAAAACCCTAAAGACTCCACCCCAAAACTACTAGAACTGATATTGGAATACAGCAAAGTTGCAGGATACAAAATCAACACACAGAAATCTGTGGCTTTCCTATACACTAACAATGAACCAACAGAAAGAGAAATCAGGAAAACAACTCCATTCACAATTGCATCAAAAAAATAAAATACCTAGGAATAAACCTAACCAAGGAAGTGAAAGACTTATACTCTGAAAACTACAAGTCACTCTTAAGAGAAGTTAAAGGGGACACTAACAGATGGAAATTCATCCCATGCTCGTGGCTAGGAAGAATTAATATCGTTAAAATGGCCATCCTGCCCAAAGCAATATACAGATTTGATGCAATTCCTATGAAACTACCAGCAACATTCTTCAATGAACTGGAACAAATAATTCAAAAATTCATATGGAAACACCAAAGACCCCGAATAGCCAAAGCAATCCTGAGAAAGAAGAATAAAGTAGGGGGGATCTCACTCCCCAACTTCAAGCTCTACTATAAAGCTATAGTAATCAAGACAATTTGGTACTGGCACAAGAACAGAGCCACAGACCAATGGAACAGACTAGAGAATCCAGACATTAACCCAGACATATATGGTCAATTAATATTTGATAAAGGAGCCATGGACATACAATGGCGAAATGACAGTCTCTTCAACAGGTGGTGCTGGCAAAACTGGACAGCTACATGTAGGAGAATGAAACTGGACCATTGTCTAACCCCATATACAAAAGTAAACTCAAAATGGATCAAAGACCTGAATGTAAGCCATGAAACCATTAAACTGTTGGAAGAAAACATAGGCGAAAACCTCTTAGACATAAACATGAGTGACCTCTTCTTGAACATATCTCCCCGGGCAAGGAAAACAACAGCAAAAATGAGTAAGTGGGACTATATTAAGCTGAAAAGCTTCTGTACAGCAAAAGACACCATCAATAGAACAAGAAGGATCCCTACAGTATGGGAGAATATATTTGAAAATGACACATCCGATAAAGGCTTGACGTCCAGAATATATAAGGAGCTCACACGCCTCAACAAACAAAAGACAAATAACCTAATTAAAAAATGGGCAGAGGAACTGAACAGACAGTTCTCCAAAAAAGAAATACAGATGGCCAACAGGCACATGAAAAGATGCTCCACATCGCTAATTATCAGAGAAATGCAAATTAAAACTACAATGAGGTATCACCTCACACCAGTAAGGATAGCTGCCATCCAAAAGACAAACAACAACAAATGTTGGCGAGGCTGTGGAGAAAGGGGAACCCTCCTACACTGCTGGTGGCAATGTAAACTAGTTCAACCATTGTGGAAAGCAGTATGGAAGTATATCAAAATGCTCAAAACAGACTTACCATTTGACCCAGGAATTGCACTCCTAGGAATTTACCCTAAGAACGCAGCAATCAAGTTTGAGAAAGACAGATGCACCCCTATGTTTATTGCAGCACTATTTACAATAGCCAAGAATTGGAAGCAACCTAAATGTCCATCAATAGATGAATGGATAAAGAAGGTGTGGTACATATACACAATGGAATACTACTCAGCCATAAGAAAAGGGCAAATCCAATCATTCGCAGCAACATGGATGGAGCTGGAGGGTATTATGCTCAGTGAAACAAGCCAAGCGGAGAAAGAGAAATACCAAATGATTTCACTCATCTGTGGAATATAAGAACAAAGGAAAAACTGAAGGAACAAAACAGCAGCAGAATCACAGAACTCAAGAATGGACTAACAGGTACCAAAGGGAAAGGGACTGGGGAGGATGGGTGGGTAGGGAGGGATAAGGAGGGGAGAAGTAGGGGGGTATTAAGATTAGCATGCATGGGGGGGTAGGAGAAAAGGGAGGGCTGTACAACACAGAGAAGACAAGTAGTGATTCTACAACATTTTGCTATGCTGATGGACAGTGACTGTAAAGGGGTTTATAGGGGAGACCTGGTATAGGGGAGAGCCTAGTAAACATAATATTCGTCATGTAAGTGTAGATTAGTGATACCAAAAACAAAGCAAAAAAAAAAAAAGGGCAGTTCCTGTGTGGTAACCTCCAACGAGTTCTACACAAGGGTATAAAGGGCATATAAAAGTGTAGGCAAAGGGTCTGTTTGTGTTTATACAGAGGATCAAAGCCTAATTGGGCTACCCCGAAAATGAACTAAGATACGATATGAAAAAGAACTTCCAACATCTGCACCCTCTGGAAGACTCATGCCAGAAGATGATCATCAAAAAACCCCAACAAAGATCCACGCACTGCTACAGCTGTAGATGCACTCATCCCACCAGTTCCTGGACCTGCCATGGGAATGAGGAAGGAGATATCGAAGCTGGCCTGTGCATACAGTAAAACAACAAAATTGACTGGATCTATACTGTTGGAACTCAACCAAGAATTTGGAGAAGTGCAAATTGTAGCGCTCCAAAGTCTTACAACTACAAACTATTTATTGTTAAAAGAACATATGGCATGTGAACAGTCCCCAGGAATGGGTTGTTTTAATTTGTCTGATTTCTCTCAGACTGTTCAAGTTCATTTGGACAATATCCACCATATCATAGATAAGTTTTCACAAATGCCTAAGGTGCCTAACTGGTTTTCTTGGTTTCACTGCAGATGGCTGGTAATTACAGATATGCTTTGGTTATGTAACTATACTCCTATTATGTTAATGTGTGTGTGCAATTTAAGTAGTAGCTTAAAACCTATACATGCTGAAGTTACTCTACAAGAAGATATATCAAAGAAATAATCAATCTTCCCATGTTTTCTTCCGCCTGCTACTTCTATAGCTTTTCTTCTTCCTTCCTAATTACAACCCTTAAATAGAATTCGTGCCTCATATCAAATTTACCGAGTATCATAATTCTTCCAAGTGGTAAAGATACCTCAAGACAAATGCTGGGCATAGAAGCCACAGGGCATAAATATGCAAAGAAGTAAAAAGCTAACTTTTTCAAACAATAAGGCTTCTCTCTCACTTACCAACTTCACATTTCCCTGTATGGCCCTGGAAGATGACTGGTTAGCCAGAGACGGGTAAGATTCCTCAAGGGAGGAACAACCTAAGACAGGCACAGTCGCAGGGGGGCCATCAGGTGAGAAATTGGGGATCAACAGAGGTGAGGCTTAGAACCTCACCCCCCCGTTCTGAGAGAAATCTTCTGCATACGTGGATGTTTTATTGCCCTGGTCTAGCTTGGATTAACACATAGTCTACAGGCACACACCTGATCATCTACATGTGCTCTCTTACAACACTAAACTATGTTTTCTACCTTTATCTTGTATCTACCTACCACTTCAGCATTTTATTAAAAATAATAATAATAAAGAGAGAAATGTGGTATCCACATATAAATCAAGTATAAAAACCAAATCAGTATTCATATTTGAACTGACTGTTTATAGTTCATAATGCATGAGCAAAACCGAAAGTTTCTGTGATGACTGCCCTTGTACTGTTCACTATGTAACTTATTCATTATGTAAGAATTTGTTCTACATGTAAAAACTTGTTTGTTATGCCTCAGAAGATTGGAGACTGACAAAAATTAGGCTTGGGGTGGAATAATGATTGTGCATTGAGCATTGACTCCCCTATACAGAATTTTATTGTCGTTAACAAGCATTTGATCAATAAATATGAGAGATGCCCTCACAAAAAAAAAAAAAAAAAAAAAAAAAAAGGACAGACTTCCAATGGTAAAATAAATTAGTAACCGGGATGTAATGTATAGCATAAGGAATATAGTCAAGATATTGTAACAGCCTGGTAGGGTGATAGCTGGAACCTAGAATTATGTATATAAATGTTCTACCACTGTGTTGTACACTTGAAACTCATGTAATGTAATACTGTGTGTCAACTACCCTTCAATAAAAAATAATTATTAAAAAAAAAAAAAAAAAAAAAAAAGTGTAGGCAAAGGGTCTGTTTGTGTTTATACAGAGGATCAAAGCCTAATTGGGCTACCCCGAAAATGAACTAAGATACGATATGAAAAAGAACTTCCAACATCTGCACTCTCGGGAAGACTCATGCCAGAAGATGCTCATCAAAACACCCCAACAAAGATCCACGCACTGCTACAGCTGTAGATGCACTCATCCCACCAGTTCCTGGACTTGCCATGGGAATGAGGAAGGAGATATCTAAGCTGGCCTGTGCATACAGTAAAACAACAAATTTCACTGGATCTATACTGTTGGAACTCAACCAAGAATTTGGAGAAGTGCAAATTGTAGCGCTCCAAAGTCTTACAACTACAGACTATTTACTGTTAAAAGAACATATGGCTTGTGAACAGTCCCCAGGAATGGGTTGTTTTAATTTGTCTGATTTCTCTCAGACTGTTCAAGTTCAGTTAGACAATATCCACCATATCATAGATAAGTTTTCACAAATGCCTAAGGTGCCTAACTGGTTTTCTTGGTTTCACTGGAGATGGCTGGTAATTACAGATATGCTTTGGTTATGTAACTATACTCCTATTATGTTAATGTGTGTGCGCAATTTAAGTAGTAGCTTAAAACCTATATATGCTGAAGTTACTCTACAAGAAGATATGTCAAAGAAATAATCAATCTTCCCATGTTTTCTTCCGCCTGCTACTTCTATAGCTTTTCTTCTTCCTTCCTAATTACAACCCTTAAATAGAATTCGTGCCTCATATCAAATTTACCAAGTATCATAATTCTTCCAAGTGGTAAAGATACCTCAAGACAAATGCTGGGCATGGAAGCTACAGGGCATAAATATGCAAAGAAATAAAAAGCTAACCATTTCTAACAATAAGGCTTCTCTCTCACCAACTTTACATTTCCCTGTATGGCCCCGGAAGATGACTGGTTAGCCAGAGACGGGTAAGATTCCTCAAGGGAGGAACAACCTAAGACAGGCACAGTCGCAGGGGGGCCATCAGGTGAGAAATTGGGGATCAACAGAGGTGAGGCTTAGAACCTCACCCCCCCGTTCTGAGAGAAATCTTCTGCATACGTGGATGTTTTATTGCCCTGGTCTAGCTTGGATTAACACATAGTCTACAGGCACACACCTGATCATCTACATGTGCTCTCTTACAACACTAAACTATGTTTTCTACCTTTATCTTGTATCTACCTACCACTTCAGCATTTTATTAAAAATAATAATAATAAAGAGAGAAATGTGGTATCCACATATAAATCAAGTATAAAAACCAAATCAGTATTCATATTTGAACTGACTGTTTATAGTTCATAATGCATGAGCAAAACCGAAAGTTTCTGTGATGACTGCCCTTGTACTGTTCACTATGTAACTTATTCATTATGTAAGAATTTGTTCTACATGTAAAAACTTGTTTGTTATGCCTCAGAAGATTGGAGACTGACAAAAATTAGGCTTGGGGTGGATTAATGATTGTGCATTGAGCATTGACTCCCCTATACAGAATTTTATTGTCGTTAACAACCATTTGATCAATAAATATGAGAGATGCCCTCACAAAAAAAAAAGGACAGACTTCCAATGGTAAAATAAATAAGTAACCGGGATGTAATGTATAGCATAAGGAATATAGTCAAGATAATGTAACAGCTTGGTAGGGTGATAGCTGGAACCTAGAATTATGTATATAAATGTTCTACCACTGTGTTGTACACTTGAAACTAATGTAATGTAATACTGTGCGTCAACTACCCTTCAATAAAAAATAATTATTTAAAAAAAAAAAAAAAAAAAGAAATCACAAAAGTCAGAAAAAAGAGTGGAAGGCAAAAAGTAATAAAGAACAAAGGCAACTCAGAACAGTAACAAACATGGTATTAATCCAGCTATACCAATAATCACTTTAAATGTCAACAAAGTATAGAAAATACAAGGCACATCTGATGAAGGACTGTTATCCAAAAATGTATGAAGAACTCTTAAGTCAGTAGTGGAAAAAAAGTGGCCCAATTTAAAAATGTGCAAAAGACCTGAACAGACACCCCAACAAAGAAGATATATAGATAGTAATTAAACATATGAAAAGATGCTCCACATCATATGTCATTAGGGAATTGTAAACTAAAACAATGAGATACCACTACACACCCATCAGAATGCCCAAAATCTGGAACACTGACAACACCAAATGCTAGCAAGGATGTGGAGCACCAGGAACTCTCATTCATTGCTGGTGGGAATGAGCAATTGGCAGGTCCTTATAAAACTAGACATACTCTCACCATATGATCCAGCAATTGCACTCCTAAGCATTTAATCAAATGAGTTGAAAACTTATGTCCACACAAAAACACGCATGTGGATGTTTATAGCAGCTTTACTCATAACTGCCAAAAGTTGGAAGCAACCATGATATCCTTCAGTAGGTGAGTGGAAAAATAAACTATGGTACACCAGACAATGAAATGTTATTCCCACTAAAAAGAAAATAGCTACAAAGCCATGAAAATATATGAAGGTAACTTAAATTCATATTACTAGATGAAAGAAGCCAATTTGAAAAGGCTACACACTGTGTGATTCCAACTACATGACCTTCTAGAAAAGGTAAAACTATGAAAACAGTAAAAATATCAGGGTTGCCAGGATTGGGGGTAAGGAGGGGTGACTACAAGGAGCACAGAGGACTTTTAGGGTAGTGAAACTATGCTGTATGATACTGTAATGTTGGATACACGTCATTGTATATTTGTCAAAACCCTTGGAATGTACACTCCAAGACTGATCTGTCATCTCTGGATGATAATAATGTGTCAATGTAGGTTTATCATTTGTAACAAATGTACCTGTCATGCCAGAGGTGGATTTCGGGTCTGGGTAAGTTCACTCTGGATTTGGTGAGACCAAATAACAACAACAGAACATTGGGGGTAAAAGGGTTTATACCAAACTTTATTCTCATGCATCTGGCAAGCCTGCAATCCATCTCCATCTCCACCAGCCTGGAAAGAACTGGGCAGAGCTCTTTATACAGCAACACAGGCAATAATGGCTCATTGTCAACAGATGTGTAAGCATTGACCTATGCAGTGGGCTGGTTATATCATTGCATGTGCATAGTGGGCAAGTAGATTAGGGTCAGGTGAGGATCCCAGCGATGGGAACTTCCATTTTCCCTGTAGTACCACTCTGGTAAGGGATGTTGATACTCAGGGCAGCTGGCAGAGGCTGGGGGGTGGGGAAGCAGAAAGTATATAGGAACTCTGTACTTTCTGCTCAATTATACTGTCTATGAACCTAAACCTGTTCTAAAAAAGTAACATCTATTTTTTTTTAAGTCTCTTATCCTGTAAAATCCCTCAGTTGTTGGCAAATAGGGGCAGTTGGTCACCCTACTCCCAAGCTAGGAGGAGTGCCTTACTCAGAAATGAGGGCAACGTGTCTCTGAAATGATCACAGAGATTAATGGGGAAATGTGGCTTGATTTCCTGAAGTTACAGTTAAGAAGTCTTCTGAAATGGATCTGCTACGTAAAGCAAGACATACTGTGGTTAAAGTGAAGGTTCCTGTGGCCAGGATTCTCACCTGGCCCTGGTCAGCTTGCTATTGGCTCTATCTAAAGAGCTCCGCCCAGTGCTCTGGGCCACACAGTGATGTGACTGCAGGGCTGTACGACTGCAGGAGAGCAGAGGCTGGAGTGGTGGCAGCACCAAGGACAGAGACTGAGATGGCTGTGCAGACACAGGGGCCCAGAGGCAGAGACTGGCTGCTGCATGCAGACTCGCTGAGTGAACGGATTGTAGTGATTGACCTGCCACCGTGGGAATAAAGTTGGATATAAACTCTTTCACTCCAAAAACCTTCCATTGTCATTTTCTTGGTCTCACTGAATCCATAGTGAACTTGTCCGGGGTGGATACCCATTAACTAGGCAACCCCCAAATGATAATGTCCTAATCTCAGGAGCCTGTGAATGCGAGCCGATGTGGGAAAGGTGTCTGTGTGGATGTAACTGAGTTAAGGTTCTCTAAATGAGGTCATCCAGGATTCCTCTGGGTAGGCCCTGCATCCAACGACAGATGTCCTCATACGAGTAAGGCAGGGGGGTATTTGAGAGAGAGAGAAAAGGAGGCCATGAAAATGCGAAGCAGAGATTGGAGTCATGCAGCTACAGGCCGAGGAATTCCAGGACCCACCCAAAGCTGGGAAACTGAGGCAGGTACACCCACCTAGAGCCCAGGGGACATGCAGCCCAGCCAGCACCTTGATCTCAGACTGCCAGCCTCCAGAACTGCGGGAGAGCACATGTGATAATTCGTTGGCAGTCATAGGAAACTAAAACATCCCCTAGGATGGTTTATCTCAGCCAGAAACCAGAGGATCCTTTTAAATCAAACATCAGATTCTGTCACTCCTGTGCTCATGAGGGAAGTTCCTACAATGGCTTCTCATGGCCCTCAGAGCAAAACCAAAATCTCTACAAAAGCCCTGGGTGAGCTTTTCCCCACCCGCCACCTCCTGATCGCCCCACCACTGCTCTCCCTTCTGCCCACCCCCCCAACTCCAGCCACACTGGCCTCTTTGCTTTTCCCTGGACACACCAGGGACACTCCCACCATAAGACCCTGACCCTCGCCAGAGGTCTGGACGGTGATTTACCTCCTTCTAGTCTGATTAAATTCCCCTTTCTCATTGAGGCTTAGCCCAATCACTGCAGCACCATTTTAAGATTGCAAGCCCCAGCTCCCAAATACCCTTACCCTGTTCTGCTTTTTATTTTTCCACAGCACTTCTCACCTTCTAACATATAATTTCCCTATTTATCATGTTTACCATGTATTATCTGTCTCCTCCAAAAGACTATAAATTCCATAGTGGCAGGAATCGGTTGTTCACTGATATATTGTCAGTGCCTCACATAGTGTGTGACCCCTCCTAGGTACTCAATACACATAAATGGAGGACAGAAGGGATGGGGAGAAAAAGTAGGGAATGAAGGACGATGTCTAAGATCATAGCAGAGCTGATAAATCAAAGCCAAAGTTATTTGATTTTTTTAAAGGCCTTTACCATTTTTAATCCGTGCCACCTCCCTAGATTTCTGTTGCAATACTGCCCCTGAAATGCCTGCCTCTGGGCATCCTTGTAGGCGAAGCCCCCTGAGAGGAAGCCCTCTCGGAACTCCCAGTACACACTCTCCCATCAGAGTGACCTTGGCCATAGCAGGAGCCAAGAGCAGAGGCAGACACGGGCCTTTGCAGAAGGAGAGGGAGCAGGGCAGGGAAGGGTAGAGGTGACACATGTTTGAAATGCATCGGAATATCAACCCGGAAGTAATTTAAGTAATGCCACGAGGCCATAAATCAGACACTTCCAAAACTGGAAAAGTGTCAAGGGCCCACCTGAGTCCAAATATCCACTGACGCCTGACTTGCCTCTAAGTCAATCTCACCAGAAAAGTAACTCAACTCTTACCTTCAAATATTGTCTTAAATTTAACTTTTCTTCTTCTTATTGTATAAGAGTAGGCCTTCTTAAAGCATTCACCATCAAATCTTCCAAATTAGAGCACTTTTTCAGAAAGGACCAGATAGTGAATAGGCTTCGTAGGGCACACATCTCTTTGGGAACTGTCCAACTGCTGCTGGAGCACAGAAGCAGCCACACACCATATAGAAAGGAATTGGGTGTGGATTTCCAATAAAGCTTTATTTACAAAAACAGCCAGCAGCCCTTACTCTACCCACCCCTGGGTCACACCACCCAGAACAAGTCAAATCTCTTGTTCCCAGGTCAGTGCCCCGGATACTTTAAGACAAATACAATAACCTTTCTATTCTCTGGATCAAAAAATTCCAATTTCTTCCCTTCCCGTTGGTATGAACTACAGATCCTACGCTGGAACCCTCCCCTAACCCCTTCCACTCATCTGTGTAGCTCTCAGTGGGGTCCTGACCTGGACAGGATGCCCCAGCGTGGCCAGGCTGCAAGAGAGGGCATGAGCGCCTTCACTCCGGCCACCGTGCCTCTGATAACACTGCCAAAGACCACTTGCTTCCCTGCGTCCCACAGCCCACCATTGACTCAGAATGCGTTCACACCAGCTAAAACCCCAAGTTACATCCACAAGCCAAGGACCCCCTCCACCGGGCCACGTCTGCACCTTTGGTGTTTTGGACCTTTGCTTTCCCTCTCAGCTTTTGCCTCATCAGAGTCCAGGCTCTGGCCCATCCAGTCAAGATCTCTCTGATCCCTAAACCTGTCACTCAGCATACCGGTCCCCCCTGTCATGTCCATCACTAAGTCCCTGCCAAGACATCTCTAGGAGACATGGCCCCTTGCCCCCAGGGTCCCGGGCACTTCTGCTCCCACACTGCTGCTTCTGTGGTTCAGAATGACACCCAGGGTGCTCCCCCCTCCTGCAGTACCTGCTGCAGCCCAGGGGGTATGCACACCAGGCAGGACAGAGCAGGGCTGTGTGGAGCATGTCCCCATACTAGGGGCATTCAGAGGAGGGAGGGAGGGAGGGGAAGGAGCCTCCCCTGCGCTCCACGGCAAAGGACACAGCACAGATATGCCCTTGCCCACTCTTCGGGGGAAACAACGTCACTGCAGTAGCTTTACATGACCTCTGCTGTGATACTGGACGGGGGAAGTCAGTCACCTGTGGCTTTCTTCTCACCACAATTAAGTCATTGAAAATGGAAACGTTTTCCAGTTTCTAGGCTGGCCAGGCTCTTGAGTGATTGAGAAGTCATGTTCTTTCTTCTTTTTGAAGAATTTTTAAGCGAAAAACAAGTTGTTTTTCAATAGGTGCTGTTTTTACTCCCTATACTCCTGACACCAAACGTGGGGGGTATTTTTGTTCTCACACCAACAAATTCTCCAACTCTCCAGACACCAAGTGGGTGTCCTATAATTCAGATCTGACACTGCCTGCCTGGAATTACCATCAGATCCTGCAAGTTAAAGGGCCCAGTCCCACAAGGCTGTCCCCGCATCAGACACCAGGCCCAGGTTCCAGACCATCCACACGTCTAGCCAACTAGCTACAAACTGAGATTCTCACACCTCCTCGTGTTCCATAATTCACTAGAACAACTCACAGAACTCAGGGAAACCTCTTTACTCACTATTACCAATTTATTGTAAAGAATACAACTCAGGAACTCAGAGAAAGGGAAGGGACGCCCAGGGCAAGAAATGGGGAAGGGACACAGGGTTTCCGTGTCCCCGCCAGTGCGCCACCCCCCAGCTCCTGCACGTATTCACCAATACAGAAGCTTCCTGCTTTTATGGAGGTTTCATTAAGCAGGCATGACCAATTAAATCATTAGCCTTTGTGACCGAGCTCGATTTCCAGAGCCTCTTCCCTTCCTGAGGGTCAGGGGATAGGCTAAAGGTCCCAGCCCTCTGATCACGTGGTCGGCTCCTGCCAGCCTCCATCCTGCAGCCACCTTGGGGCTCCCCAGCGGTCCCCTCACCAGCATAAACACAGGTATGGTTGAAAAGGGCTCATGGTGAATAACAAAAGACACTCCCATCACTCAGGAAATGACAAAGGTTTTAGGACCTCTGTGCCAGAATCAGACACAGACCAAGTGTATTTTTAATTATATCACAGGTACAAATCCCTGGCTTCTTTTTTCTAATTTTCAAACATCACATGTACTGGGGTCTCAAGGGAAAGCAATTCAGTAGACCTGCGGGTCTCTCCCTTGTCAGTATCAATCTAGCATCATCTAGGGGTTCATGCTTCAACAGGAAATCAGACTTTTACAATCAGAGCAAGCTGAAAGAGCCAAAAATACAAATTCTTTACTGCAGCCCTAAGAAGCGACCTGAGTCTGACACCCACGGTAGCTCTCTCTTCTACGTGCACAGGAGACAGGGCACAGAGTACGTGTGTGTGAGTGTGTGTGCTTCCAGTCAGTTATCCAGATAGAATTTGGTATTCATGAGTTTTATATTTGCCTATTTAAGGATGCTCAGACATAAACGGATCTTTAATTACGCGGGTCTAAATATAACACCATCTTCTTGCATACAAATTCCACCTTTCGCCAAATACATTCATTTGCTCCTACTAACATTAGCTCTTTCTGAGCTTTCAGCGAAAAGCCTGGAGTGAGTCAGGAAAGGAACCTCTTCTGTACAAAGGAAGACCCCTCCCCAGTGAGAAGCCCTCCCTTTTTCCTGTGAGTCTTCTCCTTTCTAAGAAAAGGGAGTGTGGGGAACCAGCACAAATTCGCCTGCCTCGGTGTGGCCCAGCCTGCCCATCTGTTACTTGTGAACATCGGTGTTTTTCAGGCTGAGCAGCTTTGCTGCAATGGGAAGTTGGTACTAAGTACAAGAAGGTATTACCTTTTTTCTGTTACCCTGCAGACTGGAGTGGGGTGTCCCGGGCAAAAGCAGGACCATCACGGTTCCTGGTGGGGGAAAGTCTCCTGGCTTCTTGTTTCCCAACAGCCCGCTTGCTGCTCTGAAGCTCATTTCCTTCCGCACTGATGTCCACCAGCTACTCTGATTACCTGTTTGAATGTGGAGTTGCTTCTGGGCTGGTGAGGAGACGGTAAGGCTGTGGAGCAAAGGATCATGGAGCGGGAGCTGTGTTTTAGGCGGCACCTGGCTGTGTAGCCCCGTTAGATGCGCTGTCCCTGAGCCTCTTCCCGGAGACACCCCAAGGCTTTCCTCCCTTCTCTGCTCCCCGAGCACTCCTAACACCACACACAGCCACACCCCACCTTCCAACCACACACTTCTACATTCTTAACCCAAGTCTGTGAGCCCATTCTTTGCAACCCCTGCTTCCTTTTCTTCTTTGAATGAGCTCAGATCGCCCAAGGGAATGAGGCAAGATTCCAATTTATTTGCTTGAGCTTCAAACCTGAGGCTTGCTCATCCCTAGACTGGAAAACTCTAATGGCTCGTGTGCCATTACAACCACCCCACGCTGCAGCAGAGGCAATTTGCGTTTCAAAAGTAATAGAGAGTAAATTGCAGAGGAAATATTTTATGCAAATTAACCAAGCTTAACATTTTGATAAAGGGCTTTTTAGAAAATGAACCAAGGACTCCAATACTCCGTTGCAAGTTTAACACAAAAGAAAATTTCAAAAGCCTGAAATTCTTAAGTATATGACAGCAAGAGACATTAACCACCAATGAGACAGAGCACAGAAGCCAAAGTGCATAAAACTGTTAGTTCAAAACAGTGTTTTTGTGAGCTTATGGATTAGGGTGTTTCGATAATTTAAATAATTCTCTCTCTTCTTTAGAGTGGACTCATTGCTAAGCCAAAATATATTTGCTGTGGGATCAGTGCTACATTTGGAAGTGAGCTTGGAACCTACTATCAAACAGAAGAGGGAGGAGAACAAAGATTCCTTAGGCTGGAGGCCAGGCCCTGTGCTGGGTGCGTCCCATATGTCACGCACTTAAACAGGCGTGTTCTGAGTTCCCTGAGAGAAAGTGACAAGGGACTAGGAAAACTCACATGCTGATTAGTCTGGGTAAAGACACTTCCATTTGGAAAGAAAATGGCTGAGACAGTACAGTTAATGTCTTTTTCACCCACTCCCAGGCCACTTGAATAAAATACTCCTTCAAAATTCAAAAAGGTGGGTTGAAGCCAAAATCTCTTGAAAGTCTATTAATATTCCCACTTATCCCAAATGCAGGCTTCCCCAAAGGCCCAAGCCCACATCCTCACAATTCCCAACTAAAAGCGCTTGAGAGGGAGGGGGAGATTTTAACAAAGGCTAAAGATCTGAGTCTCTGCTCCACTTACCAAGATGTGGTTCCCAATGGGGGTTCCACAATCTGGAGGACCTTAAAATCGTTACAGGGGATCAAGCATCCGCATGCACACCAAACTTTGTAGACGGGATACACACACCACACAAAGACGCACTGTTTCTCAAACGTGTGTAAGTCCTATGGCCCTTCATACAGTGCAAATTCATGTTGAAAAGTAACTGAATTTGTAGTTTTTGGTGATATAATTATATATTCTTCCTTAATAGACCCTAAAAGTATAATCAGTATCAAGTGGAGATCCACAATGTTTTTTACCTCAAAGAAAGTTCTCCAGCACAATAAACTTGGAAAGCAATGACCTCAAAGGATTAGAAGAGTTGTTACCAAACTCACGCACATTACCATGTGTAACTCCAGAGGGAAAATCCTGGGGCAAAATACCTTTGACACTGAAATCAGTTAAAGGGAGAAATAAAGTGGGAGAAACCCATTTATCGCTTACAAGCGGTCATCTACTTTTGCTCACCTGTGTCTCTCATGACCCGGCTGCAAAAAGGGACCCCACCCAACCTCTCCTGTCCAGATATGCCCCCGCTCCCCCTTGTAATTACCTATTAATATGGAGATGCACTAAGGCCAGGTGAGAGATTCTGGAAATAGTGCAATTTTACTCACACCGTGTATGTAGAAAAATCTCAGAGGCCCACACTACAGCCTCAGTGACTCTTGTTTAATAAGAAATCTTAAGAAGCTTGATCACCCATTTTTCCAGAATTAAAATTTGCAAATTAGGAAAGTGGAAAAACATATGGGAAATACTCAATTGATATGACCATAGAGCTTTAAAAAATTCCTGTGTGAAAAATTCTCCATAAATATTACAGGGCAGTTCAAGATGGGGGCATAGGAAGATCCTGAACTCACCTCTTCCCACGGACACACAAAATCTACAGCTACATGTGGATCAGTGCCCTCTGAAAAAGACCTTAAAACCAGCTGAAGAGGTTCTCTACAACAAGGGATAAAAGGGCCGTATCAGTATGGGTAGGAGAGGCATAGACACGGTCTCACTGAGAACCACACCCTCGGAGCAGTGACCCACATCTCATGAATACAGTTTCTGCCTGATGAGGAGTTTCTACCCTTATCAGCCATCCCACCCTGTGGGACCTACTCCAGAGAAATGAGCCCTCTACACCAGACAGATGAGTATCTGGCTCTGAAAACGCATGGAGCTTATGCCCAGGAGACCCAAAGGCTGTAGGGAATGGAAAGTCCACTCTTAAAAGGCACATGCACAGACTCACTCACCCTGGGACCTGATGCAAAAGCCGCAATTTGAAAACTGCCTAGACTGTATGCAAAGGAGATTCATTAACTAATTTTTAACTGTCTGTCAGAGATGCAGGGGTCTGGTGGGACTTTCTCTGGAAAAGTAGGCACTGGTGGGCACCTGCAGCCCACACAGGCACACCCACTGAATGCCAGGCTCTGGTGGGAAGGGGGGCCGGTGTCGCTGAACCCAACAGGACTGGAACAATGCTTGGCAGGCTAGCAACCCCATGGCACAGCACAGACAGTAGACTGAAATGCCCTCCCAGTCTTCTTGTGAAAAAAGGCCTATTTAGCTGTCTTGGGTCCTCAGCGTGAGGGGGCAGGCTTTAGATTTGCCACACATCTACAGGCTACAAAGGAACTCTAAGGGAACTTAGGCCATGGGATGCCAGCCGTGCACTCTGTCCCATCCTTGCTATAGCTCACCAGTACCTTCCCAGGAAGGAACTTATACACTTGTATGCAGTCCCAATTTTTGCTACTGTCACCAAGAGAACACCTCCAAATTGTCCAGGCTGAGAGCCTGCAGGAGTGAAACCTGTGATCCCACAGGACTGCATATTTTAAAAGCTACTGCCTGAGGGTCTGGCTTCAATATCAGCCTGAAACTAAGTGCTGCCTGAGATCTCTCCCTTTGGAACACTGACAGGGCTTGGGACACCCTCAACAGTAGGACCTCTCAAGAATAAGTCAGGCAGCTTAGATAATCAGAAAAGTTTGAGAAACAACCAGGAATTAGGGCAAAGTTGAACAATAAGCTTTATGACCTACATAAGGCCACTCCTTCAAGACTGGGAAAGGAAGCTGTTTCACCTAATCCATAGAAGCAAACGCAGAGAGAAGCAAAACTGAGGAAACAGAGGAATATGTTCCAAATGAAAGAACAAGAAAAAAAACCCATTAATAAACCTTAATGAAATGGAGATAAGTGATTGACCTGATTAAGAATTCAAAGTAATGGTCATATACATGTTCACAAAACTTGGGAGAAGAATGTATGAACACGGTGAGAATTTCAACAAAGAGACAGAATATATAAGAAAATCCAATAAGAAGTCACAGAGCTGAACAATACCATAACTGAATTACATTAGAGGGATCTGACAGCAGACTTGATAAAGCAGAAGAATGAATCAGCAGCCTGGAAGACAGGGCAGTGGAACTCACCCAATCAGGGCAGCAAAACGAAAATTTTTTAAAGTGAAGAGAGTTTAAGGGACCTATGCAACATCAAGTGAAATGATTTTAGCATTATAGGGGTCCCAGAAAGAGAGGAGAGATAAAGGACCAGCAAACTTATTTGAAGAAATAGTGGCTGAAAACTTCCCTAACCTTGGGAAAGAAACAGACATCCAGTCCAGGAAGCCCAGGGAGTTCAAAATAAGATGAACCCAATGAGAGACAAACCAAGACGTATAATAACTAAAATGTTAGAAGTTAAAGAAAGAATCTTAAAAGTAGCAAGAGAAAAATAAATTGTTATGTACAAGGGAAACCCCGTAAGACTGTCAGCTGATGTTTCAGTAGAAACTTTGCATGCCAGGAGGGAGTGGCATGACACATTCAAAGTTCTTAAGGGGAAAACCTTCCAGCCAAGAATATTTTACCCAGCAAAGCTGTCATTCAGAATTGAAAGAGAGAGAGAGTTTTCCAGACAAGCAAAAGCTTAAGAAATTCATTGCCACCTTGCAAGAAATGTTAAAGGGACTTCTTTAAGCTGAAAAGAAAAGGTACTAACTAGTAACAAAACATGAAAGTAAAAATCTCACTGGAACAGGTAAATATTAGTAAAAACAGTGGATTAACCACTTATAAAGCTAGTATGAAGGTTAGAAGACAAAATTAGTAAAATTAACTATAACTACAATAATTAGTTAAGGGAAACACAAAATTAAAATATGTAAAATATGACATCAAAAGAATGGGGGGAGGTAAAAATTTAGTTTTTAGAATGTGTTCAAACTTAAGTTGCTATCAACTTAAAATAGACTGCTATATATACATATATATATACACACACACACACGTATATATATATAGGCAGTTACATGTGAATCTCATGGTAACCAAAAAGCAAAAACCTGTAGTAAACACACAAAACACAATGAGAAAGAAATCTAAAGATAACACTACAGAAAGTCATCAAACCACAAACTACAAGGGAAGAGAACAAGAAAAGAAAAAAGAACAGAGAGGAATATAAAAACAACCAGAAAAAAATTAACAAAACGGCAAGAAGTACATACCGATCAATAATTACACTGCATGTAAATGGACTCAATTCTCCAAAGTTATAAAGGATATGAAGGAAAAAACTGCACAAAAGTACAAATGGCCAATAAACATTTTTTACAGTTCAGACTCACCAGAAAGCAAACATGTATAAAATAAAACAATTAGATACCAGTATTTACCTATCCATCTGGTTAGATGTGCCTAAAAATTATAATAACTAATAGTGTGAAAAGTCTAGTGAGGATATTTACACACTTTCAGTTGAAATATAAACTCACAGTGTGTTCATAGAAAGAAATCTGGCCATAGGTAACAAGATATCTTTTTTAAAAATACCTTTATAGAGGTATAATTGGCATACAATAAACTACACATATTTGAAGTGTACTACTGATAAATTCTGATTTATATGGATACCTGGGAAACCATCCCACAATCAAAGTAGCAAACATATCTGTCACCCCTAAAAGCTTCCTTGGATTCCTTTGTAAATGCTTCCTACCACTTCTTCCCACCACCCCACACCCCATGTCCAGGCAACTATGGATATCCGTTGTCACTCTTAGATTCTTAGATTGGTTTACGTTTTTTAGAGTCTTATATACATGGAATCGTACAGTATGTACCCTTTTTTTGGTTGACTTCTTTCACTCAGTATAATGATTGTGAGATTCACCCATGTTGTTGCAGATAGAAATAGTTTACTTCTTTTTATTTCTGAGCAGTATTCCATTAAATGGAGATACCACAATTTGTTTATCCTCTCCAGCTAAAGAGATTTGGGTTACTTCCAGATTTGGACTATTATAAGCTATTCACATTCATGTACAAGTCTTGTATGGACATCTATTTCCCTTTTTCTTGAGTAAATACCTACGAGTGAAATGGCTGGGTCGTATGGTCATAAATGTGGTCATATGTCTAAATTCTTAAGAAACTGCCAAAAAAGTTTTCTAAAGAGGTAATACCATTTTATACTCTCACAATGTATGAAAATTCCATTTCCTCTATCACCAATAATTGGTATTATCGGTAAAAAAAATTGGCTATATATATCCAGAGCTTAAAAAAATGAACTCTATTTGATCTATTAATCTTACACATAAGAATATATGCATTAAAACATTTTTAAGTGAGGATAAATATACTGAAAAATGTTCATTATACAATTAGTAAAAAACTAAAAATGCAAATCACCTGAAAGTTAAATCATAAGAGACAGGGTAAATTAAAATGTGACATCTTATGAAAAAATGCCATACCACCATTTTGTAAAACATTTCAATCATACTGAATACAAATATACATATATATTCATGTTTATATTCAGCATTAATGGATTTTCATACAGACACGGGAAGAGAAAGGGAGGAAGAGCAAGAGGAGGAGAGAGGACCGCACAGAAAAACAACATTCTCTTTCTTCCTACTTGTTTGTATTTTCCTAATTTTCTACGTAAATGTATTTACTATCATCAGAAACCTATTCACTTTTCTGAAAGAGTAAAAAAAAGTAAAAAGAGAAGCCCAGACATTGAGCAGTGACGGCCAAATGCCTACAAGTGAGAAAGGAGGCGGAAAAAGAGACGCATTAGAGAAGGTGTGCTCAGCAGGACCCAGATTGGGGGGCAGAGGGAACACATTTATCTTACAGCAGAAATGATCAAAAACTTATTCCTAATAATAATATCAACACTCTGACTGTAAAGGCAATAAAGTTTATAGATTGATTTCCATTAAAAAAAAATGGTTCACGTAGAAAGGTTTGGTCCCTGAAAAGAATAAAGAATGAATTCCTTGATGACTCAAGTCACTATACACATGGAACCTGTTACCCCGAGAGGTGGCGCTTGACAATGTAAAGAGACTAAAGAAAAATGTAGTGACTCTACTAGATGTTACAGGGGGAAATGTCCATGTAAGCCTCATGGTCACCTGGCAAAACCCAGGGCCCCGTGGCACTGTGGGGGAGGCGGAGGGCGGGCGATGGGGCAGCGGTTTAAAGGTGAGGAGGGCGAGAGCAGGAGGGACTGCCCGGGAAGACGGGGAGACTGGCTGAGAGCCCCGGCAGACACTGGACACCAAGCACGGTGTCGTCAAAAATGAGGTGGGGGCCCTGGAAGACAAGAATCATGCAACTAGCCCCACACTTCATTTATAAGAGCTAAGAAATCTGCCCACATGGGACCAGTGTCCCCTTCTTCTCCCCATATCTTCTGGGGAAAAGGAGGTGACATTACAGAAGATAACAGAAAGGTGGGGACCATCCTGCTGGGTGGGGAGCTGCAGAAGGTGGGTGCTTCAAGAGAGTGAAAAGAAGAGACCCAAGAATCCAGGCCCCGGGTTGTATGCTCGGCCTCCAGTTTGCTGGGAGTTGGCCACAGTGTAGGCAGAATGGGTAGATTTCCGAGATGAATACCTCTCCCCGGCGGCCTTTTGGAGCTCAACTCTCATGAGCTGGGCTGGGGAATGAGTGGCTCCTCCTCAACAGGGTGCTTCCATACATTTCCACCCACAGAGCCACATTCCAGAGGACCACACCAACCACAGGAGGACTGTGATGGAGACCCACGAGACAGGTCTGCATCGGTGGGCACGGAAAGACTGGGAAGCTGATCAGCCGTGACTCACTGGCTTTTCCTGCCAGGGCACAGCTCTGAGGTGCAGATTCTTCGTTTAGCAAGTCCCAAAGGACAGACTGACAGTGAAGGCTAAGAAAAAGGTATAAAATTATCAACTGAGCCCCCAACTTTTGAATTAAGGATGCTTGAATTCAACATTCAGATACCCGTTTTCATTATCCAAAAGTCCCCTGGCCTCTGCAGCCTGTAGGTGGAAATGAAGGAACACTGACTCGAATATTCACATTCCCTGCTCTTGCCCCACCCACTTCCGAATATCCATCTCCTAACATGCCTGAGGAGTGTCCCTTACAGGCTTAAAAGCCCATCCGGCATCTGCAGCCCCTGCAGGACCAGCCACATCCCTCCTCTGCCTATCACTGACCTCCCTTCCTGTGACGGGTGAGCCTCAGCCCTGCCGCTCCTGAGAGCACCCATCACACGCACACAGGCCCCAGGCGCTCTCTCCTCATGCTCCCAGTGCCTACAGAGCCTTCCATATCCACATGGGCAGATGCCCTCTCCCTGCCCCTGCATCACTCTGTCAGGTGGGCACCCGAGCATCCTCCAGCACTGCCATGGTTCGTGGGGTCCTTTGTAGAAAGAGAATTTCAGCTTCACTGCTAAGCCCTCTTAGGGACTGGACCGGACCAGACAGGAGAGCACCTCTCTACCACTCCGTCCTCCCCTTCTTGCTCTGTGCCAGGTGCTCCATCCACCAGAAGTCAGCTCCCTTCTTTCAGCCATAATCCAAAGAGCCCCATGAATTGCAACTCACGCAAATAAACAACTAAAGGGGTCCAAAGTGATTATAATTCCAAGACCTATATCCTCCTGGATATTTCCACTAACATGGCCCATCTCTCTGACTCAACATGGGTAAACTGAACCCTTCGTGCAAATCTGACTTCTCCCCACCCACACTCCCTTTCCAGGACTGTTAGCACAATTTTCCTTCTCCCCAGAGGGAACTAGACCCTCAGAGCCCTCCTGACTCCTGTCTCGCAGGTCCGCTCCCAGGCACCAGGTCCTCATGCGCCTCCCCTGCTGGCTTCTCTCTCCCTGCAGCCACAGCGCTGCCATACTCACCTCCAGACAAGGAGACAAGCCTCCAGCTGATCCTCCAGCCTTCCTCTCTCTCGCGGGTCCCTAAGACCACCACGCACACACAACAAGCACATCTCTGGTGACAGCCCACTCCGCACAGCAGTGCTGGATGGACAGTCACCCACAGCCAGAGAAAGATCCCTCTCCGTTACCCTGTGGGCATCAGTAATGGTAGCCATTTACAGCACACCTCAGCCGGGCACTCGAAGTGCCTTATTTCACCAATCTTCACACGACTCTGTTAGGTAGGAGCTATTGCTCCACTTTACAGATAAGGAAAATGAGGCCCATGTACTTACATTACTTTTCCTCTGTTAGCCTTAAAAATAAAGCTGCCAGTTATTTTACCAGCAAAAATGGGTTTATTTGGAACAGCAGAGGATCACAGTTTGGAACAAGTAAGCTATGGCAAAACCACAAGCATGACTGGTAAACAAAGGAGAAAAGGCTCTTTCACAGAAGAAAAGGGTGGGAGTTGGGGGGACTGTTCTAAGCAAAAAGTCCATTGGTGGAAACTGGGAGTCCCGTGTGTTGTGGCTGCTCATTGGCTGAGTTTTAACAGTCTCTCATTGGCTGTTGCTGGGGGAGGCAGAAACTCTTCTCTCCTCCCACTGGGTGGTAAAGCAGCCAAAATAGCTCTGAGTTGTAAGGTGTCTGTCTCTTCCTTCTTATGGGGTCTGCGACTAACCAAGAGTGGTGGGCATGAGGGCTCACCCTGGGGGCTTCCCAATGCCCTGTCAGTGAGGCTTCCCTTTGTCAATATTCACACCTCCAAAATGGAGCTTCTAAGCCTCCTTGAGGTCTCCAAAACACTGTGAGAATCCGACAAGAGTCATGGACCCCTCAGCCAGAAAAATACACATACTTAAAAATTGTAATACAAATAGTACATGCATACATATATTTATTATATAAAATGTATATATACATATAGTGCAAAGTCCTGCTTACTATTTTAAGAGATTAGCAGACATGGTGAAGGAATCCATATGCCCCCTATTGGTGTACCTGGAGTTAAGAACCCCAGCTTCATAATATCTTTCATGCTCCCCAGAAGAGCATATAAAATTTTAACCTTATTTTTAGTTAATTATCTTGAAAGGTTTTTATTTTCATCTTTATTTTCTAGCACATTTTATCCCCATGGAATGGAGCTAATGCATCCAGCTCATCACTCTAAGGAAAGACAAGAGGCATGGGAAAAGCATTACACCTGACACCGCTCCCCCAACGTCCCTTAAAAAGCCAACTCCTGTTTCCCTAACTGGGTAGGAGGTGCCTCCCTTGGGCAGCCAATACGGGTTTGGAAGACATGAGCAGAGGAGGGACTGGAACTGCATGGAAAGTAACCCACAGTGTTTAGAAAACAAGGACTTTCCTTCAAGACGATCCGATTGGTGTCAGAAATACTTCCTTGTGGCACCAGGATTTAAACTCATGATACCGAAAGTACAGTGAACATCCAGCTATATAATCGCTAAAATGCCTTCACCTGCCCTGGGTTAATGGGCTGTCATTCAGAACACAGGTTCAGCCGGTAACAAACCAGAGCAATGACAAAATAAAACCACTTCCTCTCCTTCTCACTCACTCATCCACCCATCCAAAATCTACTGGACACCTACTGGATGCTTGTGGATTCAAAAATGTTTTTGCTTTCAATGAGCTCACAGCCTACAGGGAGAGACAGATTATTAAATGGATAATTACAGTGCCGTCTGAATGTGAATAAAGGTACATCATAAGGGACAGGTTAAATGAATCATGAAACAGCCACACAATAGAGTTCTATATGGCCATTAAAAAGAGTGATGTATCACCATATTCATTGGAAAGATATCCACAGTATATTAAATGCAGGGAGGAAAGCAGATTGCCAAACAGTATTTTGCTCTCTTTAGTTATAGTTTACACATACACAAATGTTGGAAGGATGTTCATCAAATTATTTATCAATTAACTCTAGGTGGTACATTTTTAAGTGATTTTTATCTTATCCTTGATGTCTATTTTGTTTACACAATTTTTTCAAAAGGCAATGGCTCTTTGTGGCAAAAAATGAGGCACTCACTGCAGAAATTCAATGTG
Source organism: Manis pentadactyla (assembly GCF_030020395.1). Classification (NCBI taxonomy): domain Eukaryota; kingdom Metazoa; phylum Chordata; class Mammalia; order Pholidota; family Manidae; genus Manis; species Manis pentadactyla. Next base: position 98,606,509 of record NC_080031.1, read on the forward strand.
CTAAGTTCAGCAACAGAGATACTTGCATGCACAGGCATACACACACATGCACGCATACCCCACACTCACTTGGAGTGCACGATTCTCTAAAAATATGTGACAAGTGGATGACTGTGTCTGGAGTTTTCTTCCATTTTGGCTAGCTAGCTATTGTGGACTGGAGTTTTCAAAGCTCCTAAAGATTTCAGAAAATAAGAAAAGATGCCAAATGATAAGCATTCCCTACCTTCCATGGCAACAATTTCTCCATTCTGCAAAAGTGAGCTTCTCTTGACTAATCAAAGCAGCTTTCCGTTGACCCTTCAAGAGTGGCAGCACCCCCGCCCCCCATCATTCTGCCTGGCCCCTCAGGCACTCCAGGCCTCCTTACTATGTCTACAAAACACACAGCAAATCCACTGGCCCTGACCCTCTGCCCTTCTTCACATGCAAACAAGGTGCAGAGTTTAAGTTCATTTATTCAGGTAACAAACACGTACTGACCCTCCTCCATGTGCTTGGCCTCCATTAGGAACTAAGGTATAAGGTGAACAAGACAGATGCTGTCTCTGTCGTCATGGAACTCAGGATCTGGTGGGAAAGAGGCTGAAACAAGGCTGGCTCTGGAGTTAAACTCCCTCAGTTCAAGTCCTGGTGTCCCACTGCCCAGCGCGGTGGCCTGGGTGTGCTGGTTAACCTTTCTGGCCTTCAGCTTCACCGCCTGTTAAACAGGCGTACTAAAGCTCATCAGTCTGTTAGCGCGTTAAATGCGATGACGCATGTGAAATAGGTGGTGCGGTCCTGGCGCAAAGTGGTTCCAGATGAAGGTTAATTAATACTGTCACAAGCATTTACACTTGTAATCAGTTGTTGTAAAGATGAGAATGCAGAGAGCAGAGCTGGGAGCTCACCCCTGGGAAAGCACTGAGCGTGTCCCAGTGCCTTTGCACACCTTTCCGGATAACAGAGGCCCAGCAGGAAGGAGGAAAAGTGTGGTCAGACTGTGCACCATGACTCTCTTTAATTAAAATCGTGGCCATCAGGAATCCACAGGACTGATGCAATTTCCTGCCCACATGGTTTAACTTGGGCAACACTGAGAGAAATGGAGAGGCAGAATGTAAAATACCTCCTATTCTGGGAGAATATATAGTAGGAGTTCCACTATGCTGACCTTTTCCAGTGTTTTGATTAACTGGTCATCCTGTTCCTCCCTGCAGGTCTAGAGAGCTATAAACAGAGAGAGGGGTGACTGGTCAGCCAATCACATTTTTGGTTTGCTGAGAAGGTTAAGAGTGTGCAATAAAGCATAGTGACTGGAGGAGGAGAGGAATCCCGTCTGCAGGCGTGGAGAGGGGCTGTGAGGAGGTGGAGCTGCCCCACCTTGACTCACCGTCCTGAGCCAGGCTCAGCCCTTCTGCTGGCCAATTAATTCCAGGTGCCAACATCTGCCCTGAATTCTTCAAGGTAATTAGCACCACATGTTATCAACAGGAAACTGGTACCCATGGGCGCTTGAGATAATTGTTTCAGCACTGGCATATCTCTGCCTACCATGAAAGGTCACTGCAGCCGATATATTCCCACTATCCCAATGAGGCCGAGGTTCGTTTGCAGAGTCGAAGAATGAACTTAGCAAACAGTCAAGGTAGGAGAACTGGGGAGACTTTTATTGAGAGATGCAGTGAGAGGACAGACGGAGCTCCTGGCGCCAGCCAGGAGGGGACAAGAGAGCCGCGGGTGGTGCGTTGTCTAGGTGTTTTATAGGCAGTTGAGGATTTGGGGGAACCGGATAAAAAGCTTAGAGGTGTGGACTTGCTAAGTGGTCCCTGAATATTAAAACTTCACTTAACACAAGAAATTTACTGCTCTGATTTCTCCCTGGGATACTGGCATCGTGGTCTGGGAGCATCAAAAGGCTGCCTGCCCAGCCCCCAAGGTGGGCTGAGTTATTGTCTATTTGCTAATAAGTAAGTTAAGAATCTTACTTCTTAAATATCCTGGGTGTTAAAATGCAATCTTATCTTTAAGGTGGAATCCTTCCTGCCTGTTACTATGCCGTCTACAGCTGGGTCTGCATCCTAAATTAGTTGCCCAGTTTGAAACATCACCTCATCAGATCTGAAGGAGGAAAGACAGCGCATAGGCCTGGGCCTTTTATCATGCTAAAGTGAGTCTTATACATGATTACAAATGATTAGCATAATAAAAACATGTGCTACTCTTCTTTATCTGGGGAACAGTAACTGATCTCAGTGAAGAATGACTCTAGATCTTAATGTTCAACCCAGAGTTTTGGTAGGGGGTTTCCTTGCATGTAGTTAACATTGCTCTGACTGCAAATATCTTGCCTTGCTTTTTCCAGAAGCCCTCACCCTAGTCTGTCCAAGTTCATTGTCCCTGTCTCACCAATCCTACTGGTTCACTGAAAAAACTGCCCCTTGTCATTGCAGTTCTAACAGTTCGTTGGCGCAGGCCTCAGGGCATCCACGCAAAGTCCTCTTAGAGAGAAGCCGGCTCCAAGAATTTGCAACAATTAATTCTCGCGACTTTCAACCCCTCAAGTTTCACAGTCCCTCACACAGGCCGTGACTGAGAAACACAGGTTGTTTTGGTGTGTCTCGGACCTGATGGGCTCAGAAGAAGAAAAAATGTAATTGCATTGGATGACTGTGACCAAGAGTGTGAGGACGCCCCTGCAGATTCTGGGGAAGTTTCTCCAGGTGAACAAGGAAACGTAGAGAGCTTACCGAGAGTCCTTGCCAGCCCCGCACCCACACTGCAGCCACATGACCAAGCCACATTCTCCCCGCTCTGAACGGCGTTTCTCTGGCTTCTCTCTGCTCACACATTCTCGTTCTCCAGGCCTCACCCCAGACAGCATTTCCCTTAGGAGCCCTTCCCCGAAGCCCCCTGACCCAGGTCAGGAGCTCCCACACCCCTGTGCTGTGGTCTTGTTTGACTGCCTGCCCCCTCCCAGCCCGCCCTGCCAGAGCCGGAGGAACACGGGTCCGACTGCCTTGCTCAGCCCTCTACCCCCCACATCAGCCATAACACTCAGCAAATATTGACTGGGTGACTTCTGGACACGTGGAGAGCATTGATGCTGTGCTGTCTGGGTTTTAACATGAAATTCAGAAGAATATATTAGTCCCCAGGGATGCACCGTCAACACATTCTTGATTCCAGAGCAAACAGGGGCAAAAACTTTACTGCAAACTGAGTCACCCCCTGGTGGCCCCAGCTTGAGCCTCACCTCGGGCAGCAGCATCATTCCAGGGAAATGTCACGTCTGCGTGGAAAGCTGAGCGCACCCACAGGCCAGGAACCAGACACAGCAGCTCAAAAGTTGGCCCCGCCCCAGGCAGCGGGCCCTTCATTTGCTTACTCGTTGTTCTATGTGCTCAGCCCACAGAGGCCTGCACCCTGGGATGTGGGGCCTCACCTTGGGCAGACATTCCCCCCGGGGCCCAGCATCTCTGTCCCAGGCGCCTCAGGCAATGGCCACACCAAGTTAGTGCATCCCACATCACCTCCGTCAGACCCACGAGCCCTCACCCCCAGAGCTCTGGCCGCACCCAGGGAGCCCCACGCCCCCGGCTCAAGCCCTCTCGGGTTGGTTCATGCCTGATATCCTCCACAGCCTCCTCAACGCCCCCTCCCTCTGGGACGCCCAGCAGAAGGACACATCTCCATGGCACCACCCTCCTTCCTCCTGCTGTAATTTTATCCCAAGTGAGTGCTTGAAATCAAGTGATGAATGCTGGTTTCCCCCAGCAAACTGTCACATCATGAGGGCAGGGCCGAGACTAGGGTGGCCTCTGCTCATGATTTTATCCTGTGCCTAGGCCTGGAGGCATGCAACAAAAATCTGCAAAGGAAGGATCAGCTGACCTAGGTCAGCATTACCCAAACTGCCCTTTAAAGACATGTGCACACATGCTCAATAAAGGTTTGAGAAACAATGTATACTTTCACCTCACAATATACCTTAGCACTTTATTCTAAAACTCTGAGGAGTCCTGCCACAAAAACACTCATTTAGCTTGAATCCACTGTTCCCCAATTTACCTGAGCATGAAATCTGTTTTTCATTCCTTTCAACCTCCTAGAGACAGTAATGTGCCTTAGAACAGTTTGGGGCACATTATCCTGGATAATGTTTTTGTTTATGGATACTCTATTTAGACAAAGTGTGAACCCACAGTTTTTTGAGAATGCTCTGAGACACGAGGCGGCCTGCAGTGCCCACACGCTGTTTCCGCCTGCCCCACCCCTGCCCTCCCCACCCCCCCGCGGTCTGCACTGTGCCAGGTCTGGGAAATCATGCCAGCAGACGTGGGCAGAAAGCCCTTAGGGTTATTCCCTTGGGTTTCAGCCAGAACTAAGAACCAGGCTGGAACCTGGACAGGCAGGGAGCAGACTGTCCTTCCCAAGTTCACAGTTTCTTCACACCATATGCTGATCACACAATAAGAACAGCAGTCGGCATGCACACTTTTCACATAGTGGTTCCTAATATTAAATTTGTTGTCTCCAAAGAAGCCTAGTAGGTAATTCAGATACAATTTTCCATACTTAAAAAAATAGAACTGAGACCCATGGGTTCAAGTGACTTGCTCAAGGTCGCTCAGCCCCAGAAGTTGCAGAGCTTGAACAGATACAGATCCTATGCCTCTCCAGCCAAGGCTCTTGCCTCTTAAAGATGAAGTCACTCCTTCCAACTAAAACTTGCCCTAGAAGAGACAGCTGCCAGCCCAACAAGTCCATGAACTGAGAAGAGAGCTCATCCCACAAGCAAGTCAGCCCAGCTTATCCTGGGTGGGGACAACCCCACGCGTCCACTGCAGTGGCTGAACCTGGCATGTGAGTCTTCTTCAGTCTACACAGTGGAGTTCGTTTCTAGCTGCCTACATTTAAAACTCAAGAAATTTCACCTCAAAATCTAGATTCCAGCTTCTCTTGAAAACTTGGGAGACCTGGCCACCCTGGGTCTGTGTCCCTGTGGCAACCACCGCCTGGCACAGCAGGCCCTGACAGGACAGGCTCCTCCCCTGTGGTGCCCCAGGCCCCCTGCCTCGGCCACTCACTGGTTTACCTGCTGGGCCCTGTGGGCCCTGGAGCTGACGCCCCCTGCCTTGTTTCCAAGACCCCCGGACAGGGCGATGAGAGCAGAGTGGATGAACCCGGGGATCGCTAAAGAAAGAGGGAGAAAGCACCAACAAGAACATCTTCTGAAATCTGGGATAAAAACCACCACCAGAAATAAAAACAAGTTTCTGCAACAAAGAGAAAATGCAAATATAAATTCCCCTTAACCAGCAGCCAAACGCTTTAATATTTATGCCTAGACTTTTTGAGGCAATTTTAATTCACATTTGCGCTTTTCCTATGGAAAATAAAAAAGAAGACAGGGGGTACAGAATGTGAAAAATACTCGAAATGCCATCATTTAAATGGAATTGAAGCCTTTTCAAATTACTGTGTCCAGGGAAGCCGTTGCCTTGAGAAGCGTTTTGTCAGTTCCATGCACCAGTCCAAACCCGCTGAAAACCATGAGAAGCACCTGCGTCCCCGTGAACTCCAGATTCATTTGCTCTGGGCTTGGATTCTAACGCGGCCCCCATGCAGCGGGAGCAGAGCTGGGGGCGACCGCTGAGGACCTGCCCGGGCCTGTGACAGGCGAACTTACTGTATCACATTTCCAAGCCCCACGCTGATACAGAGACGCAATTCCACGCAGGGGCTGCAGCACCCCAAACCCGACTCTTGTCAGGCCGGCTGGTGGCAGCCAGGATGCAAAATCCGCCATGTGCACATTCTCAAGTCCTTCAGAGCCCCGTGGTTCGAGCTGGCCCTTTCTTCCAGCAGACCCACCTCCTGCTGGCCGTGGACTTGGCCGGCTGGGCACTGCACGGGCATGGGATTAATTTCTCCCGCGGGCCAACTCTCCAGTCGGCCCACCTTCCAGGGGCAGGCTCAGTGCAGTCTCCTCCTGGAAGCCCTCCACCATCTCTCCAGCCCTCCCCACTCACTTTCCTCCCAACCGCTGGAGTCTTCAGTCGTTTCAACACTTGAGCTGCTGCCTCGAATTATTACTCACTCTTCCCACACGTGGACCCCTGTGACTAACAGCGAACAGCCTGGGTCCTTAGGCTGGGACGGGGTCTCCTGTTTCTCTTTGTAATTACACACATGGTGGGAACTTAGCGGAAACGGCCGCCCTTATGCAGTAGGCGCTCTGGACGTGAGATCCAGGGGCTCCAAGTGCAGCAAAATGGAACAGCAGGAGCCCGGGCCTGGGTGACCGTGCAGCTGGGAAGATAACATATCAGTGGCCAGTGGCCAGGATGTGCCCAACTCCTTGGCACGACCGTGAGACCCCGCACCCCGGCCCTCCCTGGAAAGGCAGGCCCCAGGAACGACTGAAGAGAGTATTTCCCAGCCTGGCAGGGTGGAGACTCAGTGACAGAAAAAGAGACCTGTTACACAACTGAGTTTGTAACTGGAGCTTCCCATTGGCCTCAAATCTAGATGGAATCATAGAGGGAACAAGAAATGAAGCATAGGTTCTCAGCCTCAATGCAGACGACTGGTCCTTCCCAGATTACGATTTAATTGGTCCTGGTGGAGCCCTGCCCACAGTGCTTAGCACACAAAAGGTGCTCAGTAAATAGTTGCTGTGTGAACCTGAGGAAGGTCTTACAGTTATCCCATTTTATAGAAAAGGAAACTGATGTTCAGAAGGTTAAATAGCCAATGTTGTACGGCTAGGAGCAGAAGAGGTGGGATA